>NC_064638.1:388413296-389712796 GCF_023864345.2 Schistocerca serialis cubense
TATATAAATCTTCAATAACATGCCTCTTGAAATACTGGTCACTTCAGCTACCTTGGTTCTGAGCACCAACAGTATGTCCTGTTCTGATCATGACTGACACTTGCAATGTATCAAGTACATTCAGCAAGGGGTCTTTTGTAGTGTAAAGTTTGTTAAAGGTTGATACAATAATATGCAGCATGTTAGCAGCTGCGAGTTGTGTTAAGAGCCAGTAGTGGCTGGCAAGCTTGCTTTTGCATAAGACATATGAATGCTTGTATGCTCATTATGTGCTCTAATTGGCAGATTGCCACAACATTAATGACATATTTTACTGAATATTAGAATGTGGAAAGTGTGTCTTATTAAGTGTCACATTTAATAAATCTGCATATTTGTGACATAACACATTTATAACTATCACTGAAAACCATCTCAGATTGTGATTGTACCCAGCCTCTAACATGACAACAAGGTTCCTTTCTGACCTGGAATATATTGCCTAAATTAAAAGTAATTATCTATTGTGACCAATGAAGATAGCAGAGAAGAGTAAGGTGGGGATCTTACAGTGGTCAAATACAAGAGCACAACTGGAGGATTCGCCGGCATCTGCATTTATATTCAAGCATGTATTCCTCGCAGTACATCCATGCTGTCGTCTGACCCCTGTAGGTGCCCCTGATGTTCAGTGCTTACACCTTGCGTTTATAAATTTAGCTGAAGGTGTGAACTCATTAGGCTGACGAGTGACTGAGTACCGCCTACAGGCTGGAGGATGTGGGTCTAGAATTTTTTGTAGTATGTCTATCATTTTAGGACATAGGAGATAGCTGAACGTTTCAAAGGTATGTTGTTGCTTTTCAAAACCTGAGTGATGAAGGAGTAAACTGTTTGTGTCTCCATTGGGCTTATGGGAAGAAATGATGAGGAAATTTTGTGTAGGACTAGCTGGTCAGGATACTGTTTGTAAAGGCTGCAACACTTTTATCAGTATATTCAGATAACTTCATGGTCCAACTATGGATGTAACAGTTACAGATGCCGAACCTGTATTGTGTCTGAGGAGTCCTCGTACCACATAGGTCAAAGTATACTGTTTATTGGAGTACTTCCATATGAAAACAGTGTATCCATCAGATATGTATGTACACAGTCATACTTGCACAGAGATCTGTGCCTATCAGTGTCTTCCTCAATGTTTTGAGGACTTGATATAGTGAGTTGTCTTGGCATGATGAGGTCTGAGCTTTGTAGTGGCCCATTTGAATGAGACTGGAGATGCTGCTGAACAACACACAATCCAGTAGCCTCAGAATTGTTCGTTGAGAAACTAACATACCTGAATAGAAAATTGTTGCTGCAGCTCCATCCTGAGCTCCATCCTGCTGTGACTGCACATGATCCATAGTCTCCATGTCTTTGAGCCGACCTATTGACCTTATTTGGATTTGGGAGTAGGCATATGGATTCTAAAGGAAAGGATTTGATTTGATTTGATTTTTTATTAATCTGTGAAACAGTTTACATTGTATGGATTTCATCATTGAATAATAGACAATTTAACAGTTTAAATTTATTTCTTACACAATAGCTGATAGTGAAATTTTCTTATAATCTAATTTACATTTTTCAATCTTATATAATTATTATTTCTCCATATAGTTTAACACAGAACCTTTTTTAACTCAAGTTCTCCATTACTGTATAGTAACTTTTATTTTGTAAAAAATTTTTGGTTTTTTCTTGGAGGAGGAGATTGTCTCTGTCTTTTATGTTTTGCGGGTAATTTATTATATAACTTGATGGCATTGTACAGTAGACTCTGTTGTGTTTCAACTTAATTTTTTCTATCCAGATGCAAATTACTGCAGTTCCTAGTTTCGTAACCATGTACAGAACCATTGTTAACATTTTGTCATTTTTTTTTTTTTTTTTTTTTTTAATGTACATTACATTCTAAAAAAATATATTCACATGGGACAGTTAAGATTCCCAACATTTTAAAAAGTTCAAGGCAGTGAGCCATGCTGCCACTCTTGGTCATTATACGTACTGCCCTTTTCTGCAATTTGAATATAGCTTCGATATTTTTTCCTGTTCACTCCCCAGAATATTATCCCATAACTACTAACAGAATGGATATACGCAAAGTATACTGATTTAATACATGAAATATCGCATGCTGAAGTAAGAACTTTGAGGGCATAGCATGCTGTAGAGATTCTGTTATGAAGTATTTTTACAGGTCTTTTACTGGTCTTCCCACTTCAACTGACTATCAACGCGCATGTCAAGAAAATTTTGAGCTTTCCACCCATTGTATGGTTTCATTACCTAACTTCAGGTTATTATAATATGGTTTTTTATTTATGTAAAAGTTCACAGCACTTGTTTTCTTAATATTAAGTGTGACTTTGTTATTAGCTGCCCACTCATATACAATTTTTAGTGTTTCTTCAGCTTTCTCTCTTAGATCTACATGTGATGTGTCACTGATTAGCACAGTCATCTGCAAACAATATTGTATGCCCATGCTTTATACTTTGTGGGAAATCATTAATATTAATTAAAAATAGTACTGGACCTAGGATACTACCCTGTGGTACACCTATATTTATATGTTTGGGGTCAGAAATATGTTTTTCAATACAGTTGGAATTACATGATAAATGTGTTATTTCAGTCATCTGTATTCTATTTTCTAGATATGACTGGAACCATTTTTTTTACAATCCCCCTTATTCCCAGTTCATCTAGCTTAACCAACAATGTTTTGTGATTCCACTGTGTCAAAAGCTTTGATTAGATCGAGAAATATACCTGTTGTATAGTTTCCTTTAGCGAGTGCTTCTAGGATATATTTAGTGAGATATGCTGTTGCTTCTGTGCCTTTCCCTGTTCGGAATCCAAACTGGTCCTTGGGTAGGAGGTTGTGCTTATTTAAGTAGGCTCATAAGTCTATCTTTCACAATAGTTTCTATTATTTTTGCAAAGCACAAGAGCAGTGGAGAGTGGCCTATAATTTTCTATATTTCCTGCCCCCCCCCCCCCCCCCCCCCAAGTAAGTATCCTTAGTATCATCATCTTTGCTGTAGCCATTAGCAGCATGATAAGGGTGCAATTACAGTCCCTTATTGGTGAACAGTGTGGCTACATTTTGATCCTCCTCCAAGAGCTGTATGCTTGTTGCAATTGCAGTTAAATATGCTGGGGCAGTGAACTGCATATTGACTTCAAATACCTACCAGTGGAAACAGTGTGCATTGTCTTATATCATGAAATTGATCTGTGTTGAAAATGAGGGTAGCATCCTAGGCTTGAAAGAGCCTGTAAATTTCTTTCAGTACGTGTTTGATAACAAATTGACCTGATCATACATAATATGGTTAAAAACAATGTACATAATATCTGGAAGTGGCCAAGCTACAAGTTATCTTCATTAGTAAACAGAGCTCCTATGTATTTCAGGATCATTGAGACTATCCACATTGAATGGACAAGATAGGCCACTGGTACCTACAGGAGCAGCCTACACCCAGCCCATGTGGTGTGTCTGTTGAGCCCCTCTGTCCACATAGCAAAAACTCCAGTTGTGTGTGTCACATTTAGGTTGTTGTCTGATCTGCATTCACCAGTATTTCACTCTTCTGACCTAACCATTCACTAAAAATGGCATTCACACCTCATGCACATATAGCAAAACTGTTTGTGATCTGTTTAGTGACAGTGTCCATCTACACAGCATTCCCCAGCATTATCGTCAGTGCAGTTAAACAATTGGGCAATGATATAAACTGCACTATTATTTAAAAAATTAAAGAGAAAACAATTAAGCAGAAACTGCGACAGAAATGTTAAAGCAAACTTTTTGAATACAGTATAGAATCTTTATTTTTGCATTTGTGTACAGTTTATATGTTCTTATGTGGAGAATTTTTACAGATGCCATGGAAACAAGACAATGTTGAAACAGAGGCTTCTATGGTCATCCCAGTTCCTGAACCACTATGTGGTGCTATCATTATAGGACAGGAGTCAATTCTTTATCATGATGGCAATACATATGTGGCCGTTGCTCCACCTGTCATCAAGGTAATTTTCTGTGTATCGGTGTTATTAAGCAAGTTTCATAGCAGTATATGTCCATCATTAAGAGACAGTTAGCAAATTGTGTATGACTTTTTGGTAATCTAACCCCCTTCCTCTCTCATCCTGTACTTCAAGTGTCATCCTGTTGACCCTAATGACATCCATGGCAATAAAATAGTCTATTAATATTACTTTGATGCATGCCAAAAAGCAGAATTAAACTATTGGGGAAAATCTGTTTGTTTTGAACAAGAGGATCTGCAGGTGATTGATATTTGTTGCAAAAACTGGCAGTTGGCCCTTTACATAAGCAAATATGATGTAAGACATGTAAATAGCTTTGTATCATTCATAAACAGCCACTACCTGTGCATTTTTTCTAATGATGCATCAGTGCTGCTTACGAAAAAGTTTGAAATTTTTGCCCGAAGAACCTCATCAGGTGCGTTTTTGGGAGCAGCTTATAGGTTTCCTTTTCTGCTTATCAACAAATCACACTAATATAGAAAATTGGATGATCAGTTGATGAGGGACATGTTGATTATGATAGGTGCATGGTGAAGGCTATAATTGAAGTTCACAGTTTTTAAATTGTTGTTTGTACCAGATGAAAACTTTGCATTGTCTTGAAACATTGCAGCTTTGCCAGTGATAACAACTGTATGCTACCAGTTACAATAGACTTCATTCATTTCATGCAGCAATGTATATAAATGTTCACTTTAGGTATCTATTTGGGCCACATCAAGAGAACTGCTATGCCGAAGTGACAGTTATCATAGAAATTGAGTTTTTTATCATGTGTCATTGGTATTTGCAAGAATGGGACATCTCTATTCCAGGAGGGTAGGAAACACCTCATTCGTTGGCAGCATGCCTTTTCTTGAATTTCTCTAATCTTACCTTTTTGACATTGTGCGAAATGTACATAGGCGGTAGAAGAATCATTCTGCAGTCAGCCTCAAAAATCGTTTCTTTAAATTTCCTCAATAGTGCCTTATGAAAAGAATGTCATGGTCCCTCCGAGGACTCCCATTTTTCACAAAGCATCTCCAAAATACCTGTGTGCTGATTGAACCTACTGATAACAAATCAACAGCATGCTTCCGAGTTGCTTTGATGTCTTCCTTTCATCCAACCTGGTGGGAATCCCAAACTTTTGACAGTACTCAAGAATGGGTCTCTTGTATATTGTATCCCTTATAGATGAGCCACACTTTCCTAAAATTCTTCCAATAAAACAAAGTTGACAATTTGCCTTCCATACCACCACTCTGATGTGCTCCTCCGTTTCATATCACTTTGCAACATTACACCCAGACATTTAATTGATGGGACTTTGTCAAGCAGCACACTACTAATTGGCATATTCGAAAATTACAGGAGTTTTTTCTCATGCTCATTTGTATTAACTCACATTTTTCTACATTAAGAGCAAGCTGTAATTCATCATTACACCTAGAAATTCTGTCTAAGCCATCCTGTATCCTCCTACAGTCAGTCAATGATGACAACTTCCCATACATGCACAGCATTATCGGCAAACTTGATAAATTGGGAGATGGTTGTATTCTTAGAGTGGCATTTGTAGATTTAGAAAACCCTTTGACCATGTTGACTTGAATGCACTCTTTATAATTACAAAGTTATTAGGGGTGAAATACAGGAGCAAAAAGTTATCCACAACTTATATAGAAAACAGTCTACAGTTTTGAGAGTCAGAGGATATTAAAGGGAGGCAGTAATTGAGAGAGGAATGAGGCAGGTTTGTATTCTGCAGTTTTTGGCATTTTGCATTGTTTCTGAACTGCACTATTTATAATTGACTTTCTTAACTGTTTTTCATTCATCACAGCCACAGTGTATATGCCTATTCGTTTGTTTTTGTTCACATTGTGAATGTTGCCAACCTAGGAAACAATGTGTGTGTGTGTGTGTGTGTGTGTGTGTGTGTGTGTGTGTGTGTGTGTGTTAGAGAGAGTGGGAGTGAGAGTTATTGAAATTGTCTTGTATGTAGATAGACTTGTGAGAGGGGTGGTTTTTTTCCCAAGGGAGGTGGGGTGGCATTGGGGGGGGGGGGGGGGTCGGGAAGAACGGCAGGGATGGCCTAGACTGTGATTATGGGATAGATCTGGGAGAAAATGGTAGTGGTAAATGGAGCCTGCGGTTATATTTGTACTTTTAATGTTATATTAAGTGGTCCATCAATTCAAATAGCGTGTGGTTTGCCAAGTTGATTTGATCATTTATGAGTTGTTTCTTTTCTGTTATGGTTTTTTGGTTGTGGTAGTTTTCTTGTAAGGTGAGGAGGTGTTTTTTGTTGTTGTTTATGCTTATGATTTCCATGTCTGTCTCTCTGGTTGTAATTTTATGTTGGTGTTGGTGTAATTGTTCTGCAAATGTTGATTGATTTGTCCTATACTTCCATGCTCTTACATGTTATTTGTATCTGGTGACAGATGTCCTCCTGGTTTGACCTATGTATCTTCCATCACATGTATTGCATTTCAGTGCTGGCATATTCCTGATTTCTGATACCGGTCAGTTTTTCCTGTTGTTTTTGGGAAGTATATTTGAACTAAGTTGTTGGTTTGGTGTGCTATTTTTATGCCTTTTTTTAAAAATATTGGATATTCTGTGTGTATTTGTGGTTGTATGTCATTGTGTACCATCTTTTACTTTCTGTTTCTTTCACACTTTGTGCTGTTTCTATTCTTGTATGTTGTGTATTTCTTTGTGTGTGATTTTGTCCTTGTGTTGGTGGCATTGGGTGTTTGTTCTTTTCTGTTTCTTGGTTTTATTGTTCAGCTTTGTTACTAAGTTCTCTTTGTATCCATTGTTTGTGGCTATTTGTATTATAGTATTCAATTTTTTTGTACTTGTCTGTGTCTAATGGTACTGTGTTTAGTCTTTGGAGCATGTATCTAAGTGCTGCCTGCTTTTGAGAATTGGGGTGTTATTATGTCTCGTATATAATTGTGTCTGTTGTTGTCAGTTTTCGGTATAGGGCAAATGTGTGTTTGTTGTTTTTAATCTTTATGACGATGATGTCCAAGTAATTTAACTGTCTGTTTTGCTCTTTCTCTATTGTAAAATGTATCTTATCTTGAACAGAATTTATGTCTGTGTGTAACTGGTCAATTTTATTGTTTGGTTCATCTATCAGGCAAAAGATATCATCCATATTTCTAATCCAGTATAGGATGTTGTACCTATTTGGCACTATTTTGTTAAATATAATCTGTTCTACATGGTTCATAAATATGTTTGCTATGGTTCCGGACACTGGAGATCCCATTGGTAATCCCTCACTTTGTAAATAGAATTCATTATTGAACTGAAAATAATTCTGTTCTGTTTTTAGCTCTAGAAGTCTGACTGTTTCTTTGATGTATTCATGTGGAAGTGTACTGTGTGTCTTAAGATTTTGTTCTATAATGTTTATTGTTTCAGTTATTGGTATATTGGAATACATATTCTCTACAGCAGGCTGTGTCTGGAATTTGTATGTCTTTTATGTACTGAATCAATTGTGTGGTGTTTCTTATAGTCCTGTCTTCTTGTAATTTGTAGTTTTCTGATAAGATTTTCAACATGTATCTTGCAAATGGGTAAGTGGGAGCATTTCTATAATTCGCAGTAGCTCTGACGGGGAGATCTTTCTTGTGTATCTTTGCTTGGCATCGGAGGGAAGGTGCACTGGGATTTGTTTGTACCAGTTTTCCTTTTTCATTGTTTTCTATTGTATGTTCAATATCTTTTAGAGTGTTTCTCAGCTTCATTTGGAATCTGTCTGTTGGATCTGATTTTAATTTTACCACTACCATTTTCTCCCAGATCTATCCCATAATCACTGTCCAGGCCATCCCTGTTGTTCTCCCCAGCACCCACCCCTCTTGGTGTGGGGTTGGGGGGGGGGGGGGGACACAACCCTTCTACCCTTCTCACGTCTCTATCTACATACAAAACAATTTCAGTAACTCTCTCTCTCTCTCTCTCTCTCTCTCTCTCTCTCTCTCTCTCTCTCACACACACACACACACACACACACACACACACACACACACACACATACACACAAATTGTTTCATAGGTTGGCAACACTCATAACGTGAATGAAAACAAATGAATAGGCATAAACATTGTAGCAGTGATGAATGAAAAACAGTTAAGAAAGTCAATTATAAATAGCGCAGCACAGAAATAATACAAAATGCCAAAAACTGCAGATGTAAAATGAAGCCTGTCGACACAACCACTGCTATCAAGAGGGGAAGGTGCAGACTATTAAAAAAACAATGTAAGTAGCTTACAGACTAACTTCATGAAGAAAACACTGTTTTTAACGTAAAAGAATCAAAAAATAAATGTACAAATATATGTATCCCATTTACAGAATGCCACAGAAGATACTTTATAAATAAAAATGAAACGCGCCTGGTGTAATTCTTTTTAATTACATTGCAGTCAGCTCAAGACAGATAACCTATAATGACAGATAAATTGAATGATGCAGACTGAATTGGAGAAATTTATTAACATCGAGCATAAATTTAAATTTAGGAAGTCTTTTGTGAAGGTACACTATGTGATTAAAAGTATCCGTACACCTGGCGGAAAGTGACTTACACATTTGTGGTGCCCTCCATTGGTAATGCTGGAATTCAGTATGGTGTTGGCCCACCCTTAGCCTTGATGACAGCTTCCACTCTTGCTGGCGTACATTCAGTCAGGTGCTGGAAGGTTTTTTGGGGAATCGCAGCCCATTCTTCACGGAGTGCTGCACTGAGGAGAGGTATCAATGTCAGTTGGTGAGGCCTGGCATGAAGTTGGCGTTCCAAAACATCCCAAAGGTTTTCTATATGATCCAGGTCAGGACTCTGAGCAGGCCAGTCCATTACAGGGATGTGATTGTCATGTAACGACTCCGTCACAGGCCGTGCATTATGAACAGGTGGTCGATTGTGTTGAAAGATGCGATCACCATCCCCGAATTGCTCTTGAACAGAGGGAAGCAAGAAGGTGCTTAAAAAACCAAGGTAGGCCTGTGCTGTGATAGTGTCACGCAAAACAAGAGGTTCAAGCCCCCCTCCATGAAAAATATGACCACACCATAACACCACCTCCTCCAAATATTACAGCTGGCACACACACACTGGCAGATGACATTCACCGGGCTTTCACCATACCCCCACGCTGCCATTGGATTGCCATATTGTGTACTATGATTCGTCACTCCACACGATGTTTTTCCCTTGTTCAATTGTCCAATGTTTATGCTCCTTACACCAAGTGAGGCATTGTTTGGCATTTACCGGCGTGATGTTTGGCTTATGAGCATCCGCTCAACCATGAAATTCAAGTTTTCTGACCTACCGCCTAACTGTCATAGTACTTGCAGTGGATACTCATACAGTTTGAAGTTCCTGTGTGATGGTCTGGATAGATGTCTGCCTATTACACATTACGACCCTCTTCAACTGTCAGCCATCTCTGTCAGTCAACAGACAAGGTTGGCCTGTATGGTTTTGCGCTGTACATGTCCCTTCAGATTCCCACTTCATTATCACATTGGAAACAGTGGACCTAGGGCTGTTTAGGAGTGTGAAAATCACACATGTGACATCCAATGATTTGACCACGTTCGAAGTCCGTGAGTTCTGCGGAGCACGATATTCTTCTCTCTCATGATATCTAATGACTACTGAGGTGTCCGCCTCAATAGCCGAGTGGTCAGCATGACGGATTGCCGTCCTACAGGCCTTGGTTTGATTTTCGGCTAGGTCGGGGATTTTCTCTGCTCAGGGACTGGGTGTTGTGTTGTCTTCATCATCATTTCATCCCCATCTGGCGCACAGGTTGCCCAATGCGGCACCAAGGTGGCTGGACCTGCCCCGTAAGGGGCCTCTCGGCCAATGATGCCAAACACTCATTTCCATTTCCACTACCGAGGTCGCTGATATGGAGTACATGGCAGTAGGTGGCAGCACAATGCACCTAATATGAAAAACGAATGTGTTTGGTGATGTCCAGATACTTTTGATCACATAGTGTATATGCGTGGAATATAGTCTCACATGTATGTGAAACACGAACAATGAACACTGGAGGCCAGAAGAGAGTAGAGCTTTTGAAGCATTGTTGTATAGAAGAATGCTGAATATAATGTGGGTAAATTGAGTAACTAATGAGTTGAACCTAGAAGAAAAGACAGTAATTGCACAACCTGAGCAAAAGAAGGGATTGAGTGATATGAAACATTCTGAGGCATAAAGCAGCTTTGGGGCCTAGTGAACCACATTCACCAGTGCAGAACACTGTCACTTTGCATGCAAGGAAAGAAGTTATATGAATCTCTTAGGATTAGCTGATGGAAGTTAGGGCCATAAAGTACAAAGAGAGAAGGTACTTCCCAAGTTGCAGTTATTGAGTCTAAAGATTGAGCAATTAGGATTGTGTAGTCACAAAACACTCCAAAAACAGTTGAAATTAAATGGTTCTGTGTGGAGGAAATTAAAAAAAAGTAGTTGAAGGAATATAGTGCCTTAAGAGCAAATTTCAGTAACACGACAAGCCCACAAAAGTGTGGGTGAAACTTGTTAACAATATTCTGTGGACATCCCTCAACTGTATATGAATGTGCAAATATCTTCTGCATCAAGTTCTAAAGGAAAAAAATATTTGTGTCCTTAGCACTCTTACGAAAAGCAGTCATTGCTAAAGAAGGAAAACATTGCATTAATTTACATCTACATATGTACCACACAAGCCACCGTATGGTGCATGACAGAGAGTACCTTGTACCACTACTGTTCCACTCACAAATGGAGCAAGAGAAAAATGATTGTCTATATGCCTGTGCACAAGCCCTAACTCCTCTTATCGCATCCTCACCATCATAATGTGAAATATATGTTGGCAGCAGTAGAACTGTTCTGCAGTCAGCTGAAAATACCTATTCTCTAAATTTTTTCAATTATGTTTCATGAAGAGAATATTGTCTTCCCTCCACGGAGTCCCATTTTACTTCATGAAGCATCTCTGTAACACTCACTTGTTGATAAAACCTACCAGCAACAAATCTTGCAGCACGCATCTGAATTACTTCAATGTCTTCCTTTACTCTGACCTGGTGAGAATCCCAAACAATCTAGCAGTACTCAAGAATGGATTGCCCAAGTGTTTCATATGTGGCCTCCTACGTAGATGACCTACACTTTAATAGAATTCTCACAATAAACTGAAGTCGACCTTTGTTTCCCTCCCATTATCCTTAAGT
Source organism: Schistocerca serialis cubense (assembly GCF_023864345.2). Taxonomy (NCBI): domain Eukaryota; kingdom Metazoa; phylum Arthropoda; class Insecta; order Orthoptera; family Acrididae; genus Schistocerca; species Schistocerca serialis. The sequence continues at coordinate 388,424,647 of NC_064638.1, forward strand.
GCTCATTTCATTTCATATTGCTTTTTAGCATTACCCCTAAATATTTACTCAACATAACTGTGTCAGGTAGCTCACCTCTAATACTGTGTTCAAATATTAAAGGGTTGTTTTTCACATTTTCATCACACCAAATAGTAATTTTGTCAGAGTCGTCCTGTATCCTTCTGTAGTCAATCAACGACAATTCTTTCCAGTATACTAAAACATTACCAGCCAACAGTGACAGATTGCTGCTCACACTATTTGTCAGATCTTTTATGTATATAGAGAACAAGAGTGGTCACGTCATACTTTTTTGAGGCACTCCTGACATACCCTTGTTTCGGATGATCACTCTCCACCAAGGATAACATACTGGGTTCTACCATTTAAGAAGTCTTTGAGCCACTCGCACATCTGTGAACCTATTCTGTAAGCTTGGGCAGTCTGCATTGGGGCACTCTGTCAGACACTTTCTGGAAATATAAGAATACGGAATCTGTCCATGATTTGCAGGATATCAATTGAGAAAGAGAGAATCTGAGTTTTGCAAATCCAATGATGAGCCCAGTACAGAACACTCCAGACATTCCATCTATGCTGATAGTACAAGGTGTGATTGGAAAGTTTTAAGAATGGGCTTGTAATTGTACAATGGTAGTACTTACATGTTACTGTGATGCATCTCCTTGAAAATAGTCCCCTTCTGACTGAACACACTGACTCCAATGGTGTTTCCACTTTTGGAAACATTCCTGGACATTTTTTTCCTGAAGTGTGTTAAGGACACTCCCCGTATTTGCCTGGATGTCTTCAGCAGAGTGAAATCGCTCCCCTTTCAGTGAAAATTTCAGTTTAGGAAAGAGGTAGAAGTCCGCAGGGACCAAATGAGGGGAATATGGCGGTTGTGGAAGCACAGGAATTTTGAGTTTGGTCAAAAATTCATTGATGGAGAAGGCACGATGAGCCAGAGCGTTGTCATGGTGTAGTATTAAACTCCTGTCTTTAACAATGCAGGTCTTTTCTTCATCACCTTTTCATGCAAATGCTCAAGGACACACATGTAGTATTCCTGGTTAATTATCTGTCCTCCAGGGGTAAATTCATGATGCACAATACCGGTAGAATCGAAAATAATCACCAACAATGTCTCCACCTTCAACCGACTTTGCCGTGCTTTTTTCAGTTGTGGTGAACCTGGAGTCTTCCACTGCGAAGACTGCACTTTGTTTTCAGGACCATATCCATATACCAATGATTCGTCACCTGCAATTACCCTATTTAACAAATTGTGGTCATTTTTTGTCCGATTAATCAGTTCTTGGCACATTTCAAGTTGATATTGTCTCTGGTCACTTGACAACACTTTTGGAACGAATTTAGTGGACACTCGATGTGTGTTCAGATCTTCAGTTAAAATTGACTGAACTGCACAGAAACTTAAATTAAGTTCATCAGCCATCTCCCTAATTGTAAGTCTACAATCAGAGCATACTAAGTCGCGAACTGTCACAACATTTTCATTCATTTTTGAGGTGGAAGGATGGCCAGACTGTGGTTCATCATCAGATGATTTGCAGCCATTTTAAAATCTGTTGAACCAGATAAAAACAGTTGACTGGCTCATACAATTATCTCCAAAAGCTGTTTTTAATAGTTAATTAGTCTCAGAAGCTGGTTTCCCAGTTTTAAAACAAAATTTTACACAAACTCGTTGCTCTGCTTTTACGTCCATTTTCACGCAGATAGAATCCGGCAACAAGCCCCGATAGACCCGCACTCATCCAGCTGCCACAACAAACTGAATAAAGGGAATGCAATTTCCTGTCAGAGGGCATTCAAGGACAAGGCAATGACTCACTCCCCATCCTTTGTGTACCTGCCCATCAAACCATTCATTGAAAGCACAACAGTCAGTTGAGTGATGTGCAAAAACAGTACCCCTTTAGGCTGACAGGCAGTTCCATGGCCTAGCAAAATGCTGATGGTAGGTAACAATAAAGTTCAGATCACAGTCCAGGAGAAAACCACTTAGTGGAGAGTCATTGCCAATATACACCAGTGCATCTGTCAAGTGACCAGAGACAAGAGTTGCAGCAGCGGATCCATTCTTAAAACTTTCCAATCACACCTCGTACAGTAGTGGCTGCCCAAGGGAAGGCATTTGCTGCCCAAGGGAAGGCATTTGAAGAGGTAGAAGAAAAGTTATCATTGGATACACTTGGCCTTTGCTAAGAGAGGCAATTATCTAAGGCTGGATTTCCCAACAAGAGTCAGGTGTGCGCATTTCACTACAGAATAGAGAAACTCTGCACAGCTGGTAAGCTATATGGCACGGTAATTATTTCAGCATGGTCAAACACCTGTATATCTGTGTGCTGCTTTTGAATGTACACTATACTGCAAGAAACATTGCTGTAACTCCAAGCCAAAGGTTGATGCAAGGAGCAATATTTTGGGGAAGCTCACAGCCACCACCTGGGAAGATAGTCCTCATGCTCTGAGAATTTCTGCTCTTGCTTTGTTTGAATGTGCTGCAGAGTACACTTCACCTGTGGGAAGTGCATCTGCTTGCACTGGGCATGTTGACACTGCAGTCAGTGAGGCTGTCTGAATCCTCTCAGAATGTATGAAGCCAACTCTAGTCGACAAATCTACTCTGGTGTTGGGACCCCCCCCCCCCCCTCCCTGCCAGTCAGAAGCGCCATTGCTGCCAATGTGGAGAGGACAAAGCAAATCAATAATCCCCATCATTCACTACAAGGTCATCCTGTAGTCTGTTGACTGAAACATGGAAACAGGTTTATCGCCAGAGCTCAATCACTGGAGGGAACACTGGAGATTAACCACATTACCAGGTGGAAGAGTAAGTTGCCACCAAATATCCCTGCAGAGGAAGAGCTAACCCCAAGAAGCAGAAATCACAGTCGTTGTAGGGTGGTTGTCCCCCACTACAAGACCAACATGCAGAAACGGGACATCCTTCTATGTGATGGAGGTGTGTCATGTGAGTGAAGAACAATACAAGATCTGGACAACTTGGTCATATAATCTCTACTGGAACAACCTAGCACAACAGACGACTTGATCGAGGCAAATAACAGGCCACTAGAGTTGCTTTGTTCTGCAAATCCTGACTGGACTTGGAAATGAAATGAATGAATGAAGGCAGACAGTGAGGTCTATATTACAGATGATTCCTTGTTAAAAACACTGTCGTACCTAACTCCAGAATTGACATTCAACTAGATATCGGGACTCACCATTTACACAAACTTTTGAAGTTCAAGAGAAGGCACAACAGATAAATGTAACAAGAATCCTGAAGGCGTTTTTATCCCCATGAGAACAAGTTCTCTTAAAGGCTGAAGCAGAGAGAAAATCTCAAGTAGTCAAGGAACCTAATACAAACTGCCAGAGGCCTCTACATGACTTCCAGACTAATAATCATTGGCACTGCATATGGGAAATGATCAAATGACAGCTATTTGCAACAAATAAATGGCAGTGTTAAAGTACAATACAATAAACTAGTATTGGTATTCATTTATTCCAACAAATTTCTAAGTGTAAAAAGTCTTGCCAAAGATGGTGTACACCTAAATAGGTCAGGCACAAAAGTATTTACTAAGATGTTCACAGAAACTTGTTTAGTTACGAAAAATAAGGAAAACTGGTAAGTAGTGATAGCAGTGATAAAGTGTGTAGCAATGAAAAAGACAAAACCAGACCATTATCCACAAAGAAATATGCTAAAGTTTATGACTAAGAGTCAGAGGAGATCTGTTATGCGCTGGAGCGTAAAAGCTTAGATACTCATGTTTCAAATTACAAACACTCTGAAGTAGATTAATTGGAAATTAAATGTTCAAATATTAGAATTACTTTCCTAATTTAACAGAGATTCACTGAAAACACTGTTAAAATTTTAATAAAAAAAAGAAATTTCAAGTTAGCAAGTGGCTTTTGCAGAAGAAACAAGTCATTCGCAGGCTCATCTATCCTTCATCATAGCAATACAAATTATGAAACAAGAAATTATTTTACGGAAGAATGCGTATTTTGTAGTAAGTCTACTTGTTCAACAATACAGACTTTATCACACACTAATTACATACAAATAAACCACAAATATTAGTAGTTCCTGACTCTCTGTAAATACACAAAACAAAAATTTATGGAGGTGGATACTCTTCAGTGTATACAACACTGGAAAGTTTGTTGAATAACTCTGGCATTAGTGCACAAGAGCACTGTTTGTAGGTTTGAGTAGGAAGCATTCAGATATGAAGCACATTCTCGATAAAATGGAAATGTCGTGTGGCTAGGGCCTCCCGTCGGGTAGACCGTTCGCCTGGTGCAGGTCTTTCGATTTGACGCCACTTCGGCGACCTGCGCGTCGATGGGGATGAAATGATGATTAGGACAACACAACACCCAGTCCCTGAGCGGAGAAAATCTCCGACCCAGCCGGGAATCGAACCCGGGCCCTTAGGATTGACAGTCTGTCACGCTGACCACTCAGCTACCGGGGCGGACACATTCTCGATGTATCCATATACCATGAATTCATTCATTGAAAGCACAACAGTCAGTTGAGTGATGTGCAAAAACAGTACCCCTTTAGGCTGACAGGCAGTTCCATGGCCTAGCAAAATGCTGATGGTAGGTAACAATAAAGTTCAGATCACAGTCCAGGAGAAAACCACTTAGTGGAGAGTCATTGCCAATATACACCAGAGAGCTTGCTGTAAACATCAGTTGGTTGATAATTGAGACCGTGACAGTCTGCAACAGCCTTAAAATCTGCAGCGAGTGTGTTGCCACATGACGTGGGTGCTGGACAATGTATCCTCCTGCATCTCACTTAGCAATGTTGTTGGACATGTTCATAATTATATTGATTGATCTATCAATATGTTCAGTGGAACTAAATGATATTTAAGAACTATTGCATAGAATTTTAGCATATAGAATCCTAGGGCAGTCGACAACAGAACTCTTCCTATTTAAAATTCAAAGCAGGCAATGAGATCTTAACAGAGAAAAGAAGAAAAAATTGTAATAGCTGCTGATTTTAACATTGATACTTAGTAAAGAAACGTGGTTTCAAAATCAGTTTCTGTGAATGTATCAGAGAAAATTGCCAGCAAGCTGTATTGATAATATCAACTCATTATGTACGAGGGCCACTCCAAAAGAAATGCACACTATTTTTATAAAAATACAGTTTTCATTTTGCATGTGTGAAAGTTTTACAGTGTGTAGATATATCCTTCCCACTTGTTTTCAAACTTAGTTCAACCTGTTCCTGTGAGTGGCGCCATCACAGCATGTCTTCAAGATGGCTGCTACACTTGATGTTCGTCAGAAGCAATGTGCTGTCATAGAATTCCTGTGCTGTGAAAACGAGACAGTGGGAAACATCCACAAGAGGTTGAAAAAGGTGTATAGACATGCTGCTGTCGATCGCAGTACAGTTAGTCGGTGGGCAAGCAGGTTACGTGATGAAAGTGGGCACGGCAATATTGAGGATAGTCCTCTCACCATCAGGCCTCGTACTGCTACTGCACACACTCCAGACAACATGCAGAGAGTTAAAGAACTGGTGAATGCTGACAGACGCATCAAAGTGAACGAATTGTCACACTACTTTGGGATAGGGGATGGAAGTGTTTGCAGAATACTGAAAGTGTTGGCGTTATAGAAGGTTTGTGCCAGGTGGGTTCCCAGGATGTTGACAGTGGCTTACAAGGAAACAAGAAAAATGGTATGCAGCGAACTTTTGGAACAGTACGAGAATGGTGGAGATGAATTTCTTGGAAGAATTGTGACAGGTGTTGAAACATGGCTCCCTCATTTTTCACCAGAGTCAAAAAGGTAGTCAATGGAGTGGCATCATGCAAATTCACCCAAGAAAAAAAAAATTCAAAACCACACCTTCTGCTGGAAAAGTTATGGCTACGGTGTTTTTCAATTCCGAAGGACTCTTGCTTGTGGACATCATGCCAAGTGGAACCACCATAAATTCTGATGCATATGTAACGCCTGAAGAAACTTCAAGCTTGACTGAGTCGTGTTCGACCACAACGGCAAAAGCAGGATGTTTTGCTGTTGCACGACAATGCACGGCCACATGTCAATCAAAAAACCATGGAAGCCATCACAAAACTCGGATGGACAACAATGAAACACCCGCCTTACAGTCCTGATCTGGCGCCATGTGACTATCATCTCTTTGGGAAACAGAAAAACTCTCTTCGGGGATCAAGGTTTGAAGATGACAACACTCTTGTGCACGCTGCCAAACAGTGGCTCCAACAGGTTGGTCCAGAATTTTACCATGCGGGTATACAGGCGCTGGTTCCAAGATGGCGTAAGGCAGTTGAAAGGGATGGAAATTATGTGGAGAAATGAAAATATTATTCCTAAAGGATCTATCTACACACTGTAAAACTTTCAAACATGTAGAATAAAAGATGGATTCTAAAAAAAAAATAGTGTATTTTTCTTTTGGAGTGACCCTCGTATATGGAGATGTGTATATTTTTTCTTCAGATTTAGGTATCTCAGCTCAGTGTGCATTTTTCATTGGGCCGCCATAGATAGGAACATGCCAGATATGAAAACCTGTATGAGAAGGAACTTTGGCAAAATAAAAACCTTTTTCATGTTTAGTAATTTGCTAAAAAGAAAGAAAATTGCTTTGTGAACACTGTGTCTTAAGTCACGCAGATTTTGGAAATTTCCTGAACAGTTTTTCTAGGTGCCTAAATGAAACATTTCCACCTAGAATCTGGAACAATAAAGTAACAAATAAATTAAAGTGGATCACCCAGGGCACAAAAATTTCCAGTGTAAGGAAAATGCAACTGCACGGGGGGAACTGAAGTATACTAACTCAAATACCAGAACATTTCAGTGAAGTCCGATGTCAAAATGACAGAGATGAAAATTCTGAATGCCTTACAAAATTTTCAAAAGTTCCCTTTTAGGACATAGAAAATGCAAACTTATATTAAAAAAATCTATTTTGGGATGGAATACCCACTGAAATTATTAAAGCAATATGCAACACAATTGCACACAGCTAGCTCGAGTAATTATTCAGTGTTTTGAAGAGGGCTGCCTCCCAGAGGAACTAAAATGTGCCAAAGCTAAACTACTTTTCAAGAAGGGATAAAGATTGATCATGGGAAATTATCACCTTACCTCAATTATCCCAGTCATACCCAAAATATTCTAAAAAGTTGCTGTTATCCAAATCCACATCTTCATTGCTAAGTATTTCATTATCCTAAACAAACAGTTTGGTTTTCAAGAAGGGAAGAACACCATAGACGCAGTAAACGGTTTTATTGAGAAAATAAATAGTAGACAAGCAATAAGGAATCTTTCGTAACCTCACAAAGGCTGCTTATCTACAAACTTGCCAAGTATGGCTTCCCTACAATGGCTTAAATCCTACTTACAGAACAGAAAGCAAAGAGTTAGTATCACTAAATTGGACAGATTACTATTTTGAATTGAAAATTATGTTTCATGGGGTCCCACTAGGATCCATACTAGCCCAGGCATATTTCTGTCCTACTTGATTTCTTTATTATTAAAAATCAGTTCACCAGCAGTTCTGTTTATAGATGATACTTCTGTGTCCAGTTATCAACTGCAACTGATATGGACACACACAAAATAGCATATGCAACTTTTTTTTTTTGGGGGGGGGGGGGGGGGGGTGTGGAGTTTGGCTACCACAGTGCGGAAGGGATGAGGTTAATAAGAAGGTAAAGTTAGGTCCACTGAAAAGAAAGCTATGCAAGGCACTGATACTCAAATGCTATTACTTAGTAGGTGAATTCATGCAAGATAAACTGGTAATTTGACCTGGATACAACTTGTTATGTTATCCTACTAGTTGTATATAACTATTCATAGAAATATCATTTTAGTGGTACACTAGCGTAGTGCCCACTGCTTTGTCCGTGCACATCCTTTCTTTAGTCGAATTCTTATGTTGTTCACAAATTGCAACACCTAAATTTTTCGTGATAAGTAAGGCTATAGAAGCATGATCTTTTCCGAATGTGCTTTTGATCAAAATACAGTTCTGGTAGCTGGAGGTTTTTATAAATCTTACCTTTTGTGCTCTGATATTTGCATAGAAATGTTCATGCCCTAACACACGTTTCGTTATATCTAACCAAGAAGTGAAATACCAGTTTTCATAGTTTGAGCTGTAAAAAAAAAAAATTTAATATGATATTTTCTTAATTTTTCATCCCCTATTTTGCCCCCTTGTGGACTGAATTTCCAAAAACAATGAAAGACTTCTTTTTTTATTTCTAACAGAGAAGCAAAATACAAATTTTCATGGATAAAACTTCAGAAATGCTAGGATAATGAAGTAGTTTCATAATAACTTTCTTCCTGTATTTCACTCCCTTAGGTGTTGAATTTCCAAAAACACTGAAACACATTATTTGTAACTGATAAGTCAAATACCAATTTTCATAGATGTAGCATTAAAAATACTTTAGGAGTTCTTTAATAATGATACACTAAAAATACTTTAACCCATTATTTCATCCCCACAGGGTTAAATTTTTAAAATACTGAAACAAATATTTTTTTATTTCTGACCGAGAAACCAAATACCAGTTTCTATAGATCTAGCTTCAAAATAGCCTTAATAGTGACTTGCACTCCTCCCTTGGAATGGAGTACCAAAAAATCCCTTTTTAAATGACACATATAATATAAGGTCCACAACCTCTGCAAATTTAAGTTTCTATCCTTAGTGGTTTTGGGTGATTGAAGATCAGTCAGTCAGTCAGTCAGTCAGTCAGGACATTGCCTATTGTATATAGAGATTATTAGTTGTAAAAATTTTAGTAACTATAATGTAAATTTCTGACCTATATCCTGCATGCAAACCAAATGGATTGCAAATGTATTTCATGAGATGCATAAACCATAATTCACATCACAAATATTTCTCATAATTTGTTTGCCCTGCTTGTTGCACAACACTATAACGTGCTGAAGATTTACTTTATAAGCCAATAATAGGAGAAATATTGTATTGGCTGCACACTTAAACTCTTTTTCTGAGTGGCATAGCATCAGAGAGGAGAGCTTGTTATATTTTATTGTTAGTAGCAGCTTACCTTTTTCTGTCTGATCTGTTTTGAAGATTTGTATTGCTTGATTATAATTTTCTGAATTATTGTTACTCAGCTCACTTTCCTATCAATAGCATTTAATTAGAATTTACATTCTTTATTGTTTGTGACAATTTTCACCCTTGACTTGAGATACTATTCATACCCCCATCCCTTTCCCCCCTCTCTGATCAATGGAATCCTTTCTCAAGCCACCACATATATAAATCATTGAATCCATCAAATGAAGCCTCCACAACACAACACGTATTGTTGCTCACATTTACATTTGCTGTTGTGGTACCATAAAAATACATAAAATAAATTATATAAGACAAAAAAGATGTGGAGAAGAAAAAGAAAGAGAGTCGGTAATTTCTTTCTTTTGTGTGTGTGTGTGTACGTGTGTGTGTGTGTGTGTGTGTGTGTGTGTGTGTGTCACATTGGCATTGGTATTTTTATATTTACTAGCTACTTTTCGAGACATTCATGTCACTTTTCTGTTTTTTGTCTTTGATTTTGCCTACACTGTTTATTGCGCTCTGTAGGTGTTTACATTGTGACGTTAGAAGAACTGATTCTAAGCAGAAGCAGTTCTGTTAGATTAAATTAAGGAATACAAACACCTCAAAAATGAGATTGACAGGAAGTGCAAAATGGCTAAGCAGGGATGGCTAGAGGACAAATGTAAGGATGTAGAGGCTTATCTCACTAGGGGTAAGATAGATACTGCCTATAGGAAAAATTAAGGAGACCTTTGGAGAAAAGAGAACCACTTGTATGAATATCAAGAGCTCAGATGGAAACCCAGTTCTAAGCAAAAAAGGGAAGGCAGAAAGGTGGAAGGAGTATATAGAGGGTCTATACAAGGGCGATGTACTTGAGGACAATATTATGGAAATGGAAGAGGATGTAGATGAAGATGAAATGGGAGATATGATACTGCGTGAAGAGTTTGGCGGAGCACTGAAAGACCTGAGTGGAAACAAGGCCCCGGGAGTAGACAACATTCCATTAGAACTACTGACGGCCTTGGGAGAGCCAGTCATGACAAAACTCTACCATCTGGTGAGCAAGATGTATGAGACAGGCGAAATACCCTCAGACTTCAAGAAGAATATAATAATTCCAATCCCAAAGAAAGCAGATGTTGACAGTTGTGAAAATTACCGAACTATCAGTTTAATAAGTCACAGCTGCAAAATACTAACGCGAATTCTTTACAGACGAATGGAAAAACTGGTAGAAGCGGACCTCGGGAAAGATCAGTTTGGATTCTGTAGAAATGTTGGCACACGTGAGGCAATACTGACCTTACGACTTATCTTAGAAGAAAGATTAAGAAAAGGCAAACCTACGTTTCTAACGTTTGTAGACTTAGAGAAAGCTTTTGACAATGTTAACTGGAATACTCTCTTTCAAATTCTGAAGGTGGCAGGGGTAAAATACAGGGAGCGAAAGGCTATTTACAATTTGTACAGAAAGCAGATGACAGTTATAAGAGTCGAGGGGCATGAAAGGGAAGCAGTGGTTGGGAAGGGAGTGAGACAGGATTGTAGCCTCTCCCCGATGTTGTTCAATCTGTATATTGAGCAAGCAGTAAAGGAAACAAAAGAAAAATTCGGAGTAGGTATTAAAATCCATGGAGAAGAAATAAAAACTTTGAGGTTCACCAATGACATTGTAATTCTGTCAGAGACAGCAAAGGACTTGGAAGAGCAGTTGAACTGAATGGACAGTGCCTTGAAAGGAGAATATAAGATGAACATCAACAAAAGTAAAACGAGGGTAATGGAATGTAGTCAGATTAAGTCGGGTGATGCTGAGGGAATTAGATTAGGAAATGAGACACTTAAAGTAGTAAAGGAGTTTTGCTATTTGGGGAGCAAAATAACTGATGATGGTCGAAGTAGAGAGGATATAAAATGTAGACTGGCAATGACAAGGAAAGCGTTTCTGAAGAAGAGAAATTTCTTAACTTCGAGTATAGATTTAAGTGCCAGGAAGTCGTTTCTGAAAGTATTTGTATGGAGTGTAGCCATGTATGGAAGTGAATCATGGACGATAAATAGTTTGAACAAGAAGAGAATAGAAGCTTTCAAATTGTGGTGCTACAGTAGAATGCTGAAGATTAGATGGGTAGATCACATAACTAATGAGGAGGTATTGAACAGAATTGGAGAAAAGAGGAGTTTGTGGCACAACTTGACAAGAAGAAGGGATCGGTTGGTAGGACATGTTTTGGGGCATCAAGGGATCACAAATTTAGCATTGGAGGGCAGTGTGGAGGGTAAAAATCGCAGAGGGAGACCAAGAGATGAATACACTAAGCAGATCCAGAAGGATGTAGGTTGCAGTAAGTACTGGGAGATGAAGAAGCTTGCACAGGATAGAGTAGCATGGAGAGCTGCATCTAACCAGTCTCAGGACTGAAGACCACAACAACAAATTAAGGCAGATCGGTTAAAGTGTTTAACATCTCTTTGACAGTCTGGTCATTAAAAATGGTTCACTAGCTTTCTTGTAGAAGGAGAAAGGAAGTAAGTTATCTGTTTTAAGGAAACACCCCAAAAATTATTTGAACTACAGAGGAATCACAGAAAACAAATATCAGGATAGTTAGATGTGGCTTTACATCCACTTGTCTTGTAAATAAGTGTAGTATCTTAAAACACTGCACTGCCTTCCCTACTCTTTACTTAAACTAAGAAAATCTGGCTTATTCTGAATCCTTGGAAATAAATGCTCACGACGTTTCTTTACAGAGAAAATGTCTTTTGAAACTAATCACCACACTATAGTTTCATTAAGCTCCATAATTTCATAAGAGTAATTTGTTTTCATAGTGTGCATTTTATTTGATCTCTTGGATTTGAAGTTAAAAATTATGCCCAAGCATCAGAACAGAGTGAAAAAAAAACATATGGTTAACTTAATAGCTGTTATAAGAAGAAGGCTATGTCTTCCTTTCAGTTTATGTACAAAGAAAACTGTTACAGAATGTTCATGTGTCATCAACAATGTAGAAAAAGATAGATTGCTACTTACTGTAAAGGAGAAGTATGAAGTTGCAGACAGGCACAATTTTTAATTGTATTGGCTTTTTTAAGGTAGGGATCTGTCTTTTCCTACATTGTTGACATTCTTACGTGCAGTTTCCATTGTTTGATTTGTTCATCTGTTTCATTTAAGGTTATTTTTGTGAGACAAGCAGCGTAATTCTCTTCACTGTGGGCAATGTCATATCTGTTAATCAGTTTAGTTATAGTTCTTTTTGAAAGTTTTAGCTTATATGTTGTGAATAAAATTTGGATTGTCATCGAAGAGAATATTCATTTTCGTTCTTCTACTTCCAGCAAAGCACAATAGTGTGCTATGCACAGGTAGACTCAAATGGTTCCCGGTATTTATTGGGTGATATGGCTGGACACCTCTTCATGTTGTTACTTGAACAAGAGGAGAAAATGGATGGAACATTGACAATAAAGGATTTGAAAGTGGAATTATTAGGTTAGTACATTATGGAATGAAGCTTGCAGTATTCTTTCTTACTTTCATGCCAGATAAACTTTCATTGTATTCATGAGGGTACACTAAATATAGGAAATTGACATGCTGTTTTATTGGTAAGTTTTTTATTTTGGTGGGGATGGGGGGGGGGGGTTCCTGTTGATGACTCTCTGATTAATATTTTGTTAGCTGCATGTAGTGATAGGTATTTATTAGTTACAACTTTTATATACTTCTGTGTGAAAGTTAAAATAAAGGGGGGGGGGGGGGAGAGACAAAAAACACTGCTGTCTCAATAGATTACCATTTCTCATTTGTGTACTGCAATAATAGAGTCTGAAAATAGACTGTCACAAATAATTGCCATTTTCTTCCTTTCTGTTCTTCATTTCTGAAACTTCCTTGTTAGGAAGAGTGTATATTATTTACAGTGTGTTCTTTTTTTACATCATCCTCTGTATTGTTTCTCCAGGTCACATTTATGACACATCTTCTCAAAGGAAACATATCTGCAAGTTAGCTATTTACGTAACTGAATTTCGAAGTAAATCTTAATCTACAATAAAACATAATAAATGTAACCCAACCTTACTCTGATACTAGCCACTCAGAAATTCAGACGTGGAGTAGAGTTGTGAAGCATAGATTATTTCCATTTGTTTTTAAAACAGCTTTAATTTCATCCCAGAACATTTAATGTACATGAGAGGTCATCAAATATTTTTTATGGCTGCATGCTTCCTATTGTACTGCGCAAGAGTGCGGTTATGTACAAGAAAAGAATTATTAAACTTAAGCAAGTGTGTTGGGATTATGTTAGAGGTAATGACAGTCAGAGTCTCGGATCTTAACAACATTGTTACACTTCATTTTACAGAGGGAGAAGTGGCTTTGATCATCTATAAAATAAAGAAAGGAAAAACTTTCATTTAAAGACCTTTCAGCATACAGCTCTGTGGATTGTGCCGTAGTTAACACCTATTCCTAATGACTTGGTAGTCTTCGTCTTCTTTCTGTTAGTATTAACCCTGTTTAGTATCCACTCTGCTGTAGTCAAGATTTGCCAAATTTATTACAGTTAACTTTGCCCTGATATGCCCTTCCTCTTGCTGCAGTGGTCAGTTGCCTAAGAAAGCTGTATGCCCCACCTGTCTGTGAATTGTGTAAACTTTGTTCTGTGTGTGATAATATACAGAAATTTGCTTAAACAAGCATGGGAAACTGCCTAAAACCACACGCAGGCTGGCGAGTGCATCAGCGATGGTCGTTAATCCACCACAAGAATTTTGGCCTGATCTGGCTCACCTTGCAGTCTCACAAGCTAGAGTGCTGCACATTAGGCTATATGAGCAGGTCTTATTGATTTCATATTATTAAGGTGTATTTTGAAGAAATGGAAAACAGCAAGAGCAGTAATTATTTTAAAAGGATACAGTACAGATACTTAATATCTTAATAGCTGTAGACCCAAATGCATCATTAATACTAAGGCAAAGTCTATGCAAGACTCCTCTGTGACCAGTTGCAAACTTGGATATCATCATGCAGTGCACCTGAGACTATTTGGATTCTGAAATGAGAAATCAATTGACGATGCCTTAGTAAGTCTGTACACCTGGTGGATAGCACATTTAGGAAATATGCAGTGGCTGTAATGGTGGACATCACAGGCAGCTTTGATAGCCTTTTATTGACCAGCTAAGAAGTTTCCAAACTCCTAATCGCATTTAAAGCAGTTGGTGGGTTATTAGAGAAAACAAACTGTTGAGTATAAATCTGGACAACTAAAGGTAACCAAAAGCATGACCAAAGGCACTGCCAAGTTTCTGTCTAGCCTTGATGGTGGAGGATAATGTAGACAATATTCTAGTAGCTGTATCAAAACTTGAGGGTGAAGACGGAAGGAAAAGCAATAAGTATTCTATTGTTGATGCAGAAATGGGGTGTGACCAATAAATACAGTGGCCGTTCATTAGATAACCTTTTTACTGATGAAAGGTAAACTTTCCCTAACTAGAAATCCTACCCTTAAATTAGAAGGAATTTTCATTTGTTTGAGTCAAATGTGTAGGTTTTTTGTGTTGAACTTGTGACAAAGTAAGCTGGGATATTTTTTACTTCCACTCTTGTTTTGCCATCTGCTTCTTTAAAATTCATTTTTTCAGTTTTAACTAACTGCCATTAACATACATGAGTATTATATGCGTTTTCATAAAAAAAAGGAAGGTTGGCCCTCAGTTTTAAAGATTGTAACACCAGACCTAATTTTGTGCTTAATTTTATGTATGTAATTGATTTTCTAATTTATTTTGACTATTCCTAGTTAGTATCTTTCATTGTAGGGCGAAATCAGTAATTGTTTCATAACTTAAATACTGTTGCTAACTTATAAACAAATGTAAATACTGTGCTAATTACAGACATTTGGAGGAACAACTAATCATATTCTTAAAGGTTTTATTTGGCTCTATTTGAAAACATGTTAGCAAAGCCAGCCCTTCATTAATTTGTAAATAATTAACAGTTTTGTCAAAAGTATTGTTTGCATAATGATATTTGTTAATTTCATCATTTAAACAAAAATAATTCGGCTTAACTCTTGTAATGGTAGAAACTGTTAAAAAGAACCAATTTTTTGATGTATTCAGTTAATTTAATGAGTTAAGTTTTAATCATAATTTCTGTTAATTAAACATCAAACAATGTGTAGTTTCAGGGCCTATTATTGTGATGATATATAAGGGGGGCGATTTTTTTGTCCTATATAAGGGCCTGATTTTTGGTGCCGAGACAGTCAGTCCACGGCAGAGTTTCAGACGAGAAACCTGCGTTTGTTAGAACAACTACTGTGCTTCAACTTTAACTGTAAAATAAGTGTTACACAATTAGGCCTTGTGTTAAAACAATAAAAGTGTCTGCTTCATATGTATCTTCTATTCTTCAAGAACTGTGAACTTTGTGGTTAGGCTTTTACTGCTCGTAGATGCTCAGTAGTAAACTATTGTAGCAGTATGTGGAGGTTTGACTGCAAACTATTAGAGAGGCTTATGGAAAGTTGAAACAGTAGTGCACTGGCTTTGTATAACTGTGTATTATTGGGGGGTTGTGAACAGTGAAAGTAAACTACTATGAGACACAACTGTGCACCTGTCAGCTACATTATTTAAAGTAGTCAGTGTTGTACTTCCACACCCCATTTTTCAGCTAGTATCACAATGCAGTACATCGACACCGACGACGAGAAACGAAAAAAGGCAAACCGCCACAAACTTGATAAAAAAGAATACTTCATCAATTATTTAGTAAAGTCACGTGGACAAGCTAGCTCTGGTACTGTGGCTTATAAGATACCATTTCCAGCAAGCAGATAATACCATTTCACATTCTTTGTTGCCATTTTTGGATTTACAACAACCATATTGAAACCCTATTGATCCAGTTTACAGCAACCGTATTGATACAACAGTTTCACTGTCAAAGTAGGAACACACACCTAAATCGTAACATTGATTAAAAACATTAATAGGAGTGTTTAGTATAACACCAATCGAAACATAGATTGTAATTGTTATAAATATATCCTACCAGTATAATCATTAGGTACAGAGATGGGTGCTATGGTTGTCGAAAGGAAACACTGAGAAGGTGAAGGAAATCATTTGGGATAAAAACACAAACAAAATCCAGTTAAAACTCTGGAGAATCAGAGCTACAGGAGCATCATAGACACTGAGTGTTCCCTTTACTATATTTCCAGAAATTTGTCTGTCGAGTACCACTTCATCTGGTAATGGCCCTCTAATTGACAATGTTTCACACAGACCATGATCTGTGCCATCTCAGTGATGGTTTCCCTACTCACTTCAGTGTTGCCCATGGGACCTATTCAGCAACTGATCTAACAATCTCTTCCCCTAAGCTTGTGGCTTCACTACATTGGTCACTGACCAATGACAGTGTCAGTAAGCACTTTCCATTGATGCTGTTCTTTCCTTGCCATCACCAGACAGAGTGACTACCATGTTGGACACTACAGAGCCAACTGGCCTTTGTTTGCGTCTGCTATTAATGAGGTTCTGCATGACGTTTCAGCCAAAAGAGTACTTTCCTACTTTGGACACCACACACAAGTAAACAAGTTACCAGTTAATGATCAGAACACTTTAGTAATACAAAAACCATACACTTAACTTTTGCTCCTAATTGCTGTGGTTGTGAGATGTGTTCGGAACTAACAGAGGTTCAAATACACGAGAACAGCTTAGGTCACCAAGTTCCTTACAGTGCAGGTCTGCAGTTAAGGAACACAAACTGTTTACTGCAGTCATGGCAATTACGTGTCCTTTGGTGGCACTCAAAACTGTCCAAGTAAGCAGGAACAAAGCTTGATCGCACGATGTATGCTGACGCTATCCTCTGTAGGCTAATGTGGAACTATATTGCATTTCGATAATCGTGGTGAAACTATTGATATTCTTGTAGGGTCAGACTAGAATCCCAACAGAAATCATCCCTTCTGTCCTCTGTGGCAGTATTCGAAGAGCCTCGCATAGCAGCGGCACCTCTAAACTACAGGAGGTGTGTCTTCCTCTTTCTTGTTCATTGGCATCTCGCGATGCTGCTTCAACATATGGCTTCTCTGCAGTGGTCGATTATTGACAACAAGACAGTTAATTATTGTGTGTAAGTAGTACAGGCAGACTTAAGTTGGTATGCAGTAAATTTGTTGTACTTCACAAGTTTCATTCATACTTTGTCTCTTTAACTTAACAGCTCATAAGCTGTGTAGTATGTGGCAACTCAGATTATACCCAGTCCAAAAAAAACCATTGGGTATTGTTTCAAAAATAAAAATCCCATACAGTTAGTGTCACTGCTGTGACTTGAATTTTACCAAGGTTGGTGCACAAATGCTGTGTATGGTAGACATTCTTCTGCCGGTTTCATTTAATGGTAGCCTGGTTTCAGACTGAAACTGCTGAAGATCTTTACTTCCTTATATTTTTGCAACAATTTGTCCAGACTAACTGGACTGTCCGTTTCTGGCTTAAAGATATGATTAGCATTCCACATGTTTAAAACCAAGTTCACTTGCTGATTCTTTTTGTCTATCACAACTAGTGGACTGTTGTTATGGTTGCACACCTTGTCTTTGATTCCGAAAGACATCATCATTTCTGATTTTCTTTCAACAGCTGCTTTCTTTGTTTTGGAATAAGATATGATTTAATATAAAAAGGCTACTCAGATATGATTTTTATCTTGTAAGTGGACCTTTTATGTGATCGCGTTTTGTAGAGCAAACTTTTTAGTATTCAACATGTCTGACATTTGTTGGACTGCATCTGCCCCTAACCCTGCAATAGCTGCTACCTTCTTCTGGATACTTTTTTACAATCTAATGTTTCTTCTGTATTTCATTTTATGTCTTTCTCTTGTTGCATGTGTCTGTTGACATCTTAACAATTCTGTTAGTCGGTGAGTGGTCTCTTTAAAATTACATATAGTGCTCCCCCATCCCCCCACAGTCACATTTCAGTCCTACTGTAATCAAGTTCTACCTTGTGGTTATCTATCCAATCAGCTCCAATAAAATATTTTTCCTTTAGATGCAATTTTACTAATGGCACTACTTCATATTGTATTCTGTTTTTTGTAACATTCAGTAACACTTGAGTTTTGATCAGTTTATGTCCACCACCAGTTGCTCACTTACTCTAAACCCATGTACTGGAAGGCTTTGGACATCAACCCACTCTATAGTAATGCATCATACAAGCTGTTGGCTACCAGAATCAAAGAGTCCTGCTACTTCCTACCAAAGATCTACATGGCTAAAAGGAGGAACTATCTCGGGTACAGCAATTTCCTTTTGTTCTAGCAGTTTTTCTTACTCTTTATTAAATCTCTCCCACTATTCGTTAAGACATTTCATTTTTATCCAGCATTAGTTGAAGCGGTTTCTGTTTCTCTCTATTGTTCTTGCATTCAGGTCTAAATGCTTCTTGCTCTCTCAACACAAGACGTCACCTCTCATTGCACTTGAAACCTCTGTGTCACAATCGCAAATAGTTACATGGCGTTCTCCTGCATTTTCCTGTTCTGTTGCCCCAACAGCTGTATATCGGACGGTGCAGCGATACTGTATTTCCACTGTTTTCCTTGGTTTATTTTTTCCTCTCTTCTCCTAATGCTTCTTCCTCAATTTATACTATTTTAACACTTTTCTGGGCATTTCAAAAGTGTGAATACAACATTTGTTTTACAAGCTTTAAGCCTAGCTGAGGTTCTATCGTACCACATCTCAAAATCTACAATTCTGATTTTCCTTCGTCAGAGGTACCGATACAGTGTACCAACGCATACAGTCACAAATTGGACACTGATTGTACCTGTGACTCTGATGAAAATGTGGTACAGCAATCATTGCATTACCCAGTTTATGGCCATGCTCTCCTCCAGTGGACATCCTGAATACTGGTTTTGTTGTATTTCTTTTTCCAAAAATTTGTAAAAGTACAATCTTCCTCTTTGTTCTGTGGCCAGTGAGTGTTTTTATTATGCCTCCCTGTAGGCTCTGTGCAGAAGACCTCTTCGAATTGCTTATACATAATCTTTTCCAGCCATATTCCTCAACTCACTGCTTGCCTTTCCAGCAGTCTGTCTATGAAGCACACCTTTTATTCTGTGGGCCAGGCATCAGGCATAATACCTTTGAAGCATCATATAAATTCGTCTGGGTGTCACTGGCTGTGCAGATTGAATTTGTTAAATGGAATGCTTCTGAAAATGTCACTATTGGATGGCATACTGCTGAAAGAAAATTAATTAATTTAGGCTCCTCTTTTGGGATAGGTTCATTCTGTGTGTCTACTATCTTGCTCTGTACAGTGAACTTACCCATGTACTTATCAGTTTTGCTGCTGCTACTATATTTTGTTATACTTTCTAGGAATTGTTCTTGTATTTTTAATTCAGTCACCCATTCTTCAGATTTATTTATATATGCTGTTAGTTTCGCCTGCTGCTTCTTATCTGTTGTCAATTGTGCTTCTACCTGTACGATCTTTTTATCGTTCTCTTGAGCTTTATGTTCGACTTTTTCAGTACTACCCTTGGTTTCATTACTGAAGCATTCCACCAATTGGTCACTTCTCTGTGTTTATTTTCCTGACCATACACAAACTTATTCGGCTTTCCTTTAAACACAATGTATTGGTTCTCCCAATTCTGGGAGTATCACTTCCATATATACTGATCTTCCTCTGTTTGCCTGTGGCTATAATCTCTCTTTGTGTTCGTGACTTCTCTATTGTTGTTTGGGGGAAAAGGAGGAGACCGGGGTGGGGAGGGAGAGCAGGGTATGGGTGAGGGACGGTAAAGTACAGTTTGTGGGAACATATGCCTCCTCCCAAAGTCCCACTGTCTGGCCAAAGTGGAGCATTTCCCTCGTGACTCTATACCATCTAGGACTGGAGCAACTGAACCTCATCGTTCCGTGAAATGAGGAATGTCATACCCATTATCTTCCCCACCTCTCCCACGCTGATATTCTGTCACCCGCCAAACCTGCACAATACCCTCACCTACGCAAACCCTGCTCCCAACCCCTTGCCTCTTGGGTCATATCCCTACAATAGTCCTAGATGAAAGACCTGTCCTATACATCCTCCCACCACCGCCTACTCCAGTCTGGTCACAAGCATCAACTATGCCATCAAGGGCTACCTATGAAACCAGTCATGTGATCTACAGGCTAAGCTAGAACCACTGTGCTTCATTCTATGTGGACATGACAACCAGCAAGCTATCTGTCTGCATGAATGGCCACTGACAAACTGTGGCCAAGAAACAACTGGATCACCCAGTTGCTGAGCATGCTGACCATCACCAAATTCTTCATTTTAATGACTGCTTCACAACCTGTGCCATCTGGATCTTTCCTACCAACACCGTCTTTTCTGAAGTGCATAGGTGGGAACTCTCCCTGCAATTTGTCCTATGTTTCCGTAACCTTCCTGCCTTCAACCTTCGTTAGTCATTGTCCTTCAGCCATCTAACCCTTCCCTGTTTCCACTCCACAGCCTCCTATTCCACAAATGCACTCACAGTCTTTTTATTTCTCTACTTTTCTGCTACCCCCTTCCCCCACCCAGCCTCTCCTTTGCCACCCTCATCTTAGCTCCTGACAGCACGTAGCTGCCTGACCCTCTCTCCGTCTTATCCCTGTACGCTCCCACAAACAGCACTTTACTGTCCCATACCCATACTCTGCTCTCCCTCTCCCTTCCTGTCCCAGCCTCCTATTTTCCCCCACCACCCAGATTGCTTCTCTCATCGTGCACGGTTGCTCACTGTGTGGCCTTGGTAGCCAGAGGCAGTGGTCGTGTGTGTGAGCTGTGTTTGCTTGAAGATGAAGATGTGTATGTTGTCTATTTCAGAAGAAAGCCTTCTTGCTGAAAGCTTACTTGTTTAGTAGTCTTTTTGTTGTGCCTGTCTGCAGCTCAACATCTCCACCTTATGGTGAGTAGCACACTATCCTTTTTATAATATTATAATTATTCCATCCTAGATTTTCCATTGTTGGAGCTGATCTAATGCGATCTTAGATTGCAAAAATTTTGTCAAATGCTTCTCCCCTCATTTAGCTGGCATGCAAAAACCTGGAATCTTTAAATTCATTTGTCATTCCTACATTCAATACACACAAACAATTTTCTTGAATACTGAAAAATTTTGGGAACATTGTTCCAGGAAAATATCAATCTATTAATATTATAACTTATTTAGTAAACACAATCATAGCCACATGTAAGTTATTAATTTTTATTTTTAGATGACCTTTTTTGATCAGCAAAGGAGATCATCATCAGATTTACATTCTGTGAAGATGAATAAAACATAATGCTTCAGTTACGATTGAAATGGACATTAGTATTTAACAATGTAGTAAAAAAGCATTGCATGATATATCCTTGATGACAGTAGGAATCATTGGCATGGAGCAGATCCATCCACACTTGCATGGAGAACACTACTGAATATGGTTCGGTTGCTGGTAGTACAAATAGCGGAAGCCCTGCCCATTGTCTCCGACCTACATCATTGGTTGTCAATGGCCATGATACTTGATTGCATTGTGTGAAAAACATGTGTTAGATGAATTGTTAGTAGGAGTTTTGTCCTTGAGAAAACAACGAAGGATATTTTGATGTCATAAAGAACAACATATATGATAAAAGTGATGAAATAAAAAACAGTCTCTACCAGATGACTGGGCATATGTCTGTGCAAATATAACACTATAACAGACTGCAAATTATACACATAAATATTTATTATATGGCCATACAGAATAGGTCTAATCGTACCACCTTAGCACTGTTATTAATTTATTCGTTGTTCGTGACTAAAATCCGCAATCTGGTGCTCTCTTGATATTTACATGTACCTTGCACTTGTACAAAGTGGCTGTATGTCTTCATAATTCATGTTTTAGGTTTGTTTACTCCTAGTAAGGAGTGACTCAGCCATATAAACAAACACTAATTTTATCTGCGAAAATGTTACGACATAACAAGCAACTAATCTATGTAAAATACCCATTACATAAGTGTATTACATTAGCTGCACATGGTCACATACGTCTGTTAGCATATGACAGTATGAATCGATTACACATCATTTCTGTGGTTATTAGGTGGTGCCCTTCTGGACAGTGGGTATCCATAACATCTTTGCTTAATGGTGGAATGTATATCATCTCCTTGGTTAACAAGCTAGCGTCCTGCTGACTGTCTTTGCTACATTTACATTTACTGGAAGGTCTGGCTGAAGGCAGCCCATGTTTAAATGAGTCCTGTCATTGGGTAGTGACTTTTTCTATTTCATCACTTTTATCTTGTTATGTTGTTATTTATAACGTCAAAATATCCTTTGTTGTTTTCTTAAGGACCAAACTCCTAATAATGTAGTATGTAATACACATTCGTCACACAATTTAATCAAGTCTCATGGCCATTGGCCACCTATGACATTACGTCAAAGACAATGGGTGAGGCTTCCACTATTTGACTACCAGCAACTGAACAGTATTCAGTAGTGTTCTCCAAGCCAGCACTGATGGACC
Organism: Schistocerca serialis cubense; assembly: GCF_023864345.2. Classification (NCBI taxonomy): domain Eukaryota; kingdom Metazoa; phylum Arthropoda; class Insecta; order Orthoptera; family Acrididae; genus Schistocerca; species Schistocerca serialis. The sequence goes on from NC_064638.1 coordinate 388,447,426, forward strand.
TACTCTACGCCAGCTATTCCTACTGTCATCAAGGGTGTATCACGCATTGCTGTTTTACTACATTATTGTATATTAATGTCCATTTCGATTGTAACTGAAGCAATATATTTCATTCCTCTTCACAGAATGTAGATCAAATGATGATCCCTTTAGAAAATCTAAACTGGTCATCTAAAAATTAAAATCAACAGTTTAAATGCAACTACGACTTTGTTTACTGAATAAGTTCTTGATTGTTAATGACTAACCCTATTTGTTCTGAATTGTCAATTGTTATATAATCCCAAAAGTGCCAAAATTTGACTATGCCGACTATGTTTTGCTGTGTGTGACACTTTCTTGTTGCTGTAAATTGAGAACTTAACTAGCCACAATGTCTTATTCACTGCAGTACTGTAAATTTTTGTGTACATCATATGCAGCCCACAGTGTCTGTTCACCATTCACCCAGTGATTCTCCATGGTGAGTTTTGTATTTCATATTTCCTTTGTTTGTGCAGCTGTTATTCATTTATGCCTCACAAGTTCTGACAAGTTTAAAGATTCAGATTTGCAAATCATTTCAATGTGGCAGCATTTTCTGCTAAATGATATTGATTCAAGCTCTCTTACCATCTTTTATGATTATGTCTTTCACACCAAAGGATACAGTCATGTTACAGCTACCACTTTTAAACTTCCAACCCCATTATGTCCTCTATATCATGGATATTATGAGTCACAAACTTAATTAAAGAGCACCACAATTAATTTAATTAAAAGGTAGAGCTCACATGCAGTTAAACACAGGAAAGTTAAGAACTGTGGCTGCGCATATCTTTGTTTTGACTTTAAATATTGGTTTTGTCATTTTGCAAATACTCAGTTGTATTAGAATGGTTTATATTATAAATTAGAACAAGCAAAATATGTAAATGTAATCATTGTTCATTTGACAGCTGTTTCAGCCCTAACATTTTCACTGTGCTCTCAATTATCACTGTTTTTACAACACCAGTTTGACTATTGTTAGTATCATTCTGAAATATTTCTGATAAATATCATGAAAATTTTGTTGAAACATATTATATGACAGTTGCTGTTTACAACAGTATTATGAAAACGGATAGATTGCTATTCACCATATAGAGGAGACATTGAGTCGCAGACACACAACGAAAAAACTGCTATACATTTAAGCTTTTGGCCTGAATGCCTTCTTCTGAAGTAGAAAACACATGAGCATGTGTGTGCCACTCGCCCCCACCCCTCCCACCCCCACCTCCCACACACATAGACACACACAAATTCATACAAGTACAAATCACACACACACAGGACCACTGTCTCTTTCCATTGCTGCCGGACTGCAGTCTGCAATTGCACCTGAGGGTAGAAACAGTCTGGCGTAGGTGGTGCGGGTAAGGATGGCATGGTATGGGATGGGAAGGGGAGGGGAGATAGCAGATAGGACTGGGGGAAGGTGGGAGCATACAGCAGGGACAGAAGTAGGGCTGTTAGGTGCAGTTGGGTGGTTTGGTTCGGGGGGGGGGGGGGGGGAGTGGAGAAGGGGAAAGAGAAAAGTGGCTGCATTGATGGAATAAGAGGCTATGTAGTGTGGTGTAGTGTGGGAATAGGTAAGGGGGTAGACAGATGAAGGACAGGGACTAGCGAAGATTGAAGCCATGAGGATTATGGGGACATCGGATACATTGGAGGAAGAGTTCCCATCTGTGCAATTCAGAAAGCTGGTGTTGGTAGAAAGGACACAGGTGGCACAGGCTGTGAAGGTGTCATTGAAGTAAAGCACATTGTGTTGGGCAGCATGTCCAGCAATTGGGTGGTCCATTTGTCTCTTGGCCACACTTTGTAGGTGACCATTTGTGAAGACAGATAGCTTGTTACTTGTCGTACTCTCATAGAAAACAGCACAGTGGTTCCAAATTAGTTAGTAGATCACGTAAATGCTTTCACAGGTAGCCCTCCCTTTGTTGCGATAAGAAATGCCTGCGACTGGACTGGAGTAGGTGGTTGTTGGAGGATGTTTAGGACAGGTCTTGTACCTAGATCTATTGCAGGAATATGAGACATGAGACAAGGGTTGGGAGCAGGTATGGAGTAGGGGTGGATAAAGATATTGCTTAGATTCAGCAGGCAGTGGAAGAATACTTTGGGAGAGGTGGGGAGAATAGTGGGTAGGATATTCCTCATTTCACGACATGACAAGAGGTAGTAGAAACCCTTTTTATTTCTTTTTATTTTTATTTACTTATTTTTTCATATGCTCTTGTTAACTTTTATTCAGTACACTGTTTCTTTAATAACTTCTCATCATAATTGCTTCATCCATATTATTAATGAATGTTCTTCCCCTCATCACATTTACTCAAAGTATTCATTAATCGCGTATTTATATTTGTTACTATTACACATAACTCCACTCTTCTTAACTGTGACCAACTTATGATTCTAACTTACCCCATCCAATTTGGAATGATGTTGTGGCCATAAAAACATGCATCTGCTCAAATGAGTAAATCTGCATTTTTAACAGTACTGTGCCAACCAAATGTCTGTCTGGCTTCCACAGAATGTGCTCTTGGTTGGTATGGTACAGTTAACATCAAATAGGTCACAACTGCCAACAAATTATGAATGAATCACTGTGTCATCAAAAGTAAGGCCCAGTCATCACAATGAAAGCTCTATTTAGATACCAAGTCTGAAAAAAGCTTTTAAAGTTCAGCCAATTTTGAAAATCCTACTCGTTTCCAGAATTGTATACCACTAGCTGTTGCCGCCAGGGCTTGCTACCCACACCATTTGCGAGAATCAACCTAAAAACACTTCAGTTTGCATTCATACCACCTACACGATCCAGAAACAAGACTACTTGCATTACTTAGGAGCTATGTGTCATGGTGTATTTCTGCATGACAGTGTTTCACCCCTGAACTATGCTATTATGTTGTGTGGACTGAAATCAATCAGTTTATTATCCATGCACTAGCAGCTCATTACAGACATGTTCTTGCAATCTACTAGAAGGCGTAAACAGTGAAACTCATGCACAACCTGACCAGAAACAATGTGTAGAAATTTTTTTAACGTGAGAAGGAAATAATGTCGACTTGTGGATAAAGATGGACTTTTCTTTGAAGGAGACCACCACAAATCAGACTGATTTGTTCATTACAAAAATTTGCAGCTGCAGTCTCATAGTATGACACCCAGTAGTATTGGACCTCCCATGCGTCATTTTCCTGTAGACAAATAGAACACACCTGTAAAAAACTTCTTGTCCATTGTTACTAAATTGATCAATTTTGAGAAGACTTATCAGAATTCAAAGTTAAGAAAAAAAGAATGGTCAGATGTTTTGTGAAGTGGTTTGCTTAAAAGTGAGAAACAAAATAGATAAAAGAAACATTTGATGTGTTGATGTGCTTTTGAATGATGTTTGAAATAGTGTATAGCAAATGAGGCACATCAAATGTGTATCTAATCTGTTTCATTTCTAATTTTTTGACAAACTTGTTCACATAACATTTGACCACCAGAAAGTGTCAAATATGTAATATCTTTAAGTATTGATTGTTATTGTATTATTATTCAGAAGATACAGATCAAGAGAAAGGAGAGAGGTTTCAAGTTATGCTGTAATTTGATATTTATTTTATTTTTTCAACACTAAAGAAAGAATTTCACAATTTCTACACCTGTGTAACTTTTTATGTACAAAAGAGCTAGGCCTTGAAGAGATGAAGTTTTTAACACTTCATTTACATAACTCATAGCAACTGTTCATGAAAAGTTTAAATATTCCAAATAACTATTTAAGTTTTTATTAAGTAACCTAATTATTTTCAAAAAAATTGAATCTTTTTCTGCATAACTGAGCATCATACTGGTCAGTTTGATACCACTTTTGTCCATTTTCAACTTTTAGTTTGGCTATAAAAATTTGAACAAACATCCATTCTGTAATTTCTAGGGAGTCTTGTTTTCATTACACTCAAACACTGAATAAAAACCATTGTCTACTAACATACCATGATAAACTGTTCTTCAGTGTTACCAGTCTTACATATTTGGTGTTTTTATTGCATTATATCTTAATGAATAATGGGACAGAATTAATATAAATAAATAAATAATATTTTATTGAGAAAAATGATAAATTATCATCATCATCATCAGTGTCATTGTTGTTGTTTTTGTTGTTGTTATCATCATGCATTTAATATAACAAGCTTTGTCATGTTTGTACTGCACTCATACATTTATTTACATCTCCAATTCATTTATTATTGCAGGGGAGATAAGTGTTCCAGAATGTATTACTTATCTCGACAATGGTGTACTGTTCATTGGATCTCGTCTTGGTGATTCCCAGTTGATAAAACTAAATGTAAATGCAGATGAAAATGGATCTTATGTCAGTACAATGGAAACATTTACAAATTTAGCTCCTATTCTAGATATGGTTGTAGTTGATCTGGAACGACAAGGCCAAGGCCAGCTTGTAACATGTTCAGGTAAATACAGATGTGACTACTGGTAGCCTTAAAGTAGTCCATAGCTGACAGAAACAAATTAATGTTATTATTTTGTTCTGTCTTGTGCTTAAGCAAGTGGTCTCAAGTTAGTAATAATTCTGATATAGTAATCAATTATGTTCTTCTGAGTTTATTTTACCATACATTACAAAGGGACATATAACAGTAACTGTGCCACCTTGTATAAAATGAAATACTTTGAAAAAAATTTACAACAGGCTGTTTTGAGGCATAATTACTGTTTTTCATATGACTCGTGGAATAGGCAATGATAATCACTCACTGAATAGCAGACAGTTGCCTAAAAAAGAAATGGAATGAAGTATTACTGATTACAAACTTGCATCTTTTTCCTAGCACACATACAAGTGAATACTAGCTACAGTTTTCTTGTACTGCAACCTGACAGTGGGTAATGTGTTGTCAAGTTTGGTGAGTTGAGACAAACTAGAAAGAGATTAACAGAAGGACACATCAAAGAGATAGGGGAGGGGGGGGGGGGGGGGAGACAACAGCTAGGTGATGGAGAGATAGCAACGGAAAGGGCCAGATTGTCTTGTTTAATACATTTTGTAAATGAATGGCTTGGCATATTACTGACAGTTTATAATACTGTTTCTTCATTACCAGTACCATTTGTCTGCACAATTAATTCAATTTTTGGTACTGATAGTTATTGCAAATAAAGCAGCTCAGTCTGGCATGGTCAGATTTGAAAGAAAGTAGATTTAAAATGTTCGCTTTCTTGTTTTACTTTATCCTGCAAAAATATTGATACAACTGAAAAGGATTAGTCATTTGTATGTTTTGTAGCATATGCAAGAAAAATATTCAGAAAGATATTGATACTTGTTGAACCTTAGTGTAATCTATTTTATTTGTCACAGTCAGTTAACGTACCTATAAATATGCTCTCACATGCTTTTGTTAACAAAGATTCATATGCTAACTGCAAATATGTTGTTGAGTCAAAGGAAGCAAAATAAAAGAAAATCTGAAGTGGAATAAGACAACTGTTAGAGAGAAGATGAAATTTCGAAGCAAACTTCAACAGTCAATGATAGAATATGCTAAATTAAACAAAACACAATCTGAGAAAGCTGCCCCAGCTACTCCTGTCCTGTGCCTGTATGGATTACGTACAGCCCAGGAAGAGCCTCCCAGTATGATCTAAAACCCTACCACCCTCAACACCTCATAGCTTCCTAATTATGCCTTGCTGCCTTACTCCGCCTTCCACTTGCACAGAAACTTCCTCCACCCTCCCTGAAACACCCTGTTCCTGAACATCCAACTCATAACACTGTTATCAACATTTCTGGTAAAACTTCAACCATTGCAGTCTTAGTACTTTCTAGAGGCGTCACCTTTATCCCAAAACATAAGTTTAACTATGCTGGATGTGTCAAGGAGCTGCTTTTCTTAACTCATTCTGTCCAGTGGAAACATTTCTTCACCACACACCCCATTGACAACAACCAACAAAAAACCCACGTAGTTCATTTAAAACAGTCCCAACCTCCCTCCAGCCGTGATCTTCCTCTCCTTTCACCCAGTCATCCTCTTGTAACTTTTTGGAAATTCCTCACTTCTAACCTGGCCTTACCATCATTTCCTAAATTCCTTCACAGTGAGTCCAGCATCACTCCTATGGAACACACAGATGTCTGTAACCTGAAAACTAATCCAGACCTTATCATTTTTATTCCAAGCAAAGGCTCTACTACTGTCATCGTGAATCGTAGTAACTATGTGGTTGAGGGTGTTTGCGAACTTTTGGACATTTCTGCATACAAATCTTACAACAATAATCTATTCCAGAAGTCCAGCAGGAACTTAAGCAGCTGCTCAAGGCCTTAGTTCCACCCCAAAACCTGACACTTGGATCAACCTCCCTCCTCAAACCAGAAACCTACTTCACAAACCCAATCCCGCAGGTCTTGTTATTATTCATTCCACTGTGGCTGGATACAATCTCCTCTGCCTTTGTTGACCACCACCTTCAAACTATTTTAACACCAACCATCAATTCAAGACATTGCTCACTTTCTTCACCGCCTTTCCACAGTTTCTGTCCTGTTACCTCCAGGCTCATTGTTGGTCACTGTGAATGCAACCTCCTTGTACACAGACATCCCCCATGTCCATGGCCTTGTGGCCATGGAACACTACCTTTCCCAGAGTCATCCTGATACCAAACCCACCATCTCATTTCTAATTATCCTAGCCAACCGTATCCCAATGTACAATTATTTCACTTTCAAAGGTCAAATCCATGGCACTTCCATGGGTACTCGGATGCCACCATACTGTACCAAGTTATTTATGGCCCATCAGAGGAAGTCTTCCCATACAATCAACACCTAAAATGCCCTAAACACAATGAGCCACCTTCCTAGCTGTCGATCTCCACCTCTCAGGTAACTCCATAAACATATCTGTTCATATCAAGTCCATCGATCACTGTCAGTACCTCCACTCTTGACAGCTGTCGCCCATTCCATGTCAGAAAGTCTCTTCCTTACAGCCTTGCCAACCATGGATGCCATATTTGTGGTGGAAAGCAGGCGCTGTTAAAATATACTGATAACCTTACCAGAGCCTTTATTGACAAACAATATCCAATCCAGCTCGTCCATTAACAGATCTAGTGTGCTGTCTCCTCTGACACCAGTAACCCTGTTAACCAGGCACCAACCAGCATTCCTCTGGTCATGCTGTACCACCTTGGCCTTGAAAAGCTTAACCATCTCATTCATCAGGGCTTCGACTATCTCTCCTGTCGTACCCTTAGATGAAGAATATACTATCAAAATCATACCCACATCACCCAAAGTATTGTTCCTCAGCTGACCCAACCTACGGAATATTCTTGACTGTCACTATTCCAGTCCAGCTCCCAATCCTGCACCCCCATGGGTTGTTTCCTTGCAGTTGGCCAGGTGCAAGAACTGTCCCAAACACCTACCATCGCCTACCACAGTCCAGTCACAGACATATCCTACCCTATAAAAGGCGAGGCCTCATGTGAAAGCAGCTGTGTTACGCATAAGCTATACTGCAATTACTGTGCAGCATTCTGCATGGGCATGACAAGTAATCAGCTGCTTGCTCGTACTAATGGACACCAAGAAACTTTGGTAAACTTGACCATCCAGTTGCCAAACATGCTGCACACAACACAAATGATTTTAAAAGCTGCTTGACTGCACACACTATTAGGATGTTCCCTTCTAGCACTAGTTTCTCTGACCTACATAGGTCGGAAAGATCTCTATGGAATACCCTGCACTCTTGCATCATTCAGTCCTAAACTTCTGCTAATCTGATTTCCATCGTCTCACCTTACCTTTTCCTTCCCCATCCAGATCATGTACTGCCTTCTCCTACCACTCTTTCTCCCCCTCCCCCATGTGGGCATTCTCCTTCTTCCTCCCCCATCCCCTTTTTTCTTCCCCTCCTCTCCTCCTTTCCCACCCCTCTTCCTTTCTCTCTTCCCTCCCGTTCCATCCCCTCTCCTCCCCCCCCCTCTCTTTTTAACACACACTCACACACACACACACACACACACACACACACACACACACACACACACACAATCTGCTCTCTGAACTCATTTCATCTTGTTGTACAGCTGCTGAGTCATCTATCAAAGTACTGGCCTCACAGTATCCTGATACCCTCTCCTCATGTAGCCTTCCCCATATTCCCCACCTCCACCTACCCAGCTAACTGTTTGCAATAATCAACACTCAGTCTTACCAAGCCATGGGTGTGTGCATTTGAGTGTCTGTGTTGTTGTGGATGAAGGTGTGTCCTTTTTATAGAGAAAGAGCTTGAAAGCTAGTGGGATTACTGTTTTCTGTTGCATGTTTCTATCCTCAACACACCAGTCAGCTGTAAGTGAACGGTTGCCTTTCTTTTATTTTAGATATTATTCTGAATTAAACAAAACTATTCACAAAAATCTTGGAGATAATATGAGACAATACAAAGAAAACATTATAAGAAATATAAATTAAAGCACAAATTCTATTCTAACAGCCTATTAGAAATGAGTTATTGATCCACACATCTTGGTATGCGAAGCTACAGTATCCTTTAGACATAATCAGCGAAAGAGATGCTTGTTGTAATTGTCAACAGAGAAAGGAAAATTAACAAAACTATTCTCAGTGATCCTATATGAAAATTTTAAGTTCTTAAACAGAGAGAAAAGTGAAGGAACAAGTATTAATGAAAAATTTTTTGGCAATGACATTGTGTGTTTGCCGCTGTGCATACAAACTTCAACAAAGCAATGGATGAACAAAAAATTAGTTAGAGCGACTAAATTGATATATAATAACAAGCTCACTGATTTTTTTTTTTTGGGGGGGGGGGGGCGTGTCGACAATACATAGAACAAGTTAATGTGTTTTTGTGTTTACGACAGCTGAATACAATGCCCGGAAGGACAGTAAAAGAAATAAGCTGAAGAATAATTATTGTCTAGGTACTACTTGTAAACTAAATAGTTTTCAAAACTAAGTTTCAGATTTGTATGGAAAGGAAAGCTGACAATCACTCTGTATTATGGATGTGAGATGTTTACTTTTAATGTGAAAAATCCGTGATCAAGAGGAGGGTTTTATCCAGCACTCGGTGTCAAATGACTGATGATGAAATACCCCAGTTGTTCGAACAATAGCTTGAAAATGAAAGAAGAGATCTAAAGATGTATTCAGAAAAGTAAATTAAAGGCAATGTTTTCACTGTATCATTGTGCAGTTTTTGGTGATAAATTTAGTTACTTTAATTTTTATGTATTGTGCAACTACGATGCTAGAAAAGAGAACAAGTAGTGCTATAAAAATGTTTTGCTTTTGCAGGTGCCTATAAAGAAGGATCTTTAAGAATTATAAGAAATGGTATTGGTATACAGGAACATGCATCAATTGACCTTCCTGGTATCAAAGGGATGTGGGCATTAAGAGTCGCAGCGACGGATAAATTTGATAATACATTGGTCTTGTCGTTTGTGGGACAGACAAGGTATGTTTACTCTTTGTTTACTCATACAATTTAATGTGTTTTTTGTGACAGCCTTACAATAATTTTGTTTTTGTTTTTAAGAGTGCTGACTCTAAATGGTGAAGAAGTTGAAGAAACAGAAATAACTGGTTTTGTGTCGGACCAACAGTCTTTTTACTGTGGGAACGTGGAATATGACCAGATTATTCAAGTTACTCCAGTATCAGCACGCCTCATTGCAGTTGATACAAAATATTTGATACAGTAAGTTATTTATTAATAATTTAAATGACTGCAATGTTTACATAAGATAATTATAAACTAAATATGGCAATTCCCTATGTGTTAAAAGATGAAATAGCCACAGGAATGTAGTTATTGTGAAAGCAGATGGTAGTTAAAAAAATATTACTGAATCACTTTTATTATCAAATTCAAAGTAAATAATGCAGTTACCAGTTACTTGAATAACTGAAGTTCTTGTATGTCACACACCACAGAATGTAAAAGAATTGAGAGATTTTTGATTTGAGATGCATTTGCCTGAAAACAGTGGGAATGCATGCAAATCTTTTAGAGGGATTGGTTTTAAAGTCAGTAAGAACGGTGAGCCAAGGTATGTTTTCCAATAACTCTTAATAAGTTATTTTTTTACGTGAGTGTATTTTTTTATTTTTTAGGTTTTCTTTACGATGCTGTTTAAAACTTAAGCAAAGTCCCACTTTTCAGTACACAAATTGTCTGAGCTATCTAACTGTGCATTTGTGTACCTATCTCAATCGATTAAGTGTAAATGACCCTATTCATATCATCTAGCTGCAAAAGCCAGAACTATGTGAGCGAAGCATTTTTCCATTCAGCAAAACATGTCAATTTTTTGGATGAAGTAAGCTTACCATTGAACCCAGATGTATGGTTTCTAGTCTGGCTGGCCTATAGTTTTACTCTGGTGGGGATGTTAGGTATGTGAGATTGGAGCAGCTTGCCGTCTGATTTTGGACTTTGTTTGTAATCTGTGTAGCATTAAAACATATTTGAAGCACAGACTAAAGAAGTGCTACCTTCTCAGCTACTAAGAAGAATGAAACAGACTGGGTTTTGCATAACTTCACAGCATTTTCATTTTGCAAGTTGGTATTCTGGTTGCTTTGGTTTATTTATTACCATTTTTATTTGTAGTTCACTGTTCTATTTGAGTTTACATATTGTCATTTTCTCATTTGGAAATAGTGAGTGGAGCTGTAGACACTACAAAATGAAGTGCCAAGTGCAGAAATAGGAACATTTCAGACATATATTTCCATTTGAGTTCACAGAGGGATGATGGCAGTGAGGCAGCCAGAAACTTTTGCCCTTTGTACGAGGATAATGCCATTGGACAGAGTACAGCAAGAAAATGGTTTTCTTGTTTTAAGGAGTATCGTTTGGACATTCGTGACTCTCCACATTCAGGAAGATCTTCAGGGTTTGATAAGGTCATTTAAACACATTACTCCCCAATGATTCATGCCAGTATACTCGAGAACTGGCAGATATGATGAACTGTAATCATTTCACCATTGTGTGACATTTGCATGCAGTTGGGAAGGTTAAAAAACTGAGTGAATGGTTACTGCCTGTTGTAAGCCAAAATTTCAAAAATCAGCAGTTGGCCATATGAGCATCTCTGCCTGCTCATCACGCATTGGCTTGTGATCTGCACCGATCATTCCTATCCTATGTCATTACTGGTTACAAAAAAAATTGTGTCTTTATGCTAACATACGGAATGGTTGAAAAACAAAGAATCAACTCCCCATATAATGACTCGTCCACAAAAGATAATGTTATGTATCTGGTGGAACAGCAGTGCTGTGGTGTACCACAAACTGCTTCCTCAAAGTGTAACCATCACTGCTGATCTTTATCGTCAATGGCTTAGACATTTTACAGATGCAGTCCAAGAACAACAATCAGTAAGACTACGTGAAGTGCCCGCCCGCATTTTGCTGAACTGACACAAACGCGATACAGAGGTTGGGTTGAAAAGTCATTCCACATCTACCTTATCTACCTGATTTTGCACCATCAGATTTTCACCTTTTCCGTTCTTTATCATACAGCCTTCAAGGAACTTCGTTTCCAGATGAAAACATGCACTGAGCATGGCTCAATCAATTCTTTGCCTCAGTTGAAAAGTTGTCCCAGCATTGGCAGATACTTATGAATAGTGAAGGAGAATTTATGTTGTTGTTGATTAAAGACTCTGTTATGTATATATTTTGTTTTTATTAATGGAAAAATTCTATGAACTTATTCACCGACCTAATAGAACAAGACAGTGTCAGTTATAGTCTTGTTGAAATTTAATGGAAAAAGCATACTGGAGGGAGTGGGGAAGACAGGTATCAGTAAGACTTATTCTCTGAGAGTTCTGTACAAAGTTTATTATGTATACAGATGAGGATGATTATGATGATAATTTCATGTGGCTCTATAACCTGGTGCAAGTCTTTCTATTGGACACCACTTCGATGTCTTGTGTGGCCCCAGCCTACCCCACTTATGCAATCAGGGAAAGAGGACCTACAGTTTAACATGGAATCCGAACAATGTGACTGAAAAATCTGCAATCCGGTCGAGATTCGATCCTGCAACCTCTCGGCTTCTAGGCATGTGCTCCTTCTATGTGTTTACTACTGCATTTTGTCATCTGTGGTTCTTTGCAGATGTCGGATGACATCTGTCACATTCAACTGATAAGAACTTCTCAGTTTTTTTAAAAAAGGGTGAGGCCAGAGCACTAACCAAACACACTGAGCTATCATACCAGCAAAGCACCATGCCCAACATGTATATACATAGTTCATTTATAGGTTTAGGTGATGAGTTAGCAAATATGAAAATATGTGATATGTATGGCCATACTTTTTGATTGCATTGACTTAGAACGCAAACTTACACTGCCAAGAGACTGTAGACCTTAGTATTTGACATAAATTTCAGCTTGATATCTCTACCTGTTACTAAGAAAAAAAAAAAGTCTTAGTAGTTGGACAGACATATCGACAACAAAGCACTCCTATAATAGTTCTGTTTTTTACCGATTGAGGAACAGAAACCTAAAAGACAATGGTTGACTTTCTAGTTTGGTGCTGTAAAATCTGTGCTGAAGCATAATGGTGGCCCATCAGTGTCTCAGCTTATAAGTTAATAAATACAGTGGAAAAGCATGTTGAAATAGGATATAGTATTGAACAAGTTTTACTTTGCCATAGACTATAACAACAAAAATTTACATTTTAGTTAGGGTTGCTCTGCATTTCACATTAATGTTCAGGCACATTGTGATAAACATGTGACAGTGTGGAACAAAATTATTTTTTACTAAATTTGTAAGTGCAAAAAAAATGAACATATAAATTAACCTCTTCAGTGTTGTCAGAATAACAGAATTGTTTCCTAAGTAGCTTTTTTTGTTATAATTGGAGACTGAACTTCCTATTTCTATTCCATAAATCTAGTGAGTGGAAACCGCCATCAGATAAAACAATAAGTGTTGTTGCCTGCAACACGTGTCAAGTCCTGTGTGCCACTGGAAGTGATATTTATTACTTGGAAATATGTGAAAATGAGTTAGTACAAAAACGGTAAGCGTTTTTTTCATTCATAACATTTTATGCAATCTGAATGGAAAGAAACATTTTTAAAATAAAATGTGGTATGAATACTGTAGAGCTAAGTTTTATATATATATATATTTTTTTTTTTTTTTCCAGGAATGTTACTTTGGAACATGAAGTTGCTTGTTTAGACATAACACCACTGCAAGAAGGCTGCAAAAAGGCAGAAATAGCTGCAGTGGGCCTTTGGACTGATATAACGGCTCGAATATTCAGGCTGCCAGGTTTAGAAGAAGTTAATAGAGAGTACTTAGGAGGAGGTAAAGATAATTACCCACATGTTAATGGAATTAGCAGATGCTTTATGATATAATATAATTAGAGGTTAAATGTTAATGCATATGTTACTGAATGAGGGAGGTTCCTTAGATTGCATTTGAGTCTTGCCTTCAAGGGATAGAACTGGAAAACAATTTAACTCGTTTGGTTTGTCCACCCTGTTTGAGTTGGTGGACTGTGTCTACATTTCATTCTGTGAATATCATAAATTCAGAGAACTTTACACATCTGTAGATGATGATACTTTTTTCACGTATAATTTGAGTTGTAATAAACTACTACTTCATGAAGAAATCATTAGGAAAACTGAAATATATGCCCCCTGTGACTAATAATGGTATGAATGTATGTATGTACATATGTATGTATGTATGACTAACTATGTATCTATCCAGATCCCGCTCCAGCTACTGCTGGGTCTGGGTGCTGACGAGTCCTCTCCATTTGGCTCGGTCCTCCCATGACTTTTCTTCCTCCACTTGCTGCCTGGTCACACCTCTCCTTTTCACAGATATTCTCACTCCCATTTTCCACCGTGTTCTTGGGTGCCCTGTAGGTCTTTTTCCATCCATCTTTAGTTCTTCCATAATTTTGGGAAATCTCTGCCCATGCATCCTCTTAACATGTCCGTAGCATCGTAATCTCTCTGTTTTTTATTTATTCTCTCATACTTTCTTGTTTAAGATCCTTTCTAATATCTACATTCCTTATTCTGTCCATTCTTGTTGTTCCCTTAACTGCTCAGTCTTGCAGTCTGCTCCAGACCCTTTCTGTCATTGTCCATGTTTCTCCTCCATAGGTGACAATAGTGAAGTAATCACTCTGAAACTTTCTTATTCCAAATCAGGTGTTTTATTGTTTGGTAGGAATTGTCTCCCTTCTGTAACCTCCTATTAATTTTGTTGGTTATTCTTCCCTCACTAGATATTTCACTCACTAAATAAGTGAAACTGTCTACCACTTTGAGGGGTTCTCCATTCAAAGTAATATTCCCGTTGATCCCTTTGTCTCTTCCAAATACCATTACTTCACTCTTATTTTTATTTATTTTTGATCATACTTTTTCATTATTTCCTTCCATGCATCAAGTTGTACCTGTACATCTACCTCTTTATTGCCCCATGTTACCATATCATCTGCAAAAATCATCTTATTTCGAAGTATTCAGAGTTACCCAGTGGTGTTCTATTCTACAGTTGTGTCCTCTGTACATTGTCTTTATTACATTAATGTATCCATCTTCTATACCTATCTTCTTCCCAGAGTCTTCCCTGTTAACTGAGTCATACGCCTTTTCTATGTCTATAAAAACCATCATCACCCTTTGGGTATACTCCCAACTTTTTCCATCAGTTGACGGATAGAAAATATCAGGTTGATTGTGCTTCCAACTTTCCTAAATCCATGCTGTTCTTCTCGCAGCCCCTTTTCTATCTTTTCACTTATTCAATTTCGTAAAATTCTTTAAAAATAATTGGTTGCATAATTCATAAGGGTTATTCTACATCTACATCTACATTTATACTCTGCAAGCTACCCAACGGTGTGTGGCGGAGGGCACTTTACATGCCACTGTCATTACCTCCCTTTCCTGTTCCAGCCGTGTATGGTTCATGGGGAGAACGACTGCCGGAAAGCCTCCGTGCGCGCTCAAATCTCTCTAATTTTACATTCACGATCTCCCCGGGAGGCATAAGTAGGGGGAAGCAATATATTAGATACCTCATCCAGAAACCCACCCTCTCGAAACTTGGACAGCAAGCTACACCACGATGCAGAGTGCCTCTCTTGCAGAGTCTGCCACTTAAGTTTGCTAAACATCTCCATAACGCTATCACGCTTACCAAATAACCCTGTGACGAAACGCGCCGCTCTTCTTTGGATGTCCTCTATCTCCTCCGTCAACCCGACCTGGTACGGATCCCACACTGATCTACATCTACATCTACATCTACATCTACATCGATACTCCGCAAGCCACCCAACGGTGTGTGGCGGAGGGCACTTTACGTGCCACTGTCATTACCTCCCTTTCCTGTTCCAGTCGCGTATGGTTCGCGGGAAGAACGACTGTCTGAAAGCCTCCGTGCGCGCTCTAATCTCTCTAATTTTACATTCGTGATCTCCTCGGGAGGTATAAGTAGGGGGAAGCAATATATTCGATACCTCATCCAGAAACGCACCCTCTCGAAACCTGGCGAGCAAGCTACACCGCGATGCAGAGCGCCTCTCTTGCAGAGTCTGCCACTTGAGTTTATTAAACATCTCCGTAACGCTATCACGGTTACCAAATAACCCGGTGACAAAACGCGCCGCTCTTCTTTGGATCTTCTCTATCTCCTCCGTCAACCCGACCTGGTACAGATCCCACACTGATGAGCAATACTCAAGTATAGGTCGAACGAGTGTTTTGTAAGCCACCTCCTTTGTTGATGGACTACATTTTCTAAGCACTCTCCCAATGAATCTCAACCTGGTACCCGCTGTTGTGTCGGTAGCTGGGCCGACACCGTGAAGTTGAGATGGCTGTAAAGGCAAGCTAGACTAACGCAGACGGGCGTGAAGTACTGGAACAGGATACGTAATTAATGTTAGGAAGAAAAGTACGGAGCAGGTTTAATACTTAACTTTACTCATTCCTTGTGGTACATCGATCTTGACGATACACAGAAGACTTTAAGTACAATCACTGTATGGCTAATGGCGCCTTGCTAGTTCGTAGCCATTAACTTAGCTGATGGCTATTTTGTCTCTCGGCTAATGAGAGAGAAAGGCTTCGTACATCTGGTCGGTAGCTAGGTTCTCGTACAACTGGGGCGAGTGCTCTCTCGTATCACGAGACCTGCCTTGGTGGTGGCGCTAGGTCTGCGATTACACAGTGGCGACACGCGGGTCCGACATGTACTAAATGGACCGCGGCCGATTTAAGCTACCACCTAGCAAGTGTGGTGTCTGGCGGTGACACCACATTCCTCCCCCGCAAATCGGCGAACGGTCGTGTGATAAGGCTTCCGCCCGCCGTGGGGAGGACCACATGTTGACGTATGCGATGAGGTGGGGAGCCTAACAACAGGCGAGGCTGTGCCACCCGCACCCGGCCATTCGGTCCGAGGGGAGCTAGGAAACGCCTGAAAAACTAGTCCAGGGTGCACGTCAACATGCGGTGTATGCGCCCGTAAAGAGACAGGAGGGACCGAAGGATCAACCTCCATTGCGTCGGGGTAGCCGACGCGCGATGACGTCATGTGGTCCGGAACGGGCGGGAGTTCCATGGCGGATGACAGCTGGTCACGGGAAGCGATCGGCGGCGCGTGACCCTGGGAGGCGCTTGGCGGCTGCAACGAAGCGTCGAATGCGGGCGGCGCCGGCGGGAGAACAAGCGGCGGCGGCGGCGGCTGCTGCTGCTGCGGCGGCGGCGGCGCGTCGCCATGGGGCAAAATGGAAGGCATCGTCGGTAACACCTGGGGATGAGGCGAGCCAGTAGATGGGGCCCCAGGGCGCTGACCGGACGGCACCGTCGCTGAAAGCAGACGGGGAGCGGCAGAACCCGAGCGACGACAGAGGCGCAGCTGACTGAGATGCCGACGCACCTCACCAGAGGCCCCCAAAACCAAATACATCGCGCGGCCGAGGCAGCGAAGAATGCGCCCTGCGAGCCAACGCCGTGAACCTCGATAGTTGCGATAAAATACAACGTCGCCTGGAGCAAAAGCAGGAGTCTGCCGCTGCACAGGAACCTGATGCGGCGGATGCAGCAAAGACATCAAGGTGCGATGAGGACGACCGTGGAGCAACTCAGCCGGCGAGCGACCATCTCGGGGCTGAGAGCGATACGAAGACAAAAAGAGCAACAATGCGTCCTCCCGAGAATGCGACTCTTTCAATTTCAACATCTGTGACTTGAAAGTCCGGACCAATCGTTCAGCGGCACCGTTGGACTGAGGCGAAAACGGCGCGGATGTCAGATGTTGAATACCATTGGCCTGGCAGAATGACTGAAATTCTGCGGACATGAATTGTGGGCCATTGTCGGAAACAATAGTCTGCGGAAGACCTTCAATGCAAAAGATAGCAGACAACGCTTGGATGGTGGCGGAGGACGTCGTGGAAGACATCCGGACAACAAAAGGAAAATTACTGAAGGCGTCGACCAGAACCAACCATCGAGCATTCCAGAATGGACCAGCAAAATCAATGTGCAAGCGTTGCCAAGGGGAAGTGGCTTTTGGCCATGCAAAGACTTTCCGCGGCGGTGCGGATTGTTGTTCGGCACACGCCGGGCACGAAGAACACATATTCGTAATCGCAGCATCGATTCCGAACCAAGTACAGTGCTGACGAGCAAGTTGTTTCGTTCGCACTATACCCCAATGTCCTTGGTGAAGAAGCCGTAAAACAGAGGACTGTAACGAACGTGGGACCACGACTCTGGACTGATCATTATCAGAACGCAACAACAAAACACCACGTCGAACAAAAAGTCTCTCCTTGTGAGCAAAAAATCGGCGAACCAACGGATCCTCGATCCGAGACTTTGACAAAGGCCATTGCGTAGCAACAAAACGCAAAACGGTAGCAAGGACAGGGTCAGCAGCTGTGGCTGTAGCTACACGACGAAAATCAATCGGAAACGATTCGACCACTGCATCGGTTTCCGAATCAATGAACATGCAAGCAAGTTCGGAAGAATCGAATGCTTTATCCTCAGCAACAGGCAAACGGGACAACGCATCGGCGTTTCCGTGCTTAGCAGTGGACCGATACAAGATATCGTAGCGGTACTGCGAGAGGAAAATAGACCAGCGAATGAATTTCTGCGCTGTACGTGGAGGTACAGGCTTGGTCGGATGAAAAAGCGATGTCAAAGGTTTGTGGTCTGTGATGATGGTAAAGTGACGACCATACAAGAAATCATGGAACTTAGTAACACCAAACACGAGAGCCAAAGCTTCTTTCTCTATTTGTGAATAATTTCCTTGCGCAGACGAGAGCAATTTGGACGCAAAGGCAATAGGGCGATCATGGGAGCCAACTTGGTGCGCAAGCACAGCACCGATCCCGAAATCCGATGCATCTACCATCAACAAAAGGGGTTTCTGCGGATCGAATGGCGTAAGGCAAGTATTAGAAAGCAACGCCGATTTCAACTGGCGAAAGGCGCGTTCACATTCCGTCGTCCAGACGAACGGAACACCTTTACGGCGTAAGCGATGAAGCGGAGCTGAAATGGAAGAGGCATTGCGCACATATTTATTGTAATAATTAATTTTACCCAACACACTCTGTAGCTGTTTCACATTTTGAGGGGAAGGCAATTCTTGTATGGCACGGAGGTGCTCTGGACTCGGATGTATGCCTTGGGCATTAATGACATGTCCCAGGTATGGTAAGTCACGAGCAAAAAACACACATTTGTCCTTCCGCAAGCGAGGACCATTTTG
The DNA here is from genome assembly GCF_023864345.2 of Schistocerca serialis cubense. Lineage (NCBI taxonomy): Eukaryota > Metazoa > Arthropoda > Insecta > Orthoptera > Acrididae > Schistocerca > Schistocerca serialis. Next base: position 388,466,359 of record NC_064638.1, read on the forward strand.
CCGCAAGACCTGAAATAATGTTCGTAAGTTCGCAAGATGATCTTCTTCTGTCTGTCCGGAGATCACTATATCGTCCAGATAGTTTGCTGCAGTAGGGACCGACGCACAAATAGTTTGTAAATATTGCTGAAACAAGGCAGGGGCGGATGCACACCCGAATGGCAGTCTTTTGAAGCAGTACAATCCAAGATGCGTGTTAACCACCAATACGCGCTGGGATTCGTCGTCCACCGGTATTTGCAAGTACGCATCGGCTAGGTCCAACTTTGAAAAATATTTTCCCGGGCACAGTTTAGCAAAAAGATCTTCCGGGCGGGGCAAAGGAAAAGTAGCAGTCACTAGTTGTGGATTCACTGTGGCTTTGAAGTCCACGCAAAGTCTCAATTTTCCGGAAGGTTTTGGCAAAATTACTAAGGGTGAGGCCCAGAGAGAAGCTTGCACACGTTCAATTACACCTTGTGATTCTAAATCGTTTAATGTTCTTGCGACCTCATCACGCAATGCGTGGGGAACATTGCGCGCTCTGAAAAATTTCGGTTGCGCGTTTACCTTCAGTTCTAAATGTGCTTCATAGTTTTTAGCGCAACCTAAGCCCGGTGCAAAAATGTCTGCAAATTCGTCACACAGCCGAGAAACACTGTCTGTAGGCACAGTCTGATTCACTGATAGGACCTGATTTACAATAGACATGTTAAACAACTGAAATAAATCTAGACCGAACAAGTTCACTGCAGAAGAAGAACGAAGAACGTAAAATGACACAAGTTTTGTTTGTCCCTTGTATGTTGCAAGAAGGCTGCACTGTCCTAACACAGGAATTTTCTGTCCGGAATATGTAGTTAGCTTAACATTTGCGGAACGCAACGGAGGTTTGCCCAGTTGTTTGTACGTGTCGTGATTGAGCAATGAAACTGCAGCTCCGGTATCGAGCTGGAATGGTATCACTTTGCCTTCAAAGTCTAAGTCCACAAAAAGTTTATTGTTCTGCTGACGACAAGAGCGACTGTTTTGTGCAATTGGAACAGACACTGGTACAGAATCACTTGCTAATTGACGTGATTTCCGGCGACGTCGACGCACAGTTTTTGTGGGACGAACACAGTTACTGTTAGAGAAAGTGTCACTGGACGAAGTGGAATTAACGACATGAATGTCCATAGGCGAAGGTCCACGAGCCTGAGTGTCCTTGGTTCGATTCCGGCGCGAAGCAAAGGGCCTGGAATGATTGTGATTGTCTGATCTGAGCTTTTTCTGGCAAACACTTTGAACATGTCCTTTCTTATTGCAGAAAAAGCAAATAGCTTGGCGTGACGGGCAATGTTCACGCGAATGTCTAGTAGCACCCCGCGGGCACGATTTCACTACATTTGTGAGCTGGCGCGGCACACGTGGCTGAGCGCGCGGCGGCAGCTGTGCGGACGTGCGCGAGGCCCGGTTACCGGGCCGCGCAGCGCGTCCAGCGGGCCGGTTAATGTTACACACGGCTGGCGAAGTTTCAAAAGATTCCTGAGCACAGTCAAGTGTGTCCTGTCTATCCAATATGTCTATCACTTGTTGAAGGGAGGGATTAACTAGTTTCAAAATTTGCTCCCGTATGCGAACATCAGAAACGTTCTGTGCAATTGCATCACGCACCATTGTATCTGAATAAGAAAGACCACAGTCACATTCAAAGGCACAGTCCCTAGTAAGTCCTTGCAATGTTGCTACCCACTCCCTATTAGTTTGACCGGCCGTACGTTTTGTACGAAAGAACGTATACCGTTTTGCAACCACATTAACTGTTTCTTTGAAATAGGCATCTAATGCAGACAAAATTTCCTCGTAGGACAGAGTTGCTACGTCGCGTCGGGGAAACAATTTCACTATCACACGGTATGTGGACACACCGACACAAGAAAGCAAAAACGGCTGCCTCTCATTACCTTGAATTCTGTAGGCTGCTAGATGAAAGTTGAACTGGCGAGACCACTCGTGCCAGGTCTCATCGGCTGCCACGTATGGTCGAAAGGGAGGTGCAACAGCGTTTAGTGGCAGCGGTAGCGAAGAAACGGCGGCGGCCGCATCGGTTTGAAAGGTACGTTGACCCTGGACGAGCTGTCCAAGGGCATCCAGTAACGCCTGCGTCTGCTGATTCTGCAAGCGATAAAATTCGGACAGTACATCTGGAGAATGTGGCGAAGCCATGACACAATTAAATGTAAGCAATCAGAAAGAACTCTTTTCGCTCGTCGCCAATTGTTGTGTCGGTAGCTGGGCCGACACCGTGAAGTTGAGATGGCTGTAAAGGCAAGCTAGACTAACGCAGACGGGCGTGAAGTACTGGAACAGGATACGTAATTAATGTTAGGAAGAAAAGTACGGAGCAGGTTTAATACTTAACTTTACTCATTCCTTGTGGTACATCGATCTTGACGATACACAGAAGACTTTAAGTACAATCACTGTATGGCTAATGGCGCCTTGCTAGTTCGTAGCCATTAACTTAGCTGATGGCTATTCTGTCTCTCGGCTAATGAGAGAGAAAGGCTTCGTACATCTGGTCGGTAGCTAGATTCTCGTACAACTGGGGCGAGTGCTCTCTCGTATCACGAGACCTGCCTTGGTGGTGGCGCTAGGTCTGCGATTACACAGTGGCGACACGCGGGTCCGACATGTACTAAATGGACCGCGGCCGATTTAAGCTACCACCTAGCAAGTGTGGTGTCTGGCGGTGACACCACACCCGCCTTACCAACAATCAATTTTATATGATCATTCCACTTCAAATCGTTCCGTACGCACACTCCCAGATATTTTACAGAAGTAACTGCTACCAGTGTTTGTCCCGCTATCATATAATCATACAATAAAGGATCCTTCTTTCTATGTATTCGCAATACATTACATTTGTCTATGTTAAGGGTCAGTTGCCACTTCCTGCACCAAGTGCCTATCCGCTGCAGATCTTCCTGTATTTCGCTACAATTTTCTAATGCAGCAACTTCTCTGTATACTACAGCATCATCCGCGAAAAGCCGCATGGAACTTCCGACACTATCTACTAGGTCATTTATATATATTGTGAAAAGCAATGGTCCCATAACACTCCCCTGTGGCACGCCAGAGGTTACTTTAACTTCTGTAGACGTCTCTCCATTGATAACAACATGCTGTGTTCTGTTTGCTAAAAACTCTTCAATCCAGCCACACAGCTTGTCTGATATTCTGTAGGCTCTTACTTTGTTTATCAGGCGACAGTGCAGAACTGTATCGAACGTCTTCCGAAAGTCAAGGAAAATAGCATCTACCTGGGAGCCTGTATCTAATATTTTCTGGGTCTCATGAACAAATAAAGCGAGTTGGGTCTCACTCCATCGCTATTTCCGGAATCCATGTTGATTCCTACAGAGTAGATTCGTAGATTCTGGGTTTCCAGAAACGACATGATACGCGAGCAAAAAACATGTTCTAAAATTCTACAACAGATCGAAGTCAGAGCTATTGGTCTATAGTTTTGTGCTTCTGCTCGACAACCCTTCTTGAAGACTGGGACTACCTGTGCTCTTTTCCAATCATTTGGAACCTTCCGTTCCTCTAGAGACTTGCGGTACACGGCTGTTAGAAGGGGGGCAAGCTCCTTCACGTACACTGTGTAGAATCGAATGGGTATCCCGTCAGGTCCAGTGGACTTTCCTCTGTTTAGTGAGTCCAGTTGCTTTTCTATTCCTTGGACACTTATTTCCATGTCAGCCATTTTTTCGTTTGTGCGAGGATTTAGAGAAGGAACTGCAGTGCGATCTTCCTCTTTGAAACAGCGTTGGAAAAAGGTGATTAGTATTTCAGCTTTACGTGTGTCATCCTCTGTTTCAATGCCATCATCATCCCGGAGTGTCTGGATATGCTGTTTCAAGCCAATTATTGATTTAACGTAAGACCAGAACTTCCTAGGATTTTCTGTCAAGTCAGAACATAGAATTTTACTTTCAAATTCACTGAACGCTTCACGCATAGCCTTCCTTACGCTAACTTTGACATCATTTAGCTTCTGTTTGTCTGAGAGGTTTTGGCTGCGTTTAAACTTGCAGAGAAGCTCTCTTTGCTTTCGCAGTAGTTTCCTAACTTTGTTGTTGAACTATGGTAGGTTTTTCCCATCCCTCACAGTTTTACTCGGCACGTATCTGTCTAAAACGCATTTTACGATTGCCTTGAACTTTTTCCATAAATACTCAACATTGTCAGTATCGGAACAGAAATTTTCGTTTTGATCTGTTAGGTAGTCTGAAATCTGCCTTCTACTACTCTTGCTGAACAGATAAATCTTCCTCCCTTTTTTATATTCCTATTTACTTCCATATTCAGGGATGCCGCAACGGCCTTATGATCACTGATTCCCTGTTCTGCGCTTACAGAGTCGAAAAGTTCGGGTCTGTTTGTTATCAGTAGGTCCAAAATGTTACCTCCACGAGTCGGTTCTCTGTTTAATTGCTCAAGGTAATTTTCGGATAGTGCACTCAGTATAATGTCACTCGATGCTCTGTCCCTACCACCCGTACTAAACATCTGAGTGTCCCAGTCTATATCTGGTAAATTGAAATCTCCACCTAAGACTATAACATGCTGAGAAAATTGGTTTTCTTCCCCTCTCTTGCTGCCATATACCTAAGGGGCCCCATTACATGCCTGACGTTGGAGCTCCCAACTACCAGTAAGCCCACCCCTGCGACCACCCAGATCTGGCAGACTGACGGGCAACCTCTGGAACAGGACAAGCAACCATGTCCGGCCGAAGATCAGTATCAGCCGGAGACGTTGCTTGAAACCAGTTCGTCAGACAAACTGGAGAGGCCTTCCATTCAGCCCTCCAGAATGTCTTTCGCCCCCTGCCGCACCTCGAGACGACCTCCCACTCTACCACGGGTGAGGGGTCAGCCTCAATGTGAGCAGTATCCCGGGCAGCCACAGCCGTAGTCCGATAGGGGGATGCGTGGGACGAGCTGGCCGTCCCCGACAAACCCCCATCCGGACCCCCACAGTGATGCCCATTGGCAACAGCTTCAAGCTGCGTGACCGAAGCCAACACTGCCTGAAGCTGGGAGCGAAGGGATGCCAACTCAGCCCGCATCCGAACACAGCAGTCACAGTCCCTATCCATGCTAAAAACTGTTGTGCAAAGAACGTCTGAAGTAATCTACAGAGCACAAACAATTCAACACAATATTTAAACAGTTATTAAAATACAAGGTTGCCTAGTAAATGCAGTAATGCTGCTATTTTTGCACTGCTGGCACACTGCTCGGCAGCAGAAGGAGACTACGCGATTTTACACTATTCAGGTGCTAAAGCGCAATGCTACAACTCTCAAATACTATAATACGCCCAAAATTTATGAATTAAACAATGCAAGTACCCTTAAACACGCAAAGAAATTAAGAATTAAACTATGTAACAAATAAGTAAGCTTGGAGTATACGACTTGCTGCTGGAAGCTGCTTATCCAACGGTGGCAGGGAGCACACTGGCTGTGACCAACTGACACTGGCCATTCAAAACAAAAACAGAAGACGGACGACTACGCGAATTTACACTATTCAGGTACTAAAGCGCGATGCTACAACTCTCAAATACTATAATATGCCCTAAATTTATCAATTAAACAATGCAAGTACCCAAAAACACGCAAAGAAATTAAGAATTAAACTATGTAACAAATAAGTAAGCTAGGAGTATACGACTTGCTGCTGGCAGCTGCTTATCCAACGGCGGCAGGCAGCACACTGGCTGTGACCAACCGACCCTGGCCGTTCAAAACAAAAACAGAAGACAGAAGATTACACAAATTTACACGATTCGGGTATTAAAGCGCGGTGCTACAACTCCCAAATACTATAATACACCCAAAATTTATGAATTAAACAATGCAGGTACCCAAAAACACAGTTTTTACAAAGTCTTTAATTGCCTTTTTTGAAGATGGGAAAAATGTCTCCTCTTCTCCAGTCGTCAGGTATTGTACCATTTTTCCATACGCTTGACAGTACTCAATACAGCCACTGCATTCCCACTGGACCTGCTGCTCTTATGTCCACTAATATCTCATCGGGTCCTGGGGCTTTCCTCTTATTCATCTTCTTCACAGTTATTTCCATTTCTTCCTGTGTAATTTGTCCTAATTCTGCTTCCCAACGTCTCTCAGTTTCTCCATTATTTGTTGTTTCTTCGTGTACCTGCTCCTCAGCGTTTAACAGTTTCTTAATATGTTCTCTCCAGAGATCTTTTGTATTCCCTGGCTCTTCAATCACAGTACCATCCTCTGTTTCCATCTTCATTGGTACTTCAGAAGCCTTCCTTTTATTTTTCATCATTTTATAGCAGATTTTTTTATTGCTCTATTCTCTATACTTCTCAGCACTTTCACTCTCCTTCAGTTTCTAATCCTGTATCCTCATCACTTTCTTCTTTTTTCTATTTTTCACACACTGATTCATTTTACATTGCCCTGCCAGTAATCAATGGTCTCCATATGCACTCACAAATAGAATAACCTTCACACTTGTTACTTTCTCTCCCCATTCCCTATCTACTAGAATACAATCAATTACACTCTTGGTTCTTCCATCCCAACTGTATCTGGTGATAACATGACTTCATAAACAAGCTGTTTGCTATTTTCATACCATTCCTCTGGCACAAATCCGGGAGTCTTTCTCCTTCTTCATTTCTGCTTCCATATCCAAAACATCCGAATATTAGCTAAAAACCCTTTCTATCTTTGCCTACCTGTGCATTAAAATCTCCCATCACTGTATTAGCACTCTCTGTATGGTTCTTTAACTCATTTTTAAAGTCCATCTTCTCTTCTTCGGTACATGCCACTTGAGGTGCGTAAATAACTTCTAGTGTTTCTTTTTGGAATCTCAGATTTAAGATTATGATCCTGTCTGATACATATCTCACACTTTCAATACAGCTTTGTACATTCTTATTCACCACAATACTTGTGTGAGTGAACAATTGAATTTCATGATCAGCATAATCACCTTCCAGGAGAAATCTTCTACTTCAGCTGATGTAAGATTTTCTGTCTGGTATTGTCTAGTGAGTGCTGTGTTGAATGTGTTTTTGTAGCTCCCACTTATCCTTTCTCACCAAGTTTATCAAATCAGACTTTGATTTTAGGTGATATTAATAGGTGGAACACATTTATGTGGCACTGTGACTATATGCTACAGATTAATTTGTGTGATAACTGGGAAGTTTAAGAAAGATGTTGTCTCCTCAGTTGCATGCTGATGAAAGTGTTTGATTTTTAGCTGAACTGCTTCCTGAACACAGTTTGCGTCTGCTCATAGTTTATGGCAGTGATGCATAAGGCATCTCACAGTATTGCCCACCTTTCCTTAAATGTTATGCTTCATTATTCAGTCAGGGATTATACTTCACCATGGACATTTCCAGTTATGGTGAGCTGTTGCTTGATAAGAGCATATACTTTTGAAAAAACTTCTCCTCTAAAGAACTATACCATATTTTGGTCAACATCTGTTTCATCATTTGTATTGAAGCACTATGATAGATTCATGTCAGACCTGGTAGTGTGTGTGTGGGATACCATTGACTGTCATTGTCTCAGTCTCCATTGTGACAAATATGGGGTATGTTCTTTTATAAAAAGCTGGAATCAAACCACTTTTGCATTAAATTATTGGAACAGTCTTTTTGAGTAAATACTGTCCACTCACCAGCAAGCTTTTTCTCAATATAGCAGCTATTTTGTACATGAGCATCACCATTTGCAACTTGCTGCAGATTTATGATGCATGTAATGGTCTGGCAGTACTAATAAATAATGCTTCGTTCGCTCTGGATGAACTTTCTGCTAATTGCAGTTTTCAGGTCACTTATCATTTAAATTTATTATTATTATTATTATTTTAATGTTCATAATGACCAGCTGGGATCGTGTGACAACATTAGTTCCTCATATTTCTGTGTTGTTTCTAATTTTTCCAGTACTCCTTCGTTTTCTCCCCTTGTTGTTTTTCCCATTTTTCTGTCCACATTGTTCCTAATTTATTATTTTTTCTGGGTTGAAAGCGTATAAATTTAATATTTTATTCTTAGCAAGGTTTCTTCCTGTTTTTCTGATTCTTTGGTCTTGTTTCTTTACATTTCTTTTCTTATTTCTGTAATCCATGCTATTGTCAATTTCTTTTCCAGAAGTTCGTTTAGTAGAGTTGTCAATAGAAGATTCATCTTTGCCATTACTTCAGACATTTTCTCTATATTTTCATAGATCTCCTAATTACTTCTCTTTTCCAGCCATCAGTAGCTTGTATTGCACCCATTATTTTTTTAATAATCCCTCTTTGACGTACCTCATGCTGTCCAGCTTATAGTTCATCATTAAGCATTCACATGTAAACATTCTGATCATACCAAAATAGTACTTATTATTTTATTTAAATTTATCACAAAATCCTGTAATGTTTTAAAATTATATCCCTAGAAAATTTAGTAATAATTACTGCATATGTCAACATAATCATCTATAATTGTAATATTATGCTTCTCATTGTATCTACCTATTAATCTCTCACTATTGTCAGTTCACCTGTAGCTGCATCCTGAACATACATCTAAAGTGCCAGGTGGAGCTAGAATGTTAGCAACCTAGGTACACCCTGTCAACCTAATTACGCAACAACGTTTGCTCCTTTGACAAATGTTTGCAAATAAATCGCCTGCTACCCCACTGAATGCTCTTTCACATAAGGCATATTCGCATAACTCTATAGTTGTAGACTCTAGTATGTCTGTCATGATATACTGAGCGAGGTGGCGCAGTGGTTAGCACACCGGACTCGCATTTGGGAGGCCGACGGTTCAATCCCGCGTCCGGCCATCCTGATTTAGGTTTTCCGTGACTTCCCTAAATTGCTCCAGGCAAATGCCGGGATGGTTCCTTTGATAGGGCACGGCCGACTTTCTTCCCCATCCTTCCCTAATCCAATGAGACCAATGACCTCACTGTTTGGTCTCTTCCCCCAAACAACCTAACCCAACCTCTGCCATGATAAGTTCCTAGTTGAACTCACACCTACAGGGGGCTTCCCATTGACCTGGAATCATGAAATTTGGCAAGAAGCAATCTTTCACAGTACAAGTAAAGTAAAAGAAATCTGAAAATTGTTCAATTATAATTATATCACATAAAAAATACCTTTGACAATATTATGAAAAGGAAAGTTGCTACTCACCGTATAGCACAGATGCTGAGCTCAGCCTTAGCAGCCAGAGATTGTAATTGTGTGTGTGTGTGTGTGTGTGTGTGTGTGTGTGCATTCTGATGAAGACCTGTTTAGACAAAAGCTTTGTTTAAGAGTTGTTTTGTTGTGCCTATCTGACACTCAGCAGCTCTGCTACATGGTGAGTAGCATTTTCCTTTTTCATAATATTGTCAATATAGCATCCTGGATTTTCCAAAAAATATCTTTTTGCTGTTAGAACATACATTGCATTCATCGTCCATCAAAAAAAATACTGCATACAAACATAAAATATAAGTTTTAGTCATGTTTTAGTAAGTAAGTAAAAAAATTGTTTTATCTTCTATATCTACCTATGTTTCTTTTTGTTTGTCTGGACTAGTCTGAGGAACTAATGTAGAGATTTTGTTACAGTATTGGAATTCCCTGGGCTGATATCTTGCCAGTATGTGCTGTTCAGACACTGTTATTATAGCCTACTGATCTTGTGTCATTGATGTTGGTATATTTGGCTTTTCAAAATGTTCTTTCTGTGTTACTGATGTTGTAGTAGGACTTGTATTTTTTTTTTTTTATAGGGATTATTTTATGATATGTTGCCCTCTGTGAGTGTATTTGATTACCCAAAATATTAATACTTAGAACTAAAGTATCTAGAGAAAGTTTGTATCACCTAGGCATAATTTGAAAGTGTTCTTTGTATCCAGTTCTTCTGAAAGCTTGAAGCTGTCAGAAATTGAAGGAATTACTGATTAATGCTGTCTAAGACCAACATTTAGACTGGCAATGGCAAGGAAAGCGTTTCTAAAGAATAGAAATTTGTTAACATTGAGTATAGATGTGTCAGGAAGTCGTTTCTGATAGTATTTGTTTGGAGTGTAGCCACGTATGGAAGTGAAACATGGACGATAAATAGTTTGGACAAGAAGAGAATAGAAGCTTTTGAAATGTGGTGCTACAGAAGAATGCTGAAGATTAGATGGGTAGATCACATAACTAATGAGGAGGTATTGAATAGAATTGGGGAGAAGAGGAGTTTGTGGCACAGCTTGACAAGAAGAAGGGACCGGTTGGTAGGGCATGTTTTGAGGCATCAGGGGATCACAAATTTAGCATTGAAGGGCAGCGTGGAGGGTAAAAATCATAGAGGGAGACCAAGAGATGAATACACTAAGCAGATTCAGAAGGATGTAGGTTGCAGTAAGTACTGGGAGATGATGAAGCTTGCACAGGATAGAGTAGCATGGAGAGCTGCATCAAACCAGCCTCAGGACTTGAAGACCACAACAACAACAACAAGACCAACACTACAAAAGACAGTTATTGGTAGCAGCAGTAATACTGGTTAAAATACATTGACACATCTTTGTGCATATCAACAAAAAGTGCTCAGGGTGAAGAGGTTGTTTGTAATTATGGTGTGTGTGTGTGTGTTTGTTGTGTGTGTGTGTGTGTGTGTGTGTGTGTGTGTGTGAGAGAGAGAGAGAGAGAGAGAGAGAGAGAGAGAGAGAGAGAGAGAACACGCATGTGTGTGTACATATATTTACTTACATTCTGTGTTTCTAGAAATTATACCAAGATCAGTACTGATGACCTGCTTTGAAGGAGTGAATTACCTGTTGGTTGCATTGGGAGATGGCTCAATGTACTACTTTTCACTTAACAAGCAGACAGGTCTGCTAACTGACAAAAAAAAGGTATCAAGATTAATTTTGTTCAAACAATATTGTTGGAACCTTCTTAGTACCATAATCTTGATCTTATGCTAGATATACACTTGCACATTAAAAAAAATATATATAAATTTTCAGGTAACCTTAGGGACACAACCAACAGTGTTGAGAACTTTTAGGTCACTGTCAACGACAAATGTTTTCGCATGTTCTGACCGGCCAACTGTTATTTATTCATCAAATCATAAATTAGTATTCTCAAATGTAAATCTCAAAGAAGTAAACCATATGTGCTCGCTTAATGCAGAAGCATATCCTGACAGGTATGGTATTATTGGATAAGGATGTTTTTTCTAATATTTTTTTATATAATTCTCTTTGGGCATAAATGAAAAGTGTAGTATGCATTGTTGAGTATACTAGGGGTGACTGAAAAGTTCTTGGCCCACCCAGTGAGGCTTGTCAGTAGTCCAAATATTTATGGCTGTTTTTCAGCTTCATCTCCTTTTAGAGCTACACAATTTTGCTGCTGGTGCTGCATGCTCATTATACCCTCCGTGTAGAACATGTCTTCCTGCATGGCAAAAAATTCCACCCCTGCAGCCGTGACATTATCATCTGATCGAAAATGGGTTCCAGTTAGATGTTTCTTGTTCCACCTAGATGTTTCTTGAGCTTAGGGAAGAGATGAAAGTCAAATGGGACCAAATCAGGTGAACAAGGTGGGGTGCCGAAGCAGTTCAAAGCCACAGGACACTATGCCAGACATGGTAGCGACAGATGAATTCACGGGCTTGTTGAGATTGTGAAAGAGCACTCATTTTGTCAACATTCCAATGCTCTGCACTTTGATGGCCTCCCTCAAATGCATTTGTTGAGCAGTATAATATGCTCTTTCACTGTTTCACCTTTTTTAAGGTGTCCAGCCAGAATAACAGACCTAGAATCACAATAAAAGAGACCATCATCTTGCCAGCTGATATGACTGACTTTAACTTCTTGGGAGTGTGTGATGATGGGTGTTTAGATTGGATTTGGGATGAAAATAGTGAACCCATCCTTCACCCATTGTCACAAATTTGAGAAATATCCCAGGATCTGCCTCAAAAAGGGTCAAGTATACAGCCGACATGACATGTCTCCTGTTCATTTTCTGCTCTTAATTTTTCTGGGACCTAATGACATGAGACCTTGTGCATGTCAAGTACAACTCATACTATGTGTCCAACACATTCCTGAGATATGCCCACTCTCTCAGCAGTATAGCATCCTGTCACATGTTGGTGCAGTATGACAATATCTTGGATTGCAGTGAAGTTTTCCTCCTTGCTGGCCGTTACTGGTCTTCCACTGCAAGGTGCATCTTAGACAGAGGTACTGCCCCTCTTGAACTCCCATCATCCACAGTGGAAGAGGAATGGTAATTTGCCCCCTAATGTTTCCATCATGTCATGGATCTCCTGTGCACACTTGCGGTCTTTATTCATTTTTCAAAATGTGTACATCTTTGACACTTGAAACTCCAATATCTAAAACAAAAAAAGATACTAATGAAAAATTTTGTTTGTAACATAGCAAAGGAAAATACTACTAGTTGCTAAACTGACTTTCAGCTGGGACAAGTATTTTGTGGATGGGCAGAGAACTTCTTCATTTGTCCCTTGTATAGATGGTAATAAGATTAGTTTTATAATTACTGCTTAAATTTTTATGCTGTTGTGTTTTTATGTACTTATTTACACTTTTTCTTGCTTAATGTCAGAGCTTTATAAATGAATGATTTCCATTGTTAATATGAAAGTTATTGCTTGACTGTATACCCATCTCCCAACAGACTATCTCAAACCAGAGCTTCATCAGCTGCAAATTTCATATTTGGAGAAATGCTTATCCTGCTTGATTTTTTATATTTGTTATGGCCGTAGGTCTTGCCATTGTAAATAACTCTCCTCCAGTCTCTGGCCCTATTTAGCTCATAATGTGACTTTTTTTTCATGTTATATGATGAAAAGTGCTGCTTACATGTACTAATATCAGCATAATGATCTGGATAGCATGCCTTGTACTGTCCAACAAATCTGCTTTCACACTATTCCTACATATTTTCTTCTGTTTGCTCGTTAAGCTGTGTTAGGAAACGTCTTGCTACCTTTCAGGCCATAAAGTCTGCATGTTCTAGATATAAATTCTTGACTGTTCTGTTTTGGGGTAGCTAAAAATAGTGTAACACATGTTGTCTGATAAAGGCAATTACAGAATATCCAGACAAATGAGGCTTGAATAATAGTATGCAGATAGGTAGAAGGTTAAAAAGCTTGCACATTATTATTAACCAGTTAGTCTTCACCTGATCCTGATTAAGGTTGATTATGCTGTACTTAAGCTTTATAGACTAGATCACATTTACAGGATATATAAAGTACTTTTCAGGAAGAACGAACAGTAATTATGGCCCTGCTGGCATTTTATTGCAGGGAAATTTTAATACAGTATAAATCTCCACAATATAGCAAGTGGCATCCCATTGTTACTGTAAATGTTACAATCTAACCTACATGCTGAAAAGCACAAAATTCCAGTAATGTTCAGTGATCTCATCAACAACATGGTTATGGATTCAATTACTGTACATTGATGAACAAGTGAATTATTATATATGGGTGAACTGACAAAACTACAGTAGAGAAGTTAATGGTAGGCTATGGTTCATTTGCCAAGATGGAATCTCACCAAAGGAGACTTCTTCAAAAGATTTTTGTGCACACTGCACAGTGTGTAATCCAAGTCAAGATGAACTAAAGGGAGAGAATCTGTCTTCACTCTGTGAATTCCAGCAGGCAGTTGTGTTTTTGTGTAGTTAGTATCCATCAGATTAGCAGAATAGATCTTTTGATCTCTGATTTATTTACAAATGAAATCACTTATAAAACAACTTTTTTTCTGTTTATGCTACTGTCTTGTGATATTAAGTGGTTATTTTTATACATTGACTTTTTTTCTATTTTTACTGCCTTTTGCTATTTCTGTATAGATAAAGATATATATGTCCTTAATGTTTGACATCAAATTATTGTTTTTATTTCCAATTGATAAGGGAAGTGATGGAGGATGCAAACCCTTTTTACTTCAATTTATAAAGTACAGTTTTTTCTTGACTATAGAGTTGTATGGTCTGGAGACTAGTAGGGCATTTCCTACTACTTTTGCCACTAATCCAAACCAGTAATCTGTTTAAAATCTAAGACTATGTAATATACTTTGCAGTTTAAGGCTTTGTAGCACTAATAGAAACAGCATGGGAAAGTGTACCCTCAGTATTAATCCTTGACAGAAATGTAACCTTTGTCTTGTCTGTTGTATTCTATTGTACTTCATTTTGTGGACAGAATATGCTATACTATCCATAGCTATAAGGGAAAACATCTGACATGGAAATTATACGTTGATTTTGTACAATGCTCTTATTGTTATTGTTTTCCCAAACAGCTTAGCATTAGCAACAGACAGTACTGTTACAATTGGCACAATAGATGAAATACAGAAACTTCACATTAGGACAGTACCTCTGGGTGAATCACCACGGCGTATTGCTTATCAAGAAAGCTCTCAGGTTTGTAAACAAGTATTTGGTAGACTTAGATTTAATGGTTTTACTTTTTCAGTTTGATATTCACTTTATCCTAATGCAATTCCTGTAATGTTCCACCAATCTGCTTCTTTACTTACACTTTTCTCTTATCAATAGTCAAAAATTGTATTCTCATCTGTCAAAATCCATTGTTTACTTTCCATTTTTCATTTTGTCTATTCCAGTTGCAATTTTTCACTCCATATTCTAAGCCGGTTACTGTTTCCTCCCTGTCACTTTAAAGCTAAACTAAACGAAATGGAAAAAATAGTTTTGATAATCTGCTTCGTCCTTGCATGCTCCCCAGAAGCAGTTCACTGTCGCCCACAAACCACACTGCATGCTCTACTCAAGAGCCACACTGTATCAACAGTCTCAGCTGCGCACAACACATGGCTACAAGATCATGCTGATTGTTGATGCAGCATCTGATGTCCCACATTACCCCCACTGATATCATTAATCCTACACTTTCCAATTAGTCACTCTCCCTTTGTCAATCTCCTGTATTCCCATGTGCTATTTCCTGCACCTTTCCAGTGCCACATGATCTTTAATCTCATCCTGCGAACCCCTCCCCATCCTCCACTCTTTCTCCATTCTATCCCAGTTTGCTCCCATTAATTTCACCTCATCCAATCACATCTACTGTCCCCCTTGTTCACACTTATCCACCCTCAGACCTGCTACCCACAGCAAAATAATTTTTTTTATGAATTAGATATTTATTTATGTATATCTTTTCTTTGATCTCATTGTGAGTGCACACCAATTTTAGTGGGTTTTTGCCTTTCGCTGTTGACAATTCCATCAGGTTTAATCTTGTTTCCCCTTTTTTCATTGTTTCTTCCTTCTCATAACTTTTCCCATGTATTTGGGGGTGTATTTTTGCGAATTTCTTCAGATGTAATTCTACGTTATTTACATAACTTTCTGTATTTTTTTTGCCATCATGGATCCTTGCTCCCTCCATCTGCGTCAATACAGAAAAGTTTCCTTACTGTTCTGGCTTTGTTGCTTGGCTCAAGGAATCCCCCCCCCCCCAAATGGCCTTACCATCAAATTACCCATCTCCGGTTACCATCCCTCCTTCCACAATCACCTCCGTAATTCAGATTCCGCCAGTCCTTAGCTCTCACCAATATAGTCAACCAAGCCCAAACGTCCTTGTAATACCTTCTCTTCATCCGTAAAATTCTTCTGCTATGCAGTTTCAAATTTCTGGAACCCAAAACACACATTGAAACTGTTGCCTTCCAGGAACTAGAGCAACATGCACAAAGCCACCTCAAAAGGTCTCCACTCTGCTCACTTTCTACTCCTGATTTGGAATACCACCATCCACTATCTCTACAACAACCTCCAAACTTCCCCATGGCCCCTCATAACTGACAAACCATCTCTTGCAGACCTGCTACATTTAATCCACTCTCAAAAACTATCTCCCACCACCACTCAGAATCCAGAACCTAAACAGACCTGAAACACAGTCATGAACCTTTCCTTCAGAATCTTTAGCCTCACAGAAATATCAGCCCTTCCCAAAGGCCTCACCTTTTGCCCCAATCCCAAATTCAGTCATGCAGGACCTGTTAAAGACCATCTCTCCTTTTCCTGGTCCCTATAGTGGAAACATTTTCTTGCCACCAATGCTACCAGTCAGACTCCACCAAAAACCATTGTTGAACCCTGCCTGACTCAGTTCACCCTTCCATCCAGCCATGGTCCACCGCCACTACCCCCAAATCACAGCCTGTTAACTTTCCAGAATTTATTAACCTCAAACCTTGCCTCACCATCTTTTCCCAAGTCCCTCAACGTACGAAATGACCTTACAACCACAGAAAGATCTGCAGTCCACCATCTAAAAACTGATCCCGACCTTATGATCCTACCTATGTACAAAGGCTCCACCGCTGTTTCGAACCGCAAGGATTACCTGGCAGAAGTACTCCTCCAGCTGTCAGATACATCCAACTTCAAACCTCACCACAGTGGCCCCATTCCAGAAATCCAGCAGGATCGTGTAATTTCCCCATCCTTTTGTAATTCCATCTATTGTCCACATTTCAGACTTTTATGAAGATTTGAGAGGAGTGAAGATTAAAAGAGACTTCCAAGCTTACTTAGCTTTTCATGTTAAGATGTGTCTGGTTCTCCTTGTCTGGGGGTCTGATTCTTGAAGCTGAAAATCTCACATTTTAGGTCTTCACAGTTGGATTGAACTAAATAAATTTGAAGATTGTTGTTGCTGAACTTTTGTTTTTTCATGAATATATTTCCTCATTTGTTAGTATATTGTACTGTCTTTTGATTTTTCAGATTAACAAAGCTGAAATTACATTGTTTGCACAAAAATACGACTGATCACGTCAGAAGCATGCTTACGACTCTCACACTCTGCGGAAATAACAATATTCCAAAGAGATTACAATTTTTCTTAACAAATGAATTTCTACTAGTTTGTGTTACATTAGTAATTTCAATTAGTATTCATAAATGAATAGAAAAATAAACATAGTAAACATTGCAGGATTATGTAATTATTAACAGAAATCTTAAGTGTACAAATATTTCATAATTTCACCTGCATCGGAAAAAAAGTGATTTTTAGCTGTGCATTCAGAGCTAGTACATATTGATTGTAACACCAAGACTAAAATCTTTTCATAAAGTAATTCCTTTTCATAAATTTTTGCTTGAAATATAGCATACTGTGTATAAAATTATATGAAAGTTTACAGAAAAGCAACTGAGATAATACTGACCTGTCCTAAATTCTAAAAATAATACTGGTATTGACAATTGCTGTTCAGGAAAAGTAATGTTAGAGGAAGATGTCCTGTTACAATCTCCAGCCTCTCCTCAAGCCATTAGGCCCATTCCACAACCTCTCCCCAGAGTCCATCCCTCTGCTCACCCCTATCACTTTCCGCACTGCTACCTTCTACATGCTTCCTAAAGGCCATAAACCTAACCACCCCGGACTGTTCCACCACTGAGAGAATCTCTACTCTCTTAGACAAACACCATCAGCTTATTACCTAGAACCTACCCCCATAAATAAAAGATACTAACCATTTCCTCCACCAACTATCCACAGTTCCTGTCCCTTTACCATACTGTGCCATGCCTGTCACTATTGATGCCACCTCCCTTTACACTAACATCCCTAATGCCCACAGCCTAACTACTGTTGAACACTACTTTTCCCAATGCCCAAAGAATTCTAAACCAACAATCTCCTTCCTAGTTGCCATGACCAACAACATCCTAATCCACAACTACTTCTCCTTTGAAGGCATTACCGAAAAACAAATTCGGGGTACAGCTGTGAGCACCTGCATGGCACCATCCTATGCCAATTTATCCATGGGACATCTAGAGGAATCCCTCCTAAACAGCCAGATTCCTAAACCCTTCACCTGGTTCAGATTCATTGATGACATCTTTGCAGCCTGTATCAAGTGTGAGGACACCCTGTCCACATTCCTCCAGAATCTCAACAACTTCTCCCCCATTTACTTTACCTGGTCCTACTCAACCCAACAAGCCACCTTCCTAGATGTTGACCTTCACCTCAAAGATGTTATGTCAGTACCTCTGTCCATATCAAATCTACTAATCGCGTGCAATACCTCCCGCCTCCGCCGCCTCCCGCCTCCGCCGCCTCCCGCCTCCCGCCCCCGCCGCCTCCTGCCTCCCGCCTCCTCCGCCTAGGTTCAAACCTGCTCCCCCATTGTACCTTGGCATAACCACCCACTGCCTCCCCATGCTTTTCTTTGGCCCATTCTCTGATTTGACTCCTTGGCCCCCTCTCTCCTCACTGTGCTTTGCACTCCCCCCTTCGCACCTCATATTCATTAGCTCCCCCCCCCCCCCTTTCCCACTGTGTTTTGACTGCCGTGCACCTCCCTGTCTCTGGCCCTAACCCGCCTCCCCATGCTGCCCCCCTCCACCCCCTCCACTCCCACCCTTACTGCCTTGTGTCTTGGTCTCATCCTGTTTGTGCATCAATCCTGTATCACCTCCTTCAAGACTTTGCTTCATTTCTTCCCTCCTTCTCTACAACTTCTCTGAATCTCGCACAGTCAGTTGTTTTTTCTCTTAACTAAGAACCATAATGTTTTGAATTGTCCATGTTATCTACTCTAAATGTTTCTATTACTTGCTCTGGTGCAGTATTACTGGTCTAATCTATATTTTATCTGTCTCCATTAAGTATATAACATCATTATCAGAGTTTATATTATTGTTGTCTAAACATATCTGCATTACAAGGAAACTGTAAGTGGGTAAGTGGTATACAGACAATAGAAATTTCTTTTGTAGTTCATGGAGTACCTTCCTGTCTCATTGTGCTTTGACTTCCAATGTTACATCCATCTTCCAAATGAAAAAATGTTGTAAGAGGTATTTCAGTGTGGAGCTGAGAGGAAGTGGGTTCCTGTGTGGTGTTGTGATTAAGGAGAGTGGATGGTAGTGGTGCGAGTATTCATTGAATTACTAAAAGTCAAAATTTCCACTGTGTGATTCATAATTTTTTGTGGGAGGTACTGAATCACTTCAATTACTTAACAAGTAATTCCTCAGATCCATTTTACACACACACACACACACACACACACACACACACACACACACACACACGGGGAGGTGGGGAGAGGGAGGGGAAGAGAAGAGAGAGAGAGAGAGAGAGAGAGAGAGAGAGAGAGAGAGAAGTCTAATCTTCTAGCTCTGGAAAAAGGTACAAATCTTGGGAATCATCGTAATTTTTTGCTATGAATCCAAAAAACACTGCAGTGTTAAACTAATTTGGAGTGTGTGACAAAGAACTTGATGCAAGTAAGTTAACTGTCTGACTGTCATTGTGTGGTTTTACTTAAACAACTGGTCGAGCCTCTAGCTCATCCCAGAAAACGTGTCGGCTGCAAGCCATGTGAGCAGCTTTGACACTAACATCTTGACAGTACTGACTGCACATACCGTTTGGCAGGGATATATTGCTGAATATTGAGAAAAGGATTCTGTTTCTATGATTGGGTAGTATTTAATAACACACACACACACACACACACACACACACACACACACACACACACACGTATGTACTTACATACATACATGTATGATACATTGCATAATATTGATAAAAGGATTCCATTTCTAGGATTGGGTAGTATTTAATAACACACACCCTCACAGGTGTGTGTGTGTGTGTGTGTGTGTGTGTGTGTGTGTGTTTTATTAAATACGAGGGTGGTTTGAAAAGTTCTCAGAACAGAATAGAAAAAAAGTACTCACATCACTGAAACTTTTTTTAGTTTTCAATGTAGTCCCCTTATAGATTATTGCACTTGGTCCAGCAATGTTCCAGTGCCTTGATCCCATCTAAAAAATGAGTTTCCTCCAGGCCTGCAAAATAGTTTGAAGTGAATTTTCGTCCACCAAGAAAAATTTTCAGTTTTGGGAAGAGATGGAAGTCTGACAGCACCATATCAGGTGAATAAGGCTGGTGTGGCAACAATTCATACCTTTGCTCGTGTAACTTTTCCATAGCGATGGCACAAGTGCGGGCACACGTCAAGAGTCATGGCACCCATCTTGCAGATAATTTTTTCATTTCTAATTCCTCAGTTAAAATGTGATATACCCATTCAGATGACATCTGGCACGCGTGAGCCATTTCATCACCTTCAATCGGTGATCCTCCACGACCATTTTGTGCATAAATGTGATGATTTCTGGAATAGTGACACATCTTGGCCGACCACTGAGCGGATCATCATCTAAGCTCTCCCGACCAAATTTAAATTCAGTTGTCCGCTTGAAAACACATGAATATGAAGAAGCAGAGTCCCCCAGCGTATCCTGGAAATTGGCATGAATGTCCTTAACTTTCATACCTTGCATTACGAAGTACTTAATCACTGCTCAAATCTCGATTTTTTTTTTTTTTTGTTATTTTTTATTTATTTATTTTTTTTTTTTTATTTCCATCCTCTCAAATCGCTACATGTGAACAATGACAGAGCCAATGTCACCGCCACAGCACTCTTCCAAGAACACTGATGTGGCACATGTTTACAGGCAACAGTCCAATGAATATCACGTGAACAACTCTTGCTAGTGCTGACCTCTCGTGGTGATTCCGAGAACTTTTCAAACCACCCTTGTTCTACCAAATCCTAGAAACGGAATCAGTTTATCAATATTCTACAATGTATCCCCAGCAAACAGGACTATCAGTATGTGTGATCAGTATTGTCAAGATGTTAGTGTCCAAGCTGTTCACATGGCTTGCAGCAGTCATGTTTGATGGGCAGAGCTAGAAACTCCACCAGTTGTTTAAATAAAACCACACAATGACAGGCAGTCAGTTAACTTACTTGCATCAAGTTGTTCACCACACAACCCAAATTATTTTTCTCTTTACAGCACTACAGTGTTGTTTGGATTCATAGCAAAAAATTATGACAATTCCCAAGATTTTCTGTACCTTTTTCCAGAGCTGGAAGATTAAACTTCTCTCCCCCTCCCCCTCTCCCTCCCCCTCCCCTCCCCCTCCCCTCCCTTTAATAACACTGCATTAGAGTTATGACCAGGTGAATGGCAAGTGTTAAAAACATGTATGTTTATAGACATTTACAGTCAGAGGTAGTTTCTGTAACATTCATATGGGTTATGACTATGTAATATTATAAAATTACGTTTCTGTAACCCAGAAAATTTTTACAAAAAGTTAGAGGCTTGTCCTCAGTTTCAGAGTTTGGCAGCAGTAGTGCTGGAAAAGAGAATCTTAGTGATCAGAATGATAAAGCTCATTCATTGATAACCTGAACTGTCACATATTATGTTCAAAAAATGGAAAATTGAATGTTTCCAGCATAAACAGCTTGCTTGGGAACGTTTAAGCCTTTCTTAATCTGTTGGAAACCAATCATTCTAATGTAGAATACTGAGCAGTATTATGTTAAGTCAGCTGACCAAATGGTGTTTCACGTTGGGTAAGACATTGAACTCATATTCCACAGAGGGTGGGGAGCCGGCCATAGTGGCCGTGCGGTTAAAGGCGCTGCAGTCTGGAACCGCAAGGCCGCTACGGTCGCAGGTTCGAATCCTGCCTCGGGCATGGATGTTTGTGATGTCCTTAGGTTAGCTAGGTTTAACTAGTTCTAAGTTCTAGGGGACTAATGACCTCAGCAGTTGAGTCCCATAGTGCTCAGAGCCATTTGAGCCACAGAGGGTGGAGTTAAATTTCTATCGTGTCAGCCTCATTCAGGTTTTTCATAGTTCTCTGATCTCTTCAATTGGGAGCCAGAACGATTCCTTCAGAAATCCTGCTGCCAACTTCCCTTGCATTCTTGGTCATTGTACTGTTTTTCTAGTGACTTCTTTATTGGCAGGGCATAAATGTCAAAACAACCAGCTTTTGAAGTTGTTGCATAGATAATATGCTGAATCTCACAGCCAGTCTCCTCTGTCTTAGTGGTGTTACACCAGAAGTAGACATGGAACATGTGGTGCTAGGAAGATACAATGAAAAGATTTCACAGTGGTATGGTATTTTAATAGTGACATGGAGTATGTAAAGTACATTGCAGGGATAGGTAATGTATAGTTACTGTGCGAGATATGGAAAGAATACTGGCCAGTGCTGACTAATTTCAAGGCAAGCCTCACAAAAGTCATTAGTATCACTTGATTTCAATTCAGTACGTTCTTTAATAATTTGAAGGATACTGCAGTCAACCTTTGCCACATTATTATTGAGTTCGGATTCAATCTTTAAGTCCGTGACTTTAGAGGATGGAATGTTATGATGTTCAGTAGATGACAACAGCCAAAGAGTAGAGTATGCCATTTAATGATGGATTTTATGTAAACAGAACTGTTCAAATTGAACCCCCCTGCAACATACGAGCCAAGAAAAGTAACAGGGCTGTCATGCCTGATGACATTTAATAAGTGTAGTCGCACCATGCACGGTGTGTGAATTGTCCCTTGTTAATTAAATAATAGCTCCCTTCACATAAAAACATTTTTATGAAGCTGGAGCTGTTATTTAATCAAACTGATGACAACAGTTGTGGATGAGGAGCATGCTGGACAAAATAGCAGGATATTTTATTCTTCACAATTTTGTTTACTATGAAAACAAATTTTTCACCAGTGGTTATATTTTTGAGCTTGAAATTTGTTGTTCCTCTCAGTTTAATGTACTGTAAATGATCAATACCTAACAAGAAATGTACAATAAATAATATACAAATATAATTATTTGACACACAGTTAACTAATTTGACAAAGTACTATTGTACTCTTTAATGTCTAATTAACCATTCAGATAGTGTGCAAGGTGATAGAATAATTTTTGTAACTTTACATAATGTTACATAGCTTTTTGTGTGTGCAGACATTTGGTGTAATCACTATGCGGATTGATATACAAGACTCAGCAGGCCTTACACCTGTCCGGCCAAGTGCAAGTACACAAACGCAAAGCACAACTTCATCATCCATCCTTGGGTCTCTCTCACTTGTAAAGCCTGGAGCATTGGGTTCTGCCAATTCAGCTGCTGATTTTGGCCAGGAGGTGGAAGTACACAACCTCTTAGTGGTTGATCAACATACATTTGAAGGTTTTTATAACATATATATTCAGTTACATTATTTTTCATAGTTTCAAAACATGCAGTACTTGTATGTAAATCTGTCACGTGTATCCACACTTCATTGTTCATGGTGCATAGTTTTCTAGTGACAATGATAGTTTTAAAAAAGCAGTTAAGGCACAAAGGTAGTAGTGTTTGTTGTTGTTGTGCTAGCTTCAGTTATTAAAAACTGAAACTCAGAGCATGAACAATGGAGGAGAGTATAATCAAGGCCAGAACCATGCTAGCAAAGATGCATTCATTGAAAGACATCTAAGGGTAATTATAATTATGTTCAGTTTCTATACAGAAAATACTGAACAATGTTTACAGTTGTGTATGCCATGTAGAATACCGTTTCAGTAGCCTTTGGTTATATGGCATAGATGAGAATTGAGTTGACAGAGTAATTGAGTCCCTGCTTTTATTTCTGAATTGTATTTTCTGCATTTGAAATTATATACAGTTCCATCATACCCTTCTTCACCTATAATCCCACATTTATGACTGAGGATTTAAAAATTGTAGTCTTCTATTTTCAGACCCTCAAAAAACAAAAAAAGGCTGTTAAGTGTCTCATTAGCCAGTGCCTGCTTTAAAGTGCACCCTAAACAGAAAGTGTATCAGATTAATAAATGAAAAGCACCAGTTTACTTTTGTTCTACGGTATTATAGAACAAAAGCAAACTGGTGCTTTTCATTTATTATAATGTTGTTCTATCAAGGACTGACAGAAGATGCAGTTAACATGTATCAGATTAATTGTATTCTGGCCATGGAATGTACTGAATAATTATTACCTTTACAAAAGCAACACAAGCATCAGTGCTCGTGATACACATCTGGAAATCTTTAGGTACAACAGTTTTCTCAGACTTTACAGGCAATTGCACTTCAGATGTCACTATTTTGTCCTCGAGTAGCAAAGACTTACTATTTTTTTTTTTAATTTAATTACATAGTATTTGCTTTACATACTATGCAGCAAGCTCCATATTCCATTAAGAGCACTTCTGATGATAACAGTAACTGTATGTTAGTATATACAGACAACGTAATAGCTGATAATTATGTGTGCAGGTTAAAATCTCCTAAAACTTCCATTATTATTTTTGTAAGTTTTTACATTCTTTGATGTGTGGGTAGTGGTGATTTTATTGGTACATTTACGTTTCAATTTGCATAGTCTGGTGCACAAAGTTGCTTGCTGGTGAGTATTTACACTCAATGGGAAAAAATATAGAATTTAAATCATCCTCTGATGTTGAGGATGTGAGGAGGAAGTGTGCATGATTAAAATGCAATATGACATTAGCTATCTCTTGCTGCCTGACCAATATATAAATCTCATGAGGCATGGGCGCAGGAGATTCCACAGTACAGTACTGGTGGCCTTGGTGCAATGAAATTCAGAGAAACTCCACAGAATTTCCAAGCTGCTACAAACTGTGATGTTTCAGTTTCAGGGAGCAATGAATGATACATGAAGAGAGCAGCTGGGAAAAGGAAATTTCAAAGTACTGGTTAGTCCAGTGAACAGGGTACAAAGGAGGTGTTTCTGTTAGTACTTGGTTACTGTTCAGCAGTGTTAGTGCTGCACTCCCCACCCCTCCGCTCCCCTCCCACAACAAAAGAGAAATGATAATTAGTCTGAATAATTTACGAACAATGGCAGACTCCAGAATTTGGATTGCATACAACGTAAATCTATCCACCAAGAACTGGTGTTGAATATGAAGATGCATTTCCACTGATTCTGCAAGGAGAGCATTGAGTGGTGTCAAAGGCATCACACAAATACAGATATAAATGTAGTGGCACTGTATTTAGTCTAATTTGGTGAGTGCCAATTTGATTACACCATAATCCAATTGATGCCATACCAACAACCAACATAGAATGGCCGTTGTGCCAGGATACACATCCGCACTAACTCTTCGCAGATACAGGCAGAATATTTATCGTGTGTTCTTTCCTCAGAAGATGAAGTCTGATGGGAACATACCAAGTCATTCATGAATTGTGGATTGGTTTCAGGACTCGTATGGTTGAGGTCACTGATATTCCTGTCTCTCCCAACTTCATCTTTTAACAAAAAGTGTTGCCTGTCAGTTTTGCAAGTAAACACCAGTACTTGTGATATTGCTAGCCCGTTTTTTATCACCCAACAGACAAGTAATAAAGCAGAACAATCTGATATATGGCTGACATCCTGGCCATTGAATAGAGGTTTATCCACAGAAGAGCCAAAGAAACTGGTACACCCGCCTAATATCGTGTAAGGTCCCGGCAAGCACGCAGGAGTGCCACAACTTGACGTGGCATGGACTAGACTAATGTCTGAAGTAGTGCTGGAGGAAATTGACAGTATGGCCCTGCAGGGCAGTCCATAAATCCTTAAGAGTACAAGGGGTGGAAATCTCTTCTGAACAGCTGAACAGCATGTTGCAAGGCATCCCAGATATGCTCAACAATGTTCATATCTGGGGAATTCGTTGGCCAGCAGAAGTGTTTAAACTCAGAAGAGAGTGTTCCTGAAGCAACTGTGTGCAATTCTGGACGTGTGTGGTGTCGCATTGTCCTGAGAGAGTTGCCGAAGTCCATCGGAATGCACAATGGACATGAATGGATGCAGATGATCAGACAGGATGCTTATGTAAGTGACAACTGTCAGAGTTGTATCTAGATGTATCAGGGGTCCCATATCACTCCAAATGCACACCCCCCACACCATTACAGGTCATCCACCGGCTTGAACAGTCCGCTGCTGACATGCAGGGTCCGTGGATTCGTGAGGTTGTCTCCATACTTGTACACGTCCATCCACTCAATACAATTTGAAACAAGACTCATCCGACCAGGCAACATGGTTCCAGTCATTAACAGTCCAATGTCATCATTGACAGGCCCAGATGAGGCATAAAGCTTTGTGTTGTGCAGTCAACACAAGAGGGCCTTCAGCTCCAAAGGCCCGCATCAATAATGTTTCGTTGAATGGTTCACATGCTGACACTTGTTGGTGACCCAGCTTTGGAATCTGCAGCAATTTGCAGAAGGTTGAATAATTCTGTTCAGTTATCATTGGCCCCTTTCTCGTAGGATCTTTTTCTGCCCACAGTGATGTTGAAGATTTTATGTTTTATCGGATTCCGGATATTCACGGTACACTCATGAAATGGTCTTTCGTGGCGGTGTTCGTAGCGACAAACAGTTCGCTGTAGAAACGGCTTACGAAGTCACCGCCACACTTTTAATAGCGGGCCGACCGGTCCGCTGGAACAGTGAACAGAAAGATGAAAACCCAAACACTCTGATTAAATAAAAGTCGGTACTTATCTTTATTAACGAAGACACAGCAACACAATAGTGAACTCCGTGTCTACAGAAATCTGTCTAGTTCGAGTCGGAGCGGCTAGGTCAGCGTCGGCTGACGACAAACAACAACTCTGCTGCGATGAACACACAACTGACTAAGCAAGTACACAATTCGGTGGCGAGTATACAACTGAGCGGCGAATACAGAACTGTCCTAGCGCTCGCGACTCCAGCGCTTAAGAACCCAGAAGCCAGCGGTGGCGCGCGCAGACTTGCGGCGATTTCCTGTCTCGCTGGCGCTGCTTATGCGGACGGCGTCCGGACTTTGATGCTGCCAACCTTTTGGCAGCGGGCTCGGGTGGCATTACTGGCTAGGATATAACACTCCTCCCCCCCAAATCGCCGCACCGTCGTTGAATAATGACAAGGCGAGCGTCGACGGCGGGGGAGGGGTCTGGCCGCAGGCGTAGCAGAAGAGACCGGGCGGAGACTGTTGTCGGTGGCAGTCCCCGGTCCGCACCCCAGCATTGGCTGCGCGGGGGCCTCGGGAAACACTGACTGAAAACCGAGGTCAGGGTGCACGCCTGTGACCACGGGCGCAGCTCCTGGTACTGGACGCGACGGGGCGTCGGGACCCACGAAGAGAGGCAGCATCTCCTGACGCTGCGTCGACGGCTGCTGAGTGGACGCCGGACAAGGCGCTGCGGTGTCAGACTCCTTGGGGGAGCCCAAGGAAAGCGGCTGCAGGACAGGCTGCACAGCCATCGCTTGGGAAGGCGGCCCGGCTGAGGGGTCGACGTCCATCAGCTCCGAAGGCGGTGGCGACTAAAGAGGGACCGCAGGTGCCGGAGCGACCACTTGGGGCGCTCCCGGATGAAGCTGCGCGGGAGGCATCAACGGGACGGGCTGTCGGCGTGGTAGCGGCGACCGCTGCTGCTGCTGCCCTGGGGGCGGCAGTGAAGTCGGAAGGCGCGGCTGGAACCCGCCGCGGACCAAATCTGTGGACAAAGAACGAGCGGCAGAATCCGGGCGGCCAGTGCGGCGCAACTGGTTCTGATGCCTCCTGTGCACCCCAGTAACCACCTTGAACAGTATAAAAACCGCGACCCTGGACACTTATCACGGTACCACGTTCCCAACGACGGCGACCGTGATAAACTCTGAAAAAAACGGCGTCGTTGCGCTGAAAACGCGTGTGATGCTCAGAAGCGGCGGGTCGATCCGGGGGGTGCAACAACCGTAGTAGGGTGCGATGACGACGGCCGTGGAGAAGCTCCGCAGGCGAAAGGCCATCGCGTGGCATGGTCCGGTACGACGACAGGAACGTGATGAGGGCCTGCTGACGAGAGTGCGTAGCACGAAGGCGGTCCATATGATCCTTGAATATGCGTACAAAACGTTCCGCTGCACCATTCGATTGAGGGTGGAACGGCGGAGTAAGAACATGGCGAATGCCATTGGCAGAACAAAAACTCTCAAATTCAGCAGAGGTAAATTGTGGACCATTGTCAGACACTAAAACTTCTGGAAGACCCTCAATACAAAAAATTGAAGTCAACGCCTGTATAGTTTGTGCAGACGTTGTAGACTGCATGGGCACAACAAACGGAAAATTACTAAATGCATCTATCACGATGAGCCAACGAGAATGCCAATATGGACCAGCGAAATCAATATGTACTCGCTGTCAAGGACCGGCAGGGCGTGCCCACTCAAAATAGCATTGAGGCGGAGCAGCTTGGTGTTCGGCACACGTCGAACAATCTGGACATCTGCGTAATCTGCTTATCAATGCCGATCCATGTACAATGACGGCGGGCAAGCTGCTTGGTGCAGACCACTCCCCAATGACCTTGATGCAACAAGTCGAGGACCTTGAATTGGAGCACTTGGGGAACCACTACACGAAGCT
The DNA here is from genome assembly GCF_023864345.2 of Schistocerca serialis cubense. Lineage (NCBI taxonomy): Eukaryota > Metazoa > Arthropoda > Insecta > Orthoptera > Acrididae > Schistocerca > Schistocerca serialis. The sequence goes on from NC_064638.1 coordinate 388,494,789, forward strand.
GGTCATTCTCGGTGCGTAACAGCAAAACTCCGTGCGAAACAGACAACAGATGACGTTGCGGATAATAGCGATGAACCACAGGATCCGATATGTCCTTTGCCTTGGACGGCCAACCACGTTGAACAAAACGTAATACTAAACTCAGATGAGGATCCGTAGCTGTCTCACGTGCCACCTGACGATAATCAATCAGAAAATCCCGGAGGGATTGATGCTCATCGGCGTCAATCTGATGGCAAGAGTCGTCAGAGGAATCGAAGACATCATCCGCAGCAATCGGCAATCTAGAAAGCGCGTCAGCGTTTGCATGCTGAGCTGTAGGGCGATACAGTATCTCATACTGGTATTGGGATAACAAAAGAGCCCAACGTTGTAGTCTCTGAGCTGTCCACTGAGGAACTGGTTTAGACGGATGAAACAGTGACGTCAGGGGCTTGTGATCTGTTACTAAATAGAATGGTCTACCATAGAGGTAGTGATGGAATTTTGTGACACCGAACACAATAGCCAACGCCTCCTTGTCCAATTGGCTATAATTACACTGAGCTTTGTTTAGCAATTTAGATGCGAACGCAATAGGACGTTCGGTGTTACCGACTCGGTGAGACAACACAGCACCGAGGCCGAAAGAAGATGCATCACAAGCTAACACCAGAGGCTTGTTAGGGTCGTAATGGACCAGACAACGATCATTCAATAAAGCCTCTTTAAGCTGCTGAAAGGCTGATTGGCAATCAGCTGACCACACAAACGGAACATTCTTACGGCGGAGACGATGCAACGGTGCAGCAATCTGTGATGCATTAGGTATAAACCTAATATAATATGTCAATTTGCCAAGAACTGCTTGCAATTCCTGCAGATTGCGAGGGGCGGGCAAATCACGAATAGCTGCTAAATGTGACTGGGAGGGATGAATGCCTTGAGCATTAATAACATGTCCCAGATACTCCATCTCCGTAAGGAAAAATGAACATTTATTGATGTTGCAACGTAGGCCTGCCTGAGACAGCACTGTAAACAAACACTCCAAATTACGGAAATGTTCAGCAGGCGTCCGACCGGACACAACGATATCGTCTAAATAGTTGCAACACGATGGCACATTAGCCAGAAGTTGTGACAAAAAACGCTGAAAAACAGCTGGAGCTGACGCACAACCAAAAGGCAAACGCAGAAAACGGAACAACCCCAACGACGTGTTTATGACAAAATACTGTTGTGATTGCTCGTCGAGGGGCAATTGCAAATATGCTTCACGGAGATCAATTTTGGAAAAGAAACGAGCTTCCCCTAACTTATCCATCAGCTCGTCCGGTCTAGGCAAAGGAAAAGAATCAATGACAGTCTGAGGATTAACTGTCGACTTAAAATCAGCACACAAACGTAACTTGCCAGACGGTTTCTTTATAATAACTAAGGGAGAAGCCCACTGGCTCGCTGAAACGGGTTGAATAACACCGTTGTTTTGCCAACGACGAAGTTCATCTTCTATAGGTGCCCAGAGGGCGTGAGGCACTGGACGAGCACGACAAAATCGAGGCTGAGCATTATCTTTTAACGTAATATGAGCGGCAAAGTTCGCAGCACAACCTAGTTCGTCTTTAAAGATGTCACTGTATCGTTTACACAAATCGGTTATGCTGTCTGGAGGAAAAACAACAGAATTAATTTGCAACACATTGTCTTGGATAGACAGGCCAAACAAGTCAAAACAGTCTAATCCGAAAATGTTTACACTGTCAGTAGCGCGGAGCACTGTGAATGAAACTGTTTTTGTATTGCCACGGAATGTGGCTGGCACGCTGCATACACCTAACACAGGAATTTGTTCTCCACTATAAGTAGCCAAACAATGTTTTGCCGCTGAAAGTTTAGGGCGGCCGATAGCCGCATACGTAGCACTATTTATGAGAGTCACAGACGCACCAGCTTCTAATTGAAAATTGAAGGTCTTATCCTGGATGCGTAGCTTCACAAATAGTTTATTACACTGTCTCTGGATCGGTGCAGTGGATGCGGAAGACACAAAATCAGCGCGTTTAGCGCGTGTTCGCTGCTTACGACAACTCGTGGGTTGGGCGGGTGGAACAACTACTCCCGCTTCACTTGCAGTCTGTACATTACTTTTTACAGCGTTTGAATTACGCCTGGGTTGCATAGCAGAGGGCTGGGTGGGTGGCTTATGGCGAACAAGTTTATTACCCACACGAACCATGGAAGAGTCTTTAAACGCGACCTTCTGGACGGGCTGGCTTTGAAGAACATGAATATCCATGGGCTGGGCGGCACTAGAATTGTTCTTGCGTTTACGCAAACAAACAGTCTGGATGTGTCCTTTCCTTTGACAAAAGTGACAAACCGCGTTTCTTAACGGGCAACGTTCACGAGGATGAGCAAGAACACACTTAGGGCAAGACTTAACTCTATCATTTTGCACACGCGGCTGACGAATGTGTTTAACATGACGCGGCCGGCTAGTGTTTACAGTCTGACTCTGCCGGTGGGGCCGCGGGCGTGACATAACTTGCTTAGCACAGGCAATTTGAGAAATACATGGCTGATCTAACTCACACTCAGCATAGTCAAAAGTATTTTGGGCTTCAATGATGTTCATCACAGTCTCTAATGACGGGTCAGGCAACTTTAAGATGGCAGCACGAATACGAGAATCTGCAATGTTTTGAGTAATAGCGTCTCGTAGCATGACATCACTGTAGGAAGCTCCACACACACAATTAAATCGGCACTGACGGGTGAGGCCCCGTAAATCTGTTAACCACTGTTTATGAGATTGATGTGGCAGTTTCTTTAATCTGAAGAACTTGAATCTGGCTGCTGCCACATGAACTCGCGACTCGAAATACTCAGCAAGCTTGTTAACAACAACGTCATAGTCTAAAGCTTCTGGCTGGGATTCCGGGAACAACTTACAAAGTAGTCGATAGACTTCCACGCCTGCAGTGGAAATTAAATAAAGCTGCCGCTCAGTACCTGTGATTTTGTAAACTGTCATGTGCGCCTGCTACTGCGCGAAATATTCTCGCCATTCTTCTCTTGATGCATCAAAAGCACGGAAAGGTGGTGCTGCCTGTGCTTGTTCCTTTTGTGTTGGAGGATTAGCCGCTTGTTTGGCGATTGCTTCCACCAGACTTTGTATTTGCTGACTCTGTAACAAGATCAACTGTTGTAATTCGGCAGACATAGTGAACACAAATTAAAACAGCCCCCAAAATTTTATCGCTATAATTAGTATAACCAGAAACAAGTTGAACCAGCCCTGCACACGAGTTCGGAAGTCCTTGTTGCCAGTTTTGTGGCGGTGTTCGTAGCGACAAACAATTCGCTGTAGAAACGGCTTACGAAGTCACCGCCACACTTTTAATAGCGGGCCGACCGGTCCGCTGGAACAGTGAACAGAAAGATGAAAACCCAAACACTCTGATTAAATAAAAGTCGGTACTTATCTTTATTAACGAAGATACAGCAACACAATAGTGAACTCCGTGTCTACAGAAATCTGTCTAGTTCGAGTCGGAGCGGCTAGGTCAGTGTCGGCTGACGACAAACAACAACTCTGCTGCGATGAACACACAACTGACTAGCAAGTACACAATTCGGTGGCGAGTATACAACTGAGCGGCGAATACAGAACTGTCCTAGCGCTCGCGACTCCAGCGCTTAAGAACCCAGAAGCCAGCGGTGGCGCGCGCAGACTTGCGGCGATTTCCTGTCTCGCTGGCGCTGCTTATTCGGACGGCGTCCAGACTTTGATGCTGCCAACCTTTTGGCAGCGGGCTCGGGTGGCATTACTGGCTAGGATATAATATGGTCATATGGGAAAATCCCCACTTCATTCCTACCTCAGAGATACTGTGGCCCATCGTTCATGCACCCACTATAACACCACATTCAAACTCACTTAAATCTTCATAATCTGCTATTGCAGCCACAGTAATCAATCTAAAACTGCGCCAGACACTTGTTGTTTTAGCTGAACTGTGATGTACACTATAACAATACAAGATTAAAGAATAATTTTCATGTAGACTTTAACTACTGGCTTGGTGTTGGGAATGGATTAACGTGCTTTGCTACTAAGGTGTTCAACAAGCATCCATGTCACATGAAGCAAAAAATTATGAATTCCTATCAGTTCAAAAGAACTTCATCAACATGATACATTCATTTTACAAATTATCTGAGCATATAGATTCAAGGATTGAAAAGTTGGATAAACTGAACCTATTCATGCCACATGTTGGCTTCATCCTGTAAACCTAATGATGTTTTGACATGTGACATCGTAAGTGTACAAACAGAAAGAGAACAGAACACTGATAATATTTCATTCATGTCTATATTAGTTTTAAAATATAGGTTGTGGTTACTAACTGACCTGTTGCATAGCCCAAAGTCTAGGTTAGATTGGAAGGCGACAGTTTGGTTGAGAGTTGGCAAAGCCAATGAATGTGAATATGAAATTTTAGTTGTGCTGACATATTGATCTGTAGTGTAGCCTAAGCTAAATCTTAAGTGGAAAGATGACAGTTCGTTTGTCCTTTGTCGAAGCAGTGTCGAGTATTTCAGTCAATCCGAAAAGTTCTTTTATGTATAGGCAGGTAACAATGTTCATCATAAAGATGCACGACTAGTAGTAAGATATTGATTGTGAAGAGGACTCCATATTTGCATATGTAGGTAACTATTCCTTTTAAAAAATACCAGTGTGATCAAGTAAATGTTAACATAAAACAATAGCTGTTGAGTATGACTAAGAAAATGAGCTATTTTTTAAAGTAGCAGTTTTCTTTCTAATTTGCTTGGTTTTATTTAACTGAGATTAGCATGAATAGCATTGAACACTGGACGGACAGTTCATTGTTAATACCGTGTACTGTATAGGTTTTAATGATTTGTATGTCTTTTGTTAAAACTTACATTGACTCCATTTCTTGATGGTGTCTGTGGACTGTGATGATTGAGTGAGTGAACAAATCGGTGAAATCAAAACTCTATTTCAGGGAAGACAGCTGCTATAGAAAAGGATTCAAAAGTAACATAGAAGTTGTGTAAGCAGCATCCCTGGAAAAGACAGGCACAGTAGATGCTTCAGACTGTATTTAGTAATCCATAACTTTTTTATCTTGGTTTTCTGTATAGATCCCACCCACAAATGAATTATGCATATGCCTAAGAACATTGTGTTAATTGACATCAGCAGAAATATTGACTTTGTAGGCTAGAGGCATACAAAATGTAAGAAAACTTAAATATCTTCTCAGTTTAGTGTTCTTTCATCAATATGTTGAACTAGCAAATTAGCTCAGGTGCTGCTAGTATGTCCCTATCCACTGCTCATCATTTGCCTGCTCTTTTCATTTGGGCTTAATCTATAGGTGTGCTGGTGGTGGGAAGGGGGGGGGGGCACTTAGAGACAAGACATATATACAAAATAAAAGCAGTGGTATTTTCAGAGAAATTGTTTATTCTATAAACTATTTGTTCTGAATATTTTTCTGCATAATGTACCTTTGTTTTCTGTGTTTCACTCTCCCTTGATAGAAGAGTTTTACCAAATTCTTTATGATTCAGTTGTCTTTGTTTTAGTATCTGATAAAGATACAAAGATATGCTTATCATCTATCGCAAATAATTTTTATAATTCTTCTGTTTTACTGTTGTTACATTTTTAATGTTTCTTCATAAGATACATTCACTGACATTTCCAATTTCTATGTTTTTAGTTCTTCATGCGCATCAGTTTATGCAGGGAGAATATGCACTCAGCCTTGTGTCAAGCAAACTAGGAGATGATCCAAATACGTATTATATTGTTGGCACTGCACTCGTGAATCCTGAAGAGAGTGAACCAAAGCAGGGTCGTATTATATTGTTCCATTATCAAGATGGGAAACTCACTCAGGTTGCAGAGAAAGAAATAAAGGGAGCATGTTATTCTCTAGTCGAATTCAATGGACGGTTGCTTGCAAGCATAAATAGTACAGTAAGTAAAATAAATAATTTACTAAGTATCTTACAAGAATAAATAATGCGTCTTGGATTAAAAATGTAGGATTCAGTGTACTCATGACATACGGTTAATTTTGTTATATTTCCATGCGTGCACAATTTTTGTACTCTCGTGGGCAGCAAAGCAAGTTTGCATAGTACAGAATTGAGCAGATGCTAAGTTCTGTAATTTACTTCATTCTGTTTTCACAGTTCGTTACAGCCTGGCACCTTCTTTTGGAAGAACAATTTTTGGACATGAATATTCTGCATATGCCATGAATTAATCTGTAAAGCTCTTGAAACAGTTACAGGGGAGGGGGGGGGGGGGGGGGGTTGGGGGGGTAGGAGAAAATGGGCATGTTTACATAATGTAATACAGTTTTTGGTGTGTAAAAGCAAATAGAACTAAATTTTGCACATGAAGTAGTTATGTTATGGGGTACATTTGGAAGTTTTTCAAATTTTTTCTCAAAAAATTTGATCATGACATTGTTGGAAATTTTTGAAACGCATGCTATCACACAAGGAACATTTTCACAAAAATTACTTTACTTTACTTACAACTTTCATATTCTGGTAGGTAATTCTTAGTAATCATGTAAGCAAACATATGGGACAGTTTTTTAATATCAGTTTTAGAGCTCTTACAATTTATTTTAAAAATTATGCATATGAAACAAAGTAATTTCACAGAAAAGCGAATAAATAAACAGAAATACACCTAGAAAAAATTTGTACCACAGGAAGTTCTGTTATTCTATGAACGAAGTATGCAGAAAATTTCAATTTTTTATCTCCAGTGATTCAGGGGAAAAATGAAAGATCCAGGAAATACATATAAAAGATTTTATAAGGATTTACACCATAAACTACTAACTTAATATTGATAATAACCATACATTTGGTTCTCTTGCTCTTTGTCTTTGTTAAATAAAACTGCCTCTTTCACTGCTGCTGACAAACTGCTATTGCATTCTGTTTTCAAGTCGTTCAGAAGATGATTGTTTAGTGTTGAGTTCGAGGTAAACAGAGATGACATATTCATTATTGCACAAAACAAACTGCTACCTTCCCCACCAACACAAACACATCTCATCCATCGCAGAATCTTATGTTGGCTTCATACACCCAATTCTTAGCAACTGATGTTTTGAATTGAATGTCAGTTTGACAGCTGTCACAAAACAAGTGCATATTACACACAATACCATCTCTGTCATTGCTGTCATATAATGTTAAAGATTTATTGCCACAGTTAGCACATGCATACGAATTTCTAATAATAGAACACACAATTTCTAAATCAATTACCCTAAAACCACTATTCACTTCGTCTTTAGTGGACTGAGACTCTACGCCAGTTTCAAGTTTCTTCTGTGAACTGCTTGTTGTCTTAGCTTCACAATTATCTTCCGCTGAATTATGTTGACTCACTTGTAGAAACTGTTTATTCACATGTAAGTGGCGAGCTTTAGCCACTTTCTTTAACACCTTACGACTATATCTTGGCATTTTAAATGGTAAATCATACAAAACAAGCATGAACACAGTCATAATTCTCACACTAACAGCAGAAATGAAATGTTTATATTTCTGCACGACAGACAATAACGGCTGCCAAAGATAGCTAGTGGAAGGCAAGGATAACATTACATAAATGGGTCCACTGCAATCTATGCTCTTCTGACCCTTTTATGACAGCAGGAAGTAATAGAATATCACAAACAAGAAGAGTGTCGTCTAAAAAAATGGGTGTAGCACTGGGCAGTGATTGAAACAAGATAGCTTTTTTATCATTTGTAGTTCAAACTAATCAGTGAAAATTGGAGACTGTATTTCTAACATGCTACAGAATTAACTGGTGGCAAAAAAAAAATTGTCGTTTTTGACCAATTTTGCTTACATCCCCCTCAAGTAAAAATGAAGCTATGGATGTGAGAAACCATTTCCAATCACTTTTATATACAGTGACCCCTTCTATCTATATATGCCTTGTTTTGTCTGAAAAAGACTTGGGATGCATTTGAGAAGTCTTATTTTGGATGCCTTTTGTAACTGATCGTTGCAGTTTTTTAGACTGTCACTAATGCATCCAGGAACCTTTAGGCAGCATTAGTGCTCATAGGGACTGGTGTGATGCAAAAAGCGTAAATTCCACTCTAGTATAATGGTGTTCATGAGGATTGGAACCTCCATATTTTTTTCTTGCTGCAGATCGTTTGCAGAGGTAAAGCGTGATGCTCAGACTGGACAAATACTGAAGTGAAGTGCTTCGTGTAATTGAAGCTAAAACTGCCTTGTAAATTGAATAATGTGCTTAATGGTATGTATTGCTATAATCTGAACATCAAGTCTAACAGAAATACGGTGCTGAAAGGAGAAATTTCAGACAATGGCTGCTGTTGCAATAGTGTATTGTTTGAGTATGAAGGTTGGAAGTTACTGACACAGATATAATAAAAAGTGAGTACTTCAGATGGCTTTAAACTAAAGTTCTTGGTTGGAAGTGTAAAAACCTCATTATGTGAATTTCTAGGGACTAGTATGAAGTCTATTACTGCTTCAGCCACTTGTAAGTATGACAGTATTTAACATTTTGATTGGATTTTACTGATATGGTTTAAATTCTTTGAGTGTTCTGTTTTCCTTCTGCAACACAATTCTATTCAAATAAAAATGAAGATCAGTTTTGACAGATAGCAACACTCAAGCCAAAATATTTTCTATCAGATCTATTGTTACTTTCATAAAAAATTGCAAAATTTAAGAGTAGCGTATTTAGGTGTAGTTGTTGTAATTATATACAAAATGCTTTATAACACAAGATTCCTGTAGCATGTTTTGGAACATAATCTGGTAAGACTTCAGAAGTTGAAAAATTATTTTTCAATAATTAAAACCACTGTTGGTGCAACCTGTTTCCATGCTGTGGGTAAAGTAATGATTTGTACAAATATTGGGTATTGATGTGACCACACATACTTCTAATTACTGGGTTGAACTATTATAAAGAACTTTTTCTGCTATCTTTGCTACAGAGTAAAAAATGCTTTGTTCACAGGTACGTCTTTACGAATGGACAGCAGAGAAAGAGTTAAGACTGGAGTGCAGCCATTTCAATAACATAATTGCATTATTCCTTAAAACAAAAGGCGATTTTATTTTGGTCGGTGACCTGATGCGATCAATGACTCTGTTACAGTACAGAACAATGGAAGGCAGTTTCGAAGAGGTAGCTCCAGTTTTCCTTGGTGATTCAGGCATTAATAATAGTTTGCTGTTTATCTGGAAAACACTCAACTTACTGCAGACATGAAATGTTTTGCTTTTGTAAATGTTGCTGGAACTCCAAAGCACTCACAGTCCAAGATTAAATATTCTTTGTGAAACTAGTGACAATAGTCTTAAAGACATGCATATTTAGAAATTTCAGTTGTGTACACTGTTCACTTCAGTATCAAAATTTAATTGTGGGCAATCTTACTTACTTTATATAGTTGTTATTTATGAATGGAATTCAGTTTCAATGAACCAGGTATTATTTGATTGCTTTGAACTAACTTATATTTCATCTAGTTATCTAACTTGCAAAACTTTCTCATCCCTCTCATATCAAAAATTATGTACATTCTTCCTTTCCTGGCTTTCCTTCCCCCTTTACTATAAGGTAAGTGTTTGTGCAAACAAGAAAGTATCTATTATTCTCATAAACTATATGCCAGTCACTTTCTTGAATTTGTTGAGGTTAAGATAATTTATTATGTTGATTGAAAATTGAAATTACTTTTGTGGTTCAGTTTTTTCTTGCACATACTGATGGAATGAATAACATGACGACAAGCAAATTATTTGTGGGAAATAAGCAAGCAATTAACAATTCCACTCGAAATAAGTTAAATTATTTAAAGGGGGCATTAACCGGACATTAAAAAATCTCTTTTCAATGAAAAGAAATATTAATGACACACAAGCCTTTTTTTTAGAACTGGCAGCTTGCATTCAGAGGAACTTTCATGAGGCGTGTTCAATAAGTAATGCAACACCCTTTCTTTTTTTCTGTAAAGCAGGTTGGTTTTATTCAGGATTCCAATATGCCATTTTATTCATCACTCTTGGTTACAAAACTGTCTGTCAACATAATATGTGTTCAATGCAATGGCATTACGCCATCTTACTGGAAGGACCTGTATGCCCACAAGATACCACTCTACTGGTCAGTGTCAGAGCTATCATCGCTATATCAGTAACCTCCCCATCATCCACTATATGCTTCCTGTGGAGTGCATCCTTCATTGGAAGACAGAATGTGCAAGATCCAGGCTGTAAGGTGGATAAGGAATAACAGTCCAGTGAAGTTTTATGATCTGCTCTTGGGTGTGCAGACTTGTGTTACGCCTTGCATTGTCATGGAGAAAGAGAAGTTCATTTGCGTTTTTGCAGCAATGAACAAGCTGGAGTTATTTCTTCAGTTTCTTGAGGGCAGCACAACACACTTCAGAGTTGATCACTGCACCATGAAGGATGACATGAAACAGAATCATGACTAGGCTACCAACAGAGACATATAGTTGAGCAGCAACATATTTGATTGTGATACATCACTCATGTTGCTGTGTGCAGCCAGTCGGCACACACACACACACACACACACACACACACACACACACACACACACACACACACACACACACACACACACACTCAGTGACAGCTCTCTGCTGGGAATGTGCCTTTGTTACATATGCCATTTTGAAGGCTACATATAGTGCTGCCACATATTGGAATTTCATGAAACTGCACTGAAGAGCCAAAGAAACTAGTATACCTGCCTAATATCATGTAAGGCCCAAGCAAGCATGCAGAAATGCTGTAACATGATGTGACATGGACTTGACTAATGTCAGAAGTAGTGCTGGAGGGAATTGACACCATGTGTCCTGCAGGGCTGTCCATAAATCTGTAAGAGTACGAGGTGGAGATCTCCTCTGAACAGCATGTTGCAAGGCATCCCACATATGCTCAACAGTGTTCATGTCAGTGGATGTGTTTAAACTCAGAAGAGTGTTCCTGGAGCCACTCTGTAGCAATTCTGGACGTTTGTGGTGTCGCATTGTCCTGTTGGAATTGCCCAAGTCCATCAGAATGCACGATGGACATGGATGGATGCAGGTGACCATACTTATATACGTGTCGCCTGTCAGAGTAGTATCTAGATGTATCAGGGGGTCCCATATCACTCCAACTTCACATGTCCCACACCATTCCAGAGCATCCACCAGTTTGAACAGTCCCTTGCTGACATGCCAGGTCCATCGATTCATGTGGTTGTCTCCATACCCTTACATGTCCACCTACTTGGTACAATTTGACACAAGACTCGTCTGACCAGGCAACATATTTCCAGTCATCATCTGTCCAATGTCAGTGTCGACAGGCCCAGACGAAGCATAAAGCTTTGGGTCATAAGTCTTAAAGGATACACAGATGAGCCTTCGACTCTGAAAGCCCACATCGATGATGTTTCATTGAATGGTTCGCACACTGACATTGTTGATGGCCCAGCACTGAAATCTACAGCAATTTATGGAAGAGTTTCACTTCTGTCACATTGAATGGTTCCCTTCAGTTGTTGTTAGTCCCCTTCTTGCAGGATCTTTTTCTGGCCGCAGCAATGTTGGAGACTTGATGTTTCACCAGATTCCTGATATTCACGGTACGCTCGTGAAATGGTCGTACAGAAAATCCCCACTTCATTGCTACCTGGAGATGCTGTGTCCCATCACTCCTGCACCATCTATAACGCCACATTCAAACTCACTCAAATCTTGATAATCTGCCATTGTAGAAGCAGTAAACAATCTAATAAATGTGCAAGACACTTGTTGTCTTGTATAGGTGTTTCCGATCACAGGACCATATTCTGCCTCTTTACATATCTCTGTATTTGAATATGCATGCCTATACTAGATTCTTTGGCACTTCAGTGTATAGTGGCTGAAGCGCCAAAGAATCTTCAGTGTATTGTGGCTAAAGTGGGAATATTCCTGAATGTCCCATAACAATTCCACATGAGTCTAGTTTTTGAAGCAATTGTTATGTTTATGAATTCAGTCAGCTGAGTTGACGAACTCATCTGTGTACAGTTTTCTTCAAAGCAAGGCAGTCTTAGGGACCATAAGATTAGTTCTCTTGTAATAAGCAACCATATTTCAACAGCCAACCCTATTTATTATGTCACGCACATAAAATAGTTTAAATGAGGTGTAAGCTTGGGATTACCTTTACTTTTTTGTGCCTGGAAATTTTTTAAAAGTTTTTCAGTCCAATATCAGGCAACATCCATTTCTTCATTCATGTGAAGCCATAGGTCATCAAGGGTATGACTCATGGGGCAGATAAGACATTGTAGGTATCCCATGTCCTGGTCTTCATCACAGTTGCATTTGTTGTCTGCTTCACCTTTGAGGCTCCATGTAATCGGATTTGTTTTGACTGCTGCTGGAACTTTTGGGGATTCATTTAACTCAGTATAAGAAATCTCTTGTGGCACCAAAGTCTGCCACATACGCATGATGCACTGTGTAAGGAGGTAACACTCATTGAAAGCTTGTTTTAATTTTTCTGTACGTTCATATGTAATTCTTCAGGACTCAAGATATGAGAATCTAGCCCCTTTATACAGCTTCCCAAGTGGTGTGCACGCATCCCTTTGTTAGTCTGTATGTGTTATTTAGGCTTGTATTGACTTTTTTGGCATGTGCAGATTTGGACCATACGTCCTCAAGATGTTTCTTTTGACAACATTTGTTTGATCTTCTCACAATGGTATTTGCATGTCAGAGATATGTCCAGCATGACATCCTTGTTGTTTGTCTGTATGTCACAGGTTTCAGTCATTCCAGGTAGCGTTCAGCTTTTTGTTTGCGTGTTTTGAGTGGAGGTGGAAAGTACTAACTTGTGTCTTAAAGAAGTTTTGTATGAGGGTGTTCTCTTCGTAATATTCTGAATGATGCCCCAGTTTTTCAGCTTTCCTTGTATTTCCTCAAAGCTCTTTCTTTGTGTGGTAATAGCCAGATTATCAGAATACAGTAAACATGTAGTATGATCTGATGTTGGTTTATTATTTGTGTATAAATTAAATAAAAGTTGGGCCAGGGCACTGCCCTGGGCAAAAGTGTTCTTTTATCGACACCATCGACTTCTCCTACCTCCAGTGTTACATAAAGCTGCCTGTTTTGTGATAGAGATTCAATAATATTTGTGAAATGGTCGTCTTTAAATGTAATGTAGAGTTTTTTCATGAGCATTCTATGGTTTATGGCATCATAGACAGAATTTAAGTGTACCAGAGTGACACCTAATGTTTATCTATTTTCAAACCCTTTCTCTCTGTGTACTGCAAGGGACAGAATTTGAGTGGTGCACAGTTTTCCAGGTCTGAATGCAGCTTGTTGGGGAATAAGATTTTGGTCTAATTGTAGACCAAAATCTTATTCCTCAACAGTTTAAAATCATTTATTCGTACAGTATACACAGATGGCATAGGTGTGCTGTTGGACGGTAGTTCTTCGGTTGGCCTGCCTGTTTCCCGGGTTTCAATAGTGCCACTATCTTTGATTTCCTCCACATCTTTGGTGGGATCTTACATTTATTTTATTTTTTTTAGAATATGGTTAAAAAGTTGTAAGATCCATTGCTTGGCACAAGGGCCAAGGTGTTTGACCTGTTCTACATATAGAGCATAGACTCTTGCTGCTTTCCTGTTTCATTGAATTCAATCAATGTTCCAGCTCTTTTACAGTAAATTGTGTTTCAGATATGTTTTTATTGTTGGCTCTGGCTTCCAATAATTTTAATTTCCTGACATTTAGTGTTAAGTTTTCCTTTTAGTAGGAATTGGTGGGCAATTTCGCTGGATGTTACTGTAGGAAGTTGTCTTGATGTCCTAGGTTCACACTTAAGTTTTTTTGATTAAGTCACAGGCCACTTTGATGCTGTGGGTCATATCTACTCTTTCTAGGGTTTTAACTCTTCTCCTTTCTCTTGACTTGGTAACAATTTCCATTAGTGTTTCTCCGCATAGGATTATCTCTTCACCAGGAGATTCCCATTCGTAAAGAGTTTTCTATTTTCTCTGATGTTCTTTGATTCATAAGAGAGGCCTGGGATAAAATTCTCTTTGCAGCCTTGTGGTATGTCTCTCCTAGAAGTCTTTTGAAGGGTTTCTACAAATGTTTGGTAAATTTCCATGATTGGGCAGAAATCTTTTATTTTCTGGATGTAATTTCTCAGCGGACTCGGTCCATGTATCTTTTTGAAAGATGAAACTTTTGTATAAATGGTATTTTTTTTGTCCTCGCAGCTGCATATATTTGTATTCTGATAGGCTGGTGTTGCATTTTAGGAGGTGCATATATGGTTTTTGAGCATTAGCCTTGTACATTTGCACTCACAAAATAATTATCAGAGTTAGATTCACACTTTCAGGTCTTGCTGTTGAACAGCCATGATAGCTTGGGTTCATGAAGAAGGGACGAATTATTTATTTCCTTCTACTGCTACAGTACGTGTCTTTCTCATCTGTATCTGTAGCCTCACAATGTGCTGTGGCAGTTACTCTTCTAAAATGAAATGTGTTTTCTGGTTGTTGAGATTTGGTGGCAAAAAGTCAGGCTAAGCTTCTCGGCGGGGCAATTGTATACTGACATTATAGAAAGACATAGAAAGACAATTATGGAAAGGACAGATTGCCACTCACTATAAAGATGATACATTGAGTTGCAGACAGTGATATCTAAAAGACTGTTCATATTAAGCTTTTGGCTAAGCCTTCATCAGAAAAGAAAAACATAAATGCATTCACACAAGTGAGCACACTTCACACACATGACTGCTATCTGTGGCTTCTTAGGCCAGACTGAAACAAAAGCATTGAATGGGAGCAACAATCTGTAGGGGTTCGGGGGGGGGGGGGGGGGTAGCAGGTTATGGGGTGGGGAAAGAGGAAACAGTGCTGCCTGATGGAGTGTGCAGTGACTAGAGGTGGCAGACAAGGCTAGCTGGTGTGGGATTGGGAGGCGGTGGGGGAGGAAGGGAAGGGAAAAAGGGGAGCAGAAAGGAGAGGAGCAGACAGGGAGAAAAGATTAATGGGAGCACAGGCAGAGAGCAGTGAACTGTGAGGGACAGGGGACTTGAGTTGGGAGGAGTTGGTAGGACAGAGGAGGGGGAAACCTTTGGGAGGAGAATGTGGAGACAGTAGCTACTCTAGGTTGAGGCCGGGATGATTTCGGGAGTGGAGAATGTGTTGTAAGGATAACTCTCAGAATGACATTTTCACTCTGCAGCAGAGTATGCATGATATGAAACCTCCTGGCAGATTAAAATTGTGTGCCGGGCCAAGACCCGAACTCGGAACCTTTGCCTTTCGCAGAAGAGCTTCTGCGAAGTTTGGAAGGTAGGAGACAAGGCACTGGCAGAATTGAAGCTGTGAGGGTGGGTCATGAGTCATGCTTGGGGAGCACTTTCTCGCGAAGGCAAAGGTCCTGAGTTCAAGTCTCCGTCCAGCACAAAGTTTCAAGGATAACTCTTATCTGCACAGTTCAGAAAAGCTGGTGGTGACAGGAGATCCAGATGGCCCAGATTGTGAAGCAGCCTTTGAAATCAAGCATGCTATGTGCAGTTTCATGTTGTGCAACAGGTTGGTTCACGTTGATCTAGGCCGCAGTTTGGTGGTGGCCATCCATCCTGGTAGACAGCTAGTATAAAAAGCTGAGCAATAATTGCAGCAGAGCTGATTCATGATATGGCTGGTTTTACAGGTGGCCCACCTTCTTATGGGGTAGGATAAGTCTGTGATAGAACAGTAATAGGAACTGCTGGGTGGATGGATTGGGCAGGTCCTGCACCTGTGTCTTCCTCAGGGATGTGGTGGCAAATGCCATGAGGTCGGGTTTGATACTGGGATGTAAGTGGCATAGGGAGGAACTAGGATGTTGTTGGGGATGGATGGGCAACAGAACGCAACTTCAGGAGGAAAGGGAAGAATGTTCGGTAGGATATCCCTCATATCAGGGCATGATGATAGCTAATCGAAAACCCTGATGAGGGATTTGGTTCTGTTGTTAGAGTCTGGGATGGTACTAGTGTTTTTTTTTTTGGGAGGGGGGGGGGGGGCGTTTCTCCTGTGCTAGAGGGTGGTGGGAGAATTTGGTGTGGTTGGGGATGTGACATAGGAAATCTTTGTAGACTAGGTCTTTGGGTAGTGCATGGTTGTGAAGGCCTTGGCGAGACAGTCAGCATACTGGGCAAGGGGGCTGCTGTTACTGCAAAAATACCGTCCCCAGGTGGCTAGGCTGTATGGGAGGGTTTTTTTTTTTTTTTTTTTTGTGGAAGGATTGGCAGTTGTCATAATGCAAGTATTGTTGGTAGTTGGTGAGTTGAATGTGGACAGAGGTGTGGGTGGATCCCTCAAAGAGACAGTGGTCAACATCCATGAAGGTTGTGTGCTGGGATGAGAAGAACCAACTGAAGTGGATAGAAGAGAAGATACTACAGTTGTGAAGCAATGAGCATAAGATGTTCCACACATATATTGTCAAGGCTGGCTGATTATATCTTTTGCACTTATTGATTGCCTTGTCAGTTTCTGTCAAGTTTCATTTGTCTCTTATGTGTGGTCCTACTATTTTTGACATTCATTTTGCATATATCTAGGAAATTTCCATTTTTGAACAGCTGATGTGCAGTTTGTTCTGATTTGACATTTGTGTGTGTGTGTGTGTGTGTGTGTGTGTGTGTGGTGGTGGTGGTGGTTTTTGTGGTGTTGCTGGGTAGGTAATTCAGAAGTTACCACACCTTGTGGCTACTTTGACCCATATCAATTTCTTCCATTAGCTTGACCCATTCATTCTTTCTTGTGTCATATATCGAGGAGATAATGATGTTTATCTGTGCAAGAATATCTTCTCCAAAGGGGACCCTTTCAGAAAAGGTATAACAATGGTGCAGGAGTGCAGCTGTCTCAGGGACAAGTCTATGTAATTAATCTGCATCATCTAGGAAAGGACACTCTAGAGCAAGTCCTAATGGTTCTGTGAAGTGGTTACATTGTTCTGGGACTGGACTGATCTTCTGAATAGCCTTATCTAACAGCTCACTGGACTTGTCCCAGTTAGCTTTGCTAAAATTCTTTCTTCTGCTAACCTGTATTTTTTGTGGTCAAAGAGCTGGTAGCATTTGGTACATTATTAGTTGGTGATGCATGTTTGGTACAGGAGGACAGGCTGATTTGAAACACTGTTGGACTGCCTTCTCACTCACGAAAAAGCCAAGGTTGTATCCAAGGTGCCACGTTCCGTTGTTGAGAGATGGAGGTAGTGCACTATTGTGAATATACAACAGCCGAATGGATTCTGCCAATACCAGAGCAGCTTCTCTATTTTTGACCTCTTTTTGCATAGCCACAGATGTGACTGTTAAAGTCACCTATGGTCGAAGGGAAAAAAAACCAAGCTATGGCCATGAAATCATAGGATGGTGTTAATCCTTATCTAAATATTCACCCTTCAATGGGACACATTTTTCCAAATGGTAGATGGTTGGGTAGAGACCTCAGTTGTAGAAGTCAGCAGTTTGACTGTTCAGGAAATGTTCTAGGTAGAAAATCAACTCATTGTCATTCTAAAAGTGCCTGACACTCGGTGATTTCTTCACCCGAGGAAGGAAGTAGTCAGTAGGTGCCATGTATGGAGAATACATGGTGAGATAAAATTTGATAGCTTGAAGAAGCAGCTTGTGTGAATATCCTGTGCAGAATGAGTGGGGACATTGTCTTGGAGAAGAAACATCCCCCCCTCCTGGACAATTTCCAGTGCTGCTTCACCTTAACAGCTTGCCATAACTTCATCAGGAGATTTTGTAGGTATGCTCCCGGGATGGTTTGCCCCCTTACGAACATTATCTGTTAACACCAAATCATAGCAGTCCCAGAAACCAATCAGCATCAACTTGCCTGATAATGGCTGTATCTTCTCCTGTTATGAATTCATATTTACACTACTTGTTCCACTCATTTGTCTCGGAGTAATAGTCATACACTTGACATTCATCCATGGTAATAAATGCATATGGATTGGCCTGACTGAGCTGCAACATTTCCTCTTCTCCCTAGGTTTAACAGGTATTCTGAATGGGTATGAACAGTTGCAGAAGCCAATGGGAAATGACCTTTGTCATTTTGAAAATGAAAACTGATCCACAACTGATTTTCACTTTTTCCTCTGTCACCTGTATTGTAGTGTGCCGGTTTTGAACACTAGAGCCTCCTTCTCTTCTAATTCTCAGTTCTTCACACTGAGATAGCTAGCCACTTTGTTCTTTTCTGTTCATGCATGTTTGTCGAGACAATCATTGACACATTGTCATGTGCATGACTTAGAGCAAATGGTCCCCTTAAGACAACCCAGTTTGATAACACTGTCGGTGCCACATACACACACTTTTGTTGAGCACTTTAAAAACGTATTTGTCGGATACTTCGACATCTATCCAGCTGAATGCTGCCTCACAGTTACTCTTGTGCCTGAAGGCAAGCAGTCCCTCTGATACCCCTTAGGTGGGGTTGCCTGCTGGCTGGCTGCCCTCAGGCACTGGAGTAACCATGAGACACCACTCAGCTGAATGGGTGTCGAAGTCTCTGACAGGTACGTTTTTAAAGTGCACAACAAAAGTGCATGGATGTCACCGTGGGTGTTGCCAAACTGAGGCAGTCATAGGGGACCCTTCGCTGTTTTATTTGTGCACATGCCAATGTTGCACTCCTCTGTGAACATGGCACAGGAAGACATGAAACAGGAGAGGTGAAAAAGCGTTAACACCTTGTGCTACTTTGTATCATGTTCAAATTTCATTGAATGGTTTTGAGCTGTCACTAGTGGTTCCACACTGTATACCAGAGAAAAATTGTGGTCCCACTACACTCCAGAAGGGCCAGATCATGTTCAGTGGGGTTGCAGCCCCACAGTGTCTTTAGATTAGGGTAGAATCAGCAAGGGAGTGTCAAATGCTGTCAAGAATTTTGTCTTGTCGCTCATCTCACTGCAGACTGTCATTTTTGACCGCAAAATACGTGGAAATGAATACCCCAAGCAAATGGGCAGTTTCATTGATGCCCTGTATACCAGCTCCTAAGGGCCTTTGATGTCAATTCTGAGCGGTGGTGCATCTGAAATATTTTCCTCGACCACCTGTAACAAAACCGCGTGATTTCAACACTCGGTGTCATGGTTCTGACCTCCATCATAGAGGCTTCAGAAGAAGGTGTGAAATGTGGGTAAGAGGGTGTGTGACAACCTTCCCATCATGTGACATGTCTGCAATGGCATTGGTCCGAATTGTGGTGAAATTTTGTGCCCATGTGACATTATTAACGCACCTTACAACTCACTTGAATTTTTGAGGTGTTATCTTTGTTTTGCATGAGTCAACACACAGCGTCGCCCTTTCGCACCATTACGTGGTAGGTGTAGGCCCCTTTGAGCCAAATTTCAAACTTATGCATCACAGTGGAAGACAATTTCTGGGTTTTGAAAAGTTTTTTGCACAGTATGTAAATGTGCCTACTGAAGTTAAAAGTGATACTGAAAGTACACATTAACTAGCTTAATGGTGCACAATTTTATGCTCATTCAGTTTGTGAGTTAACTATATAATTATCATTATTATTCAGCAGGTTTCATTAGTTTTATTCTCTGTTTATTACTCTGTTGCATCCACTGACTAGGCTTATTGCATATTGCAGATGGCAAGAGATTACAATCCGAATTGGATGACAGCTGTTGAGATAATAGATGATGACACATTCCTTGGTGCTGAAAATTCATTCAATCTATTTGTTTGTCAGAAAGACAGGTTAGCAAATATAATGTAAAATGTACTGTATCCTTTGTGGTTTTACTTTTACCAGTAATCAATGATACAATGTAAAACAATAGTTTTTCAGTTCATATTGTAATATCAGCTATTTTTTTAGTGCCGCCACAACAGATGAAGAACGCCAACAAATGCAAGAGGTTGGTCAGTTTCATCTAGGAGACATGGTGAATGTATTTAGGCATGGATCTCTTGTTATGCAGCATGTAGGGGAAACAACCACACCAACCCAAGGCTGTGTTTTGTTTGGAACTGTAAGTGGGGCAATTGGTATGTATTTTCAGTCAATTAATTCATTCTTTTAAGCCAAAATAGTTACTAGTTGATTGTACAAGTGATTTAGAAAATCTAATGTAAATGAAAAAGAGAAATATGCCCACTCCCGCTCTCCTCCTCTCTCTCTCTCTCTCTCTCTCTCTCTCTCTCTCTCTCTCTTCATGCCTGCATGCATGTGCGCACACCCACCCACCCACACACACACACACACACACACACACACTCTCTCTGACATAAATTTTGTTAGTCTTTTGTAAGTGGCCAATAGCAGGTGACCCATATATCCAAGCACAATTGTAAGTTGTAGAATATCTACAGATTGTAAATGTTCCATTCCTTTCAAGTACAAGGTGATGGGATCTGGGTTTGGAACTATTACCAAGTACAAAGACACTGTACTTTAATTTGGGAAGATTGGGGTTCAAACCACTGTCAGTCCATTTGAGGTTTGTGTATTTTCATTAAATCGATGGAAGCAAATTTCAAGGTAGGTCGTGTGAAGGTGGCACAGCGGTTTCCATTTGCAATCTGAATTCATGTCATCAGTGAGATATTAAACCCTAATCTGTACTCCTTTCTTCCATCGTTTCCTGGTGACTGATTATGGCTATACTGTTTATTAATGCTGACGGTCAGGGAGTATGGAGGTCAGATACCAACTTGAATTTGTATTGCACTCCTAAGTTACTATAAGACAATGTGGTACTATAAAATTTTATGACTGGCTGGCAGGATATCAGCCATGTTGCGAGCAGTAAAATTGACATAGATTCTTTCTCAGTGTCATCTGCAAGCAGAGATCTCAGTGAGGCCAAAAGGAATGTTCCTTGTAGCAAAATACTATTATCTCTCAGCCTGACTACAATCCAATTCTAGCCCTATAAGATTAGTATTAGTAAAATGTTTGTCCCTGATGTGGCAATAAATGTAAAACTTTCTCTCTCTCTCTCTCTCTCTCTCTCTCTCTCTCTCTCTCTCTCTTTACTTGAGTATGGGAGTTTTACATACAGAATGTGTTTGTTACAAAATAAAGCTGACCCTGTGCCTAATACGAATACATACCTTTTATACTTTTCGAATCTTAGTCTTTCTCAATTATAAGATTAAAAATATCACTTTGAAGCAGTACTTGCACAACTCAATATTACTTTGATTTATTATCCCTTCGGCAAGTAACATGCTCCCTAACAATGTGTATATGCATCCGGTCTTGTATTAACAGTCAAGTTCTTTTCACATTCGTACCAAAGTAACCATTTGTATGTTGTGTTTCCACATTAATTTAACAGGTAATTACCAATCACAGTAGCCTTTTTCAATTATGTACTAATAGAAGTATGTTCCACCATAGAAACTATTGATTAAGAACACAAAGCTATCTCATCTACAGCTTTTCTAAATATTTCCACTTGCCTATCCACAAATAAATGAAATCGCTGAAAGACTATTACCCGGGGAACTGACATAAAACATTAAACTTGAACACATTCAACTTTTAACGTTGCTTTCTAGGAAATTTTTCTGACTATGTATGCATGATGCAGCTATGCACAATGTGCAATGTGCAATGACGACGCTGAGCACACTAATACAGAACATGATCAGTAATGCTTGGGCATTGTTGATGTTCAAAGCAATACAGTGCCCCCATCAAAGGAAAGGTGCACTCAGTTTTGAACATTCCAGAAGCCACTGTTGCTGTTCACCATAAAGATGACTTTTTCAGTTGCATACAGGAATGATGAAAAAACTTTACACTCCGATCTTTTGGCCAAAACCTTCTTCAGAAAAGAAATGAAAACACATGCACACACACTCACATAAGCACACACACCTCATGTGCACATGACCACTATCTCCAGCTGCTCTGGCCAGAGCTTAAGTACAGCCAGTATTAAAGAGTTGACATAAAAAGAACTGTTGGCTAATATTGCCAGTCCGAAAGTGCTGCAGTATATATATAAGTCAGATTTGCCACAATAGCTCACATCAGAAAGGAAAATTAAAGTAAACTGCATGGTTTACTGGAATTGTCAAGAAAGAGCACTAAGAATTTGGGAGGAAACCCATCATTGTAGACCGTTTTCCAAAACTGATAATTTGACAAACAATGAAGGACTTTTACACAAATCAAAAAATAGTGCCAATATTATGCAAATTACTTATTGCTGTAAAACAAAAACAAAAATGAATTTTCCTTGGCAGAAAGATGTTATTCACAAGACACTGCATGACAGAATTTATCTAGAAGAGATCTGTAAGTGAGAGACAGATTCTGGCAGAGAAAACTGATGCAGTTAACAGGCAATTCAAATACTTAATACAAGTAAGGAAATAAAGAGAGCAAGGTGAAAAGTTCTTTCATATCAGTGAAACTTGGACAGGCATCAAAAAGAAAATGTTGTCAGGATTCAGGTGTTGACAGCATGATGGCTAATTAGTGGATGCAACAGTATTATTGTGGTGAATATTGTATCTAATATTTGGTTTATTTATTAGTCTACATCAATATTATCATCTTCAAACTATTCCTCATTATGTATTGTACAATTAACCCAGCACTTTTTCCAATTCCCGAAATGCTCATGGAACTCTGTCTTTGATACAACTTTTAGCTCTCTCAGCAATGTGTTTCTAATGTTATCTATGCTTTTAAAGGACTACCCTTTAAGGTTTTTTTGTATTTTTGGACACACAAAGGCACATGGAGTGAATATGGAGGTTAGGGAATTGTTCAGTGTTGTTTTCAGCCAAAAATTTATGAAGATGCAATGAAGTGCGAGCAAAGCATTATTGTGGTGCAAAAACCATGAATTTCTCCGCCACAAATCCGGACCCCTCTTTTTTTTTTTTTTTTTCAGTTTGCTTCACACAAACAACGTTGACCTCAAAAGTAGTATCCTATTTTGTTTGTTTCACCTTGTGGCAAGAACGTGTGGTGCACTACAGTTAAAATAGAACAACACTGTTAGCATAACCTTCACATTTGACAACACGTGTAGCGCTGTTTTTGGTCTTGGCTATCCAAAATGCTTCCACAGTGATGATTTAGCCTTAATTTCAACATCATACTCATATACTCATTTTTTGTCACCTATTATGACCCATTTAATTAGTTTTGTATCATGGTTGACTTCATCTATTAGCTCCTGAGCAACTTTCATTAAAATTAAACAATGTAGGAACAAACTTGCCCAGAATAATTTTATGACATGGTCCAGTTGGTATGCCAATATTATCAGCAACTTCTCTGATTGTGATTCCATAATCTTTAATAGTCATTTCTTTCATTTTTTCCATGATTCCATTGATAGATGTGTTGGAGCATTCAGGGCCATCATCACCTTCAACATCTTCAGTCTTCTTTGAAATGATTATATCACTTGTAAATCCTTGTTTTACTTATCACAGACTCATCAAAAGCAATATTTAACTTGGATGCACACTATTCCATTCTTATAGCAAAATTTTATACAGGTTTTTATCTATTTTTACACAAAACAAATAATCACCAATACTGCCAAAACGCATGTAAGCTTTTTGACAGATGATAACAGATGAAGTATCTAAAAGTCTTGCAAATCAATTTAAAACACACACAAAGTTAAAAATACCCTCTTACTTTTTAAACACTCCTTGCATAGCATGAATCGTTAGTTAGTTAGTTAGTTTCATGGCTGATTTTCTATGACAGATCATAATGATGTGGAATAAGTCATTTTACAGTCACTCCACATATTAATTTGTAATATGTCTACAATCTGAATATTTAAAGATTTTTTTTTTCTTTTAACCATACAGATGTGCATTAGTAATTCGTACCCAGCACATTTTATGCATTACAGTGATAGTATTCTTCTACAGAACAGGAGTTGTCAAGGAGAAAATTTTCAGTTTGTTTTCAAATTTTGCTTTGCAGTCTCTCAGATATTTTATGTCACTGGGTCAGTTATCAAAAAGTTTTTTTGCAGAGTTGTGCACCCCTTTTGTGATAAAGACAACCTTAATGTGGAGTAGTGAATGTCATTTTTTCTTGTGGAACTGTAATTAAGTACATCTTTGTTCCTTTTGAACTGCAGTGGATTATTTACAAAAAAACTTCATGAGAAAATAAATATATTGTGAAACAGTATTCGAAAAGTTCAAATCCTTAAACAGACATTTACAAGATTATTGTGGATGAACACCACACATTATTCTTACAGCACATTTTTGGGCAATGAAGACTTTCTTTCTTATCGATGAGTTACCCCAGAACATTAACCATATGACATTATTGAATGAAAATATGCAAAATATAGCATCTTACTGATTTCTCACTCCCCAAGATTTGCAAAGAGTCAAAGTGCTAAACTAACAATATTATTAAAAGGATAGTTGCTACTCACCATATAGCAGAAATGCTGAGTCGCAAATAGTCACAACAAAAATAATATCAGAAAGTGAGCTTTCGGCCAACAAGGCCTTCATCAAAAGTAGACACCACAAACACACACACACACACACACACACACACACACACACACACAAACCATGGTCTCTGGCTGCTGATGCCTGACTGCGAGCAGCAGCGCATGATGGGAGAGGCAGCCGGGTGGTGAGAGTGAGGAGAAGGTTGGGCAGGAAGGTGGAGGAATAGCAGGGCAGGGTTGGGGAACAGTAAAGTGCTGCTTTTGGCAGTATGAAGAGACAAGGTGGAGAGAGGGTAGGGCAGTGAAGTGCAGTTGGGAGATTAAAGGGGGGCGGAGTTGTGGAAAAAGAGAGAAGTAAAGAGACTGTGGGTAGTTTGCTGGAATAGAGGGCTGTATGGGACAGGTCTTGCATCTAGGGTTAGATGGTTACGTCAGTATCTCTGTCCATATTAAAACTGCCAACCTCTAGCAATACTTCTACTTTGACAGCTGCCACCCATTCCATACCAAGAAGTCACTTTCATATAATCTAGGTACTTCTGCCCACCACATCTGTATTGACAAGAAGTCCCTCTTGAAATATACTACAGGTCCCACTGCGGCCTTCACAGAACGAAATTATCCTCCCAACCTTGTGGAAAAACAAATCTCCCGTGCCTTATCTTTCCAGTCTCCCACCACCTCCCAAAGTCCCACCATCCAGCCACAGAGGAGCATTCCCCTCATGACTCAGCACCACCCAGGACTGGAGCAATTGAATTACATTCCCCACCAGAGTTTCAACTACCTCTCATCATGCTCTGAAATGAGGAATGGACTACCAACTATCCTTCCCACCCCTCCCACAGTGATATTCCACAACCACTGAAACTACATGATATCCTCATCTATCCCTGCACAGCCCCTGCTCCAATCCACTTGTCTCGTTGCTCATATCCCTGTAATAGACCTAGATGCAAGACCTGGCCCATAATCATCCCACCACTACCTATTCCAGTTCGGTCACAAGCATCACCTATCCCACCAAGGGCAGGGCTACCTGTGAAACCAGTCATGTTGTCTACAAACTACGCTGCAACCACGTGCTGCATTCTATGTGGGCATGACTGGGCATGAAAACCAACACACTATCTGTCCACATGAATGGCCACTAACAGACTGTGGCCAGGAAATAGCTGGACCATCCCCTAGCTAAGCATGCTGCCCAACAAGATGTTCTTCATGTCAGTGACTGCTTCACAGCCTGTGCCATCTATATCCGTCCCACGACACCATCTTTTCACAATTGCTCAGGTGGGAACTCTCCCTGCAATACATCCTATGTTCCCATAATCTTCCTGGCCTCAATCTTTGTTAGTCATTATCCATACCCATCTAGCCCCTTCTGTGCTCCCATTCCAGCACTACACTGCCCTCTATTCCACCAACACACCCTCATTCTTTTTACTTATCTCCTTTTCCGCTACCTCCACCCCCTACTAGCTCTCCGTCTAACCTCCCAACTGCACCTAGCTGCCCTACTTTCTCTGCACCTTGTCCCTGTATGCTTCCACGAACAGCACTGTACCGTCCCCCACCCCTTCCCTGTTATTCTTTCACCTTCCTGACACAGTTTTCTCCTCAACCCCCACCACCCAATTTCCTATCCCATCATGCACTACTGCTCGCAGTCTGGCCTTAGTAGCCAGAGATTGTGGTCATGTATGTGTGACATTGGTTTGCTTGAGTGGGTGTATATGTGTGTTGTCTTTTTTCAACGAAGGCCTTGTTGGGCGCAAACTCACTTTATATCGGGTTTTTTGTTGTGTCTATCTGCGACTCAGCATTTCTACTATATGATGAGTAGCAGCTATCCTTTTCACAATATTGTTACAGTCCATCCTGGATTTTTCATTGTTTGATTTTGCCTGATGGTTTTTCTCCCATCCTGTAACCCAATGCTATTTTCTTTTGTTACTATTTTCTAAAGTATTACTATAGTCAGTGTCTGTCCTTCTCTTTCTTATTTTCTGTGTTTTTCTTGTCGCCTTACAAATCATGATCATTGGAGTGGCATCTCATGTGCCACATTACTCCTACCGATATCATTAATCTTATATCTTCAAATCGATCACTCTTCTTGGATCACTGTCACTTATATTTGCATGTTATTTCCCATACCTTTCCTGTGGCATATGAACTTTTATCTCATCCTACCAATCCCTCCCCACCGCGCACGCCTTCTCCTCCCTATTCCAGTTCGCACCCACTGACTTCACCTAATCTAGTCACATCTGCATCCCCCTTCTTCACACTTAGCCACCCACAGACCTGCAACCCACACTACAATCTTTTTATTTATTTTTTATTTACTTTTTCTTTGATCTCAATGTGTCTTCAGGCCAATTTCAATTGGTTTTCACCTTTCACTATTGGCCAACTCCATCAGATTTCGTCTTGCTTCCCCTTACTTCATCCTTATTGTTTTTTTTTACCCATGTGTATGGGTGTATTTTTGCGAATCTTTTTCTGACTTAATTCTACATTATTTTCCAATTTTTATGCATGGATCCTTGCTGCTTCCATCTGCATCAGTATGGAAAAGTTTCCTTGTTCCTAACCAGAACCCAGTCCCTCATACTGTTCCTGCATTGCTGCTTTTCTCATGGAGTCCCCCCTAATTGCCTTACCATCAAACTTCCCATCTCTGGCTGCCACCCTTCCTTCCACCGTGACCTCCATGTTTTCAGATTCCGCCAATCCTTAACCCTCACCAACATAGTCCCAAATAACCATATCAGTCAGGCCCAAACCTCCTTCGCAATACCTTCTCTCCATCCACAAAATTCTCCTGTTACGCAATACCAGATTTCTGGATCCCATATTACACATTGAAACTCTTTCCCTCCAGGAACTAGATCAACATGCACATTGCCACCTCAAATAACTCTGCTCTCGGTTCACTTCCTACTCGCACCTTGGACTACTACTATCCACCGCCTCTACATCGGACTCCGTACAAGCCCCACATCCCTCATAGCTGACAAACCATGTCTCACAGATCTACTACATTTACCCCACTCTCAAAAAATTCCCTCCCACCACTATATAGAATCCAGGACCTAAACAGACCCAAAACAATCATGAATCTTTCCTCCAAGAACCTTAGTCATGCAGAAGTACTAGTCCTTTCCAAAGGCCTCACCTTTTGCCCCACTCTCAAATTCAGTCATGTGTGACTTGTTAAAGACTCAACCAAAGACCAATGTTGAAACCTGCCTGACTCAGTTCACTCCTCCATCCAACCATGATTCAACCCCATTGCCCCCCAAATCACTCCCTATTAACTTTCCAGAATTTCTTAACCTCAAACCTTGCCTCACCATCATTCCCCAAATCCCTCCACATGCAACATCCACCTCCTAAAAACTTATCCCAATCCCGTATAATCCTACCTGTGGACAAAGGAAATGAAATTCAAATAATTTGAAAACCCACTTAAATGCTTCAATCAAGTCGTGTGATGCCTGTGACATCACTGGCTAGCTCACAACTCCTCTCATAATGCAAATTCACTATGATGGCTTGTTTTGCAATTTACATTTTGGAAAATGGTTACAAAGGTGTGTAGTGCCATACTGTTCAATTACATCTATAAAAACTCCTGAAAAGTTGTTTTGGATTGTTGCAGAGAATGAGAAGATGCGTAAAAAGTTGACTAACTTAATTAAAAATGTGTTGTACTGTGAAGATAACATTAATTTACTTCCAAGATATGCTCTCCACTGCCACAACGACGGATAGCATCATTGGACAAAATTAAACTCCTAGTGAAAACTGTCATTTTACCCAACTTCACATCAATTATTCTGTATCTCGGTTGTTAGAGCGAATGACTGTCGAAGTTTGCAAGATAATGGCCACATATCACTGGTACGAATTTACTCAAAAAAGAACATTTTAACTTATTTTGTAAAATGATTCAAAAATCCTTTCATATTGTGACATTTGCCTGCTTTCTTTCCTCATTGATTGTTCTTGGTGTCTGC
The DNA here is from genome assembly GCF_023864345.2 of Schistocerca serialis cubense. NCBI lineage: Eukaryota > Metazoa > Arthropoda > Insecta > Orthoptera > Acrididae > Schistocerca > Schistocerca serialis. The sequence goes on from NC_064638.1 coordinate 388,523,449, forward strand.
GTACTGCGTTGCTATACTGGCTGAAAAATGGGGGTGGAAGTTCAACACTGAATACTTTAAATGCTGTAGCCGACAGGTGTACATTTGCGTTTCACAGTTCTTTACTTTCACTGTTCACAAGCCCCCAATATACACATTTAATATGGCCAGCTAAGTATTGTTTAACTTTCAATAAGCCTCATTAATAGGTTGCAGGCAAACATCCACGTACTGCTACAATAGTTTACTGTTGAACATCTACGAGCAGTAAAAAACTAACCACACATTTCAGTCTTTCAAATAAATTGAACAGACACTGTCATTGCTTTAACACACAGCCTATTGGTGGAACACTTACTTCACTGTTAAGTTGATGTACTGGTTCTGCATCTGAAGCTTGACTGTGGACTGATTGTCTCGTGACCAGAAATGGGCCTTTATATATCCTCACAATAATAGGCACTGAAACTACACATTGTTTGATGTTTACTCTACAGAAATTACAATTAAAACTTAGCTCATCAAATTAACTGAATACAACAAAAAATTCCATCTTCTTAACAGTTTCTTCTACTACAAGAGGTAGGCCGAATTATTTCATTAAATGTTGAAAGTAACAGATATCATTATGCAACAATACTTTTGACAAAACTGTTAATTACCTTGGAATTAATTAAGGGCTGGCTTTGCTAGCATGTTTTTGCATAGAACCAAATAGATCCTTTAACAGTAGTGTTAGTTGTTCCTCCAAATGTTCATAATTAGTACAGAATTTATATTTGTTTATAAGTCAACAATAGAATTTAAGTTATGAAACAATTACTGATATCACCCTATAACAAAAGATACCAACTAGGTATAGTCAAAATAAATTACAAAATCAAGTACGTAAATAAAACTAAGCACAGAATTAGATCTGGTGTTATATTCTTTAATTATACAATTGCACAATATATCCACAAGTTATACTTTTAATAAAAATTTGGCATCTTCATCATCAGTGATGTCCTGTTTGGGTAAGCGAGGATTGTCTTTTAAGGCACATATCACTTTGCACAATTTCTGTCTTGTTAAAAGGTAAATCCTCATGGATTGCAAAAAGTTAAATTGCACTGTGCATTGCAGTTTACTTTTCAGACAGAAAATTTCACTTGCTCAGTGTTTAGTATTTTTCACAAGCACTTTGAGACTTTTAATGAGCTTTTACACATTTTCTCACCAAGTTGTCCACACCTTCAACAGGTCCAAGTGGCAGTTAGTAAGCAAATGCACTGTTATCAGTTCCCTTGGAGATGGTTCTCCTCTGCAAAAGTACATGAATAACTTAGACAAAATACCCTACTTTAGTATACTTACTTTTACTTCTAACTTAAATCTAAAAAAAAGTTTCACACTAAAAATGATAGTCATTACTTCACAAATATATACATTACATTGTCCTTGTTGTTGTTGTTGTTGTTGTCGTGGTCTTCAGTCCTGAGACTGGTTTGATGCAGCTCTCCATGCATGTCCTCATAACATCACAATAATTAGCCCTAAAATTGACTGTAGCACGAAAGGTATGGACTAGTAAAAATTTAAAATAGAGTGCACAGTACACTGCAAAACATTACTGTGAGTCATAACTCTGTCTGAAACTGGTTAAACTTGAAAGATTTGGGTCTCTTTCCCATTTGCAAAATAGCAAAAACTCCATGTGTGCTGTAGCATAGATTTATTTACTAATCATTACGTAATGAAAAAAGAATAGTCACCATCACATAACTTAATTACTATTTAAATCAAAATTAAGGGGATGGAAGTTGTACCAAATCATTGCCCCACTTCTCTACTCAACTCTGAGCACTACTCTTATTCAACCAGAAAATTAAATCCTCACAAAATCACAAAATGTTACCAAATAGTTTACCTGTCAGAAATACTCACATCAGTCTAGCACCACAGTTATCAGTTAATCAGCAAAATTACTGCTCTTCATTTCGGTATTACTACTTTAAGCTCATAATTCCTAAGAACACAAACTGAAATTTTCAGATAACCTATAGATCCAGTGATGCAGCATTATATGACTTGTACCTCACTAAAATGTTGCTCTTTCCATTGCGCTCTCATTCCATACGCTCCTCATCTATCCCTACGCAACCCCTACTCCCAATCCCTTGTCTCACGGCTCATATCCCTGTATAGACCTAGATGCAAGACATCTCCCAAAAACCTCCCTCCGATACCTACTCCAGCCTGGTTACAAGCATCACCTGTCCCATCAAAGGCAGGGCTACTTGTGAAACCAGTCACGTGATCTACAAACTAAGCCGCAACCACTGTGTTGCATTCTGTGTAGGCATGACAACCAACAAGCTGCCTGTGCACATGAACGGCCACTAACAAACTGTGACCAAGAAACAGCTGGGCCACCCCCTCGCTGAGCACACTGCCCCATAAGATATTGTCCTGTCAGTGCTTCCCGGACTGTGCCATCTGTGTTCTTCCCATGACACCATGTTTTCTTAAATGTGCAGGTGGGAACTCTCCCTGAAATATAACCTATGTTTGTGTAACCCTCCTGGCCTCGGCATTCATTACTCATTGTCCATGCCCATCTAGTCCCACCCTTGTTCCCATTCCAGCACTACACAGCCCTCTATTCCACCAATGCACCCTCAGTATTTTTACTTCTCTCCTTTTCTGTTAACCCCCTGCCCTCCATTTAACCTCCTGATCACATCTAGCTGCCCTACTCTGTCTCCACCTCTTCCCTGTATGCACCCACAAGCAGCACTTTACCTTCCTCCTCCCATACCCTGCTATCTGTCTCCCTCCCCATCCCAGCCACCTCCTTACGCCCATTACCTGGTTGCTTCTCCCATCATGCGCTGTTGTGCTCAGTCTGGTCACAGCAGCCAGAGACTGTAATCATATTTGTGTGACTTGGGTTTGCTTTTGTGTGTGTGTGTGTGTGTGTGTGTGTGTGTGTGTGTGTGTGTGTGTGTGTGTGTGTGTGTGAACTGTCTATTTTCGATGAAGGCTTTGTTGGCTGAAAGCTCACTTCTGACAGTCTTTTTGTTGTGCATATCTGCGACAGCATCTCCGCTGTATGGTGAATAACAACTGTCCTTTTCATAATATTAAACAATGGAAAATCCAGTATGGAATGTATCATTATTATTGGAAGGAAAGTTGCTACTCGCCATACAGTGGAGATGCCGAGTTGCAGCTAGGCTCAACAAAAAGACTCTCACCGTTATAGCTTTCAGCCGTTAAGGCCTTCGTCAACAATAGACACACACACACACACACACACACACACACACACACACACACACACAACTGCAGTCTCAGGTAACTGAAACCACACTCAGTTTCAGTTGCCTGAGACTGCTCTCGTGTGTGTGTGTGTGTGTGTGTGTGTGTGTGTGTGTGTGTGTGTGGTGTGGTGTGGTGTGGTGTTGACAAAGGCCTTAATGGCCGAAAGTTATAATTGTGAGAGTCTTTTTGTTGTGCCTATCTGCGATTCAGCATCTCCATTCTGTGGTGAGTAGGGACTTTCCTTCTCATAATATTGCTACATTCCATCCTGGATTTTCCATTCCTTGTGGCTAAATTAAGTTGTTTTAGGAGTTCCAAAATGTGCTTTTTCCAGTTTAATTTTTCATCAATATTGACACCTAATAATTTTCAAGTTTCCACCCTATTTATTATTTCCTCACATTGTGTTATACTTCTCATTGGTGTAGTACCACTAGATGTGCATAACTGAGTATGTTGTGTCCTTTTAAAACTGAGACTGAGACCATTTATAGAAAACCTGTCAATGATACATTGTTTACCACTTCTACTGTTTCTGTTTGTATGCTTGGATTGATTACAATACCAGTGTTATCTGCAAAAAGAACTAATTCTTCCTGTTTTGTATGAGACACAAGATCATTTACATATAAAAGGAAGAATAATGGACCTGAGATTGAGCCTTCGAAAACCTCCATACATGGTTTCTCTCCAGCCAGAATAATAGTCCCAGACTATATTGGTTGAAACATTAAGTACATCTTTCTGCATTTATTTGGTTAGATACAACATTATTCATTGACTAGTTACACCATCACTCCCATAAAACTTCAATTTATCCAGGAAAATACTGTGACGGACACAGTCAAATGCTTTAGATAGGTCGCAAAAAATAGCAGCAGGCACTATTTTATTATTTTATACTTGTAATATTTGGTGAGCGAACATGTAAATGGCATTCTCAGTAGAGCAACTCTTCCGAAGCCCAAAGTGTAATTTGCTGGGGATATTATTTTTGCCCAGGTGAGACACCATTCTAGGACATATCACCTTGTCAAAAATTTGGGAAAATGATGTCAGCAGTGAAACAGGTCAGTAGTTATTGACATTGCTCCTATCATCTTTCTTAAATAGTTGTCTGACAACGGCATATCTCAGTCTCTCTGCAAAAATGCTTTGAGTTTGTGATGCATCACATATTTAAGATAAGATCAGGCATATTATAAGGAGACAAAGCTGTAGTACTCTTCTGGAAACACCACCAAAACCAGATGAGTTTTTAGAGAATACATAATTTTCTTAATTTCAGAAGGAGAAATTGGTGATACATTCGTATGATTGAATTTTATGATAGTTGCTTTTTCAGCAAACTGCTGTGATTTTTTTCTCTTGAGCTGTATGTCTCTAAACTTCCTACAATTTTTAAGAAATGATTATTAGATTTATTTGCTCCCTGTGACTTGTCATTTCTAGCTCTTCCACTCAGTTCAATAGTAATATTATCCTGTTGTGTGGCTGGTTGTCCTGTCGCTTGTTTCACTCACTTTCATATAGACTTAAGTCTGTTGTCGGAATGACTGATTTCTGATATTATGTGCATGTTCCGTGATTTTTTAATAATTTTTGCAGTTTTGTAGTGTGCAAATACTGCAGGATCTCTTTCCAACAGATAAGTTTCCCTTTTCCAAGATACTTAAAAATGCTTGTAGTGATCCATGGTTTTTTACATGGCTATTAATGTCCTTTCTAATTAGTTTATGCAGGAAGCTACTTTCATATAATAATATGAATTTATCGTGGAATAAATTAATTTTATGTTACAATTTGGTTCATTATAAATTTTGTCCCAGGTTATATGGATATAAACTATTCTTAAAACCCTTGTTCTGGAGTCATTAATTATTTTGATTTGCACTGAGGAGTATCTATACTGTACACCACACAGTTATTTTCTTGCTTTGAGCTTCACCAAAGAAAACATTACCAATTATGGCCTTAGTATCTTTGTCCATATATGTTGAAAAAATTAATTACTGAGATCAGATTGCAGGTTCCATATAAGGCTCCAGATCATTTTTCCTATCAGAATTCTTTAGAAAATCTACATTGAAGTCACCACAAACTATTAACTGCTTGCTACTGTCTGACAAATATCACAGAAAGGAATTCAGATTCCTCTTCCATTCAACAAAACATCATCGATATGGGCTTTCAGAGCCGAAGGTCCACTCTTGTCCCCCTGATGACTGCACGACACAAAACTTTATGCCTTGCCTGGGCCACCAACATTGGACTGATGATGACTGGAAACATTTTGTCTGGTCGAATGAGTCTCGTTTCAAGTTGTATCAAGTGGATGGACGTGTACAGGCATGAAATCCATTGACCCAGTTCAAGCTGGTGGATGCTCTGTAATGGTGTGGGGAATTTGCAGTTGGAGTGATATAGGACCTCTGATACATCCAGATACGACTCTTGATGGTGACACATACATGAGCATCCTGTCTGATCACCTGCATCCATTCATGTCCATTGTGCATTCCAAAAGGCTTGGGCAATTCCAGCAGGACAGTGTGACACCACACATGTCCAGAATTGCTACAGAGTGCCTTCAGGATCGCCCTTCTGAGTTTAAACACGTCTGATGGCCACCAAACTCCCCAGACACAAGCATTATTGAAAATATATGGGATGCGTTGCAGCGTGCTGTTCAGAAGAGATCTCCAGCTCCTCATGCTCTTACAGATTTATGGACAGCCACCTTGCTTTGTGTGATCGTGCGCAGATTTCATTTCAGTCACCAGTAGCCTACCCAACTGTGTGTCCACTCGGCTCACAGCAGTGTTCACTCAGGGCTGGTCATGGCACTGTAGGGGCTACACAAAATTCACATTTGTGTGTGTAGTTGCTACTTCTATTTTATTTCATATAGGCACCCCCTTATGCTGTAATTACTGTCCTTAGCCAGGCTGTTCCCCACACCACCTACTATAATAATCTGGATAATGGAACATAGTAGAATTAAATCAAGTTATGCTGAGGGTTTTAAAATAGGAAATGAGATACTTAAAGTAGTAGGTGAGTTTTGCTATTTGGGCAGCAATAAATGATGAGAGAGAACATAAAATGCTGGCTGTCAATCGCAAGAAAAGTATCTCTGAAGAAGAGAAATTTGTTAATATCAAACATAAATTTTAGTGTAAGGAAGTCTTTTCCTGAAGGTATTCATATTGAGTGTAGGCATGCATTCAAATGAAACATAAATGATAAATGGTTAGGTAGGAAGAGAATAGAAGTTTATGGAATATGGTGCGACAGAAGAAAGCTGAAGATTAGGTGGGTAGATCATGTGACTAATGAGGAGGTACTGAATGGAATTGACGAGACAAGAAATTTGTGGCACTATTTGACTAACAGAAGGGATTACTTAATAGGACACATTCTGAGGCATCAAGATATCATCAGGACCAGGAAATGAGTACAGTGAGCAGATTCAGTAATTATTCAGAGATGAAGAGCTTTGCATTGGTTAGAGTAGCATGAAGAGCTGCATCAAACCAGTCTTCAGACTGAAGACAACAACAACACCTCTGAAGGCAGATAGTCACCCATGTTTCTCAGAGTTTCACCTAACATGAATAAAAAGTTTGAAAAATAAAATTTTTCATGCGTACTCGGTCACTCGAGTGGCTGTTTCCAGTGTATGATGCACATCTGACCTATTCAGGGCAGCTTTACAAGTCTCTTTCTCGTAAGTGCAAGTCAAAGAATCTGCAGGCAGCTTTATCACAAAATTGACAAAAATCTGTAGCTTAGACCCTTATATTGGCTCTTGACCGGTGGATCCTGATCAGTCCCTGGAACAGTGTTGCAGATTGACGGCTGTGCTGAGACCCCACAAGTAAAGGTAGCTGTCTTCATCAATTCCATTCGTCTGTGGAAACAGCTCAGATCCCAGGTGACAGATATTTTTATAGCTTTGTGGCTGATGATCTGCTGCTGACTGCAAGCCCTGCTCACAATTTTTTCTTGGAATTGTCTCTTTCACCTGACAGACAGTCCTTTCAGATTAAGTAACAAGTTCACATTTAGCTTGTTCACCTCATAAATACTATTTTCCTAAGATGAAACTCACACTGAATATTCAGGCTACCCACAGCTAACAGCCCCTTCTCTCTTTTTTAGCGAAACAGCTCCAGATCTGGGTGTGACCCACTAGCCCACAGTGGGTGGACATAGTGCTTTTGGAATTCTTTGTGGACTGCATCACTAATAGAGGAACCTGGGAAGCTTCATGACACATTTGCAGCAACAGGAGGCTGTCTTGACAAATTCCACCGTCAGTGCAAGTTGTAGTGGTCATATCAGTAAATTTGCCACCATAACTTCCAGCTGTTTTCAGACAACAGTCAGCTCATCCCACAATGCGTACAATCTGTGTTTATTGTGACAGTTACACGTGAACTTACTTCTTACATAGTCAAAAAGGAGCTGCTTATTTCGAAGCAGAAGTATGTGCATTGCACTTCGTTTAGTTTTTCACGTACTTTATACTGCAATTGCTACAAGTGTTATGTACCTTGTGCTGATGCCTCGAGAGCTTTTTTACTACTGTGCATGTGTTAATTTTTTTATTCCAGTGCATAGTCTGTTTTTTGTTATTGTATTTAGTATACCATTGTAATGTTTTATTTTTGATATTTTAGGTTTGGTTACTCAGATCCCAAATGATTTCTACGAATTCCTGCATGAACTTGAGGACAAATTAACACACGTCATTAAGTCTGTTGGCAAAATCGACCATGGATTCTGGAGGAGTTTCAATACTGATACTAAAACAGAACCTTGTGAGGGATTCATAGATGGAGACCTTGTGGAGAGTTTCCTTGATTTGTCACATGAAAACATGAAGGAAGTTGCAGCTGGTTTACAGGTATAGTAAATATGACATAATCATCATACATTTAGAGTTGACCTTTTTTTTTTTTTTTTGTTATTGATGCAGCCTTCCTGAGAAGCAGAAAAGTGTAGTGGCGCAGTCTTTTTCTTCTTTCGTCCCTTTTTAAAGGAAGAATAATTGTAAATACTAAACAAAAAACATAAATGTTTAAATAATGTAAGTCTGCAGGCTTTCATCACCATTGTCACTGAAGTTTAAGTCTTCTGGTTGATTAGGCCTTGTCATATCTCTTCAAAAAATCTGCATTTCAAAACCTTTGGTGTGATCTTCTTCAAAATATTGTGGTACCCACTGTAGATTCAGCACTGTCAGATGCTTGTGTCGCCTTCTCTTATAAAGGGTAGTTTCCCTCGCACTTGTGCTGGAGAAGTGAGATTATTGGGTTAAAAACCTTGGGTTACTATTGGTGAGCCATCATCATTGAATAGTAAGAGAAGTTTTCCTGCACAAATGCCAAAAAAGCGGATTATTGGCTAAAACTCCTTTGGCTGCCATTAGTGGGTCAATGTCATTGGTTAGACTCATGATGTTCCGCTACCGCTAATTTCATACTTTGTTTCGGCTGCATGTGACGTTTGTTTTCCCTAATACATTCTTTAACAATCCTTCCTGTTCACCTGTAAACTCTTTGCCACGGCCAAATGTCATTTCTTAAATGCAAACAGTGTGGAGGTAATCAGTGCATCCATTTTCAGTTGTAAAAAGTCTTGAACTTTATTTTGAGTGAAGAAAGTGGTCTGCATACCAGTTTTCCTTAGTATTCTGTTTATGCGGTCCATGAATTCAGAAATAAAAGGTAACTTAACAGAGAGAGAAGGCGGTTGCTCATCCTTCCTATTAGCATAATTAATATTTCGCTTAAAACCTCTGTCTATGGACAGCCATTGACCTGACTCAGGAAACAAACATTTATACAATAAAAGCCCAAGAAACAATTGAAATTTCTCAGAATGCTCGTATCTTCAATAGAGAGCATGCCTATAGGCTTCCAGCATCATGGTCCCCCACCATCAAGGAAATAAATAAGCATCCGCGGTGTTTGAGCAATATAAACAGCGCATTGAAAGCCACCTCCGTGGACAATAATAAGTTCGATAAACATTTCCCCTCTCATGCTCTGCCCGTTTCACTTCTAGCCAATGCTGTGGGCTCATCAGTAGCAGCAGGAGGAATTTTAAGCAATAACTCTTCTCCAGCATAAGTGCAGGAAAAATCCCTTTCTAACCAGTGAGATTCGCCCACCAATGGTGGTCAAAGGAGCTTTAGCCAATAAGTCCCTTCTTCAGCATTTGCTCGGGAAAACATCTCTTACTATCCACTGACGATGGCCAACCAGTGGTAGCTACCGGTTTTTTACCCAGTAATCCCACTTCTCCAGCACAAGCACAGGAAAACTCCCATTTATGAGAGATGGTGACACTGGACTCTGATGGTACTCAATTTACAGTGGACACCACAAGATCCTGAAAAAGCGTCCAGCAGAGCGGTCGAAACATCAGTTGTTTGTAGTAATATGACGTGGCCTAACAACCCAGATTATCTTAACTTCATTTTAAATAATGAATCAGAACTGTTGTCTGTTTATATTGTCATATGATTAAATATGCATTGCATAAGCACTGTATTTGTGTAGCAGGTTTTCTATTTTTAGTTAATCTGTTTTGTGCTTCTTGCCTCAACAGATTGACACTGGAAGTGGGATGAAACAGGAAGCAACAGTGGATGACCTTGTGAAAATAGTTGAAGATCTTACTAGAATTCACTGATTCATTTTGGAGTGATTCTAATTATTAAGCTATTGATTCACTGGAAGCTGTAAGTGCTCAAGTGACTTCCAGTGAGAAATATGCTTCAGACATAGGTCAGAATTAGTTGGACAAAGACTGCTTACCGTTTTTCCTCGTTTTATTACTGAGCAGAAAGAGAGAATGTGAATATTAGATGGCCATGACCTTTGCCTCTGTACAGAAAACTATCCTACAGTATTTTTTTTTTTTTTTTTTTTCTGTGCATGATTTGTAAAAAATGAAAGCTGCATGTTGGCAAAGGACTTCTGTGCAGCACACAGTGGTACACATCATCTGGAGAAGAAGAGGAAATAACTGAAGACTTTCTTTATTTTTCATCGTCATCAATCATTCTGTATACATAGTAATATATGTGTTATTTTTAAATTGAAGTGTACCAAATAAAATCCGTAATCTTATTTCATACAGCTTAATTACAAATGTATATCCAGATACTCATTTGTTTAGTATGATGATACACAAGTTTGTTCAGTCCTGGGTTTTACAGTGAGTCATGAAAATTACATGACTGTATGTTCTTGTTAGTCTTAGTGGCATGACAGAATACACAGGTTCTTTTAAATTTCATAGTTGTTTATCAAGATGGAATTTGTCACACCCATATGGCAGTCCAAGCTGAAGATTATTAACATCATTTTTTGTATAAAAGTTTAGTAGGCAAACTGTGAATTGTCATTTTTGTGTTAACACAGTATTTCTTAACTTTCCCTGTATTTCTGCATCATGTTATGTAGGAATTTTAGTGTGCTTCTAAGATAAAAGGAACAAGAACACATGAAAAATCATTTATCATGAGGGAGAATTAACCATGTACTTGTCAAATGTCACATAGAACTGCTGTGAATTTCTTTAGTGGGGATATGCTACAGAAAATGATGAGAAAGGATCAGAAAAACAGCTAGAGTTCATTTATAAACTGAAGGTAAACATGAGGGAAGCACAGTGGATAAATGCACAAGGTGTGCTAGAATCACACAGTGTCTCATTTTTAATTTAATGAAGTTTCTGCAGCGAGTTGAAGAGGCACCAGAAGCAGAAATTGGGGGAACGAGAATAATAACAATATATGTGTGGAATAACATAAAATTAAGGAAGAAAGTGTCTTAATATAAGTTACACTCTGTAGAGATGTAGTACGCATCTCATTTATTGAACGCAATTCTAAAGAACAGTTTTAGACAAAGTGACACTGCAGTGCACAAAACCAAGTCTAGGCATATGTCAAGACATACTTTGAGTCCATAAGACTATAAAGTATTTTGTAATTTAATGTGAGAGGGCAGTGTGTTTACATTATGAACACCATTACTTTGAAATTCTGCTACTTAATTCAGCGTTCAGGCAAACCGTGTAGTTCTTCTTTGATATGAACTTCTTCGCCATTGCAACTTCTCCTGTGCTGAAAGCTGTAAACTTTCTCAAATTTTAACTTTCTAGTAAAGAATAGCTAAACCCCATCTTCCCTCCATGACATCACTTGCTTTGCCACAGTGTGCACTGTTTGATAGTGCATCTCACATCTCTGTGCCGGGATGTGCCCATATGGCATAACTGCCCCACCTGCTGGTACCGCAAAACTGCCATTGTTGTTCCACCTTGAAGGCGCACAGCATCCATCAGGGCCAGTGTATGTGCACAAATGACATAACTTCGGAACTGTTTACAATTCTAACTAATAAAAAATACTTTCACTGAGGTGATCATCGTTCGTCAGCCACATAGACATTGGGTAACGCATCAATTTACCAAAAGTGATATGGTTACACACTGTTACTAATGTTGTTATAAGTTATCATATGAGCAATACTATTAAGATTTCTCTGTCAAAATGATGAACAGGAAGCTGTAAGAAGAGTTCTCTCCATTCTCACTAGCTCCCTTCATACATGTGTAACTGCAATTCCTAGTGACCTCACTCTATCTCTCCCCTTTCCACTGCATAGCTTGAAAATATGCACTGCATGCCTGTAAAGAACCTGGACTACAGGGTATATATGTCTTCTTTTCTGACTTTCAAAGTTTTCTTGTATGCTCATTTCTCATCAAGGTCACAAGTGATTCCTCTTACTCCTCAATTTGTACCTTCTCTTGACTTGATTTGTATCTTCTCTTGATCTGACGTAAAGAAAACACCAATATGTGTTTGAAAAATTTTAATACACCAAAGTTAAGACATTGAAACTTTTTTTTTTTCATTTAAATAATGTTTATCTGCCTGATTGCAGAATTGAACTGTCCTATATGTCCACATGTCTAGGATGTTACAAAATCAAATAAACTAAGTCACAATCTCTTTTTTCATCCATATTATGATACTTTGCCTGCAACTTCAGCACCCTCTGTGGAATCTCATATCCTGGTCCCTCTTGCTCTTAGACACTGCAGATATGCAAGGTTTTGTGAAAGTATCCAATGTACAAGAAAGAATGTGAAAAAATTTACATTTATTAATATAAAAAGTTTTTTTATGATCACACCCTTGAAGTTTATTTTGGGAGGGAATTATGACAAATTTATGTCACTTTCAGACTTTGCCACTAAATGGGCACTTGCTGTAAGAAATTTAACATTTTTTGATCCCTTACATATTTCAACTCTTCAGATAAGTCAGATTTCACGTTTATACACCTTGTTGATAATAAGCCCTACTGAATGTTTAAACTTAAACATACCTTTAACCGTATGAATCAGGCAGGCCAATATGTATGAACTGATCGACTGCGTGATCTATGAATAGTGTCTTTGACTACTAATCAGTTAAAATTATTTGGGTTCACTCACAGCTGCCGATTAGATTTTAAATAAGAATCATCTGTAATGGTGGCAAAAAACTTCTGTTAGAGGACTCACCCTCTTTCCATTAATGTTGTTGTCAAAGATGGTGGAGGAGCAGATGGAGCTTCAAGGCACTTCCTAGTTCCTGAGGTGGGGAATTGCCCCTAAAGATGGAAGAATCAGCTAGCATAGATGAAATATGCATGGAGAAGGCAAAGGAAATCATTTCATTACAAATACATTGTTTGTTTCCACAAGAAAGGAGACCTTTCATTGAAAAAGTGTTATGCATCATCACTCCCTTGGAAAAGATTCCTTGTTAAACACACTTTCAGATCTCTGCGAGGGAACTGCCAAGGGGAAGAGGTTCATGAGAAGAAGACTGAAAAACAAACAAAAGCATAACATTCTACAAGACGTAGTGTAGATTGTCAGAAGTGTGGTAAGCAACTTAGAAAATCTGAAAATGCAAAGGTCAGATATAATAAAAGTCCATGATCTGAAGTGGAAAGAAAACTAAGATTTCTGGTCACTAAAATACAATGGAGTGGAGTGGGTGGCTGACTTCTGCATTGTTGGTGACAATGAGATTTTTAGGTGCTGGTTGTGGACAGTGGTTCTCTGCCGAAGAAAGATGCATTGTACAGCAGGAGGGGGTCCTGATGAGGTTACAATTAACTACTTTATTGCTGCTTGTTTACTAGTATGGGATTTTAAAACTGCAAGTGATGCTGGTGGGCAAGGTGAATATTCCATCACAGCATCCCCCGTACATCGTTCTCTGCCTGTTGACCATACGCCACGCTGCCACTGCTGCTGTGCTGCAAGAGGCTCGTATTCCCCACACGAAGTACACATGGTCAGACAGCAGCTGCTGTGAGTGCGTCCGGCTGCATTCCATTCCAGTGTCCAAGAGCGAAGGAGTCCTCTGTTGACATGTCTGCCCGCTCAGCCATCCTTGCTCGGCTGACAGCTTGTTGGTTGTCATGCCCAAGTAGACTGCAACACAGTGCTTGCTACTGATCTTGAAGATCATGTGACTGGCTTCACAGATAGCCCTGCCTTTGATGGGATAGTGATGTTTGTGACTGGACTGGAGTGGATGTTGGTGGGAGGATGTATGGGACAGGTCTATTACAGGGATATTAGCCCTGAATTGAGGAATGTCGTACCCCTCTGACAGTGGTATTCTGTTACTCACTGAACCTATACAATATCCTCGTCCATCCCTATTCGACCCTTCCTCCCAACCCTTTGCGTCATGCCTCATATCCCTGTAACAGACTTAGATGCAAGACATGTCCCATACATCCTTCCACCACCACCTACTCCAGTCCGGTCACATGGTGCACCTAACCCAAGGCAGGGCTACCTGTGAAACCAGTCTTGTGATCTACAATCTAACTGTAACCACTGTGCTGTTTTCTCTGTGGGCGTGTCAACCAACAAGCTGTCTGTCTGCATGAATGGCAACCAACAAACTGGCCAGTTGCTGAGTATGCTGCTGAATACAGTGTTCTTCATTTCAGTGACTGCTTCACATGCTGTGCCATCTGGATCCTTCCCACCGAAACCACCTTTTCTGAATTGCACAGGTGATAACTGTCTCTGCAATATATTCTGTGTTTCAATCTGCAATATTCCTATGTTTCCATAAACCCTCTTGGCCTCAAGCTTTGTTAGTCACTGTCCTTCACCTATCTATCCCCTTCCCTGTTCCCACTCTAGCACTACACAGCCCTTTGTTTCGACAACACACCCACAATATTTCTACTTCTCTCCTTTTCCACTGTCACCTCCCCCAACGCCCTCCCAACCTCCCTTCCTCTACCCTCCTGATTGCATCTAGCTCCCCTACCATCTCTCCATATCATCCTTGTATGCTCTTACAAGAAGCACTTTACCATCCCCCACCCCTATGCTGCTGTCCCTCCCTCTCCCTGCCCCAGCCTCTTCCTTACCCCCACCCCCCGGATTGCTTCTCTGATCTTTCTCTGTGGCATGGCAGTGTGGCTTCATTAGCCAGACACAGTAGTTTGTGTGTGTGTGTGTGTGTGTGTGTGTGTGTGTGTGTGTGTTTGTTTTGTCAAATTCATTGTTGTGCCTGTCTGCAACACAATATCTCCACTATATGGGGAGTAGAATGTATCCTTTTCATAATACAATAATAATAATAATAATAATAAGCATGCATGAAACTGATTGGGATTTAGATTGGTGTTACAGTCTACTGACTGAAATTCATGGAGTGATTTGATTAACATTTGACTTGAATCTCACATCTTCTTTAGAAGGTACTTCTTTGGTAATAGTTGCCATCTGATTGACAGCAACTTCTCCACAGTTTCAACCAATAGTGCATTTGTGGGTATGGATCACATTTCTGTGAGACATGTCTACACTGGCAAATTATCAAATTTAAACACAGCTTTTCTTGATCAGTTACCATAAAGGTAACTTCCATAGTATAGCATTAACTTTATCGTAGCTCTGAAATATCACCAGAAAACCAGATGACTAAGTTCCTCAACAAGCACTAAATCACAGAAGGTTCTGTTTTATTTGTAATACATTCAGTTTGGCTAATCCACATCTCTAACGTTTGTTTAGTATTAACTAGGATTTCTTTTTAGACCAACGGAATGAAATCTACTCGAATTTATATAAAGATTAAAACAGATAGAGAGAAAAAAAAGAAAGAAAGAGAGGACAATAAATTTGTTTCTTGACATTGAAAGGTTGGATGCATCTGGCCATTGAATTAATGCTGTAACTGCTTGAGCTAATAATTGTTCCAGTATGGGTAACTGTTTATCACTAATGTATAAGCATACATTGGCATACTGAAGAATTCTGGCTGAGAGTGAAAAGCCGGCCGGAGTGGCCGAGCGGTTAAAGGCGCTACAGTCTGGAACCGCACGACCGCTACGGTCGCAGGTTCGAATCCTGCCTCGGGCATGGATGTGTGTGATGTCCTTAGGTTAGTTAGGTTTAAGTAGTTCTAAGTTCTAGGGGACTTATGACCACAGCAGTTGAGTCCCATAGTGCTCAGAGCCATTTGAACCATTTGAGAGTGAAAAAATAGTTTCTGGATCTGAAGTGTAAATTCTTAAAGACCCACAGTTCTTTTGTGAGCATGCAATTTGTTACCAAGGGGACCCAGTCTTTCTGGTACTACTTCCTTTTTCAAACTTCAACTCCAAAATTCTTTATATTTGTGCTCTGTGGGGGCAGGGGCTATAATAGACCCATACTATCTCCTGTCCATCCTAAGATGGGACTAGGAGTCCTATCTCATGGCAAGCTTTCACAATAGTGACACAGCTGTTATCAGAACAGCCCTTAGTTTCAGCTCCCCCAAATCACCCTACTTTTTCAGCTTAATTACTTGTATTTGCCTCTAAGGGTTTGATCTCGGCTTTTCTAAAATTTGTTGAAGAGCAGACATTTGGAGAAGGAGTCCTTAAGTGCTGCATACTCTAGCCGCTATGCACAAAGATACCATTCAAGTGGATTGAAGTTCACATTTGATATTCAATGTGACAGCCAATCCATCATGGTGAGAAGGATGGTAGGAGGCTGTCATATACCCAGACAGGTGTAGCCCTTTAATGAAATGGGGATTGCACTGCTGATTCCCTAGCTTAGCTCTCTGTGTACACTAAAGAGTAGGTACCTAGGAACTTGTGCAATGGCTGCTATGCTAAGTATCTCATGTTGTGATGGGTGACACCGACAGATGAAGTATGTATCAGAAGGAGTGGCATTAGAGTGGATGATCCACAATGAAATGGATTAAACTCAAATTTACTGGTAGCCATACCAACATGGCTGCCTCACTGAAAGTAAACAAGATATCAAATGCAGAGCAAGCAAGGAAAACTGGAGATAAACAATTTGCTTAGTTATTGGCATGCTCCAGGAATGGAAGAGAACCCTTTAAGGACTGCATCAAGCTTGGAAAAATGCCAGTCACCATCACTCCTCGTAAAAAAACTCAATAAGATTCAGGGTCTTATTTTCCACTGGGCTTTAACATTAGACAAACAATGAGGAACTGCACATTAATAGTGTGGAGCACATTTAGTTCAACATATTCAGGAAGGGTTCAAGGATAATAGGGTGGTCATTAGTGCATTTGTTCTAGCCTTACATGGAAATATTAAAATTGCGTTTTATAGGTGTCATTGCAGTCCTTCTTCCCCCACCTATAAGATGCTTCAGGTGCCTGAGGTTTAGACATACAATGCTGGAAAAAATAAATTATTGCACCCTTTTAGGAGTTTCCAGTTCACTCAAGATTTATTGTTGCAACAGTGTATATGGGGTACCTGAAATGATTACACTTACATATTAATAACACAAGCAGTTGAGAGGTACCAGGTATCGACCCATCTTGAAGCACCCATATTGGAACGTGGTGCAGCCTCTGTGGGCAGCACTGCAGGCACTGATAGACTGTGCATCCAGTCAGTCATACAGATGGCGAATACTGTCTGGGGATATGTTATTCCACATCTGCTCGACTTGTTCATATAGTTATGTAAGAGTTGTTGGTTGATGACTCGCACGATCCCTTCTCGTCCCATCATATTCAACACATGCTTGCTTGGAGACAAGTCTGGAGATTGTGCTGGGCAGGGAAGTTGCTGCACATCTTGCAGAGGATGCTGAGTTTCATTGGCTGTGGAATAATACATCACCTTCCTGTTGCAGTAATGACAAAAGAATGAGTAACAACATTCTGCACTTACTGACTGCTGGTTAGCACCCCTCCAGAAACGTCAAAGGTGAACGAGAATTGTAGCTTATTGCACCAGAGACCATAAGGTGTGGGTTGGGGCCAGTGTGCCTTGGATGAATGCACCCTACAAGACAGCATTCATGAGGACTATACTGTACTCACAAACAACAGTCACGTGCATGCAGGCAAAATCTGTTTTCATCACTTTAAACCATGGTGCACCATTCTATCTTCCAAGTAATCCTCTGACAGCACCAGTCAACCCATGCATGACGATGCTGTGGCATGAGTGGAAGACAGGTTAGAGGTGTGCTTGCCCATAGTTCCACTGCTAACAACCAGTTCGCAACACTTTGTGTTGACATGTATGGACTCACAAGCCCCTTATCTGTGCTGTGGTACCTGTATGATTTGCCAGTGCTGCCCTTAGAATACAACGATCCTGGCAGGTGTCTGTGCTGCATGGATGTCTTGTCTGTGTGTGTGATAATGTTCACGTGATCACCTACTTGTTTGACAATTCTCCAAAAGAACCATCCTGCCACTCGGAAGACCACAATTTGACCCGTTTCAAACTTGCTCATTTGGCTGTAGGAAGCACAAGTCCTCCATGGCATGGTTGCCTGCTTGGGTAACACATTTGCGCACCACACTGAGCCTTCTGGCTGTGAGCATTCCCTATTAAGGAGTAGACGTGGATGATGCCCTGGTAGCTATGCCACTACGCTACCTGTTGGGAAATAACGTTGAAACAATTATCAATACATTTATTATCCTCGGGTGGCATATGCCGTAATCTGGTCAAAATCAACATCACCTTTCTAGATGTACTTATTTTCTTTTCTGATCTCGTACTGCTGTACTAATGAACCTGTCTGCAGGGCATGCACACGACATTGCATGAGAACTAACCAAGCAACCAACTTCATGCATAAACTGCCAGAACACTACACTCATCATTCACCGAACTGTCCAGCATTCCAGAAGGAGAAGAGGAGACACTAAAATAAAATGTAGATTGCTTTTCATATCAAGGTGCTAGGAAAAAGTGGCATCAAACTTTACAAACATTGTGAAAAGTTTTGACCTGTTTGACAGTGACAATGTTTCAAACATGAACTTTCATGCATAGCCACATGTCAAAGGCCATTTTCCAGTTTAGTCCTGCAGCCTCAGCTCTCAAACCTTTAGTGCCAGTGGTAACTGCGCCATTGATGCAACCAGACACAACTCAGATATTTTGTTTTCCCCCTCACATCAGTAGAGAGAAGGCATCTGCCAAGGTGCCCCCTTTTAAAACTAAACAAATCAGCCACCTAACACCAGCCAGTGGCTGAAAAAGCTGTTGTGTCTATTAGTGTAATGAGGTGGATGAAAGTTCCAGAACAAATCAAACACTGTAGAATGATTAAAACATAAATGTATTTATTTAAAATGTAACAGTATTTAACATACTTAACTTTGTATCCTGTATTCTCCCCCCCCCCCCCCCTCTCTCTCTCTCTCTCTCTCTCTCTCTCTCTCTCTCTCTCTCTCTCTCCACTAGGAGTAGTAACAACAACATCATGCTAGATTCATAGAGTCTCACTGCATCGCAGTAGGTTCATAAGATCTCAATGAAGTCTCACCTGGTGGCATATGGCAGGCCCTCTATGGCAGCAGCGGCTCATGGCAGCCACTTTAAATGTTCCTTCTGCAGAGATGTGAGCGGGACGTGATGCAAGACTCAAAGACACTGTCGATTCTGCAAAAGCCGTAGACTGTTGGTTTTAGAAAGGAATGCTCAACTTCTGTCCCAGAAGTTAAGGCAGGAAAGACCTCAACAAAATTGACCCTCAACAAAACTTAAACCTCAAAGGGATAAAAAGATAAAATTGGAGAAGAAAGCTGATTCATCAATTCCAGCCAATCAACCAGCATCCACTGTGAGGTCAAGCCTATGACTACTGACACATAAACCACACTCTCAAATGGAACATGAAACACTAGTTAAGTAATTTGCATCTCCTTTATCATTCACTGTCACTGATTTTCCAGACCAAATATGACACACCATCTCTACAGAGGGGTCCATAAAACTGTATCCACTGTTTAAATGTCCATAACTGGCAAACTAATTGACAGAGTAGTCTCATTTTTGGTGAAAGTGTAGCTTAAAAGTCCAACTTAAAGATGCCACTGGACGTGTTCGAAATGGTCACCATTAACATCCACACACAAATGTTGCCGCCGAACTGCAGCACGAACTACTGACTGCAACGTGTTCAGTTGGATATTTGCACATGAACGTACGATGGATTCTCGAAGTTCATCCATTGTGCATGGCTTTTATCGTTAAACGACATCCTTAAGTGTTCCCCACAAGAAAAAGTCCAGAGGAGTTAGGTCTTGGGAACGTGGTGGATACTCCACAGCACCTCTACGGCCTGTCCATCTTCCACTGGCACAGTTACCGGTGAGGTGTACCTTAAGAAGCTTCAGACATCCATTTTACCTGGCATCCGAGACTTGTATGGAGACGGAAGAGTTTACTTTCAACAAGATGGTGCCCCAGCCCACTACCAAAATCGTGTTAGGGTGTATCTCGACGAAAATCTACCAGGAAGATGGACAGGCAGTAGAGGTGCTGTGGAGTATCCACCACGTTCCCCAGACCTAACTCCTCTGGACTTTTACCTGTGGGGAACACTAAAGGACGTCGTTTATCGGCAAAAGCCACGCACATTGGATGAACTTCGAGAATCCATCGTACGTTCATGTGCAAATATCCAACTGAACATGCTGCAGCCAGTGGTTCGTGATGCAGTTCGGAGGCATTGTTTGTGTGTGGATGGTAATGGTGACCATTTCGAACACCTGCAGTGGTATCTTTAAGTTGGACTTTAAGTTACACTTTCATCAAAAATGAGACAACTCCGTCAATTAGTTTGCAATTTATGGACTTTTAAACAGTGGGTACATTTTTTTTGGACCCCTCTGTGTGTGTGTCTATATTCGTAACTGGATTGAGACCATACAATGAATTATAGTAACGAATTTTTAAAAAATGATACAAACTCTTCATGCTTGAGCATGACATTTTTGTTAAAGGTCCGTTCATGTATTTTTAACCGCATTTCTTCTCTCTGTTATTTCTCTCAAATCGGACTTCGTTGTCAAACTGCACCCAAAAACGACTGGGGGATCGAGTTGGAAGGCTTTTTGCTTAACAGTATGGAACCTTTTGCCATGCCGTCACCCAACACTCTTACAGGGACTAAAGACACAAAATAAAACATACATAGGTTATTAATTACAATATATTCTGAAATAAAAACACAATTTAAAATTACTGCACTTGCATTGTGACTCGAATTATGCAATTACGAGTGCCGTTTGGTTGCAACTTGTGAATAAAATAATGAAATAATGTCCAATCTGGACAAGACCTAGAAAACAAAAGGTGACTCTTCCTCTTTTGCCAATAATATGACAATCGGAAATCTTCAGATGTTTCCAGCAGTTGCATTTATACAACTGTGGACTACATGTATGGCTCTTTTTTTTTTAATTTCATGACTTATTGCTTATAATTAAGTTTTTTGCAAGAAAAGCTCAGCATGCAAATGTGCCTTTAAACATCAATGGAATTGTAACAACTACCATTTGCCTTCTGCCCATGCTCTGTCAACTGATGGCAACCTGCTTTCTGTACGTGTGGTAGTACAGGGAACATGGTTTTCAGAAATGCCTTTCCCTATGTTCAAAACTGTTATGCCCACTGTAAAAAAAAACTCAACATAGTATAACAATAATTTAATATCTATCTCCTGCAAACAGAGACATCTCATATCACCACCGCATGGAACAGTTGTATCCACCTTTCCTTCTCCAGAGGCCCAGATGCCAACAATCCTCTGTGAGGCTGCAAAATCACATTCAGTTGGGGGCCAATTAATTTCTGAGCTGGAATGCTACCTACTTAAACCAGTGTTCCAATACATTTTAGTGTAGCCCACAGAACATACTCTGCCATAGATATCACAATATCCTGCCTGAGCATCTCCCTTTGATCTTATGTGCTGCCCATAGTAACCTCTATGACAGAAACCATTTATCTATCAGTTTCTCTTTCCAAGTCCACTGATTGATGGGATACATACACACTGATCACTCGTGAAAGATAACTGCTAGGCATTCACATCCAAAGCAACTTTTGAAGGCAGCCAACAGGAGGGAATACAAGAAGTGGTAAAAGATTCTACTCATAGGCTTACACAGCAAAGACAGTATAAAACACATCCTTGGGATTTTTAAACATATTTGCCAAGAAGTGTAATATCTTTAGCCTTGCAATAATTTAAAACACACAATGAAGAACTTCCTGCTGTGTAGCGACCGCATGAACTGTCTACAAAGACTAAACAAATGCTGCTCACAAACCATATTGGTCTCTTTAACATCCAAGCCTCTTATTTGAGCTCCACAGTGCTGGAACCACCATAACATTCACCTAATGGAGTGTAACAAACGGAGTATTTGGTGTGATGTGTTTCACCCCTTGCACATCTATCACCTGGCTGATGTGTTTGCCAACTTTTACCTTACAAATATTGTGTGGTTGTCATTCTTGATATTATTCACTGCAGTGGACCTGCTGTGCAGTGCCACTAGACTATGACATTTTCTCTTGACAATCAACTTCTTCACTTTTTGTGAGATTGGTGCTGGAAGAGAGTTCCAATCTGTTCAAGCTATTAAAATTATGGAGTCACTTTTGCGATTACTCTTTTGTGTTACTAGCGCAATGTTCCCCCTGTAAACTTCATTTAGAATTGTGGGTGAAACAGATCTCTCTTAATTTGTACCTCAAAACAGATTACAACATGTATTCATGTACTCATCTGACATTAGAGGAGGACAGCTCTCATATTCTTAAATTGTTCTGGCATTGACATTATCTCTCATCCCCTTTGCTCTGTGATTTCCAAGGCACTGCCAAGCCACGACACCAATGCATAAGCAGCACTCCCCAGCTGGTGAAAATGCACATTTGCTCTCATGCCTTGTTGATATTCTGAGACAGCGTCTTTTACAGCCATCTGCACATATGCCAAACTACAGCGCACACAGTGGGATGTTACACCTTAACAACTACCTAAACAACATTTCTGGTTCCCATGAACATCTTTCCACATCCTGAGTGTATATGTGTGTGTGTGTGTGTGTGTGTGTGTGTGTGTGTGTGTGTACAGGGTGTCTCACCTAACTCTACCACCTCATATATCTCTGGAGCAACAATAGATATTCAAAAATGGTGTTCACCAGCATGAACGTATGGCAGGGGCTTAGGAAACCAAATACTATGTGAAATTTTAAAAAGTAAATAAATACTATTTTCAACACAAGCTTTTGTATTTTTAAATGGACACCCCCCTGTTACTCCATATGCAATCAATAGCATGAAAAATCACAAAAATAATGGCATTGGTTGCATCGCAATACTTCAATTACGTCCCGAGAAATTGCGAAGCGAAGTTGATGCTTGAAATAAATGAAGCACACAGCTAGCGCACATCCTGAGACTCAAGCGTGCACCTCACGCTGTCGGTAATCGTGATGTGATTGACGTACTACATCAGTGGAGTGTTAATGTATGGTGTGGTATTGTATGACAACACATCATTGGCCCATATTTCATTGATGGTACTCCTAAAGGATAGTTTAGCCCCTTCGTGAGCTGCTAGACGCTCACGGAAACAGGAAGCTGCGCTCCCACAAAACGTCAACCTACAGTGCCAGCGACTGGCAATGGAAACGAAATTGCTGTTCTGGCTGCTGTAGCACACAATCATCAGGTGGGTGTACGAGAAATTGCATGAGGTGTAGGAATAAGCCACAGTAGTGTGTGCAGAATCTTGCATCAGCATTGGTTTCATCCGTTCCATATCTCACAGCACCAAGAACTGTACGCGAATGACTTTTAATCCCACATTGCATTCTGTCATTTCGCACTTCAGCAGTTGCAAGGTAATCCAGTATTCCTAAGCAATACATTATTTACGGAGAAAGCTTCATTTACAAATCATGGTAATGTGGATCTGCGGAACATGCACTATTGGTCCATGCAAAATCTCCACTGGGTTCACCAAGTTGCTCATCAACAACAGTGGAGTATCAATGTTTGGTGTGGTGTCATAGCTAACTGTATTGTAGGTCCCTATTTTTACCACTGAACATTGAGTGGACAGCGATATGCATCATTTCTTCAACACACACTAGCACTCCTCATGGAGGATCTAGGATTGGAAACTTGTCTATCAATGTGGTTCCAACATCATGGATGTCCCGCACACAATGCAAAAGCTGCCAGAGATGTTGTAGATGCAACATTTCCAAGTAGGTGGATGGGGCAGGGAGGTACTGTGCAATGGCCAACACGGTCCCCCAACTTGATGTCATTAGACTTCTTTCTCTGGGATGCAATGAGAGGCAGAATGTATCAAGAACCCCGAAAGACAGTGCAGGATATGTAACATCGTATTACTGTGGCATGTGCAGCAATATCTGTAGAAATTCTACAATCTGTGCAACACTCTCTCATTACCTGTCTGCAAACGTGTATTGATGCAAACGGAGGGCACTTCTGACATATGTTGATGTGACACAGTTTCATTGGTCAAGATGTGGGTGTATTTTCTATGCTGGATGTAATGCACAACAATACAGTTTCTGTGGGCGATAGGGCACTAGTAAATGCGTTTAGCAAAGTGAATTCAAGTGTGTTAGCTCTAATTGTCATTTCGCTAGAATAAACATACATTTACCTTTGAAAAACGTAACTTTGTGTTGGACATGTTACTTGTTTATTTTTGTGAATTGTGCATACCTTCCCATTGTGTGAGCCCCTGACATTGGCAGCATGAGGTGCATGCTTGAGTCTCAGGATGTGCGCTTCATTTATTTCAAGTGTCAACTTTGCTTCGCAATTTCTCAGGATGTAATTGACATATTACAATGCAACCAATGCCATGACTTTTGTGATTTTTCACGCTATTGATTGCATACAAAATAACAGGGGTGTCCATTTAAAAATACACAAGTTTGTGTTGAAAATAGTATTTGTTTACATTTTAAAATTTCGCATAGTATTTGGTTTCCTAAGCCCCTGCCATTCTTTCATGCTGGTGAAAACCATTTTTGAATATCTATCGTTGTCCCAGAGATATTTGAGGTGGCAGAGTTAGGTGAGACACCCTGTATAGAACACACATTACAAAAACCATCATTGCATTTACCGTATCCTCATGACATGTATCCTTGACTCATCATTCCTGCCATAAACCTCCTTCCATCTCTCCTCCCCCCCCCCCCCCCCCTCCCCAACCACAACCACTAGGATTTACAAGAGCTTAGCTCTCCCCTTTGCATTTTAATTGTAGAACTGTCTCTCACATAATTCACCTTGCATGGAAAATAGCTGTGTCTCTTTGATAGGTTCATTTCACACTAAACATGGTTCATTCAAAATACTGGTTTGTGTCAATTGTTCCAAGTATGCTATAATCTATTAAATGATTTCTCTTTTGTATCAGATTTCCCTTATACTATCATCTAATTATGTATACATACATTGTTTCATTTCTGTAGATAAAAACATGAGAGAGATTTCCTCTATTTGATTAGGCTATATCATTATTACAGCACTCTTACCCAAAGGTAATTGCATTTACTTTACTTTCAATCCATTGACTACAACAGCATAAGTTTCTAAAATTTATTGAGATAGAAAATGTTTAAGTTCATTACCATAAGGACTTAAATGCTGACATTTTAATCTACACCACTTTCCATAATTTCAAATCTCAGATCTGTGGTAATCCAAATGTGTGAAAATGGAAATTCAAAGAATCATCACTGTGCAGGTAAGTCTGTTAGCCTTAACTATTTTCGAGAACACTTTAACTGTGTGATTAATAGTCGCCACACAGCCTCCTACCTCTGTAAGAGCTGTGCTTACACCTTCTCCTATGGACAGGTTTCGTGTGTGTACCTTTTTATCTAATCAATGCAAGTGTCCCATTATCGATCTGTCCTACACAAAATACAGTTCAGGTCATTCATCTGATCAAGGATTAGACCATCCCTTCACTGGATTCACCTGTCCTTCTCCCCTCCAATACCTACATAAAATTGGGAACGCCCAATCTTAAATCTTTAATAGTATGCACAGCCTCTGAGCCTTATCTTTATAAATCTCAGTGACAAAGTTTCCCCACAACATATCGACTCTACCCGGTTATATTACCTTACTCCTTCTTTTGTACCTATTACTTGTACTTCTGCTAATGCCATAACTTACATATATTCTATTAAATCATCTTATTATGAGCCTCTCTCATGTTATTCCTCCTACACTCATTTTACAATTTGTTACTAATAATGTTCATGTACACTTCTTCAGGAACCCTTCACCTTCCAGTAGATACTGCTTGTGAATGACTCTCCACCAGGGATTTATCTGTTTCTACTAGAGTATAAGGTTTACCTTAATTCTTTATTATTAAAGTGCTCACACTTCTTTCACACACAAAAATGCAAAAATACAGTACTGAGTGTTTACCTATGTGAAATGAGATCTCCCCCCCCCCTTTTCTTATATATTTTTGCAAATGCTTGCTACATATATTGAAAGGTGGCTGCTCGAGTTATGTTGAAAATAATTATAAGTGTGCCCTTAATCTTCATTTAAGACATGTCCACTTAATGCTTCTTTATTCCTTGAATTTTACACCTCTTAACATGTTTATAACTATGGTTTTTTTATTTCATTTAGTTAAGTCATTTACTCATTATTACTCTCTCATCAGAGATAACTACCGTCTTCTTTATTGTTTTGTGCTACACCTCTGTCATCAGAGATAATTCGTATCTTTTTTTATTATCTTCATTCAATCATCTGTTAAACAACTGAAGTGCCACTTTGTGGTGCTACCTGAACATGTTAGCATGTCAAGATGTTCTCTGTAGTTGCAGATTCCTTTCCTGACTCTTCCCTTTCTTTTTGTGATGTGTCTGACATGTAATTTAACATCAAACATAAAGAAATAATGATGAAATAAAGCTATGTCACCCAAGTACTTAATCCAGAACATTGCACCAACTTTCATTAACAGAATTTATCTTAAATGAAAACATCTTTACATTTTCAGAATGAAATTTTCGCTATGCAGACAACTTTGTGCTGATGTTTAATTTCCTAGCAGATTAAAAAACGACTCACAACTCATACTCAAAGCTTTACTTGATTGGTTTGGAAGGTAGGAGATGAGATACTGGCAGAAGTAAAGCTAGGAGGACAGGTTGTCACTCGTGCTTGGATAGCTCAGCTGGAGAGCACTTGCCAGCAAAAGACAAAGACCCTGAGTTGGTCCAGCATACAGTTTTAATCCGCCTGGAAGTTTCAAATCTTTACATTTCTGTTGCTAGTAATTCTGTAAGCCAACATAGCATAAAATGCCTGGCTCATTACAAAAATATCTTTCTGTAATCCAACATAAAGTGCATTATACAGTACTAAAAAACCCTCTCAAAACACAATATTTATTTCATTTTCAGTTCCAGGTAAGTGAATGTGAGATTTAATATGCAGCACCGCATTAGCACCTGTGAGGAATTTGTTTAATATTAGATCTAGGTCCTGTCACTGAACCAGTTATTCTGTTTCACACTAGACTTTCTGCTGTGGCTGTTGAACACACAATAACGTTCCTTACATTACATATATACTTAAACTTTGTAACTGCATCCTTTTGCTTTACCAATAAATAAATAAGAAAATAAGCTGAACTTTATCTGAGTGAAGTAATTAACATAAATTCAGATGTGTAACCCCGACCAAGTATCCTTTGAAATAATTAAAAGTCCCTCCAGATCCGTCATTGGTTTATGAGAGGCACATCACATTTGCAATGATTCATGATGTCCTCTACATGAAATCTGAAAATCTCCACCCAGTTCTGGGCCATGAATACATGCTATGCCTTTACCTTAAACCCATCTGCACATATGGCAAACCAGAGCATGCACAGTGGGATGTACTACACTTAAAAACTCAAAAAACACTTTCGTTTCCAAGAACATCTTTCGTCAGCCTGACTGGTTAGAAAGTGGAACATGTTATTCGGTAGGATCAACATATTACACCATACACTGAGTCACATGAGGATACTGTGAAAGGAACTCATTGACAAGTTGGCTGAAGAGGCAAATACACAAAAGAAACTTGAAATTGGAGTACTGGGTGTGAATCAACAATTGTAACTGAGGCACAAAAATTTGAAACCATGGGATGACCATCAACAAAACAGAGTGATCAAGAGTGCAACTAAGTAATGGAATTCTACTCTCCCAGCCTCTAGGAAGAAAGCAATCATACTGTGGTTATTATATATTGGCCGCATGATATGGACCTATGAGTTCCTCTTACAGCAAGAGCATGCCCACAACTGCAGTTATGATGGTGTTTTAACGGTAACCCATAATCTCACCAGGTCTGGTCTTGTGGCTAATCTATGATGAACCATAAAGCTGACTACTTCTCTACCCCTGATACCTGCGGATGATGGAATAGTCAGTAAAACAGTCATACATTTCATGAGGGAAGGTGGATATTACACAAAATTTAATGTACCTCCCAGTTTCACAGTGTGGATGGAGGGTCTCCAGTTATGACACCTCTTGTCATGACGTGACATGCCCAAAAGAGTTTCCAGCTGCAATCCATCCCCTCTCCTTCATATACTACTACAAACATTTTTAATTTTTTAAAACTATTTAAGCTAGTAACCCATTTAGCTCCTATTGGTATTCATCTTCCCACCACATTTTAGATAAAATGATTGTGATCACCTTTTCTTACTGCATCCTCCACTATAGCATAGGTGTGAGGTGGGTACATCACAGTTTTTTGACCAATAAGGTGCAGAGCTTGTATTGCTTCTTCACCAGCATTCATTATTTTTCATCTTTTATAACTCTCACTATCCTTCCACTTTTTCTAGTTACCTGGGCTTTAAAAATAACTGCCTGTGGAAACAGGAACTGCTAACCAACCTGTTTAGTCTGTTTAAACCCATAACCATGATTATCATCATCCCCATCATTGTAATCATCATCTGGACCACACACCTGCAGAGGTCATATCCAAGTGTATCACAGCGCTCTGACATTGTAACTCACAACAAAATAAAATAGGCTGTATCTTACAGTGGAGTTTTCCTGGCCACCCCTGGCCAGCACAACTGCTTCCACAACCTGCCCTCCATCATCTCCACACTGCAGAAGATGGCATAAAATAGCCCCTTGAGGTGAGCATCTTCATGCAAATCTTAGACTACATTTTTGTGATATGCTAATTTTTAAGTTCATATACAAACGATTTGACTCCTACGACGTAAATTGGAGGAAAGGCCATATTTAATAATTTTTGGAGTAGGACTGGAAGTAATACATCGTTAAAAGCCCCAGAAATATATGCAATAGTAGTGACAGGACTTGGTATTTGTTATTAACCATTTCAATTTTATTTGATAAACGGTAGTGGGTGTCAGGTGTTTCTTTACCATTAGTGAACTAAATTCCTGTATTCAAATGTTTTATGAATGCAAGAGTATACTGCAGTTGGCATCAATGGATTTTGTCATGTGGATTAGCATTACATTTTGCAATTAGAAGGATGATTTGAATAATTCAATCAGGAATCAATTATTCCTTTGTTCATATAGTGTTATAAATGTTGCTTCTTTCATTCATATGGCATTACAAATGTCGAGTAAAAACAATTGTGTTGCAGTAAGCATATTAAATATTTAGGTATCATCGGCTAATGAATGGGAGAGGAATCGCCAATGTCGCAACTACTTTATGTAGTTCTGTATTTGGAATGGATACCTTTTTCATCTAAAACACCAAACCTTATTTTTGTTGTCATATGCTTCCATTAGAGTAAGCTCTCACACAGTACATCCAAAACATAGGTATCAGCTTTTCATTTATAACAACAGACTAGCAAACGGAGGGCATACATCTACTTCAAAAACAGATACCTAAACCACACACACGCGCACACACACACACACACACACACACACACACACACACACACACACACCTGGTCATCTGCTTTTCACCATGAACATTCTGTTGCTGAGGATTACTCTATTAGATGCTCAACAGTATTCACGTAACCCCCAAAGAACTCATTGAATCAATGCAAACTACTAAAACCACTGCTGGTACTATCCAACCCTGACCCCTGACTTGGTTCCCATCTGTTCCGAGTCACATAACACCCCCCCCCCCCCCAAGCTATGTCAGACAAATGTGCATGTGATACAGTATACAAAAATTTTGGACAAAGGAGCCCTTCTGGTTCATGTATGTCTCCAGGATAACCGAGTTCATTGCAAACATACCTGTTTAATAACAGATGAATATCAAAATAGAGGCAATTTCATCACTAAAAATCCCCAAAGTAGAAATTCTCTGTGACAGTGACTAATGGCGCAGGTGAAATTGCCGAGAGAAGTTCAGTAGAGTAAATAATAAAAAAGGAAATAATCGAGGCAGGTCAGGAAGCCACAGGTATAGCGAAAGCAGAGACAAAGAAGCTACCAGTAACTCAGTAAATAATCAAGCTTATGGGTAGAAGAGGAAGGTGTAAGGATATCAAGGCTGAAGTAGAAAAGTAGTATACATTGCTTAGGAATGAAATTAGTAATAAGCTCAACAAGGCAAACTGGAAAGAAGGAGAGATACATGTAAATATCAATAATTTTAGCCATAGCATGTATGGAACTTCGGCAACTGATCATAAAAAACTAATCTCGTAACAGACAGAGTCACTTTTATATATTTCTGGTCACTAGTTTAAGTTAAAACATCTTAAAACCAAAATGTGGTGAGTTGACAGTATGAGCAGTATTGGTGTAGTATTTTGCCATATTGGGCACTAGACAGCTGTGCAAAAAACACAAGTGTTCATTATGAACAGTTGACTGGTGTCCAATATAGAGTACTACTACATCAGTGCAGCCATTTCATCACATTCTGGTTTGAAGCTAGTTTATTCAAAACCAGTAACTAGGAATCAATAAAAAAGGAACTAAGATTGTTCCAAGATTAGGTTTACATGTAAAGACATTAAGATAGACACAAGTATACAAAAACGTTGATACAGTAAGATGAAAAATAATTTCAGAGGAGTGAAATGTGCTGTTAACCTATGAAGTACAGCTTGAAAATTTCTATTAAAAGCAGAAAAACAGGCAAATGGATGGAAAGAGTACACGGAGGGTCTGTACAAAGGAGAGAATTTGTACTGAAGTGTGACAGAATAGGAACAGGAAGTTGACATGCAAGAAGTATGAGATCCAGTGATGCAATTAGAGCTCAACAGAGGACTGAAAGATCTTGGCCTAAAGAACTCAACAAGACTTTCGGGGTCACTGAAATCTGTTGGAAATGTAGGATCTAGAAGGTTATTTGAGTTGATGTAAAAATTGTTGGAAACCAGTGACCTGTCATCAGTCTTGCAGCAAAGCTTTATCATCATATTACCAAAGAAGGCTCAAGCAGATAAATGTGAAAACTATGCGTGGTTAGTCTGGCAAGTGATACTGGCAAATTGCTTACCAAAATCTGCACTCTGCACACCACTGTGAAGTGTATGGCAGAGTTTAATACACACAAGAATAGAAAGAAACATTGCAGATGCATTGGACAATGATCAGTTCTATTTCAGGAAGGAAAACTATACCAGAGACGTAATTCTGAAGTTGACCTCAATAATTGAAGAAAGACTGAGGAAAAATTAGGACACCTTTCAACATGTGTAGGCCTTGAGAAAGCCTTCAACAACGTAACATGGAATAAAATGTTCACAATCCTCTGTAGGTTGGGGCTAAAATACAGGGCACAGACAAGTAAGCTACATAACCAGTAAAATGGTCAAGAAAAACAATTTCATATTAAGAATGGTGTAAGGCAGGACTGCAGCTTATTACTGTAGCTCTGTTGTTCAACTATTTCATACAAGAATTCATGAAGCATGTGAAGGAAATTTTGAGATATCAGCACTAAGATCAAAGATTATATAGCACAACTTATGGCTTAGAGAGAAACAAAGCAATGGTGAAAGTGGCAAAGTGTAATAAAAAGGAGCATAATGATTTGCATAACTTCTAAATTAGGAATGATGACAATGAGAGAAATGACAGAGTTCCTGTGTACAGGAAATGAGCTCACACAGGATGGTTGCTGCAAGGAAGGTATCAGAATTATATCAGAGCATGTGCAAAGTCTTTTTCAGAAACTGGACGTATTTGAAATTTAGTGCTCTTGAAGAATGTTAAAAACTGAATGGAAAGATAAAGAATGAAATAACTAATTACTAAGACGAATAGGTGCAGAAAGAAGTCTATGAAAGATCCTTACCAGATGAAGGGACTGATTAGTGGAATGTCTGCAATGGCACCAAGGAATAGCTGATACAATGTTTGAGGGAGCAGTAGGAGGGAAAACAGTAGTGACTAAGTCTGGAATATGATACATACATTATAGAGGATGTTGGTTACATAGAGATGGAAAGATTAGCACAAAACAGGTAAGGATCGAGGACATCTTCACACCGTTCAAAAAACTGATGGTTTAGAATCTGGAAAATGAATGTATGTGACATATAAGTGGAAGAAATTTGTGAATAGTGTAACTTTAGTTTTGGTATTATGAGGTAACTTGTTTGCAAGTATGTATCTACAGAAGGGCATTGAATAAAACGTAAAAATACTCATTGCACTAGACTCGTAAATAATTATATGTCTGCCAGCGTGAATTTTTAAGTTTTTAATTGCATTTTATCGTAAAGTTTCATTTACATTTTGTTATTCAGTGATATTCAATACAAATACATGTATTGTGTGCTGATAAGATAAAGAGCAGACATGTGTGTGAGGAACACACATTTGAAATTTGTGGAATCCTGCTGATTTCCGCACTAGTCACTCGGTTAAATTAAACATCATCTGATGTCATATGGCACTGAATTTAACGTGGAAGGCAGATCAAAAACTATCTTCATTATTATAAACTGGGTTAGTACTGGCAATACCATTGCCATCATGTCTCACTCACTACAATGCCATCAGTAGGAAACCAGAGACACATTCTGTCTGTGTGTGTGTGTGTGTGGTGTGTGTGTGTGAAGAGACCAGACAGCGAGGTCATCGGTCTGATCGGATTAGGGAAGGATGGGGAAGGAATTCAGCCGTGCCCTTCCAGAGGAACCATCCCGGCATTTGCCTGGAGCGATTTTGGGAAATCACGGAAAGCCTAAATCAGGATGGCCGGACGCGGAATTGAACCGTCGTCCTCCCGAATGCGAGTCCAGTGTGAACACGTTCTCATTACGTCCTTATACTGCACCCACTGATTTCTGTCAGTTCTACACATCGAAAAGCTCCACAAATGGTGTACAAGTTCAGATGTGTATAGGAGAAACATTCAGTATTTTGGGGCTGATACAAATTTCATTACGTAGACCGGAACATGTTTTTTACACATTTATAAAAATTACATTGATAAATAATGTGCAAAATACATTATTGCTATGTTTAAAGTTATTTATTACGTAAATGAATTGCACAATTACAGCCCGTATGTTATTTACTGACTCAAAACTATATGATACTTAATTCTCACGCAATCATGATTACGTAGTACTCAGTTCGTGGGTGTGTTAACACTGAAATGGATTTTATGACCACTTTCACTTGTTTTCAATTATTGTCCTGTTGTCTGCTCTAATAACAATTAAGACGTAAAAGTTCGCCATTTAGGCCGTCCATGGTGCTCATTATTGTGGAATGCTATACAGATCCGAGCAAGGAAAGTATTTCTGCTAACATTTTATTTCTTCTGTTGCCGGGCACCTTGTAACCAAGTCATAACTCTGTCGATTCCTTCACCTGTTATTGAACTCGTTTCAACAACTGTTATCTCTTGTGTTATTTCTTTTTTCAGCCGATTTAATTGCAAAATAAGTAACGCCTCGTTCCTCATCTGTCTGTATGAAGCATCCATTTTCGATAGAACAAGCAACACCTACAAAAGAAAACGGACCGAATTTAGAAACATGGATTTTTATCTCTTGTGAATTGTTTAAACTCTCCATTGCATTTACCTTCGTATGTTTCAGACATGGTTCTGCAAGAATAGAGTACAACAACACACCCGCTGCTGAAATTTGACATAAATTACTCGCATCAACTACATAAATAATTTTCTTCACTCCCTGGTAATAATTCCTCCACATTGGTGCCATTATTCCCCCGATTTCTCTTATTGTTATTTCTTTTTGGCTCGATAATTTGACTGGGACGATGTTTAGTCCCACTGTAGGGACTGTACTCGAAGTCACATCAATTTCTTCTTTGTTTTGCAACCGCTTAAGTAATAACGTTTTTCCAGCACCAGTTGGACCGAGGCAGATATACATTTTACAACAGTTTCCTAACGATCGCAACGAAACACCCGTTACTGTTACCATAGAAACAAGTACACTACACAATCAATTACTGACTTCAAACGTTGTCTCAGGCCGTCGACATCTGGAGCGACTGAAAGAAACGCAACGGGCAGGCGATCTTACTCAGCAACTGGTAACCAACTGGCTGGCAACGCATTTCCGCAGACAGCGCAACTCCGAGATGAGAAACTATAGTTGCCGGGTGCAAGCGTGGAGCAGATGGAGAACTGTATTGCATCCTGAATATCGATTGTCGAGTACAGATTCAAGCTTAGAGAAATTAGGATGACCACACTCGAATGAAAAAGCTAAGAAAATTCTAGATTCATCCGTGCATTCAAAGAAAGCAACTGCAGGCTAGATGTAGCAGACAATGAGCCGCACATAGATTCGAAATTCATTGCTTTTTATAGAACGATTAAACAGTCCTATAGTGATTTGCACAGCTGATGGATAAATGCTACAGACCTGTTCACGTAGAACGGACCTCCGGACACGGAGGCGGAGCGATAGGGAAGCTCGGAGGGTATTTGGTCTGCGCATACTTGACGGCAGAGAGCGGGCAAACAAATCCGCGTTGCCGCACTGTGCAGTAAACAACAATCAGGTTAATGTGCCTACGGTACATCGTATCTATGAGAGGTCTAAAAAATTTTAAAACCCATTTCGATCAATCTTACGTCACATTTCGACGACATTGCGGCCACCGCAGCTGTAACCCACATTCTAGAAGTGGTCACACGAGTGATTTGTAAGCAGTCTCCTTTACAGACTGATTGCACTTCCCCAGTACTCTACCAATAAACAGAAGTCTACCATCTGCTTTACACATTACTGACCCTATGTGATCGCTCCATTTCATGTCCCTAAAGCGTGTTACACCCAGTATTTGTACGATTTTGCTGATTCCAACAATAACACATTGGTATTATAGTCATAGGATATTATGATTTTTGTTTTGTGAAGCGCAAAATTTTACATTTCTGAACGTTTAGAGCAAGTTGCCAATCTCTGCACCACTTTGAAATCTTATCAAGATCTGACAGAACATTTATGCGGCTTCTTTCAGATTGTCCTTCACTATAGATAGCTGCATCATCCGCAAAAGCCTGATTTTACTATTAACATTGTCCACAAGGCCATTAACATGCGACATGAACAGCAAGGGTCCCAACACACTTCCCCAGGGCACACCTGAAGTTACTTCAACTTCTGAAGATGACTCTCCACCCACAATAACATGCTGTGTTCTCTCTACCAAAAAGTCCTCAGTCCAGACACAGATTTCAATTGATACCCCCATATGATAGTACTTTTGACAATAAGTGTACGTGTGACAGTCAAATGCTTTTCGGAAATCAAGAAATACTGGCTCCATCTGATTGGGTTGATACAAAGCTTTCAGTATGTCATATGACAAAAGTCCCAATTGGGTTTTAAATGATCGATGTTTACGAAACCCATGCTGTTG
Organism: Schistocerca serialis cubense; assembly: GCF_023864345.2. Lineage (NCBI taxonomy): Eukaryota > Metazoa > Arthropoda > Insecta > Orthoptera > Acrididae > Schistocerca > Schistocerca serialis. Next base: position 388,559,035 of record NC_064638.1, read on the forward strand.
GCATTGAGGAGGTAATTCTGTTCAAGATACCTCATTATGTTTGAGCTCAATATGTTCTAAGATTCTGCAACAAATCGATGCCAAGGATATCGGACTGTGGTTTTGTGGATCACTTCTGCTACCATTCTTGTAGACAGGTGTGGTCTGTCCCTTTTTCCAAGAGGTATAGATTATAGTTAGAAGATGGGCTAACTCGGGCACAGATTCAGTATAGAATCTGACAGGGATTCCATTGGGCCATGGAGTTTTGTTCAATTTTAATGATTTCAGCTGTTTCTCAACACCGCTGACACATATAGTTAAGCATTTCAACTTTTGCTTTGTTACCCTCAGTTTCAGTTCCTATCTCATTCGCTAGGGACTGGACACTAACTTTGGTGCCACTAACACCCTTTACATACAACCAGAATTGGTTTAGGTTCTGTGGAAGATCACTAGACAGTATCCTGCTATGGTAGTCACTGAAGGCATCACACATTGATCTCTTGACAGTCAAATGCGTTCATGCAGCATCTCTCTATCTATAGCCCTACACTTCATTTTACACCTATTATGTAGTAATCGCTCTTTCTTTAGATATTTCTTTACAGTGGCTGTGTACCATGGAGGTTCCCTCCCATTATGAACTGTTCGACTGGGTGCATATCTATCAAGCGCATGGTCAACTGTACTTTTAAACTTTAGCCATAGTTCCTCTACATGCTGAGAGTTTCAGGTTCCTCATTCAGATATGACACTACTGATTTTTTATGTAGTTTACTGAACATTTATCTCTTTTTTCTTGTTTTAGTTGTCCATTGTACTTTGGTAATCATTGTTGCCACAACCGCTTCATAGTCATTGATACCAGTTTCGATATTGACATCCTCAGACAAATATTGAAGTCTTTTTTTTGCCATTAGATCCAATGTATTTCCACCATGAGCGGTGTTCATAACTATCTGTTCTAGGTAGTGTTTCACAGAAGGCTTTTAGTAGTTTCACAGGATCACTAACAAAACTTTAATTCTCCCAATTAGCTGTTGGACAATTAGAGTCTCCCTTGATGATTACAGAAAGATTGGGGGACTGAGGTTTCTCTAAAGTTTTGTGTTATATCAGGAGACGAGTCTGATGGCCGATAGAAGGATTTAAGAATCATTTTCTGCCCACCCCTGATAATGAATCTTGTCTGAAGTATCTGACATGCAACTTGAATTTCTATCTTGGTGGATTTGAGTTTCTTCTCTTCTGCGACAAATACACCATCATCGTTCCCCATCAGCCTATCCTTTCGATATACACCTAAATTTTCCCCAAAATCATACAGCTATCAATTTAAGGTTTCAACCAGATTTCTGTAACTAGTATTAAGCGAACTTCATTGCTTTTCATGAGTGCTTCTAACTCTGGCATTTTATTTCGAATTCTTTGGCAGTTTACCATCAGTATGTTAATAATCTCACCTGTGGGAAGCTCTTCTTTCGATCTTACACTGATACTTCTGGGTTACCTACAGCAATCGTTATATGGATTGGATGGAGGGTCACCAAATCTAGAAAGCCCTTGTATGCACCCCACACACAGTCAGCTACCTGAGTAGCAACCTCTATGTGTAGTGCACTGCAGTTCTCGACCGAATGGTGCAAGTCCAGGAAGTCGGAGCCTTGTTTATCTCAGAACCTTCAAAGCCTCTGGTTCACTTATTCCATTCCACTCGTAACGAAAGAGCCACAGTCAGTTCTGGAGTCAATGCTGCAAATGTAAGCTTCGTTGAAACTCCATCCACAAAGCTGGTCTTCTTAACCTTCTCTGACAGTCGCTGGAATGACCCAAGAATGATCTTAGAGTCCACATGACAGGCATCATTCATTAAAACATGTGCCACAATCTGTATGTGGTTGCACCCTGTTCGCTTAATTGCTGTTGGAATAGTCTCTCCAAAATGTTGAATTTGGCATCCAGGCATACATAATGAATGCACCCGGTGTACTTTCCTGCCTGCCCCTTGCTGCCATTTCCCTAAAGCGTACTATCATTTGCCATATGTTTGAACTGCCAACAATTAATAGGTGCACACCCTTCTGCGTTTGTCTCCACCTGACACCGAACAAAAATGGTGTAAAAAAAAAGGCAAAGTAAGTGAGTCTTACTGACTCAGTTTCAATGAAAGACAGCACCTCAGACATTTTGGTTAGGGGGACCAGTATGACACCCAGTCCTCCCTGGTCCCCCTCGACCCTGTACAGGACACCTAGATCTACCACCGACACGCCAATCCCGGCCAAGTGGAGGGTAATGACAGATCCTGTACTTTCTGTAGAATAAACAGGACCCACAGGGCAGGATAGTACTTGAGGTACCTCTGGTATGTGTATCAGAGGTACACGACTCATGGGAACTCTTTCGAGACACCAATTCGCAGTAGCTGGCAATCTTTTGACAATAGTCAAGGCGTTTGCCGATGACATTGTAATTCTGTCAGAGACAGTAAAGGACTTGGAAGAGCAGTTGAACGGAATGGACAGTGTCTTGAAAGGAGGATATAAGATGAACATCAAAAAAAGCAAAACGAGGATAATGGAATGTAGTCGAATTAAATCAGGTGATCCTGAGGGAATTAGATTAGGAAATGAGACGCTTTATGTAGTAAAGGAGTTTTGCTATTTGGGGAGCAAAATAACTGATGATGGTCGAAGTAGAGAGGATATAAAATGTAGACTGGCAATGGCAAGGAAAGCGTTTCTGAAGAAGAGAAATTTGTTAACATCGAGTATTGATTTAAGTGTCAGGAAGTCGTTTCTGAAAGTATTTGTATGGAATGTAGCCATGTATGGAAGTGAAACATGGACAATAAATAGTTTGGACAAGAAGAGAATAGAAGCTTTCGAAATGTTGTGCTACAGAAGAATGCTGAAGATTAGATGGGTAGATCACATAACTAATGAGGAGGTATTGAATAGAATTGGGGAGAAGAGGAGTTTGTGGCACAACTTGACTAGAAGAAGGGATCGGTTAGTAGGACATGTTCTGATGCATCAAGGGATCACCAATTTAGTACTGGAGGGCAGTGTGGAGAGTAAAAATCGTAGAGGGAGACCAAGAGATGAATACACTGAGCAGATTCAGAAGGATGTAGGCTGCAGTAGGTACTGGGAGATGAAGAGGCTTGCACAGGATAGAGTAGCATGGAGAGCTGCATCAAACCAGTCTCAGGACTGAAGACCACAACAACAGCCGGCCGGAGTGGCCGAGCGGTTCTAGGCGCTACAGTCTAGAACCGAGCGATCGCTACGGTCGCAGGTTCGAATCCTGCCTCGGGCATGGACGTGTGTGATGTCCTTAGGTTAGTTAGGTTTAAGTAGTTCTAAGTTCTAGGGGACTGATGACCTCAGCAGTTAAGTCCCATAGTGCTCAGAGCCATTTTTTGAACCACAACAACAAGAACAACAACAACAAGAAGCGATTTTCAGCTGCTAACGAACGTCAACCAATTCATCCTATGTCTGAGAACAGCATTCACAGTGGGGCTGCGTTTTGGCTGGTGTAATGTACTACAAGGCAGTGAATAAATAACTTTAAATTAAACCCACTAAATATCTTTTAATTTGTTGAGCTAACATGTTGCTAATTCCTTATATGAGATTTGAAACAAGTAAAAAATCGAGATTACTATTAAGGCAACACAAAAAACTGTGGTAAAATTTGGTAGTTTCCTAAAAAGTTTTGATGTTAATTATAGCAAACTCAAAAACAATCTAATTTACGATAAATTCAAATGATATGAAGGGCTATACTAAGATGGTATCTGTTCTTTCTGACATGTCCAAAACAACAGATACCATCTTAGTATATATATATATATATATATATATATAGTTAAGGCTCACCGGCCACTTGACCATCTTCTTCTTCTTCTGTGCACATGAGGGTTTCGTGGGAGGCGTGCCAGAGATAAATCACTGCAGTCGCGCTATCCTCTGTGTTCTTGGTGGCTCAGATGGATAGAGCTTCTGCCATGTAAGCAGGAGATTCCTGGTCGAGGCACATGTTTTCATCTGTCCCCGGTGACGTATGAAACGCCTGTAAGCAACCAAGGGTGTTAATTTCATTGTAATATGAAGGGCTACTCCTTTTTAAGGGGAAACTAGATGTAAGACAATACGTTAGAAACTTTGCTACAGCAACCAAATCACAAACGCCGTTAGTGCAAATTGCTCATAGATTATGCAAAGGACAGTGGAGCTTCCGAAAATTCTCAGAAAGGCACGTGTATTTGTGTTGATATACAATGAACTTCAGGGGTGATGTATTCTGTGAACCACAAATGTTGATTTGCCACGAATTAATATTATGTATCCAGAACACTTGTACCAGTAACTTACAAAAATATATATTTTTGTAAGCGTCCGAAAATTCTCAAAATACCTTATTTCTAGAGTACTTGTACAATGAAACTAGAGAACGATTGTTTTGTAAAAGGATAGATCTACTGTTCTCAACAATTTTAAAAGACCATAATCAAGTTTAAGTCTACAATTGACGATAACAGTACGAGCTTATCGCAGCATTCGCGAATGTTCGAAATTTCGCAACGTATCACAATACAAAGGGCTATTTATACAACCAATGAAAGATTATGCAGAAGCGACACGAACAGCAAAGTATAGGAATCTAAAACATTAAATCGGCACAAGATCTTGTACACGCGTCCTCACACAATGGAAAATTCCGAATTCGGGTCTTATATACATACAGGGTTTCAGAAATGACCAGTATATTTGAAACGGCAATAAAAACTAAACGAGCAGCGATAGAAATACACCGTTTGTTGCAATATGCTTGGGACAACAGTACATTTTCAGGCAGACAAACTTTCGAAATTACAGTAGTTACAGTTTTCAACAACAGATGGCGCTGCAAGTGATGTGAAAGATATAGAAGACAAAGCAGTCTGTGGGTGCGCCATTCTGTACATCGTCTTTCTGCTGTAAGCGTGTGCTGTTCACAATGTGCAAGTGTGCTGTAGACAACATGGTTTATTCCTTAGAACAAAGGATTTTTCTGGTGTTGGAATTCCACCACCTAGAACACAGTGTTGTTGCAACAAGACGAAGTTTTCAACGGAGGTTTAATGTAACCAAAGGACCGAAAAGCGATACAATAAAGGATCTGTTTGAAAAATTTCAACGGACTGGGAACGTGACGGATGAACGTGCTGGAAAGGTAGGGCGACCATGTACGGCAGCCACAGAGGGCAACGCGCAGCTAGTGCAGCAGGTGATCCAACAGCGGCCTCAGGTTTCCGTTCGCCGTGTTGCAGCTGCGGTCCAAATGACGCCAACGTCCACGTATCGTCTCATGCGCCAGAGTTTACACCTCTATCCATACAAAATTCAAACGCGGCAACCCCTCAGTGCCGCTACCCTTGCTGCACGAGAGACATTCGCTAACGATATAGTGCACAGGATTGATGACGGCGATAAGCATGTGGGCAGCATTTGGTTTACTGACGAAGCTTATTTTTACCTGGACGGCTTCGTCAATAAACAGAACTGGCGCATATGGGGAACCGAAAAGCCCCATGTTGCAGTCCCATCGTCCCTGCATCCTCAAAAAGTAATGGTCTGGGCCGCCATTTCTTCCAAAGGAATCATTGGCTCATTTTTCAGATCCGAAACGATTACTGCATGACGCTATCTGGACATTCTTCGTGAATGTGTGGCGGTGCAAACTGCCTTAGACGACACTGCGAACACCTCGTGGTTTATGCAAGATGGTGCCCGGCCACATCGCACGGCCGACGTCTTTAATTTCCTGAATGAATATTTCGATGATCGTGTGATTGCTTTGGGCTATCCGAAACATACAGGAGGCGGCGTGGATTGGCCTCCCTATTCGCCAGACATGAACCCCTGTGACTTCTTTCTGTGGGGACACTTGAAAGACCAGGTGTACCGCCAGAATCCAGAAACAATTGAACAGCTGAAGCAGTACATCTCATCTGCATGTGAAGCCATTCCGCCAGACACGTTGTCAAAGGTTTCGTGTAATTTCATTCAGAGACTACGCCATATTATTGCTACGCATGTTGGATATGTGGAAAATATCGTACTATAGAGTTTCCCAGACCGCAGCGCCATCTGTTGTTGAAAATTGTAACTACTGTAATTTCGAAAGTTTGTCTGCCTGAAAATGTACTGTTGTCCCAAGCATATTGCAACAAACGGTGTATTTCTATCGCTGCTCGTTTAGTTTTTATTGCCGTTTCAAATATACCGGTCATTTTTGAAACACCCTGTATGTACATGCGTATTGCACTGATTGTTCAGTAAACTGATGCTGTGCACACTTCTACAATGGCATGCCGAAGAGGAACACTGCAGCGTGAGTTTTTTCGATCAAAATCGTTAAAACTTGCAGCATCAACAAAGCACATCTTCTGCCAGTTGTAGCTAACAATTTCCGACCAAGACTATCAAGTTTGCACTTTCTGTCAGTGCTTTGTATCAATCAACGAGCTTCAAGCAGTCGGCTCTTGTCTGGTTTATACTGATTTTTATTTTTAAGCCAGATAACAATCCTGAGATACTATTACTCGATGAGCAAAACCACAAACACTTTAACAGAGAGAGCATAGATGTATTAGCAATACAGGAAAAGGTCAACTAATGTAGTTGTTTACCTGAGATCCAATGGGTAGAGTTAACTGTACTCATCCAACAATGTGCTCATCTGTTTGAGGAAAGTCCAAGAGTAATAACAGATTATGTCTACAACATGGATGTCTACCCCATGAAACATTTTGTTTTTCATCTTACTCCATACTGTGGGTACAAAAGGATGCGGTAAAGAAGGAAATAGAACGCATGATCGACTGGAGTGGGGTGGGGGGTGTGAGGTAATAGAACCTTCCCACTTACCCTACTGTAGTCTCGTATTATCAATTGCACAGCCAGATGGCAGTGCGGTTAGTGCTTGATAGAATGGGCGTAAGCAAAATTATTGTCCCAGTGAGGACACGACCAAAGAATTTAGAACAGCAGTTGCTGAAGTTTCATAGAGTTCGGTTTCTTACCTTGCTCGATCTAAAAGGATCCTACTGGCAAATAGCCTTGCACCATGAGAGAAAAAAGTATATAGCATTTATATGTGGGGGAAGGAGTTATGAATTATGTGTGTTACTTTTTGGCTTAAGTGTAAGTGCTGGTGTTTTTAGTGCAGCCATGGATAAAGTATTGGGACTGGAGCTGCTTAACCAAGTTACAGTAAATGTACGTGATCTTTCGAATTCGACTCCCACATGGGGAGAGCACATATATGTAATAACGAAGATGCTTTGCCGTTCTTCTGAATATGGGGTAACCGCAAACTTGAAAAAGTGTGAATTTGGAAAAGAGAGGATTAAATTTTTAGGACACATTATTTCACCTCAAGGCGTCTTGCCTGATTCTGGGAAACTGCGTGCGATTAGATACTTGCCACCTCCACAAAATAAGAAACTCCTCAAGCGTATTTAGGCCGGGCCTCATTCTTCAAGAAATTAGTGTCCAACCAGCTCTTAAAGAGTGACACACTGTTGAACTTACTAAGTAAAAACAATACTTAGCTTTAGATAAGTCAATGCCAAAAAGATTTTGAAAATATAAAGGATACTCTTGTCAATGTCGGTATTTTAAACCACCCTGACATGAACCAGAAATTTGTCCAAGTACAGAAACATCATCACAAGGCCTGGGGGCATGTTTTCTCCAAATTATGCAGATAAATAGTAATCAGATGCCAAGTAACATCAGTTTCACGAGTAGAATGATTACAGATTGCAAGTGGGCATAATCTGTAATCGAACTCAAAGCATTCCCTGTCATGTGGGCGTGGTACACAAACGATCATTGTAATCACCAAGCCCTCTCATTTCTCCTAACCTGGAAACTACTACAAAGAAGGACAACTCTGTGGTGCTTACATTTACAAAAATTTTGTTTTGAAATAGTGTACATTAGGGATGAGCAAAACATAATAGCCAATGCACTATCGAGACTGCCACATGGTTTGAATTAAATTTTGTAATTTACTGAAAAGACCTCAGATATTAGAATCTTACTAATGCATGAAGGAACCTATGACTGTTCTATGTAAAAATGTGCCACAGCCTAGGATAGCTGCAAGATGATGATCAGTGCTGGAAAAAGGCAAGGTAAAAAATCACAAGACGCTAGGTACACAAATGTAAACAAGGTCTACATGTCACACCAAGAACTGCTATTTCATACATGCACACCAGAACAAGAAAATTGGTGTGCGTGCTTACCAGAGGACTATGTTGATAGCTTTATTAAGTGCACTCATAACTTGTGGCGCACTATGGGGTATCCAACTGTGCAGACAAAATCACCAAGACGTGGGATACAATAAGAGATCAGAAAATGTGTAATATGCCAAAAAGCCACACACACTAATAAGCAAATTACATCTTATCATTCTGATGAAACCACCTGAATCAGTGGATGCAGCTGGCCCATATCCGCAAGGAAAGGGGGAAGTGAAATATGTAACAGCATTGTATGAAGTCTTTTCTAAACACCTCAAATTATATGCTGTAAGATCAGTAACCTCAAGCCTAATCATGAGGAGAATAATGGAAGATTACTTCTCAAGGCAGGAAAGCCTTGGATAATCTTAACTGACAATGCGTCATATTTCTGTAGCATGAGATGGAAAGAATTTGTCAATACATACAACAGCAAACACATATTAGTATCTTGTTTTCACCCAGAGGCCAGCCCCACTAAAAGAGTATTTAGATGGTTTGACCGATTCATCTGTGCATATAGCTGACAAAAATACAATAAACGCCGATTCCCATTATAGTGCGGCAGCGCCAATGGCAAGCGTTTTGTGAGGTGACACGGCAACTCGCGGAATTGGTGTTCCCATATGGAAGCAGGACGGTAGCAGTAGCCAATGACGGATCGCCACCGAGATGTGGGGCAGGACCCATTGAAGCTTGAGGGACATTTGATTTCCGTGAAGAAAACGCGAAATTGGGTGAAGGCATACCAATTTTTATTATCTTTACGATGTACTCTTTTACACATTTCATTATCCATGTTTTCTTATTTCACCAGAAACAGGTTTGATGATTACCATTCATGATTGTTCACTATTTCATTTAGAAAACCGATCGCCCCAGAACAGAAACGCAATGATACTTTCATAACAGCTTTTAGTATTGCAAGTTACAGTACCTAAACGCAGTTTACTGTAATGATGGTACATTAGCTGTTATGCAGTAGTCATTTATTTATAATTGAAAATATCTTATAGTTGATTCTCAGTATTTGCTATGTTAAGATCATGTATTTTAACCACTCTGTGAGTGTTAGCTATTGAAACTACCAATGAAGTAGTATCACAAAACTCGGTTCCATCTGTAAACTGCCACTAACATTATAATTACCAAGATAGACATAACGCTAACACCCACATCACAGTTTGCATGGCTAACTACGCTACTGGTGATTAACAGATTGAAACAATGTATGATAAAAGAGATTATTCATGATGAGAGACTGGAATTAGACAGCAATTATAGGAAGAGAAAGTAGAAGAAATGAAAGAGGAAGAGACCTGATAGAATTTTGCAAAGAACACAATTTAATAATAGCCGATACATTGCTTAAGAATAATGAAATAAGGATACATATTTGGAACAGAGTTTTCAAAATCAGATTTTAAATTGTAAGACATTTCCCAGTGCAGACACAGACCGACGGTAATTTATTGGTTTACAACCAAAGAGACAGTAAACAGCAGGAAATTAAGGAGATGGAAGCTGAATAAGTTAAGACCCAGAGGTTTTTGTTAATCTTAAAGGGACATTAGGCAACGAGTGACTGACACAGAGGAAGGAATCCACTGTAATACAAATGGATATCTTCGAAAGAAGAAGTGATGAATGCAGCAGGTGATATAAATGGGAAAAAGGTACTGCAGAAATCCTTGTATAAAACATGGTAAATTGTAATTTACAATAATGCAGCAAATAAAGTAGGCTGTAGGGAATATAAATGGTTAAAGAAAATGGCGTTGACAGAGAACTAAAAATTGCAACTACGATTTTGTACTTGGAAAACAGATGCTGAAATTGTATAAGGAAGAAAACTTTACTCAACAGAGAAGCAACTGTCAAGCTCATTTGGCAAGCCAGAACTATGCAAAGAAGAGAAGGCTAAAAGGTGGAAGGAATATGTAGAGGGAGGGGCTCTACAAACTAACATGAGCACAATATTAGATACCTGTGAAATGTCTGAATACTCAAGGCTGTACTGGTCCTACTACCTAGCTTAGGAAGCAGATAGAAGAAAGGCACACCTGTGTTTATAGCATTTGTATATTTAGAGAAAGACCTTGACAATCTTAACTGAAAGAGACTCTTTAAAGGTCTGGAGATATCAGCGATAAAAAATAGCGACAGAAACCAAACTATAATTGTATGACTCAATGACTTGAAAGGGAAGCAGACCATTTTCAGGTGTGTTAAAGGATGCAATATTTTTAATTATCGTTTATGTCAGGGAAATAAGGCATTTTGGCAGCCACTATCGAATTGGCAATTGGATCATAACACCTAAAGTGGTACGTGTGAAACCAGTTATTATGACTCATCCTTCATAACTATTTGCAAGGCTGGGATAAGTGAGTCTTCATGGATGTTGAAGACGATTTACAGAATATTATATTAGGTACTTTATGCGAAGGTGTTTGACATGAAGATTCGATCAGGGATGTAAAATCTTTCGATATCCTGCCCATAAAGACTATTGTAGTGATTCTGGAAAGAGTAATTGGCAGTCTGATATTGTTACATGAAATTATAAAGTATTCTAAATGTTGTAAATAAACAAAATGTCTTAAAGCAAAATGAAATAATTAATAATAAGTTTATTTACTTGTCTGTCACCCACAACAAGAACAGAAATATACGTTTTGTAAATAACAAACGCATTTTCCTTGCTGTGGTGTATTTTATTTGTTCCAGACTCGTTTCGGTTTTTACATTAAGGCATTTCTAGTCGAATATTTGTGATATTGGTAGGTTATGAATGGGGTGCACTCAGCCTTGTGATGTTAATTGAGGAGCTACTCGACCGAATAGTAGCGGCTCCCGTCAAAGAAAACCATCATAACGACCGGGAGAGCAATGTGCTGACCACACTCCCCTCCTATCCGCATCCTCGGCTGAGGATGATACGGCGGTCGGATAGTCCCGATGGGCCACTTGTGGCCTGAAGACGGAGTGCTTTGGTAGGTTATGAAACAGTTCACATGCTATTTTTTATGTGGATAAGTGATAACATACAATTAATTGCGTTTTTGTGTGGCATCTGCATTTCCTCTCATCTGGTCGCAGGCTGTAGGCCGTGCTATATGTATGTTTGTGTGTGAATTCCTAAGAAACCAAACTGCTAAGGTTATCGTTCCCTAGACTTGCATACTACTTAAACTAACTTATGCTAAGAACAACACATACACACCCATGCCCAAGGGAGGAATTGAACCTTTGGCAGGGGGGGCTGCACAGTCCATGACATGGCACCTTAAACCGCATGGCCACTCCACATGGCAGGTCGCACTACAACTTCACTTACGAGACATAAGAACATTCCCATGTTACAAAAAGAAACTTCTTCACGGTTTTCATGTTCTTCTGTCACTCGCTGCGGATATTTTACCAAAAACTTATTTTAAGTTGTAACTACTGTGTGTTCAATTTACGTCTTTTCTTATTTGGTTTGTTTGTGTACATATTGCCAACCTAACAAATTATATGCTGAAAACTAAAGTCTGCCCGTTTCTGTTCTCTTTATATCTGTTTATGTGTGTGTGTAGTTAGTCAGGGTGAGTTGTAGAAAGTTGAATATTAATGTAGTAGCTGTCGGAGAGTAGTTGAAAGTTTTTGAGTTCCGCTGATTCGAGTTTTGATAGAAATGTATTGTAGAGGGTTTCATGTAAGAGTGAGGACAAAGGGGTTGAATGCCAGTATTCTGATAATAATCGTCTGTTGAAGTGCTGTTCTACTATTTTATTTATTAATGTAAGCAGTGATTTTACTCTTACATGAACCCGTTCCTAAAAAATTTAAACCAAAACTCAGATGACCTGAACACCAAAACTTTCAGCCATTCTCTGACAGCTGTTCCATTCACATTCAACTTTCTTTAACTCGTACTCACCATCCACACACACTTACAGATATAAATAGCACAGAAATGAACAGACGTTAGTTTTCAGCATATAATTCGTTAGGTTGTCAACATGTATGTAAAAAACCCAATAGGTAGAGACCTTAAGTAAACACACTGTGATTACGGGTTTTAATCACAGCTATCGGTAAAATGTCTACATCTAGTCACAGAAGAATAATAGTGCTCCACACCAATTAGCGCAAAGAGCATGAAAATTGTGAATAAAAGAGTGCTAAAGTGAAAATGTGCTTATGTTCTGTATGCTAAGTTTTAGAGCGACCTCCAGCAGTACTAGAACATGCACTGACGCTATGAAATGGTGCGCTGATTATGGCTAGGTACTACCCGAAACCTAGATTCGGATTTGTCAAATAAAACCTGCAAGAAAAGGATGACTGATTCCTGTGGTATTCCATTTGAAAGTCATAAAACAGTCATTGAGTGCAACCACATTCCTAATGGAAGATGACCTGACAATATTAGGTACTGTACCAGAAAAACAAATGTACATTTACAGCATCTGGGCCCTGTTAGATCCTTGACTAACTCTGAAAATAAAACAAAGCCGAACTGTTGAGACAAAACCTTACTCTCCAATGCCCATTCAGTGCATTGCAGACGACATAAATGTATAGAAATAGTGGTCTTCTGAATGCAATAGTATATTGCAGCGATATTAGTTGCCAGATATTTCATTACATATATGTTTTTGTACACAGTCATAAACGTCGATCAAAAAGATTTCAAAGGTGATTTTATCAACTGGAAAATGATTTTCAAACAAACGTCATCATCAGCAGATGATAGTGTATTGGATATCCCTAAATGACTCCTACGAGATGCCATACCCAACATTTGTGTTTTCGTTTTTTGCTCATCAATGTCAATATAATCTCTTTAGCTAAGAACTAAACAATTCCTGTATGAATAATTTCACTTGCTAACTTGAAAATTATGTAAGTTGCGTTTCCAGCTTCTGCATGTGGAATAGCTAACTTAACATGTGTTGGGGAGGGGAGGGGAGGAGATGCATGTGTAAGAAATTCATGTGTGTGGAAACCTGGCTTACATCTACGTACAATAAATTACAATTGGCCTATATAAATCAATTTCAGTAGTTGATTCCAATGTTCATTCTTTTCAGTGTTTTAGCAGCATGGGTGTGCAATGGTTTATTGTATAATATCTATTTTTGCTGTTTCAGTAGATATGCAATTCTTTGTTGGATGATTCCTATTTATGCTCTCTATACTACTGCAATAAACAACATGCACTGGTATATGTAACTGGGGTTAACCTACATAGATCAATACCACTTGCCAGGTCCATTGGTCACCATTTTTCGCGTTTTTCCAGTGTGTGTGTGCAGTAGTACGTCCAAGGATTTCTTCTTATTATTATTTAAAAGTTTTGGATGTACAAATATGGATCAGATTTAATAACATATTTGCATAGCCACTTTAACACACTAATGATCACATAAAATACTTAACTATCAGGCTGTACCATTTTTAAATACAATATTGTGCTATCACACATAATTACACAATCTGTATTTATTGTACAGTCTACCTATACACATTTTATTTCTGTTGTACCACACATAGAACACATCTTAGGTTTACTACCTGGTCTTTCTAGGCATATTTTAATTACATTACGCTGGATGACTTTTTCCAATTTCTTTGCATTAGTATGTATCCACTTACTGGATAAAAGGCCTTTTTATAAGCAACAATTTTATTTACTTAAATTTATCTTTCAAGCTACTCATAATACTTGTTATATGAAAAGGTAAACAGTTGTATAGTTTTATTTCTGTATAAGCAGTATTCCTTTCAAGTTCAGCTGTTTGTGTTGTGCAACTCTTAAGTTTACACTGTTTCTGGCCGCATGATTATGTATATCTTCGTTTTTATTGAACTTGTTTTTATATTACTATGCAAATATATATATATATATATATATATATATATATATATATATATATATATTGAAACGCGTATGTATTTAGTACAGCGATGGCGAGGCATGACAGAATCTCTGACCAGAAAGTTATTTATCGTTGCTTGACCGCGCGAGAGTTCAGTTGCATGTAGGGAGTCGGCAGTGGCAGTTGCGGTCGAGTTGCGGGAGAGTTCAGTTGTTGTACGTAGCGAGTCGCGGGAGCATGTAGTAGCGCGCGAGAGACAGTCGCAGTTGTGTGTGAGGAGTCGGCGGGCGTCGACATGGGGCTCTGGTCAAGATTCAGGACGAGGTATACTTTTTAAATAAGGTAATGAAGCAGCATTGCGCACATCTGATAATGTAATGTATCTTAACTGTAATTAATTTGTTCAAGAATCGCCCCAATAATAATTTTGTTTTCAAACCAAGCATTTTAACAAAACAAACATTTTATTGAAAGAAAATTTCCCATGCATTTCCTTAAAGAAAAAATTTACTTAAATTCAAAGAATAATTGCGATGCATTTCCTCCAAGCTATGGCGAAAAATAACAGCAGATGCAATTTTACTCAGGTAAGAACAGGGCCTAAGATCGACATTTCGGTCTATTTGCGTTTTCATTGTCACTGAGATTTCATTTTTTTATTGAATTGACTTTCATTTTTGTGGGCAGCTTACACTTGGCTCAGATTCCTATTTCTCATTTATTGTCTTTGTCATTAAATTTATTTGCTGGGAGGTTACACTAGGTTCTATTCTCGTTAACATTTAATTATTGTCATTAAATTTATTTGCTGGGAGGTTACACTTAGCACGATTTTCATTGTCATTTAAATATTGTCATTCAAAATTCTCCGGGGAGGTTACACTTGGTGACATCCGGTCCAGGATCGTATTTCGTTGAGAATCTTCTGAGAAGTAGTTAGATTTCTGCTCTTATTTACTTAATATAATTAGCATTTGGCGCAATGTTTTTACTAATTTTATGACTTTCTTTCCTCAGATCATTGGCAATTCGTTGCTCTGTTGTATTTGTGTTTGTTGCTTTTTGCATTGTGCTTATTTCATTTGTGAATAATTGTGACTATTGTAAAAATGCGGCGAAAGACTGTGAATAGTGTATCGCGAGGTATTATGAACGAAATAACCGACTTAAGCAACTTCACCGATAGTACTAGTGACACGCAGTATAATGATGACAATCCTGCGTTCACTGACAATCAGTGCGTTCCAACCACTCATGATGATTTTTGTCTTAATGATGAGCAAACGAACTCGGTTATGTCCTCTGTTGATTTGACGACAATTGATGACGCGGGGCGCTCTATTGTAATGAGCGCTACCCAGCTTAACACACCCAGTATGGAAAATTCAAGTAATGCACGACATATTTTTCTAATGAAAATGGACAGGATACTGAAAGTACGACGGATCCATTTAATTCCGAAATAGTGACCGACAGTGTACATTTGACTGGCAAACCTTTTTGTAAATCTCAGAATAATCAAATGGTTACAGAAAGCGAGACAATTCCAGATCCACCATTAAACAGCACGGAGAATAGAGCCGGTAATTTTGGCTTGGATCAAGTTATGGCATTTTTACGACAAATGGATGAAAAACAGAGAAAAAACAAGACAACAATGATGAAAATTTCAAACAACTTAGTGAACAGGTTAAACAACAGAACGAAAAACAAGACAAGCTTAATGAAAAATTAGACAACAATTCCAGACAGTTAAATGAAAAATTAGACAACAATTCTAGACAGCTTAGTGAACAAATCAGAGCCATTGCCGCGCAGTGTCATGACAGTAAGGAACAGTTACGCGAGGAAATTGAGGCTTGTTCAAGAAAAAATAGCGAAGAAATTAGATCTGTTGCTCAAGAATTAAGGGATATGCAAACAGCTGCAACAGAAACACTTAGAGAGGAAATTAGTACAGTCGCTAAACAATGCTCTGAAAAAGCTACACAATTACGCGACGAGTTTAAAGCAATGACAGCAGAACTTTCGCGGACAGTGGACGCAAAGATAGACGCGAAATTCGACCAACAGAACACTCAGATTGACGAACGCTTTAATCACCACATACAAAACAGTGATACGCGTTTCCGCAAATTTATTCAGGATCAAAATAAAGTAAAACGTCAAGTAATGGAAACAATCACTGCACAGAGACAAGAAGACAAACGTAAAATGTTTGCAAAAGCAAAAACATACGTAGACAACAATATTGCTACAGTGTCAGACAAAATTAATACTATCAAGCAGTCGAACACAGAATTACGTGACGAAATTTCCGATCTTAAATTAAAAACAGACACATACACAATAGATTTTCAAACAGTGACCGACAGACTCGAACAATTAGAACTAACACAGGATTCCGATGTCGTCAAAGCTGATGTTAAAAACTGAACGAAACTACACGTAAGTTGCAAAAACAGATTAATGCCTCAGACTCTAAAACCAATGATCAGGTAAAAATACTGACTGAAAAATGTGATGAACTGGCCAGTCGTATTGACGTTATTGAAAATAATAATGACAGCAAATCAGACGATACTTCACCGGTTTCATTTAATCAAACACCTGAATTTCAAAATTTACAACAGACAGTTAATGAGATCGATTCGTCTAATAACACGTTGCGTAGAAAATTGTCAAGTTTACAGCAAGAAATAACAGAGATGAAAAATATTTCAATTAATAACACATTACAACAGACGCCACTTTGCGAACATTTGTCAGACTCACGCATTGCGTATAATATGGGTAATCTACAGAGAGTACGGGAATTAGATTCAGAACAGATACAAACAAATAGATTCTCTTACAATACAGAACCCGTTCCGTCATACAGAGACGATAGTTTTGATTACAAACATTTTCTGTCAGTGAGAAAATTTAAAGTGTTTAAAAATGACAGAACACAGATTCACCCTCTGGACTGGATACAACAATTTAGCTTTGCTTTTCCACCGACTTGGCCTGTAACGCACAAACTTGAATTTATTTGCAGTTTTTTGGAAGGCGAACCAGCAACTCGTATGAGACCGATCGCGAGACAATGTTACTCGGTAGAGGAATTTCAGAATGCTTTTCTGTCAGCATATTGGTCGAAGACGACACAACGTGGAATTAAAGATCAGTTAATTAGTTTACCAAATTATGAGAACTCAAATTTTCTCAGTGTCACGCAATTTTTTGAGCACATGGTCCAACAAAACCAGTACTTAAGTGAACCGTACAGTGAATCTGCACTTATACAATTATGCATTTCTAAATTGCCACGATCATTAAGAGTGTCATTTTTAACGGGTCAGCAGAAGGAAAATATTTCGGCATTCAGGGATGTGTTGCAGCTTTTAGAAGTGCAGCAATCAGATTATTCTTTCGTAAACAAAAATTTTTCATATAATAACCAAGGTCAACAAACATACAGTAATAACGATCAGTCAAGTAATTTCAATAGTAAAAGTAACAGACGCTTAAGGCACGACAACTACCAGAACTTTAATAGCAGACAAAATTCTAATTATCAGTATCGTCAAAATTGTCAGCAACAGGAACCACATTTTGGTAACAATAGACGTTTTCCAAACAACAGCATGAAAGTCAGCCGGTTGGAACACCTAACCAACAATTTAATACACAAGTTCAACCTAACTTTAATGTTTCGCCGCGTGCACGTATAGTCCCAGATCCAACAAATAATAACGCACGGCAGCACAGCAGCAAAGGAACAACTACATACAGAAAACACAGTATTTCAATTCCTATCGCAATGCACCGTATAGGAATGACTATCACGACAGACGTAAAAACGATGAGCACAATTATCAGCGTACATATAATAACAGTCGGTCTTACTTAGACTAGACTTAGAGAAAGCTTTTGACAATGTTAACTGGAATACTCTCTTTCAAATTCTGAAGGTGGCAGGGGTAAAATACAGGGAGCGAAAGGCTATTTACAATTTGTACAGAAGCCAGATGGCAGTTATAAGAGTCGAGGGGCAAGAAAGGGAAGCAGTGGTTGGGAAAGGAGTGAGACAGGGCTGTAGCCTCTCCCCGATGTTATTCAATCTGTATGTTGAGCAAGCAGTAAAGGAAACAAAAGAAAAATTCGGAGTAGGTATTAAAATCCATGGAGAAGAAATAAAAACTTTGAGATTCGCCGATGACATTGTAATTCTGTCAGAGACAGCAAAGGACTTGGGAGAGCAGTTGAACGGAATGGACAGTGTCTTGAAAGGAGGATATAAGATGAACATCAACAAAAGCAAAACGAGGATAATGGAATGTAGTCAAATTAAATCGGGTGATGCTGAGGGGATTAGATTAGGAAATGAGACACTTAAAGTAGTAAAGGAGTTTTGCTATTTAGGGAGTAAAATAACTGATGATGGTCGAAGTAGAGATGATATAAAATGTAGACTGGCAATGGCAAGGAAATCGTTTCTGAAGAAGAGAAATTTGTTAACATCGAGTATAGATTTAAGTGTCAGGAAGTCGTTTCTGAAAGTATTTGTATGGAGTGTAGCCATGTATGGAACTGAAACATGGACGATAACCAGTTTGGACAAGAAGAGAATAGAAGCTTTCGAAATGTGGTGCTACAGAAGAATGCTGAAGATAAGGTGGGTAGATCACGTAACTAATGAGGAGGTATTGAATAGGATTGGGGAGAAGAGAAGTTTGTGGCGCAACTTGACTAGAAGAAGGGATCGGTTGGCAGGGCATGTTTTGAGGCATCAAGGGATCACAAATTTAGCATTGGAGGGCAGCGTGGAGGGTAAAAATCGTAGAGGGAGACCAAGAGATGAATACACTAAGCAGATTCAGAAGGATGTAGGTTGCAGTAGGTACTAGGAGATGAAGAAGCTTGCACAGGATAGAGTAGCATGGAGAGCTGCATCAAACGAGTCTCAGGACTGAAGACCACAACAACAACAACGGTCTTACCAACAGCAAAATCATCCGAAAGAACATATTCTCATGAATGAACCCGACAGTAGGTATCATCCAGAGCGTAATACTTCTGGAAGAAGTAATAGAACAGTTCAGATAGTAGAAATGCTACAACATCATTCCTGACAATAATAATACGTCAGATAGGATTTGACTAGATACAGTACAGATCGCGTCTTCCAGTAACACAAGCACTACTATAGACACGCACAATCTTGTTCACGAAAATGTAATTACTTTTGACGATATCAGAGACACTCTCTTGCAGGAAAGACCAGTTGTTCAGAAAACCATTTCACATCCTGTTATCGAAATTAAAATTGGATCTTCGAAATTTTCAGCAGTAATCGATTCCGGATCACCTATGTCAGTAATAAATGAAGAAACTTTTAACGAGTGTAACAAAGAGAATACATATCCTACATTACCTTTAGGCAAAACGAAAGTAAAAGGAGCAGTATCGAGTAAAGGAGTGGACGTTAAATTACAGACACATTTATCATTTTGTATTGCAGGTCATACTTTTCACTCAAATTTTTGGATTGTTCCTTTATTGACAACAGACATTATTTTAGGTACTAATTTTCTCGTACAACACGACGCAGTGGTTGATTTTCAAAATTCCTATTTAATGTTGAAGGATGAAAATGTGCAATTGGCTTTAGAGTTTCAGCATTCTTTATCTGCGGATGAACAAACAACTAATCGTACAGAGGTCATTTCCGGAACACGTAACATAGACCGTAATTCCACATTGTTCACAGATACGTACGTACATAACTATAACACTCCAGACGAAGCTGACTACGACGTAATGCAAATGATTTCTGATGAAGTTAAACAAAGCAGTGCAAATACAGACGACGAACGCACGCAACTACGCAAAATTCTTTTACAGCAAGCTCCAGTTTTTGACAACATTCCTGGTACTATGTCCGGATTTATGTATGAATTTCAAGTCAAACAGCACGATACATTTAAAGCTAAACTTTATCCCATTCCGTATATCCATAGAGAACAAGTTAAGAAAGAATTGCAGGATATGCTCGACCAAGGAATTATTGAACCAGCAGTTAGTCCGTACATAAACCCGCTACATATTGTTAAGAAAAAAGATGGCTCACTTCGCCTTGTACTTGATTCACGTCACATCAATGACATAATTATTAATGAAACAGATCGACCTCAGACATTAGAAGAACTTCTACAAAAATTTCACGGTACTGCTATTTACTCCACATTAGATTTGAAATCGGGATTTTGGCAAATTCAACTTCATCCGAATTGCAGAAAGTATACAGCTTTTCTCTGTTTTGGCGACTGTTATCAATTTTGTAAATTACCGTTCGGATTAACTATTTCTTCAGCAGCTTTTATTCGCGGTTTGAACACAATACTTCCGACAGAACTTTAAAGACAGAATGACGACGTACATAGATGACATTCTTATTGAAGAAGCTAACTGGACTGAACACAATCTGATTCTAGAACGACTGTTACAAACTTTTCATGCTCAAGGACTCACAGTTAATCTCAGTAAATCGCATTTTGGCAAAACTTCTATAAAATTTCTTGGACACGTAATTTCAGCAGAAGGCATTGCACCTGATCCGGAAAAACTTCAAGCTCTACGTGACATTACTATTCCTACAACGAAAAAACAATTACGCAGTTTTTTGGGCTTAATTAACTTTTTTCGTAAATTTATTCATCACTCTGCTTTAGACACACCTAAATTATGCCAATTGACAGGTAAAAACACTATTTGGTTCTGGGATAAGCAAGCACATTCTGAATTCATGAACCTGAAAGAAGCCTTGTTGAATGCACCACTTTTATCGCACCCAGATCTTACCAGAAATTTTTCTATTGCCACCGACAGTTCTAACACCGCTTTAGGCGTACATATTTTTCAGGAAATTGAAGAAGATGGCTCTACAGTAATTAAAAACATCGCATTTGCAAGCCGCATTCTGTCACCTGCTGAACGAAATTATTCCGTTACAGAACTGGAAACATTATGTGTTGTATGGGCTTTTACGAGATTTCGGCACTTTCTTTATGGCAGACATACCACCGTCCACACAGACCATAGAGCTATACAATTTTTACTTTCGGCTAAATTCACTCACGACAGATTAAGCAGATGGAAACTTTATTTACAGGAATTTAATTTTACGATTGTTCACATTCCCGGCACACAAAATGTTATAGCAGACGCACTATCGCGTTCTCTCAGCAACAATCAGCAAGACGTAGCAACCAACTTCTGCAAAGCAAATTTCAGTGTCATGTACATTCAGCAAGTTGCATTTGAAAATTTTATTTCATCGTCATTACAGGACATAGCAAAAGAGCAAAGTAAAGACAATGTGTGGAAAGAAATTAAACACCTTTGGCAAGATAAGAATAATGTTACGATTAGAAACCATTACACTGTACGCAATGACATTCTGTTTCGGCGCTCTCATCCTGACAGCAACAATTGGTTATTATGCATTCCTGACGAACTGGTTAACAAATTAATCTGGTACACTCATTTAAGTTATGCACATTACGGAGCCAGAAAATGTTTTCTTATACTGAGACAGAACTCTTATTTTACCAACATGGAGAAACGTATACGACGAGTTTTAGCATCATGTAAAATTTGCCAGAAAGCTAAGTCAGACACCACTTCACATATTCCTCCATTATATTCCATTATACCTGTCAAATTAAGACATATAGCCGCAGTAGACATTTTTGGTCCAATTCCGAGAACTAACATCGCTACATCTTTGTCGCTGTTGAACTCACTTCAAAATTTGTTACATTCACTCCGTTACGCAAAGCTACTGCTAAAACTGTTTCAAGAGCATTTGTACAACATTTTCTATTTCATGTAGGGCATGTGTTGAAAGTAATTTCCGATAATGGATCACAATTTCGTTCTGCTATATGGACACGCATGTTACGAGCTAGAAACATTTCTCCGATCTTTATATCCAGGTACCATGCTTCTTCGAACCCTTGTGAACGATTAATGAAAGAAATTGGTAAACTGTGTAGAATATACTGCCACAAAAGACATATTGATTGGGACACACACATATTCTCATTCCAAGATGTAATTAATTCCATACCAACTGAATCCACTATGCTATCTCCGTCTGTTATACTGAAAAATGCTGAACCACCTAACAAAATTAAAGAATTAGTAAACTTTCCTACATCTCGTCGATTACGACACCACGAAATAATTAACATTGCGCTAAACAACATCAAACGTGCCGCAGAACGCCGAAGAAGACAGCAAAAACAGGTTTGTACACGCCGTGACTTTCACATTGGACAGAAGATATTAGTACGTACACACTATTTATCCAGCAGAATAAAAGGTAAGTGCAGTAAATTTGAACTTCTATACGCAGGTCCATATCGGATTCGAATCATTCCTCACCCCAATGTTGTACACGTCGAAACTTTGAGAACCAGGAAAAGTAAGGGGAACCACCATGTGTCGAACATTAAACCCTTTATTGAATGAAACCACTTTATGATTTAACATGCTATGATGCCATTCACAAATTTTTATGACCACTTATGCAATTATATTCACATGATTAATTATTGATGACTATCGTATTTCTTCTTGGCAAGTGCGCGGCAAGGTAAAGTTAGCAGGTCGCTTTTCTTGTCGTTACACATCAGACCGTGCATATTTTTCCAGACAAACTTACGTATTTTATGAGTAATTATGCAATTCTATGTAGTGACGTATTAATTTTATCAAATTCTCTCTCCATTAAAGTCTTTAATTCTCACCTCTATTAACTACACTAGATACAAGCTGAACACAACGAACGTCACATTTTGTCTTTCTTATGTATGTACGATTGTTTTCATGTTCTGTTTGTATGCACTGTGAAATAGTTAAGGTATAACACACACCAGTTGACTTTGACATTTTTTTGCCCTATGATATCTCAACATCGTGACTGTTTTACATTTTTTTTTTTTTTTTTTTTTTTTTTGCTGCTGCATTGTGATATTCTCTGTACATTTTTGCCATTGAACACTGTCTATGCTTTTGACATATTACGTTTTCTGTCATGTTATGCTGTATGCTTAATTATGTCACCATAAACCAGTCATTATTTAGTGGGTATATGATTTAAATGCAAGACATTAATCTTTGTTCATCAATTTAAGAAAGAAATGATGCGTAAAGGAAATAAATTAAACAGAAATGGGAATTTCAACTGCGGAATGATCGAAAGAAGATGCAAACCTCGTGAGGACGAGTAAATGGATCAGAATTAACAAGCATTAACAAGAATATACTATACATCGTAGAATAGCAGTCTTAACTAATTTTTTCTTTCAGAATACAAGGCGATTGATGCAGGCTGTCAGACAGAACTACACATCTTAGTTTTAGTGATGAAATATGCTAGAGATAAGGAATAGTTGTGTAATGAGTAATGAAGTGATTTTTTTTTTTTTTGCAGATGATAATGAATGCTGATGAAGAGTAATGATGAAGAATATGCTACTATGAATAATGAAGTTTTTCTTTACAGGTGATGATAATAATGAAGTTATGATAATATGGATAATGAAGTTTTTTCTTTACAGATGAGTATGATGTTGAAGTTTATGTATTTATGCTATGTGGTTATTTAAGTATTTGTTGCAGTTTGTTTTGACAGTATGTTTTATATCGTATGGTATGACTGAAGGTTTTGGAAAGGACAGCTATGGAACACATTTTTTATACACATTTCACTACCTGTTAATTCGAAGTTCACTACTTTTCAGCATAGTATGCGTTTCTTCTGTCAGCTCAATAATCCATTTTGTATTTTTTCCAGGAGAAGCCTTTCATGATACTTACTAAACTTGTTACTTATTAAACCTATACTAGTACTTGCATTTTTTTTACCCAGTTGTGTCACAACCTTGCTACAGCTGACTCATGATGAATGACGTTACACATTTTTCATTTACAGGAACAACCTAGAAGCAAATTTTTTTCTTTTTCTCTTCTTGCTTTCCCTTATGATTACCCAAACCAATGCATTGCTAACAAAAAAAAAGGTGTGTATCACCAGTTCCAAATAATGCTACCCATTTAAGAGAGTTCTGAATAATACTGAATGATGAACAATGTTTTGTACTTTTCAATACTTGCTGGCCACTGAGTGCCAATAATTAGTGTAACTAAATGAATAATGTTAATACTATACCATTCATTAGCTCCTGTTTTCAATGATGACTTTTGACGTTTTGTAACTGGCCAATGACTGCCAATAATTAAAAATTTTGTACTATTCAATACTTGCTGGCCAATGAGTGCCAATAATTAGTATAACTAAATGAATTATGTTAATGCTATGCCAATAATTGACTCTCCTTTTCAATGATGACTTCTGATGGTTTATAATTGGCCAATAAGTGCCAATGTTCACTATAATCAGTTAATTTTATGAACATTATTCTGTCATACTAAATATGCTTTGTAACTGGCCAAGGACTGCCACTGTTTATTGCAAGATGATTACCCATGATGCCAATAGTTGCTATAATCAGTTAATTTTATGAACATTATTCTGTAATACTAAATACATGGTATTGAAATGTTCAATAACTGGGCTATGAATGCCGCAAACTACTAATGTAATTCTCAATGAAGACTACTATGTGACTTAATGTCCTTCACCTTCTGAGCTAACTACCCTGAATTACTGCAATATCCATTTGTCCTGTCCATGCTCATGATCATGGAGCACTATATTTGGTTTTTGCACTAATTCTACGTTGGTGTGCCTTGTAAGAGCGTGGTGTTGACATGACATGCTGTCCACCACCGTGAGCGATGAAGAAGTTATTATGGTCTCACTGTTTGGTGTACCTGATGTACTGCCAAAATGATAACAGGGAATATTACTACGACATTTCGGTGTCTTGGATACGCTGATAAATACTTCTGGGAAAAGAACTGCAAATTGTCTCACTTGGTGTTGTATTTCTGTGGAAAGATATGGACTTTCAGTGCGGCTGTGTGCAACCTAAGTGCTACAACCATGACGCAATCCTTCCTATTCCTTCCCTAATTCTTGTAAAATGAAAAAGTCATATACAGTGCGTGTGCACTTCCTTTCATTTGTTAATAAGATCAGTTATCCTGAAATTACTAAAGACTTCTATAGTGCATGTGCACTTTATTACACTCCTTGATTTGTTTGTTTGTTGTAGAAAAATACTAAAGAGTACTACAGTGCGTGTGCACTTTTGTCATTTGTCAATATGATTTGTACTCATTAGGTTTATTTGTCATAAAAATATTAGAGAGTTTTTCAGTACGTGTGCACTTTATGCCATTTGTACTCATTACGTATATATTTTGTGGTTTTCTGATATGTTCTGTAGTACAGTGCGTGTGCACTTTTGCCATTTATTAATACATTTTGTGATTTGCTGATATATTCTCAACTGCAGTGCATGTGCACTTATGCCACTTGTCAACATGATTTTTTACCATTGCGTTTATTTGTTATGAAAATGCTAAAGAGTTTTTCAGTGCATGTACACTTATGTCATGTGTTAATATGTTTTGTGCCGAACGTCAGTTACTATGCACTTATGTCATATGTTCTGTACTCATTGTCATTGTCTGAAATGTTTTGTACTCGGTGCATGTGCACCACATTTAATTCATGTACTACATCTGAATATTCTGTAAATTGTAAAAGTTAATTAATTGAGAAAAAATTTGTTGCTCATGGCAAGTCCAAATGACTCACCATCGCTGCCAAATTTTTGCCCCTCCAGTGGAGGGTTATGAAACGCGTATGTATTTAGTACAGCGATGGCGAGGCATGACAGAATCTCTGACCAGAGAGTTATTTATCGTTGCTTGACCGCGCGAGAGTTCAGTTGCATGTAGGCAGTCGGCAGTTGCAGTTGCGGTCGAGTTGCGGGAGAGTTCAGTTGTTGTACGTAGCGAGTCGCGGGAGCATGTAGTAGCGCGCGAGAGACAGTCGCAGTTGTGTGTGAGGAGTCGGCGGGCGTCGACATGGGGCTCTGGTCAAGATTCAGGACGAGGTATACTTTTTAAATAAGGTAATGAAGCAGCATTGCGCACATCTGATAATGTAATGTATCTTAACTGTAATTAATTTGTTCAAGAATCGCCCCAATAATAATTTTGTTTTCAAACCAAGCATTTTAACAAAACAAACATTTTATTGAAAGAAAATTTCCCATGCATTTCCTTAAAGAAAAAATTTACTTAAATTCAAAGAATAATTGCGATGCATTTCCTCCAAGCTATGGCGAAAAATAACAGCAGATGCAATTTTACTCAGGTAAGAACAGGGCCTAAGATCGACATTTCGGTCTATTTGCGTTTTCATTGTCACTGAGATTTCATTTTTTTATTGAATTGACTTTCATTTTTGTGGGCAGCTTACACTTGGCTCAGATTCCTATTTCTCATTTATTGTCTTTGTCATTAAATTTATTTGCTGGGAGGTTACACTAGGTTCTATTCTCGTTAACATTTAATTATTGTCATTAAATTTATTTGCTGGGAGGTTACACTTAGCACGATTTTCATTGTCATTTAAATATTGTCATTCAAAATTCTCCGGGGAGGTTACAATATATCACATCTTTTCATTTCATGTCATTTGACATCATGCCTGTGAGTATTCACATTAGACATGGCATCATATCATGTTAATTGGCTTAGCCTAGTGCTGAAGGGTAAAAATGAGGTTGTGAGGTATTATCCCTGATACAAAAGGTCGAAATATACCATCACAATTGAGGAACTAACAATGATAAAGTTTATGAACGGCCAAACGTATACTTTTGATCAGTTTTGTATGGTAAATTTCTGAGAAATGAAACAACTTAAAACATCGACATACCAGAGTTGGTCAAATGAAGACGAGACATAGTAGTATATTATTTCAACAAACACTAACTGTTGATGCATTTATGTCACTGAGAGTCAAGACAGTCAATGCCTTCATGGAAAAATGTTTGCAGTTCGCTACAGAATCATGATTGTACCCAGAAATGCATCTCTTTGCCTGAAGGAAATCGATGCTCACAAATGTTTTTCAACAGGATTCTAAAAATATGTATATCACTTGGAGAGAGATCGGAACTGTATGGAAGATGTATAAGGGCTCCCCAGCAAACATCTGCAATGTATTCAAAACAATCTTGACAATATGTAGGTGTGGTACACTGTACGTATAACTTGTTAATTAGCATAATGTGCAAGATGTTTCATAATAAACATTACAGTGCTTTACTTACAGCAGACATTGTCTACATGTTGTCTCCATTATAATTTATTGTCAACTGTAATTCTGAAAAATTCTGTAGAATTAATTTCTTCCAGTTTTGTTTCATCTATTAATGTGTTATAAATACAAAATCAAATAGGGGCAATGCAGAAGTAGGTTTAATAATAAATAAAAAATAGGAGTGCAGGTAAGTTACTATGAACAGCATAGTGAATGCATTATCTTAGCCAAGATAGACACGCAGCTCATGCCTACCACAGTAGTAAAAGTATATATGCCAACTAACTCCGCAACTGACTAACAGATCGAAGAAATATATGATGAGACAAAAGAAATTATTCATATAGTGAAGGGCGACGATAATTTAAGACTCATGGGGGACTGGAATTCGATAGTAGGAAAAGGAAGAAAAGGAAAAATACTAGGTGAATATGGAATGGGGGTAAGGAATGAAAGAGGAAGCTGTCTGGTAGAATTTTGCACACAGCATAACTTAACCATAGCTAACACTTGGTTTAAGATTAGATTAGATTTACTTTCATTCCAAATGATCCGTAGTGAGGAGGTCCTCCAGGATGCAGAACATGTCAGAAAAACAACAATACATGACAAATATTTACAACCAAAACAAATAAGCTAATGTACCATTCCTCAGGTCCCAAGTGGAATGATCGTCATTTTTTAATGAACACTATATGAATGAGTCATTTTACAAATACTAATGCACTGAATTTGAAATAAAAAAGATTTTTTATTTATTTATAAGGTAATAAACGTGTAAAACAACTACTATAATACTTATTTACAATGAACACATTACTGCACAGAAATGATGCAGAAGTTAGATTGTACTTACACACACATACACACATATTTACAATGAACACATTACTGCACTGAAATTGTGCAGAAGTTATATTGTACTTTTATATATATATATATATATATATATATATATATATATATATATATATATATATATATATATATATATATATCAGTGTTCTGCCTAAAGGCAGATTTTCACATGGTCGTTCTCCAGGCTGTCCGGTCTTCTGCCATCCTCTTCAGTCTGCATAATTTCCTCTTCCCTTTATGTTGTCTATCATCTTGTATCTCCTTCTTCCTCTCAGTCTTCTCCCACAAACCAATCCTTCAAAAGCATCTACTACCAAGCACTCCCTTCTCAATGAATGTCCCAACCAGTTATTTTTCCTTTCTCTTACAACCTTCAGCAGACATCTTCCCTCACCAACCCTTTCCAATACTCTTTCATTACTCACTCTTTCCATCCAGCGTATTCTCTCCATTCTCCTCCACATCCACATCTCAAATGCTTTTAACCTTTTTTCATCCTCTCGTCTCAGTGTCCATGTTTCTGCCCCATATAGTGCCACATTCCAGACAAAACATTTGGCAAGCCTTTTCCTTAGTCCTTTCTCTAATTTGCCACATAAGAGTCTCCTCTTTCTGTTGAATGCCTCCTTCGCTATGGCAACTCGAGTTTTCACCTCCTGGTGACATCTCAAGTCTTCAGTTATTGTGCTTCCGAGATATTTAAATTCACTTACCTGGCTAATGGTAGATGGTCCTATTTTAATATTGGACAGTCTGCGTCTTGTACTGATGACCATACTCTATGTTTTTGCTGTGTTTATTTGCATCTCATATTCCACACAAGCTTCATTCAGATCTTTGAGCATGTTATTCATTGTCTGCTCACTTTCTGCCACTAATATCATGTCATCAGCAAATCTTAAACATTCTATTTTCTTTCCACCAATACATATTCCTCTTTTCACATCTAAGCTTTTCGCAATAATATCTTCAAGGATAAGTTGGTTTTACTGAGAAATTCATCAATGGAGCAGAAGGAGTTGGCCAACAATAAATCCTTTAGGCTTCTATTAATCGCAATTTCATTGGTTGTTAAGCTTTTTATGGCTGCTGGCATGTTATTGAAAATGTGTGTTCCTGAATAATGCACACCTTTTTGTACAAGACTAAGTGACTTTAAATCCTTGTGAAGATTATTCTTATTTCTAGTACTGATTCCATGAATTGAGCTGTTGGTTTGAAAAAGTGATATATTTTTAATGACAAATTTCATTAAGGAATAAATATATTGGAAAGCAGTAGTTAGTATCCCTAGTTCCCTAAACAGGCTTCTGCAGGATGTTCTTGAGTTCACACCACTGAAATTGTGCAGAAGTTATATATATATATATATATATATATATATATATATATATATATATATATATATATATATATATATAAAGGCACGTTTTTGTGCCTGGAAAACTTAAGCTTGGCATGATGAATTACCCCAAAAAATAATCCCATATGCCATTATGGAATGAAAGTAAGCATAGTATGTCAGCTTTTTCATTTTTATATCCCCCATGTCTGCCACAATTCGCATTGCAAATAGAGATTTGTTAAGACGCTTCAGCAGTTCTGTGGTGTGCTCCTCCCAGTTGAATGTATTATCAAGCTGTAATCCCAAGAATTTAACACTGTCCACTTCTTCTATCTGCTTGTCATGGTATGTTAGGCATATACTCGTGGGACACCCCACACAAGTACTGAACTGCATGTAGTGTGATTTTTCAAAGTTTAGTGACAAAGAATTGGCTAGGAACCAGTGATTAATGTCCACAAATATTTTATTAGCTGATCTTTCTAAGATTACACTTGATTTGCTATTTATTGCGATGTTTGTATCATGGGCAAACAAAACGGACTTGACATCTGGTAATGTTAGTGATGAAAGGTCATTGATATACACAAGAAAAAGTAATGGCCCCAAAATGGAACCTTGTGGGAGCCCACATGTAATTAGTTCCCAGTTGGATGATGCTTGATACATGTCTCTTTCCTAATAACACCCTTTGTTTCCTGCCAGAGATATGAGATTTGAACCATTTTGCAGCATTTCCTGTTACACTATAATATTCTAATTTATTTAAAAGGATATTGTGATTTATACAGTCAGATGCCTTTGACAGATCACAGAATATACCAGTTGCCTGCAATTTTTTGTCTTATGAATTAAGCACATTTTCACTGCAAGTGTAGATAGCCTTCTCAATATCAGAACCCTTTAGAAATCCGAACTGCGACTTTGACAGTATGTTTTTTGAGATAAGATGGTTATAAAGCTGATTGTACATTACTTTTTCTAAAATTTTTGAGAATGCTCGCAATAGTGAAATTGGACGGAAATTTGATGCGATTTCTGTATCTCCCTTCTTAAACAGTGGCTTAACTTCAACATATTTCAACCATTCAGGAAATATTCCAATGATAAGCGACTGGTTACACAGATAGCTTAATATGTTACTTAGCTCAGAATCACATTATTTAATTAACTTTGTTGAGATTTCGTCATACCCACTAGATGTTTTTGATTTTAAAGATTTTATGATGAACATTATTTTTGCTGGGTAGTGAGGGTCAAATTCATATTATGGAAGTTACTTGAAATGTCTGGTCTGAGGTATTCCATAGCAGCATCTACCGAATCTGACAACCCAAACTTTTCAGTGACAGGTATAAAATGTTTTTTAAAAAGTTCTGCAACACTATACACATTTGTCACCAATGTATCATTTACTGTTAATGCTATTTGTTCCTCTTCATGTCTGGTTCTACCAGTCTCCTCCTTCACTATATCACATATTGTCTTTATTTTGTTATCTGATATGACTATCTTTTCCTGGTAATATATTTGCTTTGATGTCCATATTACAGTCTTTAATATTTTGCAGTATTTCTTGTAATGTGCTATAGCATCAACATCGGAACTGTTTCGGATTGACAGATACAGTTTTCTTTTTGTTTTACAATATACACCTATACCTTGAGTAATCCATGGCTTCTTTGTAGACTTTGCACTAAGCTTGGTAAGTTTTGGGGGGGGGGGGGGGAACAGTGTTCTGTATAAGGTAAGCACTCTATTAGCAAAAGTATTTTATTTTTCATTCATGCCATGAGCACTGTAAACATCAGTCCAGTGAATGTCTCTGAGGAGTGTCCTAAAATAATCAATTTTTGGCTTATTGGTTACCATCTTGAGCTCAGATTTAACAGATTTGTTATCATATCATAATCATGGAAGAAGGTTCTATATGTGGAAGAGTCCTGGAGATACTGGTAGGTTTCAGATGGATTATTTAATGGTAAGACAGAGATTTAGGATCCAGGTTTTACATTGTATGACATTTCAAGAGCCAGATGTCGACTCTGACCACAATTTAATGGTTATGAACTATAGATTAAAACTGAAGAAACTGCAAAAAGGCATTAATTTAAGGAGGTGGGACCTGGATAAACTGAAAGAACCAGATATTGTAGAGAGTTACAGAGAGAGCATTAGGGAACGATTGAAGAGAATGGGGAAAGAAAGACAGCAGAAGAAGAGTGGGTAGCTTTGGGAGATGAAATAGTGAAGGTAGGAGAGGATCAAGTAGGTAGAAAGACGAGGTGGCAGTAGAAATCCTTGGGTAAGAGAAGAGATTTTGAATTTAATTAATGAAAGGAGAAAATATAAAAATGCAGTAAATGAAATAGGCGAAAAGGAATACAAATGTCTCAAAAATGAGATGGACAGGAAGTGCAAAATGGCTAAGCAGGGATGGCTGGAGGACAAACGTAAGGATGTGGAGGCATATATTACTAGGGGTAAGATAGATACTGCCTGCAGAAAAATTAAAGAGATCTTTGGAGAAAAGAGAACCACTTGGATGAATATCAAGAACTCAGACAGAAAACCAAATCTAAGCAAAGAAGGGAAGGCAGAAAGGTGGAAGGAGTATATAGAGGACCTATGCAAGGGCGATGTACTTGAGGGCATTATTATGAGGATAAAAGAGGACATACATGAAGATGAAATGGGAGATATGAATTTGACAGAGCACTGAAAGGCGTCAATCGAAACAAGAGCCCAGGAGTAGACAACATTCCATTAGAACTAGTGGTAGCCTTGGGAGAGCGAGCTATGACAAAACTCTACCAACTGGTGAGCAAGATATATGAGACAGACGAAATACCCTCAGACTTCAAGAAGAATATAATAATTCCAATCCCAAAGAAAGCAGATGCTGACAGGTGTGAAAATTACCCATCTATCAGTTTCTTAAGTCACAACTGCAAAATACTGACACGAATTCTGTACAGACGAATGGAAAAACTACTAGAAGCTGACCTCATGGAAGATCGGTTTGGATTCTGTAGAAATGTTGGAACATGTGAAGCAATATTGACTTATCTGAGAAGATAGATTAAGGAAAGGCAAACCTACGTTTCTAGCATATGTAGACTTAGAGAAAGCATCTGAAGATGATGACTGGAATACTCTCTTTCAAATTCTGGAGGTGACAAGGGTCAAATACAGGGAGCGAAAGGCTATTTACAATTTGTACAGAAACCAGACGTCAGTTATAAGAGTCGAAGGGAATGAAAGGGATGCAGTTGTTGGGAAGGGAGAGAGACGGGATTGTAGCCTATCCATGATCTTATTCAGTCTATATATTGAGCACGCAGTAAAAGAAACAAAAGAAAAATTCAGAGTAGGAATTAAAATCCATGGAGAAGAAATAAAAACTTTGCGGTTCGCCGATGACATTGTAATTCTGTCAGGGAGAGCAAAGGACGTGTAAGAGCAGTTGATCGGAATGGACAGTGTCTTGAGAGGAGGACAGAAGATGAACACCAAAAAAAGCAAAACGAGGATAATGGAATGTAGTCGAATTAGATTAGGAAATGAGACATTCAACGTAGTACATGAGTTTTGCTATTTGGTGTGCAAAATAACTGAGGAAGTAGAGAGGATATAAAATGTAGACTGGCTATGGCAAGGAAAGCGTTTCTGAAGAAGAAAAATCTGTTAACATCGAGTATAGGTTTAAGTGTCAGGAAGTCTTCACTGAGAGTATTTGTCTGGAGTGTAGCCAAGTGCGGATGTGAAACATGCACAGTAAATAGCTTAGACAAGAAGAGAATAGAAGCTTTCGAAATGTGGTGCTACAGAATAATGCTGAAGATTAGAAGGGCAGATCATGTAAATAATGAGGAGGTACTGAATAGAATTGGGGAGAAGAGGAATTTGTGGCGCAACTTGACTAGAGGAAGGGATCGGTTGGTAGGACATGTTCTGAGGCATCAAGGAATCACCAATTTAGTACTGGATGCCAGCGTGGATGGTAAAATCGTAGAGGGAGACCAAGAGATGAATACACTAATCAGATTCAGAAGGATGTAGGTTGCAGTAGTTATTTGGAGATGAAGAAGCTTGCACAGGATAGAGTAGCATGGAGAGCTGCAACAAACCAATCTCTAGACTGAAGACCACAACAACAACAACAACAATGAATATGTCTACATGATCTCCCTTTTCTTTATTCATGAACACAGTGAACAATACCCTCTTTTACATTTATTATTAAGTCATCCTGTACTTCGTTATGGGTTTAAACAAATGTTCATCTTTCCAGTATTTCCAGGTTTTCTTCTACGTTTATTAATGCCACATCATCAGCGTACAATATTTTTCGATCCTTCCTACTGACTTTAATATTGTTTATAAATAGGGTCAAGAAAGGAGGAGCAAGTACAGATCCTTGAGGTACATTATACTAGTATTCCTATTGTTAGATCTGCATCCATATTTTGTAATCATGTATTGCTTTCTACTAACTTATGACTTTATCCATTGCACTTCATGGTCACATATGCGATAGCTTTCAAGTTTTTCAATTACTGCTGTATGGGTGACTGTGTCAGAAGTTCAGGACAAGTTCAGAAACACAGCAGATACCGAGTTTCTGTTCTCTAATGTTTCTCTGACAGATTCTGTTAGGTATGAAGTAGCTGTTTGTGTAGATTCCTTTTCAGGAACCAAGTTGCACCTGAATCAGAGTACTATGTTTCTCTAGGAATGTAATCAACCTGCTGTGAATAAGCATCACTAGCGTTTTCGAAAAATCTGAGATTAAAGATATTGGTCTGTAGTTATTTAGTTTATCTTATCACATTTGTTCATTCTGGTGTTTGTAATCCTTGGATGCACAATGATTTCCAAAATGCCAGAAATATGTCACTGTTCTTGAGAATTCATTGCTGACTTTATTTAAATGGATGTTTGTGAAAAGCCAAAAGCTGTACAGCTAAAGGCTGGTCCACATCCTAAAAATTGTCTTTGCAGGTGTCTGTGTATGAAATAAATTGTCTTGTATATTTTGTGTCCACACAACATAGTTTTAATCAACTGCCAACCAGCCACCTGTCAGTTTGGGAATTAAAGAACTTTCTGCTTCTTCTTTAAGTGAATCCCTTCCACTCCCACAAATGCATGGTGACCATCTAAAAGATTTACTTTCACCAGAGCCATGTTACTATTATAGGATCACATAGTATGGCTCTGAGATTTTAGCCATGCAACTAGGATCGAACTTCCACTAACTTGGTTTCATCTACAAGATAGAGCAGTAACGGCCTGAAAGAAGTGAGGGCAAAAAATGTCATAGCGTGCACTGCTAGGATAATTGGGAATTAGAGGGCGAGGCAGAATGAACGCTATATACCACTTAAGACAGTTCATGCTCATTACTTAGGATATGTTGATTCATCATTGCCTGCAAAGTCGTCTGGGCCAGCTCTAGCTGGCCATTTGTGCTACAGGGACGACGGCTACACTCTGTCAAAGACAGTTTCATATGCGTTTCGGACACCAATTCATAATGGAGGAAACTGTTATATTGCCAGTGTTCGTAGCTTGTCTGGCGACAAATGCAGACAAAGCATCAGAAGATAAAAGCAATTGTCTAAGTGGCTATGACAGTGGCTTCTTAGACAACGGTGGTTTTCTCATATGAATTTACTTTGAAAGGTACACTGCGAAACCCCAGACTGGTGAAATTATTCGAGAATAGAGGTCTATTGAGATTCATTGCAAGAAACATTAGGAAATGCAGTCTACACATAAAGGAGGAAGATTACAAAACTCTCTTTCAATGTGTACTTAATCTTACTTGTCACTCTGAGATCCATACCAGATAGGATTGACTGAGGGAATACAACCATTCGTTACTGGAATAGGAAAAGTGATACTGGTATACAAAGCTCCGCCATCCATCGCAAGGTGGATTGCTTAGTATAGTTTGTAAATGTGGAAACATTCAATTGTTAAAGCTCATCACTCCTCATGTACTATGACGAAATACCTCTATGAAGAAAGTAATTTCACTTCTTGAGAGGCTAACAGCGAAGTTATGGTTCCTGACAGCAGAAGTAAGTTATAAAATTTCCAAATTTTGTAGTGCACTGCCCAAGCGAGCACTTAGCGAAATTATGCTGAAAACTTTCATAGCTATTTACACTATTATAAAGAATGAGTTCATGAAAGCAAGTAAAGTACTTCAAACCGACTAGATTTTGTTGTTTTGCTTAACTCTTTATGGTGCAGGAGAAATTAATAGCATGTATAATGATAATAACTGTTTACTAAGAAACTCACTAAGAACATAAAAAGAGGCAGGCAACAAATTAGGACAGAGAGCAACCATAATTTTCAAAGAACATATACAAAAGTTCAGTGATCAATCATTTATTCCTACACAGCCCTCCTCTCCCACCTCTACCTTGCTGAAGAGCGGACACCTGGAGTATAGGAGTGCTTGAACCTAATTTAACATCCTTGTCTTGTGCAGACAGTTGATTTTGACGCTGGTGCAGTCGTAAGTGTGGTCAAAAGTGGGGCTAGTGGTCGGCAGCTGGGCGTTGTTCCTGTAATTGGGTTCTGTGTGGGTGTGTCAGGGCTATGCGTAACTGTGATTGTCAACATCTTGAACAAAGGTAGTGGTGGTATAGCCCACACTGGTTTCACTCTCTCAATAGGTGCCTTGTTCCTTTTGCCATTTTGCAAAATATCTAGCATGTGGTTGCGAGCTAACATCCCAAAAATGTTTGGGCTCACATGCGGTTTCTCTTCATCGCAATGTCATGGCTCAGACTCGTCTAGGGGTTGAACCGCACGTGTCGCATTACATGCCCTAAATTAGACACTGATGACTCTTTGGTTAAATTGTCTGGCTGATTGCAAGTTTGCGAAATAAAAAGTTGACATAACATATAATATCAGTAATAATAATATCGGGAACTAAATGAACGCCCCATACATGATGTAGGCCACACAGTTGCGATTTGGTTAGAATAATGTTTATCCAGAAATCAAACTAATAGCGAAAGTGGTCGTATTTAGAGTTACTGTTACACTAGAGCGCATATCCATTTGACATAATTCGATTATTCACAATCACGTCGCGAAATACAAGTTATCTATGGGAGAATTTAGAGTTCACGCCAGGCGCGCGGCTGCTCACCGTTCAGAGACTAAGTCCCGCGATACGACACAGCACGAAATTTTCTAAGTCGTTTCACTTCCTAGCTGCCTATAGACCAACCGTCTGCTTTCCCGTCTGCATCCGAACTGTCCCCTTTGGTGTCTCCAGCCGAACGTGTAACCTCCGCGACGCAGTACTCGTTAAAGCCTGTGCTATCGTAAGTGAGCGGGATTCACCTTATGAGAAAGGATTTTCGTATAGATATCGACCGCGTTTACCTGAAAGGTGGCAAATCAGACTTACACCCACTCTGTAATAACAATGATCCGTCAAGCAAGTTCGAAATGCAATTACACGTCAGGATTGACCCAAAAGCAACCCTGTACATGCTACCAATTTGATAATAATACGATCGCCAGCCTAATTAGGCATTAACTGAGTTTCTTCCCTGTACAAGTTGGTATATATTCATGCAAAACAACAAGTAGTAACACTGCATAATATAGTAGAATTTGAGAACCAGAAAATCTATTGAACTGATAGTTTCACATTCTGTACTGATATTGAAATACCATGAATACATAACACTACACTATAATGTATACCACAAAACTTTATACTGTCTATTAATCTGATTAAAATTGGGCATAGGTTACCCTAGAAATAGCACTTTCGTGCCACACACAAAATGTCAATTTTGATAAAGATAAAACACTGATATTTTTTGACTTTTATATTGACTTTAACTTTTGCTGGTCACACCAATTTAGAACACTTCAGAATTCAAATGAACTAAGGGGGGGCCTGAAACTGTTATGATCGCTGTATTAAAAAAAAAATGATTACTGAATTTATTATACGTTCAAGATTTCCAGTATATAAGTTACTACTCTTTTCATCTTACTTACTGCTCATTTAAATACCTTTATATCTGAAACTTCCTGGCAGATTAAAACTGTGTGCCCGACCGAGACTCGAACTCGGGACCTTTGCCTTTCGCGGGCAAGTGCTCTACCAACTGAGCTACTGAAGCACGACTCACGCCCGGTACTCACAGCCTTACTTCTGCCAGTACCTCGTCTCCTACCTTCCAAACTTTACAGAAGCTCTCCTGCGAACCTTGCAGAACTAGCACTCTTGAAAGAAAGGATATTGCGGAGACATGGCTTAGCCACAGCCTGGGGGATGTTTCCAGAATGAGATTTTCACTCTGCAGCGGAGTGTGCGCTGATATGAAACTTCCTGGCAGATTAAAACTGTGTGCCCAACCGAGACTCGAATTCAGCACCTTTGCCTTTCGCAGGCAAGTGCTCTACCAACTGAGCTACCGAAGCACGACTCAGGCCCGGTACTCACAGCCTTACTTCTGCCAGTACCTCGTCTCCTACCTTCCAAACTTTACAGAAGCTCTCCTGCAAACCTTGCAGAACTAGCACTCCTGAAAGAAAGGATATTGCGGAGACATGGCTTGGCCACAGCCTGGGGGATGTTTCCAGAATGAGATTTTCACTCTGCAGCGGAGTGTGCGCTGATATGAAACTTCCTGGCAGATTAAAACTGTGTGCCCAAACGAGACTCGAACTCGGGACCTTTGCCTTTCGCGGGCAAGTGCTCTACCAACTGAGCTACCGAAGCACGACTCACGCCCGGTACTCACAGCCTTACTTCTGCCAGTACCTTGTCTCCTAACTTCCAAACTTTACAGAAGCTCTCCTGCGAACCTTGCAGAACTAGCACTCCTGAAAGAAAGGATATTGCGGAGACATGGCTTGGCCACAGCCTGGGGGATGTTTCCAGAATGAGATTTTCACTCTGCAGCGGAGTGTGCGCTGATATGAAACTTCCTGGCAGATTAAAACTGTGTGCCCAAACGAGACTCGAACTCGGGACCTTTGCCTTTCGCGGGCAAGTGCTCTACCAACTGAGCTACCGAAGCACGACTCACGCCCGGTACTCACAGCCTTACTTCTGCCAGTACCTTGTCTCCTAACTTCCAAACTTTGCAGAAGCTCTCCTGCGAACCTTGCAGAACTAGCACTCCTGAAAGAAAGGATATTGCGGAGACATGGCTTGGCCACAGCCTGGGGGATGTTTCCAGAATGAGATTTTCACTCTGCAGCGGAGTGTGCGCTGATATGAAACTTCCTGGCAGATTAAAACTGTGTGCCCAAACGAGACTCGAACTCGGGACCTTTGCCTTTCGCGGGCAAGTGCTCTACCAACTGAGCTACCGAAGCACGACTCACGCCCGGTACTCACAGCCTTACTTCTGCCAGTACCTTGTCTCCTAACTTCCAAACTTTACAGAAGCTCTCCTGCGAACCTTGCAGAACTAGCACTCCTGAAAGAAAGGATATTGCGGAGACATGGCTTGGCCACAGCCTGGGGGATGTTTCCAGAATGAGATTTTCACTCTGCAGCGGAGTGGCAGGCTGTGGCTAAGCCATGTCTCCGCAATATCCTTTCTTTCAGGAGTGCTAGTTCTGCAAGGTTCGCAGGAGAGCTTCTGTAAAGTTTGGAAGGTAGGAGACAAAGTACTGGCAGAAGTAAGGCTGTGAGTACCAGGCGTGAGTCGTGCTTCGGTAGCTCAGTTGGTAGAGCACTTACCCGCGAAAGGCAAAGGTCCCAAGTTCGAGTCACGGTCGGGCACACAGTTTTCATCTGCCAGGAAGTTTCATATCAGCGCACACTCTGCTGCAGAGTGACAATCTCATTCTGGGAACATCCCCCAGGCTGTGGCTAAGCCATGTCTCCGCAATATCCTTTCTTTCAGGAGTGCTAGTTCTGCAATGTTCGCAGGAGAGCTTCTGTAAAGTTTGGAAGGTAGGAGACGAGGTACTGGCAGAAGTAAGGCTGTGAGTACCGGGCGTGAGTCGAGCTTCGGTAGCTCAGTTGGTAGAGCACTAGCCCGTGAAAGACAAAGGTCCCGAGTTCGAGTCTCGGTCGGGCACACAGTTTTAATCTGCCAGGAAGTTTCATATCAGCGCACACTCCGCTGCAGAGTGAAAATCTCATTCTGGACCTTTATATCTGTCTCGAAATAATAAACTTCATTACTATATCAATATTAAAGTTATCTTTCAACTTCGTTAGACCTTCGTTATTCATTTACTGGTTCATTAACAAAACATTTCTTTAAACACCATTCTAACATAGCTCGTTCTGCAAATAATTATTATTAACACAAATTTCAATTTTAATTTTCTGACACTCGGATTGCACAACATTTGGAAAGGACCCTGTCTAGGTTAGTTGTGAGGATAATTAAATGATGAGAAAGTTCTGGTAAAATTTAGGTTATTATTGCACAGTTCACTCTCTGATCCATACGAATACAGTACGAAAAGTTTGAATCTGCTAGTGCCGATGCGGCAGTCGGCGGGCGGTGAGATGACGAGGCACAGAGCACACATATAACCACAGCTATGGCTCTTGACGTATCGGTACTTTAATTCTTCTTAGCGGCGCAATACTTTTCCATTTAGTGTCTATGGTATTTTGCCATGCTGTGTGGGCATTGGAACGGCATACCCGAGGCTCAGTGAAGCTATGTCTTCTAGGAGAGCCTCCTAGCTCCAGAAGGTGTTGCTCAAACCAGTGCTAAACTCCAACTACTACTGAGCCCATTGTGCCGTGCAGTGCCCGCGTGCATTTTCCCGCACTCACCTGCCATCCATCTTTTAACAATCCCTGACAGTCCAGGTATTCACCCGAGGTTTTGCATTCTACATATCCCAACACATTGCCTACATATGGACCAGACGCACAGTTACAATTTTAAACA
This sequence comes from Schistocerca serialis cubense, assembly GCF_023864345.2. NCBI lineage: Eukaryota > Metazoa > Arthropoda > Insecta > Orthoptera > Acrididae > Schistocerca > Schistocerca serialis. Next base: position 388,599,620 of record NC_064638.1, read on the forward strand.
GTTTCAAAATTTGTTACATTTCAATTCTATTACAATATTACTTGACATTTGACATAAACATTAATATTCACATTGAAACTCATTTAAAGTTTTCTTAACATAATGGCATGAAACAAAAAGAAATGAAATCAGAACATCAATGACACAGGTTTATCGTAAAATCAAATGAACAGAATTACTTATCTGTACAATAGGACAGAGTCGTTGTTACACATGCCCCTGTTTCCAATAAATTTTACTAAGTGTAAATTTAATGGGAACACTGAACTTTATATTTATACAGGAGTTCTGAATCTTTGTGCGAATGTACCATCATAAAATTTTATATCACATAACTTCCTTTCACTCACATTATATAGGTCTATACTTTTTAATATATTGAGAACATTTACCTATCATTTACTTAAGTGCCTTTGGCACAGTCGAACCTCCTATCACAACATGATTTAAATAGTAAATTACTTATCATTATTAAATTTCTCAGAGAAATAAAATCAAAATCTGGAACACAAACACTTTACTACAAAGCATATACAAATACCTATATACACTATAAAACAATTTGTTGCTGCTTGCATTGAATGGCAGTCCATTTCTTTATTAACTAATGAACACACAATACTATTTAGAAAAATCACTACACGTATTTGCTGCCTGTTATTCAGATTTGGGCAGTCCATTTCACATCATTTTATCACATCATCTGTACCACACTTACAATTCTCCATTGACTATTTATCTGCCCTCTTTGGTGTTTGGCAGTCCTTTATATCACGACTCATGTACTGCCCACTTTGATTTTTGGCAGTCCCATCTTTTATTTGGCTTGCAGCATTTACTTTTTCTTTTCAGCCCTTTGACCTTTACATTTATAGTACATTTGGTAATCTGAAACTTACATAAGAACATTAGCACACTGACAATGGTATACATACATTTACAAATACTTGTTACATTTAGAATAAAATAATTTCATCGTTAGATACAGCACATTTACTGCAGATTGCTTTCTGAGTGTACTTAGGTTACTCACTCCTAGGAACATACAGTTTCAGGTCGACAACGTTTATTACACCTAAAGGTCTCTTAGATTTTGGGTAGATCAGGTAGTAAGCATTATCGTGTGGAATGTTCTGTATTATATACGGTCCATTATAAATATATTTAAATTTGGAAATTTCATGGTTCAGTTCACTAGATTTTTGTGGGTTTTTAAAAGAACATAATCCCCAATTTTAAATTTTGAAACTTCCAGGTTTTTATCTTTTTGCTTTGCCCTTTTTCTGACTAATCCTTTCTTTTGACTCAACCCCAAGCTTGTACAAGGTGGAAATTCTAGTTTTTCCTCAATTAAACTTTTACCTCTGGTGCCTAACAAAATTTCTTCCAGTGGGAACCCAGTAGACTCATGACGTAAGGTGTTCATGACATTCTCAAAGTCTGATATAAATCTGCCCCAGGCTCTATGGTTGTGACTGCAGTATGTTCTACACAATTTCCCAATTTCTCGCATGTACCTCTCAACCGGGTTGCTAGCTGGGTGGTAGGCTGAGATATATTTAACCTCCACACCATTTTGCTCCATTCCTTCTTTCCAAATTTTGGATATGAACTGGGGTCCATTATCAGATAATACTGCCTTGGATTTCCCGATGGTTCTGAAGTATTCGACCATCCTATTAAATACAGCTTTTGCTGTTGCCTTTTCCAAGGGGTATAATTTTACAAACTTTGAGAATACTTCCAAAATTACTAAAATATATGCACAATTTCCCGAAGTCTTTGGGAGGGGACCATACAAATCTACTGATAATAATTCTAGCGTGTCCTCAGTTAATGTACTTTGCATTGGACCTCGACCAGTTTTGATAGGTACTTTGGCCCTTTGACACAAATCACACCACTTAATTCATTCATTTACCTTCTTACTGACACTACCAGCAATCACTATTACATTATTCAGTTTATCCAAACATTTCTTTGGTCCACTACGCCCCAATGCTAAATGGAAATAGTCTATGACATCAGTATCAAACTGGGGTGGCCAACATACTCTCCATTACTCAGTGACTAAATCTTTCCTCCTGTATAAAATGCCTTTAAAGATTTTGTGGTATTTCTTAATCTGAGGATACTGCACACTGTCAAAATTTACCTCCATGGATTTCCATGTCAGATCCTCATTCTGATGGTACCTCATGTTTTTACATATTTGCTCAATTTTCCTTTTTCCTGTAACCTCTTTCATATACCTTATCTAGAAAGTACCCTCTTCACCATTTTCATTGGGCACTTCACTCATACCATTAGGCAATCGAGATAAAGCATCTGCCACGTAATTCTCAGTACCCTCAACATAGCAAATCTCATAATCAACCTGCTGTAGGTACAAAGCCTGACGAGTTAGCCTGCCATTAAGTAAATGACAATCTTTAGGAAAAGTTAAAGCTTTGTGGTCAGTATGTATGATGAGCTTATGGCCCCATAGATAATTCCTGAATTTCTTTAATCCTCATATAATGGCTAAAGCCTCCTTTTCCGATATAGTGTAGTTTCTATCGTATTTTGTTAGAGTTCTGCTTGCAAACGCGATAGTCCTGTGTTCGATTTCTTTGCCATCACAGATTTCTTGGAAAACTTCTATACCAATCCCATAAGCACTACTGTCAGTACTCATGTGGAAAGGTTCTGTCAGTATGGGGTGATGCAAAATATTGTCATGCAAGAGTTCACTTTTTAAATTTTCAAAATCTCTCATGCACCTTTCAGTCCAAACAAAAGCACTATTTTTCTTAAGGAGATTATTCAAATGAGGACTATTAAAAGCGTGCCTCTTCCTTTTTTCCACAACGCACCTTGGTCGACTGTGACATTGTCCCAAGATACGTTCCTGACCTGTGAACCATTTATATCTGGTGGCTTTCTCGGTTTCTGGAGTTCAAAGTCTTTACTTACTAGAACTCTTTGCAAAATAGACACAGAGTCGTCCGGTGGCTCCTTTTTTCTGTGTTCAGTCTCAATATCTGGGTTTTGTATTGAAATTTTGTCATCAGTAGGTACAATATCGCAATTAGCTGTATTCCCATTATTTTCACTAGTACCGAAATACCCATCATCTGAACTATCGTCAGAATCCGGCCATTCTGGATCGCTTTCAGGTTCTAACATAAAAGCTTTTCTGAGACAGGCAATAAGTTCTTCCTCTGCATTTTCGTCAGGCTTTGATTTTAACCCAATATCCTCTTTTGGCAAAACGACCTCATTATCAGCTTTACTCACAATCACTGTTACTTCATATTTACTGTAATCCTTGTGAACTTCAGTTACTCGTAGGTAATTACCTGCCCCTTCCCCACGGTGCCTTTCGGTAACAGCTTGTTCTGCTGGCGGATCGTTAACAGAAGTTACTTCCTCGTCGATGCTTAGGATTTCATCCTCTAATTCCTTCCTATCTTTAACCATCGTCCTATCGGCAGCACGCGTACTTTGCGCGGCGCTCTTTGCTCCCTTTTCCTTAAATTAGGGCCACGTCATCTTATCGATGTCCCTACTATTTCCTTTTTCATTAATTAGCCTCCTTGCCTCATATTCCTTCTTAAAATCCTCCCACTCACATTGTTTGAGGCCCTTGTACAGATCGTCGATCTGCACACGCCAATCAGTTACTTCGGCTAATTCATTCTCGCCATTTACTTCATTTCTAACACTGCTAACCGCGCCTCTCTGTGTATCCACTGTTCCATCTACTACTTCCTTCGCCAAGGAATTACCACTCGTAATGTATTCGCCAGCTCTTACGGCAATGTTCGTACCTAATTCTGCCGCCTTGCTAGCGGCTTCTCTGAACAGCTGATCTGCTAGGCTGGGCCGTTGCACTCTGATGCTCTGCTCGCCTGTTAACATGTAGCGCACTGCGCGGCGAAGATGAATCATCTGCGCACGCACCTGACGCTTGTTTTGCAACAACACGCTGCGTCGTTCCACGCCTGTCCCTACGCTGTCTCATAACTTTACTGTCAGTCCGGTGATGTTTCTTAAATCGGGGCCGGTATGTTCTGTCCGCTTCCGTTTGGCCCGCAACGTTCGCGGAAATCAGTTTCCCGCGTCGTAATTATTTTGCGCGGTGTACCCTCTACCGCGACCTCGATAACCCCCTGTTCCTGTTCCTCTGCCTCTACCTCGCTGTATCATGTTGACGCGAAAACCATCGCCGTCATTCCTCTCGTCACTATTGCGGTTATTCTTGTTACTAAAATTCTGATAATTGCCACGACTTTCGCGCCAGTGGTCTTCGTCTTCGACCCTTTCGAGAAACGCTTGGAAGCTGCGATGATTGCTTCCCACATACCTCTTCGAATCTTCTGGAAGCTTTTTATATAGCTCCCATACGATATCAGAATCGGATCTTCTCCCTCTTAAGTGTGTCAACTTTCGGTACCAATATTCGCAGAAATCTTTCAAAGAATTCCTGCCCCTGTTATCATGAAGTTTGGTCATGATAAACTCGCGCCACAAATGATCCTGTTTTTGTTTGGACCAGTATTCTTCCGTAAACTTTTGTTTAAACTATTCGAACGTCATTGGTTCGGTATCCAAGTTAATTCCCCAGCGCTTAGCATCACCTGCCAAGGCGCTAATTACTACGCTTATCTTCTCCTGACCAGATAAGTGTTTAGGAAACATCCTCTCGCAATTTTTGATAGAATCCAACGGATGCCATTCGTTATGTTTCTTGGCAGGATCGAAGTGCTCCTCACCTTCCAACAGCTTCGTAAGTGGCGTAACATTACAGAAAACACCAGGCCTATCTTTGATTTTACTCTCGAGATCGAAAATTTTGCCGAGAACTTTCGATGTATTTTGTTCACACTTATGTACACATCCGGTAACTTTTTCGCCTAAATCTCTTTCAGTATCTGAAACTGCCTTTTTCAACTGTGAGATTCCATGTTGGCATTCGTTTACGATCCCAGTTTTAAGACCGAAAACTTTTTCGTCTACTTTTGTTTCAACTAGAGGCTCTACTTTCTCTTGGATGTTGAGAATTTGTTCTACCTGTTCGATTTGTTTACTAATTTTAATTCCTTGTTCTTTGACCTGTGCTTTAAGCTGACCAACCTGATTACTGATTTGTGTTTGAAGCTGATCATTCTGTTCTGCAATTTGTTTGGTTAACCGTTCAAATAAGTCGTTCATGCTTAAAATTTTCACACTGCCTTGCTCTATGGAATCGGTGTGTTCCGATCCTACTTCAGAATTTTGTATCGGTTCTTTCTTTATCTGTGGTGAATCAAACATGTCAGTGGATTCGTTCACATACCCACTATCATCTACAAAGTCATCCTCTACTTCCTGTTTTATTCCTTGCTGTGTTCGAGGCGATCTCGACATTTCAATCTGTTCGTTAACATTTTCGTGGTATTGTATGTACGCCAATTGTCTACCGCTAACGCCATCTGTTATCTGGCCGCGTAAACTCCTGCCATTGCCAGCCGCATCTTCCATTACGCTCGGCACATCTACTGTGTCTACGTTCTTGTCCATACTGAACGCAAATTACACCTCACTACCGTACTTGACGTTCACTGCTATTTACTTTACTGAATATTATTGCAGTTCGTGCCACTGAACATCCACTGTTCGGCATTTACGTTAATTTGTGACCGAAAACAACTGGGTGTCCTGTCACCGGGAAGCCACTTATAACCTCCGCGACACAGTACTCGTTAAAGCCTGTGCTATGGTAAGTGAGCGGGATTCACCTTATGAGAAAGGATTTTCGAATAGATATCGACCGCGTTTACCTGAAAGGTGGCAAATCAGACTTACACCCACTCTGTAATAACAATGATCCGTCAAGCAAGTTCGAAATGCAATTACACGCCAGGATGGACCCAAAAGCAACCCTATAGATGCTACCAATTTGATAATAATACGATCGCCAGCCTAATTAGGCATTAACTGAGTTTCTTCCCTGTACAAGTTGGTATATATTCATGCAAAACAACAAGTAGTAACACCGCATAATATAGTAGAATTTTAGAACCAGAAAATTTATTGAACTGATACTTTCACGTTCTGTACTGATATGGAAAAACCATGAATACATAACACTACACTATGATGTATACTACAAAACTTTATACTGTCTATTAATCTGATTAAAATTGGGCCTAGGTTACCCTAGAAATAGCACTTTTGTGCCACACACAAAATGTCAATTTTGATGAAGATAAAACACTGATAAATTTTCACTTTTATATTGACTTTAACTTTTGTCGGTCAAACCAATTTAGAACACTTCAGAATTCAAATGAATTAAGGGGGGGGGGGGGGCTGAAACTGTTATGATCGCTGTATTAAAAAAAATTATTACTGAATTTATTATGTGTTCAAGATTTCCAGTATATAAGTTACTACTCTTTTCATCTTATTTACTGCTCATTTAAATACCTTTATATCTGTCTCGAAATAATAAACTTCATTACTACATCAATATTAAAGTTATCTTTCAACTTTGTTAGACCTTCGTTATTCATTTACTGGTTCATTAACAAAACATTTCTTTAAACACCATTCTAACATAGCTAGTTCTGCAAATAATTATTATTAACACAAATTTTAATTTTCATTTTGCTGTCGTCGTTCACTTTGATTTGTGTGAAGGAAATGATTGCTTAACTGTAAATACTGTTAATTTAAATTTACTATATATTTCAAACAAATAAAGTTACAGAGTTGATATTTACGACGTTTGTCATTTTAATGATGTACTTCTATATGAAATGTCGATCGTTAATATCGACCAAAGCGTTCAGATTTTAGCATTCAGGTCTTTGTTACAAAAATGGTTAATTTCACTTTAACAGTAAATCCTAAACTATTATAGATATGACCAATATTCAAGTTTTATTGGGATCACCATGAAACTTTATGGAGGATGTCAGATTAAGATTACTGTAGCTTGATTCCCTGCATTACTACAGAATTGAATAGTTTTCATAAATGTTCCCCTTTATGGCTGAGCTTAGGCCGCCAAATTTAACACTGCTACGTCTCCTTGACCACAAATGGCTTCTACTGTGTTTCCCTATAATGTAGGTTCTCGTCTGTCTCACTTGCACACTACAGCGCTTAGGCCTCAATAGACAATAGACGCCTGTGAATTTCCCCATCTCGTGGTGAATCTGCGCCCTTTGTGACACGCTGGCATTGACGACAAGGTTCGTTTCACAATTCCTCAAGGCGGATTCTTTCGCCCATATATTTAAATGAGAGCACAATGCTCGTTAACTCATATGGTCCCCACGTCACAACACAAGAAAAGATCCTGTGTATGGGGATTGAACAGAGGTTTGAACTAAATTAGTGCAGAATACGACATGAGAACAGTCCGCCAGTTCTTTGTATACCAAAGTCAGGTGGCATTGGATCCTTGAGACAAGTTCTCAACTTTGCTGTACCAACAGTGGTAGTTCCTCTTGGTCTGGCTGTGGTCCAGTTGTCCGGTAGTCTGCCAGAGTCCTATGTGGCTCCCAGTATACCATTTCAGCTAACGATGCAGATTTATAAGCCGTCTGCAGTTTTAAAAGGACTAAAAAACGTGCTTTCGTCCATTCCATTGCTACCAGAAGGATATTGTGTATTGTGGTGGCATTGGAAATCACACAGTTTAAATAATTCATTGAAAAGATTGGAATCAGATTGCCAGCCATGGTCTGTTTTAGTACGAAGAGGACATCCAAATCATGATAACCAATTTCCGATGAACGTGTTTGCTATCGTCTCAGCGGTATATCTGTGACTGTATAGCTTCTGCCTACCTCGTGCTCTGTCAACTGCCATGAATAGGTACTTGTAACCTTCGGAAGGCAGCAGAGATCCAACGAGGGAGATGTGAAAATGACTAAATCTCGCTGGAGACATAAGGAAATGTCCGATATCTTCATGAATGTGGTGTCCCATCGGCCAGTACTGCACTGAAGGCATGTGCGATCCAAGACCCTTGAGACTTATTTTACTGGTGGCCATATTTAGTAGCTAAATTAGTAGTGGCATTTACCTCTGGATGTGCCAGGTTATGGACACTGTCGAAAGCCCCTTTCTAAAACTTTAGTGAAATATATGGATGTGGCTTGTGTTCTTCAGCTACATCTACATTTATACTCTGCAAACTACCGTGAGGTGCATGGCAGAGAGTACATCCCATTGTACGAGTTATTAGGGCTTCTTCCTGCTACATTCACGTATGAAGTGCGGGAATAATGATGGTTTGAATGTCTCTGTTTGTGCTGTAATTATGCTAATCTTATCCTCACAGTCCCTATATGAGCGATATGTAGGGGCTTGGAGTATGTTCGTAGAGTAATCTTTTAAATCCGGTTTTTGAAACTTTGTTAATAGACTTCGGGATAGTTTACAACTATCGTCAAGAGTCTTCCAATTCAGTTCCTTCAGTAACTCTGTGACCTCCCACACAGATTAAACAAATCTGTGACAATTCATGCTGCCCTTCTCTATACACGTTCAATGTCTCCTTTTAGTCCTTTTTGGTATAGGTCTGAAACAGTTGAGCAATATTCTAGAACAGTTTGCATGAGTGATTTGCAAGCAATCTCCTTTGTAGATTTATTGCACTTCCCCAGTATTCTACCAATAAACCAAAGTCTACCACCTGCTTTACCCATGTGAGCATTTCATTTCATATCCCTACAAAGTGTTACAACCAGCTATTTGTATGAGTTGGCCGATTCAAATAGTGACTCACTTATATTATTGTTATAGGGCGCTACGTTTTTTCCTTTTGCGAAGTTCACAATTTTACATTTCTGAAAATTCACTTAAGTTTCCAATCCCTGTACCACGTTGAAATCTTATCAAGATCTGATTGAATATTTATGCAGTTTCTTTCCAGGTAATATTTCATTATAGACAACATCATGATCTGCAAAAAGCCAGATTTTACTATAAATATTGTCTATAAGTTCATTAATATACAATATGAACATCAAGGGTACCAACACATTTCCCTGGGGCACACCCGAATTTACTTCAACATCTGACCCTAACTAAAAGTCCACAATCTGGTCACAAATTTCAGCTGATACACCCTACGAACGTACTTCTGACAATAAGCGTAAGTATACTACTGAGTCAAATACTTTTTGGTAATCAATATTGCATCTACCTGATTGCCTTGATTCAAAGCTTTCAGTATGTCATGTGAGAAAAGTGCGAGTTGTTTCATGTGATCGATGTTTCTGAAATCCATTCTGGTTGGCATTGAGGTGGTCATTGTGTTCAAAATACCTCATTAGGTTTGAGCTCAATATGTTCTAAGATTGTGCAACATACTGATGTCAAGGATATTCGATGGTGGGTTTGTGGATCACTTCTGCTACCCTTCTTGTAGACAGGTGTGACCTCTGTCTTTTTCCAAGAAAACTTTTCACCAGACCTTGTTTTACACCTATAATGCACTAATCTCTGTTTCTTTATAAGCTTCTTTACAGTGACTGTATGCCATGGAGGTACCCTACCGTTATGAACTTTTCGATGGGGTACATGTCTGTACAGTGTGTGGTCAACTATTCTTTTAAACTTGAGCAATACTTCCTCTACATGCTCCTACTCTGTGCTGGAAGTTTCATGTTCTTCGCTGAGATGTGTCACTACTGATTTTTTACATAGTTTACTTAAGATATATATATTTCTGCTTGTTTTAGTTGTCCTTTGTACTTTGGTAACACTGTTTCCACAGCTGCATCATGGTCATTGTTACTTGTTTCGACATGGACATCTGTAATTCTCGCAGTTAATTGTTGGATGATTAAAGTCTCCATTGAAGATTACAATATGATTGGGGAGCTTACATACAGGTGGACTGAGGTTTTCTCTACATTTTTCTGCTACTTCAGTCTTATAGGCGATAGAAGGATCCAATAATCATTTTATGGCTGGCTCTGAGCACTATGGGACTCAATCATTTTATGCCTACCCCTGATACTGACCATATTTTAGGATTGCTACCTAGCACCTCGACTAGCTTTAGTCTCAGTCTCATGGAAGGATCATTTTCTAAAAGTTGCCGTTCTTGAGTCATCACTTGAGCCATGGCGTGATAGTTGTATTTCAAAATGACCACCATAATGCAAATTCAGGAAAAGCAGTTAGCAAGCACTATGACTTATGTCAGTGGTAAGTTGACTGATTAATTCAATGTGCTGGAGTTGTCGAGTGGCATGCTTTCCACCGACGTTTTCAAAGGCTGGCATGACTGGTTTGTGAACTGTACAGATCGTCAATGGCTGAGTTTAGATTAGAGGGCGAAAATACCTGTCACTCTTATATCTTGCCGACAGCTCTCTGCTGTAACCACTCCATTTCTTTTGTCTGGCTATGTGTTTTTCGAAAGAAAACTTACTAGGCGTCTGAAATACCGGAAGGTTTGGTCATCTCTGCACCATATATTATTCAACAGTGTTACATACATCAAAACATTCAACACTTTTGTGGTAAACTATGCATTCTGAGTTTTTACAAGTAAGTCTGCAAGGTTTAAACCTTCTCATTGCAGACTTATCTTGTTCAAATTTCGAAAACTATAGCTCCAAGGACCAAAATACTGTTTGTAAGTTCTGTCACTCAGTCTTTTTGCATATACGAATTTTAAATCTTGTGTCTTTTACCTCATCATTTTAACTATGTAAGTGCCTTGGGTTACTTTAATTGTAACTGGAGAAAGCATCAATGATTCAAAGAACTCTGAAATATGTAGCCATTCCAAATTTTATTTTTATATGACGAATACTTCATCAAGCATTTCTCTGCAGTTTCATGCTTGAGGAAACAGTATTATACAAATATTAGTGTAAACTTCACTGTACCTTCAACAAGCTAAATAAAATAGTCCCTGGAAAAAAAGTGCAGAATCTAACATTCCTAACTCCAAAAACGTAATTAAATACAATTGCATAGCATTTCTCACAAATTATTTACCTCTTGACACACACACACACACACACATGTGCAGGAGAGCAAAAGAAAGAGACAGATATGAGTGGTATACTGTGTATGAAATAAAAACAGAAATCATATATAAATATGTATTTCACATCATGATTCCATGCCTCAAAAAAATGAAAACTTACAACCTGTAATACATTTTAACATTTTTCTCAATCATTTGTACACAGCTATTTGCTTAATAGTAGTATTGTCATTTCTTCTCTTGGGAAAATTGATTGGAAAGTTGTTTGCACAGCAAAACAATTTCCAACCCTTAACTAAGTCAAGAGAGTACCTATTCTGACAGTGAAACCCAGAGAAAAGGTGCTGCGAATAATTGTGTGCCGCTGCCACTTCACAAATACACTTCTTTGTTTTGTGTGTTGTAAAAATTAAATTTCCTGTTCTTTCGCAATTTTTTCAGCGTTAAATAGACATGTGTTACACATGCCACTACAATGTCTGCAAGATACGTCAAAACCTCTAGACTCTTCCTTATTATCAAATCATCAGCCATTTTATTTGGTCTGTAGTGAGGAATAGCTTACAAATAAAACTGTAAGGAAGCTACGAGTCACATGTGACTTTTCTCTATATTTAGTTGTTTCACTCAACCAGTGTAAGTATCTTCAGAACTGCAGAAATACAATGTCTCATACGTCCATACGATAAGATAAATTCACAACTTCAACCTACAAAATGATAGCTTACATTACTTAGCTGAGGGCTAAAAGTTAAAAATAATGAACTGTGCATAACCATGCTGTCAAACATAAAGTGGAGTAAGATGGCTGTATACACTTAATGTAAACTCTCTGATGAGGTACATTCTGAGATAAACAGCAAGAGATATTATTTCTTGCTGAGCAGTAAAAGTATCATTGATATGTTGCGAAGCCTAACTTTTACGTGATAGAAAAACATTATTATCATTAAACTTTCTCAGACATGGATCGTTGTTTCGGGTGTTGACACTTGCTCTAGCGATTTAGACGACAAGAATCGATGTGGAGCTGTTTTGCCAACTTCACATCGCTCTCACATCAGTTGACTTACTTGGTATGCACAGCCGATCTTCCTCTCTGGATAGTCGGCCACATCGATTTTCTTCTCCGAAGAATAAAGCTGGTTAAGGGAATTTACCAAACTCTTGTCTCTCTCTCTCTCTCTCTCTCCTCATGAAATAAGTGGATACTCACAGAACTTCAGTTTAGTCTTGGTATATTTCAACTTCCACAAAGAACAAATTCACCATTTCTCACATAAATATTTGAAAGTTTGCAAGTCAACCGATTCGTCTCGCATTAGACTCGGTTAAATACATTTACAATAGCGTTGGTTTAACTACCACATAATTTATGAACATGTCTTGCTTCTAGAAAGTCCAACACATGAATTACTTGAAAGTCTTACTTCATTTCTTCATTTGTCCTTAACAATCATCACAGTCACTAAAATCACAGAATGATACATAAACACTCCATGTTCTTCTCTACACTGAAACTCTATGGATCGTACAGCAGGTACTCGTCGACCGCCGTTGGCCGCCACATCCACATTTTGCTCATGACTGTTTTTAGACCTGCACACACAAACATGCAATGTGCAGTAGGTTGGATTCGCCTCTCTCACACTTCTGTTTAAAATATCGTGCGTTCGCGATGGAGGAAGGCCAAGTGGTTCTAGAATTTACACAAAAATTCTTGAAGCACTACATATCCCCCCCCCCCCCCCCAGATCGAACACACGATATTTTATATAGTCATTACGTACATTTATATCACATGTAATAACAGTTTATATTTCAACAGTATACCTTGATCTTCTAATAATTGTGAATACCCTTTCTCGTATTTTTTTAGCTATTCTTTATTCTTTTCATTTTACTTTAATTATAAAACATGAACATTTCAATCAATGTCAGAGTTATTTTTCTTATATCTATGAATCGTGGGGACTAAACCTTTAGTTTCCAATCATAAGCTCCAGGTGTTCATGGCACTTGAGTACTTTATTCTAATTCCTTGTACTATTTTTTCCTTATTACATACTAGTATCATTATTTGTAGTAATTTGTAGTCTGGAGAACCTGGGGAACTAAAAGTGTTCTTTTCGACACTTGTAAACTCACATAAAACGTAATAAAGCTAGTGGTATATCGAATTCAAACTTACCAGAATCATTCCTATTAAATGTGTGACTTCTGTCACAATACTGTCGTTTTCCCTTATGATCAGTACCTATACCTTACATGTGGGTTGCCCCTATGAGTTCACTTCCTCCTTCCATTATGGTAGGTATGCCCCTTTATAAAACATCCCTATTCATCAAGCCACAGGTCTTCCTATCTCTATGTAGGTATGCCTGCCCTATATCCTTAGCAATTGCTGGGTATGCCCCCCTTATCCTTTATGAGTAGGCCTCATGGTTCATTGCCTTAGTATACATCTTAAATATTTCTTGGTAAAATAAAAATCTATTTTACACTTCACTTTCACTTCTTAGTACCTCATTTAGTACCCTAGAGTCCTCCTCTACTTTTCAACTTCTATAAACTTAGTAGATGCCACGTCTACCCATATTATTCAACTCATGGTAGACACTATGTCTACCTACTTTGCTCAAGCCCCACTATCCTACTATTTATGTGAGTATTCGCTACACTGACTTTTCTTCAATAAGCATCACAATTTACTCCAATCTGACTTGTGTTCCCCTTCATTACTCATGCTTCCTGCTCATTGTAAGATCATCATAGTTTTTCTATACTTATGTACATATGCGATATGGAATCTTCATTGTATATATATATATAAATATATAAATATATATATATATATATATATATATATATATAATGACTTTTCATGCAAATAGGCGATGTCGAACTATCATAATAAAAACAATGTGTGCATCTTTCTAGATGTACATATATCTTCTCACCTAAAACCCTTGGCGGTTCTTACATCCTTCTAATCAGTAACTTCACTGTTTGTGTATTTGTATTTCTTTGTGTGTATGCGTGTGTTTGTGTGTTCTGATTCTTCAGCCTTCTTATGTGAAAATAAGTTGTATGTTATTGGAAACCATGGAGAGTAGGAAGGACTTCTGCGATAGAAGTATATGAATATGGAAAGAGATAAAAAATAGTTGGGTCCTCAAAAGAGAAGTAAGAAAGGAAAAAACAGAAATTGTTGCTAAGATAGAAGGCGAGAAAGAAGACAGCCACAAAGACAGGTTACCCTTCCCACCCCACTTCCCCAGGACCCCAACCTCGCCAGCACTTGAGTGAAAAGTCGGAGGAGGTATGGTTTTAAATCGTCTCCTACAGAATGGACATTTCCACCTTCACCCCAAAGAAAATCTTAGCAACCCTATGGAAATGGCAAATGGTGAAGAACCAGTCTCACTTGCTTGCGAGGGTTGTTTGAAAGGTGCGATGTGTGTTCTGTGTCAGCCATGATTTATCTGTTGGTGTAAATCATGCTCTTATTTACACTACCCATCCCTTTCAAAATCAATACAAACCCTCCTGTCTACATTACATCTCATAAAACGCATGAACTATTCTATACAAAATAGAACATTATATGCTATTGTATCATCATTATTTAATTATTCATCCAATATTATATGTTCTGCTAATGTAATATTCACTTCCATTCATTAAGACAAATATGCATAAGGAAATATAAATTTGAACTCTGGACTGACTATGGCAGTACATCTGCAAAGAATAATGCAGTTGACCTAGCTCAGCGAGGACGGAAACCTCATGTAGAGCAAAAAGGCAAAAGCTGGCTTGACTATATTACATTTTGCATGAGAATAGTATTCCCATGACCGAGGGAGATAAGAACTGACGAGGCACCTAATATATCCTGTCCCAAGGCTGTGCCAAATGACTGAAGTCAGAGACAAGATGTGTGCAATTCTCTGCCTCATGCTGCAGCCAAGCAAAATCGGGACATTTAACTGACTGGAACAAGAAAATCTCTTACCAGCAGCAATTTTGAATGACGTAATAACAAATTCTCACTGCTAAGGTTTTTACCAGTATCTCTAAGTGTGGGAGGATAGAATAGTTTAAGAGTTGGCGGAATTCGCTGCACAAAAATTATTACAGAAGAAACAATGGAAACAACTCGCCACCAGACGATCGTCACACTGCCTATAAACTAAGAATGTTAGTGTCCCTGGGGGATAAATGACTTTGCCCGGATCCGATGGATCTGATATTAACTTCACTTGAGAAAGTACAGACCAGTACTTCTCTTAACATTTATTTGGACATTTTTCCCATTGCAAAACAGTCACCACTTCACTATGTGACACCACATTAGATGAAGTTATTCTATGTTCTACTCTATCCTGGATAAGTTTGAAACCTTTCCACAAGTCGTCTATAACCTTGCTAGTATCATTAAGTTTGGACAAAGCAATAGTCGAAACGTTTCCAGAGGTTATTGTCTTGGTAACTTTTCGATCTATAATTTCATCTACCAGCTCCCCCAGACTATTTATATTTATCAAGTCTGAGATTGCTAGTTTCTCTTTAAAGTTCCTTTCCGCGTTATCTACTCGAGTGTTAACACCTGGAATTTACGGTTGGATTATTGGTATTAATTCGCTATTCTTATCGACGCCCCCTTTTAAGGTATGCAGTCTCCGTTTCACTGCATGAAACTTAATATTACACACATTTTCAAATGATCCTAACCTTCCACAAAGTTCAGATTCCACATTATTACATTTATCTTCATTATCAAATTCTAACTTTTTTATGCAATCCTGAATTTCATCATTCTGCTTCTGACTAAAGTCAGTGAACAGTTGATTCACATTGAGGTTTAAAGAGTTAGTTACTTCATTCTTTAATTCTAATTTCAAATCCTCTACTTTATTATTTAAATCGTCAAATTCAGCCTTTAAAGCCCCCATGCTGTCGCATAGACTACCAAATTCTTTGCTTTGTGATTCCAGTTTGTCATTTAACAAATTTAATTGAGAATTTATTGACCCTAGTTCTTTCTTAAAGTAGCATTCTGAGCAGTTGAAGCTGCACTCTGGACATCTAATTTAGCATTTTGAGCTTTTAAAGTTTCATTTAACTGTAAACTCTGGGCTTCTAGTTTGGCATTTAGAGTCGCACTTAGTTCCTTTCTTAAAGAGATATTTGAGCAGTTAGTTCCTTTCTTAATGCTGCTGAATCTGCACTTTGGGCTTTGATTAAATTTACTAATTCAGACTAGTCTGGCACTTCCTTACTTATTTTCATAGCCATGGCTGGTTCTGAAGTTTCCCCAATTCTCTGTGTATTATCCATATTCCTATTAATTTTAGATCTAGTAATCATTTAATGAATTAACTCTAAGTATAGTAACTATACCAATAAAAGTCACTCTACTGTTTGCATCACTTCTTGCTTAGCCATTAAAGTTCTACACTCCTGGAAATGGAAAAAAGAACACATTGACACCGGTGTGTCAGACCCACCATACTTGCTCCGGACACTGCTAGAGGGCTGTACAAGCAATGATCACACGCACGGCACAGCGGACACACCAGAAACCGCGGTGTTGGCCGTCGAATGGCGCTAGCTGCGCAGCATTTGTGCACCGCCGCCGTCAGTGTCAGCCAGTTTGCCGTGGCATACGGAGCTCCATCGCAGTCTTTAACACTGGTAGCATGACGTGACAGCTTGGACGTGAACCATATGTGCAGTTGACGGACTTTGAGCGAGGGCGTATAGTGGGCATGCGGGAGGCTGGGTGGATGTACCGCCGAATTGCTCAACACGTGGGGCGTGAGGTCTCCACAGTACATCGATGTTGTCGCCAGTGGTCGGCGGAAGGTGCACGTGCCCGTCGACCTGGGACCGGACCGCAGCGACGCACGGATGCACGCCTAGACCGTAGGATCCTACGCAGTGCCGTAGGGGACTGCACCGCCACTTCCCAGCAAATTAGGGACACTGTTGCTCCTGGGGTATCGGCGAGGACCATTCGCAACCGTCTCCATGAAGCTGGGCTACGGTCCCGCACACCGTTAGGCCGTCTTCCGCTCACGCCCCAACATCGTGCAGCCCGCCTCCAGTGGTGTCGCGACAGGCGTGAATGGAGGGACGAATGGAGACGTGTCGTCTTCAGCGATGAGAGTCGCTTCTGCCTTGGTGCCAATGATGGTCGTATGCGTGTTTGGCGCCGTGCAGGTGAGCACCACAATCAGGACTGCATACGACCGAGGCACACAGGGCCAACACCCGGCATCATGGTGTGGGGAGCGATCTCCTAAACTGGCCGTACACCACTGGTGATCGTCGAGGGGACACTGAATAGTGCACGGTACATCCAAACCGTCATCGAACCCATCGTTCTACCATTCCTAGACCGGCAAGGGAACTTGCTGTTCCAACAGGACAATGCACGTCCGCATGTATCCCGTGCCACCCAACGTGCTCTAGAAGGTGTAAGTCAACTACCCTGACCAGCAAGATCTCCGGATCTGTCGCCCATTGAGCATGTTTGGGACTGGATGAAGCGTCGTCTCACGCAGTCTGCACGTCCAGCACGAACGCTGGTCCAACTGAGGCGCCAGGTGGAAATGGCATGGCAAGCCGTTCCACAGGACTACATCCAGCATCTCTACGATCGTCTCCATGGGAGAATAGCAGCCTGCATTGCTGCGAAAGGTGGATATACACTGTACTAGTGCCGACATTGTGCATGCTCTGTTGCCTGTGTCTATGTGCCTGTGGTTCTGTCAGTGTGATCATGTGATGTATCTGACCCCAGGAATGTGTCAATAAAGTTTCCCCTTCCTGGGACAATGAATTCACAGTGTTCTTATTTCAATTTCCAGGAGTGCATTTTGCCCTCACCCAGTGTAGAATTCTCGCAACGTAGGTAAGCAGATGTGACGGCAAGTCAGCACCAGTGAAGAGCGAGCCGGCGGCGTCAGACATTGGTGTCGACATCAGTGTCGGTAGGCAGCTGTCGAAGCAGGTCGGCATAGGTGAACCGCAACTGGTGCCAGTGGCGTCGAATGTTGTTTCCGCGTCGGCGTCGCCACGATGTGTGTGAGCTGTATACTGACCCCCCCCCCCCCCTCACCCCCTGGATCTTCTTAGTTGATTTATTCGCGTCGTATCTCTTCTTGGTCTAATACGTCGAGGTCTTTCCGTTCTTTTAACGTTATTACTTTCTTACATCTTCCAATCTGTTGCTTACACAAATTTTTCCACTTGATTTTTAAACTTAATCCAACTACACGAAACAGTTCTCTTGTATTGTTATATCTTGTTGCTATGGCAACACATTATATCTTCTTCTTTGATTTCTTCTCAAAACTCTGTTTCCCGATTTCTGTTCTTGGCATTTGCCATTCAGATGCAAATAGTAGTTAAAGCGTTCTATAAGAGGTCTCATCCAAAAATTGCGGAACATTCGTAATTTCGTGCCAATGGTGTGTTGGAACGAAATGCACATGCTTGTGTTTAATGTATAACTGCCGGAAGTTTCATTGTTGTGTGTCTGTTAGTTATCATTCAGTGCTGTATTGAGTATAACGCCGTGTCGTGCAGTTTGGAAATTTCGAAGTGGCAGAACTAGAGGAGCAATGTGTCTGCATTAAATTTTGCGTGAAAGTCAAGGAAACCTATCCAGAGACACAACAAATGAAGCAGGAAAGCTACAGTAATGAGTGCTTAATCTATACTCAGTGATACAAATGGTTCACATGGTTAAAAATGGCTGGGCAGAAGTTATTTATTCATTTATTTATTTTATCCATCTTTTAGCATTAACATCCAATCGATGTCGTCAGAAGAATTACTGCTGTTTGAACATTATGTTTTACATAACAAAGTATTACATGGTAAAAGTATAGCAGTGTTGTACCCTGTTAGCTTATGACTGGCTCTACACCCATATTTATATATAACAGTAAGCCTTAATTTATCAGCATTAACATGCAATCGATGCTATCAGAAGAATTATAGATATTTGTACATTATGTTTCACATAACAAAATTTTACATGGTAAAAAATACAGCAATGTTGTACCTTATTAGCTTATAGCTGCCTCAACACCCGTATCTATACATGACAGTGAGCCTTAATTTATCAATAAATTAGGTCATCTTTACAACTAATCTGAAATTCTTCTATATTATAAAAGGGATTTTCCTTCATCCAGTGAAACCAATTGAGCCTGTACAAGTAAAGTGTTGAATAATTGTATGCCTATGTGTTCATAGTTAGGCTGGGTTTTCTTAAGCCTGGTTGTGGGTATATCAATCATATTTGTTTGTCAAGTATTGTGTTGATGAACAGATTTCCTTATAGTGTAGTGGCTTAAGTTTTCTTTCAAGTTTAATAGGCAACAATATATGTAAAGAGATGAGACTGTGAGAATTTTTAAGTCTTTAAAATAAGGTCTACATGAGGTCTTGTTGTCAGCGATTCCATAAAGCCGTCTAATTGCTTTTTTCTGCCAAGTGAAATTTTTTTGGCTCCCAGGGAGTTACCCCATAAAAGAATGCCATATTGTAGATGGCAGTGAAAGAAAGCGTATGAATGAAGTATTAAATCTTGTATAACACGTGTGTAGTTTGGCTATTAGGTAGATAACTCGTGATAACTTTCCACATACATAATCTGTATGTGTGTCCCACATTAATTTCGAGTCAATGTGTATTCCTAGTAGTTTAACAGATGATAACTCAGTGTTACTGTTTGATAGACTGAAGATTATCTTGACAGTCTTTTTGCGGTTCATACTTAACTCATTAGCTTTAAACCAGATGTTAGATATTTTGAGACATTCTTCACTTTCCTCCTTCAGTTTGTTTATATCCTTTCTGGAATTAGCTAATGTCATGTCATCAGCATAGAGGATAGATTTACAGGGTAAGTTACTCGGAAAATCATTCACAAATAATATAAACAGTAAAGGGCCAAGCACTGAGCCCTGAGGAAAACCTCATTTTATACTTAGAATCTGTGACTTTTACCCATTATGCTTCACAATTTGTTTTCTATTGCTGAGGTATGATTCAGTTAGTGAGAGTTCCAAGTATTTGATTCGATAGCAACACAGTTATCTAATAATAATTCGTGGTTAACTGAGTCAAAAACTTTACTCAAGCCAATTAAAATGGCTTCAGCAGATAATTTTGACTCGAATGACCTTAGTACAAAATAGATAAGGTAACTGCTTCGACTGATGATAAATTTGACCTAAATCAACACTGAGAATCATTTCATGTTATTGACTGATAAGTATAAGCATATTTGCTGCAGTATGCAATATTCTATTATTTTTGAGAGAATAGGCACAAGTGAAATTGGTCTATAATTATTGATACAGGACTTGTACCCTTTTCGTAAAATGGCATGACAACTGTCGTTTTGAGACATTCTGGAAAGTGTCCACTAGAGAGCATCCAGTTTATCAATATGCAAAGAGGATATGATATGAGATCTACAATTTTTTTTAATTACAAAGTTTGACAGGCCATAAACATTTTCAGATCTGAACTTTCCTAATTTAAAGGTTGCTTTAATTACATCAATTATTTATACTTCTCTCCATTTACAAGCTGGCACTATGTTTGTAATGTTTTGTTGAAAATTTCTGCCAGATGTGGGGTGAGAAATAAGTGTATGTGTAGAACTGGAAGTCTGGTTTCCCTGAGTTGAGAGGCTAAGTTTGGCACAGTTGACAAAAAAGTGATTGAAATCATCAGCAGTGATGTTAGCAGCATTTGTGTTGTGTTTATAGTTTATATCCATTCCTAGCTCTGCTTTACTACTTTCCATGCAGCCTTACATTTATTGTGTGATTTTTTAATGAAATCACCACTTGCCTTACACTTGGCTATTTTAATTTCAGATCTGTATTTTCTTTACAGGTTTTTGTAAGTTTCTTAATCTACTGGTCCCCTTTTGACCTTATTGTGACAAGTAATTACCAATAGCCTTAGTTTTTGCAATTGAGGTGGGAACCACTTCTGTAAGGCTGAGTGGTTAGGTTTCCTGACTTTTTTGATTTTTGTTTTTTAACCAGTGGACAGCATGTATGGAAGATTTCAGAAATGATTTGGAGAAATGTGCTGAAGGCTTCACCAACATTTCTGAAGGAATGTATAACAGTAATCCAATCTATAGACTTAAGTTATTCTCTATACTTGCTAATATTTCTATCTGTAAATAGTCTCATACACTGAGTTTCTTCCTGGTCTTCTTTTGATTTTTCAGTAATTAGTTTCACCCATATACCTCTATGGTCTGGCAGGTAATCGACATTAAATAACCCTAGCTCAAAATCACATTTGTATACATTTGTCATTAGATTGTCAAGACAGAAGAAATGCTTTGTAGGACTTTCATTAGCACAAAAGAAATTATGGGATCTTAACATATTTACTAAATTAACATTTCTGGCTGTCATTTTCCTAATATCTATGTTTAGATCCCAAAAATTAAAATTTTATATTTAGCATACTTTTGTATACTTATTGCAAGTTTTTCTAAACATTCTATAAATTTTTCTACATTACTTTCATGAGTGTGATATAAAGATACAGTTATGAGCTGTATACTAAGTATAATCAAAGCAGCTGCTTCAAAACCACCTTTAATACATAACTCACTTACTTTAAGAACAGAAAACTTTAAGTCTAGATCATTGCTAACATATATGGATGAACCCCCATAAGATTCACTCGGTCTGCAGTAGAATGTAGCTGATTTGAAACCGGATGGAACATACAATTTTAAATCTTCTTCCTTTAACCAATGCTGGCCGAAGTGGCAATGCGATTCTAGGAGCTGCAGTCTGGAACCGCGAGACCGCTACGGTCGCAGGTTCGAATCCTGCCTCAGGCATGGATGTGTGTGATGTCCTTAGGTTAGTTAGGTTTAACTAGTTCTAAGTTCTAGGGGACTAATGACCTCAGAAGTTGTGTCCCATAGTGCTCAGAGCCATTTTTTTGGACCTTTAACCAATGTTTGTTTACATATAAAATCCTTCTTTTGTTAGTTTTTAATAGTATACCAAGCTCATCAGCTTTATTTTTCAGAGACCTGACATTTAAGTGCATAAATAAGATAGAGTTTTTGTCACAGGAGGGGAGGAGTACAGTTTTATGTGGCAATGGAGAACATTTAATTGTTTTTCCAGCCCTGGAATAGGTGTTAGGTGGTGGTTGGACTTCCTTGGAATAATCCATAAAAAAGCTTCATTTCTCTTTGGTAATTTTTGGGTTTATTTGAAACACCATTGGAAGTATGTTTCACTTCACTGTCAACAAGTTTTATAACTTGTTTTCCCAAATCATTTGGTACCACTTCATCATGAGACAAAGATGATACATTACTTACTGTGACTGATCTATTCTTTTCTTCTACCCCAGAAAATGATGGAGGATGAGCTGGTTCTGTTTCTGCTGGTGGAGAAGTTGGTTTAGTTGCTGCTGGTTGAGAATTAGTTTCTGCTATTACTGGAAAAGGAGTTGGTTCTGCTACTGCTGGTATGGGAGATGGTGCTGCTGCTGTATGAACTGGTTCTACTGCTGGTGGAGTTGTTTCTGCTGTTACTGATACTGGTTCTTCTGACACTGCTGTTGATTCTACTGCTGTTAGTATTGCTGCTTTAGGTACTTCTGCTGCATTTTCTGTTACTGAATCTGA
This sequence comes from Schistocerca serialis cubense, assembly GCF_023864345.2. NCBI lineage: Eukaryota > Metazoa > Arthropoda > Insecta > Orthoptera > Acrididae > Schistocerca > Schistocerca serialis. The sequence continues at coordinate 388,622,320 of NC_064638.1, forward strand.
TTCTGCATTAGTCATTCCTGGAAACACTTTCTGTGGTGGTGATGCGGGTACCCCTGATGATGTTGGTCAGTGTTGCAGTATCTTAATAATCTCCATTAGCTTTAATGTAACAAGTTGCTTTCCAAGGCCATTTAAGTGCAGTCCATGAGTAGTGTTGAATCTGCGTCCAATGGTATTAATATTAACAATAAAAACATTTATATATTGCTTGCATATACTGGAAAAAAGTTCATTGGCAGCACTAATTTCCTTGTTTATACACGACAAGGACATCAAGTTGTACTTTTGTGATATATTCACGAGGATAACATTTGTATCACTTAGTTCAGATAAACACTTCTGTGATTCGCAGCAGGCTTTAGATGTATCAATTTGGTAAATGTCATTAGACCCCACCAAAGAGGACTACAAAATCTTTTGAAGACAGCTTTTCTATTTCTTCAGAAATAACTGGTTGAAGACAGCTTTTTTTATTTCTTCAGAAAAAACTAGTTTTCTTATTTCGGAGAGGGACGCCCCAAACTTTACAAAGCTCATCGATTTCACATCTAAAGTTTTATTTATGCGTGATACAATAAAGATAACTGTCATTCAGGTCAAATGTCAAAGCCATGCTGATAGTTCTCTTTGACTTTGAAGGAGTGGTTCATCATTTGTTCTTGCCACATGGATCAACTGTTAATAGAGGTGCTATTGGGACGTGTTGCGACACTTGCGAGAAAATGTGGCCTAACGGCCTGAAATGTTGCGAGGCGATCCATGTTCTTGTACCACGATAACGCTCCCGCACTTTCAGCCCTGTTGGTGCGTGACTATTGCACAAAAAACGAAATCACTGTGTTGCCTCATCATCTGTGCTCTCCAGACCTGGCTCCTGTGTACTTTTTTCATTTACAAAGTTGAAAACCTCGTTGAAAGAACGAAGATTAACAACGGTAGACGAGATAAAAGAAAATTCGTAGATGGTGCTTTGCACGATCCATCAAGTTGCATACCAAAACTGCCTCTGGAAGTGGAAACTGCGTTGGGAGCGTTGTATCAATTGTGGAGGAGAGTATTTCATAGGAGACCATGCACAATAAGTAAAAGTTAAGTATAGAAAAATTTTGTTGACAGAGTTCCGGAATTTTTTGAACAGACCTCGTATGTTGCATGCCATTCATGTTTATACACTGACAAAATCTTGCCTGTGAAAAATGCGACTCTTTACAATGTTTGTGATGTCAGCACAGCCAATATGAATTGTCTTACTAATTGCTGTCTGCTTTAAATATGAGAGTTCTATGCAATCTCAAATTTGTTATCTTCATGAGTATGGGAAAATATGTGTAGGTACCAAATGTGTGTGCTGTAAATAAATATGTGTTGTAATGACCTTGTTCCCTATACATTGCTCTCTTAATAGTTATAGATGTAAGAGGAATCATGTCATCATGCCTGTGTTGTGTGATATGTGTTTCAAAGCAAAATATGTTTCTCTAGTAAGTTCCCTTTCATTACTCAAATCATCCCATGAACATAACCATGACAAGAAGCACTGTAAAAATCTTGTATGTGAGAGGAATCATTAGTTACAGATTCTTAGAACATATATCTTAAACTATGACATTTAACCTCTTTAGAATATCCCACCCTCGATTTATAATCTTTGTAAATGGTGCAGTGCTTCTCCAGTATATAATTGCTTTCTTTGAACCAAATTGGTCCAGAGCATCAACAGGCATATCATTAAAAATACACAACAATAGCTTCACATTTAGGCGTTCAGTTGAACTAGAAAATAGGAATTTCAATGTAAATGAATTGAATTATTGCAGTAGTTCATCTTTTTATATCAAGTGCAATTTTTCAGTGCTGTGACAGATGCTAGACCTACCTTCAAACTGTCATGGACATTAGGAAAACACAGGACCTTCTCCTTTTTGACTGAATTATTATTATGGGTATATATCATATAGCCGGCCGGAGTGGCCAAGCGGTTCTAGGCGCTACAGTCTGGAACCGCGCGACCGCTGTGGTCACAGGTTGGAATCCTGCCTCGGGCATGGATGTGTGTGATGTCCTTAGGTTAGTTAGGTTTAAGTAGTTCTAAGTTCTAGGGGACTGATGACCTCAGAAGTTAAGTCCCATAGTTCTCAGAGCCATTTGAACCATATATATATACATGTGTGTGTGTGTGTGTGTGTGTGTGTGTGTGTGTGTGTGTGTGTGTGTATGAGAGAGAGAGAGAGAGAGAATGAGTGAACAATATCCACAAAATGCAATGGCGAACGATTTTTAGAAGACTGTACAGGATGAATATATTTGATTTCCACTTGTAGATGACTAGAAAATTTAGATACTGCTTTCCTAATAATTGTATTACTTTCTCCTATTATCCCAACCACCTCAAACCCAGCAGCTTCTAATTTAAGAATTAGAGCTTTGATGTACAACAACAGAACATCAGCCTGAATATTATGAAATGGAATAAGAGATACCACATCTTTGTAAGGTGAATCCATGCTCCAAATCATAAAAACCACAGGCACTGATTGCACAAAAAATTTGTCAGTGTTAAAGGCTCAGCCTACAAGTTTCCCACATTTGTAGTCAAGATGAGACTTCAAATGAATTTCATCCATCAACAGTAAAAAAGTTTTATCTTCTGAAGGTAAGTGCTCACTGTATTTGTGATGTAGCTCATAAACCGATCACTCTGTTGGTCAGTGATGGAATTTGTTAAGAGTTTACTACAAAGCTTCGAGAGGCTGTTAGGATTTGGCATACAAAAGCTACTAATTCTACTAAAAATTTGTAAGCATGTGGGCTAATAGAAATTACTAATGACCATACTATCACAGAATCGGACCCATACCTAAATTCTAATGTACTTAAAAAATGAAACCAGTTCCTTAAAAAAATTTTATTTTAGTTTTGTTTCCTGACGAATTTTGCAATAAGCTTTGCTTCATCTGTTCGGTTAAAGACAAAATGTTAACAGCAGGAGTCACAGAACGATTAAACAGAAAATTTCCTTAATGGCATCACTTACCATCTGTATGTTGTCAACTTTCATATACAGGATGTAAATTTTAAGCTGACAAACTAGAATAATTCGAAAAATAATCTTCACACGAAAAAATGTATAGAATTCACAGTTGATTATTTTTGAGGGGGACATCTGCTGGTGCTAAAATTAGCCCACCACCCCAGCCCCCTGGGGGTGGAGCAGGAGGCAACTTTAAAATTTCAAATGGGAAACTCCATTTTATAACGCAGAATCAGATTCTACATAAGAACTATGTACATTTTGTGTTAAGTATTTGTTTTGATTCTTGCTAGTTGGCGCTGTAATTTAAGAAAATCGATGTTCTCTTTTTTGCGTGTAAAATGGTTATGGATATATAAAAAGTACTTATTTACTTTTTAAATTTGATTTGCTAAAACTAAAACTGTTCCTCTCTCCCCATAAGGTGAGGTTTGAGAGAGAGGAATTAGAGTTTTCCAAATATCGACCCAAATATTAATTTTTTCCGCAAATTCGGTAAGTTCTGTTTGTTTCGTGGTCATGAGACCACACAACTTTTAATTATCTAACAAATCATCTGATTAGCTAACTAACTAACCAAATGTCCTACTTACTAACGAGTGACCTCATTAACTAAAAAACTAACTGACTCACGAACCTAATTTTTAATTACTCTCGGAGTACTCACACTTGTTTGTCAAGAAGTCTCACAACTGGAGTGCTTGCTTAATTTGAGTATTTTAGTTTCGGGTGGTAAAATGTGGAAAACGTAATTCATAAATTGATTGACTTAAATCACATTGTTCACACCTTTATTTTATCTCGGAATATCGCGGCTGTTATATCGCTTACATTTTTAGAATTATGTACGATAATCGATATCCCACTCAGCCCTGATCGATAATCGATGCTCTTATACAGTCCTTGCTGATGAGCCCTTTCTTGATATAAGACAGAGCCTTAGAAATTATAATTATTAATATAATAAACGCATTGTATCTTTTACCCGTCTGAGCATTGAGAAATCAATACATCATTTATAGCGATTGTCTTTTGCCCGACTTATGTTTGATTACCTTGTGTGACTGCGTTCGCGGCTTTGATCGCTACCAATCGCGTTTGACGCGGAGTTAGTATTGCTAGGTGGAATTACCACGAGCAGGCCGTTTCTCGCTCATAGAAATTTTAACCCTGTCTTTCTCGATGCCGCTTATCTTTCCTCTCTTGAGGTTAATAGGTGGCATATGTCATTATAAATTATCTTTCTGTGGAAGAATAAATTGAGATGGTGCACATTTATGGAGAAAGTGGGGGAAATTTTGACGATGCAGTCGCGCTTTATGCCCAGTGTTTTGCTGGCTAAGTACGATTACGGTCCTCGTTTCTTCGAGTTATTAAACAATTTACTGTGGAATGTAATGTGGACCAGAAAAAAAGAACACGTGAAGCTACTGTTTGTGGAGAAAACAATGAAGTGCCAGTTCTAGCTGCTGTGGCTCATAATCCACATGTGAGCACAAGAGAAATACACATGAGCCTTTGTAAAATCCTGAAGCTCCACAAATTTCATTCATACCATGTATCCATGCATCAAGAACTAATCGCTATAACATGCATGACTGGAGTGAACAGAACCCACACTGGATTCGAGAAGTCAACCATCAGCGACCTTGGTCAGTTAATGTTTGGTATGGTATAATTGGTGATAAACTGATTGGTCCATATTTTATCGACGGTAATTTGAATAGCAACAAATATCGAAATCTACTTGAAGACCTGAGCATCAGACTTCGACAAAAAATGTGGTTTCAACATGATGGTTGTCCAGTGCATTATTCATTAGTAGCGCGTAATGTACTAGATCAACTTTTTACCATGGTCGCTGGATCGGCAGGGCAGTTCTTGTGAACTGGTTAGCCAGATCGCCTCACCTTACCTCGCCAGATTTTTTCTCATGGGGTTATCTAAAAGATATCGCTTATCAGGAAACTCCTACCCCTCGCGAAAATGTGATGCAAAGAATAAGATATGCTTGCACTGCGATTACACCAGACTTGTTATCAAGATGTGTGCAGGGATTTACAGCACAAGTCAATAAATGTATCAAAAATGGCAGTCATAACTTTAAATGTTTGATTTCATAACACGGTGAGATGCAAGGGATTTACAGACAACAGGCAGGCTGAAAGTGAGAGGCGAGGGGACTCACTGGAAACAAGCACTGCAAAATTCATTTACTTGCAAGTATTTGCAAATAATCAACAATAAAACGAAACCAATCGTTCCTTTTTAAGACCACCAAATCTTAAAGGGGAATATGTTCATCTTTAGTTAGTGAGTGGATTAGTCTTTTCCTCAGTTAGTCTTTTACTTTGTTTACTCTGTGAGTTAATGAGTTCACTAGTTAGTAAGTATGATGTTTGGTTAGTTAGTTAGCTAGTCAGATGATTTGTTTGATAATTAAAAGTTTTGTGTCATCATGACCATGAAACAAACAAAACTTGTCCGAATCCGCGGAAAAAATTAATATTTGGGTCAACATTTGTAAAACTCTAACTCCTCTCTCTTAAACCCCACCCTATGGGAAGAGAGGGAGAATTTTAGTTTTAGCAAATCAAAAATTGCGAAGTAAATAAATATTTTTTATTTATCCACTACCATTTTCCAACCAAAAATGAGAAAATGGATTTTCTTGAAGTACAGCGCCACCTAGCAAGAATCAAAACAAATGCTTAAGAGAAAATGTATGTAGTTTTTTATGTAGAATCTGTTTCTGCAATAAAAATGGGGGTTCCCATTTGAAATTTTAAAGTTGCCTTCCGCTCCACACCCAGGGCTAATTTTAGCACCAGCAGATGTCCTATCGAAAATAATCAACATTGGATTCTACACATTTTTTCGTATGAAGCTTATTTTTCGATTTATTCTTGTTTGTCAACTTATAATTTACACCCCGTGCATCTACATCTACGTGGATACTCTGCAAATCACACTTAAGTGACTGACAAAGGGTTCATCCAACCATCTTTACAATAATTCTCTATTATTCCAATTTCGAAGAGCACATGAGAAAAACATACACTTAATCTTTCTGTGCAAACTCTGATTTCCTTTATTTTAATTTGACGCTCGTTTCTCCCTATGTAGGTCGACGTGAACAAAATATTTTCGCAATCAGAGAAGAAAGTTGGTGATTGAAATTTCGTGAGAAGTTTCAGCCACAGCATAAAATGCCTTTGTTTTAATGATGTCCATCCCAAATCCTGCATCACGTCGGTGACACTCTCTCCCTTTACCTCGCGTTAATACGAAATGTGCTGCACTTCTTTGAACTTTCTCAATGTACTCCATTAATCCTATCTGGTAAGTATCTCTGACCATGTACTCCAAAAGAGGACGGACAAGTGTATTATAGGCAGTAGGCTTTAGTAGATCTGTTACATTTTCTTACTGTTCTGCCAATAAGACGCAGTCTTTGGTTTGCCTTCCCCACAACATTTTCTATGTGTTCTTTCCAATTGAGGTTTTTCATAATTGTAATTCCAAGGTATTTAGTTGAATTTACGGCCGTGATATTTAAGTCATTTACCGAATTTTCGGAGTTTAACGGATTCCTCTTAGCACTCATGTGGACGATCTCACATGTTTCATTATTTAGGGTCAATTGCCAATATTCGCACCATACATATATCTTTTGTAAATCGTTTTGCAATTTGTTTTGATCTTCTAATGATTTTACTAGACGATAAGCGACAGCATCATCTGCAAACAGCCTAAGATGGTTACTCAGATTGTCTCCTAAATCTTTTAGTCAGATAAGTAACAGCAGAGAGCCTGCAGCACTACCTTGGGGAACGCCAGAGATCACTTCTATTCTAATCGATGACTTCCTGTCCATTCCTGCGAACTGTGACCAACCCTGACAGGAAATCACGAATCCAGCCGCATGACTGAGACGATATTCCTTAAGCATGCAATTTCACTAGAACCCACTCGTGTGGTACAGTGTCAAAAGGATTCTATAAATCCAGAAATACGGAATCAATTTGAAGTCCATCGTCAACAGCACTCAACACTATGTGTGAGTAAAGAGCTAGTCGTGTTTTACAAGAGCGACGTTTTCTAAAACGTTGACTGTGTGTGAATAGATCGTTCTCTTTGTGGTAATTCACAATGTTCAAACACAGTATATACTCCAAAATCCAACTGCATATCGACGTTAATTATATGGGCCTGTAATTTAATGGATTACTTGTACTACCATTCTTGAATATAGGTGTGACCAGTGCAACTTTCCAGTCTTTGGGTACGGATCTTTCGTCGAGTGATCAGCTGTATATGATTATTAAGTATAGAGGTATTACATCCGTGTACTCTTAAAGGAACATAATTGGTCTACAGTCTGGAGAAAAAGACTTACTTTTATTAATTGATTTAAGTTGCTTCGTTACTCTGAGGATATCTACTTCTAAGTCACTCATTTTGGCAGCTGTTATTGATTCGAATTCCGAAATATTTAGTTCGTCTTCTTTGCTGTAAGAATTTCGGAAGACTGGGTTTGGTAACTCTGTTTTGGAATCACTGTCGTCGATAGTATTTCCATTGCTGTCGCACAGAGAAGGCGTTGACTGTCTTGCCACAAACAATTCTTTAAATAGAAATAGAATCTCCTCGGATTTTCTGCCAGGTATCGAGATATAGTCTCGTTGTGGAAACAGTAATAAGCATCTCTCATTAAACTTCACAGAAAATTTGGAGCTTCTGTAAAAGATCGACAATCTTGGAGATTTTTCATTGGTTTAAATTTGACATGCTTCTTTCATTGTTTCTGCAATACTATTCAAACCCATTTTGTGTACCAAGGGAGATCAGCTCTGTCGTTTGTTAATTTATTTGGTATATACTCCTAATTGTTGTCGATACTATTTCTTAGAATTCAAACCACATCTGGTCTACACTTACATTGTTAATTTGGAAGAAGTGGATACTTCAATGATGAACTCCATCTTTCCAATATATTTCAGTTCATCGTCATTAATGAACACACTGAATAATGAATCACTGCTTGTAACTGTGTAACAAACAGCTCTTGGGTAAAGACTGTAATTTAGTAACAGTAGGCTTACACTATCTGACTTTCCACACCACTTAAAAATAACAGTGGTTTCGCCCTTACACAAGAAAGGTGACAAATTAAGCCCTAATAATTTCCATCCTATACCCCTTGTACCAGTACCACCAAAAATAATGGAATACTGTATGCTTTTAGAAATTTCTGTGCATTTAGCTTGACATGGATTTTTATTAGAATCCCAATACAGATTCAGGCTGGGCCTGTCTACAATTAAGGTAGTCAGAAATATTGTATCATTTATATTAAACTTATCTGAATGTAATTACCTGCATGTGCTACACTTGAAGATCTTAGTAATCCTTTTGACTCGGTGAATCACAGAAACTTATTACAAATGCTATGGCAGTATTACATGAGAATAAAGTACGTTCTCTCACTGAATCTTACTTGAATGTTAAAAAAAGCAGATGATAGACTTCAACAATTTAAATTCATATGCTCTAAATATCACAAGAGGTGTTGTACAGGGATCTATATCGAGTCCTTTGTTGTTTATCGTTTATGTAAATGATCTTCCAAGTGTGGTAAAATTTAAATTAGTTCTCTATGCAGCTGATACTAATTCTATAATACCAGGGAGAGACACAGAGACATTAAAAACACAAAGTGAAGGACAATCAAGAGCAGCTAATGAATGGTTTGAAATCAATGAGTTAAGAATCAATCACAACAAAACAATTCATATAATAAGCAACAGACAATAAATCAGTGAAGCTCCAGGTTGTTTATCTCAACTCAGGATTAACTTGGGAGGCACATATGAATTTTATATGCACAAAGCCAACGAGAGTCACCTATTTATTGGGTAATCTTAGAACTAACGTTAGTGATAATATTTTACTTACTTCAATCATGCCTTCTTCTGCAAACATCTGACATATGGAGTATTGCTATGCTGTTACTCACAAGGAGCAAAGGAAATCTTTGTTTGGCAAAAAAGGCCATGAGGTGCATCTTAGTAATTTCTGCCAGTAGAGCTTATTGCAGAGTGCACTTTAAAAAGCTGAAAATACTGTCTGTCCTGTCATTGTTTATATTAAGTTGTTAACTATGCATAAAAGAAAATAACACAAATATGCCTTAAGAAAAACGGCTCACTTACATGAAATAAAAGATAGCGATACCTGCAGCTGGGCTTCATAGGAGAATTAACAGCTACCAGTATTTAGGAGTTACGGTTTTTGATTCATTGCCTCCACAGGCATATGATGTTCGATTACCTGCTTTTAAAATGTTGCAGAAATGCCTAAAAGATTAAGCTTTTATTCACTAGAAGAGTTTTATATATGCTAAAAAGATAACCTTATTTACTGACTCTCTTATCTGTGAGAATGTTAAAGTCCTGCAGTTCTGATTTGCAAATATTGTAACCAACATATTTCAGTCGGTATTCTTTGTATAAAACGTCCATGTATTTTCTATCTATTTATTTTTGTGTACTGAATTTAATGTATTTCTGTATGATGACACAAACAGCATTGTGAAAAGCTTAAAGATTTCATTTGAATTGCTTTGATATACCACTACAGAGTCTTTTTATTTTTCACATGTACTCAGCCTAGTTTTCAGTTGTAAATTATGGAACAATATTGCAGCAGTAATTTTTATGTTTGTGTAGACTCTTTCCTAGACAGCAACTTGAAGCACACTATGTTATAAACGCTCCCTGTGACTTTTGGGTTTCTCTCATGCTGATGTTTGATAAATAGACAAGTATTACGAACACCTGAAAACCTTGATCGGACAGAATCTGAAAATGAGAAACTAATTTCACAGAATACAAACATAATATACTTGTTTCTTATGGCACTGTAGTTTACGTAGGCTGTGTTGACCTTCCTTGACTCATCATTTTCAAGCAGCAACAGTTCAATGGTGCTTGAACAGTGCACCAGTTTCTAACACTTTGGATTACTTAAAGTGTAAACTCCCACTTCTTTAACGATACGACTTACTTGAGATTCTCAGCCGATTTTTCTTGCTGGTTAGATTGCTGCTGCAACCTCCTTTTTTCTTCTTCTCCAAAGTATATTTGCTAGGAACAGGAATTTCTCAAGACTCTTTCTACTTATATAAAAAATAATAAGTAGACTTATGCAGTTTCTTTTGCTTCATGTAACGATGTATATTCAAATATCAAAACTTTTACAGATGTCATTCTCCACATAAACAAGCACTGTCAAGTAAGTCTCTTCGCGTATCCAAAGGTTAGAGACAGAGTTCATTTACACATAATACAAAGTTGGCTCAATAAACCAAGTCCTTTTTCATTCTGAATCTGAATACACGTCTTATTCTTTCCAAGTCCAAGACGAGCATTCATTTAACATTATTTCAACTGTTCTTATTTTTTCCACTACAATAGTCAAAGTTATAAAACAGCACAGCACCTTGTTCTTTCACTATGGCTTCCATGGCGCGACCGGCATACACTTGTAAGCGCCGTTCGATCGCCGCATCTACAGTCATCTCATGATAAACTTCAAACCTGCACACACAGACAGGTGATGTGGAGTAAACAGGGTTCCTTTCTCCCATTCACAACTAAAATATTGTGTGTTGGAGACGGTGGAAGGCTGAGTGGTTCTAGAATTTACACAGAAATTCTCGAAAGTACAACAAGTTTTTAGGTCTTACTTACTGGTACTGCTCTTTGTTGAAATGCAGTTCACATATCGACAAATAAGCATACAGTTCAGTTTGAAAGATGTAATCAAAACTAAATAAATGTGAGATTATAAATGAATTCTTATGTTTACTGTATTCAGTTCAGCTGAAGTGTGTTTTAAGTACCAGTACCTACAAAACAATAATCAGCCAAAACACAGTGACACTTACCACAGAACGTTTATTCAGTATCCAGTTTTGTCCGTAAACAGCTGATATCCAGTTATGACTCAAATTTTCCTCAGGTGAAAAATAAAACATACTGGCTTTATGACCATTGTCGTATTTGTCTCTGGAATTTAGCGTAAAACACTTTTGGGACATTTTAATGGAGTACAGACAAATCTCCAACACAAACGAGATACACTTCCATTCACTACAAACACAATGAACACTGTAAATACAAAGTCTATGAATGCTTCAAATCATGCTTCTTCAGTTAGACAACGCAACACAGCTGCAGACCCCTATAGGGGGATGTCATTGCCTCCACAAGGCTTACCTGTGGGTCACTGACAGGTCTGTCCATTTCCTTAATCCAGATGAGTACTCATTTGCCCTTTGTACTGTGACCAGAATGTGCATTCAATAAAGGTACTTGAATAGATGTTGATGCCAGAAGATGATAGCTACGAAAATAGATTATGCTGAGAAAACATTGCAGATGTTGTCAATATATTGACTTCAGAAGGTCATGTGAAATGGATAACATCTCCAATAACAGGTAGATACAATCAGCCAAGACCCTGTGGCCTAAGAAAGTTACGTCACTTTTGTCAGTGCACTGATGCATTTATCTTAGTGAAGAGTATAGAAATCAGTCACAAATAATATTTATTGCAAATCCGGATTTCAGTCCCTGTGTGGTCATCTTCAGTACACCAAATATAAGTAAAATGTTGTAATCACTTTTATATATGATTTCATCTATGTAGTAAAGGAGCTGTCATTCAGAAATTATTTTAATTAGTTTAGTAATGGTTGCTACCCATCAGACTGTTAATGCTATTTAGCAGATGTCTAAAGATTTTTGTGGCAGCATAGTTCACACCTCTCTGTGACAAAGTCAGATTTAATCTGGAATAATGAAGATCATCCTATCTTCTAGTGTTGTAGCTATGCACTTTGCTATTATTTTTGAACTGGGTTGTGTTATTAATAACAAATTTCGTAAGTGAATACATGTTTTGCAAAAGTATTATGAATATCCTAAGTCCCTTAAACAAATGTCTGCAAGTTGATTTTGGGTGGGCTCCAGCTATTATTCTGATTACATGCTTTTGTGCAATGAATACTTTCTCTCTTAATGATGAATTACCCAAAACATGATGCCATACGGAAGCAGTGAATGAAAATAGGCATAGTTGGCTAATTAGCTGATATGTTTATCACCAATGTTTGCAATAACACTAATAGCGTAAGTAGCTGAACCTAACTGTTTCAGGAGATCATCAATGTATTTCTTTCAACTCAATTTCTCATCAATGCATGCACCCAGGAATTTTGAATATTCCGCCTTAGCAGCAGACTTCTGTTGAAAGTCTATATTTATCAGTGGTGTTATGCCATTTACTGTACAGAATTGTATATACTGTGCTTTCTCAAAATCTGGTGAGAGTCCATGTACAGAGAACCACTTAAATAATTATCTGAAAAACATTATTTACAGTTTCCTCGGCTAATTCTTGTTTGTTGGGTATGATTCCTATACTTGTATCATCAGCGAAAAGAACTAGCTTTGCATCTTCATGAACGAAATGTGGCAAGTCATTAATATGTATTAAGAACAATAAAGGACCCAAGACTGAACCCTGTGGGACACCATTCTTGATACCTCCCCATTTAGAGGACTCTGTTCATTTCTGCAGACGATCTGTACTGTTAATTTCAACCTTCTGAATTCTTCCAGTTGAACATGAATTAAACCATTAGTGCACTGTCGCAATTTCATGATTCACACAGTCAAAAGCCTATGAGAGATCACAAAATATATGGGTGATGCTCAGTAGATTAGAGCATTTAATATTTGTTCAGTGAAAGCGGATATAGCATTTTCTGTTCAAAAGACTTTCTGAAAACCAAACTGACATTTTGTTAGTACTTCATTTCGACAAACATGTGAAGCACTGTCAAATACATTACTTCTTCATGAATTTTGGATACAGCTGTCAGAAGTGCGATTGGGTGGTAGTTGTTAGCTTCCCTTTTTTGTTAGTTTCCCTTTTTTACACAGTGGTTTAACAATAGCATATTTCGGTCTATCTGGGAAAATATCCTGTTTCAATAAGCTACTACATATGTGGCTGAAATAGCTACTACTCTGTTGGTAACAAGCTTTTAATATTCTATTGGAAATGAACTTTGACTTTGGAGTGAATTTGTTGTTTTCCTAATTTCAGTAGGAAATGTGGGCTGAATTTCAATTTTACCAAATTGCATAGGTATTGCCTCTTCCATATACAGCCTTGCATCTGCTAATGAATAGTTTGTTCCTGTTTTCTCTATGACACTTAAAATTGATTATTAAAAATATTTTCTACTTTTGCCTTTTTGTTAACTGGCCTTTCATTCAATTGGATAGAGAAATACAGTCATCCTGTACTCTTGGTTGTCCTGTTTCCCTTTTAACAATATTCAAAATTGCTTTAATTTTATTGTTAGAGGTGCTAATCTCAGACATAATCCACATACTTCTGGACTTTTTAATAACTTTTCTTAATACAGTGCAGTAATTTTTGTAATGTTTGACTCTTTATGGATCATTACTCCTGCTAGCTATAAGAGACATTTACCTGTTCTATTTGCAAGATATTTTATTCCTTTAGTAAGCCATGGTTTTTTAGATGGTTTCTTACAATAATATTTCACTGTTGTCTTAGGGAAACTGTTTTCAAATATACTTGCAAAGGTATCATGAACTAGGTTAAATTTGAAATTAGCAGCAGGCGCCCTGTACACCCCACCACAGTACAACTGTTGCAAGCTTTTTCTAAAATTTGGAATTGTTTAATAGAATGCATTATTTTGGAGAACTGTTTTGCATTACTGTATTGAGCTATGTCATATACTGTAACTAGCTGTGCATCATGAGCAGACAGACCATTCCTAAAAGTAAACGTTTTTGATTGATTAAATTTATCTTGCCATGTAAAAATATTATCTATCAGTGTGCTGCTTTCCTACAGTACCCAAGTAGGAAAATCAATAACTGATGTCAAATTGAAAGAAACAATAATACTTGAAGGTCAAGTTTTCTATTGGACTCTTTCAGAAAATCTACATTGAAATCGCCATATACAAAAATTGGCTTCCCTCTGTCTGACAGACGGCACAACAAAGAATCCAAGTTTTTTATAAATAGCTGAAAATTTCCCAATGGGGACCTATACACAGGTACACTTATAAAAATACCATCATTTAGTTTAAGATCACATGCACATGCTTCTATATGTTGCTCTACACAAAATTCTTTAGTTTTTAAATTTTTTACACTATGATCAGTTTTAGCATATATGGCAACTTATCCCCTCTCCATAGTGTCTCTGCTTACGTGTGCTGAAAAATTGTATCCACCTACATTTAACTTGTGCATGTTTGTGACTATACGACCTTTACACAGGTATAGTACATCTGCACCACCCTCAGTTTCTAAATCTTCTAAGTAAACAAGAAGATCATCTACTTTGTTTTCTAATCGCCTGATATTATGATGCTTATTATAACACTATTTTTGACTGCGCTTTTATGAGAATCTTGTGAAAAACTGACATTATTTTTCACTTTAATTTTATGAGAATCTTGTGATATTTTAACAGCTCTAGTACCTGAGTGTCTGAGCCCCTCATTAAGCTTAATTTCATTCAATGTTGAATCACTGGAGCCCAATCATAGACTAAAAAAGAGCCACTCCAATGAGTTATAGTGCCCACCTTAAATATTTTTCTAATTCCCATCCAATTTAGCCCTCCCTCTCCTACTGAGATGTAGGCTGTGCCTTGTGAAGTCCCACCTACAAATAGCATTAAAGAAACCAAACCTATGCATCACAAAGTAGCTGCTCGAAGCAGCTGATCAAGCACCATATTGACCCTACTGACGGAGCTGTTCAGTTGGTGCTGATCATATCGCATGAAAGCAGTAACCAAGCCAACATCTGTTTCGTTCGTTGCAGATGCTATTTTACCAGATCACACTCAATATTGTAACACTGATCCCTATCAATACTGTTTCCTGCTCTACCAGTATTACAACATGACCTTGCTCAGTAAAACCGTTCACAATGATCCTAAATACTCTATCACTTGGCTAAGACCTTTTACATGGCTGCTACCTAACAATAGAACTTTCCTCCTACTTTCTACTTTTTTAAAAACAGTTAGTTTCCTGGTGAATGTCTACTGAGCGTTAATTACACTTACATCTACAATCTATTGTTTGTGCCAACGATGAAACTGTCAGGTAATGTTCTCTTTCTTTGGTCCCTGTTCCTTGCTACCACTTCTCACCTGTCTGAAACCTTCTCCACCCTTAACCTCATCAGTCCCTCCCTAGCACTATCCAGTTCAGCCTAGTGGGCTCTAATCTTCCCTTCCTGTTCAACTTATTCCTATCTCTTGAACATACTTTGCAATGCCATTGAAGAGACCTATTTACGTCCCCAATACCCATACCACTACATCCCCCCCCCCCCAATGTAACCATCTGTCACTACAGCTGCATAGAACCCTGGAACTAATATCCCACGGCAGCTCAAAAACTTCTTGCTCATGCTTGTTTACAGTCTTTTTACAATGTTTATTTAGACAATAACAGTAATATTCTACCAATGACAGATCACAAAAGTCACTGAAGTTATCTTGGGCACTAATATATGTGTACACTATATATATATATATATATATATATATATATATATATATATATATATATATATATAGAGCAACGTAATTCACTTAAAATAACGTCAAAATTCAAAACTTGAATATCCAACAAATTAGCCCTAATATCACATTTGTGTGATATGGACTTTACGAGTTTGAAGACTGGGATAACTATTGCATGCACAGAGGCATTCAAACTATCATTCTTCCCACACACCATACTTGAATGGAACAGGAAGAAACCCTAATTACTGGTATAATGGGATGTACCCTCTGCCATACAACTCACGTTGGTTTGCAGAGTATACTTGTAGGTATAGACAGAAGTAAAAAACAAATTACATCAACCTCTGTCACCTACAAAAACTCCACACCATGCACAATGTTCTGGGAGAACTGTGTATTTATAATTTCGATTCTTTCACCAACAACAGAGCGACCCTTTGCGACAACTGTCTTGTTTATTAGGCGAGCTTTCGTCAAGTCCACAGTAAACGTGAAATTTGAAAGGAAATCGATACCTGAGATAGGCTGAGTGATATTGGCGGTCACAATTTTCCACTTGAAATGCGAAGTAAAATCTATAGTGATCGTTAGAGTTTTGTGGCCATAAGTGCAAATAATAGAGTTATTTACAGCCATTACAGGAGACGGGGTACTGGCCGAAGTAAAGCTGTGAGGACGGGGCGTGAGTCGTGCTTGGGTAGCTCAGTCGGTAGAGCACTTGCCCGTGAAAGGCAAAGGTCCCGAGATCGAGTCACGGTCTGGCACACAGTTTTAATCTGCCAGGAAGTTTCATTTAATGAAGAGTTTCATTACATTTCACATAAGTTCTACACAAGGAAGAGAGTATGCTGACCTCTGGGCCAAGGTCAATCAAGAAAACCAAATCAGAAATTTTATCAGAAATATATAATCACCATGCTGCTCTAGTGTATGTAGAAGGTACTAGTGATTGAGTCGTTTGAGCAGATGTTGCACTGCTACAGAAGGCGACGTGCATTTATTTGTATATAGCCACGAGAGCTACCATGATTGCGGTAGCCATTCTAGCAGAAGAATTAAAGCAGAAGCCCTTTATATGTTCAGCTGGTTCAGTCATTGCAAATCTGAAAACTATTGCTGTCTTTTCTTTCTTTAAAAGTGAAAATCTGCCCATTTCATACTAGTTATTTACATAGCGTTATGTATTACGAATAGTATGAAGCTCCTCTAACGCTAAATAAGCGTGCTGGTCGTGTGAAATGTGTTCCAATTTGTCCAAAAATTACAAATATTGTTGTATTTTCTTTCTTTTAAAATGAGAGGCTGTCAACTACATACTAATTATTTATGTAGTGATATGTATTTGAAAATGTAGTTTAGGAGAAGGTCCCCCAATGCTAAAAAAATGTGCTTGTTCTGTGAAGAAAGCTCTAATGTGCTGGAAAAATTACAATTCAGTGCCAGGAAAGTAAACTTCTTACTTTGCTCTTGAAAGTAACTGAAACAACTAGAAAAAGCACCAGCATAAATACGCCTGCGCCATTACCAGAATATACACACATCAAAAAAAGTTTTGCATCACCTCGGTTCCGAGAGTTCCGGAACCTGTACAGAAAATTAGAATAGAGATCAACATAAACATCGTTTCCGCCCTTTTTATTGCTCATGAAAATCACACATTGTGTGTTGTACCATCATACAGCGAGACCTTCAGAGGTGATGGTCCTGATTGCTGTACTGACCGGTACCTCTCATATCCAGTATCACGTCCTCTTGCATTGATGCACGCCCATATTCGTCGTGGCATTATATCCACAAGTTCATCAAGGCCCTGTTGGTCCAGATTGTCCCACTCCTCAACTGCGATTCGGCGTAGATCCCTCAGGGTGGTTGGTGGGTCATGTCGTCCATAAACAGCCCTTTTCAATCTATCCCAGGCATTTTAGACAGGGTTCATGTCTGGAGAACATGCTGACCACTCTAGTGGACCGATGTCGTTATCCTGAAGGAAGTCATTCGCAAGATGTGCACGATGGGGGTGCGATCCGTCGCCTATGAAGACGAGTGACTCACCAATATGCTGCCGATATGGTTGCACTATCAGTCGGAGGATGGTATTCACGCATCGTATAGCCATTGCGGCGCCTTCCATGACCAACAGTGGCGTACACTGGCCCCACATAATGCCATTCCAAAATAGCAGGGAAACTCCACTTCGCTGCACTCGCTGGAAAGTGTGTCTGAGGCGTTCAGCCTGACCAGGTTGCCTCCAGACACATCTCCGACAATTTTCCGGTTGAAGGGATATGCGACACTCATCGGTGCAGAGAACGAGACGCCAATCCCGAGTGGGCCATTCAGCATGTTGTTGGGGCCATCTGTACTGCGCTGCATGGTGTCATGGTTGCGAAGATGGACCTTGCCATGGACGTCGGAAGTGAAGTTGCGCATCATGCAGCCTATTGCGCACAGTTTGAGTCGTAACACGACGTCCTGTGGCAGTACGAAAAGCACTATTCAACATGGTTGCGTTGCTGTCAGGGTTCCTCCGAGCCATAATTCGTAGGTAGCAGTCATCCACTACAGTAGTAGCCCTTGGGAGGCCTGAGCGAGATATGCCAACGACAGTTCCTGTCTCTCTGTATCTCTTCCATGTCTGAACAACATCACTTTTGTTCACTGCAAGAACCCTGGACAGTTCCATTGTTGAGAGACGTTCCTGGCACAAAGTAACAATGCGGACGCGATCGAACAGTGGTATTGGCCGTCTAGGAGTGGTTGAACTACAGACAACACGAGCTATATTCCTCCTTCCTGGTGGAATGACTGGAACTGATCGGCTGTCGGACCACCACTGTCTAATAGGCACTGCCCATGCATGGTTGTTTACATCTTTGGGCAGGTTTAGTGACATCTCTGAACAGTCACAGGAGCTGTGTCTGTGATACAATATCCACATTCAACGTCTATCTTCAGGAGTTCTTGAAACTGGGGTGATGCAAAACTTTTTTTGATGTGTGTATTTTGTCCGCATATGTGCATATTTATAACTTTCCTAAAATAAACAACTCATAAATTTCCTTTTATAGTTGTAGGCTGCTGCCGGCGAGATTAAGTCACCTTTTAATTCTTTCTTAAGTGCGTCAGATTTGTTTATGTTTTTTATTCTGCAACGAGTGGTAGTTTGCTTTTACCACATAACCAATAGGTTTTGAATATTCATTCTCACTTCCGTATTTCATACTTAATTTGTAAATGACTGACAATTACGAGTCACAGAAGCTGTCAGAAATGTGAAGATGGATAACAATTTTTTCCAGATGGCAGGATGCAAACCAAAACAACCGTCTACCTTACCCACCACTGTTAACCGTTACCCTCTACATTACAGCTTTTTTTTCGTTTTATTATAGACTTTTACTATAGAATTTTATTTACAAGATAACAAATTACGTTTTACAAAACACTTAACATCTTACGCTATTTAGTAAGGCGACTGTTCTCGTTTTTTGGTATTGTTCAGGTCATTGTTTCCATGGGTCTCTGTATTTTGTGAGTGTCTCTCAAACTGAGTTCGTTAGTGCTTACCTATGACGTTTATATATTAATTTAGCTTTTTTGTAAAGCCAGATGCACCACATTTATACATTTAAATAGAAGGAAAAATAATAACAATAATACAGTATTTTCACTTAATACTACTTTAGCTGTAGTGATATTTTCTGTTGTGTATGATTTCTATTTTGAGGCCCATATAAATGGAATAATGAGCAGGTAATAATTTCTTTTCCTATTGGATTTGTTGGAACAGGGATGTAGGATATTTTCTGGTTTCCACTATATGATAAGAACTGTTTCAGCATTTAAAATGATGTGCTATTTTAACTGCATGTACAGTCACAGCTAGTGTCCACATCGTGGCACTGCGTTTCGGTATGGGGCTACGGTTTTGGTATGTGGGCTACCATTCTTTTGCATGCCGCCCATATATTGCTGCTTTCCCTGCATGGGAGCCAGTGTTCTGTGGTATCCTTTTAGTTGCAAATTTCGCAGTTGGGCGATTCCTTTATATGAATCAGGGCCAGCCTCTCGTTAGTTGGTATGGCGTTTTACACTACGTTGTACCACTTAGATCTGCCGTGCTCCAATATTGCTGGTTCTGAAATGCTTTTCCAGACTTCTGGCCGATTGTGCTCTAGAAATTTTATCTCGATTCTTTTTTTCTTCGTTTGCCCTTTTAGTGCGCCGTAGATGTACTTCGCAGTCTATAGTTGTGGGTTAGCCAAAATGGGGAGTGTGTAGCTCTTGTCAAGTGGCAGTTGCGTCATGTGCCGCATCTTGAAAGGGATATGGCTGGTGTCTACTGGCGCTTCCTCTGACTGAGGCCTGCATAGGTATTTATTAGGCAGGCCGTGATACTCTCTCCATTCTTGTTCTCCATTTGGATTGCTCTGTGGAGCAACAGTGCTGCACACTTCGTCTTCACGTCAACTAATAAAAGCTCTCAAACTTCAGTGAGTACGTCGCCTGTGACACCTTGAATATCTCCCACCTCCACAACAAGTAATAGACAGACCCTCGTAGCACTCGTGCAATTTCTGTTGTTGCACGTAGTGTCTGAGCCACATACCAGGCTTTCGACAGCATCGTAATGTCGGTGAATTCCGCTCTTTGTCCCAACGTTAGATATCAGTTCGCATGAGTCCTGGCGAGCCCTCTTATTATGTGTAGAGTTGTTCGCCGTTTTGTGCTGCCATCCTTAGTGGACATTTTTTACTTCTAACCCTAGTGTTTTATGAATGTCAGTTATTCGGTATCACTGCCTGTTGGTTGTCAGACTCCTGTTCCCAGCACTGTTTTCAGGGGATTCACTTTTGCTCCTGATGCGTTTTGGAAAGTTCTCATGACTGACTCTATTTTCTCGATGTCCTGCTCATTGCTGACAAAAAATTCCACATCATTGGTGTAGGCCCTGCATGCGACTGTTTGTGCTCTAATTTGGAAACCATTTAACCTGGCTGCCGTTTCTGTAGGAGTGGATCAAGTGCAGCCATGAAAAGCGCCACAGACAGTGGGTAGCCTTGTCTCACTGACTTCCCTAGTTTAATTCAAAAATGGTTCAAATGGCTCTGAGCACTATGGGACTTAACATCTATGGTCATCAGTCCCCTAGAACTTAGAACTACTTAAACCTAACTTACCTAAGGACATCACACAACACCCAGTCATCACGAGGCAGAGAAAATCCCTGACCCCGCCGGGAATCGAACCCGGGAACCCGGGCGTGGGAAGCGAGAACGCTACCGCACGACCACGAGCTGCGGACCTAGTTTAATTCTTCTTGTTGTCCATCCGTTTACAGTTGTTAGTGATATGGCGTTCGCTTAGAAGTTTCGTATGATTTGAGTAAATTTGCGGCCGAATCCGAGTCTCGTCAACGTTTGCAGTACGTACCAGTGGCTGATCCTGTCGAAAGCCTTGTGAAAATCAAGAGAAATTACTGAAGCGGTCGTTCTGTTAGTTGCAGTGTGCCCAATCATGTCTCTGTATGCGCAGGCAGCATCAGATATGCTCCTTCTAAGCACTGCACACGTTTGCCACAGCCTAATGGACTTCATTAATGCTATTTTGATTATTACACTCGACACAGTTGAATAAGTAATAGTGAGTAAAAGTCATTTGGTGCCAGTAACTATATTTGCACTTCAAGGTAAAATACATTGAACACAACAACCAAGAAACATTATATTACATATATAAAAATCAGAGCATACAATAGCACCAGAGAGGTCTATTATATTTCACATGATACACTTTGCCGCCGTCTCACACGAAATATATTGTTCACACAATTCCAACACACCACTTCACAAGATAAACCAAATAGCTCCACAATCTTTTGAAACTTCTCTTTGTCCAAGGGTTTTGTCAGAAGGTCAGGCAACATGTCCCCCCTCTGTGCGTTGGTAGTCCCCAGGATGATCTGTCGCTCTATGTTCCGAATAATATAGTGCCTTATATCAATATGTTTTGTCCTAGCACTAGTGACATCATTTTTAGCTAGCTAAAACGCCCCTTTATTGTCACAGAAGATCGTTATGGGTTCCACGATTAAATTGGGTTCTGTTTTAGATATTAATGTTCTTAGTCACAATGCTTCCTGTGTGGTGTAAGATAGCGCCGTATACTCGGCCTCTTTGGTGCTCAATGCAACAGTTTTTTGCCTTTGACAGGACCATGAAATGAGGCCTCTCATTAACTTAAAGCAGCAGCCAGTAGTAGAGTGTCCATCTCCCAATTCAGTCCCCCAGTCCACATCACTGTAGGCTTCTAATTTTGCAAAACCTTCTCTACAGTACCCTAATTCGTGGTTTTAAGTTCCTCTTAGATATCGGAATATCCTTTTCACAGCTTTCCAGTGCTTTTCCTTTGGATCTGTGCAAAATCTGCTCACTGTGTTGGTGGCAAAAGCAATGTCAGGTCATGACGTTTGAGACAAATATAACAGACTCCCCAGTGCTTCTAAATATGGAACATTTGTATCACATTCTTCATCTGTCTCATTTATATTTAACATTACAATCACTCATGCCAAATTTTTTTAACATTTTTTCTGTGTATGATGATTGATTTACGCTCAGTTCTTGTCTCTCTTCATCCTTAGTGATCTAGATACCTAGATAACATTTAACTTCTCCCAAATCATGCACCTTAAACTTGGTTTGAAACTGTATCTTAAAAATTCTCATTTGGCTTTCGTTTTCAGTCAGGATAAAAAAGTCGTCCACCCATATTGCCATTATCATTATCCCTTCTCTTCCCCTTTTATGGTGTATACTAGGCTCCGCCTTAGAGTGCTTCATATTCTTATTTATTAGAGTTTTATGTAGACATCGATTCCAGCAATTTACACTCCGTTTAAGTCCATAAACATTCTCCTCCTCCAATTCCCCATTTCAATGTGCTGTTCTTACATCCATATGATGAACTGCTAAATTT
This sequence comes from Schistocerca serialis cubense, assembly GCF_023864345.2. Taxonomy (NCBI): domain Eukaryota; kingdom Metazoa; phylum Arthropoda; class Insecta; order Orthoptera; family Acrididae; genus Schistocerca; species Schistocerca serialis. Next base: position 388,644,995 of record NC_064638.1, read on the forward strand.
CGTTTTGCTGCCAAGGCTAAAAGATATCTCAATAAGGCATACTTGACTACAGGTGAAAAAGTTTATTTGTAATCTACCCCTCGTTTCTGTGAATATTCTTTTATTACAAGTCATGCTTTATTGAATAGAATTGGGGGGAAGAGGAATTTGTGGCACAACTTGACAAGAAGAAGGGACCGGTTGGTAGGACGTGTTCTGAGGCATCAAGGGATCACAAATTTAGCGTTGGAGGGCAGCGTGGAGTGTAAAAATTGTAGAGGGAGACCAAGAAATGAATACACTAAGCAGATTCAGAAGGACGTAGGTTGCAGTAAGTACTGCGAGATGAAAAAGCTTGCCCAGGATAGGGTAGCATGGAGAGCTGCATCAAACCAGTCACAGGACTGAAGACCACAACAACAACAACATGCTTTATATCTCAGAGATGAATTTTCGAGGCTCTTTAAAGTGAATACACATCTTGCCTGTAATGGTTTCTTATCTGCTGGCGTATTTACCCATTGAAAGGTTTCGTTCTGAGATAAAGATTCCAATTCCCTCTACAGCGCTTCTTTCCATTCTTGAGAGTTCAGGCCGCCCATTGCTTCTTTTGCTGTTGCTGGCTCATCATTAAAAGACTGGGCTGCATACATCTCAAAATCCGGATATTCTTTCGGTTTTGGTAAGCGAGAAGAACGCCTTACATTGCTCTCTTCATTTTGTTCTCCCTCAGACTCATTGTCATCATAAATAGTCTCCATTTGCCTTTGACTATGCTCTTTCTGTTCTTAATTTCTTCCTTCTTCACATAAGGTTTCACCCTTGGAACTAGGTGCAGTTAACTTAGTAGTATTGCCCTCTTCAGAGTCCTTTCTATTTTCAAAGAATACTACATCTTTGCTTGTAGCTATCCTTTTATTCAATGGACCCATTAATCGGCAGCCCTTTGAAATATACTTTTTAGCTTTTGGGTCCCATTTTCCTCTCAGCCGTTTTGAAACGTGCGCCATTGCATCACACCCAAAAACCCTTATATTGCTTAGGTCAGTTTTCCTTCCTACCCATATCTCGTAGGGGGTTGTATTCCGTAATGCTTTGTAGGTGAAATATTGTTCAAATATACTGCCATTGATACTGTCACTGCCTAAAAATATTTTGATAATCCAGCTTCAGTTATCATGCTCCTTGCTTTTTCGACAATGGTGCTATTAGCCCTCTCTGCAACGGATTTTGAGAAGCGGCTGTACTGTATGGTAGTTTGATCTGATTTTCATGGTTAATATAATCTCTCCCATTATCAGACCTGATGATCTTACTCTTCTTTGTTGTCCACCTTTCGACCATATTACGATATTCCTCAAAAGTGTCACTCACTTGGTCTTTGGAACTAGGAAATTAAACATAGGTATATCGTGAGTAATCATCAATAAATGTAAGAAAATTATAATTCTCACCCATGGATTCACACTCCGTCAGGCCACATACATCTTCTTTCTATTTAGGTGTCCAAGTCTGTGGTGCAATAAAAAACTTTCCGCTGAGTACACTGAATGACTAACATTTCTATGATTACTGTCAATGGTCTCCAACTTAAAAATACCCCTTTCTTTGCTTGCTATAGTTATAACTTCACCATTTTCGTTGATTTCTCTTGCTCCATGCATGTCAAAAGTGACTGTATTTTCCTTCTTGACATTTTCCGCTACAGACAATAGGTTAGTCACTACATTTTTTACATAATGAACATCATGTGCTGTAAGCATACCAGATTCACCATTCCATATGAGTCTTACAGGGTGTTTTAAAAATGACCGGTATATTTGAAACGGCAATAAAAACTAAACGAGCAGCGATAGAAATAATACAATATGCTTGGGACAACAGTACATTTTCAGGCAGACAAACTTTCGAAATTACAGTAGTTACAATTTTCAACAACAGATGGCGCTGCAAGTGATGTGAAAGATATAGAAGACAACGCAGTCTCTGGGTGTGCCATTCTGTACGTCGTCTTTCTGCTGTAAGCGTGTGCTGTTCACAACGTGCAAGTGTGCTGTAGACAACATGGTTTATTCCTTAGAACAGAGGATTTTTCTGGTGTTGGAATTCCACCGCCTAGAACACAGTGTTGTTGCAACAAGACGAAGTTTTCAACGGAGGTTTAATGTAACCAAAGGACCGAAAAGCGATACAATAAAGGATCTGTTTGCAAAATGTCAACGGACTGGGAACGTGACAGATGAACGTGCTGGAAAGGTAGGGCGACCGTGTACGGCAACCACAGAGGGCAACGCGCAGCTAGTGCAGCAGGTGATCCAACAGCGGCCTCGGGTTTCCGTTCGCCGTGTTGCAGCTGCGGTCCAAATGACGCCAACGTCCACGTATCGTCTCATGCGCCAGAGTTTACACCTCTATCCATACAAAATTCAAACGCGGCAACCCCTCAGCGCCACTACAGTTGCTGCACGAGAGACATACGCTAACGATATAGTGCACAGGATTGATGACGGCGATATGCATGTGGACAGCATTTGGTTTACTGACGAAGCTTATTTTTACCTGGACGGCTTCGTCAATAAACAGAACTGGCGCATATGGGGAACCGAAAAGCCCCATGTTGCAGTCCCATCGTCCCTGCATCCTCAAAAAGTACTGGTCTGGGCCGCCATTTCTTCCAAAGGAATCATTGGCCCATTTTTCAGATCCGAAACGATTACTGCATCACGCTATCTGGACATTCTTCGTGAATTTGTGGCGGTACAAACTGCCTTAGACGACACTGCGAACACCTCGTGGTTTATGCAAGATGGTGCCCGGCCACATCGCACGGCCGACGTCTTTAATTTCCTGAATGAATATTTCGATGATCGTGTGATTGCTTTGGGCTATCCGAAACATACAGGAGGCGGCGTGGATTGGCCTCCCTATTCGCCAGACATGAACCCCTGTGACTTCTTTCTGTGGGGACACTTGAAAGACCAGGTGTACCGCCAGAATCCAGAAACAATTGAACAGCTGAAGCAGTACATCTCATCTGCATGTGAAGCCATTCCGCCAGACACGTTGTCAAAGGTTTCGGGTAATTTCATTCAGAGACTACGCCAGATTATTGCTACGCATGTTGGATATGTGGAAAATATCGTACTATAGAGTTTCCCAGACCGCAGCGCCATCTGTTGTTGAAAATTGTAACTACTGTAATTTCGAAAGTTTGTCTGCCTGAAAATGTACTGTTGTCCCAAGCATATTGCAACAAACGGTGTATTTCTATCGCTGCTCGTTTAGTTTTTATTGCCGTTTCAAATATGCCGGTCATTTTTGAAACACCCTGTATTTTTAACATAATAAAGAAGCGATTTGTATTTAACACTATGCACAGATGCACCTGAGTCTAAAATCCATTCCAGTTGACAATTACCCACATCTCCAAAAGAATGAAAACATGAGAGTGCCTTACCTTTGTTATTGATCCCTCTCTCTGGGCTATCAGCAACATGCCTCTTTCTCTGCATGTCTGACATTGGGTTTACTTTTTCTCTGCGCTGAGATGCAATTGCTCCTTCTTCTGACATCTATAGCACCTCACTGATTTCGTCCTTTTATTTTTTGAATAAAGAGCAGATGTAGTTTCCTTCTCCAGTACATGACAGCTTGAAGTACTCTTTACATCCTGCAGGATTTTCATTTTAACACCGTTGCGCATGATCGGTATACCTCAGCTTTCCAGACCCATAATCATGGTCGCATATCTTTAGAGCAGTCCTGGCAACAGTGTGTCCCTATCCATTTGCCAGCGATCTCAAACCCTATGTTTCTCAGTCGGTTCGACGAGCTATTATTTTGTTGATGTATTCGTCTTCACTCTTGCATTTGTCCAGCCGAGTGGTTAATAATTCACGTAATAATCCTACTTTCCTTGTAAGACCTCCATCCTCATATGCACTTTGTAATTTGTCCCAGACTTCTTTCGCTGTTGCAGCTTTTTCAGTGTGAACAAATCCACTGAATCAACCAGTAGTATCAACTTTGATTTTGCCTTGATATCCTTACTTGCATAATTATGATCTGTGGATTTCATTGTCCCATCCATCACATCCGATGATAGGTCGTCCAATGTAAATACGAGGGGTGTTTGAAAAGTCTGTGCAACGTTCGAGAGATGGCAACGGCGGCTCGTATCGAGGTCATGTTCGGTTAGTAGCATCTCTGGAAAGAATGCACACCAAGTTTCAGCCATATTGGTCTATTTGTTTGTGTTTGGCATTCTTGTGAATCAAGGAAGTCGAGTGATTGTCAAAAAATGGATGAAAAAGAATTTCGTGTGGTGATTAAACATGACTTTATAAAAGACAAAATGCCTCAGGAGACTAAAGAGAAGCTTGACAGACATTATGGTGACCTTGCACCTTCAATTAGAACAGTTTAAAAGTGGTTTCAAAATTTTCGGAGTGGCCATATGGGCACAAGTGTTGCTGAACGTTCTGGACGCCCTGTGGAGTTTACGACTCTGGAAATCATTGATAAAATCCATGATATGATGATGGATGACAGAAGAGTTAACGTGCTTGAGATTGCTAGTGCTGTGGGCATCTCGAATAAACGGTTGCATAATATTTTGCATAAACATCTGGACGTGAGAAAGCTATTCGCAAGATTGGTTCCACGATTGCTCACGCTTGACCAAAACCAGAATCGTGTGAAGTGTTGCAAGGATGGTTTCCAGCTGTTCAGGAAAAATCCGTAGGACTTTAAGCGTCGTTTCGTCACCGTGGATGAAACATGGATATATTACTATACTCCTGAGACCAAAGAACGTTCTAAACAATGGGTTACCAAGGGAGAATCTGCACCAAAAACGGCGAAGACCATTCCTTCGGCAGGAAAAGTTATGGCGACTGCCTTTTAGGATTCGCAAGGGGTAATCCTCATAGACTATCTGGAAAAGGGTAAAACTATTGTAGGTGCATATTATTCATCGTTATTGGACCGTTTGAAAACCTAGCTGCAAAAAAAACGCCAGCGATTGGACTGCAAAAAGTCCTTTTCCATCATGACAATGCACCAGCACACACCTCAGCAGTTGTGGTCTCAAAATTAATGGAAACAGGATTCCAACTCGTTTCACACCCCCTCTATTCTCCAGACTTGGCTCCCTTGGACTACTACATGTTCCCCAATTTGAAGAAATGGCTGGCGGGACAACGATTTTATTCAAATGAGGAGGTGATTGCAGTAACTAATAGTTATTTTGCAGACTTGGACAATTCCTGTTATTCGGAAGGGATCAACAAATTAGAACAGCGTTGGACGAAGTGTATAAGTCTAAAAGGAGACTATGTCGAAAAATAAAAAAGGTTTGTAGCAAACACGTAAGTACTTTTTATTTTTGCACGGACTTTTCAAACGCCCCTTGTACGCTTCTACTGCCAATTTCCACATTGCATAGTTTTCGCGACTCGTAAGTCTTTCAATTGCAGAATTTGTGTTGCGCTCATTTTAACAGTAAGTTTGATCTTTTTTAGTGTAAAGAATAATACTAAAAGAGTTGCGTTCGTCTTGTAAGGGTAACTTGCACTTCACGCAAGTGCACTACTTGGGACTTTTCTAATACTTTCTCATTACTATATCATGGCTATACTTATTCCAAATACATGGCTTGGCTAATAACCTATTAGAGTCGACACAGTTGAATAAGTAATAGTGAGGAGAAGAAATTTAGTGCCAGTAACTATATTTGCACTTCCATCAAAGACAACAACCAAGGAACATCATATTAGACACATAAAACTCAGAGCGTACAATAGCACTAGAGAGGTTTCGCCACCGTCTCACACGAAATACATAGTTCACACAATTCCAACATTGATGTTGTCTGCAAGGCATTTTGCGGCAATCTTGTAATCTGCATTCATCAGCAGTATGGTTCTGAACTCCTCGATCTGTTTCGATTCCTATTTCTTTGAGAGAATACTGTCCCTTCCACGAGGGAGGCTGGTACTGCTGCCCCACATAAAATTTCGTTTGCCATTTCGGTTAGGAATCCGCTTACTAGGTCCCAGAGGTGGCTGTAGAATTCCTTGGGGATCCCGTTGGTGTCCTGTTTTTGAGGATGGCTCTCACCACGTCCTCAGTAACTTTTTCGGTCAGGTTGTTGTCTTCATTGCTCATGTTCCGACGTGTTTCTAGTAGGATGTCTCTCCGCTTCTGAAGAGTTCTCTGAAGTGATATTCTACGTGGTGTAGGATTTCTCGCTTAGTCGGCAGTTTGTTTCCATACTGTCACGGAGTTCAGTGATGACCTTGCTGTTGGACCTTTGCCTTTCCCTGACTAAGTGTGACAGGTTCATCCTTGATGATACCGTTTGCTTGGCTACGAGCGATAAAGCCTTTCATTCGGTGTCATTTGATGTTTTGGAGACGTGCTTCCAACCCACTCACGCATGTCAGGTAGTGTGGGTCGTCTGTAGGGATGTTCAGTGCGTCTTTTAGACAGAGTGCGTAGAAGTCTGCCATGCTGTTCTTCCAGATAGCTTTTCCCGCACTGTATCTGATCAGTGATCTTCTGATTGCTGCCTTGGCAAGTTCTGCCCACCACTCTATAGTGGAATTGTATGAGTGTCGCCTTTCTGAACATTTTCCTAACGTCTCCTTTTATTTTCCGTCTCGCTTTCTGACCAGGGATCCTTCTTCTTGGTAGGTGAATTTTGCTCTCGTATGCACAGTGATCAGATAAGATCACTGGGGAGACTTCTATGTGTGATACAGGGGCGGCTAATTTTTTGTTTATGTACACCCTGTCTAGTCTGCTTTCCCCCCTGTTGTAGTGGAAGGTGAACTCCGTGTTTTCTTTGTTGTGCAAACGCCATGAGTTATCGAGTTTTAGACGGCTTATCAGATCATGCAGCTCTGCAAATAGATTCAGTACTGGGATCTGGTCTTCTGGCGCGGCAACGCAATTAAAATCTCGCCCTAGCACAAGATTGGTATTATTGTGTGGGTGGAGTTCGCAAATGTTTTCGTTGAAGAACTGATTTCTCGCACTCTTGTTCTTGTCCCCGACGGTGCATATATGTTTATGAATAGCGTTCCTGCTATTACTACTGCTATGTTGCTTCCATCTACCATTAGTTTCGGTTCTCCTGTTTCTATTTCTTCTCTGACCATAATAGCCATCCTCATCGGGTTTCAGAGTCAGTGTTGCTGGGTTGGGTTGGGTTGTTTGGGGGAAGAGACCAAACAGTGTAGTCATCGATCTCATCGGATCAGGGAAGAACGGGGATGGAAGTCGGCTGTGCCCTTTCAGAGGATCCATCCCGGCATTTGCCTGGAGCAATTTAGGGAAATCACGGAAAACCTAAATCAGGATGGGACTGAACCGCCGTCCTCCCGAATTCGAGTCCAGTGTGCTAACCACCGTGCAGTGTTGCTGAAAACTCGGTATCATTGTACCTCTTCTATTGCGTCATTACCACCTCTTGTAGAAGAACTATGTCTTCAGTTCTATGCTGCAAGAGATCTGAAAGCGAGTTTAATTTCACTGAGGAACTCATTCTGTTCACATTGCATGAGAGGATTTGTGCATTGTTTTACCTTGCATTCACAGTGGTGGGCGTCACGCACTTTTCGGGGGCGGGGCAGATGTGTGCTGCAGCCAGTCCGGCGATAGGACGACGTCCACGTCCTCGGGTTTGCTGGTGGGCGTTTTCGTTTTTGAGGCTGGTGTGTCTGACGCTTCTGCAGCAGATGTATCCATCCGTTACGGGTTTTCTTGGCCCTTCCTGACGCCTTTTCTTTCAGTTTTTGTCGGTTTTTGCCATTACATGTTGATATCTTTTCTCTCGTCGTCAGTCTTTTTGAGTATGGGAACTATTTTGTTGAAAAATTTCTTTATCCTGATTTCGTGCATCTCGCTGAACGTCTGCATTGTGTTGTTGCTGGGTCCGGCTGTCTGGCTGGCCACAGCTACTTCCTGGGCGCGGCCGTTAATCTCCGCGATCCTCTGTCGCCGAGCAGCTAGGGAGGAGCCGGGGGCTATGGATCGGCCACAACGATAGCCTGAATAGTCCACAAACATTTTTTTGTTACTTTTCATCTGTCTGCTATAACTGCCTTCTAATCCGATGGCTTTATTGCTTGCTGTTAACTGCCCACAAAAATTTGTGTCTTCTAAACATTACAATGAAAGTACAATCTCTACAGCACATACATGTATCAGGCGTTTTAGAATTCAGCGAGCACTTACAGAGTACACTGAATAAACAACTGACTAAGACATGTCTCGTGCACCAGATTTACGACTATTACCATTCCACATGCTAAGCATTGTATACGCATGTGTGATTTGCGCAAGCAGATTTGAACAATTTTGCCCAGACTTGCGACTCAAACTTCCAGGGTTGCGCACGTTTCATATCCGCTAAAAATAAGGGTTCATGCGGTATGACTTGTCTGCGCAGTTGGTAATACATATAGAATGAAGAGAACTATTTGTGAACTGTAATTGATTATGTGATATGTCAAGAACAACAGCTGCGTTTTATTTCCTAATCCCGATAGTAATATTGCAATATAGATTCATGAAAAGTCTACAGTTTATGTCGACATTGATTTTCATCGACATCGATCTCCCCAAGTTTGATCGAATGGAATGCGATTGAGAAATGTCATATGTCTGCTGTGTTTACGACAGATAATGTAGGATATGTGTAATGTGGTGAATCGATAGAAAGTGTGTAATGTCATAATTAACATACATGTTCTATTTTCTGTTCGCAGTCAGTATTAATCTAGACTCCAATACCTTTGAGGTAAGCGCCACAAGGGTTCTGAAGAAAAATATTTAAAGCTTCTTGACTTCTGTTTTATGTTGACATGCGGAACTTACTGGTTTTCTGTGTAATGTCATGTGACGTTCGTTTGTGTGTATAAATGAAGGGCTTACCTTGGCATATGCCTAATTGTCTTCTACGTGTTCCACGTTCCATGAACTTACGTGGTACCATCAATTAGATTTCAGATGGATACTTTGCACTGAACTTAAGTTTTGTGTAAGTACATCACCATGTCAAACATAATACCACCAATGGTGTCATCATCACCTCCGCCTTTGGATGACAATCCTGATGAAGATGATGATGACGACGACGACTTTGGTGATTTTTCGATGGGAGATTTGTCATTTAACGCCACAGGTAACTCAAGTAGCAGAAATCGTGATGGAACATTATGCTCCACACATGATCATTTCGTTTATTGTTTACCAATGTAGTGTAAGTGGAGGTGATAAACAGAGTGACAGCTAACAAACTTCAGCTTTTGAAAGGGGTAATGTTAAAAATGAACTGATGTTGTACTGTCAGTCTTAGTAAACCATGTGTGGGTTAAATTCCATTTAAAATAAACGATATTACAAGTGAAACTATTGATTTTGGTTGTTGAAAAGTGATTGCTGTAAAATTCTTCATACTATCTTGGGTAAAGAAGCTGATTCTAGTCAGTCTGTCTAAAGTGATTTTTTCAGTTTCCCAGTTCCTTTGGTGGCATTTGAGAGGTACAAGCTACATATGAACACTATATTTTGCTCTTATGCTTCATTTTTATAAAACCATAAACCCTGCACTGCCCAAGCAAACATGACAATCAGCCACATATGCCACTATGCACTATTCAGATGAAATTATGGGCAAGCTATCTGTATATATCATTATGCCACACAAACCACCATGAAATTGGTGGACAACATTTAATTTTGTGTAAATGCATAAGTACACACGTACTAATTTGTGTTGTACACACCAGTTGTACATATTTCTATGGCTGATAAACACATACTTCAGACAAGATTTAAACAAAATGGTTTAATATAAGTATTGTTGATCTGATGTCAGGTTTCAAAATTCGAAGCCACTGTAGTATGCTGCTACCTATTCTATCATAATGTTCTAGCTTTGTAAGTACTGTATACAGAGCTAATAATATTGATAGTATTGCTGCTTCTGTATTAATAGATCATGTTGAACTTTTCAGATGCTACTGGAAATCAACAGACTGATGGTAATGTAACATGCAGAGAAAGTGTTACTGCACAAACCAGAATTCCTACAATAATGCAAGAAGCAGAAGCCCCTGATATGAAACAAATTGATAAACAAGTGGAATCTTATACTAGCATAACTCAAGGCTGCAATGGTCATCAGGATATATCTATTGTTAATTCTGTTTCACGACATGAAACAGACCTTAAAGAAGCATACAGTAAAAGTCAGCAAGAACTAAATGATAGAAATGGTGCAGATGATGTAAATTCATTAGGAGATACATCACACTGTACTCCTAATGAGGTTGCTAATTCAAAGTCTTCCATTCCCGGACAGTCAGCTCTAAACATTGAAGGGGGCACATTGCTTTCAGAAATAACGGATTCAGATAGAAAAAGCAGTCTAGTCACAGAATTCCCTGTTGTAAGTACTGTGACTGAAGAACCTGTAAGTGAAAGTATTAAGTATAACGATGATTTTGTGACATCAGCAGATGGACCAACTCCTGAAGAGTGTGAACCACAAGATAGTTTATTTACTTCCTCTGACTTTTCAGTAGTGGTTGAGGGTGACACACTCATCAAACCATTGCCACTGAAATTGGACCTTAGTGAGTCTGTGAAAGACACTACAAAATTAAGTTGTGAAAGTGAAAATTTTTCCGGACTAGTAGTGTCTGAAAGTGAGAAGTTTGAAGATATTTCCTACCATGACAGCAGTTCTGATGAGTTTGGTGTTTTCCATAATGTAACTGAATTGCCAGAGGAAGAACTGGAGGACCTAAAATTTGATAAAGTGGCTTATATTGAATCTGGAAACAGTAGTGACAGTGAAAGACCAAATAGAGGTAATGGGGCATCAACAGAGAGACCATCAGTGTGTGAAGAATCTTCTTTCTTCCCGGAAGCACAAAGTGGAGAAAGTGGAAGGACAGACTGGGTTGATGCATCAGCTACCCAATTACATGATGTGATCCCAGATTCCATGCTGGCTGATGATGATTTTGGAGATTTTGAAGCAGTAGAGTTCTCATCCAGTGTTAAACCCAAAGAAGATAGTACACAGGTATCTGAAATAGTGGCTTATAATTTATGGTATACTTTCCTATGATGAGCAAATCATTTTTATCTTGTTGCCAAACTGAAATGAGTCTTGCCCAGGCTGGAAGAAGCAAGTTCATATCATAGCTATGAACATAATTACCATCACTGTTGTTACTTTAACAGTTGTAGGAGTGATTGTCTTTCTTTGTAAACATCATATTGTATGTCACTTCCATTTTATCCATATATCAGATGCTTATCTTTAAGGTCAATGCATTTTAGGGAGATAGACTTTGTGTTTGCTCTGCTTTTTACAGCCTACACTTTCTTTACGAGAAGAAAGCAGTTGTTTAACTGAAGTTTGGTTTATTTACTTTCATCATACTATTAAACGTAGCATATGCTTTGCACCTTCTGACCTCAAAAGTGGTCAACCCAAGTTGGTAAAGAATAGCATACAGTTTACACAAAAGTCATGGGATAGCTATAAGCTTATGTACCTATGATGGTAATGTCATGCACACAAGGTATAGCAGGGCAGTGCATTGTCAGAGCTGTCAGTTGTACACAGGTGATTCATGTGAAAAGATTTCTGACATTATTATGGCTGCACAACAAGAATTAACAGACATTGAATGCGGGAAAGTAATTGGAGCTATACGCATGGCACCTTGCAATTCAGAAATCATTAGGGAATTCAATAATCTGTAATACGCAGTGTCGAGAATACCACATTTCAAGAACTACCTCTCACTACAGACAACACAGCAGCCGACAACCAGGTCACTTAATGACCAAAAGCAGTGGCGTTTGCGGAGAGGTGTCAGTGCTAACAGGCAAGCAGCATTGTGTGAAATAACCACAGAAATCTATGTGGGTCATGTGACGAATGTATCCTTTAGGATAGTGCAGCGAAATTTGGTGTTGGTGGGCTACGGCAGTAGATGACTTATGCGAATACCTTTGCTTGCTGCATGACATCGCCTGCAGCAGTGCAGCAGTTTGGTCTGGTGAGTCCCAATTTAAATTGGTAAGAGCTGATGGTGGGGTTAGAATGTGCCAAAGGCCCCACAAAGCCATGAACGGAAGTTGTCAATAAGGCACTGTGCATGTTGGTGAAGGCTCCATAATGGTGTGGGTCATGTTTACATAGAACAGTCTGTGTCCTCTGGCACAAGTGACCTACTTGGTGACCATTTGCAATCATTCATGGACTTGATGTTTCAAGCAATGATGGAACTTTTGTGGGTGAGAATATGCTATGTCACCAGGCCTCAATTGTTCACGATTGGTTTGAAGAACATTCTTTCCTGACATGAATTCCAATAAACATTTATGGGACATAATCAAAAGGTCAGTTCATGCAAAAAAATTCTGCACCTGCAACACTTTTGCAATTATGGAGTGCTATAGAGGCAGCATGGTTCGATATTTCTGCAGGGGACTTCCAACATGACTTTTATCATGTCATTGTGATGTGAGATCAAACCAAGATATGGCTTATCATTTTTTGTCATACACCAATCATTGCAACAGTGCAGAGGTATGCCAGGAAAAAAAACTGATGTTACTCTAGTATTGAATCAGTTATTTTATTTATGCATTTATTCATCCAGGGATAGTCTCACAATGATTTGGGATTTGTCATTGTAATTCAGTGGAAATAAATAGCTCAAAATATATGCACACACAGAAACTCTATAATTGTATGAGGAACTGCCCCAGCATTTGCTTGAAATGATTCACGAAAACCTAAGTCAGGACTGCCGAACAGAGTAAACTTCATGGACCAAAGCTGGCTGGTGGTACCACAGTCTTTGATTTTGCCAATGAACAGAGACTGTGATGAGGAACTTCTAGAATTATATTTTCCAATAGCACTGATATTCCTTAACTCATGTACAAATGCTATATTTAACTGTTGAATTATACTGAGCAAAGTGGTCTGATGGTTACCGAAACTGACACGCTTATTGAATGCTAGAATTTCAAATTCTCATGAGCCCATGCAGATTTAGGTTTTCGATGGTGATACAAATTACTTAAATTATAAGACAGAGTTGTGTACCTTTAGGTAGGATACAACTAATTTCCTTCTCCTTCCTTCTTTTTATTATGTAGGTATAGGAGATAATTTTCCTTTGCTGCAGACAGAAAGAACAAGATTGATCATGAAACTTCCTGACAGATCAAAACTGTGTGCAGGACCTTAGGTATGCAGGAGAGCCTCTGCGAAGTTTGGAAGGTAGGAGACGAGGTACTGGCGGAATTAAAGCTGCGAGGACGGGGCGTGAGTCATGCTTGGGTAGCTCAGTTGGTAGAGCACTTGCCCGCAGAAGGCTAAGGTCCTGAGTTCGAGTCTCGGCCCAGCGCACAGTTTTAATCTGTCAGGAAGTTTCATATCAGTGCACACTCCGCCGCAGAGTGAAAATTTCATTTTCGAAGACTGATCGTAATTTGATATTAAAACCTTCATTTACCAGTTGCAATAATATTATTTATACAGCTGTAGAACATCGGTTATATGAAATATGCAAAAATACCCTATTGCTGAAAGTGATTTAATGTGCACCTACAAAAAGATGAATATCTATTGACTGGGTCCAGACCCCACCTGCCCCACTCACCATTCACTTCAATCTTATACCTTCACCCCCCCCCCCCCCCCTAAAAAAAGTGATTTACCAATATTGACAATGGACATAGACAATCTCTTTTTCTTCCCAAGCAAGATGGAGTAGTGCTGAAGACACTGGGTGGCATTCGCCTGCTTTGTTTCTTTGCTGATAGCCCTCAGTGATGACTACACTGGCTGAATGGCTGAAAAATGGGGTTTGTAATTTCGACACTGGCTACTGTAAATAATGTAGCCGACAGGCGCACTGTAGTGTTTTGCTGTTCTTTACTTTCACTGTTCACAATCCCCCAGTAATACACAGTTATATGGGCAGTGAACTATTATTTAACTTTTGATAAGCCTCATTAATAGTTTGTGGGCAAACATCCACATACTGCTACAATAGTGTACTGTTGAACATCTACTAGCAGTAAACATCTAACCACACATTTCACAATCTTTCAAATAAATTGATGAGACATTGTCATTGCTTTAGCACACGGCCTGTTGGTGTAACACTTATTCCATGGTTAAGTTGATGGATTGTTGTCGTTCTTATCAACACAGGTTTCTTGTCTGAAACTCGGCCGTGGACTGACTGTTTCAGGACGGAAAATTGGGCCCATATATATCCTCACAATAATAGGTACTGAAACTACACATTGTTTGAAGTTAAATTTACAGAAATTACAATTAAAGCTTAACTCATTAAATTAACTGAATACATCAAAAAATTCGTTCCTTTTAACAATTTCTTGTGTTGCAAGGGTTAGGGGAAATTATTTGTTTAAATTATGAAATTAACATATCATTATGCAAACAATACTTTTGACAAAACTGTGACTTACTTTGTAATTAATTAAGAGTTGGCTCTGCTAACAAGTTTTCGAATAGAGCCAAATAGATCCTTTAATAATGCCATTAGTTGTTCATCCAAATGTTTATCAGTATTAATTAGGAATAGTCAAAATAAATTAGAAAAGCAACTACATGCATAAAACTAACCACAATATTCGATCTTGTGTTATATTCTTTAAAACTGAGGGCCAACCTTTCTCTTTAATGATGATGCATGTTATGTATGTTAATGGTAATAGTTAAAAGTAAAAAAAAAAAAAAAAATTTTAAGGAGGCAGATGGCAAAACTAGAAGTAAAAATATCCCAGCTTGCTTCATTACAACTGGTTTCACTTTTGGTTCAAATTTATTTATATTATCTTATTATTCAGCCCATTGATAATGAATATCATATGAATGTTGTCCAAGTGCACATATAAAGGGTCAACAGAAGCGTCTGATCCAACGCGTCGGCTTTGACCCGTGACGTAAGGATGTCGTCGTGTGTGACGTCATGACGGCGCGGAATTTGGTTTGAGTGTGGCTGTCTCCAGTTCTGTTTTATCTTATTTTATTTACTTTTCTGATCTGTCCGTTCTATCTCGTGAGATTTTTTTAAAATTTAAAAACACTTATTACTTATTTTAATTATCTGTTTCCTCGAATTTCTGTTTTAGTTTATTATATTTATCTTTCTGATCTGTTCGTTCTATCCCGTGAAATTTAAAAAAAAAAAAAGACAAACACTAATCAGCTACTGAAGCATCTTTCTCTTCTATGGGTTGCAGGGGTTATGACCCCTGGGGAGGTGGGTGGGTATTCATGCGTGGCTGTCTTCACTTACACGTTGTAGCTACGCAAGGCGTCTAAATTTGTTTATATTTAGTTTGCCCCCCACCCAAAACACCCCATTACCCGCGCTTGTCCCGTTAGTGTCATTAGGCTTCTTGTGGAAAGTGTGTGTGTTTGTTTTTGTTTCCGCCATATTTGTGACGTCATGGGTCAAAGCAGACGGGTGGGATCGGACGCTTCCGTATTTCCCATATAAATTTAAGAGAAAGCACTTAAAGGAAATGGAACATATTTATATGTACACAAATTACAAACAAAATAAGAAAAGGTCATTCAGTGCATAGTAACACAGTTCTATATGTTGTAATAATGCATAGTTGGTTTTTTGTAGGGCTTTACTTTTGTTCTCCCTAAACAGCAAGATCTTACACACACTACAGTAATTCAGTAAAGATTTTACATTGCATGATTGTTCTCCTTTGACCATATAACAAAAAGGTTTAGGGACATAAGACAATATTTTCAATTTTACTTTTTTATAAGCATTATCAGGAAATCTTATTGGCCTATATAGTCACTTAACAAGTAAAAACATTGTTTGGCTGATTTTTTTTTTTTTTAAATTCTGTTTTAAATTGATTCTCATCTTCCAACTACCTATTGTTGACTGGCAGTCAGTTGCTAAGTTATGTACCAATATGGTTCACATTCCTTTGTGTGTTTCTTCGTTTTGTTCACTGAGCATGGAGTGCTGCACATTTTGGGTATTTTAGGTATGAAAGTTGGCATTTATCTGAAAATCTTGAAGATGGACTCTGACACATACAACATGTTTGTGTAGATATAGTGAAGGTATTATTAGTATTTTCAGCTTTTTGAAAATTGATTTGCAGAGTGTGTGTGTGTGTGTGTGTGTGTGTGTGTGTGTGTGTGTGTAGAGAACTATTGTGTTATTATTTGAATAGCCTTCTATTAAAATAATAATAATAATAATAATAATAATAATAATCCATTTAGGCAGCAAGCTCTGGAACCCAAAATATTGTTCTCTGTGTTGTAGGAGACTGAAACTAACCAAAATATGCTATCTCGACACCCTATGAAATACAAACATTTGCAATAATTCTAAGAGCAAAACATGCTGAATTGGGTTTTTCTGCAAGTTTTATTATGACCATTAATATTTAAGTTTCCAATGGCATGAATCCCCAGCAGTTTTTGTAGAAGTCACTCTGTTTATGACTTCATCACCCAACACCAGATCTAGCTTTTGTCTGTCAACCTGTTTGCATTGAACCAAAAGAGGACGTACTTTAGGACTTGATCAGTATTTGTGAAGCAATTGCTTTGATGCACTTTTATCACACTAGTATCATCTGTGAATAGTATGTCGTTTGCTGTATGTCTGAGGTGTGAATGTCATTTATATAAACAGGAAACAGTATGGGACCTAGAATACTGTCTTGTAATACTTCTATTTCAAATTTTTTTGCACCTGATAGTAAACTGATGTTGTGTATGGCGTAAGCTGGCATCAGTCTTATAATCTGCGTTGTGTTTAGTGGGTGTGATTCAAGTCACTTTTTTACTATCTCTTGAATACCAAATGGTTCCAGTTGTACCTAAAGAATATGATGATTAGCAGTAGAAAATACTTTGGAGAGATTGCCATTTTTAAATAATGGCTTCATTTTTTAGATTGCCAATCTTCCTAGAAACACTCCTCCATTAAATGGTAAGTTGGTTATGTATGCCAAAGGCCTTGTCATCTGTGGTGCTGTCACTGTTATGAAGGACCTGGCACCTCATGTACTCCTGTTGACATTTTAGGTTTCAGGCTTTTTAACACTTCATGTTTGTTTGTTGGCTCTACCCTCATGCTACAAGCAGATTTTGAATTTCCTGGGTTTTCTTGATTTGTAAATTTCAGGATTAATGAAGTTGTTTCATTTGTGAAATGATTGCTGGCATAATTTGGTAAATCTTGTTTTTTAATACACATCCATGTCAGGCCATCATTCTGATTCATGCTTTCCACAGTTTCTTATAAATCTGTCAAACCAAGTGCTGACGTGTTTTTTCTTCGACGTGTTTTTTCTTCAGAAGGGAAGGGTTGATTTTGATTTTCTTTCCCATCTTTACCCACTTCAAGTTTGTGCTCTGTGTCAGACAACCTATCATTTATGGGACTTTTCTTGTGTTTTTCTTGCAGAAGTGAAGTGGAAGCTATTTTCTACTCACCCTTTTTTAATATGTTGTTTCCATATTGAATACCAGCAAGTTAGGTGCTGAAAACAGTTAATTCTTCATGTGGACTGATAAAGATAAGACAGCCTGTATATCATGCTTTGCATCATTAATAGGGAGACACTGAATTTGACGAATATATTTAACAAAGTGTGTGCACATTTTTGTCTGTACTTATACTCCATATGACAAGTGAGGAGATGCATTGGTGAAGACACAGGATTCATATTTTCAAGGAGTGAAATTCAAATTCTTGCCTGGCCAGATAGATTTATGTTAATCACTTGGAGGTTAATAATGGTCCCATAAACAGATCTACAGCTGATCTCCTTCCCTATCCTTGTTCAGTCAAAGCTTGCATTCAGTACCTCATGATTTCCGTGTTGATAGGATATTATACTCTACTAGAACAAAACCTAGGTGTTTTGTGCGGTAAATTAGGTGTAGTATTGTAGGTGTAGCAAAAAATGTAATCAGTAGTAAATGATGACATAGAAAGAAACAAGAGCAAACTACAACCATTATGATATTATTAACACAGCTATACAGTATGTTATGTAGAAGAATGGATTGCTATGTTTATTAATAAATAATTTTTTTTTTTAGAAAAATATTATTTTTCTGTATGATCTCCATTGAGATAAATGAATTTGACCCAGTATAATTCAGATGTTTTTGTTCGATCAGAACAGAATTTTGCTTCTAATGCTGCATAATTTTGGGATTAGAAAACAGAAGTCACTTGTGACAGAGGATGTATGTGGATCTGTTTTGAAACTTTACTCTGACTCCTGCCCTTCACAATGGCAAATGTGTGAGCAGGTGAAAGCACACTCATTTTGTGAACAAGTCATTATTGTTCCAGTGTAGGAGCTAATGATGATGCACTCTTTTTGCAGTAAATTATCATGAAATTATGAAAATTCCATTACTGCAGTTGCTGTCACCAGAATCTTACGTAACTCTGTATACGAGATGCCAATTGTCTTGACAGTAATATAAATTTAAAGGCAATAGTCTTCAACCACAATATCATGCATTGTATCCACTGCTTCTTCAGAAGAAACCTCAATTGTATGATCATAATGTACCAAATCTGCACTGCTCCTACATCTGTGTTTACTTCATTCACCCAATAATAAAAGGTCTTGAATCTGCGGCAGAATTTCTGTTAGCTTCTGTCAACTTGGACTGCATCTCAATCGCAATCCATTTTATTTTATGTGTAGCATAATATTGCTGTCTGATACTAATCATTGTCCATTTCCATGAAAAATGTAATGCCAGTCTCACATTTCATCTGTTTGAAACTGTGAACACAACTATTAATGGCACCGTATTTGATAAAAATTCAGCCCCTTAAGAAAATTTCCCATTTTTCATAGAGTTTCAATAGATTTACTAATTTTTCTTCATATTCTCACTGTGCATCATCTTGTGAGAGGATACCTCTTACTATTACTAGCTGGTCCATAGTCTGTTTTATTTGTGGATGGAATAAGCAAAACAGTCTGTTGGGCCATAATTATATGCTCGTATTTTTGTGTGGTCGTTACTCAAAACCGAGTGAGATAGTTAAGTGGCTAAGACACAGAACCTGTATTTGAGAGGGGTGGGGTTCAAATTTCTATCTAGCTGTTTGTGTTTAGGTTTTTCATGGTTTCCCTAAATGAGTTAGAATGAATGCAGAGGTGGTTCCTTTGTTCTGAGTTTACACTCATTCTGTCATCGTAAAGTTTAAAACTCTGCTCTTCCTTCCTTCCTTTTTTGGAACAAAAGTGAAATGGAGGCAGTAAACTGCTTCACCATGTGTCCAAAATGTTGGTCTTTTAAATTTACCAGGAATTAAATACAAGAATGTAATTTTTTCTCTGTGGTTTCCATTTCAGTTACTTGAGCAGCTCAACAACATTTCTATTGATTAGTTTGGAAGGTGCGGTGAGGAACTAGTAGCAAATTGCAGCTTTTAAGTCAGTCTGTGGGATGTGCTCAGAATTTTAGATGCTAGAGCATTTTACATGAAAGACAGGGATTTGGGTTTCAACTCCGGTCTGGCATACAGCTTGTCACAGATGTACACCTTTCTAAACTGTATCATTTGTTTACTTACATGGCTGACAGTCAACTTGTCTTGTATTGTCACAAGCAAGTTACCTTGCAGGACAATCTGGAGCAGAGCACACTATTAATTACCTAATTGAAAAAGAAGTGGGAGAACTGGTTTTGAACATTAACAACTAACAGAGCATGGGGCTCCAATAATGCATTCATTAGCTATCTAATAACTCCACCCTAGGCAGAGTAGTAGTAGTAATAGGTTAACAGGCAAAGGTCTTATAGGGTTGCCAGAAGTGTACCTTTGAAAAGGACGTAGCCTGTTTTCTTCTACAGCCTGAGCAAGCTCTCCATCTCATTTAATGACCATTGCATTGATGGGACATTTAATCCTAATTTTCCTTTCTTCCTTCTTATATGGTAATAATGCCTGCATTGTCACTCTAAGTGATTATAATAACCAAAGGGACTCAAGAAATGGCATTAAATGACTTGAGAACTTCGATTATCTTCCTCTGTGTTGGAATGGTTGATGATAGAATCAAGTTAGTAAGCCTCTGATCTGTCATATGTATTAAACAGCTTGTGCTATATTAGAATTTATAAATTAGAATATTTTATCACTTCTGATGCTCTCAGGTGGGTATAATTGACTTTTGGTATTTAATGACTCAGTGAGCTTTCAGCAGTATCTTGACTTATGCTACCTCCACCATCCAGTATTGTCCACTGTCCATGGCTTTCTTTATGATTTCAGCTGTACCCTGTGCTGAGTCATTTTCTTCTGGATCCTGAGTCATACTGAAATCTTGGGGAATGAACTAGGTGATCACTTAGCCAGGGAATTAACCACACAATCAATGTTTGTAATGGACATACAAATCACTGATTTGGAAGCACAGAGGAGACACTTTATCCATCACAGCTGCAGCATGGAATGGTGAACTACTGCTCCCTCCAATAAACTGTGCACTACCAAGGAGACTACTGTTGTGTGGCCTGGAAAGAATTCACTTATGTCAGCTTTGTATTGGTCTTACTCGCCTCGATCCATGGCCTTATCGTCTGCAGTGTCGCACTTCCCCTTCCCAAGCATAACTGCTGTTCTTTGCTGATTGTGTCTCACATACTTATGAAGTGTTCCCCGCCTTACAACACTCTAACAAATGAAGGATCTTGAGGACTCCTTATAATCAGTATTATCCGTTACCTGTGGCTGCACTTACATATCAGTAGTTTTGTTATGTTGAGTGATGGTGATTACTGTACCTGCAGTAACATCAGCTGCCTCACATGTTTGGATGGCATAGCTCATGATGTGTTCCCTGTTCTCCCCCCTCCCGAGCTTCAAAGAGCATGATGCGGCAGCATGCATAGCATCACTGCTGAGTAGCACCTATAGAGTGGACTGGGCAGGAGTACCCATTTATGCGTCGTGCTATTGAAGTAGCTACGGAACCCTATTATACAATGTGTACATTATGAAACAAATAGTGTAGAAGTATGGATTAAATACATTAAGGATTGTACAAGCATTGTATTCTTTATGAAACTTCCTGGCAGATTAAAACTGTGTGCCGGACCGAGACTCGAACTCGGGACCTTTGCCTTTCGCGGGCAAGTGCTCTACCATCTGAGCTACCCAAGCGTGACTCATGCCCCGTCCTCACAGCTTTACATCTCATTCTGGAAACATCCCCAAGGCTGTGGCTAAGCCGTGTCTCCACAATATCCTTTCTTTCAGGAGTGTTAGTTCTGCAAGGTTCACAGGAGAGCTTCTGCAAGGTTTGGAAGGTAGGAAATGAGGTACTGGCAGAAGCAAAGCTGTGAGGACGGGGCATGAGTCGTGCGTGGGTAGCTCAGTTGGTAGAGCACTTGCCTGTGAAAGGCAAAGGTCCAAGTTCGAGTCTCAGTCCGGCACATAGTTTTAATCTGCCAGGAAGTTTCATATCAGTGCGCACTCCACTGTAGAGTGAAAATTTCATTCTGGATTGTACTCGTTACTTTGAGTTGTATCACGTAGCACATATCACCCAATAAAATCATTTTCATAAATATGATAAAGATTGAAAGTTAAACAGAAAATCTCTTGTTTATAGAGTACATGTTTCCCTAATTCACATAATATTCTTCAAATCAATAAGCATCTTGTACTACACACTTTCTAAAGCAGCTTGTATTCTTCGTCAGGGTTCAAGCTATTTAAATAAACAATTTTATCAAAATTGATTCAGTGCATTGGTTGTTAGAACTTAACAGACAGAGTTACTTTCACATGTATAATATTAGTATGAATAAAATGTTCACTTACAATATAATTTTTGTTCTTTTTACCATATTTTACCCACCTTGATCTCCCTTTTGTCTGTTTAGAAGGGCATTGTTTATTACACCACTGTGCTAAACAATCTTGAGTTGGCTGAGCATCAGGCTTGTGATGTAAGGGATACAGAGGAGCCTCCAAGGTTCCCTCTCTGCCTCTGACCTACATGCCAGCCCAATTTTGCATCACATTTATAATATTCTGTAATTACTTCCAATCATAAGATTCATCAGTGTTCTCAGCATCTCAGCCCTGTTTTCCCATTCATATGTTAGGAGGATGTTGCTTATTACATCTCTGATGTACACATATCACATCTCGGCATGAAAGTAGCAGTGGGGAGGGATAGATGGAGAGATTTCATCTGTCACCACAGATGAGCCCCAAAGCACCATCATCTGCTGCTGACCAACACTGGCCGAATTCTGCACTCCTTTTTACATATCCTGTAACAGTCTGTAAATCATAGCATTGTTAGTGGTTTGCCTGTCTCTGCTCTACTATTTTCCATTCACCATTGGAACAAGCTGAGGTGACTGTTACTAAACTCTGAACAAACTAATCACTCCTGACCAGATGTAAAGTGCTTGTTGCTAAAGTCTTTTGTGTTTATACTAAATGTTTGTGTCTTCACTGGCATCCACTACACATTGGAGGTTTTCTGTAGTGATATACAACTTAAATTGCTGTAGGAGATAAAATGCAAGCCATTTTTAATCTCTACATACAGAAATAATATTTACTGGAGGATCATTAGCAATGAGTATGTTGAGCAACTAACATTATAGACAACCTTTCTCTTCCTCCCTTAAGCAAATAGCCATAGTTTTCCCACTGACACTGTGGGTCATTAAAATTAAAACATTGGGAAGGATATCAAATAATGAAATTTTACTTTTGTGCTTGTACAGTATTGTAGGAAGAATACATGCTTTAATGTGTCAGTGATTTTGGGTATACAGGGTGTGAAGCTAAGTATACGGAGCTGCCACCTTTGGCAGCAACAAGAAGTCTACCCTGGCTGGGAATGAATAGAACTGAGCTTGTATGACAGATATTGATGTGTCATTTCATGCTGCTTCAGATCTATGTCAGAATTAATCTATTGTAATGGCTGGTGAGTGGTGTCATGCCAGCCTCTCTGCAACCCCTGACCATATTTTTAATGGCTGGGAGACTTGGATGATGTGCTGATTATGGCAGCAGCTGAACACCCTATATTGTTGAAGGCCAAGACAGTCCAGCTGGCGTAGTCTATTGTAGTCTTGTCAATAGAAAATTGTCATGCTGACTTTGAAGAAAAGCATGACCATTAGCTTCAACATTTCAGAACTGTAAAAGCTGATGTCCAAATTACTGGCTATGTGAACTGGAGCTGATACTGTTGTGTACCCAGTGACACCCTAAAACCATCACACCAGGTCTGGTCCCATATACAACAATACCAAATGCAATCTGGCAACATTAGTTATACCTGAAGCCACCATTGTTATGCTACACGCAGAACAGGGACTCTTCCGTAAAGATGTCATGGCGCCAGTCCTGTTTCCAGTGTCAATTGCGGATACACCATTGTCAGCATGCGTACCTCTACTGCTGTATCAAATGAAAGCTGCAACAGTGGTCATAATGCAGACAGTCTGTGATGCTGCAGACATGGTTCTCCACGTGGTTGCTTGTCTTACTGTGAGTGAACCTATTTCTTGACTGAAGGTACATGACATGGCAGTATGACCCTGCACAGCCAAGTTAATGGTATGTCTGTCCTCTTGCACGCTAGTCGCATGGGGCTGTTGAGAACCTGCTTGACATGCTCATCTTCAATCCATCGATTACGTATTTGCAGGAGAGTCGTGGGGCAGTGTGAGCAGCAATATCATGTAATGATGAACTGCAGTCTCCATAGGCCACAATCCTACTGCTGTCGAATTCTGACAGGTGTTGGCACTTCTGCTTCTCACTTGAAATATAACATGATCTTCTCATAAACAGCTGACTTTCATATGATATTTCAAAATGATAAACCTGCTACATAATCTTTCTACATTCGTGTTACTTGGATAAGGAACAGTGAAAGCCCTCTGACAACCCTGCCTCCATCCTTGCTACCCTCCCTGTTTTCCTTTCCCCATTGCTTCATAACCTGGGTTGTGAGTAACTGAATCCACTTTCCCTTCTTCCCTTTCTTTCCCCTCTCTCCTCCCTGGTGAAGGAACAAAGTTCCGAAAGCTAGGAACGTAAATTTTCGGCTCTGTTTTTTGTGTATCTATCGGCTGTACTGAGCTGAGGTAAGTACTGGCCAGCCCCTCTATCTCTTTGAATGTACGAACTGAGTGGTGTACAGTGTATGAGCTGCTGATGTGTTCAAAACTGTTACAGTTTTATTTGTGAAACGTAATACTATTCATCACCTAGTGTTCTTTGTATGCTTACTGTCTGTGATGTATCGATGCGCCCCCCCCCCAAAAAAAAAAGCAAACTAGCGCGCTCTCTCTCTCTCTCTCTCATCTATACATGTGTGTATCTGTACTTGCAGTTTGCAGTTACATGTGTATTCACGTCATTTGTAATATGTTGTTGTTGACTCTTCCAGGTGGTACTGTCGTTGGAAAGCAAGATCCTAGCGTTGTTTCGCAGCTGCAAAGACACTCCCACTGAGGAGCATACTGAACAGACGTGGCTTCCTCTAACAAATTACTTAGAAGCCTCCCAAAGTATCTGGGCTCATCTGAAAAATATAGAAACTACGCATGCTTTGTCTTACCAATGGGCAGGGTCAACTTCAAATAAATTACTGCTGTCTGCTCTTGGTATAGATTCACGAAACCTTGTAAGTATAATTTTAAAAGAAATCGTGTACTAGTGTATGGTCTGCGAGTGTGAGCTCTTCTCACTTATCTAATAGCAAACAAAAGTTTATAAAGAACTGTAATTCAGCTTTGATGTCTAATAACTAATGGAAGAAAAGATCTGGTTAATACCTAGTGGGACATTTCAGAAATTTACTTCATAAACAGTAATGCTAATTCTAATTAAATTTGTAGAACTTTCTTTTTTCTCTTGTGCGTCTCTCATTAGTGGGGATACAATACACTCACATATGTTCCATTGCCACTTGTGGTTCACAGCATATAGAATAGAACACATTTATGTGGTAGCAGTAGTTGAGACACTAAACTTTTATTTGGGAACACTAGTACTCAAATGCTATAGGTGATAGTTATTGAAGCTACCTTAGCTCACGTCAGGTGAATGTTAGGTGATTGCTCCAGCAGCTACTCATTTCACTTGGTCTTATCTAGTGTGCAGTTACAGTAATATCCCGATAGTGTGCTACTAATGGGACATCAAGCTGACTCATCCCTTTTTCTGCAAGATAGTATAAATATCTTGTTTTCTATAGGCTTTTTGCACAGTTGTTTCAACATATTTTAGGCATTACTACAAAGACACAAAGGAATTACAGACACTGGGTGGGAAAGGGATTGCTTTAATTCAGTGGTGAAAGTTGAAAATTTGTGCTGGACTGGACTTCGAATGCATGTCTCCCGCTTACTAGGTAGGTGCACCATCCGGACACAGTGGTCATCGAAACTGTGAAATTCTCAGTTTATCCACACACTACACATGTAGTGCCCCTTGTGCATTATCCTCATTACCTTTGGTATTTTGCCAATTCCCACAAGAGTTTGCCCTGGTGTGTGTCTGCACTGAAGAGGCCATTGACTGTATTGCCTTTGCGTCTTAATTCATACTGGCTGTTAGATCAAAATGGTGTTTGTTCTTTCGGACATGTCAAAAAAAAAAAAATAGACACCACATATATACATTAATACAAAGTTTGATTACTGCACTCAATTAGGTAATCATTTTTGATACTGTTATTACTAGAATAAATTGCTCCAGAATGAGTCTTTCACTCAACCATTGAGTATGGGGGTTTTGAAACTTCCTGATAGATTAAAACTATGTGTCATTCCAGTATGAATAGTAGTCCACCTCAAACTTCCCAGTAGATTAAAACCATGTGTCAGACAATACTCGAACCTGCAGATAATGCTGTAAACTCCTGAGCTGTGCAGGTATGACCCTCAGTGTGCTCTCACAGCTGCAGTTGTGAAAGGTGAGGTTCTGCATTGGAGGCAAAGAGTTTGTTTTAATCTGTCCTGAAGTTTCGGATTAATTGCTGTTGACTGTGTGAAATGGACACATTTGCTAGAGGCTGGAAGGTCAAAGCATAAGCTAACAGTCAAGAATTTCTCAGACAGAAATTTGGTTAACTAAAAAGGAGAAGTACCCAAAAGTGGGATCAGCTTTTTGAAACCATCTATAAGATGATGTAGATTAAGATCTCAGGCATCAAACCCTGCAGCCATTTACCCCGATGGGGTTTTGTTCGATTAATTGATGGAAAAAAATCGATATTTTCCATGATGCTCAAAAATAACCTTAAAAAGTTTTATTGTATGGATTGGTTGCATGGTGTAATGGATAGAGTAAGACTTTGACATGCAGAAAGTCATGGCTTCGAATTTCATCAGGTACTTTAAATTTTTTTATTTGTAAATCTTTATCAAAATACTTTCATCTTATTTTTATTCAATGAATTGAATTAAATGTATTTTCATTTGTATTTCTTGTCACATCATTTTAATCATCATATAAACTTCATTTGCTCTCATTTTTCTTTCTGTCATTCTTTTTCTGCTTGAAGTCTTTGTTCGCGTGATTTTAATTAATTTTATGTATTAATTTTGATATTTTTTATCCTATTTTTTTTACCCATGTTGTTGCATTTGCTATTTCTATTCTTTGTTTTGCTTTAATTTCATTTTGCTTATAACCTCTTCTTTCATTTGAATATTCATCTGCGTTATTTTGTCTGTACTACAATAGGAATTTTTTTTGAGCAAGCAGTAAAGGAAGCAAAAAAAAAATTCAGAGTAGGTATTAAAATCCATGGAGAAGAAATAAAAACTTTGAGGTTCGCCAATGAAATTTTAATTCTGTCAGAGGCAGCAGAGGACTTGGAAGAGCAGTTGAATGGAATGGACAGTGTCTTTAAAGGAGGATATAAGAAGAACATCAACAAAAGCAAAACGAGGATAATGGAACGTAGTTGAATTAAGTCGGGAGATGCTGAGGGAATTAGATTAGGAATTGAGACACTTAAAGTAGTAAAGGAGTTTTGCTATTTGGGGAGCAAAATAACTGATGATGGTCGAAGTAGAGAGGATATAAAATGTAGACTGGCAATGGCAAGGAAAGCGTTTTTGAAGAAGAGAAATTTGTTAACATCGAGTATAGATTTAAGTGTCAGGAAGTCGTTTCTGAAAGTATTTGTATGGAGTGTAGCCATGTATGGGAGTGAAACATGGGCGATAAATAGTTTGGACAAGAAGAGAAGAGAAGCTTTCAAAAGTGGTGTTACAGAAGAATGCTGAAGATTAGATGGGTAAATCACGTAACTAATGAGGAGGTATTGAATAGAATTGGGGAGAAGAGGAGTATGTGGCACCACTTGACAAGAAGAAGGGACCGGTTGTTGGGACATGTTCTGAGGCATCAAGGGATCACAAATTTAGCATTGGAGGGAAGCGTGGAGGGTAAAAATCGTGGAGGGAGACCAAGAGATGAATACACTAAGCAGATTCAGAAGGATGTAGGCTGCAGTAAGTACTGGGAAATGAAGAAGCTTGCACAGGATAGAGTAGCATGGAGAGCTGCATCAAACCAGTCTCAGGACTGAAGACCACAACAACAACAACAACAATAGGAATTTAGGCTATGTTGTACATCTTTGTACGACGATTACCATCCAGAAAAATACACGTATTGCAATGAAAAATACATTTTTGACACCGTTGCACAGTCAGTATAAATAGATCATTTTGTCTTTTATTTTTACTAATAGATTGGCATCTTCTTATATTTAAATGTAATAAAATTCACATTTATGAAAATTCTTAGTGGAGAAACGATGATGTAAAGACAAAAGGAGAACAATTAAAGAAGTATATACAATGTTTAAAATAATGTGACTAAGGAATAGAAATAGGAAATTACATTGAAACCATTTAACTGGGTACAAATAATGAGGAGTCATTTCAATAAAGATTAAAAAATAAAAAAGTTTAAAGAACCTAAGTGATTCGAACCAAAGAACCGCTGCATGTTAACACATTACCATACCCATTACAACATGCAATCAGTCTCCACAGTACTACTATTTTAACACTAAAATCTATTTATAGTTAAAATCAAAGCAATTTTATTGACATGTTTCAAAAATTACAAATGTGTTTATGTGTGTGTGTGTGTGTGGGGGGGGGGGGGGGGGGGGCAGGGGGAGGAGATTGGGGTATGGGGGGGGGGGGGGTGTCCTGTTGGTAGTTTCTGCTGATTCTGCAAACTCATTGTTATGTCATTATGACTCTGTTATACTGTAAATTCCTGTTATGTTTGGCAGTGCAGTTGCAGCTCGCCACAATTTATAAAGAAATCGACATTTCCAGTGTGATGTGGACTAATGATGTAAAACCAAACATCAAGCCTAAGCTGTTACCCCCTTATTCACAAACACAGAAAATGCAACAACGCTACATAATGAAACAGTATAGTAGGTTAAAACACAATTTATTTTCAATAAATGTGTTACCACCAAAATGAAAACATGTAAATCAAAATAATTATTTGATGTGTAACAGCCAAATATATTTGAACCATCAAGAGCAAATATGCCTCACACCAACAAATACAAGAGTTTGAGTCCTGTTAGACGCTATTGCAATCTATAAGGAAAAAGAATCGTAAATTAATTTTCACTCATAAAATAAACATCAGATTTATATAAGGCAATATCGTGGCCACACTAATTGCAGGCATGTGTACTAAACTGCCAGTCACTACTGCCTGGCAGCAGCCCAGAAATGTTTACAAGTGGCCACACTATTGCATATTTTCATAAAAGGTATGCATGTAATCTATTGGAAATAAGTGTGGATCCACTGCATTTCTGTCACACAAGGAATCAAGTTAGATATAACAAGATACATTTGGCTTCATGGATACATACTTTTTGTAAGTAAGCTCAGTGCTTCAGAAAGTTTAACTAGTGAACTGATACTGGATACGTGCCTGTTCCAAATTTTACTAGAATGTCAAAACACCATTTTGAATATCTAATACAAACAATTGGTCCAAGAATGGCTAAAACCAATACAAATATGAGAGAGTATATATTATCAGTTACAACCTGGTTGGCGATCAGCCTTTAGGTTTTAGCAACTGGTGATTCTGACAGGAGTATAATATACCTCTTTAAACTTCACTATTTGTCAATGGTACAAGAAACATGCAATTCTTTGATAGAAGGCCTGAAAGATTTTACCATAGGAAGTTTTAAATAAAAATAGTTTTTATTTTGTTTTTGTTAACTGGCATACACTACTGTTTAACACTATCAATTCCTACTTCAGGTACCTCTTGAAGAAATAATCTGAAACTCATGGCATCAAATGCAGACCACAAGTGCTTCCACACTTCCTATGCAACTTTGTTGCCTTGCATTTGGCAAAGATTTGAGGTCTTCAGAATTTTTTATATCTTTCATCAAGTGTGAGTCAGAGATAAATCTCATTTGCAAAATTTATAGTTCTCTCATTTGTCTACTTCCCTTGCTGTCTATAACAAATTCCTGACAACGAATAGCTACAAAATATGTGGCTATATGTACATGCACAAATAATCGAAGAAAAGTGAAACAATTTTGTTTTCATTCAGACACTAGACTGTGAGAGAAGTAGGAATCAAAGGTGAAAGTGAGAGAGAAGCATTTACACACAAGGACAGAGATAGATATTGCCTTGCAATATGAAATACTCTTCACTCTTGCTGGACAGCACTGGCAATCCCTCAGCAATATGTTGGCAACAGCCTGCAGCATCAGCAGTATAGCGAAGCCATACTGTATAATTACCATCTATTGCAGTCACATTTGAGCATTGTTGATGGCAACACTATTGTGGCCAAATATTGCCATTAAATGCAGACCATCTAAATGCACCTCTAGAATTGATGGCTTTTTAGTCCTAGAGTTTCTTTGTGGGGTTGGAAAATTATAGGGGGAAACTTATGGTAAATTTGAGCTTGAAGTCACTTTGAGTCCTCCTTGGCCAGCAGAGCATTGCCTACAAAGGCTCTGATTCATAGTTCTGATCAAATTTACGATTCGAATCAGTCAGAATAATTATCAGTAAGAACACGGGATAAAAAAAGGAAGTGCAAAATAGAAATATGTCTGAACATATTTGATGAACAAATGTTGAAGAGTTGTGAATTATGATTTATTATTCACATTATACATATTTTTAAATCATTCATTTCAGGTACAAGAGACCCATCTAAAATTTGTGTTACAATTTTACCACGCTCAAAGTACAAGAAATGCTAACATTAGCCTAATTTTAATATAATCTCCTATTAGGGCCAGAAAGGTTAATCATTAATTCTAGTACCAAGGTACACTTTGCTCAAATTATCTGTTCATCTTGCATGAATTCTGCTGGTGAATATTAGCATTCGTTCCACAAAACTCCCTG
The DNA here is from genome assembly GCF_023864345.2 of Schistocerca serialis cubense. Classification (NCBI taxonomy): domain Eukaryota; kingdom Metazoa; phylum Arthropoda; class Insecta; order Orthoptera; family Acrididae; genus Schistocerca; species Schistocerca serialis. The sequence goes on from NC_064638.1 coordinate 388,675,524, forward strand.
TAGTTTATACTGGGTAAGGTTTGGCGTGTTGGTTTATTATAAATTTTGTCCCCTTGTAGTTAGATGTCTGAGCATACAGTTTCAGTAGGTATTTGGGAAGCATTAAATTATCGTTCTTTATTGAGTTGTACATGTGACCAAAACAATTTATACGTTGTGTAAGAAGATTATAGTTGCATATCTGTATATGGATAAGTCAGGTCTAAATTTCTGTTGAAATCATGGGTAACAAGATACTTTTAGCCGAGCAGTACACATATATCTAACAATTTTCTTCTGCATCTTCAGAATCTAACAGATGCCACTAGCTGTTATTGTAAAGTTTTAATTATCACTTCAAGAAATCAAGCTGTGACCATGAAACTGGTGATGTGTTGTTCCTTCTGCACATATTCACCCTTCAACATGACACATGCCATTCTCAGTGGTGGCTGAGTCAGTGGAGAACTTGGTTGTAGGTATCTGCATTTTGGCTGTCTGAGAAACTGTTCACATTTATCACCATCTTGTGCTGGAAATGCCTGCCAAACAATGGTTTCTTCATCCAACGAAGAAGGAATAAGTTACTAAGTGCCATTGAGGAGAATGTGGGGAAGGGCAATATTTGGTAGCCCAAAGAAGCAGCGTCTGTGTATGTGCAGTCATGGAGCAAAAACGCCCATGATATTTCGTCTTGATAGCATTAAGTAACCTTGATCAGAAGATTTTGATAGCACGTTCCTGTGGTGGATATCATGGAAGAAGTGTTCTGTCAAATGCGTTAGAGCAGAGTTTGGAGAATTTCTCAGGGGAGAGGAAAATTAACACACAAATGTAATCATGTACTGCTCTTCACTTGGTCACTTGGTTTGCATCTGAATGCATCTGGTACAAGCCTGCTTGCTCCAGAGGCATCCAGTTGACTAAAGGAATAACAATCCTTTATTAGTGATTTCCATCAAAAATGTGGTCCCTCATCTGTCTTGTCTGGGTCCTTCCCATCCCTTGGAGCCTGTGTTGCTGGCGAGGCACTGCTGCTAATGCCTGCGGGCAGGCAACATAGAAAAGCTATGGAGCCCAAGAAACAGCTGTAATTGGCTGATGCCTTGTCCCCATAACTCAACTCACTGAAATGTCAATCAAACGGTTATTTTAACTGAAGTATAGTACTAAACAAAACACAGTGCCCACTTTTCTTTGCTAAAAACTCCATAACACTCAACTCCATGATCTCAGGCAGTGATGAAATGACATCACGACCTGACTGTTGAGCACTTCGTTGAGATTGTTTCAGTCTGAAAGTTAACTATTTGCCTCTTTGTAGAATCTGACATTTTTGCCAGCATTAGAAGCATTATTCAACACAGAAATATGCTTTAGACCATGGCCTAAATGCTCTTATAAAAAAAAAAAAAAAAAAAATCACCATTGGTTCTTCATTTGCATTCTGCGTTGAAGTACTGTGCATTTTATAGGTGCTTGTTATTGCTGATTTTAATTTCAGTGTTAAATGTATTGCTTCCTGTCTCTTTTTCATGCTATAACTTTAATAGGTGTCCACTTTCTAACACCATGTATTGTTTCACAGACATTTACACCAATATTTAGCCTATAGGCACAGTGATAAATGAATAAACAATCAGGAGATTTTAGAATAGTGTTTTCAACATAAATGTGTAGAGTGTAGGGAAGCAAACATATTCCATGTTCTCTTATGTATTGAGCAGTTTTGGACTTCTGACATGGAGTATACTTTTCCTGTAGTCAGTTACTCAAGACTTCTTGTGTTTCTTTATTCATGTGCAGAATGAATTACTTCAGAAGTTCAGCGTTTAATATGTGCTTTCAGAGAGAGAATGAATCAGACCCCCCTCATTAATGTGTTATGAGGTTTCTTTAAATTGTCAGAGATGAATGCAAGGTGGTTTCTTGGAAAGACCAAAATATATTAGCTCCACTTGGATTCAGTCTGATGTAGCACTTAATATCCAATGACCATATCAAGCTCTAACGAAATGTTAAGTGTAACCTTCCTTCTTACAGCAAGATCTTTACTTAAAGTAAGCATAAGTCAAAAATTTCATGTCTGTGCTTACCAGAGTTAATTCTGTTATATATGTTTACATATCTGCAATCTTATTAATATACTTTTATTGATTATGGTTATTTTTTTTCAATGTGGTTAACAAGAAATTTATTGGTTGCCTTTTTTTTTTCCTGTTAAAAAAATCTTGGTTGTGAGGACATGCATTCTACGAACTCAGTTTCTGTGAGACTATTTTATGTATTACATATGTGCATGACAAATGTCACGCTAATCTGTCTTGTACTGGAAAATATTGGCAATGAGCTTGTGTAATATAAATAATTTTCTGCAACAGATGTCACAGTCAGCCTGTTGCTGTACTACTTGTGTACATAAGTACAATATTTCTATAATATTTCAAAGTACAGAAATAATTTTGATTAACACAGTTCATTGTCAATATGTCCCAGAGTTGGCAGCACCGTACGGCAGATGGAATTTTACCGCCAGCGGCGAGAATGAGAACTGTTTTAAATACTTACAATGGCGACGTTTTCCTTGAACAGCGTGCAATCATGCGTTTTCTGAGTTTGCGTGGCGTGAAACCAATTGAAATTCATCGACAGTTGAAGGAGACATGTGGTGATGGAGTTATGGATGTGTCGAAAGTGCGTTCGTGGGTGCGACAGTTTAATGAAGGCAGAACATTGTGTGACAACAAACGAAAACAACCTCGGGCTCGCACAAGCCGGTCTGACGACATGATCGAGAAAGTGGAGAGAATTGTTTTGGGGGATCGCTGAATGACTGTTGAACAGATCGCCTCCAGAGTTGGCATTTCTGTGGGTTCTGTGCACACAATCCTGCATGACGACCTGAAAATGCGAAAAGTGTCATCCAGGTGGGTGCCACGAATGCTGACGGATGACCACATGGCTGCCCGTGTGGCATGTTGCCAAGCAATGTTGACGCGCAACGACAGCATGAATGGGACTTCCTTTTCGTCGGTTGTGACAATGGATGAGATGTGGATGCCATTTTCAATCCAGAAACAAAGCGCCAGTCAGCTCAATGGAAGCACACAGATTCACCGCCACCAAAAAAATTTAGGGTAACCGCCAGTGCTGAAAAAATGATGGTGTCCATGTTCTGGGACAGCGAGGGCGTAATCCTTACCCATTGCGTTCCAAAGGGCACTACGGTAACAGGTGCATCCTACGAAAATGTTTTGAAGAACAAATTCCTTCTTGCACTGCAACAAAAACGTCCGGGAAGGGGTGCGTGTGTGCTGTTTCACCAAGACAACGCATCCGCACATCGAGCTAACGTTACGCAACAGTTTCTTCGTGATAACAACTTTGAAGTGATTCCTCATGCTCCCTACTCACCTGATCTGGTTCCTAGTGACTTTTGGCTTTTTCCAACAATGAAAGACACTCTCCGTGGCCGCACATTCACCAGCCGTGCTGCTATTGCCTCAGCGATTTTCCAGTGGTCAAAACAGACTCCTAAAGAAGCCTTCGCCGCTGCCATGGAATCATGGCGTCAGCGTTGTGAAAAATGTGTACGTCTGCAGGGCGATTACGTCAAGAAGTAACGCCAGTTTCATCGATTTCGGGTGAGTAGTTAATTAGGAAAAAAATCGGAGGCCTTAGAACTTGAATGCACCTCATATATACCATTTTATTCTACATCTATGAAGTAGTTTTATGAAATTTTGTCTTTTATTATACCTACATCTAGATGGTATAAGGTCCATAAATCATCATGAAACATAAGCCCTTTTATGTCCTGTATTGTTGACATAAGTCATGTATTTACTTTCTATAGAAGAATATTAGTGAAATTATGAGTAAATTTTTGGCAGTTGTAAAATGATATATCGTTCTAGTGATGCTTTACATTTAAAAATAAATTATATCTTAGGTATTCAGAAGAGTTTTTATGTGAGAGATATTGTGCATTATGTAGATATGCAGTTGTAATGTTGTGTGTTGTTTTTTGTTTATCATGGTGCTTTTTTTTCTCGTTTGGTTTCTTTTATGTCAATAAAGTTTTTCAGATAATTTTGACATAATAGAAAAAGAAGAGCGATAAACACAACATGATAAACAAAAAACAATAGACCACATTAAGATCACCAATCTACATAAAGAACAATATCTCTGGCAAAAAAACATCTCTGACTACCAGAGATATAATTTACTGATAAACATAAAGCATCACAACAACAATCTGTCATTTTACTACTGTAAAAAAATAACACAAAGTTTCACTATTATTCTTCAGTAGAAAGCAAATGGATGACATACGATAACAACATATTACTTATGTTGCAAGATGGTTTATGGACATCACCCTATCTAGACATAATTATAACATAATGTAAAACCTCATAGTACTATTACGTAGATGTAGAATAAAATGATGTATAAATATAATACCAACAGAAACATTTGATGATGATACATATGCCAAAACATGCTTGTCGTGAACTTAGGTAATCAACAAGAAATGAACAATCTGCAGCTAATTTTGTCAAAAGTATAAAGAATATGTAATATAGTGATCTTATACAAGTTTTGGGCCCAACAGAGAAATAGTTCATTTTCATTGTAGGATCACAGGCTCTAGCTTCCCATGGTCGCAGTTTTTCTTTGCACACTTCAGTTTTTCTTTGCACACTTCAGTTTTTGTAGGTTCATTGATATCATCAGAACTCTACTTTCACATTGTAATAGAGCTCATTTGCTCCAAATCTATTATTTCCTACCACAGGTTTCCAAGATAAACTACTGTAATACAATATGGGATAGCTATAATTCATTTATTTTAGTCAATCTGGAGATCTTAAAACCAAAAAGCATCTACAGCCCCTGATTTTCTTCCATTGCAGCATAATGCGCTTGATGGCCCAGAACCCCAGCTTGATCATGGTTGAAATAGTGGAATGGTGATTCTTAGTCTGCGCACAACTGGACTGTTTCATAAGAAGCCTTTTCAGTTTCCTATAAGTGCAGCATTAAGTTTGTTGGCACACATCAACAGATATAAGAAGATGACAGAATGCAGTTACATGTGGAAGTTATAATCAAAGTGGTTAGTGTTGTGATGTATTTATTTAACTGTGCAATCTGTAAAATAGATCGTTATTCAGGTCATCAATGGTAGTTCACAGTGGTAATGGCACAAGTATTCATAAAATTTTAAGGTTTGTTCTTATAAAATTGACAGATCCTAAGTAGTGAGAAGAATGTCCTTACAGCTGCCAAAAATAATGTTTTGAAAATACTGTACTGCAATCACTGTTTGTTAACTGTCTGAAAATAGTAGTTTCTTTGCTGATTAATCAGGTTGTTGATTATGATAATAAATACAAAACATAGTATTTATGGAGACTTTAGGAGCATTATTAATTAAAACACAAAGGAAAAGTGTTGGTTCCTGTTGAAATATATTATTAAAAGTCAGGTTGCACCTGGAATTTGATGTACAGATACCTCAGAGAAGTAAGTCATTCAACTGAAAATGAAAGGTCAAAACAATGTTTTTCTTGGTGCTTTTGAAAGAGAATCAGCAAATTAGCAAGTGGGAGTAAATACAGAAAATTGAGGAAAGGTGACAACATTGTACCTAATTTGTATTCACCAGGGAAAAAGGAAAAGCAGCAATAAAAGGGTTTTTGGTGGATTATATAGAGGGATCAGATGGGGCAACAAGAGTTAGAAAATGTTACAGCTAGCACTTAGAAGAAACACTAATTGTTTCAGCACTTATAATTATTCCAGTTCATGTGTGTAAAAGAATCGGGCATTGTAAATAACTTGGCCATAGATTTCTGGAATTTCAGAAGATAAAACTGATAGATATGGTTGGTGAGTCACCACTGTGTCTAATGTTGTAATAAACATTTTGTACATTTGTTGTGTGTGTTTGAAGGCAGGATATCCATTGTTGTTGTACGTAATTCATTTTCAGATGATTCCAACCAATGAATTATAGCAAGACAGTAGGTATCCATTGAGTTATACATTTGAAGTAGGTTACATGTCCATTTAGAGTTCTGTTATCTTGCCGAAGAACAATTGTACATAGACTGTCAAAATAGTACAGGTTCTTTCACGAGTGACTTTGTACAAGACTCTTGAGTGAATTTTTACAAGATTACAACAGTGTCATTACAGAGATCAGGTCATGGTGTTTTATTGTAAAACTGGAGGAATGCTCCAATAGGAAGTACTTTTTTGTGTGTGCAACGTGGTGGATGGGAGGTAGTGATTCAGCACGAACAGATGAACAAGACCATTAGCAAAGCTGTTCAGTGTGTGCAGCTTTACTCTAAGCAATGTTGTCATTCAAAATCTGTCTTAGGAAAATTATAACTAGATACATATTGATACTATTGGATCATTAGGAGATGATATGCTAGTGATGAACATGTGATCGTTTAGGTTAGAATAAAAGACCAAATGCTGCTAACTACTGGACTTACAAAGTAAGTTTAATACATTACTTGGACATATAAAACAATGTGTAGCAGTGTATATATAAAAAACTCATCTTGTACAAGAAATTCACCATACATATAACATGATTATGAAGGACGGAGAATTGACAGAGAACGTTGAGAAAACTTCAAAGGAGGACAACTCATTTTATATTGTCATGAAGTAGGGGATCCAGTGTTTTTGATATGGTGAGCAAATTGGGGTTGTAATAATTAAAACAATCATATTCTTCATTATGGTGAAATCTCTTCACAAAATGATGTTCACCAAATTTCTCCTCCAAATACCAAAAATTTTGTCAGCTCCCACCTACATAGGAAGAAATGACTATAAAAGTGGATTAAATATAGTCATAATGACAATAAAACATTTATTTACAATGGTTACCAGTTGTGGTCAGAATGTAATCATTTTCAGGCCCTTTATACCATGATGGTAGGTAGTGGTGGTGGTGAATGGAGCAGGTGTCAACGTTCATCGAGTCATAATACTTGCTCCATTCATTGCCACCACCTACCATCATGGTATAAAGGGCCTGAAGATGGTAACATTCTGATCAAAATCAGTAAACATTGTATTGTATAGTGTTTTATTGCAACCAAGACTGTTTTTAATCCTTTTTTAAAGTACTTTCAGCCAGATTGCTGTTTCTTCATGAGAAATGCTCTAAAAATAATAGAATTGACCATCATGATAAAATAAGATAAATGACAGCCCATACAGAAAGATTTAATTTTTCCTTTTTACCTTGTGTTGTTAGATAGTGGAACAGCTGAGAAAGAGCCTAAAAGTGGTTCAGTGCACCTTCTGATGAACATTCAGATGTAACTTGCAGAGTAATCATGTAGATGTAGATATGATAAATTTTTTTTGGGTGATACCATAGACAGTTCAAGCAAATAGTTATTTGCTGTGACAAAAATCCTCACCTGACTTAAAGTTTAAATTGATACATCTGTCACTGCCACGTTTTGACATGACACTAATACAGTTTGTCAATTATCTTTTCTAAAAAAAAAGTAACGAGCAGAAGCCTTTCTAATTTTGATTCGTAATACTTGCTTTGCCTCTCTGTTGGTGAGTGATTTATAGAATTAATATTGTTTTTTGTTTTCACTATTTTTCTTCTTTCTCTTATTTTCACACTTTTCTGCCTTTGTTTCTTTGTTTCCTTTCTGTTGTTCATCATTATCAGTTTTTGGTTTGTGGCTATAGTCATAGGAATTAAAAAGAAGTTGCATTTTGCAAAAGCAGCAGAAACCTAATCCTATAATTTAGTCATCACAGCTTCCTCCTTCTTCACCTCTTACTATAGTCTGTCTGTCTCTAATGACTATGTCATCAACAGGGTGATAATATGTATTTGTCAACTTTCTTTAATGATGACTGCAATTCACTTTCTTGTTTAGACATTTTCTGTTGGCCCCATGTACTATCTCCTGTCATTACTCAGAACCATTTGTTGTCTGTAATCAGGACTGAGACACTTGTACTTCTGTTGATCTTGTGTGTTAGCATCTTTTTCCGCAGTATATATAACAGCGAAAGTTTTATGCATTTCATTGGATTATTTTCACTTGTTGCTGGGAATGAACTGATTAAATTATTGGAATGTAGAGTAATACTGTGGATTGATTGCAATATTCATTAGAGGTAGTGGAACCAAAAAAGTTAGTGATTCCTGTAATGAAGAAATGTAGTTTATGCACAAGCATATAAGCTCTTCAAATTTTAATTTGTATCCAAGTGATTGTTCATCCATTCAGTTGACAAGCAATTAGTCATATCTATCTGCAGGATGTTTTTTCCTTTTTTTGTCACACTTTGCTTTCTTTTTGCTGTATGTCCTATGTTGTACTTAGAAATGTATGTTTACACATAAGCATATTCAGATATGTGATATTTTAGCAAATGGTTTTAAAAATTTATTTCATTCTTAAGAAAAGTTTTTGAATGGATTTCAATACAGAAATAATTTAAACACTTGTACCTTTAATGACAGTGATTTATTTATGTTGTTTGTTCTGTATGTCTTGTTTTCACCTGCTTGGTATCTCATGAATATGATCATAAATTTGTTGTACGATTGAAAAGTATCAATTTGAGAACCGAGGTTTCCCAGTAATCACCTATGTCTCTAGAAAGTTTCTGAGGGAACACACTGTGTTCCGAGAGATTTGATATAAAGTACAGAGTGTATTGTGGCTTGAATTTTCTCCTGTGAACCCAGAGATCAAAATTTTTGGAGCAAACTTTTCTGCTATATTTGTCTCAATCATTCAGGTATATGAGAAACTTTTCTCTGTAGTTTAATGATTCATTGGCTGATGCAAAAATATTTGAAGGTTTTAAGAAGTCCCAAAGTTATCATTTTATTTTCAGTGACCATGTCTGACATGATCATTGAATATTTACAAATGGCTTATTGCAGTGCACTATTTAACTAATCAAAAAAGCAACACTGATGAAACTGTTCCTTTTGAAAGTACACTGTTCTATAGATTTTTAACATTACTCTTAGTATAACTGATTTAACACTGACTGTTAGTGCTAATAACTACATACTTTATTAAGTAATCATAAATATCATCTTGTCTTTTTCATACTTTTATTTTTGTGATATGGTTAGTCACAATAATGAATGAACAAGTGTGAATAATTTGAATGTAGCCTTTAAACTCATCCACCCATCGAGCCCATCAAAATGGAGAACCTACAAGAGGGTGGGGGGGTGGAGTGTGTCAGCATATATGTTAACAAGAGACAAGGAAATCATAGGGCTGCCAACTTTAATCAAGTAAATTAGAAAGGAAAAAAGAAGTTATACTCTCTATTACAAAAAAATAATTGTTGTTTACCTGCTTTTGGCAGCTAATAATTACTTGATTGTAATGGTATTTTTCAAAGAAAATATTTACCTAAATCTGTAAATTTAGATCCTGTTTATAGCAAATTTCTATTTGTCATGCAGCATTACGACAAACACTAATGCTTTCCACATAGCTAAGAGAACTATCCAATCACTGAATCTAAATATTCAGATATTTAGTACAATGACTGGCTGGTGAGAGAAATTTTTTAATTTTCTTTTTAGTCGGTAAGGACTGCCAATTTCCTGCTTTACGTTAGATGGGAGATTGTTGAATATGTTCCCATAAGAAAATATAACTCCATTCTGAACCCTAAAGGAGGAGACAAATTCAACAGGAAAAGAAGTTTGTGTCTGTAATTACAACTGTGTATATCACAGTTCAGCTGAAACAAATTTTTTTTTTTCAGAAACAAAAACCAGTGCAGAGTAAATGTACTAGGAAGTGAGTGTAAGATTTCAAAGATCCTCAAAAAGGCTCTGGCAAGAAGTACTTTTGCTGTTGGCTTCTACTGTAAAAGCATTTTATGAATTTTAGGTATAGTGCCCTAGAAGATAATTCTGTAAGGTTACAGCTAGTAAAATATGCAAAATAAACAAGCACTGTTTGTCCTTAGATCAGCACCATGAGAGGTGCTTCTAAGGACCAGTAAATTGAACTGTGCTTTTGGTTATTTTTGTGTTCTCTCCACTTTAACTAATTATCCAACTGCACCCCAAGAAATCTTAAATATGATGTTTCATTAATGGGATGACCATTGATGTCTACTTTGGGTGATAACAGGCTATTATTGCTAGTTTGAATTGCACGGTACAAATCTTGTCACGTCTTATTGTCTCTGTGTCATCAGAAAGCATTACAGTTTTATGAATCACCCTTTAAATTCATTGGGAGATCATTTATGTAAAACTTCCTGGCTGATTAAAACTGTGTGCCGGACCGAGACTCGAAGTCGGGACCTCATTCTGGAAACATCCCCCAGGCTGTGGCTAAGCCATGTCTCTGCAATATCCTTTCTTTCAGGGGTGCTAGTTCTGCAAGGTTCGCAGGAGAACTTCTGTTAAGTTTGGAAGGTAGGAGACAAGGTACGGGCAGAAGTAAAGCTGTGAGGACGGGGCATGAGTCGTGCTTGGGTAGCTCAGTTGGTAGAGCACTTGCCCGCGAAAGGCAAAGGTCCTGAGTTCGAGTCTCGGACCGGCACACAGTTTTAATCTGCCAGGAAGTTTCATATCAACGCACACTCTGCTGCAGAGTGAAAATCTCATTCTGGATCATGTATGTAGGTCAAGAACGGTGGGCCTTGTACCAATCCTTGGGGGACCTCACATATTATATTCCCCCATTATGGGTTAGTTTCATGCCTGTGACATAGCCTGTCAATTAGATCCTCTGCATTCTGTTATGAAGATAAGCTCCATCTCTGCAAGACAGATACCATTAATATTGTGGCACTTCAGTATGCTAAGTAGAATTTTGTGATCAACACAATGAAATACTTTGATAAGGTCACAAAATACACCAACTGTATAACTTTTCTTGCCGAGTTCTGCTAATGCTTTGTTTGTGAGGTCTTGTATTGCTTTCCTTGTGGATAATCTTTTACAGAAGCCAGTACCAGAGCGAGTTAACAAATTCTTTTTGGCTAAATCAGTCAGTATTCTGTTACAAGCAACTCTCTCAAACACTTGTGGAAAGAGTGGAGGGAGTGAGAAAGGTGTATTATAGAGGCAGTTTGCTTATTTCCAGTTTCATAGACTCCTGTTACTAAAGCATGCTTAAGTCTGTCAGGCTATGTGCCCCAAGTCATTGATTACTTACAAATATAGCTTAATCATAATCCTGTGAAGTCAGCAAAAGATTTCTGCTAGAAACGTCTTCATAGCCAGAATTTAGATTCTTTTCTTTTTTCATATATTCTGTTGTTCTGTTCTCTTGTACAAGTAGTCTATAGGTTATTACGTACTGTTTCATTATAAATGTCCATTAACAGATTTTCTGAATCTGTGTTAAGTGCGGTAGTGAAAGATGGCATTCAAAAAAATTTGCTGTGGCAAAAGTGATGGTTGGAGTTGACCAAGGCAAATTTTGGCCACATGGGGACTTGATGTAATAGGAGTACACACAACAATATGGACATGAAATGATGTCCAGGTCTTGTGTGTCTTAATAGTGACTTATTTATCTTTGCAGCTCTTTGGCCCACGCTGGAATGCTTCTGTACCAAGATTTGCTGCTAATTTGGGATTCAGCCCACTGGAGCCAGTGCGAGCTTCCAGTATCAGTTCACCTGTATCACCATCTACGAAGCCAGATCCACAGACATCTGCAGTGGAGACTGTTAATTCTTTGTCTGAGGTATGTTCAAGTTTTCAGTTATGTAAGTTACAGATGAACAGTTTGTATTTTAGATTTATTGGCAGTTTGATGTGGGTTGAGTAATGGGAAACAAAATTCTAAAAGTTTAGTGTTATGTGGCAGAAAACACATGCATACAATTGCAACATTGTAAATAGTGCATTTAATGAAGTGAAGTGCCACTTCTGTGGCAAGGTCATTGGCAGCAGCTGGAGTTTTGGTATTGACTTTTGGTACTCACATATGGAAACAGCTTCCTAGAAATCTACAGACCAGTGACCCAACACCAGCCATTTGTTAAATGAGCCATGAACTGCTCATCTCAAGGTTGCCCATATTCTTCAGCTCCTACCCCTACAATGGATAAGCATACTTTGAGATGGCCACTTTAATTTGATAATTCTGTCCCCCCCCCCCATTCCCCCTCCCCCATTCTGCTACTTGGGGACTATATTGTACACCATCTTATGGGGAACTATCCTGTCATCTGGTAGAAGTCTTCTGATTAATCAACTTCTTCAGGATAGTGATCACTCTCCAGTGACCCTGTCACTGCCTGCCAGACCTGTTGCCTTGTTGGGCTGTCCAAAGGACCAACTGGTAGTTGTATACATCTACTGTTAGCTTCATTAGAATGTACCAGCAAGGTTGTTGGAGATATCTCCAGTGCCGTCACTCATAGCACTGGAACACTTATCCCCATTTCTGGGAGCCCCATCCATTGGCAGCTGATACCATAGTGGGCTAAGACATTGCAACAGCTGTTCAGGACTGTTGAAGGACCCTGCAATGTCTCAAGCAACATCCTCCTCAAGCTGCCCTAATCACTTTTAAGCAACTCTTTGCAAAGACTCGCTATGGAATTCAATGCGCAAGAAGGAATCCCTGGAGTGCTATATCTCTTCCTTAGGAAAGTGTCTCTCTTCACCCCAGTGCCGAACTCCAAGGTCTACTTGGCTACAAAATATCAGCAACTGTTCCTGGTCTCCTCCTTCATGGTGGTATTTCTACTGCTGCATCAGTTCTTGCTGAACACCTCACAACCCTCTTTCCAACAACATAAGTGTCCACTTCTTTACCTGGCTATGCTTGTAACACACAAATGACAAGTTGAAGTCATCCCTGTATCCTTTCCCTCTTGCCGCCATAACCCTGAACTTTATAATGAACTGGGACTTGGTTCAGGCTTTCAACTCATTATTCAATATGGCCCCAAGCCCTAATTTGTTTCATAATTAGATGATCAAACAATTATGCTGGGGTATCGAATTGTGGGAGCCTCTGGCTGCCTATCAGTGTTGTTTCAGGGGGGGGAGGGGGGCGGCAATCAACCACTTATATGGCTAAAGTTGGAAACAGTAATCCTACAGGCTTTTTCTAAATGTCAGCATCTCTTTGCAGTTTTTTTTGACATTCATAAGGTGTAAGACACCACTTGATGTCATCATATTGTACACCTCCTCCATGACTGGGACTTTCTAGTCCCCCTACCAAATTTTATTCATCAGTTTTTATTGCATCAATTGTTTTGAGTTGGAATGGATACATCACTCTGTTCTCACTAGTCCAAGAGAACAGCATTGGCCAGAGCTCCATGCAAGTGTTTTCCTTATTGCCGTCCATGGGCTAATGACCTGTAATGGACCAGTGGTTACCCCTGAGTTGTATGTCAACGACCTCCCTATTTGGTATTGCTCTGTCTGTAGCCTTGGCTGAATACCTTCTCCAAGGAGCTATCTGGAGGCTTCCACTTGGACTCTTTCCCATGGTGTCTAGTTTTCTCCAGTGAAAATGCAAGTCACGCGTTTCTGTTGCCATAGTGCTGTTCATCCTGTTCAAGAACTCTGTTTGGATACGTAGTCCTTGCATGTTGTTGATAGGACTGGGTATGCTTTTATATCTCTCATCTGTTAACAACAGCATTCCTTACAGGGAAGATGTATATTTTTTTGGTGAAGATAAGAGACATTAAAAGTGTCCTACATCTTGTTAAACAGACCCAACTCAAACTAGTTTTAATGTGTTGTTACACAATGAGAGATCAGCAGGCTATTGATCAGTGTTATTCTTGTCATCCTCTTATATCTGGAATTCACAATTTTCCATATGTCCTTTGTCATACTAGATGTTCGGTTGTCTTCCACTGGGTCCCAACACATGTGAGTATACTGGAAATGAAATGGTTAGCCATTTGGCTAGAGAAATGATTACTCACCCAACATTCACTTTGGTGATCACAGGCAATGATTTGAGGTTGCTTATGGGTGCAGGTGAGACCTATACTTGCAAATGTCCCCTCTATAGAAAACTCTGCACTATCAAGGAGACATCAGCTACTTGGCACTCCTCCTTCCATTCCTTCCGGAAGGAGTTCACTGCCCTGTCACCTTAGCATCAGTTATACCAGACTGAGCCACAGTTTTATTTCATGTAATGAACCACCCACTATTTGTGGTTGTGGAGCCTTATAGACAGTAGCTCACATTCTGGTGGAATGCCCTCTCATTGTGCTCTCCTTGCCAAACAGGGTCTTCCACATTCTTTGCATAATGGTGGTGAACAATATGGAGACACTTGAACTGGTTTTTTATTTGCTCTGAGAGATTAGTTTTTATTCTTGCATCTAATGTTTTTAACTGCTTTCAGGGTGAAGTCTGTGTGGTTGGGATTGGAATGTCTCCTTCCACAAGCTGGGCCCAGACGGCCCTCAACCATACCCCCTCCAGCAACCACCGTCTTTTACTCTTTGTATAATTACTTTAAGATGCAGTTAGCCTTTTCTTCTGTTGCACCCTGTTTTACTTTTCTAAGAGTGCCCCTTCATTATAGCACTCCAACAGAGGCACAACCTTAAAGATTCCTTATCTTTGATAATAGCTGACGATGAAGGAACAGATTTTTATGCTTCCTCTGAGAGAGAGTGAGTTCTATTCCTGTCTTTAACTGTTTGACTGTAATGGATTGGGGGTGGCACATTCCAACAAATGCTAAGCCCAGAGGGGACACTAGACTGAACACATCCATTTACCGATGTGAGTATTTCTCTCGCCTTGTTTTAGTATTACTGGTCCTACTGATGTTCATTATGTTTCTAGCTATTCAATTTTTACTGTATGCATATCTGCTCCATCTAACTAGAAGGAATTATTTATTCCATTGTCATCTTAGCCCTGCATTGGTTCAGCGAGGTGTCAAACGTGGATAAGGTGCCTGTTGCTGCAATGAGCTGAGGGAAGGGGCTTGTCTGCTCTGTAGCCTGTAGACTGATCCTACCCACATACTTTTATTCCTCATTCAATTATTCCTCATCACTGGCATTAATATTGCTTTCAGCGCCTGTATTTTACTACTCCTACATCATCTTTCAAATTGATCAAAATTGTGGCTGAGGTCATTAATTTCTGATAGAGGGTCCCATGATGACCTCACTGTTTTATTCCTTATCTGTCCCAAACAACCAACAAAACGCCCTCTTCCTTTCAAAACATTCTAGTTACTTGTTTGTGTTTCAATGTGAGAGCATATTCTTTTGTTGGCCCCATCCAGAAATTAATATTATATTGTACATTCTGTTGAGACTAACCTCAGACACTGCAAATACTGTGGCCTTATTGTATTGTCATCAGTAATATATCTTAGTTCTGAATTTCATTCATATTTCAAAGAAAGAGAAAATGATATAGAAGTTCACCTGCTTCTAAGACTCTGTTTGTCCTGAATTTCTTTTGTTCACACCAGTAGGCCTATTTTATTACTCTAACTGGAGGTTAAAAGGTGAGTGAAGACTAACCTTCAACAATATGTTAAACACAGTAGATATCTTTAAAATTTGGAGGGGGGGGGGGGGGGTTGCACACAATATTCTCCAGGCACTGTGATCCAACTGTGATATGTAGTTGTCTTCTGTGAAACAGGTGAGGTGAACTTGGAAGATGAAAGTTTCACAGAGAAGTAGGAACAAGTAGCAGTACAGTGCCAGAGGAGTTTCTCTGGTGTTAGCAATGCATCTCTCAGATGAGGCAATTAGCACAGGAGGGGAAAACATGGCAGACTGCATCAAAACAGAACCAAGAAAGGAAAAAAAGTGGGGACTAGAGAGAAGCTTAAAAGAAGCTTGTGGTGTATGTTGCATTTGAAGACATTGGGATAGATGCTTAATCACAATTGGAGTATCAAGACACACATAGAGGTATCAGATATGTATACAGATAACAATCTTAGGAATGGAATCAGAGGTAGGCACAGTAACTTCTGATTCACTAATATGATTTATTCTATTAAAAACTGTTTGACAACCCATATATCAGTGTTGCCTGTGTCATGTTACTGACAGTCATACATTTATGTAATATTTTACAGGATGTTGTTCCTGCAGCTCAGTTTGACTGGACAAGTAGTGGACTGGTTAACCCCCTTGACGGTAAGTATTTACTTATCACATCAAATTCAAAGTATTATTGGTTAACAAACATTGTGACTTTTTAAAGAAACTTATATGAGAGATAATTTTATGCCGTCTGTCATTAGGATAGTTTCAGGTTTACTAATTTGTATGTAGCTTGTTCTTCACTGACTTTGCTCTGTAAATATTTTCTGTGTAGCTATTTGAAGAGTGCTTAGCAACAGGTCTAGTAATCCATCTTCAAATGGAGTTTTTAGCCACCACTGCTGAGCTGATGTGTAACATAGAACCCATTTACTGTAACTTTTCGAGGTTAAAATAGATTCTTTGTGACTACTATCATGGTTATGGAACACACACTGTATTCAACTCTAGAATCCCCTGCTTCTTTCCATTAGGAATTTGTGTAACAAGGTTTCGTAACACCACAGTAAGAGTTACTCAAGAACACCAGGAACAATGTACAATCCCAGAATGGAGTACCAGATTGATTAGAATTGAAGAGTGGATTCCACCAAAGAAGTTGTATATTGCCACATCTCTTCATCCTGGTCATAATAATGCATGAAGATTTAAAAAAGTCAAAGCTTTGTGCCTGTGATGTAAGATGTAAATAGAGAAACTAATTAGCTCGTTGGCTTGAAGAATTTGTAAAAAAAATGAACTGAAGCAGTTGGTTTGTTCTTGGTTTAGAACACTCTAGCCATCCCTCTTACAAATATATAGATATTTTGATCAGCTTCCAGTACTTGCATAGCATTGATTAATTTAATGATACTGTGTATTAAGAGTTTAACAAGAAAATACAAAGAGCTTATAATCCTATCATGTATTATCTCAGACACTTTGAGCCTCATAGATCAGTCTGTATAAAACCTACTTCATAACTTTATGAGAATATCACCTTTCCCTGTAATCAAGCTGTGGAAATGCTAGGTAGGAATATCAACAATGTAGGAGAAGATAAGATTGCTAGTTACCGTAAAGAAGACATATCAAGTTTGAGACAGGCACAATTTTTTAAAAGGCACTCATATATAGCTGTCGGCTACAGCCTTTGTGTTTACAGTAAACACACACACACACACACACACACACACACACCACACACAACCAAGCACACCTCACGCACGCATGACTACCAACTCTAGCATCTCAGGCTGGAATGCATCACCATGTGAGACGCAAGCAGCAACACTCTGGAAGGGGTGGGGAAGGGAAGGGATAGTAGTGTACAGGTGGGAAGAGAGACAATCACTGTCTGGTGGAATGTGCAGGTACTAGACTGCTGACTGGCACAGCGTCAGGAGGTTGTGGGGCAGGGAGGTGGGGGAAAGGAACAAACGAAGAGAGGAATAGATAAAGATATGCGGATGCATTGTCAGAAGGCTGCAAATAAACAGGGTGGGAGAAGAAAAAGGGAAGGAGATGATAGGGCAGAAGGGGTGGAAACTGTTGGGTGGAGGGTGTGGACACAGTACGTTACCGTAGGTTGAGGGCAGTATAATTACAGGAGTGGAGAATGTATTGTAAGAATCATTCCCATGTGTGCAGTTCAGAAAAGCTAGTAGTGGAGGGAAGGATCTAGATGGCTTGGGTAATGAAGCAGCCATTCAAATAAAGTGTGTTATGTTCAGCTGCATGCTGTGCCACAGGGTGGTATACTTTGCTCTTGGCCACAGTTTGGCAGTGGCCATTCATCCTGGTGAGCAGCTGGTTGGTAGTCATACCAGTATAAAAGGTTGTGTAACGATTGCAGCAGAGCTGGTAAATGACATGGCTGCTTTCACAGGTGGCATAGTTCCTGATGGGGTGGGATAAATCTGTGACAGGACTGGAAATGAAAGTGCTGGGTGGGTGGATTGGGCAGGATTTGCACCTGGATCTTCCACAGGGATGTGATCCTTGTGACAAGGGGTTGGAATTGGGAGTGGCATAGGGTTGGCCAATGATGTTATGGAGGTTGGGTGGGCTACAGAACACCACCTTATTAAGGAGGGGTGGAAGTACATCGGGTATGATGGCCCTCATTTCAGGGCACGATGAACCACATGCTTTGACAAAGTCCTGTTGAAGCTTGTGGTTCCATTGTTACACTCCGGGATGGTACTTTTGGTGATGAAAGGGACACTTCTTTGTGACTGGTTTTAGGTGGAGATGGGAAGATTGGGTTTGTGAGGGGAAATGGTAAGGAGATCTGTTTGCAGACTAGGTCTGCGTGATAGTGCCTGTCTGTGAAGGCCTTGATGAGACCCACAGCATGATGAGTAAAGGAGTTTTTGTCATTGCAGATATATCTCCATGTAGCCAGACTTTATGGGAGGGACTTTCACACCAGAAAGGGATGATAGCTGTCAAAATGCAGCTACCGTCGGAGGTTGGTGGGTTTAATGTGGACAGAGGTGCAGATGGAGCCATTAGAGAAGAGGTGGTCAACATTTAGGAAAGTGGCACACTGGCAGGGTGTCTACGACCTGGGACAACCGGGAATTTTTTCATCCGGGAGAAAACCGCAAAAAACCTGGGAATTTTTTTGAATTCCAGGAATTTTTCATTGTTTTTGTTCTCAGATAAATTTTTGTAATTTTGACTGGTAAGAACCAATACTCTTAACAAAGGATATTACTATATCCTGCTACTGCAGCAATAAAACATGAACGAGAGAAAAAACTGAAGTAAAACTTAAATTGCAAAGGAAATGCGCCATATACAGCAACGAAACACAGTGCTCATACAAGCGTCTGCCAACAGCAAAATGTGCCAAAGGCTTTAGGAAGACTGTGCAATGCTCCGTAACAACAAATTGCCTCCGATGAGCATGGCGTCACAACTGTTAACATTTGATTTGGTATAACAGTTAAAAGTGGGATCATGCGCATACGCAGTTGAGTAGTATTTTCTTCCGCTTGTGGCTACAGAAACATGGCTGTTGGCTGTGTAAGCAGCTGCAAAAAAAAAGGGGGGGGGGGCAGCTAGGTGCTACCAGGAAGAATTTTACTGGTGCGGCCAAGCTGCCAGATTGCGCAGCAGCTCTAGATCTAGGAGTGTGTGTGTGTGTGGGGGGGAGGGGGGGGGGGCAATTCATATTCCTGAGGAGAAAACCTTGTTTCACAAAGCGCCTAGCATCCAGCGCACGTTGGTCTATCGATTATTTGTATGACTTTGAAACGTGTCCCTGTCGGTTTTTGAACGTTGTTGAACACATTCTAAGTTGATTTCTGAATGAATCATAAGTTGATTTGTGAATGCGTGCATAGTGTACGTGATGTCTCTGTCAGTGGAATCCTCATCACATCTAGAAATAAACTTTCCTGCAGACAAAAGGTGCTATACGAGCTGAACAGAGTATAGCCGAATGAAAGAAAGCCAACTACTGTCTGATTATGTGGCTGATTGGGTTTGCAAATGATGAGGGTTGTTATGATTACCAGCGAAATCCATAGATTCAGACTACCAGAGTGCGAATAAACGGATAGCAGGAATAACAGGTAAGAAAGATTACGCATTATCTTCTTGGTGTATCCAAGAAAATGAAATTTTGACAGAAAATTTTTGGCCAGATCGATATACTAGCAAGGGCCAGTTGTACAGTCTCCGTCTAGCAGCCGCTTTAAGATCTATTCTCGAAGTAGCGTGGAAAACGCGTTGTATGAACACGTAATAATGCCTAACTGGAGAATAATCGCGGAATAACTAAACTGGTGATTCTGGCAGAGTTAGTCAAGTTAACCGGTGAATAAGCTTTGACACTGGGGTGTTAGAACGAGGAAGGAGAAGAAATGGTGACATCACTTAAATTATGGAAGAATATGACGATTCCAAATTTATATAAAAATTTCGCACTACTACTTTTCGATCTCAAGCTTGAGAAACTGGAGCGTATGAATGAAGTGTAAAACTATTTCCTAATGTAAAGCTTGTTGGTTGTAGTTGGCCTAATAGACATTTGATATTGGTACTTTGTGAATTATATTCTGTCATGTTATAAAAATGACCATTTTGCCAAAACAGTCTCGTTTATTTGGCGTTTGTTACAATTGCTGCAGTATTATAAAGACCTGTTTTGTTTTATCTTGCAGACAGTGACAAAATACAGGTAATCAGGTCGAGAAACCACACCAGTCTTGGGCTTATTTGTAATTACAGCTTTTTCAGAATTAGACAGCGACATTTAGATTCTTCATGTAGCAAAACGTTTGACGAACTGTGATGAGGTAACAGATCCTTTCGCAGAAAGGAAAGCACGCCATGTAAAGCTGTAGCAAGATTAGAGAGAAAAAAATTCTAGGAGCCAAGGATTGAAGAAATGTGTACTGTCTTGCTTGTCTCTTCTCTTTACTGGTTTTATGTATCCTATACTTAATTTTATGTCACACAAAGCATCAAGTTGTTAGCTAATAGGGGATAAAGAGTGCAAATTTTCTGAAGAGTTTTTTTTAATTTCAACTGTCCTGAATATAGTTTGATGGCAACCAGTACAAAATATACATGTTTCAATTCCACAGACCGAAATACAGTGACGGGCAATAGAAGAATGCTGTGTGAAGAGGTGTGGCGCTGCACTTTGGCACACTTAAGATCAAATAACATGTCTTACAATTCTTCGGACTTGTGTGTTTTATGTATCAGACTCTTCAGAAAGATTTGTGCTACAAAATGAACATATTTTTGAAAATTCGATTTTTTTAAAAAATTTTGACGTCCTATCTCAAACGCTCAAGGGACGCCACTATCTACTATTGCCCCGGTTCGGAAATATCGTAGATACGGATCTGATGCACAGAGCAGTCTGAGTTATAATAGGGAAGCGGGTAGTCTCCATGTACCCGTGTTTACATTTAGTGATTTTGCTGTTTCCTCTTTGTCTACTGTACTCACGTCAAATGAAAACAAAATTGATTTCTTTGGCCGGGAGCTATCATGTGAATTAAAATACATTCACATAATTACAGAAGGCTAAAATATGTTATTATTTTCAGATTTTATTTTATTTCCACCTTTCTGACAGTCAAGCATTAATTGCCATGCAAAACAATGAAGTTTTTTTTATCGGTTTGCTGAAGAAATTGTCTTTTAATAATCTTTTCTGCTGAGGCTGTCAGTATATTTGAAACAAAGGGTTTAATTTCAAACTATTGGCTAGTTCAACTGTTCGGTGCATTTCAAGTGTACGTTTTCATCTTCTAGCACATATGGCATTATGCCATAACAAAGAAACAGACATGAGATAAAGTACTGGTACCCAAGGAAATTTACATCCCGAAACCACATTGAAAAGCTTAATATCAGGTCAATGCCTACTTCACTAGGAATCTGGGACTCATTTAAAAATCAGCTCTTTGATGATGATCAATGTAGAATAATTTATATCCCAGAAGATCACACTTTTATGTCGTTTTTAAGAAAATTTACTGGCACATTTGTGTGATATATCTTGAAATGTAATACGTACATAAAAGACCAACATTATATGTGAAAGCTTTTTCTTGTAGCAACATTATATATATTAATTTAAACCATTAACTTTTCCTGTTCGTGTGTTCGCGGTACTTAACAGTGATGTTGCTATTGGCTGACTACACCACGTGTCCGAAGCTCTGAATATCTGCTCTCATCGGCTGTCGAGATCAGGTGACATGAGCTATGATTGACTTACAAATACGCATTGTAATCTCGATTTCAATGGTTCGGAAAGTAACATGTGGTGTTTGGTGGAATTTGTAATACGAAAATATGCAGCGTACATGTTACTGCACATCAAACATCTTTCCTAAAGGTGTTTTTTCCTCTGAGTTTCGTTTTCTAAAGCGCCGGGAAATTCTACGTCCCTGTATAAAACCATAACCATTCAAAAGATTGATAAGTTATACAGTTCCGAGAGAAAATATACTGTCAGTTAACAGGGAAAAAACTATGTTTCCACCCGGGAGAAAGTGTATTTTTAACCGGGAAATCGAGAGAAACCCGGGAATTTTTTTTCCTTGTTCGCGTACACACCATGACTGGGTTGATGAGCATCACATGAAGCGAATGTGAGAGCGGATGATGATGTTGTGAAGGAACGAAGATGGGTGCTTGGCCCTAGTCCAGATCATGAAGATATCATCAGTGAACCTGAACCAGACTTGGTTTTGGTAGGCTAGGGAGGTCTTGTCTAGGTGGCCCATAAAAAGGTTGGCATAGGAGCATGCCATGCAGGTGCCAGTGGGCTGTGCCGCAGATTTCTTTGTATACATTCCCTTCAAATGAGAAACAGTTGTACGTTAGGATGAAGTTAACAAGGTGTATGAGGAATGAGGTAGTGGGTTTGGAGTTTGAAGGACGTTGGGAAAGATAGTGTCAGTAGCGGTAAGACCATGGGCACGAGGGATGTTGATGTGTAGGGAGGTGGTGTCAACAGTGATGAGTAGGGATCCAGGAGGTAGAGGGGTGCCGATGGTGGAGAGTTGGTGAAGGAAGTGGTTGGTAACTTTGATGTGGGAGGCTAGATTACAGGGAACTGATTGGAGGTGTTAGTCAATCACTGATGAAATTCTTTCAGTTGGGACACAATAACCAGCCGCAATGAGACATCCAGGATTTTTGGGTTTGTGGATTTTGGGGAGCATGTAGAAGGCAGGTGTGCGGGGCGTCATAGGCATGATGAGGGAAATGGATTCAGGGATGATGATCTGGGAAAGGCCTAAGGCTTTAAGCAGGGGTTGCAGTTTGTGTTGGATTTATGGTATGGGATCATTCTGGCAAAGTTTATAGGTGGAGGAATTGAACAATTGGTGGAGGCCTTCTGCCAGATAGTCACGGCAGTTCATAACAACAGTTGTAGAACCTTTGTCTGCAGGTAGGATGATTAGGTCAAGATCTGGTTTGAGGTTGTGTACGGCTGTACTTTTTTCTACCGAAAGGTTGGTGTTCTGAGGAAGGAACCTGGTGAAGGATGGTGAGGCTAATTTGGGGTAAGAAATTTCTGGAAGTGACCAGTGGGTGGTAAGGTGGAAGGGAGGTGGAGGGGGGGGGGGGGGGAGGATCGTGACTGTCTGGTGGTACAAACTGCAAGAGGCAGGGTTCAGTGTTGGAATTAGGGTGGTTTTGGCTGGAGGGGTTGGTGGCAAAGAAGTGCTTACCTTGCAGGAATTAGGAGAAGGAAAGTAGGCCTTTGTCAAGTCCAGCACGGTTAAATTTGGGTGTAGGGCTAAAAGTAAAGCCGCTGGATGGAATTGTAACTTTTGTAGAGCTGGGGATTTTGATGGAAAGGTTAACAACAATGTTACGGGATTGTGTTGGCTCTGGATTTTGTGGGTGGTTGTTAGGGAGTTTCAGGGGATGTGGCAAGTTGAAAAGGTCAGTAAGGCAGGGGTTAGCTGCTATGAGGGGGACAAGGAGGAACACTGTGGATATGATAGGCGTTGGATAGTGATGCCCTGAGGTGGCAGCAGGAAGTCAGCAACTTGGATAATTTTTGGAGGTGGTGTCTGGAATGCTCCTCCAGGTGCTGGAGAGCAAGGGATTCAGTTTCAGAGATTGATGTATGGAGCGGGGATTACAGAGTAGTAGTATCTTGCGGAGGGAGCAGAGGCGGTTCTGAGATGTCTGTGCCATGGGTTGCAGTACCAGGTTTGTGAGAGCCAGGGCAGAGATTGGCAGAATCTGAAAAGGTGTAGATCATTGTGAAAGAGGGGTGGGATCCAGAGAAAGGACTCTTTACAGTTAGGGCATTTGGGGGATTCCATGGTTTAGTGAGCATTTGGGAAACAGGATGTGGGACTTGGTTTCAATCAGAGAAAATGATATTTTTCTAGACTGGTGCAGAAAGATGGGGCAAGGGTCCATTGTGCCAGGAATGGTGCAAAGGAAATGGGAATGACACAGAAATGGGCAAAATAGAGTCCGACAGAAAAATGTATACACAATATAAGGAATGAAAAGTATTACTTATTTGTTTATTTTACATTTAATAATTGATCACACTTGTTGTACAACCTTCAGTTTAGCACATTGTTACTTTCAATGTTCAGAATGTTCACCATTGGTGGCTATACAAATAGCAGAAAGGCAAGCAGCTTCTGCATCCAAGTCAGTCAGTGTTACAGTGGAGATCGCTGCACATGTGGCCGTAATCTCCTGGCGAAGTTACTCCAGTGTGCGTGGCTTACGTCGGTAGATGTTATCTTTCACAGTTTCGCACAAGTAAAAGTCCATAGGTGTTAGATTGGTGACCATGGAGGGAACTCAGTGGGCCCTCTTTTTGTCCAATCCAGTGCCCCGAAAACTGTCATCCAGGAAAGCTCGTACGGTTAGGTGGTAGTATGGTGGCCCCCTCTCCGGTTGGTAGAAGACCTCTTCATCAGCTCCATAAAGTGCATGTATACCTGGCAAAATTGATGTGCATAACATTTCCAGGTCCACTTCTCCAGTTACAGTAGCATCAAAGAAGCCCCTAGACGATAATCCACACCACACATGAACCCCTGTCGGATTGACCACTACATCCATATAAACATGCAGATTTTCTGGTGCCCAGTACACACTGTAATGCCGATTCACAGTTCCGTTAAGTGTAAATTGTGCCTCGTCACTCCACACTACCTTCGTCACAAATTATTTGTCATCAGTTATCATTTGCTGATAACATTCACAAAATTGCATTCGACAATCATCATCATCATCATCATCATCATTAATCATGTGCAGTATTCGTGGAATGTAAACTTTCCACTTTGCAGCTTTCAGAATTCTTCACACACTTGTACTGCTAGCCCCCACTTCACATGCACATTGCATAGCAGACTTCTGTGGAGGATTAAGAAACATTTCTAACATGAGAGCTGATGAAGAGGGACTAGTAGCTGTATACTGTCTTCCTGATATTCCGTTGTGAATATCACAAATCATTCCAAGCAACGCAAATTGTCAATGATGCATTTAATTGCTCGGCAGGTTGGTGGTTCTGTTTCAAACTCTCACTTCCACTGACTTTGCACTTCAACGGCATTATCAAACTTGAAAAGCCACTTCACAATACATTTTCATTGCTTGAATGTCAAATGTGCTACAGCCATCTTGTTTTCTCAATACCGAGATGAAAGTACTAACATCTGTTGAGCCAAAGACCATACAACACACTCGTAACTCAAATCAAATGACAATATTGATATCTCGATAGAGCCAGACAGAGTGTATACATTTTTCTGGTGGACTCTGTAGATGTAGATGTTGATGGTTGTGAGAGGAACTGGATAAGCTAAAAGTTGCATAGAGATGCATAAAAAATACATAAAGAACACAGAAACATGCACAGCTATGCAAAATACTCAGATATGTCAAAATGTGCATAAATATGTGAAACTGCAAGAAACCACATGAAATTATACAAAAATACATTAAAAACGTACAGAAACGTGGGTGAAAAGGAACGATGAAGTATGGTAGTGTATGTCACAATAAGCAAAGAGAGAGCGAGGGAGGTTTAATCGAGGATTAAAAGTTCATGTGGCACCTGGCATGTATGTAAAACAAAACTCTAAAGTATGCCAGGATGAGGGATGAAGTGGGATCAATAGGAATAAATGTAATTAACTATCAGAGGAAAGAATCTGGGACATTAGATGCTGCGTCAGCAATCTGCATGGTCATGAAGTCTGTGTTGTTTGTGGACAGTTGTTGATACAGTGTGGCTTGGGAGTAGATGCAGTGGTAAATAAACATAGGAAAGACCAGAGAGAATGGACACTGAGACAAGTAATGCTATAGAGAAGAGTAACTAAGGAAAACATAAAAGGGTTTTAGGATGGAAGAAAGGCATTCGGCAAAAATCAATGATGGAAACTCCAGGTAGAAATATGAACAGTGTAAGAAAAGATGGTTTGCTACTTACCATAAAGAAGACGGCAGCGTCAGGAGATAGTGGGGCGGGGAGGTGGGCAAAAGGAATAAACAAAGAGAGGAGTGGATAAAGATATGTGGATGCACTGTCAGAAGGCTGCAAATAAAGTGTGGCAGAAGAGAATGGGGAGGAGATGATAGAGCAGAAGGAGTGGAAACTGTTGGGTGGAAGGTGCAGAGACAGTATGTTACTGTATGTTAAGGGCAGGATAATTACAGGAGTGGAGAATGTATTGTAAGAATCGTTCTCATCTGCACAATTCAGAAAAGCTATTGGTAGAAGGAAGGATCCGGATGGCTTGGATAGTGAAGCAGCCATTGAAATAAAGTGTGTTATGTTCAGCTGCATGCTGTGTCACAGTGTGGTATACTTTGCTCTTGGCCACAGTTTGGAGGTGGCCGTTCATCCTGGTGAGCAGCCGGTAGGTAGTCATATCAACATAAATGGCTGTGCAGTGATTGCAGCAGAGCTGGTAAATGACAGGCTGCTTTCACAGATGGCATAGTCCCTGAGGGGTAGGATAAATCTGTGACAGGACTGGAATAGAATGTGCCGGTTGGGTGGAATGGGCTGGTTTTGCTTTGGATCTTCCACAGGGGTGTGATCCTTGTGGCAAGGGATTGGAATTGGCAGTGGCATAGGGATGGCATATGATGTTGTGGAGGTTGGGTGGGTGATGGAACACCACTTTAGGAGGGGTGGGAAGTAGTATCTCTGGTAGGATGTCCATCGTTTCGGGACACGATGATAGGTAATCAGAGCCCTGGCGAAGGGTGTGGTTCAGTTGTTCCAGTCTGGGATAGTACTGGGTGATGAAGGGGACGCTCCTTTGTGGCTGTTTTTTGGTGGTGGGGGGATTGGGGGTGTGAGGGGAAATGACAAGGAGATTTGTTTGCGGACTAGGTCTGCATGATAGTGTCTGTATGTAAAGGCCTTGGTGAGACCCTCAGCATACTGAGCAATGGAGGTTTTTTTTCCACTGCAGGTATGCTGTCCCCAAATAGCCAGGCTGTATGGGAGGGATTTTTGGGTGTGAAAGGGATGACAGTTGTCAAAATGTAGGTACTGTTGGTGGTTGCAGAGTTCATTGTGGACAGAGGGGTGGATGGAGCCACAGCATCCTACCACAAGGATTAGAAGATCCATATGCAAAACCTACCCAATCCACACAACTAGTACTTCCTATTCCAGTCCTGTCACAGGTTTGTCAGACACCATCAGGGGCCGGGCCACCTGTGAAAGCTTCCATGTCATTTGCCAGCTCTTCTGCCATCATTTCACAGCTTTTTATGTTGGTATGACTACCAACCAGCTGTCTGCCAGTGTAAATGACCACAGCCAAACTGTGACCTGGAGCAAAGTATACAACCTTGTGGCACAGTGTGCAGCTGAACATAACACACTCGATTTCAATTGCTACTTCACTACCCAAGCCATCTGGATCCTTCTCTTCACCACCAGCGTTTCTGAACTGTGCAGGTGGAAATTATGCTTACAACACATTCTCCACTCCCGTAATTATCCTGTCCTCAACATACAGTAACACACTGTCTCCACACCCTCCACCCAACAATTTTCACTCCCTCTGTCCTATCATCTCCTCCCCATTCTCATCTCCGATCTGTTTATTTGCAGCCCTCTGCCAATGCATCTGCCCATCTTTACCTACTCCTCTCCTTGTTTGTTCCTTTTTCCCTCACCTCTCTGCCCTACAGCCTCCTGACTCTGCTCCTGTCTGCAATCTAGTCTCTGCATGCTCCACTAGACACGTTTCCCTGTGAATTTGACTCATGGTATTTTCTTGGGTTAGCAGTTGAGTAAAGGCACCATTTGATCCAACATGTTGGCAAGTGCCCTACTGATTACCTTCTGGCAAAGAAGATAAGTAGGAAACTAGTTGAAATATTTCATCCAAAGAATATCTCGTATCTGTACTGATGTATGGTCAAGAAGCAGCTGTAGTTACTGCAGCAAACAAGTAAACAGTAATGGAGTTCCTAATGTCTTGCTCAAAAGGACAAGAAATATAAAATGAAGAATGAGATTATCTGACAACTGTCACATTAGAAAAAAGCATGCTGGTAAATCTCAACCCATAGTAAATATGGCAGTTTGGTCATATGAAGAGAGTGACTCACTGTAGGACCTGTCAAAAATATTATGATAATAATGTCCATGGGAAAAGACTAAGAGGAAGATGATCTTGTCATGGCTGAGTATGATGATATTGGTGGACATTATTTGTATAAAATCAGTTGACATTTCTAATTTCAAATAGCAATTATTTCATGAAGTTATGAAGCTGTGATGCTTTTGTTTATTGTTATATTGAAATTTGATAAGTTAATTTTCTAACAAGTGCATGCGAACTTGTGAGCTGCAAACACAGGGACACACAGCTGTGGGTAATTTGTGAGTAGGTGTTATAAGGCCCTTTGAACTTGGTGGGATTTGAATTCAGGTGGTGAAATTGAGGTTTCATTTTACCCTCTCCAGTTTATGTAATAGTTTAGTTAGGAGCATTTGCAAAAATGGGTACTTTTTGTATGAATTCATCTATGTTTTTTCCTTGTGCAGTGAAATTTTTTATATTTTCATCCATTGTTAAAAATACTCTCCACGCAAGGATATTCCTGTGTTATTTGCTATCCATTTCATAATTTGTTCCATCATGCTATTTTTCTCCTGTGTTGCACACTTTTTGTATTGGCCACACAGGTGTCAAAGGCAGGAAACCTATTTAATGTGCATGTGCACACACAATCCATCAATTTGAGGATGCCAAATAAAACCACATTATAAAGTTTGTGTTTAGATTTCCTTTCTGTTACTGCTTTATGATTGTAGATAGTTTCTTTATTTTATTTTGAAAATTATTCATTTTCTCAAGATCATAGGCTTGGATCCACTGTTTCTTGATATACAGATTTTTTAAATTATAAGGTGACCATCGAAAGCCAACAAGTACTTTGTGATGATCCATAGTACTCAGGGCACGTAGTATTGAAATTCCTACATCTTTAGCTTGTGTGTGCAAAAATTCACGCATTACAAATCTGTCAGTTAATTTGTCTGTAATTGAGAAGTTTATCCTGTGTAACTTCTGGATTGTGCTGTTAATCCTGTATGCTCAGTGAAGTCCTCCCCCCCCCCCCCCCCCTTGTGCCCCCCCCAATCTGTTTCCATACTCAAAACATTGTCTATAAGTGTTGTTGTGTAATAACTTGCGCCCCTATTGTTGTGTCCAGTCTGTTTCTGAAAATTTAGTATTCATTTGCATCAAAACTCGGTGATCTACAGACAGGCAAAATTCAATCAGCAAGGAGAGGATGCACTGTTCTGCCATTGTCCTGCTTCCTCACCCCCCTTCCCACTCTTCTTTCATCATTTATGTTGAATGGCTAAAATTCATAAAATTGTAATTACTTTGCAGTGTGATTCTCTTGATAAATTTTAGAGCTTGATTTGTATGTCTCTTGCTCCATAAAAAAAATAAAGAACTGCATGTAAGAGATATAACATATCTTAACAATTTGTAGTGGTTGTCCTTGTTTATTACCATAATTGTGTGGTAATGATGTCTGTCTTGTGTTTATGCTGACTAAATTGGTCATGGAAGCAGGCTGCCAGTCAGCCCTGCTTGACCTCGACTGTCTCAACACATTTGATAGCTTAACATCATCCTCCACATCTGACACTCTTTGGGAGTTCTGCAGTGAGTATTGGTGTTTCAGCTATGTTCTGCTTGCTTTCTGCAATGACCTTGTTTGATCTTCCTGTTATCTCCATGCATGATTCTTTAATGCAGCATGTAAAATCAGCTTTTAATTCTGCCTTGGAATGCAGGAGATTAAAAGAAGTGTTTTATGTGTTCCATATTTACACTGATCTACACCCGAAGGATTCTATAGTGGAAGTAGGCAATTTAGAGTATGATGATCCTGTTAAATTAGTGTGATGAGATGGTAAAAAGAGAGATTGTGTTATGGAAATGAGACTAGACTGCAGTAATTATTGATGGTATTGCAGAAGTTGTTTCCTAATAATTAGACATAAAAGTAGAATATTAAGGTTGCGACTTGTGTTCATACTTATTAATGCATCAACTTGTCAAATAAACAAATTGATCTGACAGTAGAAGGTCGATTGTAGTATAAAATAGTAAATAAAGTAGATCTTTACTTTTCTTAACCACATACCGCATATATGTATGCTAGTTTGTCGAAACTTTTGCTGTAACATGGGGAAACAGCCAACAACTAATGTAAATAACAACAAATGTAATCTAAACGTTAACAGCCGCCTGAAGATGAACCTCTCAGCATGCAACAGGTAACAGTGTTGTTTGTGTAAATAAACAGTATTATTGACAGTGACTGGTTGCTGTTTTCATCTTTTCAAGCATCATCTTGTATAATATATGTGTATCATGTATGATTTTCTTATCTGAATATTTCAGAATGCCATTGCAAAAACGACCACACATAGTTATTTGTCTCTTTGGGCTCCATTCTATTTCACTTGGTAATGTATATCACTAAAATATTCTATATCTGATACAAAATAAACATTTTTGTTGTTTATATTTGTCACATCATTTCTTGCTGCTTTTATGTTTCTGTACTACTAAAGCAGTATCCTTTTTGTAGCTTTTTGAAACAATTTAATCATTCTATTTTCCATTTCATTTCCACGTTGTCTACGGACTCTTTGCATTTAGTAGGCAGATTTATGATAGGTAGGTAATATTGCTATTTTGTTTTTCATATACGAAGTCTTCACGTGTTGTCAGCCGAGTAGCATCGTCGTCTCGTAGCGACGTTTCGACGGAACGCTTCTCCACCTTCAGGCGAAGTGTCGGGATACCGTCGCTCGTGGGCCGATATCTCTGCCGGACCACTCTCCGCTTCCTGCCACTGGCCAATCGCGCACCCACGGAATTGCCTGATGCGCTCGGAGTGGCCGGTGAGGGGGGGGGGGGGGGGGACACATGTGCGGGGTTAGTGTTCCGGCGTCTGTCCCCGTCCGCTCCGTCCTCGGCCCTCGGTGGGACGGAACGTTCTTCTCCGATTTTCCCGTTTGCAGGCTTCCGGGCCGTGCCGAGACGGTAGCCACTGTCGCAGTCGATCAGATTGTAGTGTAACCGTATTTCTACGGACTCTTCGATTACAGAGTCCCAAAATCCGTTCATACTGCATATTTTCTTCGTGTCCACAAAATCAAAGGTGCGCTTCTACGTTCTGCCACAGCAGATTTGGCGGTCCGACCCGAGCGTACGTGCCCGACGTGTTCGTTGCGGCGCCATGAGATGCGACACTGCGTCCGTCCTATATATCGCGTCCCACATTCGCATCCGATCTCGTACACGCCAAGTGCCGCCAGACCTGGTGGATCCTCGGTCGAACTGAGAAGGTCTCCGATTTTTCCCACTGCGCGGAAAACGGTCTTCATTTGATGTTTGTGGAGAATTCTGATGATGTTGGCTGTTGGTGGAGCCACGTGTGGCCAGAATGCACAGCCCATCGCTCAGTCTTCATCCGGCCTGTCTTCTCTCTTTGTGTGGCCGGTCTTCAGAGTTCTCGGCTGACAACCTGCAAAATTCGCCGAGAAAGCCTGCACTCATATGTTTTGTTTTTGTTTATCTGCCAAAGGATGTTCTTTTCTGTATAATTATTCTTAACTCGTGTCTTTTGACTCTGATTCACATCCACATAGGACAGGCTTTCAGTATTGTTTTTTTACATCCTATGCTCATTTTCGTGTCAAAGTTTTCCGTTGTCCAGTTCAGTAGGCTTAACACTTTGTAAGATTATTCGGTGGGGACTAATGGTGTTAGTCTTCAGTAGTCACTGTGGAAGGCAGTAGTTATATTTACTCGCGAGTGAAGAATTCTCTCTTCTGTCGATCCCACCGTGTCATCTTCTTCGCTACTGATACAGTTGAATTGTTTGTCTGGGCCTGTGCGAGAGACGTGCACTCTTAGTATATGTTTACAAACTGCAATCCACTCTTTCACTGCTAAGTAGGAGGGAGAGCTTACATTGTGATATACACTGAGGCTCTTCCCTTGTTCCATTCCTGAGAAATGGAAAATGTGCACTGTACAAGCTATTATTAGACTAAATCTTTATGGAAGAAATAAACAGTGAGTTGAAGATTATTCGTAAATCCTCTGGAATAGAGTTCCTGAAATTTTATAGGTATATTGCGTTGATATATTAGGCGTCGTTCTTAGTGCCCCGGGTTGAAATTTTTCAGTATTTCGGTACACTTTCTCGTGTGGCATCCTTGTCCGTTCGCGAATTTATTAGTATTCGATTAAAGAAACTGGTAACATTCTTCAAATACACTGCCTGAAATGGAGCTGTGTCTGAACAAAATCTCTTGCCAGTTTCTTCGATATCTATCTTCTGCATTTTGCTCTACAATCACAGTCTTGCAATCACCAATATGTATGGCAGTTTTCTTGTACATTATCTATATGACTCACATTGAATTAGTTATTAAGCACAAGTACCATTTCAGTGTATGTAAATAACTTACCACTTAATTTTCTTTTAATTAACACCCCTCGGTTAGCCACTATTCATTATATGTAGGGTGACCCAAAAATTAATTAACATTTGAAAATGCACTAATTAATGGAATAATGTAGACAGGCAGGTAAAGTTCAAGATGCACGAAATGATATGGGGTTTTACTGAAACCAAAAGATTGCAAAAACTGGTCAATAGGTGGTGGGTTAGTCACAAGTTAAAAGTCTACCTCAGTTGCCCAACCTCATTAGGGATGCTAAAAGACAACGTCCAATGGGAATGTCTCACCACACCTACTGGTATGCTGTACAGTGCTGTTCACAACATTGTCCATTGACTACAGGCACAAATTTTCAGCTGTCCACATTGAGGTATATCAACACCACCTCTCAGCAGCTGAGGTTTTCAGTTAGTTATCATTTATTCCAGGGAAAAGCTGCACGGTCATCAACAGTAACTGTTCTTTCGAGAACAAGTTACTGTCTTTGTATATATAGTTAAAGGCTACCCAGCCGTTGACCTTCGTCTGTGCGAATGCGCACAGGTTGCCCAAACTCTTACGGGAATCGCCAAAGCGTGCGTGAGTAATGAGTGGTTGGGCAAATGTCTATAAGGTACAATACATATGTAGAATTGTGGACAGTTGGGAATGTGAGTCTCACGAGAAGCGTGCAAGGGATAAGTCCCTGCAGTCGCGCTATTCATCTGTGTCCTCGGTGGCTCAGATGGATAGAGCATCTGCCACGTAAGCAGGAGATCCCGGGTTCGAGTCCCGGTCGGGGCACACATTTTCAGCTGTCTACATCGAGGTATATCAACACCACCTCTCGAGGTATATCAACAACACCTCTCAGCAGCTGAGGTTTTCAGTTAGTTATCATTTATTCCAGGGAAAAGCTGCACGATCATCAACAGTAACTGTTCTTTCGAGAACAAGTTACTGTCTTCGTATATGTAGACTACAGGTATGTTGAGCATTTGTTGTTTTGTATCATATGAAGTACCATCTGTTGGCCATTTTGTACAGTTTTTGGTTTCAGTAAAACCTCCTGTCATTTCAAGTTTGTGTGTCAATTTTTACTCCTCTTCATTATTCATTGAAGTATTGAATTTTCAAATGTTATTGGACTTTTGTGTCACCCTGTACATTCTTTCCTCTTGTTGCAATTGATTTTTGTCAGTATTTAGTGTGTGTTAAAATACAGAAGCAGAGGACTCGAAATGTTTCATGTGTATTTGAGTGAGCTGTGACAGAATTGGTCTAGTCACCTCTTCTTAAGACTTCCCAAGCATCATTTCCTTTTTTATACATATTGGTGTTTGGTTTCAGTTATTCTCTCATTTGCTGTCCAGTCTACTTTTTCCTTTTTTTTTTTTTTTTTTTTTTTTTTTTGATATTGCTTTATTTCTTTGATAATATTATGTATTTTACATTTTGTACAAATATTTTCATTCTTTCCTGGGCATTAAAATATACTTGATCATGTGTCTCAAAGAAGAATCATTCCTCCAGGTACTTCTTTGTTCAAAGCTGTGCCAGGAACCGTGTGTGCTGTGAACATAACCTCTTGCTTTTCAGGTGTTCCATGGGTGTGCAGGTTAGACTGATGCTGAATCTGTCACCCCAGATAATATAAACGATAGATTACCCCCATGAAGCTAATAGGCTACTTGAAAAATCAGCTGCCATGCACATTGGAAAATGTTGTTTGATAAGTTCCAGAACTTGTCAGGGACCTCGCCCATTGCTCATTGGCAGGAGCACCTGGACATTTCAGTTGAATAATTTACTTAAATGGTCACTGAATGATAGTTTGATCTGGTAAAATAATATTTGTTGAAACAGTGTGTAAAAATTACTCATGGCACATAAGCACCAAGGTTATAAAACAATTTGAGAATGAATTTATGCATTTAAAACAGAAAAATGATAAGAAAATGAATGGTTGCTCGGGTTGACACTGGCATGATGCTGGACAATACAGTTGAGATAACCAGCATGATGCTGGACAATTATGGTTGAGTTGGTGGCCAGACATACGAAGGACACAAATTATGCTATCTACTCTGATTGCAAAACTTTAGAATTACACAAAACAGAGCGGACAGCAGATCAATGAGTAAAGGAAGAATCAGAAAGAAACATCACTAGATGGGTGAGCTCCAAGGAGTTAATTCTATATTGAAACAAAACATAAGTGGTTGTGAGAAAAATCTCATTTGAAGTAAGAAGGAGATTGCAGAAAAACTTGCATACCACTGCATGAAGCAGGTAGATCAAGGAAAATAGAAACCAGGAATAAACTCCCCTCCCCTCCGTATATTGAGATTTCTGAAGTTGGGAGTGTGCATTGCAAATGCTGTCTTACTGCTACTGCCATTGAGGTGATTGCTGACAAGTCTGGTTGCATCGTACAGTGCCCGCTGCTAATTGTATCTGGGCTAAGTCGTTGTGATGTGATTCCAAATCATGGATCTCATCATCCTGCTGATTACTTGTTGTGGATTCACGCAAGTTCAAGACGAAACTTTGAGGACTTAGCAGAGGGATACCCCTGTTAATACCATTGATGAACTCACTGCTATCACCATTTTTGTAGGCTGTGTACCATATAATTTGAAAGTCTCTATTGAAGGCTTCCTTTAACAGCAATCTAAAGGCTGACTTTTTCTTGATAGGGTGGTTGGAGGTTATGAATCAGTGGTGTTTGCCTTTCTGCAAATATCAAATGCGGCTTTAGTGCTGCATGAGGTGATCTGAAGATCCAGATATGGTAATGTCCCCTCCTCATTGTTCTGAGTAGTAAATTGAATGAATGTTCTTGAGTAAGCCATCCACCAGATTATTCATCAGGATGTCACTGATTCCTGTTTTGACTTTTGTCCTAGAGTGCACACCCTTTCTGATATTACTTAAAATGAGAAAGAAACATTATTTTGAGAGAAAGGATTGTCCTATGACATCAGTGAAATGACCAATCAATGATAGATTAATTTGTTGATCTCTGTTATTTTGTTCTGACAGGCAACGAATATTGGGTACAAAGTTCTGAGCCTTTAGGCTTTAATGTTTTAGTTAAGTGAGTACAAATATTTTAATTTTTTCATGTAAAAGTTTTTAATAGTATTTTAATTTTAAATATCTTAAAATAATTTAAGAAAATTATTGTATCAATGTATGCCTCAGGGTTGTTATTCCTTCTTGGTTTATTGTTATGCAGACATTCACCTGAAGATGTGACTTTTAGTGCCATGAAACAGGTAGCGACTTAAAAATAAAGGACGAAATACAGCTGATGCTGTTTATTAACACTGAAGATAATTCAGTGTGCCTGTCCCTTCTTTGCTAGCTCTGTGTTGTCATGTAACACTATTCAAAATCCAATCAGTGTTGAAATCACCACATGCAATGGCTTCCCAGTTACTTTTATTAAATATTAATAGTACTCTCTCTAACTACCCGATGGAGTTTAAAACAGTTTTTAATGGGACATATACTGTGTCAGAGTTGCTATTTCTTATGTTCCACCTCCGTTGCTAAAGCACAACATTTAATGAGTTGTTTATTCAACATTTGTTTAGATCTATGGCTTGGGACTTAATTCCATTTTTTGTTTATATAACCACCCATCCTTTCGTTAGAGACTGCTCAGAAAAAAAGTTTTGCACCACACTCATGATTCGTATAGATTGATTTTCTGAACACTCTTTTTAAGTACAGAATATTTCTATGCACCGACACTCATGTAATGGAGAAAAAGGTAACCTGCAGTCTCAGTGTAGTTCAGTAGAGGACAATGTTTCCAATGAAGAAAGGGACAAAGTGGCCCGAGTACACTGTTAAGTTTGTCAACATACTTCAAAGGATAACTTCAAGCTTAGATTGTGTACACTGCATTACTTTTGTAGCAAAAAGGGTTTTCAGCAATGGAAATCGATCACAAAGTTGACACATGCCACAGTGATATCATTTGGACATTGTCATTCTCATGAGGCACAAAATGTGCATCAGGGTGATCATCTGTGGTCAACAACACCTGCTGCTAGTGATTACTATCTTCAATTATGGCTTGTGGGTACCCAGTGGTGGACAATTCATTTTAGGAGGAAACTAGGGCGACAAGGTTGACCCAAACAGAACACAACAGTCTGCTTACGATCAGTTCTGCATCTCTGCTTCCTTTATGAGCTATGGTACAAAGCCCCCTGCTCAGCGATATGCAAATGTCATGAGCAAGGAAACATCTGGAATGAAAATTGGAGCAGTGGATCCTCTTCGTTGATGAGAATGGAGGCAGTAACATACTGATGCACATCTCAGGCATACAGTCACTTTCACTGAACAAATATTGCAGTCTGTTTTCAACAAGTCGGTAATGTCAACAAATAATTCCGCAGTTGAACATATGTATAGGGTTGGCAGAATTAGTATTCTGAGATGTCTGAACAACGGCCTACGCAGAGGTTGCAAACTTGACACCACAGGTCAGTCTAAGAGTATTCTTGGTGGGTAAACAGAGTTGCCTCAAAATATAACATCATAGAAGATTAGAGACACAAAGTAAACAAGCCTGTATGTTTCAGTGCCAAACACAGTGGAGATTATTGTTGTAGTGATGTTACAGTCTACCATATCAGCTACTTTAATTATGTCAACTTGTGCATCTGCAGGATCCTCCTACCTATTGACCAGCTCTAATGTCAGTATTTTGGTGATGAGTTTGTCTTTTAAGATGGTAATATACAAGAATGACGGCGCTCCCCTCTTGAACACCTTCCTTCAGGTGGCATGAAACAACCAAAGGGAATGGACAGCAATACTTGCTGCGATGAACCTGACTGAACATGCTTGGGACTTGTTGGAATTTTCTGCTCCTTGTAGCATCCCTCTCACACACTTGATGACTACAGGAGGGCCACTATTGGAGGACAGGCTTGAGCAGCAGTGTCTTGACCGCCTTGTAGGCAGCACTCCGAGGAGGATCCCAGATTGTTGCAATATGTAGGGTGGAGTGACACACTAACTGCATATTACACAGAAGCATATTGTTTCCACACATGTGCAAAGATGTAGACTTTCAAATAGTTGCCACTGTTTTGGTTACTTTTTTTATTTGATAGTAACATTATTTGGTTTCATACAGCTGATATTTAAGTGGTGCATTATTTGTCTTTTTTTTTATTGTGCCTACAATTGTTATGACAGTGCATTTTGTGTAAATATTCTTTGCAGTTTGCTGCTTATGGCCAATATATGGCCAAAACAGTCATAATTAAGTGTGTTACTGTGATTGTGTCTAGAAGAAATAAAAATAATGTATGTAAGTTGTAACAAGACAGAGATAATGTTCATGACTGTTTAAAAAAAGTAACTTTATGTAGCATTTCACATAAGTATCAAAAATATTTATATTAGCAGCAAATATTTGTACCCTCCATTCATTTCATACAACATTTGCAGACACTGAGTCACTTGGAGAAGGTGCAACATGCATATGTTGAATATTTGTTGCCTTTGGTTTTTATATTGCTGGTAAAAATAATAAGAATAGTAATAAACAGAGCTCCACCAAAGTAAAGCGCATTTTCTTTAAAGATATAGTGATTGTGCAAATCCCTGTGTATATAATACAGGTCAGTACATTTTATCATGGTAAAACATAAACTTGTCTGTGTGATTATTATTCTACTATTTATAAAAGAGGAAAAACAGAACACTGCAAAAGCCCCAGGTACATTGCATGCCTGCACCAAAACCTAGTTTTAAGTTTCAGATGGCTACCTTGACTGGTGAACACTGTAGGAACTATCTCTAAATCTCATTATCAGTTTATTAAAACTTTAAGTTGTAATTATTCTCTTCCTTTTCAGGTTTAGCAGCTGAGCCAAATAGTGTGACTGAAAATTGTCATCGTTCAACACAAGAAGAAATGACAATTGCACCAAGACAGTTAATGCAAGACCTGTTGACTTCTGCGGCACTTGGACCTGTGCCCTCTTCTCATAATAGACATGAGGGTCTTTCACAAGATGCAGTTGCTGTGCTGAATGCTTTCCCTGATCTTTCTTTTATGCAATCAAAATTGCTTATGTTTCCATTGCGCAATTCTCCTCCTGGAGACTGACTGGCTTGTTGTTAATACATCAAAAGGCTTGTTTATTAAGTTTGAAGTGTTCAGTATTTGTTTTAATATGTAAGGAAGTTTGTGTTTCATTAGGAATACTGAAAGCAAAGAGAACAGAAGAATTTTTTTTCCATCAGTGTCTTGCCACAATGAAAATTTGGTGATGGTGCCATGTGCCTTTATGTTGATATACTAATATTCTTACCTTTTCACCTGAACAGGAAGTACACTTAGAGACTGCAACATATTAATAGTATTCTGTCAGCTACCAATCTTAAAATTCGTGCACTGACAAACAGAGAATACTTTCAAATTGAAAGGTGTAATTATACACAGAGAAAAATATTATCAAATTCTGACTATGTGACCTTTATAAAATAAAAATAATTTTCTGTATGTGTAAGTAATCTGACATATCAAAACTGTAACACAGTGTAAAGGCTTTTCTAACAGAAAATACTTTGTTTATGGCAGCTAAGAATTGGTACTTCAAGAAATATAACTTCACAGGCAAGTTATACAGTATTATTGGAGAAGATTTAACAGTATTTATAGCATCTCACTTGATGGCAAGGGTGTCATTAGCTTAATTTTACATATTTTAGGGAAAACTAAATTTGATTGGAATATAACAGAAGTAAATTCAGTAAGGAATTTCGAAATGTTCGTCACTGGTGAATATTTTCCATTGTACATGTATTTTAATTATTAAAAAAATGTACTTAAGCTGGTATTGTATTCAGAAAATTATGGAACAAAGTGAAAGTTGCAATTTGACTTCATTTCTTGTTTTTAAATTTATAGTTACCTTAGTCCCATTTGTAGGATTTGTAAAATTTTTCAGAAACATGCTCTAGGTTTACCAGTCATTTTTTAAAAAATATTTCTTGACATTTTCAAAGAATAAAAACACCAGGTTGGAATATCAACGGTATAAGTAAATGGTTTAATTGCTACCCTACACATTTGGCCAAAGACTTTTTCAGAAAAGGAAGCATGCGCGCGCGCGTACACACACACACACACACACACACACACACACACACACACACACAAAAAAGCACGCCTCACACACCCTCACATGATTGACATCTCCAGCAGCTCAGACCGGAATGCATTCTTTTTTTCTGTTTCCAAAATTAACAAGAACCTTAAAGGGCCATCATTTTTCACACTTAGATGAGATTAAAAGTAAATTGCTGATAGAGCTGAGTACTATCCCAACGATCAAGCTCTAGAAGCATTTTGGGGATTGGAAGAAATACTGGCAAAAGCTTGTAATGTCTAATAGGGACTACTTTGAAAGAGGTAACATTTATGTAGATGAATAAATAAAACTAATTGCAAAAAATTAAAATTCCTGATACTGCTTGACTGCACCTCATAAAAGATATTCTCAGAAACGTTACTGAAGAGAGTGGAAAAATAACTAAATCCACAAACTGGAGAGGACCGAGGAGGCTTCAGGAAAGGCAGATGGTGTGTACAACAAATCTTTAATCAGGAGCTGATCATTGCATATCAGAAACAGAGAAGAACGAATTTCATCCTCACATTTGTAGGCTTCAAGATAGAAAAACAACACTGAGTTTGGATGGAAAATCCAGTGAATTGGTTGAAGATACCTTAAGCATCCAATGTCAATTTCAGAGGAAAGCTTCCAGAGTCTTTCAAGAGCAAAACTGGAGCCGGATTGGGGGATGGACTCCCACTTTGGCTCTTTTGTTGTTTCCTTGATAAATTGATCATAATGGTGACAAGAAATCAAAGGAATGGTTGGAATGCAGTGGGAGACAGTTAGAATACAATGGGAGGCTAGAAAAGAGGAATACAATTAAATTGTCTGATATTCATAGATGACTGTGATATTGTTGGAATAATTAGAACAGGAGGCTAATCAAACCACACAACTATACACACAAGCAGCTGAAGCAGATCTACAGATCTCTGTCCAGAAGGCACTGTGATGATGAAAATAAAGACAGTTTGTGGATGAGTGACAGCAGAGGGAGGAAAAATTAGAATTCAGAGACACTCAAATATCTAGGGGACTGGACAGCAACTAATCTGACAGAAAAAGAAGTAATGGGAGCTCGAATAAACAAGATGAATTTAGTAATACAAACTATGTACATCTACAATAAGAAGAATCTTTCAACCAGTGCAAAATAAAGATGTTAGCAGACAATGTCTGCCCTGAAGCCTTATACACTTCAAAAAGTCTGAACCACATAAAACAGGATCATTTGTGGAATGAAGAATTCTCAGGAGGATATTTGCCTCAAAGAATAAGAGCTGAGTTAATCAAAACCTATATACCCAAATAGGGAGTCTGACATCATCAGGAAAGGGGGCGTACTGGTAAGTGTTGCTGGCTGGCATGCTGTGGGTAGCCACACCCCATCACTAGCATGTATTTGTTACTGAGTATTTATCATTTCTGGAAGGTTCCCAAAACTTCTTATGTTTGTAACACGCGCATATTTTTGAATATTCTGTGTTTGTATAAATAGCAACACTCTTCGTGCAAGAGTTCCGTTTTGTACTGGCAGTATGTTGATATCTGTTATCTCTCAGTGCTAAGTGTTGTACTTCATAGACAATTGTGTTCTCAGATTTGAACTTTATTGTTATTACGACATGACAATATGTAATGATGAAGTGAAATATATCAATGTGGTGGTGTAATTCATGAATGTTTACACTATTTATGTATGTCAGGGCAAAGGAAACCAATAGGTAATTATATAAAAATTCAGGCTCTACTGATCACATGAAAAGCCCGTGCTTGTAGCCACTGTGTGATGACTTACCCACCACCACCAAGTGTTGACTAGCCAGTGACAGCTACGATTTTATAAAGCAAGATTCCACCACCGTTCCCCATATGATATGTTCATAAAATGATTAAAACCTACAAATAACATGCCCAGTAGTAAAGAAACAACATATTTTAAATGAAGACTTAAAAGTATGATTGCAAATCTGGCATTTTTAAGTCTTGTGTTTACTTGTGCAGCTGTTCAAAAAAGTTGAAAGCAGCAGCCAAGTTGCTGAAAGACTACCACCCTGTCCAAGTACTAAATGTGGAATGGTATGAAAAAAGATGTCGAATATCAAATTAAGGAAGGACAAAGTTACTCAGAACAAAATGAGGATTCTGCTTAAAATTAGGACAACCCAGAACACATTTGAGTGACAACATTGATAAAGCGGGTACTTTGAACTAGATGAGTTGAGACAGTACATACGCTCTAAGACAAAAAAACAAAAACAAAAAAAGAACCTCACTGTGAAGGAATTTTCCAAATGGAACAGAAATCAGTAGATATGATATACATGTAGAGACAAACAAATGATTATAATTTCAGAAAAATTGAATAATTTATTCAACAGAAAGATTTTCACAAATGGAGCAAGTCAATAATGCATTGGTTCACCTCTGGCCTTTATGCAAGCAGTTATTTGACTTGGCACTGAATGCTAAATTCTATCCAATATGAGTGTTAAATCATCAAAATCCCGAGCTGGTTGAAGAGCTGTGCCCATAACGATCCAAACGTAACTCAGTTGGCGAGAGTCTGTTGACCTTGCTGGGTTAGGCAGGCAGTAGAAACTCTCACCAGAGGAGGAGGAGGAGAGGGGGGGCAGGTATCTTGCTGAAATGTAAGCTCCAGATGGTCTGCCACGATGGGCAACAAAACAGGGTGCAAAATGTCATTGGTATACTGGCCGTGGATGACAACCAAAGGGATCCTGCTGTGAAATGAAATGGTACCCCACGCCATCACACGTGGCTGCTGGGCCGTACGGCCATCGGACATTCCACTGTTATCTGGGATGTCTCCAGACACATGTTTGCTGGTCATCAGGGCTCAGTTTGAAGCAGGACTCATTACTGAAGATAGTTCAACTCCAGTCAGTGAGATTCCAGATCAAATGTGCCTGACACCACTGCAAATGGGCTTGGTGAGCAGAGGTCAATGATAATTAGTGCAGGGTGTGCTTGAGCTCAGCCCCCTCCCC
Organism: Schistocerca serialis cubense; assembly: GCF_023864345.2. NCBI lineage: Eukaryota > Metazoa > Arthropoda > Insecta > Orthoptera > Acrididae > Schistocerca > Schistocerca serialis. The sequence continues at coordinate 388,718,231 of NC_064638.1, forward strand.
CCCCCCCCCTTTTCTGTAAGATTCCTATTAATGGTCCTTGTGGTCACTTAAGCACCAGTTGCATGTCAAATCTATGATAAAGATGAATCTGGGTCTCCGAGCACCTCTCTGATGATCGCTCAGTCCTTACGTTGTGTGGTCTCTCTAGGTAAACTACTTCCATCTTGACACTAAGTTCAGCCATGGTTCACCCATTCCTGCCAGCATCATCGAATATGGCATCACTCCTAGTCAAATGTTGAGCGATATGCTGATTACTCCAACCAGCTTCTTTGAGCCCAACTACACGTCCTCTCTCAAATGCTGACATCTGCGTAAACTGTCTATGCAGCTGTCTGCAGGACATAGTTACTGTCCAACTGAGTATACGGAATTAAGACACTTGCATAAAGTTTTGGCCACAGCATTCATCAGTAAAAGACACCCAAGCAAGCATACCTCATGCACACATGACTGCTAACTCCAGCATCTCGGGCCAGCCTGAAATGCCCAAGATGCTGGCTTTGATGGTCATGTGTGCATGAGGTATGTGTGAATGGTCTGTGTTTCTCTTTTCCTGATGACAGCCATGGCCAGAAGCTTTATGCAAGGTATTTTTTTTTTTTAAGTGTTCCTATCTGGAACTTAATGTTATCTTCTTTATGGTACGTAGCAACCTGTCTTTTCCTACACTGTTGATATTCCTACCTGGAGCTTCCATTGTATGAGTACACTGAATGAAATTCACAAAGAATTTATGCCCTGGTATCGACACGCTATCTTTACTATCCTTTCCAGCACGATGGTGAAATTGCACTGCAGCATCATACATTCATCCACTGTCCCCCAATGGTTATAATTTAAACAATGGAAACTCCAGGTAGGGAATATCCTGCCTTAAGCTACGATAACTACTGTTGCCACACCCCTCCACCCAGCAGTTTTCACACCCCTCTGTCCTATTATCTCCTCCCCATTCTCATCTCCCACCCTGTATATTTGCCGCCCTCTGCTAACAGATCTGCCCATCTTTCCCTGCACCTCTCCTTTTTTGCCCCCTTTTCCCCACCTTCCTGCCCCACAACCTTGTGACAGTGCACCTGTTGGCATTACAGTCCTTGCCCGTTCCATCAGATAGTCTCTCTCTCTCTCTCTCTCTCTCTCTCTCTCTCTCTCTCTCCCCCTCCCCCCCCCCCCCCCTCTCTACCAGTTCACGTCTATCCCTTCCCCTTCCCTGCCTCCTCCAGACTGTTGCATTTTGGCCAGAGATGCTGGAGTTGACGGTCATGTGTTCGTGAGGTGTATATATGAATGGTGTGTCTCTCACTTTTACTGATGAAGACTGTGGCCGAAAGCTTTATGCAAGTGTCTTTTAATTATACCTGTCTACAACTCAATGTGTCTTCTTTACATTATAGTTTATAATTTTGCATTATCTGTCAATACCTGTATGAATATCAATTTGTGACTAATTTGCATAACTCCTCCATGGTGCACTTTTTTTGTGTGTGTGTGTGTGTGGGGGGGCGGGGGCGGGGGGGGGGGGGGATGTCTTAGAGTGTATACAGTTTTGTCTACGATACTAGACTACCTAATGTGACTGGATGTACAGGAATTGTTCTTCAGATGAGTTTGTAATATTCCAAGGTCACTCGAGAAATACACAGCTGAAATATTGCACAGTTATGATGAAAGGGGGCATAAGAGTAGCTGGGTGACTGAGAGAGTGAATGTTGGACTACAGATTGAAAAACCTGGGGTTCAGTCCTCTGTCAGATCTAACATTTCTTCTGTCACTTGCTGCTTCTTTCAACTCTGGCAATGGTTTTTTAATATGAAAAATGCCTCCATGGTTTGTAGTCTACCTTTAACTAATTAAGTCAATGCAAAGGTCAAGCAAGCACATACCTCCTCCAATAGGTCCAGTAATTCGTAAAGCACTGTGGTGTTCAAACCAACCTTCCAATTCATGACAGTTACATCTTTTTTCTATGTGTCAGATGCACCAGTATGTGTGAGAATGGAACACACGTTGTAAGACAGAATGATACAGAAGGGCAAAAAACCTAAGGAGTTGTGTTTTGTCATTTTTTGTAACAATTATTGACAAGGTAGGTCTTCAGAGTAGGATAGCCAATGGTGCAGCCATTATACAGTAGTATGAATTAAATGACCAGTGATAGTAATTTGTGTAAAGAAACATAAGTACATCACCCGTCCATTCTAAAAAGAACAAAATAGTTCTTTTATTTCAGATGCCACTGTTATACATCATCAGTGGTATTGCCCCAATATTCAGAGTAGAGTAGCTAGAAAGGTTTCATTTTTCTCGTGGATTGTGTAACAGTATGAGCAACTTCGGAATCTACCATATAAACTGAAGTATTGCCAGCTGTTCCAGAGATTCTGCATAAATTTGAACATCCCAAGGTTCTTGCAAGATGAGTAGTTGACTTAAAGGAAGACTGCATAAAATGAAGATGTGTGTAAACTAAAGGCAAAGATAGGGGGAGCACAAAGTCAGTTTCTTAGGCATTCGAAGGACCAAATACTATTGTTAAATGAAATGAGGCAGCAAGTAGCACACTATGAAGTCAGAATAAATAGATAGATACTAGCATAATTAAAGCTCTGAAGTTGAGTCATACCTAGGTAGCTCAGTCAGTAATAGTGTTGTTAGTAAATGTTAAACATTCAGGTTTGAATCCTTGCCAAGAAAACATTTTTAATTTATCTAGAAATTCGGGAAATTCCAGTCAGGATCAAAGGTAACTAAGAACAGAGACTCCGATTGCCATAAATTAGGTGACTAATGCAGCCAGTGTAATTTAGCATGTTGATTGCTTTGCCAACAGCCTGACACTGTCTGTCCGCCGCAAAGTGCCGGGTGTGGTCTGGCGATGAAACATCCATCACTTTGTGTGTGGCAGTCAGTATTTTAACATGCTGCACCATTAATACGATCTATTAATTTTGGCAAATGTAAAAAAAGGGGGTTGTCACCAGCACCAGAAAACATGAGGCATAACATGATGATATACGAGGGCCGTTCAGAAAGTAACCTCCGGTTGATTTAAAAAAATACACCAAGTTAAATAAAAATATTTTAATATATACATCTTACAACTACATCTTTGCACTATTTTTCTACATAGTCTCCATAGCGATTGAGGCACTTATCGTATCTCTTCACAAGCTTTGAAATTCCTTCTGCATAAAAATCACCCGCTTGTGCCTGGAGCCAGCCTGTGACCGCATCTTTGAGCTCTTCGTCGTCATCAAACCGCTGTGACCCGAGCCATTTCTTCAAATGCATGAAGAGGTGATAATCACTTGGCGCCAGGTCTGGGCTGTAAGGTGGATGGTTGATAACGTCCCACTTGAAGGACTCAAGAAGGGCCGTTGTTCTGCGAGCAGAGTGAGGATGGGCGTTATCGTGCAAAAAAAACGATACCGGAAGTCAGCATACCACGGCGTTTGTTCTGTATAGCCCGTCGTAACTTTTTTATTGTTTCACAGTACACATCTTGATTAATGGTCGTACCACGTTCCATGAATTCAACCAACAACACCCCTTTGGCATCCCAAAACACCGTTGCCATCAGTTTTCTGGCAGAAAAATCTTGCGAGGCTTTTCTTGGTTTGGTAGGCGAATTTGAATGTGCCCACATCTTTGATTGTTCTTTTGTCTCAGGGTTCACGTACTTAATCCAGGTTTCGTCACCGGTCACGATTCTGTTTAACAATGGTTCTCCTTCGTCCTCATAAAGTGACAGAAAGTCTAATGCAGAGGCCATTCTTTGGGTTTTGTGGTGGTTGGTAAGAATTTTGGGCACCCATCGTGCACAGAACTTACGGTAACCCAATCTTGCTGTCACTGTCTCATACAAGAGAGTCTTAGAAATCTGTGGAAAACCAGTAGACAACTCCGACATTGAGAAACGTCGATTTTCACGAACTTTTGCATCAACTGTCTGAAGGAGTTCGTCAGTCACCAATGATGGTCTACCACTCCTCTCTTCATCATGAACGTTTTCTCGTCCACTTTTAAATAAACGTACCCATTCACGGACAACTCCTTCACTCATAACTCTTGGTCCGTACACGGCACAAAGCTCACGATGAATAGCTGCTGCAGAATATCCTTTGGCTGTAAAAAACCTTATGACAGCACACACTTCACATTTGGCGGGGTTTTCTATTGCAGCACACATTTCAAACTGCCACAAAAACTAAACTAGCGCAGGTACGACGTTCACTCGACCACGGCTTGATGCCGACTGACCTGTTGAGTGCGTGAACGCACAGATGGCGTCGCTACTCCCCCCACAACCTGCACTGTGACCAATCGGAGGTTACTTTCTGAACCGCCCTCATATTTGGGTGAGTGTAAATGCTAAAAGGAGTTCTGAAACTATTCTTGATCAATCCAGATCACAGAGTGAAATATTTAGAGATGATTAAGAATATTACCAAAGACAGAAGATTGCTGTTAGCCCTTACAGCTAACAGTGGATATTACTTACTCTGAAACGTAAGTTAGTTTGTTTGTGTTCCCAGAAATTTGTTAGGTTGTGTGTTCATAAAATCTATCTGGAGTATTACTATTGGACATATACTTGAAAAGGAGTTATTGCTGATAAAAAATCGATCCATCTATCCATCCATCGTATTCCATAAATCTCAACAAGGATGTGGACTGTGTCAAGTTATACATTAACAGAAGATAAGCAAATCGTACATTGAAGTAACACTAAACTATCACTATACTGCCTAATGCTTGTTGTTCTTATGCCAGCTAATTTTCAGTCCTTGAATATATTCATATTGAGTGTGTGTGTGTGTGTGTGTGTGTGTGTGTGTGTGTGTGTGTGTGTGTGTGTGTGATGAGGTATGTTTTTAAATTAGGATAAATTCCCAATGTCTTGTTTTATGGTAGATAGGAACTTGTCAAATAGATTGCTAGACAAGTAAGTCTACATGATAACTATTCTGGTGTACATCACAGTTCAATTGAAACTGATTTTTGTTATCAGTAACAAAAAGCTTTAAGGAATAAATATATAGGGAAGTGAGCACAAGAATTGAAAGAGCCTTAAAAAGCTTCTGCAAGAAATACAGCTGTCAACTTCACCCAATAGTCTTACTGCCTGCTTCTGCTGAATAAGCACATTATTTACTTTACATGCACTGCCCCTGAAGATAAAGATAATTCTCTGAGACAAAACGCAGTGAAAATATGCAAAATAAGCCAAGACTCTTTTTCTTTAGGTCAACACAATAAAAAAAATGGTTCTAAAACAAGCTGAACTAAACAACTTTAGTATATTTGTGTATTGAATCCCTTTAATCTGTTATCCAACTGTAAACCTAGGAATTTAACACACACTGTGTTTCATTCAGTGTGTGACCATTAACGTCTACTTCTGGTGCCAACACATCATTATTGCTTGTTTTATTTGCATCATACAGTTCTTTATGAGATTAAGATTAATAACAAAAGAGCTGGCTGTGAATTACTTGTAGGGTGTCTACTAAGTAAAGTTTGGATTCTGATCAGTATGCTTGTGTCAGCAAATGTTACAGGTTTCAATTCATCTTTTAAAGTCATTGGAAAATCATTTGTATAGGTTAAGCAGTGTTGTGAGACCTTGAATGTGACATTTCCCCATTTTGAGGTTACTTCCATGCCTGTGACACTGTCTGTTAGTGAGATACTCGATTGAGTTTCAGTCCAGGGAGTTAGGTTGCCAGGAGCCTTCGGTAAATTCAAACCATGCCTGTACACATTTGCGTTGTCCTGGTGGAAGATGCCATTGTCGAAAAGAAAAACAAATTGCATGTGGGCTTGAACATGGTCCCCGAGGCTATACACATGGTTGTGTTTATCCATTGAGCCTTCTAGATTGATGATATCACCTACGGAATGCCACAGAAACATTCCCCAGACTATAATGATCTTTCCTCCAGCCTGGACCCTTCCAATAATTGTTACAGTTTTTGCTTTCAGTAGTTTCATGCTATACATGCTAATGGTCATCTGTTATCTGAAAAGGCCACCTGTCACCAGTCAGTGGACGTCCAGTTGCACTTTTGGTGGGCAAATTCCGGCCTTCTTCACCAACTAACAGCAGTCAGAATGGGTGCATGAATCAGGTGTCTGCTGTGGAGGCCCGTATGTAGCAACATGTGGGCAGGCAGTTGCTCAACAGTTGCACATCTATTCGCCTGTACACATCTCTGCAGCTGTCATTTGCCCCATCATCTATGGCCCATGGGGCACCACTTTTGCTGTAGCACCAATTTTGTACAGTGCCATTTTGCCATGCATGGTATACTTTAACCACGGTTGCACCCAAACAGTTTACTAACATAGCCATTTAGGAAATACTTCCAGCCTTGGCCTGAAAGTAAATGATCATGCCCTTTTGGACATCAGATAAATTGTTCTGTTTCTGCATTATGACGATGATTACACTGTTTTTTGCGTGCCTTCGACGAGCTTTATATGCCCTCCACTGCTAGTGCTGACATCTTTGAGTGGTTATTGCATCTTGACATTGAACAAAGGTGGTGGTCAAATTAATATGACTACACCATGTACAATAATTGCTTAAAACAGAACAATATTCCAAAAATATAAACAAGAAAAGAGTCTTCAGTCCTCAGAGCTGTTGACCTATCTCATTATCATGCCATCTCCATAAGACATTTGAAAGGATGCTGTTCAATAGTCTGTCACCAAAGACTGACAGCTTACGTATACCTGAACAGCCCAGTTTCAGCCCCAAAAAAACTGCACAGCTGAGGTAGCTCATCTAATGCGGCATACAGAGGACAGGTCTGAAAGTGGGAAGATCTATGGAGAAGCATTTATTGGTCTTTCATCTGTTTTCAATACATCCAACACCATATAATGCTGCACAGGATCTATGCTCTGACCCAGAACAATGGTCTGATTAGGATAATTACCACCGTCCTGCACAAGAAAACATTCTGCATTGAGTTGCAAGCAAGACACAGCCAATGGAGGAACCAAACAAATGATCTATCCCCAAGCAAGTGTATTGTTATGGTGCTCTTCAGCATTTACATAAATGATCAGCCAAGACATAATCCATCTAAAACTTTCATATACGCTGATGACCTCACTTTGACAATATAGACAAGTGATTTTGAAGAAGCAGAACAGGTCTTGACACAACCTGTAGGAATATTTTCTGATTACTGTAACAAGAACAAACTGAACTCTAGTCTGCATTTTCCCCCTCTGAAACATAAAGGCAGGAAGAAAACTGAAAGTGATTTGGGAAGGCATCAAGCTGGGCATTGTTTTACAACCTTGGATTTAACTTAAGAGTCTTACACAGTTCACTCAGTTACAGGCAGCACTGCCTTAACACCAAACAAAGTGTGCACTCAACTCTTACTCATCTGGAAATTTGTCAGTAGTAATTGTGGTGCCTGACCCCTGGTGGTCTGTACATGTGTTTGGCACTCTGTTTCTCGGCTGTTGAATATGCCTGCCTAGTGTGGTACAAATCCGTCCACACGAAATAAGTAGGCACAGCTGTTAATAAAACTGCAAGGCTGATTACTGAATGTCTGAAACCAGCTCTTGTTGATAATATGCACTGCATGGCAGGCATTGCTCATCCAGAAATACACCAGGAAGTAGCTGCAAATGCTGAAACAAAGAAAGTCAAAGAAAATGAGTTATACCCACTGAATGGAAGCACTCCATCAAGATCTAGGTTAAAGTCTAGGAAGAGCTTTTTACAGTCAATGTCTGCACTAAATTATCAGCTGAGAGAGCCAGATCAAACATGTGGGCAGCCAAAATAAGTCACCTCCAAGCAGGGGTAAAGCCAGCAGAATGTTTACCAGCCAAGCATCTCAGACTGGACTGCATGGAGGTCATTAAAAACATTACGAATGGGTGTTGGCAAATCTAAGGACAAATTAATGAAACAGGGATAATTGCAAGGGCCAACACTGTGTGAATGTGGAGAAGTACAGGCAACAGAACATCTGTGCCAGTGTATATATTGCCCTGATTCTTGCAACGAAGAGTTGTTCAGGGCACAAGAAAATGCTGTGGCATTTGCTTGTTTCTGCATAAAGAGTGTCCGATTTCCATTTTATATGTGTATATATGCATAAATTCCTTTGATTTCCTTACCTAAATTGTAAGTTTATAGAATCCAGTTGTATGCTCCTGACTCAAGTAAGTACATAAATTCCAAGTCTGCCACTCTCCACTAGATGGCAGCGGTATATTTGGCTGGTTTTTATTCTTACATTGTTGTATAGATTTTTTTTTTATATTGAGATATCTCTTGTTTCTAGGTGTTCTTGCCTCAAACATTAGGCCCTTTGCCCAATTTGTCTGTTTTACCATATTTAAGAAGCAACATTCAGAATGTCCTTTCCAAGACCGTTTTTGGAATTTATATCTGTACATCTAGAAAGGAATATTTGTACCTTAAGAAGAACATCTTGGAATCATCCATAAGTATTATAAATTAAGGCCCCCACCCAGTTTTTCTGTCTATGTGGAGGCTAATCTCAGTAATTACTGCAGGGATTTTGATGCAGTTTCAGTAATAGATTGCTTCAATAGCAATTTTTCTGGGCCAGGAGATAAGAGTAAGGCCAGATGACTGCATTGTGAGGCCATTACAAACTACTGCTACTGGGAGGCCTGCATGAGCTATCACTGGCTTCCTAAGTGACCTGCAATGCAGGTTATATCAGATATTAAGCTGATACGAATAGACTTAGAATTAATGTTTAAGGGGTGTGAAGGGAAATGTAGGAAAAAGTCACAGAAAATGTAGTTTGCCAGGTGGCAAGGGGCTGTAGCTCTCACCAAACTAACACTGCAGTCAGACAGACCAGGTGGTACAGTAGCTCGTAGCTCCCATTATTCCAATGAGATGTCATACAAACATTAATTATCTATGGGATGGTTAACTTACATGCCTCTTGAGAACTTTGTTGGCATTCACTGCTTAGATTGTTTAAGTTACATGAAAGTGGTGATTTTCAGTTACTTATGCAGTTCTCTGGGGGGGAAAAAAAAAGAAAGCTGCTGCGCCAAACAAGATTTCCAGCAATTTAACTGATTAAAGGATGCTCATCATGACCAGGTGGTGTACATGTTGTGATCTGGGTGCGGGTGTGCAGTTGTACTTACTTTCAAAAAACTCACTAAAGATGGTGGACTATTGAGATTGGTGAAGATATTATACATTGGTTGTGAACAGGAAGGCATCCGAGTGCAAAGGTAGCAATATCTAGTCAAGATCATGGGAAAAATGTCTGAAAATCTTGACTTCACGTATTGTGCTGAAAGCAGATTCTGAGTTCATACATCATATGGAATGTCCACAGGACAAATAGTGTTTACCCATTTGCTACAAAATACTGCGAACTAATGCTTGTCAATTGTATATGACCTATCATACATGAAAGAACTCTGTACAAACCACACGCAGTTGGCTTCACCACCCTCTTCAGTCTAAATTTTTGTGTATCCACGGTAAACTGTCCAAATAAGATAATACACTGAATGCATTTTGGACTGTTACAAACAGAGTAACTGATCCACCTGCGACCATCCCAACTGGTTATCTGCCCCCACACTCATTATTTCAAGCACGCAAAATAAATTGACATCAAAATGTAAGGAGTCTGTGAAATGAAGCATGAAGTAGTCATCGTTAAGGGGGCACTATCATTGAGAGTACCAAGGAGTGAATAATATCCATCAGATTGGGAAGAAACAGGCTAGTGCCCAGTGAATCAATGCATAGTGCATCAGTTTATTCAGCTAATACACAACAGTTTACTTCAAATCTGAGGAATTCCACTTGTATAAAAAAGTTCCATCTAAATGAAACTCACTGTATTGCTTTGGAGGGCTCAATAACTCAAAGAAAGATTTTAACTGCTACTGGTTTCAAAAGTGGCCACTGTATATTGGTCAGAGACAGAGAGAGATAGAGAGATGTGCAGTAATTATCAGTAAGCCACACCAAAAATTATCTGCCCAGAAATGTGCGCAGGCATAGTTGCATTCTAAAACATTAGATAAAAGTTAATCTCGTAGTTTTAGTGTGTGGCTTGGTAATTTACCTTTTCTCCCCAATGATGTACAACAGTGCCAGTGTGGCTGCAGCGGCTATTCTCTCTTTGTAAATAACTTTGTCTCCAAATGTGTCCATTTCAGTTTTCGTCACATCGGCAGAAGGAAATTAGGACGTAACTTGGTAGTAGAATGAAAACTTGTAACTTACATTAGAACTTTTACTTAACAAAATACTGAAGCCCAATTAGATGCATCATTCTCACACTAACTCAGAAGAACAAGTGACACCAAGATCGGTGAAGAGAGACAAATAAGTTATATAAAATAATTGATATTTTTGTTTTTCAATTTTCTGTCAGTGTAGATATAATCACGCATACCTACAATATCTTTTTCCATATGGAGATGGTGCGAATATATATTTATATGTATAGGCCACTTAAAGACCTATGCAACTGGTGTACTTCCTACTTCATCTTTAGTTTAGTAGTTAGATTCTTATCTGTTCTTACACATGTGTGTGGTCCCAGACTTGTCCAAATGTGTGGGTCATCTTTCAGCATCGCTGCTTCTCCAGTGCTAAACAGTAATTAGTTCTGATGGTCAAACAATTGTTTGGTTAGCCATTCTCACCGAAAGTGCAAGGGGTCACATTTACACAGGAAACTTGGCTTGAATGCATAGCCTGTCACCCCTTTAGAATGTTAGTATGCTGGATGTGACGCCAAGGAGGAGACATAGAACACTGACCAGCTCAGCAGCAGGTAGTCATCAGGCACAATGGGAACAATCAAAAGATTGGCGGAGTTATGGTGGCTAATATTGCACATACATACCAGAATCAGTAGTGTTCATACTATTTGCTATTCAGATCTCCCCATAGCCTTTAACTACAGATATAGTCTGTGTGGAAAGTGGGATGGGATCTTAGCTGATGAACAGTAAAATTAATCATCACTGAAGGCCAGTTTTCTGGGAAAAAAAGAAGAAAAGCAACTGGGAACACCTGTGAAACCTCCTTTAATTGACTAGGCAAGTCATCTCAATGGTCACAAGGAAGGCCACACTACTACTAATAGGATATTGCCAAGTAAACACTAGAGATAATGTAGAGTTTATTATAGACAGAAAAGATAAAGTTGGTGACTCCATTGTGGCTGAATTAGAAGAAATAGTGCAGTGGATCACAATTAGGATTAAGTCAGACATAGATTACTTAGTCATTTCAAAAAGTACAATGGTGTGAAAAAAGTCATAGGATACCTCCTAATATTATGCTGAACTTCATTTTGCACAGTATAGTGTAGTAACTCGACGTGGCAGAGACTCAACAAGTCACTGGAAGACCCCTTCAGAAATGTGAGTCATGCTGCCTCCACAGCCGTCCATGATTGCGAAAGTGTTGCTGATACAAGATTTTGTGCGTGAACTTACATCCCATAAATGTTTTATGAGATTCATCTCAGGCAAACTGTGTGACCAAACTGTTCAGAATGTTCTATAAACCAATCGCGAACAACTGTGGCCAGATGACTTGGCACACTGTCACCCATAAAATTTCTGTCATTGTTTGGGAAAATGAAGTCCATGAATGGCTGCACATGGACTCCAAGTAGCCCAACATAACCATTTCCGATCAATGATCAGTTCAGTTGAACCAGAGGACCCAGCCCATTTCATGTAAACATAGCCCACAACATTATTGAGCCACCACTAGCTTGTACACTGCCTCGTTAACAACTTGGGTCCATGCCTTCATGGGGTCCGTGCCACAGAGTCCTCCCATCAGCTCTTATGAACTGAAATTGGGAATTGTCTGACCAGGTCATGGTTTTCCAGTCATCTAGGGTCCAACTGATATGGTGATGAGCACAGGAGAGGTGCTGCCATAGCCAGTTAACCCCAAATTTTGCCACACTGTCCTAATAGCTATGTTTGTCATACATCCCGCATTGATTTCTTTGGTTATTTCACGCAGTGTTGTTTGTCTGTTAACACTAACAGCTCTACACAAATGCTGCTGCTCTTGATCATCGAGTGACGGCCATCGGCCTGTCTGTGGTGAGAGCAATGCCTGAAATTTGGTATTCTTGACAACACTCGTAACATTGTGAATCTCTGGATATTGAATTCATAATGATTTCCAAAATGGAATGTCTCATGCATCTAGCTCCAACTACCATTCCATGTTCAAAGTCTGTTAATTCCTGTCGTGCAGCCATAATCATCTTTTCACAGGAATCACCTGAGTGCAAATGACAGCTCCACCAATGCAATGCCCTTTTATACCTTGCATACGTGTTACTGCCGCCACGTGTAGATCACTATCCCACAATGTCGAGAGGTGGAAAGGTAAAGAATGGGATTTAAAAAAAATTAAAATAAAGAAATCTATAAACAAGATTAATTCAAATTTCTAAGAATAGCTCCTGTTTGTAACTGTTTATACGAGGCCTGTTCAGAAAGTAAGCTCCAATTGATTGCCAAATTGAAACCACAGTGAACATCAGAAATGTTTTACTTGTAACAATTAGCTACACCTTTCAGCTACTTCTCTACGTAGTCGCCGTTCTGACTTAGACTTTTGTCATAGCGTTGTACCAACTTTTCAATAGCCTCATCATAGAAGGCAGCCACCAGTGCTTTCCGCCAATTCTCCACGCTGGCCTACACCTCGTTGTCTGTGTCAAAATGTTGTCTTCAAAGACAGCGGTTCATGTGACCAGAGATGAAACTCAGGGGGAGACAATTGCGGACTGTATTGTGGGTAATCTAACATTTCCATTTGAAAACGATGCAGGAGCATCTTCATTGCCCCTGCAGAATGCGGCTGAGAATTGTCGTGAAGACGAAACAGCACGACAGTTATGTAATGTTAGCTGCATAGCTTCAGGCGAAATTTCTCACCAGGCCTCGTACTTGGCGGCAGACACTATTTTCTAGACATCTTTACGCACTCACTGCGAGCTCAGAAATGAGAAGAGCGACGTGATGCTAACTGGGGTTATACTAGAGACACTACCCAACACATCTGTGCAAAGCTTTATCGGATTTTCATAGTCGTTTCCATTTCGCGACCGATCGGAGCTTACTTTCTGAACGCCCCTCGTAGTATTACTTATAGATCCTACATTTAAATTGGGTGGGTTGGGGGTTCTTTATTATGCAATTTAAAGACCTGCTTCCTGAATCTGGGAGTAATTAGGAAAAAGGTAAATTCTTTAGTCATGCAACTTGAAAGTAATGCTGCCCAGAGTAGAAGCTGCACATAGAGGATTTAAAGAATTATGGTGGTCTTGATCACAATTTACATCAAAATGTTGATCTGAAGTGGAGTACCGGTAGTAGAAATTATGATTGGAGTTACTGAACTCTTCTTGTTATAGAAGAAAGTGGGTTGTTAGTCAATTTTGCTTAATTAAAGTAGGTTACCTCTCAATAATTATCAGATTCAAGGCAAGTTACAGACAATCCAGTAACTCTTAGGGAACTAGAGGAAGAAATCTGATATATGGAGTTTGGAATAATAAAAATGTCTAATGCCTAGAACAACTTACAGAAAAATGGGAAATGGCTTATGACAATGCCCATGTCATATGCTGAGAAACAATTGGTCTAATGGGTTCATGAACTTGTTAACTTGGATATTTACAATTTAAGTACATACCTGATCATTTGTTACATAAAAAACAAGAGCAAAATGAAAAAAAGTGCCTTCTGGTTACATGTGGAGTCTTCTGAAGAGAAAAATCAACAGTTTTGGATTTGGGGAATGAGATGGATGTGAGAATGAAAAGCCTTTTTGATACAAATCAAAGCTGTATTAAACATTCTTGATTTTTTTTTTTAGCTGCATCAAATCTGGGTGAGGCTTCTAGCTTTTGATGATCACCATCATCCTCTATTTCAGAGCAAATATCTGTTGTGGTTGTTGCTGTGGTGACCTTTTGTAGTTCAGAGACGGCTTGTGTCTTGCTGATGTCATTACATCATGCTCCCACAGGCTGTCGCAATGTTACATTGGTGGCACCACTGCTCCCATAGAGGCAAAAACAATCCAACAAATTTCTCTGTATCTTCTCATTATCAAGAGCTTGCTTGCCCACACCACTAATATAATATCCACTGTTCCTTGTTCTCAGAGATTCTAGGGTCCTGGGAAGACGAGAATCTTCCCAGTACCCTAGCTGTTTTCCTATATGCAGCACTGCAAAAGGAAGAGCATCATGAGATTCTTCAGTATTTTTGGTTGTCATTTCTTGGCATGCTACATTTGTTTCTGACAAGAACCATTTGCATTCCAAGATTAAATATGGAATGGTTGTGGGGCACAAGATATAAAGCTGTAAGGAAAATTGATGAATCAGCTAACCTAGTGCTTGGAACTCATATACTAAACAAAATAATTGATACGGAAAGAGACTAACTCTTAATGATGAAAAAACTATTAGTAAAAGTCTTAGGGGCACCACACTTCAGCTTCATAGTGCTAGTCCTTTAGCTAAGGAATCTAGGTCTTATACATAGTTTTTATTCAAAGAGTAAAGTTAATAGTACTAAGCTCTACATTTTCAGTTAATTACATCTATTGTTTTTAATAGCTCTTCATCAAATCATCTGGGAAGAATCATTGGATAAGCTCATAAGAAAGGAATGGAGTGGGAAAGTTATTCACATGGCTCAACAGAAATGAATATAATTAGGAAATTAGATTATCTGGATTGTACATGAATCTTCATGCAAAGTAAGCTAGTATATAGTCTGTTCACAAGGTAGACTTGTTTGTCAAGAGTTTGATTTTGAGATAAAATGAATCTGCAAAAATCAAAATTCATATCCTCTCTACAGAGAATGCAGCTTGGGTGAGAAGAATGCAGAAGTTCAAATATGTTTTTTGAAAGGGGATGCGTATGAAAGGACCTACAGAATTATTAAGCAAAAATTACATACAAAACTCAGCTAATTTATATTATTAAATGATGTGGCCTCTCCAAGTATTGAGCTTCTTCCACGAGTAACGGACATGGGCAACATTCAGCTAGCTGACTCCAGTGATGTTCTGCAGGTCTTCATCCAATTAGTCTAGTGATCTTCTTATGGTCTGTCTCTATCTCTTGGACTCCATTCCAGCACTGCCCTTGTCCATTAGCCATAATTTCTTCTGGCAACATGGCCATCCCATTGCCATTTCATAGAGGCTGTTTTTCCGTATGTCCTTGGCATACATAATTGACCTGATGTCTTGTTCTTTTACTGTTGTAAATTCCAACATAGACCTTTCCACAACTCTTTGCAGTTTTTAAGTTTCTATCTTGTATATTCATGAAGTGTCTAAGTCTCACAGCCATGAGTCAAAAACAGGGAACAGACGTTGGGCTAGAACTATTTTTTTAAGTTTCCCCTGAAGATGGTTGAATATCTTCCAAATGAATGTCAGCCTAGCTTAATGAGTTGAAAGATTTGCTATCTTATGTTACATAACCTATTTACAAGCTTGCCAGAGTGACAATGTCCAGTAGTGTGTATTTGAGTTGTTTGTTTCCTACCACATTACATTTGTTTGACATAACTTTTGTTTTGGAAAGGTTTATGTCCAGCCCCACTGTCTGACATTCAGAGGTAAGACCCAATACCAACAACTATAGTTCTTGAAAATCATTTGCCATTAGTACAATGTTATTTCAACTCTCAGGTTGTTAAATCTCTTTCCGTTGATCCTAAATCCTTTTAATTTCCAGTTTACAGTTTTGACACTGCCATTTCCACGATAGCAGAAAACAGTTTGGGAGATGTGGGACCACCTCGTTTCACTGCTCTGTGAACTGGAAACTCTGAAGTTGTTTCCCTGACACTAATAAAACCTGTAGATGTTTCCTATATATGTTACAGGATTTTAATATAGGCTTTCTCCACCCCTTGTTCAGCTAAGGCATCCACAACAGCAGGATAGTTAATTGAATAAAAGAGCTTTTCGAACTATAAAAAGGCTATACACAGAGGCATCCAGTATTCATTTACTCTGCCTATTACTTCTCAGAGAACACACACATGCTCTAGCATATTGAAGCTGCTGCAGAATCGAGCCTGCTCATTGAATTGAGCTGCATCAAGGATGGGACTGATATAATTTAACAATATTCTTGTTAACCTGTTGTACACAATGCAACTTAAGCTTATGGGATGATAGTTTTTCATGTTGTGAATGCTTCATTTCTTGTGGAGCAGAATTGCTTTGTTCTAAGAGGGAGGGTTCAATGCACAATAAACAGATGAAGTAAGTGCTCATAAGTTTCCTCACAAGCAAACTTCATAATATCAACAGACAACTCCACATAACGAGGAGCGTACCCTCTTTCAAGGTATCAATAGCATATTTGATTTTCAAAGGAAGTAAGTCAGGAACTTGGATACATTGTAGACTTTGATACATTGGAGACATGAGGTAATGTCATAATTAGCCTTTGTTTTGCATGTAGGTGAATGTAAAAATTACTGATGAAATTTAAACTTTCCTCTTTGTCAGTAAGTTCATGATTGTCTCCATCTACTGCAATAATCTGTTTCTGGCCAATCATGAGCATAAATTAAGCTTGTTTTGTTTTCTAAACTGGATCTGAGAATGATCTCACTATTTTCCTTTCTCAAGGTTTTACAAGGTTCAGAACACTCTATCATGTCATCATAGCTTCCCTCCTCATTTTAAGTAAATTTATAGTTTTAGCACTAAATTTTTAAAGTTATCTTTATTCTTACTTGAACCACCAATTTCCTGTGTGGTTAAAACAACTGCTTTTGCAATATCTTCTGCCACTAAATCTTTAAATTTAGGCCTGAGAATGTGCCGGAAGGTTCCTTTGTTTTCTTTAGCTTCTATGAGATTAATAATACTTCTCTTCAGTCTAAAAAATTTGTACGTTCATTCCCTTGCATTTATCTCAACACACTACTAGCCTATGGCCATAGCCAGTGCCGAAGTTGTTTAAAACAGAGGCATATTTAAGAATGTAAGGATTTGACGGTATAAAGTCTATCACACTTTTAACATTGAAGTTGGGCTTCTCTTTGTCCAACACACACACACACACACACACACACACACACACACACACACACACACACGTTTCTCTCATCAGCTGCATATTTACCAACTACCGTTTCAAATATGTAATGCACCATGGCTAATTGATAACATATTGCATTCTAAAGAAGTGGTTTTTGTAGACCAAGTTACTGGGAACTATATGTAATATGGAAAACTCGACAGAAATATTCTCTCTTCCACTGAAGAAACAGCTTATGATGAGAGCCACAAGCATAAGTGAGACCATTCTTTTTATTACACAGATTAAAACACACTTTGTTCTGTTTAATAATACAATTTTCTTTTTCTTGGGATTATTATCTACTGAGGAAAACTATGCACATCACAAGAGGGGGATTCATAACCAATTGAACTGCACACTGTAGAATCGTCTGTCGTCTCTCTCATAGTAAATCTGTTTCACAAATATCATGTAAACACTGCTGTTCTTATAAAGAAATGTACTGTGACACTGACAGTCTTGTCGGGATGAATGCCAGTTGTAGATTGTTAGATGGAAGAATGAGAGTTGTTTTAGTTAACAGTTTATAATTTGTGTTTGTACTTTGTAAACAGATACCCAATAAATACAGTGAAAATTTGACGCACAGCCTGTTATCAGATATAATTAGCAAAACAAACTGGAAAGGAAAATGTGGGCAACTGTCAGTTTCTCAAAGACAGTGCTACAACAAAAAATGGGAATAAAGGGTCTACGACCACACAATATTTTTGTGTTGGGGCTGTAGCAGTTTGTTTCATACACAGTAATTGAATTTCATTTAATTTGTTTCCATATACTTCCTCAAAGAAGTGAATTGCTCCTGTGTATTTTACTTTGTAGGCTAGTGTTTAATAACTTCTTCTAAGTTTCTTGTGTAAATTTTAGTGCATTTTATCTTCCTAGTGTAGTATAAAGTAGAGGCAACTTAGCAGCAGAACTTAAAGCAACATCCAGCAACTTCTTGGGATAATGTCACATTACTTACAATATAGACAAAAACTGATTAAATATGTCTAGGGACTGTGCATGTTGTGTACAGATGCAGGGGGAATTGGCCACTGTCCGTAACTGCTGAAAGCTGTGTTGGCCACTGTCGGCTGCTGCCTTGGGCTGTGGTGGAGTTGAGGCCCCTGAGATGAATGGTTTGGCTCCTCTGGAGCCTACAGCTCTGCTAGAGTTCCTGATGCTGCTGCACATTCAGATTCACACGTTGTGGCCAGTCAACATTTAGCTGACAGTGATTGGTGAACAGTGGCGAGGGTCGCGAATCTCTGGGTGGAAGACAAAAGTGCTACTGGCTAACGATGATGATATTTACTGTGTACTATTTTATTTAATATTTGTTGTATTAAGAAAGAGGATTTTATTTTAATTTGTATTGTATAATGTGTCAGATGAACTAAGGTAGGATGCCTGAACACTGCTTTCATCCACAATCTCTGAAATATTTGTGAATCATGTATGGTTTAAAGCTGCAATCAAGATATTGATAAAAAATAAAGATTATTATTCCAGTTGAGCAAAAGCAAATTTTCACTAAAGGCATTGTGACATGATACAGAACACAATTTTATTCCGACTATTCTAAAATAAATGATCCTCTTCTATACGAGACATTTTTAATGACGTTAGGAAAAAGTAATGAAAATTGTTAAGAAGAATATTTGTCTAAAAAATTCTGAGACTGATTTAATTCCCAGCTTATAAGCAATTTCTGCAGTGGCAGCTTGAACTAACAACTGTAAATAACACATGTGCATCCGACCAGTTGTGCAATTGTGAGCAGGAAATGTTAAGTAGCTAAAATGCGGCAGCTGTGCATCAAAGTTGTTGAGTTACAAATCACAGCAGAACACCATATCTAAATCAAGACATTCTCCACATTATTTCGACGAAAAGAAAAGCGTTTGCAAAGTCTGTCCCACACACTGTGACTCCTGAACAAAAACAATGACAGACATTCATCTGCAGTGACTTGATTAAAATGCAAAATGGGGACAAATCTTTTCTGGAAAAAATCATGGGTGACAAGACTTGATGTTATCAATATGAACCAATTACAAAACAACAAAGTGCAGAAATTCACACAAAGGGTCAATGCTTTCATGGCATAACCGACATACAGACTTGTAGAGCACCTGAAGCATTAGAATCACCACCTCCAACTTTCCTCTATTTTTTTTTTAATTAATCCAGTCTCAAAAATTTTTGGACTGATGGCTTAAGTGGTTCTATGTTACGTAAATGACTTTTAATCATGGTAGGAAACTTATAATTCTTTCATACAAAAGGACAGATTGCTAATCACCATATAGCGGAGACGTCGAGTCACAGAGAGGCGCGAGAAAAAAGACTGCTTGACAAGTGAGCTTTTCGGCCAAAAGGCCTTTGTCTAAAGCAAACACACACACACACACACACACACACACACACACACACACACACACACACAAGAGGGATAGCAGGGGAGAAGTCGTGAATGGTAAAGAGCTTTATGCTCCTTTCGCCCACCACCCAGATTGCTTTTCCCATCGTGCACTGTGCAGTTGCTCACACACTGGCTTCAGCGACCAGACACAGTGGTCGCGCATGTGTGTGTGTGTTTGTGTGTGTGTGTGTGGGGGGGGGGGGGGGGGGGGGGGAGAGGGGCACGTTTTGTCCACTTTAGGCAAAGGCCTTTTGGGCAAAAGCTAACTCGTTTAGCAGTCTTTTTTATTGTGCCTGTCTGCAACTCAACATCTCTCTTATACGGTTACAAGCAATCTATCCTTTTCATTATACTGTCATTATTCCAGCCTGGATTTTCTGTTGAAAGTAATATAAAATATATGATGTGTACAAATTTGTCACCATTAAGGGCCATGTCCACTGCTTTTCTCCAGAGGAAGGAGGTTTTCATAACATGCAGGCAATGCAGTATATGGAAACAACAGTGGTAGCCAGAATTTCTAAATGCGTGGATGGCAAGTCAGGTGGGGAGCCATAATAGGCTGGGCGGAACAGCTAGTAAATCACTGACACAGTGCACCAGAGCAAGCCATGGTCAGGACAAGCAACCACACACAGTGGATACATTCGGACAGAAATCTAGTTTCTGCAAATGTCGTGGAAGAAATAATAGTGTTTTACACCCCATCGATGATGGAGTACTTAAAGACAGAGTATAGGCTCCGATAGAACAGGGATGATGAAGGAAATTGGCTGAGTCCTGTGCAAAGGAATCATCCTCACAGCTGCCATAACCATATAAAACTCAAATTGGCCTGCCCCTGTAACGATCTGAGCCCTATTCCTCCCAAATTCAAATCCATTGTTATAAGGATACAAACCTTTGCTATCAACTTTATAAAACAGACAGGTTAGCTGTTGTCTTGGATCCTATACGTCATCAGCTTTAAAAGTTGGTACTGGTCAATTTGTAACTTCCAGAGTCTCCACAGCGGTGGCAGGGTACTGTGTGTGACTAACACCTGATTATAACAGACAGCAAGTTGTAGAGGGTGTCTGTGAACCAGGAAGGAGCTTCTGAAAATGACCATGGAATGTGCAACACCTTAAGCATCCTCGACCTCGAGTGATGTCACAAACTATTATTAATTTTCAATCTTACATGTTCTTTTAATAAAAGTTCCAGTCATTAATGAAAGTTCCAGGAGAGCTCTTCAACATGTTATTTGTGATCAAATGACTCAGTTGAAGTCTCCAGTGGTGATGAATATTATCTGAAGAGTAAATATATAGGAATGCTGATGTCACTTATTAGTGTGTAATAAAGGCAGTTGGAGGACTGAAAAGAAGTGTAGCATTCAAAGAAAATAATCTTCACATAAGAAAAAAATAGTAAGTGAATAGTATTATGTTAAGGGGAAAAATATTGGGAAGCATTGATCCCTTGCACTGTCTTAATCACTGTACTCAGTACGTACATGCAGTGAGAGCATATCACCTGTGAAGCTTTTGATGGTTATTAGTCAGTCAAGATACACTCTGTAGCAAGGCGTGCACTTCATTTTTGCACTAAATTTGCTGTTCAGTACTTACCTATGTGCAGGACCACCTCATAAATTTGACCCACTACCGCCTTGCAGCATTCACACAGTCAAACATTGAATCTCTACAGCTGTCCCTTGTTCACCTGAATTAAATTTGTTGTAGTGAATTAACTAATTCTAAAAATATCTGGCTTGCCATTGATATCATGTATGACTACGCAGATGCAACACCCTCTCCTACTTTCTTGCTTTCACCCCTTTCTCTCCTATTATTTACTATCCAGCCCATTGCTTTCTGCCAACATAGAATACATTTCCTCTGCTTCTCTCTCTCTCTCTCTCTCTCTCTCTCTCTCTCTCTCTCTCTCTCTCTCCCCCCCCCCCCCACCACCCCTCCCTCCTAAGCTATTACACACGACTATCAATACACAGTAATCAGTTACAAGTGAGCAATTGCATTTTGTACCTTTTTAAAATAATGATTTTGTTTTTTACATGGGAGATCTATAGGAAAATTATCATTTCTACCCAATTATAAGATGAATTAATAGAGGGAAACATTCCACATGGGAAAAATATATCTAAAAACAAAGATGATGTGACTTACCAAACGAAAGCACTGGCACGTCGATAGACACACAAACATACACACAAAATTCAAGCTTTCGCAACAAACTGTTGCCTCATCAGGAAAGAGGGAAGGAGAGAGAAAGACGAAAGGAAGTGGGTTTTAAGGGAGAGGGTAAGGAGTCATTCCAATCCCGGGAGCGGAAAGACTTACCTTAGGGGGAAAAAGGATGGGTACACACACACACACACACACACACACACACACACACACACGCACACACACACATATCCATCCACACATATACAGACACAAGCAGACATATTTAAAGACCAAGAGTTTGGGCAGAGACGTCAGTCGAGGCAGAAGTGCAGAGGCAAAGATGTTGTTGAATGACAGGTGAGGTATGAGTGGCGGCAACTTGAAATTAGCGGAGGTTGAGGCCTGGTGGGTAACGGGAAGAGAGGATATATTGAAGAGCAAGTTCCCATCTCCGGAGTTCGGATAGGTTGGTGTTGGTGGGAAGTATCCAGATAACCTGGACGGTGTAACACTGTGCTAAGATGTGCTGGCCGTGCACCAAGGCATGTTTAGCCACAGGGTGATCCTCATTACCAACAAACACTGTCTGCCTGTGTCCATCCATGCGAATGGACAGTTTGTTGCTGGTCATTCCCACATAGAATGCATCACAGTGTAGGCAGGTCAGTTGGTAAATCACGTGGGTGCTTTCACATGTGGCTCTGCCTTTGATCGTGTACACCTTCCGGGTTACAGGACTGGAGTAGGTGGTGGTGGGAGGGTGCATGGGACAGGTTTTACACCGGGGGCGGTTACTAGGACAGGAGCCAGAGGGTAGGGAAGGTGGTTTGGGGATTTCATAGGGATGAACTAACAGGTTACAAAGGTTAGGTGGACGGCGGAAAGACACTCTTGGTGGAGTGGGGAGGATTTCATGAAGGATGGATCTCATTTCAGGGCAGGATTTGAGGAAGTCGTATCCCTGCTGGAGAGCCACATTCAGAGTATGGTCCAGTCCCGGAAAGTATCCTGTCACAAGTGGGGCACTTTTGTGGTTCTTCTGTGGGGGATTCTGGGTTTGAGGGGATGAGGAAGTGGCTGTGGTTATTTGCTTCTGTACCAGGTCGGGAGGGTAGTTGCGGGATGCGAAAGCTGTTGTCAGGTTGTTGGTGTAATGGTTCAGAGATTCTAGACTGGAGAAGATTCGTTTGCCACGAAGACCTAGGCTGTAGGGAAGGGACCGTTTGATGTGGAATGGGTGGCAGCTGTCATAATGGAGGTAGTGTTGCTTGTTGGTGGGTTTGATGTGGACGGACGTGTGAAGCTGGCCATTGGACAGGTGGAGGTCAACGTCAAGGAAAGTGGCATGGGATTTGGAGTAGGACCAGGTGAATCTGATGGAACCAAAGGAGTTGAGGTTGGAGAGGAAATTTTGGAGTTCTTCTTCACTGTGAGTCCAGATCTTGAAGATGTCATCAATAAATCTGTACCAAACTTTGGGTTGGCAGGCCTGGGTAACCAAGAAGGCTTCCTCTAAGCAACCCATGAATAGGTTGGCGTACGAGGGGGCCATCCTGGTACCCATGGCTGTTCCCTTTAATTGTTGATATGTCTGGCCTTCAAAAGTGAAGAAGTTGTGGGTCAGGATGAAGCTGGCTAAGGTGATGAGGAAAGAGGTTTTAGGTAGGGTGGCAGGTGATTGGCGTGAAAGGAAATGCTCCATCGCAGCGAGGCCCTGGACGTGTGGAATATTTGTGTATAAGGAAGTGGCATCAATGGTTACAAGAATGGTTTCCAGGGGTAACACACTGGGTAAGGATTCAAGGCGTTCGAGAAAGTGGTTGGTGTCTTTGATGAAGGATGGGAGACTGCATGTAATGGGTTGAAGGTGTTGATCTACGTAGGCAGAGATACATTCTGTGGGGGCTTGGTAACCAGCTACAATGGGGCGGCCGGGATGATTGGGTTTGTGGATTTTAGGAAGAAGGTAGAAGGTAGGGGTGCGGGGTGTCGGTGGGGTCAGGAGGTTGATGGAGTTAGGTGAAAGGTTTTGCAGGGGGCCTAAGGTTCTGAGGATTCCTTGAAGCTCTGGACATCGGGAATGGGGTTACCTTGGCAAACTTTGTATGTGGTGTTGTCTGAAAGCTGACGCAGTCCCTCAGCCACATACTCCCGACGATCAAGTACCACGGTCGTGGAACCCTTGTCCGCCGGAAGAATGACGATGGATCGGTCAGCCTTCAGATCACGGATAGCCTGGGCTTCAGCAGTGGTGATGTTGGGAGTAGGATTAAGGTTTTTTAAGAAGGATTGAGATGCAAGGCTGGAAGTCAGAAATTCCTGGAAGGTTTGGAGGGGGTGATTTTGAGGAAGAGGAGATGGGTCCCGCTGCGACGGAGGACAGAACTGTTCCAGGCAGGGTTCAATTTGGATGGTGTCTTGGGGAGTTGGATCATTAGGAGTAGGATTAGGATCACTTTTCTTCGTGGCAAAGTGATATTTCCAGCAGAGAGTATGAGTGTAGGACAGTAAATCTTTGACAAGGGCTGTTTGGTTGAATCTGGGAGTGGGGCTGAAGGTGAGGCCTTTGGATAGGACAGAGGTTTCAGATTGGGAGAGAGGTTTGGAGGGAAGGTTAACCACTGAATTAGGGTGTTGTGGTTCCAGATTGTGTTGATTGGAATTTTGAAGTTTTGGAGGGAGTCGAGCTGGAAGTGGGAGATTGAGTAGATGGGAGAGACTGGGTTTGTGTGCAATGAGAGGAGGTTGAGGTTTGCTGGAAAGGTTGTGAAGGGTGAGTGAGTTGCCTTTCCGGAGGTGGGAAACCAGGAGATTGGATAGTTTTTTGAGGTGGAGGGTGGCATACTGTTTAATTTACGGTTGGCCTCGCTGCGATGGAGCATTTCCTTTCACGCCGATCACCTGCCACCCTACCTAAAACCTCTTTCCTCATCACCTTAGCCAGCTTCATCCTGACCCACAACTTCTTCACTTTTGAAGGCCAGACATACCAACAATTAAAGGGAACAGCCATGGGTACCAGGATGGCCCCCTTGTACGCCAATCTATTCATGGGTTGCTTAGAGGAAGCCTTCTTGGTTACCCAGGCCTGCCAACCCAAAGTTTGGTACAGATTTATTGATGACATCTTCAAGATCTGGACTCACAGTGAAGAAGAACTCCAGAATTTCCTCTCCAACCTCAACTCCTTTGGTTCCATCAGATTCACCTGGTCCTACTCCAAATCCCATGCCACTTTCCTTGACGTTGACCACCACCTGTCCAATGGCCAGCTTCACGCGTCCGTCCACATCAAACCCACCAACAAGCAACACTACCTCCATTATGACAGCTGCCACCCATTCCACATCAAACGGTCCCTTCCCTACAGCCTAGGTCTTCGTGGCAAACGAATCTTCTCCAGTCCGGAATCCCTGAACCATTACACCAACAACCTGACAACCGCTTTCACATCCCGCAACTACCCTCCCGACCTGGTACAGAAGCAAATAACCACAGCCACTTCCTCATCCCCTCAAACCCAGAATCCCCCACAGAAGAACCACAAAAGTGCCCCACTTGTGACAGGATACTTTCCGGGACTGGACCATACTCTGAATGTGGCTCTCCAGCAAGGATACTACTTCCTCAAATCCTGCACTGAAATGAGATCCATCCTTCATGAAATTCTCCCCACTCCACCAAGAGTGTCTTTCCGCCATCCACCTAACCTTTGTAACCTGTTAGTTCATCCCTATGAAATCCCCAAACCACCTTCCCTACCCTCTGGCTCCTATCCTTGTAACCGCCCCCGGTGTAAAACCTGTCCCATGCACCCTCCCACCACCACCTACTCCAGTCCTGTAACCCGGAAGGTGTACACGATCAAAGGCAGAGCCACATGTGAAAGCACCCACGTGATTTACCAACTGACCTGCCTACACTGTGATGCATTCTATGTGGGAATGACCAGCAACAAACTGTCCATTCGCATGAACGGACACAGGCAGACAGTGTTTGTTGGTAATGAGGATCACCCTGTGGCTAAACATGCCTTGGTGCACGGCCAGCACATCTTGGCACAGTGTTACACCGTCCGGGTTATCTGGATACTTCCCACCAACACCAACCTATCCGAACTCCGGAGATGGGAACTTGCTCTTCAATATATCCTCTCTTCCCGTTACCCACCAGGCCTCAATCTCCGCTAATTTCAAGTTGCCGCCACTCATACCTCACCTGTCATTCAACATCATCTTTGCCTCTGCACTTCCGCCTCTACTGCCCAAACTCTTTGTCTTTAAATATGTCTGCTTGTGTCTGTATATGTGTGGATGGATATGTGTGTGTGTGCGCGAGTGTATACCCGTCCTTTTTTCCCCCTAAGGTAAGTCTTTCCGCTCCCAGGATTGGAATGACTCCTTACCCTCTCCCTTAAAACCCACTTCCTTTCGTCTTTCCCTCTCCTTCCCTCTTTCCTGATGAGGCAACAGTTTGTTGCGAAAGCTTGAATTTTGTGTGAATGTATGTGTCTGTCTGTGTTTCTATCGACCTGCCAGCGTTTTCGTTTGGTAAGTCACATCATCTTTGTTTTTAAATATATTTTTCCCGCGTGGAATGTTTCCCTCTATTATATTGACATCAATTATAAGGTGACCCTGATATGAGACAACTCCCGCCCCCCAACCCCCTTTTTTTTAAGACTCCTCGAGAAAAACTCATTTTCAACATATTCTGACTAATCAAAATTACAAACTGTTTATTGATAAATTAAAAGAGTTAACAATATACCTGTTTGAAACGTATGTCTTATATCAACTGTCAATAGTCTGATACCACAAGGAAGAACAAAATAAACATCCTTTTGTTGCTTACTATTAAGCCAGTCATCACTACTTTTAATCATAATCACTAGTATCATTATCATCATCATCATCATCATCTGTAAATTGCATGTTGCCAATAGGATGAGTTTCACCAAGCCAATGGGAAGCGGGAAAAAAGGCAGTGTATTTCTATATAAGAGCAGCATTGAAATTTGCAGTCTTGGTTGACACATATATTTGGCTGTTTCTTCAAAATATGTCATGATCGCTGAGGTTGTGGTTAGGGCAGGAACTAATAGTACAGGTTAAACTGCTGCAAGTGAAATGGGCATTAATAAAATTTATATTCGTGGTTGTCATAGATATTTGACTGTTTCTTCTGAATATGTTGCAATGTCTGTGGTTGTGCTGATGGTGGGACCTGAGAACACAGCTGTTTTCTCCAAATGCATAGGGATTTCACTTCTATATCGACATGAAAATGTGACAATATTCCTTCACCTCCTGCATCCAAACAAGTCATCTGTCCACTGCTCTCTCACTGGCTGTGTAGAATCAGCATTGACGCATCCCCTTTCATTCCCATCATACATCACATCGAGCGTTGACAACATTGCTGCACAAAACACATAAGTATGCCACTGGCCATGATCTAGAGTTACAGTATTCTGCTGAAATGTGTACTATTGTCGAGTATTTGTTCCATTTTGAAGTAAATTCAGTTCTGACTATGAATGGATTCAAGCAAATAGCCATTTAACTGTGGCAGACATTTGTAAAAAGCCAAAGTACAGAGTACACTTTACCATGATTGGCAAAATGATGACACATGTTGTCCACTCACCGCTCAACTCCTCAGATTAGTTCTAGTCCTTGGCAAAGCTGGAGTCACTATTCCCTCACCCAAATTCTTCAAAGTAAATCTGCACATGACCTCAACTGCCAAAGCTTCATCTGCAAATAAATGTATGATGCCACCCCCCACCCCCCCATATTGCATTGTTAGACAGACAGACACTGACCTCAGCAACAATAGTTTAAGCTGCTAACGTAACAAGTTGGTTAATGAATTTGGGGAAAAACTTCGTCTTTTAATCTGGTAAATAGTAATCATTGTAAAGAACTCACTGGTTTCTACATTATTGTGTGTGTGTGTGTGTGTGTGTGTGTGTGTGTGTGTGTGTGTGAGAGAGAGAGAGAGAGAGAGAGAGAGAGAGAGAGAGAGAGAGAGCAAATTCTCTTGGTAATATTAAGAGAGACAACAGTAATTGAATGTTTCTGTTTGTAAGTGAAGAAGCAACAAATATAGGGCAAGAGGTAATTCATATTTATACTTTTCTGTCATTTCCCATTTGGCAGACCAGCATTAAAAAAACTGAAAACAAGTATTGATGACAAATGTATCAGCATCAAATCAGTCTGCAAAAGTCTCTGAGTCTGGCACTACATGTGAGGAACATTCAACATGTTTAAAATCACAGTAATATTCTATATCAGCATATACAATTATTTTCAAAATTATGATTTATTTTCTGATAAATTAGGTAGGATTTTTGCCATTCCCCTGTTTAAGACAGTGGCTAATCTTTCAAGTGTTGTACTATCCAATTGCAGTTTTTCTTTCAATTTAGCACCCATATTTTCAGCTTCTGAATAACCGGCATCAGCACAGTAGCGGATGCAGACCTGAAAAACCATAACATATAAGTTGACTTTTATGAACTTACAAAGCATCAGAAATGGAATAATGTTTAAAGAAGTTACTCACAACTGCTTTTTCACTATTGTTGACTGCAATGCAAGCATCCAGAAGTTGGTTTAAAACTGTAACCTTTGGCAAGCCAACAATTTTGTGATGTTCCTTGTCAAGCTTGTCCAATACTGCAAATGCCTTTTCAATCTCTTGGCCATTCAGCAACAGAATAATGATGTTTCCAAGATTTTGCCCAGTCCAACTGTTTAGAAGTACACAACATACACGCCTTTTGACAAGTACATTAAAATACTTTCAACCTAAGTATTTCATAAAATCTGTATGTTACCTGAGTGCAGATTTAACATCCACTTTTTCTTGAAATTTGTTAAAAATTTCCCAAGCTACATCAGCAAACTGTAGAGCAGTTGGTGAATCCACTGGTGGTAAATTTCTGGCCATTGACTCTAAAAGATTGGATATCAATTTCTCCCTATCAGTGTGATCAAAAGTGACCATATCTGACCACACTCTTGGAAGATGATCAACCTGGCCACTTAAGTCAATGGCTTTAATCACCTCCTGTACATACATAAAAAAGGAAAAGACATTTAGATAATATTTAAAAAACTTACAAAATACAAGGAGGATAACTTCTTTTAAATTAACTTATTTAAAGAACGATAACTTGGTGCCCCTGCTTCCAGTTTACCAAAGTGCATAATGCAGCTACCTAGCAATCAGTTACTTGCAGTTTTAGAAAGAACCTTCATCTTATACATTTAGATCTTCATTACCTAAAATACACCTCAGGTTGCCAGCTCATATGGGTGGAATTACTACATGTCATCTTAACGGCCCAAAAGAGTTGTGATCAACCAGTTAGTGTCACTAATTGCAGCTTCATGCCCTCATCTTCGCACAAAAACAGAAACTGTGTCACAATAGTGAAATTGTACAATGCAATAGAATGACACTTTATTTCATATCTGCCAATCTCTTGAATCTCCAAGATCAGTCATGAATGTCAATGTGCCTTCACTGTCCCATTCATTTGCTTTTTTGGCTGAGAAGAGGCTCCTAGTTATTGCTTGAAGATTGAAATTTTATACAGTGCAAGTTTTATTTCACTTCAGAAAATATTATTTTTGTATCAGAAAATTATTCCATAGAACTAAAGACAAGCAACAACTATCCACTATTGCACTATGAATAAGCTTATTGTTAGCCACAATGTGAAATAAGTCAGTCAGATCCAAATATGGCACAACTATGAGACAGAAAATGTATAGTAAAACAACCTTTAAAAAACTTACAAGACACAGAAACAATATAAAATACATGTAGTGATTGTGATACCACACTAATTATTTTTTGTTGCCAAGATTTTTACAACTGAGATTCAAGATATCTGGGAATAATTAAAAGCACGTGTCTACTCAATCAAATCCAGCATTTTTTTTCTTCTGGACATTATGATCTCAGTGTGTTTACAACCATAAAACACCAAATGGGTTATTATTATTGTTATTATTATTATTATTATCATCATACTTCGTAGTTGGCGCTTTTCAATAACTGTTATACAGAAGAAATCACTGTTCAATAGCAGTAGTTGTGGATAGCTATAGATATAAATATTTGCCGAAATATGCTGTATTAATCATTTTCAAAACAGTAGATTAAAGAACCAGATCTAACACTGTCATTTAGCAAAATACACTGGCTTGAATCTTGACATAAAACAACAAAGATTAATTTACCTCCATAACACTTGGTTCTGGAATGTATATATGTGGAATTAGTTTATTGTAATATTCCATAAGGACATCTAGAGGCTCACTTACACACAGGAGAGCAAAAAAATGCCGACTGGAAGAAAATAAGAACACACTGTAAGACAATACAGCATAAAATCTGAAGACTTACAAAAGACTTATTTCTTAACATATTATAAAGTAGATGAATTATTATATAAGTTATTCATTGAACACCTGATCATTGGTAATATTTTAATAATGGTACTTACTAGTAGATTGACTCTTTATATGAGTCTCCAATCAGATCATAATTATTTCCTCTGTGCAGAAATTTATCCAACCTGTATGCCAGTTCTTTATCCTGAAGATGATTTCTGCAAACATCCATTGCAGTAACAAAGAAAAATGTGTCTTTGGGATGTGTAACTTTATATTCTTTATTTTCTATGTAGTTCATTATGTCTAAAAGAATGGAGCTCACAGGACCTCCTGAAAAGTTTGAAAAGAGACAATTCAATGAGTTACATAACACTTCAGAGTGAAATCAATGTACATATATATAAATATATGTACACTTACTTTCCTTGCAGAATATCATAAGTAAATAATAATAAGATCCTAAACTTGGTTCAATGTTTATCCTTCTGAACTCTGATAGTATTTGCAGAGCATATGTCTTACTGAGTTTCTGGGAACTCATACTACTAATAACCTCCAGAACGGCATTTAATGTACCAACATTTGGCACAAGTTCCTGCTTTGACATTGCCGTCAGCAATTCCTGAAAATTAATGGTGAATTAATGTCTGAATGAAATAAACATTTTTGCCTTTACTATGAAACTATGTATTTTAGACAAAATTTAGAAACCTACACAAACCTAGCAGAAAATTCCTAGTTATTAAACAATAACAAACAAGTACTAAATTTTCCTGCTTAATTTTCAATATTGTGAAGCTAAATTGGTTTACTTTTTGAAACACATTTCTTACAAAACACGAAGAAAATGATTAGAACTATGCACATACATTTACTTGCTTCTGTCTGCAATAGTTACAATAACTACATAGCTACAGCAGCCAATGCTACATTAGATGAAATCTTAGGGGGGGAGGGGGGGGGGGGTAAACATTTGAAAGACGCAATAATGTCATAAACCATAACTTAAAAATACTATTAAAGATTTTACACATTATTTTGATGTAAAGTCACTGAAAGCCATTTTCATTCCATTTACTGCAATCATCCTAGCAGAAGCACAGTTCAGGTGTATTATTACGTATGCTAAGTGCAGATTATGCAAACATATTTGGTGCACTACAAACTCATTGCCATTGGTTTCTTTGTTCAACTTGACAAAAGACACTATTGTTTTTCATGTACATAATTAATTAAACAGTGCAGATTAATTCAACTACCTGTTGCTGCCACTAGTGACGATTATGATTCTTGAGCACTAGCATACATGCACCATAAACATGCACTTAAGCCTATGGAGCAAAATCTATCAAAAGATGAACCTATTAAAAAGCTGGTACAGGGCTCAGCAGTTTCTGGCAGCCCATATACACTATCACTAAACAAATATGAGATGTTAACATGGATTTCAGAAACTTACTTCAATCAGCTTCCATCGCAATTCATTACTTTCTCGGAGAAAATTAGATACACGGATGAGAGAATTGTATGCTTCAACTGTAAGTGGCATGCCTTTCTGAAGCATTTCTTGATACAATTGCCAAGCCCTCTCTACCTGATAAAATCGGGTCATTCCCTGGATAAGAGCACAGTATGCAGAGGCATCTGGCGATTTCAAAGAGGTGAAGATTTTTTCAGCAAGACCATTATCTCTGAAATGAAATAATATTGTGATTCAATGATTATGTTTATTTATACAATGTATGAGCAATTTAGTTATCTTTTAACTTGAATTGTGCTTCAGTATTCTTACTTCCAAGTTTTTCTTAATCTTGCGTAACCTCGGGGACCTTGTCGAAACCAGTGTTCCTCAATCAGATCTTCTGCGTGAGCTTCTTCACAATTAAAAAAGCAGATTAACTCCAAAAAAGCTTGTTTTATACTGGCAGGAACATCTAGAACAAAAAATAATAAAACAGTCAAATGAAACATTACCTTGAAGGTGGCTGTGAAGTCAGAGCCAGATAAAATCTGCTCGACATATACTCAGCTGTTTTAGCTTTCTCATTATTTTCTGAACAGGTTTGTAGCTATCTTTCTGTGTTACACTGGGTGCAGTACATAATTGATTGTTTACCTGGATCTGCAGTATACTTAACTGTGACATTTTGAACAAGCTTCAAATGGTTGATATAGAACTTGTGTTTGCATTACGAGGAATTTCTTTATAGACTATTCATAATATTAACAAGAAGAAGAAACTAGTCTTCATTCAGTACTTGAAGAGTGTAACGAGACATCCTCCTCTAGCATTAATATCCTCAACAGTAGTTGTTGATACAAGTATTATTTTTCAAATTTTGGACACATCAATATTATCTCAGTTGCTTTTCTGAAAACTTTCATACAATTTTATACACAGTGCGTTATATTTCTGGCTAAACTTTATTAAAAGAAATTATTTTACACAATATTTTAGTTTCAATGTTGTAATCGTTAAGTACTAGTTCTGAATGTACAGTTATAATTTTTTTTTTTTAAGGCAGACTTAAAACTTCTATTGTTAATTACGCAATCCCGTACTGTTCACTGTGTTTATTTCTGGATTCATTTATGAAGTAATAATTGAAATTAATAATGTAACAGAAACAAGTAGGAATTCGTTTGTTAAGAAAAATTGTAAACCCTTTGGAATACTGTTATTTCCACAGAGTGTGGGAGTTGTAAGCATGCCTCTGATGTGACTGGACGTATATTTGTGCGACCAATGTAATTTCAGCTTTGTTAATGTGAGAAATCAAAAGGCTGTATGATATAATAAAATGTGAGAAAATATATTTGTGTAAAAACAATAATTCTGCAACAACAATCTTCAAATTTATTAGCTCAATCCAACTATGAGACCCTAAAATGTGAGATTTTTGTATAATAGCTTCAAAACTCAGACCCCTACCCAAGAAGAACAGGAGCCATCTCAACACGACAAGCTCAGTAAACTAGAAAGTTTATTTGAAACTTTGCTCCTCTCAAATGTTCATAAAAGACACTGTGTAATGTGGACTATAGATGGAAGTAGGAAGGAGGGGGTAGATTACAAAAGTAAACACTACAAATGGCAGCACGGTTCTCTTGAATGGTAACAGTGAGATGGTGTGGATGGAATATCTCACAGCTTGCATGGGAAGACTAAATATGAGTTTAATAACTACTCGTATGCCTATGCATGAGGCAGAAATAAAGTTAACAAAGCAGCAATGTGGGAAGTGTCTAACATTTCTGATTCAGCGGGATGAAATACAAAAATTTTTCAATAAGGCATAGCTGAAAGGTGTGAGATCATGCTATAGGGATGAAAAGTCACCTTCCATATGCCTGACCTGAAGATGAGCTCGAAAAGGTTAAAAAATTAGTTGTTGTTGTTGTTGTTGTTGTTGTTGTTATGGTCTTCAGTCCTGAGACTGGTTTGATGCAGCTCTCCATGCTACTCTATCCTGTGCAAGCTTCTTCATCTCCCAGTACCTACTGCAACCTACATCCTTCTGAGTCTGCTTAGTGTATTCATCTCTTGGTCTCCCCCTACGATTTTTACCCTCCACGCTGCCCTCCAATACTAAATTGGTGATCCTTTGATGCCTCAGAACATGTCCTACCAACCGATCCCTTCTTCTGGTCAAGTTGTGCCACAAACTTCTCTTCTCCCCAATCCTATTCAATACTTCCTCATTACTTATGTGATCTACCCATCTAATCTTCAGCATTCTTCTGTAGCACCACATTTCGAAAGCTTCTATTCTCTTCTTGCCCAAACTATTTACCGTCCATGTTTCACTTCCATACATGGCTACACTCCATACAAATACTTTCAGAAATGACTTCCTGACACTTAAATTTATACTTGATGTTAACAAATTTCTCTTCTTCAGAAACGCTTTCCTTGCCATTGCCAGTCTACATTATATATCCTCTCTACTTCGACCATCATCAGTTATTTTGCTCCCCAAATAGCAAAACTCCTTTACTACTTTAAGTGTCTCATTTCCTAATCTAATTCCCTCAGCATCACCCGACTTTATTCGACTACATTCCATTATCCTCGTTTTGCTTTTGATCCTCCTTTCAAGACACTATCCATTCCGTTCAACTGCTCTTCCTAGTCCTTTGCTGTCTCTGACAGAATTACAATGTCATCGGCGAACCTCAAAGTTTTTATTTCTTCTCCATGGATTTTAATACCTACTCCGAATATTTCTTTTGTTTCCTTTACTGCTTGCTCAATATACAGATTGAATAACATCGGGGAGAGGCTACAACCCTGTCTTACTCCCTTCCCAACCACTGCTTCTCTTTCATGTTCCTCGACTCTTATAACTGCCATCTGGTTTCTGTACAAATTTTAAATAGTCTTTCGATACCTGTATTTTACCCCTGCCACCTTTAGAATTTGAAAGAGAGTATTCCAGTCAACATTGTCAAAAGCTTTCTCTAAGTCTACAAATGCTAGAAACGTAGGTACATAAAAATATAGTAGTATTTCACTAGCAATTGGTCACAGCTATCTGTACTTGTATTTAATGATAATCAATGTACAAAATTTGATTGGAATTATAGTGAGACAAGCAACAGATCAGATAACAAGGAGGAGGTAAGACAAAGTTTTCATGGGGCCAAGAGCTTAGTCCCTTTCCCTCATACACTGAAGTAATAATTATGTTTTACATGGAATAACATGAAGTTCTTGGACTCCTCAAAATCAGCGATACATGGTCCCCATAGGAAATTGTCTCTGAAAATGGAAATAGGTCGGACAGGAAATGTGACATTCAGCAGGTGTATCCACCAGATGTTTTTGATACTGCAGAATTACATGCAATTTTTTTATATGAAACAAACCATTTAACATACGCAAGAATATACTGAATGTTACAAAGTGAATATGTAAATAGCTAAATAAACACACCCCTTAATTCCTTTTGTTAAATTTTATTCAAATACAGACATGAGATTTGCACTGATGATTGATCAGTGAGAGAAGCATTTTAGAGAAATGGCCTGCAAAGCTCGACTCATAATGACATGTAATGGCTAATGAAGTAATTGTACATGTGGATGAAATTTTAATAGCTAGCTAAAAGTGTTAACACACAGTGAGTTAGTACACATGGTTCTAAATGCTCTGGAAAAGGATGGTATGAATTATCTAAGCTTGAGTTTTTAGAAAGAGCACTACAATTTTTGATTCATATAATCAGTGAAAGGTGGATACTACCTAAGATGAGGAAATTAAAAACAAGAAAGATTTTGCTCTTCCTACTAATGGGAAACAGACAAAACCAATGCTGGTGTAGTTTGTACATGGTAAAAAAATTTATTTTACAGTTATTTAGTGCTAGATGTTTTGGAAAATTATTGAAAATAAATGAATTGTGGGCATGGTCTAAGGAGTGTGAAGATACTTTCAAAAGATTAAAGAAGAAAGTGTCCAACAATAAGGTTTCATGTTGCCCAAATTTTGACTTACCATTTTGTATGCCAGCTTGTGTCTGTAAGTGTGGCTCAGCAACTGAAATTGTAATTAATGTGGAAGTTGATCACATGTCTATTGCTTTGGCAAGTAGGTCCTTATCCACACATTAAAACAATTACAGTCTTTCAAAATTAGAAGCTTTAACCATGGTATGACAGTTTCAGAAGTTTGAGTATTACTTGTTGGGCTACAAAACCATAGTTTAAACAAGTAATAAAGCATGTTTAAAGGATGGCACGACAAGTATAAATAAGGAAGTAAAAACTATTAATATGTGCCCGTGTAACATCTGTATCCAATTGCAATAGAAATACGGGTACAGGATGATTTAAGTT
Source organism: Schistocerca serialis cubense (assembly GCF_023864345.2). Taxonomy (NCBI): domain Eukaryota; kingdom Metazoa; phylum Arthropoda; class Insecta; order Orthoptera; family Acrididae; genus Schistocerca; species Schistocerca serialis. The sequence continues at coordinate 388,754,245 of NC_064638.1, forward strand.
TTTTAGTAATGAGTTTTGACCTGAAGTAAGGAATGATCTACATATTCATCAAATTTTACTCTATCATAAAATACGTAGGTTGGAACTTAGTGGCAACACTGCAATGGAGACATTATGCAATGGAATCTGCTATTGTCACTGATAGCACATGTTGTTGACATACCTACCTTACCTCCGAGCAAATGGACTCACCCGTCCCATGTCACCAGCATGCGCACAATCAAGGGAAACACAGTCACTTGTGAGCGAGCGGTCTAACATAACGGTGTCACTATGTTCTCGAAACAGGAACAACGGAGTTGGATGAAGATTGAATGTGCCAGAGGTCGTACAGATTGACAGTATCATCAAGGTCTTCAAGAGGCATGCGGGGAATCGGCATTGCCGTACAGAACAGTGGCATGTTGGGTAAAAGCCTTCAACGAAGGTCGCCAAACTATGGCAGACATGCATCGGGCAGGTCACCCTAGTGTCTCTGAAGAAGTAGTGCATGCTGTTACCGCGTTAGTGGACAGTGATCGATGCCATACGATTCGTGAGCTTGTCCACGAAGCCAGATTAGTGCATACGACTGTGCTTCGCATCCTGAAGGAATGCCTGGGCATGCATAAAATTGAATCATGATGGGTTCTGCATTACTTGAAGGAAATGCAGAAATGGATGCATTATGACGCTGCTCAGACACACTTGGAGCGCTATGAGCATGAAGGAGAGGCTTTCTTACGCCATATCGTAACACTGGATGTGACACGGGCCACAACTGAAACACTAATCCAATGCATGGTGTCATTATGGGTTGCTGCAAAAGTCGAAAGTATGTCAGAGCCCCAGTATAGTGAAAGTTACGGTGATTCTCGTGTACGACTGAGATGATGTTATCCTAACGCATTACATTCCTCCACAGCAGACCGTCAATGCACAGTATTACTGTTCGTTTTTGGAGCATCACCTGCGACCAGCTTTGCGAAAGAAGTGGCGACACTTTCTGTGCAACCCTCTCATCATTTTGCATGACAATGCTCGGGCGCATACAGCGCAAGTTGTGGCTGCTCTGTTCAGTCGATTGGACTGGGAAGTACTGTACTATCCACCATACTCCCCGGACTTAAGCCCTTGTGACTTTGATTTGATTCTGAAGATGAAAGAACCACTTCATGGCATTCGCTTCAGAACTGTTCCACAGGGGGAATACATGGGGCGCATTTCAGTGAACGGAGATGGAGATTCTGACAGAGGGAAGTGAGATGCATTCCAATCAGCAATCCCACCAATGGGTGGTGATCAGGAGGGAGACGTCCCGCACTTGCAAAGAAGACAGAGTACACGGGATGGTAAGGGAATCTGCGAACTGCGATTGTGCAAGAAACCTGGAGTTGGCTTTGTAGAGCGGGAATCTCCGTTTCTGTGAGGGGACTAGCAACAGGACTAGTGCGAAAGGCACCATTAGCCATACGCACCTTACAATGGTGAACAGGATCAAGTATTTTCAGAATGGAAGGAGCTGCTGAGCCATAAACCTGACTTCCATAATCTAGTCTGGACAAAAACAAGAACACAGTAAAGATGGAGAAGAGTAGCATGGTCAGCACCCCAAGATGTATGGGCCAGGAGGAGGAGGAGAGCACTAGGTTTCTGCAAGCATGTAGTCCTCAGGGCCAGCCACGTCAGCTTCTCATTTTAAAAAAAGCCAATGAAACGGGACTGTGCTGTAACATCTAGGAGCTGGTCACCTAAATAAAGTTCTGGGTCAGGATGTTCTATGAATTGATGACAAAAATGCAAAACCTGCGTTTTGGAGGGAGCAAATTGGAAGCCACAGGAGACAGCCCATGCACAGGTCCGGCGGATGGTGCCTTGGAGCCGGCACTCAGCAGACGCTATCGAATGGGAGCTGCACCAGATGCAAGAATCGTCGACATACAACGCAGGGGTAACCTGAGGGCCAACAGAGGTTATAAGCCCATTGATGGCTATAAGGAAGAGTGTGACACTTAATACAAAACCCTGTGGGATACCGTTCTCCTGAATCTGTGGTGTGAAGTGTCAACTGAACCCGGAAAAGCTGGTGGGATAAAAATTCGGAAATAAAAATCTGAAGGGGACCACGAACTCCCCAGTCATGGAAGGTAACTAAAATGCGATGACACCAAGGCATGTCAAAAGCCTTATGTAGGTCAAAGAAGACTGACAATGTGCCGACAGTTAGTAAAAGCCTGTCAGATTGCAGTTTCCAATCTGAGTAAATGGTGAGTTGGAGATCGTCCTTCCCAGAAGCCACACTGATAAAGCCCTGAGATTCGAGTACCCAACATAATAGGAAACTGACCATCCTCTACGCAGTTTACAAAATATATTCATCAGGCTAATTGGGTGGTAGCTGTTGAGAGATGTTGGGTTCTTCCCAGGCTTAAGGACGGGGATAAGTATACTGTCTCAGCACTGTAAGGGGAAGGCACCCATGAGCCAAATGTGGAAGGGAAGAGTTGTGTAAACCAACACAGTAGGTGACTGCCAATAAAATGTTGGGTCTATTACATTTGTTACTGTCAGTTACTACCCACTGTGTTATGTCTATAGTGCTACAGGTATTGTATGGTTCTTCTTTCATGAAATAGTACATAGTGTAAATAGTACATAGTGTACAAACTGCCAGTGACTGCCATAATTTTCTTCCTCTTATCATCCATACTTTCTAATATACAAACTACTTTCCAAGAGCCAAAATGTACTGCAATATATGTCTATAAAATGCTGCACTGTACAATTTTCTTGCTGTGAGACAGTTGCAATTCCTGAAATCCTTTGTCAGTGGTCTCTGGCCTGCCAAGGAGCACCGCTGTCCTGAGTCCGTGGATAAACCACGAAAATCTGCTGCATTACGCCACACACAAACAGATCTGGCATGCAGGCAGATTGGTGAGACTAGGTCCAATGGGCAGGGCCTAACAGTAGTGGGAAATGATGGGTTTTAGATTGGCAGGCTCGATCCTTTAGAGATACCCATAGAAATGGCCTGTGGTTTTTGCCCATCATAGAAGCCCACTGAGGCCATGGTGACGAATCCATGCAACAGATGACTTGCGTGAATACTCTGAAAGTCAATACTAATGAGGATAGGTAGCAACTCACCTTAAAGATGATCACTGACCTGCAGACAGGCACATAGGAAAGACAATTACATTCTCACAACTAAATTTTTGGCCATAGCCTTGGTCAGAAAATGAGAGTGCACGCACATTCACACAATCATTCAGACACAACTCTTGCACACATGACAGCTGTCTCCAGCCACTGCATCAACAGTCTCTAAGAATCAGATCCAGACAAACCATTTCTCACACCTCCCTGCTTATCATCAACAGCTACCAGGTTAGCAGCAAGAAGTGGTGGCAGCACCGACTGCAAGCTGAGGGGAATGGTAGAAAGAGAAGAAGCAGTAAGAATGAGGGAGTAGATAAGTGGCTCACGTACTCAGCTGCACCCATCCAGCGACGACGCATGACACCTCAGTAGACGAATCATTCCCTCCTATGAGACAAAAACGAGATTTTTCCAGTGTTTTTTGTTTTTTCAAATTTCCCTGATATTCCCGACACATATGAAATTACCTGATTTCCTGAACTTGTGGCAACCCTGGCATCAATTGTGGAAGAGAGTATTTCGAAGGAGACCATGCATCATAAGCAAAAGATAAGCGTAGAAAAATTTTGCGGACAAAGTCCCGGAATTTTCTGAACAGACCTTGTACATATGGTGTCCATCAAAGTTTAGCACTTGCCTCATACCTGTTATTTGACCTAGATAACTGTTTTACTATATGCTAGAAGACTATTTAAAAATGACGATTTTTTACTGATTATACTAGTATAACGTCAAAGGGACCAAACACATTCATACAGACATAGCCAGGAAAATAGTGCAACATGCTTGTAACTGATTCAACGCGAACACCATAACCCCTATCTAACTCACATTACGCAGCTACAAACAAATAAAAATGACTTGCAGCTATAAGTAGCAGAGAGAAATTAACACACACTACATGTGTGAAATTGCAAGACACTCAGATGGATAAAAAACTGAGATAGCACCACCATATGACAAACTTAATCAAAATTCTTAGCTCTGTCAGTTTTTACTTACATATCCCTCTCATTCTGTAGACCTGCAGACAGAATTGCAGGCATACTTTTACTCAATATTGTTCTGTGACCTAAACTTTTAAGCAATGTAGAACATAAGAAAGTACTTATTCTACAGAAGTGTGCTGTAAGAATACTATTTGCAGAACCCTCTTCAGAGACCTAGTGATTATTACACTCAAATGCTAACACATATACTCCCTAACAGTATTTGCGGTAAATAGTAACAGAGAATTCAGGATGTGCGCTGAAATTCACGACTACAATCTTAGAAGTAAAAACTATCTCCATGTTGTCTATGCATCAGTGTATAGGGATCAGAAAGGAATTTTGTGTTCTGTGGCAACTGTCTGTAACTGGTTGCCATCAAATATATGTTAGCAGATAGTGTAGGCTAATCCATTCAGTTGATTTCTACCTCCTGGAGGAAAGTGTTCATATGGTGGGCACAGTGTCCTCACACATTATTGTCTTGAGAGATGAACCCATCAATGAAACGTTGACTGTAGGGCTGCCCAATACCACACAGCTCTTAAAATACTCTCAACAGTGATAAGAAGTGTCCTACATCTGTATATGATGCTATCCCAAAACACTGACTCATCTCCATGTATACTTGAGACATGTACTGGCACCTGGCCTCTGTACATTCTTAAAAGACAATTATGGGGCATCAGACAAATCCTCCACTCACTGGTGAAGGGAATCCAATGTTGGTGACACAGGTTCCACTTTCTTTGCTCACCAGTTTTTTCCCTCCTGTTTGTAATGTGTGCTTAGAGACCACACTGATCATGTGGAGATGACATACTGTCTGGTTTGATACAGAACTCCAGGTCGCCTCTCGAAAGCAGCAGTGTGGCACTCTGTTGCATTTTTCTCAGATCCCAGCAATCTGTTAGCTGGTATTATACCGCGACAAGATAGGTCTTCAGTGTTCTGCCTTTCACTATAGCTGCTGGTAATCCTTCCTGTCATAAACTGCCACCGTGTGCACAATCTACACTTGAAATGGCCCTTCAAAGCAGGTTTGGGGACTGAACAGGGTGCTCAAGCTGCGTAATCCTCCTCAAACTTGGAGACTAAGTATGTCTTATCGAATTGCACACAGAATGGATGTTTACTTCTACCTGCATTAGACAGTTTGCTGTGTGTCGTGATTTTCTGTGGTCAAAATACTATTGAGAAGTAGGTTTCTGAACGAAAAATAAAACTATGCAAATTATGAATGTGGTGTGAAACTCTTTTTTGTGCAGTTTATATTTAGAAGCAATATATTTAGAACACATCTACACAGGTACCCTGCGCATCACACTTAAGTGCATGGCAGAGGATTCATCATATCACCTTTACGATAATTCTCTATTATTCTACTCTAGAACAGCGCACAGAAAAAATTAACACCTATACCCTTCTGTGTAAGCTCTGATTTCCCTTATTTTATCATTATGATTGTTTCTCCATATGTAGGTTGGCACTAATAAAATATTTTCGCATTTGGAGGAGAAAGTTGGTGACTGAAATTTTGCGAGAAGATTCCACCACAACGAAAAACACATTTGTTTTAATGGTGTCCATCACAAATCCTGTATCATGTCCATGACAATCTCTCCCCTATTTTGCGATAATACAAAACGTGCTGCTCTTCTTTGAACTTTCTCAATGTAATACATTAATCCCATCTGGTAAGGATCCCAGATCGTGGAGCAGTACTCCAAAAGAGGACGAACAAGCATAGGGTAGGCGGTCTTTTTAGTAGATCAATTATATTTTCTAAGTATTCTGCCAATAAAATGCAGTCTTTGGTTTGCCTTCCCCACAACATTTTCTATGTGTTCTTTCCAATTTAAATTGTTCGTAATTGTAATTACTAGGCACTTAGTTGAATTTACGACCTTTAAATTAGACTGACTTATCATGTAACCGAAGTTTAGCATATTCCTTTTAGCACTCATGTGAATGAACTCACACTTTTCATTATTTTGGATCAATTGCCAATTTTCGCACCATACAGATATTTTTTCTAAATCATTTTGCAATTTGTTTTGACCTTCTGATGACTTTATTATACGATAGACGACAGCATCACCAGCAAACAACAATGGCTGCTCCGATTGTCTCCTAAATCATTTATATAGATAAGGAACAGCAGAGGGCCTATAACACTACCTTGGAAAACACCAGAAATCACTTTTGTTTCACTCTATAACTTTCCATCAATTACCATGAACTTTGACATCTGTGACAGGAAATCACAAATACACTCACATAACTGAGATGATGTTCCATAAGCACGCAATCTTGGCACTTGTGTGGTACTGTGTAAAAAAGCTTTCTGGAAACCTAGAAATACGGAATCAATTTGAAATTCCTTGTCAATAGCACTCAACACTTCGTGTGATTAATGTGTTCCACAAGAATGATGTTTTCTAAATTTGTGTTGACAGTGTGACAATAGACCATTTGCTTCAAGGTAATTCATAAAGTTCAAATACAATACATGTTCCAAAATCCTGCTTCATATAAATGTTAATGATATGGGCCTGTAATTTAGTGGGTTACTCCTACTACCTTTCTTGGGTATTGGTGTGACCCGTGCAACTTTCCAGTCTTTGGGTAAGGATCTTTTGTCAAGTGGGCAGCAGTATAAGATTGTTGAGTATGGAGCTACTGCATCAGCATACTCTGAAAGGAAACTAATTGGTATACAGTCTGGACCAGAAGACATGCTTTTATTAGGTGATTTAAGTTGCTTCTAGAACTCCAAGGATATCTACTTCTAAGTTACTCAGGTTGGCAGCTGTTCTTGGTTCGAGTTCTGGAAATATTTACTTCGTCTTCTTCAGTGAAGGAATTTCGAAAGGCTGTGTTTAGTGGCTCTGATTTCACAGCACTGTCGTCAATAGTATTTCCACTGCTATCACGCAGAAAAGGCACTGACCGTCTTGCCCCTAGCATACTTTAAATACGATCAGAATCTCTTTGGATTTTCTGCCAGGTTTCGAGATAAAGTTCGATGTTGCAACTATTATAAGCATCTCACATTAGTGTTTGCACTAAATTTTGCGCTTCCATAAAAGATTGTCAATCTTGGAAATTTTGCATTCATTTGAATTTGGCATGCTTTTTCCATTGTTTCTGCAACAGCGTTCTGACCCGTTCTGTGTACCAAGGGGAATCAGCTCCGTCGTTCATTAATTTATTTGGTATAAATCTCTCAACTGCTGTCGATACTATTTCTTTTAATTCAGTATACATCTGGGCTACACTTACACTGTTAATTTAGAAGGAGTGGAGATTGTCTCTCAGGAAGGCTTCAAGAGAATTTTTATCTGCTTTTTTGAATAGGTATATTTTTTGTTTATTTTTGGAGGATTTGGGGGTTACAATAATTAATCTTGCAATGACAACCCTGTGTTCACTAATGCCTGTACCTGTTTTGATGCTTGTTATTAGCTCAGGATTATTTAAAGCTAATAGGTCACGTGTGTTTTCACAACCATTTATTATTCATATGGACTCATGAGCTAACTGCTCAAAATAATTTTCAGAGAATGTGTTTAGAACAACTTTGGATGATGTTTTATGCATACCTCCAGGTTTAAACATGTATTTTTGCAAACATATTGAGGGCAAATTAAAGCCACCACCAACTATAATTGTATGAGTCAGGAACATGTTTGAAATTAAACTCAAGTTTTCTTTGAACCTTTCAGCAATTGTATCATCTGAGTTGGGAAGTTGGTAAAGGATCCAATTATTATTTTATTCCAGTTGACAAGAATGACCTCTGCACACACTAATTCACAGAAACTGTCTGCTTCAATTTCGATACAAGATAAACTACTTCTAACAACAACAAACATGCCACTGCCAACTGTGTTTATCCTATCCTTTCGCAACACCATTAGGTTCTCTGCAAAAACTTGAGCTGAACTTATCTCCGGCTTTAGCCAGTTTTCAGTGCCTATAACGATTTGAGCATCAGAGCTTTCTATTAGTGCTTGAAGCAGTGGTGGTAATTTCCCAACACGGTTCTGCATCCATGTAGGCTGCATATTCCTTGATTTGCGCCACAGGGTGGTTGGATTTCAGATTCCGCTGGATAGGTCAGGAGTCCACTACATGCAAGAGGCAGCTACACGGGTAGCAGGGGCTGTATGGATTGGACTGGGCGGTTTCTTGGGTTAGAGGGTCTCGGAGAAATACAAAAAGGGCTTCAGTCTCAAAGGGTGTAGGTAAAACACAGGAAGAACATAGAGACAGGAACCATTGGTATAAGAGTTGTAAATTGTCATCAATTTGCAACTCTTATACTGCTGGTTCCTGTCTCTACGTATGCACCTGAAAAAAATGTTATAGTTTGAAATCTAAGATCAGTCTCTCTTCATCCTAGGATCTGAATGACTCACCCTTCATTTCCGACCTTCACCAATGTATTCCTTCCTCCTTCCCGAAGAGGGAACTATCAGTTCCAAAAGCTAGGATAGAGTATGGCAGTAATGAAATTTTGCCATCCTGAGATAAGTACTGGCCAGCAATTCTAAATCTTAAGTTTATAAATAATTTAGTGACATTTATTGCAGGAAAATAATTAACTGTTCTAAAACGAAAATTTCTCATGGCATTATCATTCCTTGTCAAACATTTTGGAAATAGTAATGTACTTAGGGATTCATATTTACATATATACTTAACACTTCTTGAGTCACAATGTAGATTCCTAAACAACCTTGAACATTTGAACTACCATTTCACTGTAACATTTTCTTCTACCCAGTTTTTCCCCCATCTATGATCATTCACATTGCAAATAATTTTGCAGAAATTTAAAATTTGTGCCTCTGACAGTAGGCTACTATGAATGACTCATTCACATTGTTTTTAAGTAATAAAAAGCACAGGCTCAAGTTAGATAGCCCAAGCTGTTCCTATAATGGATCATCTAGTGAGGGATAGAACACTACTAATTTTCAGCAGGGTTTGTTAATGTATTCACTCCTGTGGCTATAGGTAAATAATGCTCTTTGCAGGTGGTGTAAGCATCACAATTAACCCCAGAAGAGACACACAAACAGATGGAATAATAAATGAAATTTTTACAAAAATTATAGGTCGTGTTTCTGAAATTGGTTGATCACTTAACCTCGAAAAAATAATTCATTCATTTCTGTGCAGCACAGGATATATCATCATCAATAACAACAAAGCAAAGTGTAAAGGAAATACGCAAAATGGAATGTTCAGAATACCCGGCTGTACACACTGATAAGAGCTTCAATTGGAAATGATGTATTATAGGGGTACTTAAAGCATAAGTTCAGCAACATTTCCTCTGAGAGTGACTGCTGGCTTCAGCTACCAAACAGTATTTTGCATATGCTTATTCATTAAAGTCAAATGGAATAAAATTGTAAGGTAGCTCCACTCTCAGGCACAAAGTACTTATCACACAGAAATATGATGTAAAGACACTGTCAGATGTATATAATCAAGAATCATGCAAGCTGAACAATTAGTTATACTAAAGCAACACATTATGTTTATTGTATCAGAAGGAAAATTCACTGTACCAAACTATAAAATAACAAGAAGACAATAATGGCTGGTCAGTTTTATCTTTGGGAGATGAATGAGAAGAAGAACCTTTAAGGATGTTCACTGAATTCAGATATCCATTACCGAAGTAAAGAAGCTACTACAAACTGGATTAATAATTGACTACAATTAAAGCACAGAAGGGAGAAAAGTATGCAGTCACAAAAATATTTGACCATGTTCCTTGTGAATTACACACACCAACGGACAATGATGAAAACAAAAAGTTTTTTTGCTTTACAACTCCCCTTTATCTAATGAATTTTTGGAGAGATTTTACAAGTAGATTAAGGAGAACACAGAAGTCAATTATGTGATCAAATTTTTATCCAAAAAATGTACAATATTTTGAAACCAACTGATTTGTCCTATATCACATCAAGTTACCATACAGAACTTGCATACAGCTGAACAAAACTACACATAACACAATCCAGAAAAGCGGATATTGTGACTTTTGAAACATTTACTTCTATGGCATAACAATGCACTGCTCTACAACAATTTTAAACTTTCTCTCATCATATGTCAAAGAGCACAGTCATGTACACAGAGAAACAATTTCTTTACTTACCAATATTACATAAATTCAAAACTAAATCCATTTCTTTCTTAAAATATGCACAAAACAATATTATACTTGTAGCTGGACCAGAAAACTGGGTAAAATATTATTTCCCTATCTATGACATCTTATGCTCTGCTGCCTCACCTTTCCCTGCATTCTCAAGAAGTTGATAAACTGTTATTGCATCCGAGACACGACAGTCTTCAATAAGTGTCTTTAAGGTATCTGTGTCCACATTACTCTCCTCTGTATACACTTCCAGTGGAAAATAATCCTGAAACAATAGGTGAGAAAATTAAACATGAGGATACACAATTTAAATATTTTTTTCTTCAAATAATCACGAGGAAATATCTTCCCACAGACAACAACACCGCAATTCAGATATATCGTCTCAAAATTTACATCACATAAAATGAAAGTAAGTTCCATAACTGAATTAAAAACAATATGTTTTCAATACAAAAGCATCAGCAATGTAATGCTTGCAGATTTTTTACAGGGTAAAATAATGAAATAAGGGATTTGAGCCCAAGCCATTAAACTTATTGCAAGGCTGTGTCTCAATAATTATACGCTGTAAATTACTTAATAGTGCATACAAACTGTATTCATCGGGGTTATGGGAGTGACATCAGTCTGTAACCATTGACATTCAAATACACAATCTAATAGTAACTATTAATGTTATTAGCCATTTCCCTTTACATCTCTTTCATAAGCTGACCTGAGGAACAGCTACAATTATAAAATTGTATGAGCACTGATTTGGATACATTACTAAACTCTGATTAAAATTACTTGATAGTTGACACTTCAAGGGCTGAAGCTGGTATGCTCCAACCAGAGCACTCAATGTCATGCCCGAACTGTTCACCATTGCCAAACTTCCACCACACACACACACACACACACACACACACACACACACACACACACACACAAAGGATGCTAATGATATAAACGCGTTTCATACACAGCACCAACCAGACACTACTGGGGCCTTCCGCACTACACGTGATTTAGTGTAACACGTACAGTTATTATAATCACAGAGATTGATTTACATTGGAAAAGTTTCACATGACATTATGTGAAGCCAAATTTATGAATGTTGAAATTCATTATTGCCACTGGAATATCTGATTAATAAAAGTAACAGCATTACACATCATAGTGTTATGGGGTAGTGATTAGCACATTAACCTGTCTTGTTGAAGATTGTAGGTTCGAAACTTGTGGAACACAGTGATTTTTTTACTTTTAAATCTAATGAAAAACTTTCATTGCTATTTTTATTCATTTGAACTGACTTAAATGTAATTTTTTTCCCCTAATACTTTGCTGTGCCATTTTCATTGGCATATTAGCTTCTTTATTTGCCCCTATTTTTCTTCCTAGCATTCTTTTTTCATTTGGAACCTGCCAGTATCATCTATAATCTAAAAGCACCAGCCAAGACTGCTCATCAGTTGGTAAAGAGGTAGTTTGTGTAGGCATTGTGAGGATAGTTCTAGGTAACCAATGAATGGAAGCGAGAAATTACAGTTTGCTTTTTAGCAACAAAACTGCAATTTTTCTGTTTTGAATTTGGTTGTAGAGATTAAGTTCAATCATTGTGAACAAAGCAATTGTGATTTTAGTTCTGCTACAGATTGTTGACTGCCGTTTCCTCGGATACGTTGTATATCACGAGGTTGTGGTTAAATCAGGAGATGGGTTAAAATTAAGGGCTACAAAACAAGTTGCCTGCCACAGTTCAGTCATACGGCACTTAAAATCAGCTGTCGACAGAGCATCTCGCATTTCTGTCATATCTCATGGGGGGGGGCGCCTCCAATGTCGCTCCGCATTACACATTTGTGAAGTCACCCACCATGTTAGTGTGTCACCTATAATTGAGCAGTAGCTGGCAGCCAATGCGGCAACACTATAGCAGCAAGTGACAGATGTCAACTATCACATAATTTTAATCACACTATAACCAACACATGTTGTGTCACTTGCAGAGAAACAATGATTTACTTAAAACATTGTTGATACCTTTATTGGTGGATCAGCCACTCGATGCTGAAAGAATTCTGGATGTTGAGCCCTAACCCATTTTGCTGCTTTGCGACCAGATTCCTTAGCCAATGCAAATGTTCTTTTCCCAACATTAGACATTGGTATAAAATATGGATCATCATGATATTTATAATGTGGTGCTGTCACATCTTGCTGTACAGTATTTGCCAAAGCCTGAAAAAAATAGTAATAATTTATATCTGAAAGTCTAACACTCTTGAAATTATTAAATCATGTACCCATATATAATAAACAGCACACTGGATGATTTAATGCTTTTTACTGTTTTATAATATTCATACAAAAATACCTCTTCATAGATATGTGTAAATGATTCACAATAGAAGTTTTCATTTTTTGTTAAAACAAACATTTTAACTGCAAATTAAATTATATGGAGCTAATGACTAGGTAGGAAAAAGGAACACAATATTATCCTATGTTTGCAAACAATGTCCTTCAATGACTCATATATAGTTCTCTACTGGTTCCTATACAAAGAAGAATGTTTAGAGACATGGAAGAAATCAAAAAACACCAACACAGAGAAGCAAAGATATGTAGCAATTATAAAAGTGCTAATTCATTAATAATTTGTATGTATGATGAAAAAGGCCAGAAACTGCAGTACGAGGCATCTCCAAATGAAACATAAATGCAGTAACATAACAAAAAAGTGTTCTAATTTAACGATTTTGTTACTTCATTCTGTGACGGCATTCAAGCGGTGTGGTATTATTTACTTTGTACCTATTTATTTCTTCATCCAGGGATCATCTAACAACAATGCAGGATTTATCACCATAATACAATGAAAATACATAGCTCAAAATATATGTACACATAGATTATATAAATACGTATTTAAGAGGATAGAACAGATGGTTGGTCATGGGCATGCTGAAGGAACCACGCTGGTATTGGCATGAAACAATTTAGGGAAACCATAGAAAAACTAAATCAAGATGGCGAGCCATCCATCCTCTCGAATTTTAGGTCATTGTCTTAACAACTGCACTGCCTCATTCAGTTGGTCCCTGCTGTATAATGTTCTTTGGTCATGCCCTATTTGTACCCCATAACTTATTTTATAAAACATAGTTTATCACTAGTCACATTGTGAACACTCGCTAATGACTCCTGGATGATCAACATGCAACTATGCCCTTTGCACTCCTTTCATTTGTTCAGGAAATTGACTCTAGGCCTGAAAGCATTGCTTGTATGGAACTCAGCCCTTTTCTTGCACAATATCCTGTAAACCATGGATGAAGGGCAACAGGCAGATTCCATATTCCTCGATTTCCAGGAATTGTACCACACAGTGCCCCAGTACAGACTGTCAAAGAAGGTAAGACCATACAGAATAGGTTCCCAGTTACGTGAGTGGTGCAGACTTCTTAAGTAATAGAACCTGGTATATAGTCTTCAGCGGTGATTGTTCATCAGACACGGATATTGTCAGGTGTGCCCCAGGACGTGTGATAGGACCGCTCTTATTTTCCTTTACACATAAATGATCTAACACACAGGGTGAGCAGCAATCTGTGACTGTTTGCTAATAATACCGTGGTGTGCAGGAAGCTGTTATCACTGAATGACTGTAGGAGGATATGACATGACTTAGAGAAAATTTCCGGTTGGTGCAATGAATGGCAGCTTGCTCTAAATAGAGAAAAATGTAAGTTAATGCAGACGAGTGGGAAAAAGCAATAGTATGCTGATTGACACAGTCGCATTGATTAAATATCTAGGCATAGTACTGCAAATCAATATAAAATCGTACGAGCACATATGGATGGTAATAGGGAAAGTGAATATTCAACTTCAGTTTATTGGTAAAATTTTACGAAAGGAGACTGCATACAGAACACGAGTGCAACCTATTCTTGAATACTGCTGAAGTGTCTCGAATCACTATCAAGTTGGATTGAAGAAAGACATCAAAACTATTCTCAGGCAGGCTGTCAATTTGTTACTGGTGGTTTCGATAAACACGTGAGTATTGCAGAGATACTTTGGAAACTCAAATGAGAATCCCTGGAGGCACGATGCCATTCTTTTCGCAAAACACTATTGCGAAAATTTAGTGAACTGAAATTTGAGTTGACTGCATAATGATTCTACTGCCACTAATTTAAACTTCACATAACGAGCGTGAAAATAGGAGTCGATAAATTAGGACTCATACAGAGGTATACAGACAGTAATTTTTTCTCTCATTCTATTTGTGATTGGAAGATGAAAGAAAATGAGTAGTACGAGGAGAGAGGAGATTAGTGTTTTAAGATCCTGTTGACATCAAAGTCATCATAGATGGAGCACAAGGTCGGATTAAGGGAGGATGGGAAAGGAAATCGGCTGTGCTCTTTCAAAGGAACCATCCCAGCATTTGCCTGAAGCAATTTAGGGAAATCATGGAAAACCTAAATCAGGCTGGCTGGACACAGGTTTGAACCATCACCCTCCCAAATGCAAGTGCAGTGTGCTAACTACTGTCCCATCTCACTTGGGAAATGACTAGTAGTGGTACAAGGTATCATCTTGCCATGCACCATACAGAGGTTTGCAAGAATATGTACATAGATGTAGGTACAGAACACACAACTATCCGCCACCTATATCTTCATATCCTTGCTTCAGTTGATCTGAAAAACTGAGTCAGCAGTTCTCCATGATGAGTAAGATGTTGAGCTCCGGAGAGTGACAAGATATTACTCTTGTGCACTATACATCTTGCCACATCATTTTCTTGTAAATGTAGTACACTGTCATCATGTATTGTAGTGTGACAGGTGTTGTAGCCATCCACTTTTATTATCTACCATTACTCTTGAGTTTTCTAAGTAATCTTTAATCGTGTAGTATGAATTCCTTATAAAGTACGTTTTATCTGTTTTTTAAATAGGTGCGTTTTGGTAATCTTTTTCAAATCTTTGGGTAATTTATTATTTGATTTTATTTCTTGATAGAAAATGCTGTTTTGGGATATTTTTGTTTTTGCTTGGTAAATGCTAAGTCCAAAGTGCCTCTGTTCCACAGTTAGGTACAGAACTATTAGTGAAATATTTAGTAATGTTTCCCCTGATATGGACAATACATTGCTAGATGTGCTAAACTGGTAACTAATGATACCAAGATTCTTAAATAGTTCTTTACAATGAGCCTGACTACTACCACCACCACCACCACCACCACCACAACAACAACAAGTTTGAATACTGTATCCAGTTTTTGTGCCTTTGACTCCCACCATGCTGATGATATTCTTTTTGCCAGTACGTTATGTGATCATTCATGTTAATTGAGAATCAATTGTCACCCCTAAAAACTTTGTTTTTGCCACACAATCTACACATTTATCACTTTTGTTTAAAGCAATACAATTGTTTTTTTTCCTTTTAATGTGTGATTGCATGTTTTTATATGTTCAGTGTTAATCTATTACATACTGCCCAACTATAAACATCCTCAACAGTTCTATTTGCTTCCTCTAATAGGAGTTCTGGTGTTTTATCAGTGACTGTGATGTTGCTGTCATTAGCTGTAACCAGAATCTGACAAAGATCAGGGTGGGGGGTGGGGGGATGGGCGGTGGCAGGGGGGGGGGGGGGGGGGGGGAGGAAGACCCACAGAGGCTGGCCAACCTGCCTGCAGCTGTCACCAGTGGACTGCCAAGTGCAGATGGAAAAAAAAAAAAAAAAAAAAAAAAAAAAAAAAAAAAAAAAAAAAAAAAAAAACGAAGAACAGACAATTGGAGACAGCAGAGGCAATAAACAAGTGCAGTAAGTAATCCAAGCAGAGTAATAAAGACATAGTGAGGTGGAATGACAAGAACAATAATGCAATACGGTTGGCAATATGGGTGCGAGGTGAATATATCACTAAAGGCAGAGCTGTCTATCGGCCAAGATCAAGTTCCATGCCTTGTGGCGGGCTTTCAAAGTCACTGGGCCAGGATTTCAGATCCCCCCCCGAAATGGGTGCACAGGGACAAAGGTGTTCTGGACAACGGTTTGGCAGATCAAGTAGAGATACATTTGGTACTCCAGTGCTTATGCCCACTGGCCAGTGTGACGAATCAGGAGTGTCTGGCATCATGCTGGAATGGCTGTGTCCACAGAAACAGCTGCTGGTTTTCTGGAGCACAATTTAGATCTGTGCTCTTGTGGGGCCAGCAATAGTGCAGTTGGGAGGTGTGGATGGAGTTGGTTGGTATGATGGCACTCCAAGCCCTTTGGAGTATCAACTGTCATAAGGCACCATCCACAAATGGTAAACACTGTAGCCAGCACCCACAAGTCTTTTGCTCCTTAAAAGTGTGCTCACACTGCTGACCCTGGGGAATATAGCCTGGCATGCTAGGTCTGAGGTTCCCAGGGCTGTCGGTTCAGGAGATGGAGGAGAGCTGGTGCTTGTCTCAAACGGAGTAGCTCTGCTAGGCCACACTCATGGAGGAACATCACTTTCAACATTTGCTACTTAAACAGCCACACCGTATGCTCAGCTTCACCACTGGAAGATGGGTGAAACGGCACACTAAAGAGAGATTTTATGCTGTTGAAGGGACAGAACCGTTCAAAAGTTGTCGCCTTGAGTTGAGGCCAATTGTCCAATGTGATATCTAAAGTCTGAACGAGCTGAGTAATGATGGTGTCTGCTGCAGTGGACGCCATGCTGACCACATATGGGTAGTTAGAATAACTGTCATAACTATGAGCCACACAGAATCTAGGAAGGGGTCTGCAGTGTTCACATGAATGTAGTCCCAGGGGCGATGGAAGTGAGCCAGGGAATGAAAGATTGGGGTGATGCGGCCTAATGCTGGGCACCAGCAGAGTAGCTGCACACTATGGCTTCCATATCTTGTTTAGCCCTGGCCAGTAAGCATGTCACCATGCCAAAGCTTTCATCCGGGACATACCCTAGTGCCTGTGATGGAGGACTTGTAAAACCTGAGACTACAGGGCAGCCAGGATGACGATATGGTGAGTATGTGCCATAGCATCTGTCAGAAGGATACAATTGACAACTAACAAATGGTGGTAGAGGCAAGCCCAGACACTGAGCTCTGCACTGGCATCATGTGGAAACTATGCAGGCTACCCACGGAGGAAGTTTGCAAGATTAACAATAAGATTGGGTCATGGAGCATGTCTGGGGCAATTTGTGTAGCTGAAATGGAAAATCCATCCAAGCTGTGTGTTTCATGCTGGCGGATACTAGGTCTGCTCCAATATGTAAGCAAGTAGAGAGTTTACATTTGTTTGTCACTTTTTTTGGGCCTGTATTTAAGGGTACAAAATTTTAGATGCTGAGAAAAAGTGCCCAACACTGTAGCTGCTCTGCTGTCCATACTTGGAGATTGGAGTGCAGCCTGAACAGCACTATCAGTTGTTTTTGTTCCGTAATTTATGCGAACTTAGACCTGAAAGGTAAACATAGGACTTTTTAATGGAAAAGTGATTCCTTTTATATCTGCAAGTAGTTATTTGAAGCGAGTGTCAGTGTCTTTGATGTAGACGCAATTGGTTGCTCAGTACAGTCATTGCTCCTATGCACCAGGATTGTTTGAAGGCCATATGGAAAGCATCAGCAGGCAGAACCAGTGGATTCGATGGAGAAAAGGGCACAAAGCAGGGTGCCAACTGCAGCACATGCTTCAACTGCATGAAGGTAGCCATCCACCTGTACTGAATGCCTTTCTTCTGTGACAGGTTGAGAGGACACATCATATGGGCTACTTGTGGGGGAACTTAGAATAATAATTCGCCTTTTCCAAAAAAAAGCTTGCTACTGCTGTAAGTCTTGGGGTTGGCAAAGAAGGTCAATAACTGTGAGATTGTGGTCAGGGATGAGATCTCCATCTTTGTTGAGCAAGTGCCCAAGGTATTCCACTTGTCCCTGGAAAAGTGGAATTTGTCTAATAAACACTTCAGCCCCCCTTCGTGTAATGTGGTAAAAGGGGGTAAGGGTTTCACAAATGGTTCCTGACGCATAGTGCCCATGACAATTAAGTCAGTGAGATAGTCAGTGCACACAGATATGAACATGATTAACTATTCCAGGTATCTCTGAAAGATTGCCAGGGCAAAAGACACCACAAGGCAACTGCTTGAATCTGTATATTTCAAAGGGAATGATGATAATTACAATGCTTTAAACTCCTCTAGTGGTATCTCCAAACATACTTTGGCAAGATCAATCTAAGAAAGATATTTTCCTCTGACATGCTTTGTGAGGGTGCCTTCTGGGCATGGTGTATGGTAAGTTTCCACATGTGCCAGGGCAATAATTGTCTATTTAAAGTCACTGCATAGCTGAAGGGAGCCACCAGGTTCCTTGCAAGGGAGTCACCAGGTTCCTTACCACTACCTCGGACACGACTTAAGCCCTGGTTTTCACAGGTTCTATCAGCACCGTGTCATGGAGGCAATCGAGTCCCTGCTTATCGGCTGTCTGTAATGAGACCTGAATGGATTGTGCCCAGCAAAACTAGGACACTGTGTTATGAAATAAGCAGATATGTGTCCGGAAATTTGGGGCACACCACAGGTTTGAATACAGATGTGAAAGAAGCACAAATGTCATCAAGTTCCTGGAAATGAACTGTGTCACAGTTGACATGGAGAAGCCAAACAATGAGAAGGCATCCAGACTGAAAATATTGCCAGGCAAGTGACTATTGACAACAAACAGCATTGTCAGATGTGCGATCTTTTTGAAAGCAGTAATGAATGTTTATTGACTACGGAGGGGAACTGTGCTGTCACTCTAAGGACAGCAACACACAGAAAGGCAAGACTAATTCTGGGGAGCCTACACTAGCATACATTTGGAGGTTCAATAAAGAAATGGCAGCTCCTGCATCTATCTGGAAACGGACGTGTGTTCACAATGGTAAGGTTGATAAACAACAAGGAAGTGAAAGATTCACCCTGGGGAACAACTGCCGCACTTCATGCACCATTCCATGACAAATGTGGGGAACTGGGTCCAGTTGTCCTGACAGATTATAGCAGACATCACAGGGATGCCCCTCTTTTCCACAATGGGTGCAGTGTACCCAGCGATCTGAATAAGAATTTGCAACTGTCAACATATCATCCCACAATGAGTTGTCCAGCTCAAAGGCCAATAGGTGCACTTATGAATCACAAACCACCTGGATCAGTACATCTCAAATTAAAGAGCCTGCATACGAGCTTTTGCTTGCTGGGTTCACACAAGTGAAATCACAACAGCAATTCAGCTGTTTCAAATCAGTCACCCAAGAGTGATACAGCTGATCTTGTTGCCCACAGTATTGATAACACTCAATTCATAATGCCAATTCATAATGCAACAACATCGAATCACTGCAAATAATAAATCTAAAGCAATGTGCATATCTCCTCAAATGTGAGTGCACAGTATTTGATAGGTGGACCAACTTTTTCAGTGAGACAATCAGCTCAAGGAAAGCCCAAGTGGCCATTGGAGAGCATCATCAGAGATCTAAAAGGCAGTGAAGTACTGCTTCAGCCACTGCAAATAAGTATCCCACTCCTCTTTGGCATCGCTGAAGGGTGGACATGTAGGAGGGTGGCCCTCCACCTGGGAAGTGACTACTACCTGTACTGGGTGAGTACTCTGAATCTTCAGAAGCTGTATTTCTTGGTGGACCAACTCAGTTAGCTGCTGGGACTACTGTTTTAACTGCTGTTACAGAAGCAGCTGTTCCTGTTGCATGAGCATTGTGTCCAGGACAAGCTGCTAACATGTTACCTTGTCGCCAATTATTGTGACTGGAATCTGGCAAAACTAAAGGAAGACTAAAAAAACCTGCAGAGGCTGCCCAACCAGCCTGGAGATGTTACCAGCCAATCACCGAGTTTGGACAGAAGACAACAATGAAGAACAGACAATTAGGGATGGCATGCAAAAAACAAAGTCCAGTGATTAATCCAAACAGAGTAACCAAGACATAGTAAGGCGAAATAACAAGAATAAAGGTCCGTCACAACCAGCAATATGAGTGTGAGGCAAATACAACAGTGAAGGCGAGTATGCATAAGGCCCACTTCGTAGTGCCACTATGAGCATTAATTGGCCAGTGAGACAGGATGTGGCCTTGCGGCACATTGAGGCAAGCACTGCGGACGGTGATACCAGCACTCATAGCTTTAATAGTGCTGCCATTCAGCTGAGCTCAAGCTCCATGCTTTTTGGTGGGCTTTCAAAGTTGCCAGGCTGGGGTACCAGAGTCATCAGCAAAGAGAACGCTTTCTCCAAGTCTTATACTGTTTGAAAACTCATTGATATACTTTAAGTACACTACCCTGAGGCACACATATGTTTATATGTTTCTTGTCTGACAATTGTTTTATTGAAATTTAACATCAACAGGCATGTGAAATATCTATACCTTTTGCACTCCATTTTTCAAGTAAGACTGGAACCACGTTTGCTCTTCCTCTTACACTAAGTGCTTCCAGCTTGTTTAGTATTTTATGGTCAAAAGCCTTGCACAAGTCTAAGATAGTGACTACACAATTATTCTTGTGAAGAGTTTCAAGTAACACTTTTGTGAACTCTGTAATCGCTAATATTGTACGTACTTCTCCCACTTTGGAAAACAAACTACGTTTTCTCAAGAAACTTGGTCTTCATGTAACTCATTAGCATAACTTCCATGATTGATTAAATTATTTATGAGAATGCTGACATTAGTGAAACTGGCCTGTGGTTTTCTATACTCTCTGCATTACCTATCTTTAGTAAGTACACAATTCAGTGTGCTTTAAATCCTCTAGAAAAATAACTGAGCTACAGACTCTATTATGTGTGTCAGTTGGGCTTGTATGTTGTCTATGCATTCCTTCAGGACAAGAGACTGGAACCTCACCTATGCCTGCTAACTTCTTATTTCTTGATTTATTTTACTGTGCCCTACGCCAGAAGAGATGAGCGAGTTTTGTGCAATCATAAAGGTAAGTCCTATTTAGATTGCAATGAGAGTTACGTTACTATTGATTACTTACTAAATATGTGTATTATTGCATGTTTTAAGTCCACTATTTATGTACTATTCCAAAAATTAGGAAAAGCTCACTGAATTGTGTTGTAATGGTATTTTTGTTTATGTTTATGGACAGTAAATGTAGAGAATACTATTTAATTGTTCTTTTTTCTTCCCACCAATTTAAATTGGGTGTATCCCTATATTATTTAATTCATATTTCTAGAACAGAGTGTACATTTTAAGTTGTTTGATTAAAAAACTCTGCACAAGTGGTTTGTTTACATACAGCTGAATATAGGTTACATTTCTGTAAATACGTTTTGTTGTTTATTGGTAATTAGACTGACTTATTTGTAATAGAGCACTGCTTTATCATCAGTGAAATGTGCCTGTCTTGCCACAGAATTGTTAGTTTCCAGGTATGGTGTGATAGATGTTGTAGTTTTTTTTCCAGAGGAGTGACTGTAATGGTGTGGGAAATGCATAGATAAATGAGGCTCTTCAGCAGTTTTGTATGAGAAATAGTAGAGATAGGAAGATAGTGGAACAGGAGAGGTAAATTGCTGCTCTTCCGAGAAGATGCTTTTGTAGGCTTGCAGTTTTGAGGATTTTAGTACAAGCCTGTCTTCAGCTTTATTATTAGCTGACAGTAATGATCAGAGAGGCCAAGCTATTTCAAAAATACTTTTCAATACTCCCTGTTGATATCTGAAAGTACATGACCTAAAAGCAGTGCTGAACTTTTTGATAATCAATCAGAAGTGTATACTATTTGAGCCACAACAAAAGTGTTCAAAATGTTTACGAAATTATTACTGATTTCAGTCTAAACAACTGTGTTGATTATTATTATGTTAATTTCGGAAACTGAGACCCTTTCTAAACATTAGTTAACCTGTTGAAGAAAGTGCCTGTTACTGCCTAGAGAGCAGTACACACATAGGATGATTAACTTCTTATGGATATCTAGCTTTGTTAGTTCAGTAGCTGCAGAGAGAAAATCTCATTCTGGAAACATCCCCCAGGCTGTGGCCAAGCCATGTCTTCGCAATATCCTTTCTTTCAGGAGTGCTAGTTCTGCAAGGTTTGCAGGAGAGCTTCTGTAAAGTTTGGAAGGTAGGAGACAAGGTGCTGGCAGAAGTAAAGCTGTGAGGACGGGGCGTGAGTCGTGCTTGGGTAGTTCAGTTGGTAGAGCACTTGCCCGCGAAAGGCAAAGGTCCCGAGTTCGAGTCTCGGTCCGGCACACAGTTTTAATCTGCCAGGAAGTTTCATATCAGTGCGCACTCCGCTGCAGAGTGAAAATCTCATTCTGGAAACATCCCACAGGCTGTGGCCAAGCCATGTCTCCGCAATATCCTTTCTTTCAGGAGTGCTAGTTCTGCAAGGTTCGCAGGAGAGCTTCTGTAAAGTTTGGAAGGTAGGAGACGAGGTACTGGCAGAAGTAATGCTGTGAGCACGGGGCATGAGTCGTGCTTGGGTAGCTCAGTTGGTAGAGCACTTGCCCGCGAAAGGCAAAGGTCCCGAGTTAGAGTCTTGGTCCGGCACACAGTTTTAATCTGCCAGGAAGTTTCATATCAGCGCACACTCCGCTGCAGAGTGAAAATCTCATTCTGGAAACATCCCCCAGGCTGTGGCTAAGCCATGTCTCCGCAGTATTCTTTCTTTCAGGAGTGCTAGTTCTGCAAGGTTCGCAGGAGAGCTTCTGTAAAGTTTGGAAGGTAGGAGACGAGGTACTGGCAGAAGTAAAGCTGTGAGGACGGGGCGTGAGTCGTGCTTGGGTAGCTCAGTTGGTAGAGCACTTGCCCGTGAAAGGTAAAGGTCCCGAGTTCGAGTCTCAGTCCGGCACACAGTTTTAATCTGCCAGTAAGTTTCAAAATGTTTTAACCACACAAATTAAGGTCAGATATCTACCTTTAAAATATGTGTGATCTCCGATATAAATGTGTGATCCCTCATCCTTTAAGATGGTTCTACAGTAGCAACTGGCACATCCATATGATGAAAGCACTATATGCTGTATTTCAGAGTCCCTACAGCAGTGCTCTATAATGTACACCACTTTGCTGTTCAAAGATTGTAATTCAACTTCAATCTGGTGTACTATATTTTTAAAAGACTGTTCATTTTAATGAGAAATAGGCAATTATAAGCAAATTTCTGTAGTGTCTACACACTATGGTCAGGTACATACTGTATTAAGGCCTCCTACCCATAACAACAGGTACTTGGCTGTGTGTGGCCTTACACCCAATTGCTATACTCTCACCAATTAAGGCCATCAATCTCCCCTTCCTAGTCCTGATGAGGTGCAGACCATGTCAATTACAGCACCATCTCCCGATATCTCAAATGGCACCGTGCAGGGTGCATCCAGTCAACAGTTACCCACGCCATCTCCAGCTTTGCACTGACTCGTTGTACAGAGCAGCCATAACAACTCAATGACGGTCACACTGGTGCTAACAGTTAGGGAATCTATCTTGCTGGGATCAGCACATACAATGCATGTCCTGTCCCTATCTGAGCCACTCCCTGTCCTACCAACTATCAATATCTAATCATCTTTCATGGGATACTGACACAAAGATCCTGAACCCACCATCATATGATTCAGCCCAGCATCAGCTTGAACAATGCTGGTGACCTGAAATTCTTCCCCTAACTTCTCCTGTAACTGACAGCTTACACCTCTGCCTCCTAGCAACACTTCCTAACATTAGTATTATTCCTTCTCATAGGTAGAGTATGCTGTGCATTTGCTATTCCTACAACATCCCCCTCCCTCGTCAACTCTGGTAGTTAGTAACTGTTACTTGTAGACACAAAAGAACTGTCAGACCGCATCCTCCTCCTGCTCGTCTTCCTACCAACTGCCAGTTCCAATCATCCCCTTTATCACTGCTATTCTTCCTCCTCACTAGTTCTCTCCTAGCTTCTTTCTTTCCTGCCCCTCTATTAACTTTTTCCTGTTGCATATCTTCCAGTTCAAAGATAGGGCCTCAGTAACCTCTCCAGAGTACTCCCCACAACATCCCCGTCCAGTGATACCAACTGCAACAGCTCCCACACTGTTTCCCACTGCCGACTTTTCTTTGGCAATCCTCACAGTTTCCACTCTTTTGTTAAATAAGATATCTATAGCACAGAACAAAAACGTAAGTATGTGAAACTAAAAGAATATTCTGAGATACTATTGTTGCTGTTGTGGTCACCAGTTCGAAAACTGGTTGATGCAGTTCTTCACACTATTCAGCCTTTTCATCTCAAGATAACTATTGCATTCTACATTCGAAGCTTATTACTATATTTATTCCTTAGCCACATTTTACAATCTCCTTTTCCACTTCTCTGTATTACGAAAGTGGAGATTCCTGCATACCTCAGTATATGTTCTGTCAACCAATCCCTTCTTTTAGTCAATCACAAATTTTCTTTTCTCCTCAATTCTGATCGGTATCTCCTCATTAGTTATGCAATCTACCTACCTAATCTTCAACATTCTTCTACAGTATCATACTTCAAAAGCTTCTAATCTCTCCTTATCTGAACTGCTTATCATCCATGTTTCACTTCCATACAAAGTTGTACTCCATACAGATACATTCAGAAGACTTCTTAATGTCAAAATTCGTATTAGATGGTAACAAATTCCCCACTTTCATACTTTGACCATCATCAGTTATTTTGTTCCCAAAACACAAAATTCATCTGCTATTTTTAATGTCAAACAATGGTAAATCCAGGATGGAGTGTAACAATATTGGTTGCCCAATGTATGAACTAAATGACAATAAGGTTTGGCTACATTCCTATCTTACTCTCTTCCAAACTATTTTTTTTCCTTTCATGTCTTCCAAATCTTATAATTGCAGTGCAGTTTCTGTAAAAGTAGTTGTTAATCTTTCACTCATTGCATTTTATCCATGCTATCGTAAGAATTTCAAAGTGTATTTCTGTCAACATTTTGAAAAGATTCCTCAAAATCTACAAATATTCTAAATATATGTTTGCCTATCTCTTACCTACCTTCTAGGGTAAGTCAAAGGGTTAGTATTGCCTCGAGGATTCCTACAGTTTTCCTGAAACTAAACTGATCTTCCCCAAGGTCAACCTCTACCAGTTTTTCAGTCCTTCTATAAATAAGTCACATCAGTATTTTGCATTCATCATTTGTTAAACAGATTCCATACTTTGGTAAAAGTCACACCTGTCAACACCTGCCACTCTGGAATTGAAATTATTATGGTTTTCTTGAAGTCTGACTGTATTTCACCTGTTTCACGTATCTTTCACACCAGGTGGAATAATTTTGGCATGGTGGCTCTCTCAGGGATCTGAATAATTCTGAGGGAATGTAATACTGATATTGTTTCGACTTTGTGTTTCAATACCCTGCCAGATTCATGACCATATATCCCAACTCATCTTCTTCTCTTTCCTTTTCTCTTTCTACAGTATTACATTCAGGTTCATTTCCTTTACATAGCCCTTCTAGATATTCCTTTCACATTTCAGCTATCCCTTCTTCTGCCATCTGAGCTGTTAATATTCATACAGTTGTTTCACCCTTATCTATAGGTCTCTCTAATTTTGCTACAGAAAGCATCTGACTTACTCAGATGCATGCACTCTTCTATAGCTTTGCATTTATCCATGAGCCATTACCAATTTGCAATTCTGCATTTCTGCCAGTCTCATATTTAGACATCTATATTTCCTTTTGTCTGCTTCTGCTGTCTGTAACCAATAAATTATGGTCAGGGGCAACATCTGCCCCTGGAAAGGTTTAGCAGTTTAAAATCTGGTTTTGTGATCTCTGTTTTACCATTGTGTAATCTATTTGAAACATCCTGGCATCTCCAGGTCTTTCACGTATATAACCTTTCTGATTCTGAAACCAAGTAGTAATGATAACTAAATTATGCTCTGTGTACCAGCAAAATTCATTTTTTCTTATGAGAACATTCTCGTTAGTGGCTCCTGCCTGAAGATCCAAGTGAGGCACTGTTAGTCCTCCAGTATATTTTATCCAAGAAGAAGCCATCATCATTTAACCATTCAGTAGACCACCTTGAGCTCAGGAAAAACAGCAGTTGTAGTTTTGCCCTGGTTTCAACCATGTACAGTACCGCCATACCAAGGCCATGTTGGCTAATGTTACAAGGCCAGGTCAGTCAGTTATCCACACTGTTACCCCTGCTACTACTGGAAAGACTGCTGCATCTTCACAATTACCCCTACTTTATGGTTGCATCTACAGTATGATTATCTACATTGTTGAGGCACACCAGTCACACCATCTCGGAAAAGCCTATGGTTCATGGGGACATATTACGTTTATTCCAATATAAAAGAATATAACCTCACAACAACATGGTGAGTCTTCTATTAAGTGAGAGTCCAGTAATAGGGGAGACAGGTATTCAAATGAAACATTAAACCAAGTCACATCTAACAGAAATTCAAAACAACATGAGATATTTCCTAAACACAACACAGAGATGTCAAATCTTCACTTGTGTGACAAGATAAAGATACTAGTGCAGGCATTAAGAACGAAAGGTACGTGTAAAATATACATGGATGGAACAGTTCATTATGAGTGTTGAGTTCAGGATGTAACAAAAGTCAAACCTAAATAATCGCTACCCGAAATTCATTTGCACAGGTAAACATTCAACACAATAACGGCTTAAAAATAATAAATATGCATTCAAAACTTGCAACAGATAAAAAAGGGACAAAAATATGATCAAAACTTGATATTTTAATGAGCATTAAAATCACACTTGTCACTTGGTGGCTTCTTTCAACAAATCAGAAGAAAAGAAAGAAAAGATTTTACAGATTTAAAATGAAATGTGTCACAATTCATGAATAAACATGTAAATGAAACCTGGAGCTACACTCAATAGTAAGCCATCAAAAGAAAGATTACCTTTTGAAAAGCCTGAGCATCCAGACCAGAACCCCCAACAATACAAACATCAGATCACTTAGAAAACAGCATTATTGTTAATAACTTTTAGAGATAATTCACCCATGTTCAACAAATATTTGAGAAACTGAAACAATTCCCTAGGATTAGAAATATGGACTGAAACATTCACTGCATCAGGAAGCTGTAATAATGCAGTCCAAATACTACAGACATGTACCTCTTTTTCTGGTCCCATACAAAATTATTTCTAAAGTTCTTCTACATGGCTTGTAACAACAGACTGATCACTTGATTGGTGACCACTTATAAGAATTCAAGAGTTGTGTACCAAATAGATATGGAATCGAAAGATGATATTAACAAGCTGATGATGTATCAGTGCAGCTGTCACCTTGGTGGACGTTAAAAAGGCTTAACACTCTGTCATTGGGCAGCTGGTTTTGACACTCTAGAAGCGTTTATAACTGACAGGAACACCAGAGAAAAATTATGCCAGACTCTTACAGATACGAAATCAAAATTCCGTGATGAAATCTTGGAGCCTTTTGAGATAAATACATGTATCTGTCAGCAGTACACATATATCACATTTAACCAGCTACCATAACATACAAGGATGACCTGTATATGAAACAATCAGTACAGGACATCTGCTTTCATCAGTGACATTGGAAACATGTAAAAAACGCCATAAACAGTATGGTGACTATGATGTGATGTTACTGATGGTTTTTTCAATCATGGCAAGCTATAGATCAGTCTTTCACCGCAACCAGGATTTTTTTGGTATCGCATTTGTTAGCTTTCCAACTCATGACCAAATGTCACCTTCCAACTTAACCTAGACCTCGGGCAAAACTACAGATCAGTCTATCACCACAACCAGTTTCTTTTAGTACTACATTTGTTGGCATTGCCAATTTGCAACCACACTGTCCAACCTAATGTATACCTCGGGCTAAGCACTCACACACCCAGTCTTTCTTTACCTGCATTCACTGACTTCACAACTAACAACAAAAATGTGAATATGTGCATCAGTAAGTGATGCAACAGCAGCAATTATCATTACATCATTGGCCAAAGCTGATAGCACGTATCGAACATTCCTCTTGACCCTAAGGGCCATTCAAAATTTGAAAATTGAATGTCGCTGCGAAGGAACATATTAGGGCACAAGAAGGGTCAAAAGGAAACGGAGACAAATCCCAACAGTTACGAAAAAAATGATACACACAACACTACCACACATGATGAACATTTTCGAGGTCAAAAGGAAAGATGGGCCTGTATTTGGTAATTTTTGCATTGACAGGAGTACGAAGACAACAAAGAAAACCTATCTGGTTCACTGATGTGAAAAGACTTGCACAAGACAAGAGGTATGGGTTGAAATCATGTCCACTGTGACTACGAAATACATGCTGTCATGAATGTAAAAAATTGCATGGGTACATACTAAAAACTATCTCCGACGAGTTATGAACTTAAAGGTGTAGGGCGTAAAATACAAAACTAGAAATATAAACAATGCCACAAACTTAAGTATGGATTTTACCCTTAAGATGTCTGTTGAGCTACGTGGTATACGTTTGGGGATAGTGAACTCCACAACTTCCTTTTTGTAACATGCGGATGTTGAAAGCTTTGTTTCAAGGGCGCTTCTGTTTGGTATATTCCTGCAAGGAAAAACGGATGAATTCAAGTCAATTTGTAGCGGATACGCATTAGTACATCAGAACTACGGGTTCCAACCTCAAAAATGTATGTGCCTTTCGAAAATTATTCATATTGGAATTTGCTATTGGCAGTGTAAATCAGTTCTGGTTCAGTAACATCTCCAGCTGCTACAATCAGAAGATACGAATTGTACTCTGTTACCAGTTTGTCTTTTCCACCCCTTCGCGCAACTTCGTACAACAATTACCATTTACCCAAAACATAATAGATCGCCAACCTTACAGCACGGAATGCAGATGAAGATACCTTACAATACACAGATACATGTGGCACGAGTATTAAACTGGAAACGAGTTTAGCCAGCTATGATACGAGACCATGTCGTTCTTCGTCTACTTTCACAAAACTAAAATATTAAAACTTAGAACGACCATGTAATAACTATAATATGAGCAGTTTCCCTTCTCTTCAAATGTAGTAATGTAAATAGTTTTCATGCAATAACTGAAAACTTTTTTTAAAAAAGTGGCATGTTAACTTTATGATCACGCATGTACAGATATCGTATTTTGTCGTGACGTAAATATGTTTACAGTTGAACAGTTTGCATTCTGACAGGCTTACTGATGTATTATCTTTCATAGAGCTCTTTGCTTGAGTCCAAAGGCTTGTGAGTTGCGATTCTTGTGTTTGCCGGTACGTTACGTTTCGATTGATGTTTGTTTTGAATGTGTTGTAAATTTGGTTCGGTGGCCTGGAGAACGCGTATGTATATACTTTATAGAGATTAATGGTAAAAATAGAAGTTAATATGTACGTTGTTTGGAGCGATGATTTCATATTTAATTTTCGAAATCCAAGTTGGTAACTTGTGTGTTGATGCAAGACAAGTACTTATATAGAATTCTTATTTTTGTAAGCAGTTGCTGGATCAGATATTGTGCGACCTATAGTTATGATTCTATTGATCTTGTATTAAATATGCTACTTAACATGGACATAAACCGAAACATGCTTGGGAATTGTAGCCTGGGAAAAAGAAATATTTGGCTTCCTACTGAAAGGCAACACTTCATGATAGAGAACAAAGTAGAAGAGCTAATTCACCGCGTTATAAAGATTGCCCAGTTTCGAAGATTGGTTCAAGCTGTAGAAGTACGTTCCAAGATAATTATGAATATTTAGCCTAATTGTTTCATTATGCATTGCATACGTGGGATGAAAGTGATCGGGTTTATGTCGCCGTAAGTAAAAATTATATTTATGATAGATCATGGTTCGAAGGTGTAATGAAATTGAAAACCTTGCCGCTTCTTCCCTTGGTTTATTTGATATTATGTGATCTATCATTTGTACCGTTTGAAGGTTTTTTTTGTCGAATTTAAACGTATAATTTAATTCTTTGTGATTGGTAGAATATGTTACTTTATTTTCATCTGATTAAATGTAAATTCTGCCTGGCTCTTGTTAGTGAGATGATATATTGGATACACAGGCTTCAGATAACATCCAGCTGTGGATTAAGGTGTGTCCTGGGATTGCTCCTTTGAAAAGGACGCTTTTGATTTCCTTATCCATGTGGTTCACAGTACAATAATGACATAGCTTAATGTGCGTCACCAAAGGCCCTTAAGTTAGCCTTACATGTGATTTACATTTCCGAATATAGCTGTTCCTGTTGGCATTGGCATTTGTTGAAATGGATGCCTTCCTTTTACTTTTGTTATTTCACAATTTTATTTTGCCCTGTATGTTCCTGTCGTGTTACCGCCCCCCCCCCCCTCCCCCATGTGTTACAAATAGTTTTTTTTTTTTTTTTTTTTTTTCTTTCAATATCTTATTTGTTCATGATGCTGTCTGCACCCTCATTCAGGGTCCTCGGAAAGAGAAGATATGCCAAAGTGTGCAAGGAAATTTATTTTGAGCCACATTGGACCTCTTTTCCAGCACCACTTCCTACCTAATTTTTGGTATGTTCTCCTTCTTTCATATTACTTTTCCCCTCAGGACCACTATTTTCTTTTTCAATTATGTTTGCATACTGTTGATTTGTATTTTGTTATGCTTCTACTTCTGTCTCTCCTCCTTTTATCTTTGGCTTGTAATCCTCTCTCCCCTTCTAAATGTCATGTACTTATTCGCTGTGCACCAGGTATCTCATTCATTCTTTCGTGGTACTGCTGCCTCTTCCTTTTCTCTGTCATGAGTGAACTTCCTGGTTACAAAGCCTTGCATCCTCTAACCATTTGCACCCTCTCTTTTTTGGACAAAGGTGCTGGTAAATAGATTTTTCGTCTTGTTATTAAATAGTAATCTTAATGGTGTAGTAGTACTTACTTTTTTTCTAAATAAGATTGAGTTATTACATATAGGCCCTAATTTTAACTGACTGTACCCCGCTGTATTAATTTCCAATAACTGAAGACACAGGTGACCAGACAGGAAATTAGGCGATGTAATTGTTCTAGAGTATAGTTTTTTTATTGTTTTGATTGCATCTATTTTTTGTTCATGTAATAACATTCTCTTGATTTCCTTGCCTTTTTTTTCTAAGTTGTCATGTTATGTAAAATATTTGGAGGCTTATGAGTATTTACCCTGTCTCTCATATCTTTATTCTGTAACTTCCCTTACTCATCATCATCATCATCTTGGACAGTTTCCAGCCCCTGGCTGGGTCTGTCGGGAACACAAGCCTCTCCATCGTGTTCTGTCTTTCCACCATTCCCCCTCTTCCACCTTCGTCCAGTTCTCTCCTCTTCTCGTCACACATTCCTTCACTCCCTTCACCCATCTATCTCTTGGTCTTCCCCTGGGCCTCTTCCCCTCCAGTTGCAGATCAAACATCCTCTTTGGAATTCTTCCCTCATCCATTCTCTTCATGTGTCCATACCACTGCAGTCTTGATTTTTCTATCCTGTCCTGTACTGGTTCCTCCTTTAGTCTTTCCCTCACATACACATTTCGCAATCTGTCTCGTCTTGTTACACTCAACTTGCTCCTCTGGAACTTCATTTCACTAGCTTGTATTCTACTTTTGTCGCTTTTGTGCATTACCCATGTCTCACTTCCGTATGCCAATATGGGGACAAAGTAGGTTCGGTATATAATTCCCTTGGATTTCTGTGGCACCTCCTTGCTCCAAATAAGCCCCCTAATGCATTTGAAGAACTGCCCTGCTTTTCTGCACCTTTCATTTATTTCCATTGCGTTTCCCCCCTTACTTTCAATCATGCTTCCCAGGTACTTGAAGTTCTCTACCACTTGTAGTTTTTCCCCTCCACAAGTTATATCCACATTTGGC
Organism: Schistocerca serialis cubense; assembly: GCF_023864345.2. Taxonomy (NCBI): domain Eukaryota; kingdom Metazoa; phylum Arthropoda; class Insecta; order Orthoptera; family Acrididae; genus Schistocerca; species Schistocerca serialis. The sequence goes on from NC_064638.1 coordinate 388,786,549, forward strand.
CTTTTCTTCTTCCTTGTTGTGACAATTATTTCACTTTTCTTTGCAGAGAAATGCATTCCATATTGTGCTGCCATTGCCTCCCATACATCTAACTGCTCTTGCACCTCCTTCTCGCAATTTCCCCATAACATCAGGTCATCGGCAAAAAGCACTGCTTTCATTTTATGATCTCCAATTGCATCTAATACTTGCTGTAGGATTTCATCCATAACAATAATAAACAATAAAGGTGAAAGTGCACTTCCCTGTCGCAGCCCATTTTCCAGCTTGAACCATGCAGTACGTTCCCTCCCCACTTTCACACAACTCTCACTTCCCTCATACATTTTTCTGACTTTTCGTGTTATCTCTTCATCTATCCCTTTTGCGTTCAGCACATCCCAGAGCTTGTCCCTATAGATACTGTCATACGCCTTCTCAATATCTAAAAAGGCCATGATTAAGTCCTTCCCGTACTCATAGTGCCTTTCCTGCAGTTGCCTTACCGCAAATATGAGGTCTGTTGTTGATCTTCCCGGTCTGAAACCATACTGCTCCTCTTGCAGTCTTCTTTCAATACTGCTTCTTATTCTCTTCTCCAGGATCTTTTCATAGATTTTTCCACAGTGGCATAGCAGGGTGATTCCTCTGTAGTTCTCACATCTCCTTTTATCCCCTTTCTTGAAGATCGGGACTATAATTCCTTTCTTCCAATCCTCAGGAATTCTGTTCTCCTTTCACACCACCCTCAGCACTCTGTATAGCCACTGGGTTCCTACTTCTCCTGCTGCTCGTATCATATCCACTGTTACTTTGTCCCAACCTGGTGCCTTGCCCCCTTTCATCCTCTTTATGGCTTCTTCCACTTCATTCCAAGTTAGATCATCAATTTCCCCACTATTATAATCGTCTGCTGCCTTAGGCTCTCCATCGCTGTTAGTTACCTGCTTGATGGCATTCAACAGATCTTCAAAGTACTCCTTCCAAATCTTTTTGAGCTCATGCATTTCCTTCACAACTCTTCCATTATTATCCATGATCTTCAGGCACTCGCTTCTGTCGTTCCTCTTATTTCTTACCATGGTGTAAAGTACTTTTTTGTTCCCTTCACTGTCCTCTTCTAACATTCTTGTCCATTTTTCCATGCACTTCTTCTTCTCCGCCCTTACTATGGTCTGTGCCGCTTTCTTGCTTCCTTTATATTTTACCCTAGCTTCCTCTGTTCGGGTCTGGAACCATTCTCTGAAGGCATTGTTCTTTCGAAGTACTGCCTCTTTACATATGTTGTTCCACCATGGGGTTTCCTTACTTCTCCTCTTTGTGCTAGTTCTTCCGCACACAGTCTCAGCTGCCTCAACTAGAGCCCTCTTAAAATCTCCCCATTCTTCTTCCACTGTTCTCTGATCTTCCTTTGGCAGCTTCTTCCTGATCAGTGTCTGGTACTGGGTCCTCCGTTCATCCTCTTTTAGCATCCATGTCTTCAACCTTTTCTCCTGTATGTCTGTTGCCCTCCTATCTTTTTTCTCTCTCAGGGTGGCTACCAACAGCCGATGGTCACTGTCTAAGGCCTCAGATGGAATGACCTTAACATCTGTGAGGCTGCTCATCATCTGCCTATCCACTAGTACATAGTCTACTACTGAAGTTTGGGACCAGTCTCCACTGTACCAAGTTATTTTGTTGCTACTTCTCTTCTTGTACCAGGAATTTGCGATTGCCAGCCCATTCCTCTTGCAGAATTCCAGCAACAATTTTCCTTCTCTATTTCGGTTCCCCCAGCCCTCTGGTCCCATTATCTCCTCGAATCCTTTCCTGTCTGTGCCAACATGTGCATTGAGGTCCCCTATTATAATCTGATTACCTCCATTTAGCTGCTTTTGCATGTCATCTTCAAATTCCTCCTTCTCCTTTTTTGTACACCCCACCTGTGGGGCATATGCTTGGATGATTTCAATGCTTTTTCCTTTCACTTGTACTCTGGCTTTTATCATTCGATCATTGATACCTTCCACCTCCTCCTGCAGACCCTCTCTGACCACTATTGCCACTCCATTTCTTCCCCTCTCATTCCCTATCCAGTACAGTTTACATCCTTTACTTAGTGGTTTTTCCCCAACTCCTCTCCACCTAGTCTCAGCAAGTCTCAAGATGTCCAATTTCCTCCTTTCCATCATTTCTACAATTTCTTCTAACTTCCCAGTTAGAGTCCTTACGTTTAAGGTGCCCAGTCGTAAACCATCTCGTAATCCTTTTCCATTGCTTGGTCGGTTTCCTTTAAATCCGTTCCGTGATCCGAGGCATGTTCCCTTTTTGAAAGCAGTTGATTTATCCACTACTGGCTTGCTAGGCCTATCGCAGCTTCACCAGAGCCCCGTTAGCCGTCACGTTTCAGGGTTCCCATAGGGCCTTCCCAGCTACCTTAGCGGTCCTGGGGCACACGAAGTCCCCGCCGTACATCGCCCCTATAGGCAGTCCCCTACTTTGTGCCGTTGCCCATCTCCCACGACTTGGACGAGGGGTTGGACTTATGGGAGACTTCCCTTACTACATTTGTGAAATTTTTTGAGATCAATACAATTTTTTTATAATAGTAATTGTAATGATGATTGTGACTTTTATGAATATAGTAAGAAAAGTTCTGGCAGATAGTAAATACTTTAGGAGTAAAGGAGACCACTTACCGAACAGGAGAAGAGATCAGTCGTTGACAGGTGCAGGAGGAAGGAGGGATGCTTAATCTCAGGCTAAGTCCTTTAGAGTTCAAAAATACACATCCCTGTGTGTGTGTGTGTGTGTGTGTGTGTGTGTGTGTGTGTGTGTGTGTGTGTGAGCAGCCCACATCTGGCAATGTATATTCAGACCCAACTTCAGGTCTTAACAAACATGAATAACGAACTGTCTGGTAAACTACTTATGGATGACGATGAACTTGTTTCTTATAAACAATGGACACACATGGATCGCACAAGTTTTGAAACAAAGCAAAGTACAGGGAAAGATTTTGTTGAAATGTTTTGTCAAAAACCGGACAAACTGACCACACACAGCTTCACAGCAACAGCACACTCAGCTTATCTCCAGTTTTGTAAGGATAATTTGAAACAAGATGAAATTATAGTAATACTAGAATTTTCTGAAAATGATGCATTTATAGTTCAAGATGCCATCCAAGGATATCATTGGGACAACAGTCAAGCAACTCTCCAGCCATTTGCGATTTACAATAGAGGTGAATTACGTGATGTGTCTGCCATGAACCTGTGCGTTTTTAGTGACTTAATTCATGATGCCATTGCAGTTCATGCCCACATTCGCACTGTCATGGCATATGTGAAAAACAAGCTGCCTCACATACATTTTGCGAAATACTTCAGTGATGAGGCAGCTAGTCAGTGCAAAAACTGTAAAAATCTCAAAAATTTGTGCATGCATTACCATAATTTTCAGATTCACGCAGAATGGAATTTTTTCACAAGAAGTCATGGTAAAAATGTATGTGATGGTATTGGTGCTACCATTAAGTGCATGGCATCACGAGCTAGTGTGCAGCACCCTACAGAAGGTCGCATTCTAACACCTCTTCAATTATTTACCTGGGTACAGAAAAATATCTATGGCATACAATCATTCTATGTTTCGAAAGATGAGGTGAAATCAGTCGAAGAGTTGCTAAAAAGCAGACTAGAACACGTTAAAACTGTTGCAGGCACAAGGAGCCATCATCACTTCTCTCCAGCGGACTCTGACAATGTGCAGATGAGCAGACTGTCCAGTTATAACTATAGGTTCATGCACAACGTGTCTCTTCACAGTGTGTCTGATTCAGGATTCAGAAGCAAAAGCAGCAACATACAACCAGGTTGCTATGTTATTGCTGTTTATGATGACAAATGGTACGTAGGATGTGTTGCAGAGTGCTGTGAAGCAGAAGGTGATGTACTTGTGAACTTCATGGCACCAGCAGGACCAGCAAGATCATTTCATTGGCCATGTTTGGCAGACAGGCGTTGAATTCCTTTCGAATATATTCTTATGACAGTTCCAGTTCCTACCAGTGTCAGGAAGACAGTACAGTTTGCCACTCAATGTACAGAGTACAGTAGCTAAAGTGTGGGAGAACTTCTGTTCGAAGCACAATCGACTGGTTTTTAGCAGTTAAGATGCAGTAAACATTAATGATAGGTTGTGTTAATTTGTCTATTGTTGTTGCTTAGTGTTTAAACAGTTGTGGGAGAGGATAAGAAGAGGTAGAACAGTTTACGATATGTTTTTACAAAATTTTGTTGTGGAACAGTGTCCAGTACATCTGTCAACTTCCATTGTACACAAATGTCTTGCAATAACATGCTGAAATTTTGAGATATATATCATTATGGTCTACTTATGCAGTGTGTTAAATTTGGCTTGGATTCCACTTGTCCCTTTTGTGCTACCACACTTAGAAAATCCATGTTTTTCAGGTAATTTTTCAAATTTTTGTATTTTCATGTGCTTGTAACTTGGTTTTTGTGACTGATATGGGCATGATGAGTTTTGTGTGTGTTTAGGCCACATTAAGCTTACCACAAATTTTTTTTTTTACCCTTTTTGAGTGAATTATATTTGGCATAGAGGGCACCTTCAATATGTACCTTTTAACGTATTATATTTTTTTAATCACATTTTGGAATTTTTTGTTTTCTCTCAGAAATATGTTGTTGGTGTTTTGATTCATGGGGTGTGTTCTCTAAATGGATGTTACTGGGTTGTAAAAATTTCACTGGACTGTGTGGAATAGTTCCAAAGTTATTAAGACCTGAAGTTGGGTCTGTAGATAGATTGCCAGATGCGGGTTGCAATTTTTGGGCCACGCCACCTTCTTTCACAAGTCATAATTCTGGAATTAATTGGCAGGGGAAACTAATACTTTGTACTTGAGTGTTCCACACATGGTAAAATTAGTGTACTGAATTTCAGTCAAATCTGAGACTATGAGCTGGAGCCCCTGGTTGAACTGACATGGAATGACCCCTCTTTCTCTTTTGCATGTGTCTGTTTACAGCCTAATGCTTCTGTTATTCAGTGAGTGGTGTGTCCTTTACTCCTGAAATATTTACTTTCCGAAAAAAAATTATTGGGTATTTCTATAACGAAATGAAATTACTTTTCAGGGGCAGCTCACAGGAAACTCAAGATTCAAATGATGACATAAATTTCTATTTCTGGAAGAAAAACTGCTTGTTGTGGGCTACAGATGGTATTGGGGAAAGTTAGTATGATGGCTGATGATGGATATGAAAAAGTTCGCAAAATTAAATCTTTACTGGCAGAGTGCATGGTACCACCAAAGGAATCACAGTTCTTAAATTTAGATAGGTTAGTATATCATTGACAGGAATTAAATTGTTTGTGCACCAATGTTTGTTAAAATAGTTGTTTGGTGTAATGTGATGGTGATACTCTTGTTTTTCTACTGATGGTGCTATTGTGGAACTTTTGTTGACTGTAGTACAATGTCAATGACTACATGATATGGGTGATGGCCCCCTCGCTAATCAAAAAAGGAAGTTTGCATTCTCAAAAAAACGTTTTGTACAAGTGTCTTTAGGGCGTGAAGTAATTTTCAATAACATAAGAAACATAAGTCATGATTGGAATGTTGTTGTTATATTATTGAAACAAGGAGATTATGGAAGTGTCTGATTCCACCCTTCTGCTTTGACCCATGACTTCATCAGTATGGCAGAAATGGATAATCTAAGTTCTCCAATATGGCGTCAATGATGTCACCACATACACACGGCAACAAACACGAAAATACGTATAAATAAAACAATAACATGTATCTCATAAAATACAATCAAACTAATGGGACAACTGTGGGAAACTGGGGATTTTAGGTAGGGGACAAGCTAAATATAACAGAAAAAAAACACATCACGATCCCAAAAACTCACAAAATGATGAAAAAAAAAATTACAAAATCTACAGGAATTGGACACTTCCCTAGGCCTATTTAGGTCAACCGCAGCTGGTGATACCAAAACACCAACGCCTACAGCAAACAATATGGAAATTGGAATCGGACATTTCCCTTAGCCACAGCTGGCAATACCAAAACACTAGTACCCACACATAAAACTACGAAAATTTGAATCGGTACCTATATAGGTCAACCATAGCTATTGATACGAAAAAAACCAACACCTACAACTACGAAACACACACGCACGCACACACACACACACACACACACACACACACACACACACACACACACACACACACACACTCAGGGCACCATCAAACACAACAAAACGACATCTGCAAACACAACCAACTCATAAACTCCGCGCCTTAACGACGTCACACACCAAACACCCTTACACTATGGGTCAAAGCAGCCGGGTGGAGTCGGATGCTTCTGTTGACCTGAAACAAGTTACTGTGCATCCACAGTGTGTGCTAAATGAAAGGACTGTCTATTGAACATTATTCAGATAGGTACAAGAAAGCGACAGCTGCTTTACAGCAGGATTACGATTTTCTATGAAGCAAAGCATGACGTGAACAACAACCTGCATTATTAATTTGTAATAACTAATGGAGAAAATATCTTAGCAGAATGCTACTGATGTATGGCTTATGTAGCTGTTAAAGATGAAGTGAAGACTGCTTATAAATTGTGTGGCTTTGTTAATTAGATCGAGAGTTTGAACTGATGGTACTAAATTAGTAATAAATTGCCTTAGAGGAGGTAAATCAAGATTTAAATTTTGTAAAGTAAGTATTCTACAAAACTTTGATGGTACTTTAAATTTTTGTCTTCGACACCCCAGCTTAAGTTAAAATATTATCCACACCATTTAAGTGCTAATTCTCAATAGAACTTGATATTTCTAGAAAAAGTCAGTTATTAATGTTAAGTGAAATATTTCAGTAGGAACTATAGCAAAATTTTAATAATTCCAGTATTTGCATCACAGTGCATGGAGAGTATAAGTGATAGACTTTTTAAATTTTTGCCAAGAAGTACAGCTTTATGCTGCAGCACCAAAAGGGGAACACAAGAAAGCTCAGAGTTTCGAGAAGAGTGATGGAACAAATTTAAGTGGTTTTTCATTAATTCTGCTAGTTACAAATGTAATGCTTACCTGGTCCAATTTTCTGAAAACAATTGCGAACTACAGAAAGTTGTACCTCATGGTTAATGAGGGACTATTTAGTTAGAGACTGCAAGGATACTTCAAAAATTTGTAAATCAATTAAAGCAACCAACCTTTAAATACATTATGTTTTGCCATATAAATAAAAAAACTCTTTAGCAACTGAATTTCTTTATGTGCACCAAACTTGTTTCGCTAGTTCATTCCAGGTATCTTCAGTTGTGTATTATAGACCTCTGAAGATACCTAGCATGAATGGGTGTAACATGTTCGCTACTCGTAAATACTTTGTTATGAAAGACAGAATTTTCATTAAAAACCATAACTGGAGTAGTAACTAAGAAGATATGACAGTAAATATTAACAGTATTTTAAATGCAAGATAAAAAAAATTGAAAAAGATAACAAAATGGAAAGATGAATCCAAGAAAGTGTAAAAATTCAAGAGAGAGGGCTGTGAAATAAAAATTTTTACACCTAAGTGAAACAGACATACCTACCTTGGCGTGTGGTAGCTGGGATGAAGGTGTGGGTGTTAACAGCTTGTTGTAAGCATTAATACAAATTCTAACAGCGTTGGTTGTTTCATTAGACTGTGCGAATTACCGGCATGAAGATCTTAGTCATCTGACCAAAAAATAGGTGAAAAAAGTTTTTGGAAATTGCAACTCCAGGATGGCTTTCAGCAACAGTGAAGGAAGAAGGATTAATATTGGTAACAGTACACGAAGATGGATAAATTGAAAACGTACAGTACCCAGAAATTTTAACAGTACACGAAGATGGATAAATTGAAAACGTACAGTACCCAGAAATTTGATGGTAAAAATTTCCAACTGTGGAAATATCAGTCACAAATTATTTTTCATGCTGAAAAAGTGCTCGATATCGTTGAGAGGAAACCGAGGCCAAATGAAGTTGGTGAGAGTCAAACTGCTTGGGACGACTTAAATGCGAAGGCGATACTCATTCTATCTACTGCGATGGAAATTGACCGATTGCAGTCTGTTATGACATGCACAAGCACAGCGGAAATGTGGGCCAGACTAAAGAGTATTCTTGGACAGCGGTCCACAGTTAATGAAATGGCCTTGAAGCAGAAATTTTTCGATTACTGAATGTTGCCAACAGACACAATCACACAACACATCAGTCAGGTTGAGTCCTTAGCACAAGCATTAGCTGATGCTGGGGAACGTGTCACAGAAGCTGACAAAATGGCTAAAATTTTGGGAAGTCTGCCAGCAAAGTTTAGTTTTTTCATCTGCCTGGGACTCTTGTGCTGAAGATCAACAAATGTTCCATAATTTGACTTTAAAGGTTATTGAAAGAAGAACAAAAACTTTTACAATGTGGTGAAAACTCAACACCCTTTGCAGCAGCTAATGTGGACAAAATGCGCAAGTTCAGTTCAAATACCAGTAACAACAATACGTCTAACATGGTCAGTAGAAAAGACATTGAATGTTATTACTGTCACAAAAAGGGACATTTTAAATCTGAGTGCAGAAAACTTATAGCAAAACTTAATATGAAAACTGATACGTCTGAGCACCAAGCTTTGAGTGCAGAACATTTGTATGTTTTTGCTGCAGGTTGCGAAAACATTTGGTTAGCTAACAGTGCTAACTGCACCAAAACGTATGACGTCACACAAAGAGTGATTCAACACATTTAAGCCAATTCGGTCGGATGACTCATTTTTTCAGATTGGAGACAACTTGATCATCAAAGCAAAAGGCATTGGATGAATTGAAGTAGTGTCATTAGTTGAGGGCAAATGGCAACCTCACACTTTGGAAAACATATTAGATATTCCTAAGCCAAAGAAAAATTTATTTTCAGTGGCAGCAGTCACAAAAGGAGGAATTAAAGTAATTTTTTACAACAAGAGAATGGAAGTTTGTTGTTCAGGTCTAATTGCAGCAGGAATTAAGATGGACAATCAGTGTTATCAAATGTTTAAATGTCCAGATCCTGCTTCCCTGAATTCTGCCATGATTTGGCATGACAGACTTGGGCACATTAATTTCAATGGTCTCAAGCATATGGCTGATCAGAAATTAATACTTGGTTGCAACATGAAGAAAGTTGAAAAACTAAATTTTGAACCGTGTTAGTATGGCAAGATGAAAAGAAAATCTTTTATTCAAATTTGGAATCAAGATGGAAAGTTCCTGGTGAATTTATTCATGTAGATTTGAGTGGATGGATGAGAAAACCGTCTCTTGGAGGTGTACAGTAGGACAAAGTTTAAAGGATGATTGCACTTCATACAGGTTTGTGTGTTTTCTTAAAAGTAAGCATGATATTTTTCCTGTGTTTTTGGTATTTCAGAGACTGGTTGAAAGAAAAACTGGAAACAACATCAAAAGTTCTGAGAAGTGACAATGGAACTGAATTCATAAATAAGCAATTTGAAGATTATTTCAAACATAAGGGTATAATACTTGAGAAAACAAGTCCCTATACACCTTAACAGAATGGCTGAATTGAATGAGAAAACAGGTCCAATGCTGAGTGTGCACACACTATGTTATTAAGTACTGACTTGTCTCACAAATTGTGGGCAGAGGCAGTTTGATATTAAGACTGCATTCCTGAATGGGGATTTGGAAGAAGAATTTTACATGGAGCAACCAAAAGGTTTTGTTGTAGAAGGCCCAAATAATGTTTGCGATCTGAAGAAGAGCCGATATGGACTCAAAGAATCACCACATTGTTGGAATAAAAAAATTTGTACAGTTTCTGACAATGTTTGGCTTTGTGCAGCTGAATGCAGACAAATGTGTTTTCCATGCTTTACCTGGCACTTTGTGGATGATGGCTTGCTTATTTGTAAGTCTCCAAAAATACTGGAAAATGTTTTGTCAGCACTGGGAACAATGTTTGAAATTACTGTGGGCAATGGAAAGTACTTCTGTGGATTGGCAATTGAACATAGCTCTTCTACAAAAGAAATGTATATAGGCCAGCAAAGATCAATTGTTTACTTCAGAATTTCAACATGGATGATTCAAAACTGAAAACCACTCCTTTTGATGTTGGAACCATGTTGCACAGTGGACAGTCTCCTGCAAACCAACATGAGGTAAAGGAGCCGGAAAGCAAACCTTATCGGCAGGCAGTCGGCAGCTTAACGTTTGCAGCAATTGTCTCACGGCAAGACATCATGTTCGCTGTGCGCATGGTGAGTAGGTTTTTACATAATCCGGGTCTTGATCATTGGCATGCTTTTAAAAGGATTATGAAGTATCTACAGGGGACCAGGGACCTGACCATAAGGTACAAAGCTGACTACTGGACTGGGGGTCTACTCAGATGCCGACTTTGTTGGTGACTGTGACACTTGTCGGTCAACAATAGGCTATGTGAGCTTGTTGGCGGGTGGGCCTGTGACATGATGTTCATGTTGGCAGAAATGTGTAAGCAGATCAACAATGGAGGCCGAATACAGAGCAGCTTATGATGCTGCTACTGAAGTTGTTTGGTTGCATGGTTTTCTCAATGAACTTGGTTTTCAGTTAGACAAACCAACAACACTCCATGTTGACAATCAAAGTGCTGTTCGCCTGATTAAAAACACACAACATCACAAACACACCAAGCACATTGACATTAAATACCATTATATACATGAACATGTTGAAAATAATGAGATTCAAGTCTATTATATTTATTCTGATAAAGAATTGGCAGACTTATTCACAAAACCTTTAACTAGAGACAAATTCATATCAAATAGAAAAGCTCTGTCAATGATCTCAAAACCTTAATAAAGCTCTGTCAATGATCTCAAAACCTTAATAAAGCAAGAGTGAGAGTGTTGATAATAAAGCTCTGTCAATGATCTCAAAACCTTAATAAAGCAAGAGTGAGAGTGTTGATAGCAGTGAGTTTGTTACGTTGAGCAGGCGATTCGATGTCCATACATGCCTTGCAGCATGACACGTTTTGGTGTAAAAGGAGGTTGCTATGCCTGTGTGTGCAAATGTCTTGGGTAGACCAAAGGCGTCATGCTGTCATCACCGCCTCCCTCCAGACTATACGGGCACAATATACATGTGGCCAGAATAAGCCCATATTAATGCTTCCTACATGCTCATATTTAGATTGGTCTCCCCCGTAACACCCTTTTCTGGCAATCTACTGCAAATATATGGAATAGGGAAATAAGGACGTACAATGAATGAAGATTCCTGCTGGAACAGCCAGCATATTTCAACTACTTGATGTTTACACATTCAGACCGTGGAAGAATTTTCTAAAACAGTTCTCTGATGTAATCCTACTATAAGGCTATGATGTAAATATGCACCTGAAAATTCAATCTTTGATTCATAATCAGTTCGTTTTGTGAACATGTTTAGCTATGCGTGGTTCAAAAAGGGATACACACAGAAAAACGTGATACTTGTGAACTTCCTGTTAATTGTTGCCTTAAAAATTATGGTAATGCTGTAAACTGTGCAATAATATTGCAATAATCAGATGTGCATGATGCACAATTTCTATGTGTGTGCAGCACTCCTTTGCAGTTGATAATACGACACCCCCTTATTATTGCACTGACTATCAAAGATGATGCAACACAACCTAAATACGGAAAAATAACAAAGTAGATGTCAAACGTAATATCCAAAAACAAACAACAAAAGTAATGAAACAAAATAAACAACAAACGAATAAAACAAAGACCATGAAAATGAAAACCTCGATATTGCTTATTCCCGAACTCGACAGAGTGTGAGATGTTATTATTTCAATTAAATCCTTCAGGAGCCTGTCTTTTATGGTTACACTGTGAAATTGCAAACAACACTATCACCAAGTATGACAAATGTCGTATGGCGGACAGAGCGTGCGTATTGCGGTATGTAGGGCTACTTCTAACTTATATCTAACTGCTGCGACCTTGGGATGTAACTTTATTATATATGGTTGAATTTGTTGTTAAATACGCTATTAGATATACTACACACAAACTTTTTGCCATTTCAAAAATACTGAGGTGGGGGGAGGATTTTGAAACATAACAAAATGTTTAAATGCAGAATTGCACATTTGTAAAGTACAGTAGCAACCATGAAGATTGGTTTCAACATTTTTGTTATATCTCCAACTGTTTCGATCATATATACTCAGAAAGGTAACTACAGCATTTTCTTTGGGAGGGTTTTCACCACTTCCGTGGTCACATCGACACACACAAAAAAATACGTGTCTCATATTTTCACCTAGACTACAACATATTCGAAGTGTATCGGAATCGGCGAATGGCACATGGGTAGTATTACTTCGTCATTATCAAAGGTGGGGGTAAACTTACAGGTCCTTCTGTCGACCAGCAGACTCACTTCCAAATGTAACTGAAAACTTCAGAGTAAACCTAAGTAGACTAGACATAAGCTCTCCAGTCATACTATCATCATCAGAAGAGACTTTAATCATTCAACAACCAGTTTAATCATTCAACAACCAGTTAAGAAAATTACAGTTTGTAAGTGGTGGATGTGACAAGACGTCCAATGAAACATTACTCAATGTTCTCTCTGAAAACCACCTTGAAAAATTGCTTGGGAGCTCAAGCATGATGAAAACATATTGGATGTAATAGCAACAAATAGAACTGCTCTCTTTGAAGGTGTTCACATTGAAACTGGTATCGGTGACCATGAGGCATTTGTAGCAACAATGTTTACCAAAGTACAAAGGCGGCTAAACAAGTAGTAGGATTTATATCCTCAGCAAACTATACTAAGGGAGAGTAGTATCGTATCTCGGTAAGGAACTTTAGAGGAATGTATAGAACTGTATGGCTCCTGTTTAGAACAATAGTTGACCGTGCTCTTTACGTATGTATATGTACCTAGTAGAACTGTTCATGATGATAGGAGACCCTCAGTGGTATACAGTCACTGTAATGAAACAGACTATGATGTGATAGATGTAAAACAAAGCATAGGGCTATAAACATAGATATGCTGATTGAAATGCATTTGGTTATCAAGAGACTAATGTGTCAACCCTTCAATGACTACCATAACAGAATATTATTGAAGAATATCACAAAACTGGAAGAAATTCTGGTCATATGTAAATGCTGTTAGTGCACCAAAGTCAGTGTCCATACAATCATACACACGTCAAAACAAGTTTTGCATCACCTCAGTTCCGAGAGTTCCGGAACCTGTACAGAAAATTGGAATAGAGATCAACATAAACATCATTTCCACCCTTTTTATTTCTCATGAAAACCACACATTGCACGTTGGACCACCATACAGAGAGACCTTCAGAGGTGGTGGTCCACATTGCTGCACACAAGTACCTGTGATACCCAGTAGCATGTCCTCATGCATTGATGCACGCCTGTATTCATCATGGCATACTATCCACAAGTTTATCAAGGCACTGTTGGTCTAGATTGTCCCGCTTCTCAATGGAAATTCAGCATAGATCCCTCAGAGTGGTTGGTGGGTCACGTCGTTGATAAACAGCCCTTTTCAATCTATCCCAGGCATGTTTGATAAGGTTCATGTCTGGAGAACATGCTGGCCACTCTAGTCAAGCTATGTCGTTGTCCTGAAGGAAGTCATTCACAAGATCCAAAACACCAGCTAATCTCCACCTTGCTACACTTGCTGGACGGTGTGTCTAAGGCATTCAACCTGACTGGGTTGCCTCCAAACAAGTCTCCGACAATTGTCTGGTTGAAGGCATATGTGACACTCATCGGTTAAGAGAACATGTTATCAATCCCAAGTGGTCCATTCGGCATGTTGTTGGGCCCATCTGTACCATGCTGCATGGTGTCGTGGTTGCGAAGATGGACCTCGCCATGGACGTCAGGAGTGAAGTTCCGCGTCATGCACCCTATTGCGCACGGTTTGAGTCATAACACGACGTCCTGTGGCTGCACAAAAAGCATTATTCAACATGGTTGCATTGCTGTCAGGATTCCTCTGAGCCATAATCCATAGGTAGTGGTCATCCACTGCAGTGATAGCTCTTGGGCGTCCTGAGTGAGGCATTTCATTGACAGTTCCTGTCTCTCTATATCTCCCCCATTTCCAAGCAACATTGCTTTGGTTCACTGTGAGATGCCAGGACACTTTCCTTGTTGAGAGCCCTTCCTTGCTCAAAGTAACAATGCAGATGCTATCGAACCATGATATTGACCATCTAGGCATGGTTGAACTGCAGACAACATGAGCCGTGTACCTCCTTCCTGGTGGAATGACTGGAACTGATCTGCTGACGGACCCCCTCCGTCTAATAGGTGCTGCTCATGCATGGTTGTTTACATCTTTGGGCAGGTTTAGTGACATCTCTGAACAGTCAAAAGGACTGTGTCTTTGATACAATATCCACATCTCTCTTCAGGAGTTCTGGGAACCGGGGTGATGGAAAACTTTTTTTGAGGTGTGTATACAAGACAAAATGAAATTGAGGGTTGCAAAGCAAAAGCAGAAACATCGAACTCAAGTTTTCAAATGTTCCTTTACAAATGAAAATGCAGGGGTATTGTTCCAGTTTTATGCTTGCACCACTTAAAAGATGTGTGATGCAGATATTAGTGTCAGTGGTGTTGAGAAACAGCTGGAATTGTTGAAATTGAGCATCGCTGAAGAGCCTCATTTAATCCGTATGAGATTCTATACTGAATTTATGGTTGAGTTAGCCTCTCTGTTAACTCGAATTTACTGTAGAGCCCTTGGGGAAAAAAAATGCCCACTGGTTAGAAGAGAACAGGTCACACCTGTCTCTACAAGAAAGGTAACAGAACTAATCCAAAAAACTGTCCAATATCCTTAACATCTATTTGTTGGAGAGTCTTAGATATATTCCGAGCTCAAATGTAATGAGGTATCTCGAACAAAATAACCATCTCTGTGCCAACCAGCATGGCTTCTGAAAATGTCAGTCATGTGAAAACAACTCGAATTTTTCTCGCGTGACAGCCTGAAAACCATGGATCAAGGCAGTCAGGTAGATACAATATTTCTCATTTTCAGCTATGTATATTATTTAAAGTCCAAACTTACAATGTATCAAGTGAAATTTATAACTGGCTTGAGAATATTTTGGTGGAGAGGACAGAGCTTGTTGTTGTGGATGGGGAGTCATTGACATATGAAGTAACTTTGGTGTGCCTAACTGAAGTGTTGGGACCATTGCTGTCCATGCTGTATATTAATGACCTTGCAGACAGTATTAATATCAGCCTCTGATTTTTTGCAGATGGTGCAGTTATCTACAATGAAGTACAGTCTGAAAAAAACTGCACAAATCTTCAGTCAGACCTTGGATAAGATTTCAAAGTGATACTATGACTGACATCTTGCTTTAAATGTTCAAAAGTGTAAAATTGTGCGCTTCACAAAATGAAAACCCATACTACCTATACAGTATCAGTGAGTCATACTTAAAAATAACCCACTGGCTTATACAACCAGCCTCAGGTTTCAAGTTCATTATTACATTGCTGGCCATGAGACGGGCCGAGCAGCTGTTGCTGCTTCTTAGTGTTTCTTCTATTCTATCAGTAGATGGCATGACATGTTATATAACAACATTGGAAAGCTGAGAAATTGAACTGTTTAGTGGTGTATAACACACTCCATTTCTTTTGATATTTTGTGTATTAAAAGAAATCTTTTTCAGGGTTTTTTGCCAACTGTTTACTAAGCAGTGCCATATCGTAAAAAGTTTCTCTCAAATGATGAAATCAAGTCTGTTGAATAAAAGTAACAGATTTTTTTTAAAGTGGTATGTCTGGTAGTTCTTATAATGAAGATAGCGAGGTAAATGATACTATAGATGACAGTGAGGCAGATGAAACAGGTGGTGAAAGAGACATTGCAGCAACAGTTGTGAATGTTGCTAAAAAAACCAGGAGATAAAAGAATGGAAATGGAGAATAAATTAGGATAAGCCTCCCAAAATTTCATTTTCTGGCTCTAGTGACATCAATCCTAGGGTTCAAAGACAACTCCCTCGACAACTAACACCCTTAGATGTGCACAGAAAAATGATTCACGTGTCTTTGTGGGAGGATGTAGCAGTAGAAATAAACAGATGTGCAACAGATTGTTATAAAAAAAAATCTCTTACTTCAAAACCAAACTGTGCTTGGTTTCCTACTATAACCAATGAAATTGAAGCAAATTTTTCATTATGTATTCTTATGGTACAGGTAAAGAAGCCAACAGTTCAGTCAGACTGGTCCATAAAAAAATCAATTTATACTCCTTTTGTTACTGAAGTTGTGCCATATAGAAGAATCTTACATATTTCTAGGTTCCTTTATTTTGTACACAATGAAAATGCTGACCCTGAAAACCGCCTTAACAAATTGCAGCCTGTTATTGACCATCTCAAACAAAATTTCTAAAGTGTTTACTATCCTGAAGAAGATATTGCAGTTGACGAAAGCCTCATGAAATTCAGAGATACACTCTCCTATATCCAATTCAATACAAAAAAAAGGGCATATTTTGTAATAAAGTTCTTCAAAATTTGTGAGTCAAATAGAGGCTACTGTTCAGCATTTAATATTTACAATAAAAAACCTGTGCCAAGCAATAAAGAAATCCCAGCTAATGAAGCTGCTGTTATGGACATGATACAACTGTATTTGGACAATGGCCATACCGTATATGTTGACAACTGATACACTTGTCTGTAAGGCTCACTGTAAGGGGCACATATGCCGTAGGAACAGTTAGATGTACAAGGAGAGACTTTTGAGTTACTTTCATGCAAGCTCATGGCTCTGAAGTGGATGGATGAAAAATAAGTAAATATTCTGCCCAGTACCCATACAGATGTCAGGATGACAGCAACAGGAAAAAGTGGTATGAAAACTAAAACCCCAGCCCAGAAGCTCCATGCCGTTAAATGACACAGCAGTAAACGCAGTTGACAGACAGGGCCAGCAGGTGTTACCTTTCCCTCTCATGAGAAGATATGCCATAATATATAAAAAAAATCTTGTTTCAATCAGTTTAGAATTCAGCTGGCAGAGGACATAATAGTGCAGGCCACTCTACCAGACTACAGTGCACTTGGACTGCCCCAACATGAAATTTTCCCTATTATGAACAGGATTGATCACATACACTTTGCTTAGGTAAAGCAGGTGGCAGACTTCAGTTTATTGGTAGCGTACTAGGAAAATGCACTCAGTCTACAGATGAGATTGGTAACAAAGTACTTGTGCAACCTATCCTAGAGTATTTCTCAAGTACCTGAGGTATCTATCAGATAAGACTGATGGGGGTTATTGAATATACACAGAGAACAGGTCGCAGGTATGTTTGACCTATAGGAGAGTACCACAGAGATGCTGAATAATTTGAAATGGCACTTGAAGATGGATAAAAACTATCCTGAGGAAGCATACTCACAAAGTTTCAAGAATCAGCTTTAAATAATGAATCTAGGAATATAACACAACACCTACATATCCTGCTGTTGGGATTGTAAGAATGAAATCAGATTAATTACAGCAAGCACAGAATTATTTAAACAGTCATTCTCCAAATGCTCCATGTGTGAATGGATTGGGAAGAAGCTCTTGTAACTGGTACTTCACAGTGGTTTGCAAAGTATAGCTGGAGATGTAGGTTAGGTAGATAGTGTGAAAAGAGAATTTATTGTAGGGGCAAGTCCCACTTGTGTTGTTCAGAGGTACTGGAGCTGGATGGAAGGAAAGAAGTAAATGGCATGAAAAACAAGAGATATATTCGAAGGACTGTGTGTGACTTTTAGATACATACACTTAAGATAAAGTCCTTTTATTTCTTCAGATGGTTTACAAAAAAATGCTTTCTGTTTCCAGTGGTCATCCCATGTTTATTTGATAAACTGCCGATAAAAATATAGAACTAAATTGTCCATATCAAACTTATCATTATAGTGTAAAGCCAGTTTCCATACATTTGTATGGTATGGAAGTTGTTTAATAAACTTCTGCTGTTTCAGATATATCGAAGAAAACAGTGAGGTATCATTTATTCCTGATCCCCCTAGCTGGTGCAATATAAGCTTTCGTGGCTTTCAGGAAAGAGTGCTCACTTATAGACCACAACATTGGGGAGCTGATCCAAATGCTGTTCTGTGGTTCTCGAAATATGGCTGGCGATGCACTGAAAAATTTGTGATAAAGTGTGATATATGTTCAGCAACAGTTGAATGTTCCTCATTGAGTAAGTATGAAAATAATTCTAGATTTATGAAGGTATAAGAATAGGGCTAAAAAATTTCTAATACTGCTTATTATGCAATTTTTTGTTATTTGACTGTAGTGAGATGACAACTTGTGAAATGTATTAAGAAATACCTTCAAAGATGTTTTCTCAGAATTTGGAAAATGATTTCACAGAACGAACTATTATATAGAGGGAAAAGTTTTGAATTTGCCGCCATCCTGAGGCAGCACTGATATCTAGCTTGTTAATGAGCACACATGTGCCTCCCCCCCCCCCCCCCCCCACCACACACACACACACAGACACACACACACACACACACACACACACACACACACACACACACAAGAGAGAGAAAGAGAGAAATAGCTGAATATGGGCATGACAGACCTTGGGAACCTGACTTCGGGATGGTCAGTGCCCCATCCTCTAAGATTTTGAATCGTGGACAAACCCTCCATCTCAGTGGGTGAGTTATACACTAATGTAGAACTTGTACAGTGTACATACAGTTTCACAATACATTCACAATAAACATTCAGAAATGCCTCCACCGAGTTTAGTGCATTTAGCTGCATGTGTATGAACAGATGTTGTTGCTCGTTTCAGTTTCACAGGATTTTTCTTAATTTCATCTATTGCATTCATAATACAAGCAGGTAATGCCTCACATGTATTGACTTTGTCCTCATAAACTATGTCTTTCATCCTTCCTGTATTAAAAAATCCATTGGTGTTAAATCGGGCGATGTGGACGGCCACAGACTTGTAGCACCATGAGCAATCCATTTCTGGGGAAAATGTTCATTTAAATGTGTAGTAGCTGCGTTGGTGAAATGTGGAGGTGTGCCATCATGTTGAAAATACATTTGCAATCACGTAGCAAGTGAACATCTTCGAGCAAGTGGGGCATTTCTTCTTGAAGGAATTGTAAGTACATCTCGCCAGTTAAACGTCCTGGGAAAATGAATGGTCCAGTATTGTAAGTGTGTGTTAATTATACCACACCATACATTTATGCTAAATTGCTGCTGGAAATTGTGTTGCACTGTTGCATGTGGGTTTGCTGTGGACCATAGGTGCTCATTATGTACCAGGTGTACTGGTATGAAATGAGCGTTAAGATACAAATGTGTCGATAGGGAACATTTGTTGTGAACGAGCCTTAATTTTTTTTGTTTGGTTGGTATGACATCTGTCAAAGATATTTAGTATACATCAAGTCATGGAACAAACATAATATGTTTTCATCATGTTAACAATGTCGAATTTTGTACCAGAAGGTGATGATTTGCAGAAAGCATTAATTTTTTGTTTTCATTTGAAAAAAAGTGCTGCAGGGTCGCATCAGATGCTTGTCGAGGCATCAGAAGCAACATGCAAAAAATGGTATCAACGGTTCAGAAATAATGATTTTGATGTAAGAAATGAAGAACGTGGAAGACCACCAAAAAAGTTCGAAGACGCCGAATTGCAAGCAATATTGGACGAAGATGATACTTTGAATCAGAAGCAAATGGCAGCCATGCTAAATGTTGCACAACGATCAATTTCTGACCGTTTGAAAGCTATGGGAAAGATCTAAACGTGTGGAAAATGGCTGCCACATGAATTGAATGAAAGACAGATGGAAAACCGAAAAAGCATTTGTCAAATTTTGCTTCAAAGACATGAAAAGAAAATCAGCTTTGCATTGAATTATTACTGGTGATGAAAAATGGATTTATTTTAAGAATCCTAAATGGGAAAAATCATGGGTTAATCCGGGACAACCATCAACATCGACCGCAAATCAGATTGATGTGGCAAGAAGACAATGCTCTGCATTTGGTGGGATTAGAAAGGTGTGGTGTATCATGAGCTTCTAAAACCCAGTGAAACTGTGAATACTAATTGCTACAGACAACAAATGATCAATTTGAACTATGCATTGATTGAAAAAAAAACCAGAATAACCAGAAGACTTGACAAAGTAATTTTTTTACACGACAATGCACCTGCTCACAAAGCAAAACTGGTTCAGGATACAATCAAAACACTTGGCTGGGAGCTGCTACGCCACCCGCTGTATTC
This sequence comes from Schistocerca serialis cubense, assembly GCF_023864345.2. Taxonomy (NCBI): domain Eukaryota; kingdom Metazoa; phylum Arthropoda; class Insecta; order Orthoptera; family Acrididae; genus Schistocerca; species Schistocerca serialis. The sequence continues at coordinate 388,806,962 of NC_064638.1, forward strand.
ACCAGGCTTGGCCCCTTCCGACTACCATTTGTTTTCATCAATGGGACACGCATTGGCTGAGGAACACTTCTATTCCTACAAAGAAGTCGAAAATTGGGTGTCTCATTGGTTTGCTTCAGAAGATGAACATTTCTGGCGTGGTGTCCACAAATTGCCAGAAAGGTGGTCAAAATGTTTAGAAAGCATTGGTCAGTACTTTACCAATTACAGTAGAGCGTCGATTATCCGAAGTAATTGGGGGACATGGGTGTTCGGAAAACTAGTTTGTTCGGATAATCGAACTGTACATGTTTATTTGCCAAAAAGAAATACTGTACAGTAAATTTATTCATAAAAACAGGCATTTCTTTTAGTATTAAAAAGTAATACAAAGTAAAGCACGCCTCAACTCTAAGCTGGCGCAGCTGTTGCTGTGAACAGCTTTGATACTGCCGCTACTTCTACTGCCAGTGCCAAGCCGACAGAAGTGTGCTGATTGTTGAAACACAGCGACTGGCAGCTTGGCCGGTCAGCAGCGCATTGTGAAGGCCCCATTAGAAGCAATGTTCCTCCAGCGGTGGCCCAGTGCGTCGACTATTGTGGAAAACTTGGTTTGGGAGTGAGGGGGATGATGGACGGTAGGGTGGGAGAGTAACAGGTGCGAGCGAGGAGTACACAGTTCGGGTAAGCGGTCGTTCGGTTGACCGACGTTCGGATAATTGACGCTCTACTGTAGTATTTAATCAGTTGCACAACTCTAAGCGAAGGACAGGATCTCCTGGATGTAAATGATGTACTTTTTGTTTATGGTAAGGATACAGATTATTGTACTTCATTGCATGCCATACCTTAGATTGTGAAATGCCTAATCATTGAGAGCTACATTGTGTACTGGAATGCAGGCTATATGGAACACGGCCATAATATCCTCATCATCGCCTTCACATATCGAGCACTCATACTGATTCTCAATGCTAGGTAGAGAACCTGTCTCCCATAACATAACTCTGCTAATGATTCATGTATTCGGAATCCTCCGAGTGGGATAATGTACACGATATCCATTAACTGCAGCCGTATCATTACCATCACATTTGCCATAAACAAACACCATGTCGATGTGTTCCTCTGTCATAAATTTGAAAGGCATCCCTATTTCATAAATAATCTACAAACTACAACAGTTACTATGTGGTTTTACTTAAATATACTGTACAATACAGAAAACTTGCTCGTTTCAAGGTTAGGAAAGGACTGAAACAACTCACTAACGGTTACCAGCAATGACATAAACATTTCTACATTCTTAATGGAAAGTAAACAAATTTACTTGTATAATAATCTTTGCTTCTCTGGATGTTCTGGAAAACTATTGCAGATACACATCTGAGACATGTTTTATTAGATTCACCAGACCAGTAACAACAAAATAAATGAAAATCACACTTTACTTTAACCTCGTACAGTTTTGCGATGGCTTCATATTAGCAAAGTTGCAAAATTTCAGTCAAAATCTGTTATTAGATGTAACTCCATAACTAAACATTTGCGGATCTATGTTCTTATGAACTTTTTTCTTTAGTTTTACTTTCAGAATAACATATTAAGATATCTGCATATCTTTGTGAATCACTCTGTATATACAGGAGCAAAACTTAAAACTTTAATTAGAAGGAAATTTGGTTTGTTTTTATGAAATAAATCAATAAAATGTACTGGACTTATTTTTTGTAACTGAAAAACTCTTGAGATCACTGTGTACGTGGGGTATTAAAAAAAAACACATAAGAAGCTCTGTTTCCACTTTTGCTACTGTGAATGGTAGGAAAAAATAAAAATTATTAAAACTTTAAAAAGTTGTGTACTAACAAATATAAATATAACATAACATTTAACAAGTATAACCAAATAACACCCTCTGGTTTTGCTCCTGGAAATTGCTTAATCACTCCATCAAAATGAAATTTTTCTGCCTCCTCCCTTTCAGTACTAAGCAGAACAAGTCCAGTAAGCTGACTCTCTTCCATAGAAAATAATAATAATAATAATAATAAAATTTATTCAGTATCGCATAATCAATAAAGTCCGTAAAATAATACATCATGAGTACATTGTACATCTGGTAAGAACATTGATGTTTACAATTTATGAACTATAGTTTTGGGTTTAACAATATTTTTCTACTTTTTATGTTTGTCAATGTACAAGAGCAATGTTCAGTCAGATTGCTTGCAAGTTACTTACTGCTATTAGCCTGAAATACTTTTGAAGCATGAAGACATAGAACTCATTTAGAGAACAAAAGTGGTGTTCTTTTAAAATTATTTTTCGTTGAGCATTTAATTTGATCAAGACAGAAAGGAACTAATGACATTAGGTGCAAGTGAGCATTGATTTAAATCAATGGAGAGAGCTGATAATTTGTGCCAGACTGGGATTCAAACCCGGTTCTCGTGCTTTCCACATGTTGCAGTGGTAACCAGGGTACCCGGATTTGAATCCCACTCCAGAACACATTTTCAACTTTCTCCACTGATTTAGATCAGCACACACTGCTAGCTAATGTCATTAATTCCTTTGTGTCTTGATTGATTCATAATGGCTACAGGATTGAAATTGTGTCTTCTCTTTCAGACATGTCCGAAAGTACAGACGCCTCATACATATTTAATTTGGTAGTGAGATTTTAAGATTAGCCTTGGCTAGCTTCAGCCTGGCATGAAGTGCTTGATTTTAATATAATGCTCATGCCTTCAACATTGGCTAGCTTCAGCCTGGCATGAAGTGCTTGATTTTAATATGATGCTCATTCCTTCATCATTCATGAATGAACGAATGAATATAATGCTGTTCTGTGGTTATTTACATTGTATTTTGACTTGTGTCTAGTAGTATGCTGGTGCATGTCTTTGTTTTTATTTCATTGTTTTCACAAGCTAGCTATATTACCTTTACATTTATAAAGGAAACAGTTTACAACCTGGTTCTTTGTTTGGCACCACAAATAGTTGTGACATCTTTTTCTTGTAGTTTTGGTGATGTGTTTCTACATTCACACTTTGCAAACCACTGTGAAGTGCACAGCAGAGGGTACTTCTCATTGTACCATCTATTAGGGCTTCTTCCTGTTTCACTCACATATGAAGTGCAGAAAGAATGACCATTTAAATGCCTGTGTGCAAGCTCTGAGTGATCTAATCTTCTCCTCATTATCCCTACGAAGTGATACATATGGATTCATCATTCAGGGATGTTTCTTAAAACTTTGTAAGTAGGTTTTTTTTTGTGTGTGTGTGTGGATAGGTAATCAGGTTTGTTTGTGATGCTTAACCCCATATTTCTACTGCATCTACAGATTGGATGAGAATGATGAGTGATGTGCAGTTTTCACCACATTTATATGTTTACAATGTTTGATAATCATATTCGTGATAAATTGTTTTTAAGATAGCTTACATGCAAGGAATCTCAATGCCTGTCCTACTGGAGACTGTCCCTGATTGTGATACACAAGAATTATGTCCAGTTTTCCATTTTTACAGTGGAATTTTTTACATTTAAATGGCTTTCGTTGAAATACTGGACTATTTCATTGGTAACACTGTTGCACAATACCGTTAGGTTGTCATAGGCTTTGTGTTTCCATGTTTGTTTTAAGCCATGCAAACTTTTTCCCATTGCTACTATACAATTTTATCAATTAACAGCCAGCTCCTTCGATATCTAGCCTATCAAATAGTCTAGTGCTGTTAACAAACTCAGATTCTATTTCAAGATTAAGAAACACACCAGTAATTCTGTAAGCCATACACAAAAGTAATAATAAATAAGTCTAGTAACATACTCCTTGTTCTGTGGCAGTTATTGTGTTGTGTATTAACTCTGCTCCAGCTAAGGAAGCTGATTTATTTTTCATAAAGCTGTTCTGTTTCTCTGATATTAAATTGTGTCGACTTAGAATGTTGAGGCCAAATATCTCCTTTTTTTTATTATTGGAATGCCCTTGTATCTATGTTATAGATTATTGATAGATTTTCCAACAGAGGGAAAGTACCCATTGAAAAGATTTGCAGTCTGTTGTTTGAATTTGATGATACTTCATTGATGGTTGTTGGTAAGATCACTAGGTGATTTGCCCTAAAGCTGTTGATAACTTTTCAAATAACTATTCCAATATTATTTGAGTTTCTGAAGAGTGTGGCTGCATAGTTCCTTCTAGATGCTAGTAGTTGATCTTTGTAAATAGTCTTGATAGTTCTTAAATTATACTGTTAGTTCTGTCATTGTTGCAACCTTTAGCATTCCACATTGGAAAAGTCTTATTTTTTTCTCTTTTCACTTTGATGTATACACTTCCATTTTTTTGTCATCATTAACTAGCAATAAGCTTTTTGGCTTACTGTTGAGATTTTTCAGCATTGTTTTTGTGTGTGGTTCCTTTTGTCACTTTGTAATATAATGATTTTTCAGCTTCCATCAGTACCTAAGTAGCATGGTGGTTAGAAAAGGCAAGCTACAGAACTTACGCATCCTATGTGTAATAAAACTTATTTGTTATAATGTAGCCAATGAATAATTCACTGCTATTGATGTGTTTAATGGGGCTCAGTCCAGTGATCTAGTATTAGCTTTAGTTTTTTCGAGCTGTTGTCAGTAGACAGCATGTCAATCTTTATAATGAAAAATAATTTGTAATACCTTTTAACGAATCGAATTTTGGCTCAGAAAGGGTTGAAATACGCAGGTGTAAAACTCTTTGGCAATCTACTCATAGAAATAAAATGTCTGACAGATAGCGGAGATGTTTTTACATGTAAAGTAAAGAGCTTTCTCCTTAACAGCTCCTTCTGTACCGTAGAGGAATTCCTAAGTAGAGGAAATCAGTCATTTAAATAAATTCTGTAAATGGCCATGTAGCCATATAAATATTATTTTTTGTTTAGTTGCATATAAGTGTACTGCGCGTGCTGACACATTCAACATCATAATGTTTATTGTGGATTTGATCTATGGAACAAGTAACTAACTAATTATACCTCCTATTAATATAATGTTAACCCAGCCATTTTTATTGCAATCTTAACTGTCTATTTCAACAATTAGGTCATTAAGAATTTCAAAGAAAAGATCTAGGCTATTACAAGGGGATCTGTATAACCTATAATGATTAAGTTCTCTTTCCCCTACTTACAACCAATTGCTGCAACTTCTATAATACCATGAAGTTACATATATCTGTTACAATTATGGTTGCTACCTCTCACACCTAAGATGACTACCCTGCCGTCACATTTCTGTTTTTTGGTGAAGACAGAGCATGATCATGAAGAATGACACATACACTAATTAGCTCATTTGGATATCTGTGTTCTCTTACAACTAAAATACCAGCCCCTGGTATCCAGGTCATTGTGCTTATTCTTAAGACTTTGAAAGTTTTGTTGAAATAATTTGAATCAAAGTTGGGATTTCTGAATGCTGGTTGGACGTGACACGTTCTCAGTGTGTACCATTTTGTGGAATGGAAATATGAGCTTAACTTTGCTAAATGATCTCTCTCAACTGGTGATGGAGGCAACGAATGTCTGCAAGAATTCTTCTGTTCTTGACAGTTTTATGGAACCACAGCTTTAAAAGCACCCCACAGTCTTAAATTTCTGCATATAGTTGTTCACCATCTACATCACAGCTTAAATTAGACCAAAAGGCGCAATGAGAGATTTTCAGTCTAGGTGTGTCATTATTCGTAATGTCACTCATCCCTTGCTGTTAATTTCCTAACAATGTAAGGGATTGCTGTGAAATGATCTCCGCCTCTGGCAGTTGCAAGACAGGCATTTTTGCTGCGATTTGGGAGGGTCATTTCACCCTGCAAGTTTTGCCTCAAAATCCTCTTAAGATTTGGCATTGCCAGGAGTACTCCAAAATGGCTGATACATGAAACCTATTTCGTATGTTAAAAAGAGGTTTCTAATTTTGGTCTATAGGACATAGTCCTTGCAATGTAGTATGTGGGGAAAGCCTTTGTTGTTCAGTTCAGTTTACTAAATTCACTTCTCCATATACAACAGTGTACACACACACACACACACACACACACACACACACACACACACACACACCTCTCTCTCTCTCTGTGTGTGTGTGTGTGTGTGTGGGGGGGGGGGGGCGCTTCAGTCTCTCTTCCCACCCCCACCCCCCTTGTTGTAGCCGCACTGGAACGGTTGCAGGGTTGCCGAGTGCGAAAGTGCAGTGGGACCAAACAGGAGCGGCCTGCGAACAAACAAATTGAACGGGGAATGATGGACATGAACGACGACAGACGACCGACCCAGACCTAATGAACAACAACAAGCAAATAGCAACAGGGTCACAAGCGAAACCTTACGAATCCACAACGTCCACGGAAACAAAGTAATGTAAACGTGCTGTCTGTAGGCGAGATGTCAGTAGACTAACACGAATATCAGACTGCCTGCTGATCGAGATGCAGGCGCTTAAATACATGATAGAGTATGTTGCTATTGGCTGCTGGGACCACGTGCTCCACCGTGGCGCCCTCACATTAAAAGTGGGCCACCAGCACGCATGCAGCCACGGCTTATGGCGCGATGGCTGGAGAGACCTCTAGTGGTAATTGAGGTTCTTGCCGTCTGGCGCAGATTCGAAACCCATGGCACTCGGTACCAGATCCCTCCCCCTTGAAACTTGCAGGAAAGGGCTTAAACGCCCTGGACGGTGCCGAGGTGGTTGGCAGATGGGAGAAGACCCAGGCTTACCAGCTGCCGGTGGCAGGGAGGAAGGGATGTCTGAGGTGTCCATGACTACCAAACCAGAGGCCAGGGTGGAGGAGGGAGCCGCCAACCCACCTAGGGGCAGGGAGGGCCAGCGGCAGGCTGCGGGGAGGCAGCAACCAGGGACAGTGGCAGCAACTCGAGGACCACGTCTGTATCCTAAGGAGGTAGTGGAGGAGGAGGAGGCGATAACGGTGGGCATCCCGCGGGGGCACGCAGGCGGAGCTGGTTATGATGGCAGCGTTCCAGCCAGCAACTACCATGGCAGACGTCCAACCTGCCTTGCTCCCGTACAAGGGGCCCACACAGCCGTGCTGGGGGACAGGAGAGGGACGGCATCAGCAAATGGAGCAGGGTCTGCAACTGTCGCCCATGGAGGAGCTCCGCCGAATTGCGGCCATCAATTGGCGTGATGTGATAGGTGCTCAAACACAGGGTGAGGGCCGATGTGGCTGGAGATGTGTCAACCGCCTTCATCAACTGTTGTTTAAATGTGCAGACAAGCCTCTCCACCGTGCCATGTGAGGAAGGGTCGAAAGGCAGGCTATGGATATGTTTGATACCGTTGGCCTGACAGAAGTTGTGGAAGGAGGATGCTGTGAATTGGGGACCATTATCAGAGACCATTGTCTGAGGCAGGCCCTCCATGGTGTGAACCTGGGCCAAGGCCATGAGTGTGGCCTCTGTGGTGGTGGACGCTATGCGGACGACATATGGGTATTTGGAGTAGGCATCAATGATAAGTAACCACATGGACCCCAAAAACGGGCCCACAAAATCGAGGTGGATGTGATCCCAGGGCCGGTGAGGTACAGGCCATCATGCAAACAACTGAGTTGGGCTTGCCTGATAACATGCACATACAGTGCACCCGCAGACCAGACAATCAGTATCACCATGAATGCCAGGCCAATACACATGCCGGCGAGCTAAAACTTTCATGCGGGACATACTCCAGTGTAATAAATATTGATGCCACAAATCTGGAGGGATGACTACCCTATGAGCATCCGACTCTGTGGCCAACAGAAGGACATCATCGACCACAGAGAGCCTGTCGAACAGGTGGTGCCAGGGGCTGAAATTGGTCCACATCCAACGAGTAATATAGGAGGTCCACTTGTGGACCATGTAGCGGAAAACCTGCCGCAAGATAGGATCGCGTCAGGTAACCGCAGCAATGTGAGCAGCCATAAGAGGCAGACCATCCGGCACAACCTGGCGGGCGGAATCAGTGTGAAAGCAGATGACCTTCTCTTTGTCAAACGCAGGATCGGGGCCTGCTGGGAGGCATGACAAAGTGTCCGCTTTAGCATGGTGGGTGGTGGGCTTATCCTGGATGGTGTAAGCATAATTTCGTAAAAATAATGCCCAGCACTGGAGATGTTGCGCCATCCGCTCTGGAAGGTGAGAGTGAGGTCCGAAAAGCGTAACTAAGGGTTTATGGTCCATCAGGAGGGTAAACTTTGCCCCAAAGAGATAAGTACGAAATTTTTGGATGGCAAACACGATCGCTAGGGCTTCCTTTTCAATCTGGGAGTAATTCCGTTGTGCTGGGGTCAACATATTAGATGCATAATTGATGGCTGTTCAGAGCCGTCGGCATTCCAATGCATGATGACGGCCCCACTGCCATATGCCGACGCATCAGCCGCCACAACCAAGGGGTGGTCTGGAGAGAAGGGAGTAAGGCAACGGGTGGATTTCAGCATCGCCTTTAAACAGAGAAAAGCCTGGACACATGCAGGAGTCCTATCAAAAGGCACCCCTTTGTGACCCAAGTGATTGAGGGGCTGAGCAACGGAGGCAGCCTGGGGTAAAAACTTTAAGTAATAACTGACCTTGTCCAAAAAGACCTGCAGTTCAGATAAGGGCCTCAATGGCCGCAACGTTGCGACCCGAAGGGCGAATGCCAGCTTTGCTAAGCCATTGGCCTAAGTGTTCCATTTCCGGTTGAAAAAAAACAACTTATCCAGCTGACAGTATAAACCTGCAGATTACAGAGCGTGAAATAAGGCACTGACATTTTGCAAATGTTCCTGGCGAGAATGCCCGGTGACCAAGATGTCATCCAGATAATTCACGCAGGCAGGGATAGGCTGCGTAAGCTGCTCGAGGAACTGCTGGAAAATGGTCGGTGCCGAAGAGACACCAAATGGAAGGCACTTGTACTTGTACAGTCTGAAAGGCATATTGATAACAAAGATGCTCTGGGAATCGGCATCCAAGGGTAACTGGTGGTATGCCTCAGCCAGGTCGATCTTGGAAAAGTACTCTCCCCCAGCAAGCTTGGTGAGGAGGTCTTCCTGTCGGGAAATGGGGTAAATGTTTACGAGGGACTGAGCATTGACAGTAGTGCCGAAGGCCCCACACAGTCGATGGAACCCATTGGGTTTTCGTATGACCACCAATGGTGTCGCCCAGGCACTGTATGTCACAGGTTCCAGAATGCCAGGGGCCTGGAGCTGATCAAGTTCCTGCTTGACTTCCAGCCGTAAGGCCACCGGAAGGGGTCGAGCCCGGAAAAAGTGAGGATGCGCATCTGGCCGAAGTGTGATGTGCCCCTGAAAATCAGAAGTACATCCAAGATCCATTGCAAACGATGACACAAAAGCGGAAAGCACAGATCGTCCAAGTCCTGATAAGGAACAGCCGTGGAAATGACATTAACTTCATCGGAAATTGAAAAGCCAAACAGCTGAAACGCATCCTGGCCAAAAATATTCAAAGCCAACGGACGGTCGATGACAAAAAGGGTAAGGAACCAGGCAACACGTTTGTACATCGCCTGGACGACGAACTGCCCACAAAGGGGAATAAAACCATCTTCGTAGACGACCAAACGCCGAGAGGGAGGTGACAACTCAGGAGAGCCCAAGCGGATATACGTCGCCGTGTTAATCAGGGAGGTGGTGGCCCCAGTGTCAACCTGAAAACTACATCCTCATTGAAAAGGCAGAGCATGAGGAAAAGCTTCCATGCTGATGGGTCATCCTGTGGGACTACAGAGTGCAGAGCATGGACGGTACCTTGAGGCCCTGGAGGGGCAGGACTGAAGCGAGTCGAGTGACTGTGACAAACCGATCAGATGTGGCCCACCTTGTTACACAGCGTGCACGTTTTCTAGTGGTGGAGACAATCAGCTCGAGAATGTGCAGTAACGCACTGTGGGCAAGATGGAAGTGGGCCACACGATCAGCGACGAGGGGCGACCAGAGGCACCAATGCCATAGAGACATAGGACAAACAGGAGTCCCGACAGTGCTAGCCTCCATCGGCAGGGCCACGTCGACCTCGTGAGGGCGGAACCTGCCGAGACACATCTATTGCCGCCACTTGCACACACACCATAAGACGCTCATTAGCTGCCTGCGCAGTTTCAAAGGAGTGTGCAGTGCAGCGAATCTCTTCCAAGGACGGGTTATAGAGTTTCAACACCTCAGTGCAGACCTCAGGATTGGGAGCCAGCTGAACCACCACATCCCAGATCAAGGAGTCCGCATAAGAAGCCTTACACTGCCGATTTGTGCACGTAAAATATCATCGACAGCTGAGACCTTGCAAGTCCGTGACCCAGGAACAATGTGATTGACCATGCTGTTTATGGTACTGGTGAAACTCCAGCCGAGAGGTGACCACGTGGTAGCTTTGGGAATAATAGTTTATCAGCAAAAGGCATATCTCCTGGAAAGAGCCACAGGATCGGACAACAGTGCCAACTTGCGGAGAGGAAAGAACCTGTCTGGGGAAGCGCAAGACAAAAACAATGACCACTGTAAGGAGTCATCTGTGACTTGAAAAGCTGTTAAATGTTGTTTCAGCCTATGTAAGTATGTTTCCCAGTCTTCTTTAGCATCATTAAATGGTGGGAATGACGATGGACCAGGGAAGCATCGAACACCCGAGGACTCGGTAGCTGTTGTGGGAATGCGTCCCGGGCATCAACTTTGTCCTTTAGCAACTGCAGCGACTGTTGTAAGCTGTCTAACTGGAGCTGCCGCTGCTGCATGAGCTGCTACTGTTGATCCATAAGACAGACCAACTTCACCTCCATGCTAACAACTACCACCGTTTACCTCGTCGCCAAAATGTTGTAACCGCGACCAGAACGACTGCGGGGTTGCCGAAAAGGAAAGCGCGGCAGAACCAAACGGAAGCGGCCCATGAACAAACAAAACGAACAGGGAAGGGCAGACATGAATGACGACGGACGACCAAGCCAGACCTAACGAACAACACACATATAGCAATGGGGTCACAAGTGAAAACTCACAAATCCACAATGTCCACGGAAACAAAGTAATGTAAACACGCTCTCTGTAGGCAAGTTGTCAATAGACTAACACGAATATCAGACTGCCTGCTAAGCAAGAGGCAGGCACTTACATACATGATAGAGTACATCGCTATTGGCGGCTGGGACCACATGCTCCACCGTGGCACCCCCACATTATACGCGGGCTAGGAGTGTGTGCGTGGTCACGGTTTCTGGCGCAACGGCTGGAGAGACCTCTAGTGGTAATCGAGGTCCATGCTGTCTGGCACGAATTCGAAACCTGCAGCGCTAGGTACCAGGCCGCCTCCCCCCACCCTCCCCCCCACCCCGCCCTCTCCCCCCTTCTCTCCCCCCTCCCTCCCCCCTCCTCTCCCCCTCCTCTCCCTCCCTCCTCTCTTCCCTCCCTCCCTCCCTCCCCCCTCCTCTCCTCCCTCCCTCCCCTCTTCCCTCCCTCCCTCCCTCCCCCCTCCTCTCCTCCATCCCTCCCCCTCCTCCCCTCCCTCCCCCTCCTCCCCTCCCTCCCTCCCTGCCTGCCTGCATCCCTGCCTGCCTCCCTCCCTCCCTCCTTCCCTCTAATGTCAGTACGGCAGGAGAATGTTGTGTAAGTACCTCATATTGTTTGTATTACATGCTTCTATGCAGCAAACACCTACCACCTCAACTAAGAGTTGCACCAAAAAGCCATAAAAAATTAGTTAATGAAAATAAAACTATTCCAATCTCGTAAATCCATTATTTTATGTGTACAAAAGCTACAGAGTTTAGGCATTTAAGATAGTCTACAATATGTGACTTTCATATCACGTGCTTTTGAGAATACAAATACCGAAAGAATAAAATGTAGGCCCTCTAACTAGATTTTGAGATATGAATAATTGACATTGCTGTACTGTTGGAAATAATTCATCCCTTAAAAGAGAGAATATTAAAGAAACTGGGGGCAAAAGATGAAAGTGAGCAGTATGAACACCAATTCAAATTTGCCATCACACCACTTCCCATCAAAACAATCCACAGTGCTTTTCAAATGGTGGCACTCGCACTGGCTGTCAGTGGGTCATCACGTCACATTACTGTTTCTCAGGTAGAAAGTTTCCACGGTGTCATAGTCTGCTAACAATGAAAGTGAATGTATTTTCCCTGCATTCACTTATGTTATATTAGTGGATTTCCTGCTTTACTTTCTTCTTAATTCTTATTTTATTATTTTACTTTGTTTTCGTGACAAACTGCAAATGTTCCATGACAGCTTGGATGTTTTTCCATTGGGTGTTCTTCCATAAGCATTGTCAGGTATTTGATGGTGAACAATTATTAGGTTTTACAATAACAGAACAGAGCTGAAGTTTGCACTACGTATAAAGAAAACATATGTCGATGAAGCATTTTTAGTAAATAACATTTTTGGGTGAAAAGATCAACGCTAATGAAGGAGAAAAATATAATTTATGACTTTATTAGTTATGCGAGGAAACAAAATTGTGGGTAAGGTAAAGAGGATGTGTTTGTTTCCATATAAATATTGTTTTCTGTGTTTATGTGTATATATTTTCGCTAGCAAATAGATGTTGATATCTTGAAATGTTGTTTCACTTCTCACTACTTTACCACACAAAATTGATCAAGAACCTATGTTATGAAGTTCGTTTCGTGCAGTAATAAAATTTATCATTGCTAGTCTCTCAATTCATTACTATATTCTGACTTTTTGTATCCCAGACAGTATCTCATAACCTCACTTTCACCATTTGATACTGTGTTTAAGTGAATTGACGGGACATGACATCCAGTGCGAATACAGCCTGACGTGACATGATGCTTAATTGATGTGTGTGGTGAATTGGCAGAAGATTAGAAGAAAAAGATATGGTAGAAACAATTACTGGACCACATAATCCAGTAATATTGAAAGAGTTATTTATTGTATTGTTTTTGAGTCTGTAGTATAATGAAAATGAAATAACTTGACATAAGTCTATGGAGTCAGAAAAAAAAGTTAATGAGGAGTGACTGCTTAACTTGTAAAGAATATCAACTATGTGAAAACAAAAAAAACTGAGTTGAAATTCTGATGTTTGTAATTAATGTAAACACTTTATTTTCTTATCATTAAGGCATTTTCCAATAACTTGTCATAAAAGTTCTTAGTTAACTGTCAATTATTTGTTTCTTTGCAGTCCAGAAACCAGACTTGTGGGGCGATATTGCTCATAAAGCACATGATAATTTGTGCTATTGGTCATTTTGTCCCTGTCCGGATAGATTTATACAGATCATAACTCATCCAAAAATTTTGTGCAAAAATATATGCCACAGTTGGAAAAAAATTATTATGTATGAAAGTGAGTTACCAAAGATACAACAAGTTGTGTTAGATAAAATGGTAATTATTTGGCACTTGTGTATAAATTTTATAATAATTGCATGCATTTATAGATAAGAAATGTGAATATTTTGTGTGTTGATCATAAGAATGACTAAGATAAATGCATTGGATTTTCCCATTTCTGCCCTCATATGTGCCATGTGGACTGTAAACCAGAATGGCTCAAAGGACACTATGCAGATTCTTTGTAACTGATTGGAACAGCAGTAGCAACAGTGTTTTATGACAAAAACTATACTGAATTTCTCAAAATATTTTAAGTAAATTATCGTGTTTAGTCCATACTGTTTGTTCCAGTCAGGGTGAACTCTTTTTTTGTCTTGTAGTTAATATTTGACCTACAATGAAAATTGCAATTGAAAGTTCACAATACCACCTCACTACATATGTTTTCTCTCAAGTTATGAGGTTCTCCCTCAATATACATCAATTACGAATTCTGCGTAGCTAATTTGTGTAATGAAATCGTCAAATTAAGGATACATTGTCTGATACGGCCAGGAAATGTCATTTTGTCATATGCTGCTTTCATCTTTTATCATTATTATTTTTTCTCCATTGCCAAACTATCTGTTTCTTCAATTCCTATTGTTAAACATTTTCACTGTAAATCTTCATGGAAGTTAAAACCATGTTATGGTCAAAGCTAAACAAACAGCTTTCATTAGCTGCCACTGAACGATGGTAAAAAGAAAATCTTATGCCAAATTTGTTGTCTGTGAAAACAGATTTTAATAATCGGCTCAAATTAGAGTGGGAGTAGCAATGTGTAGTTTAATCCTTTACCTTGTTTTCTAAAATTTTAGTATTTACTTTCGTAAATTAAGCAAAGAATCATTTGGATAATTTTTTAAGTTACTTTTTTTCCATTTTTATGTAAAACACTTTACACAAGGCAGAGCTAATTCATTTACATATTTTGTTCTAGGGCCTGAGCAGAGATATTCTGGAGCATTTGTTTAAAATCATTGAAACAAATTGTTCTGAAGAAGGAATAAGTGCACTGGTTTTAGTGATTTGTGGTTGGCTGAAGAGCTCAGAAGATAACACTCTAGAATGTGCATATTGTGAGAGGCATTTAGCCCTGCGTCACTTTTTTAGCATTGCAGACAGCAGCAAAATTAATGACTCTGTACCTGTTCAAGATGATGTTCGCCCAGGGGATGAAGCAACGAAAATGGACATCTCTGAAACAAATGCAGGCAACAGCTTGTCATCAGAAACTAATCGAGATAATTCAGTCGCTGACAGTGGATGTAAAATTGAGAGTGTTCATACGTTACACCCAATGAAACGAATCAGAAGGGGTCAGCCTGCAGTTCATACAAGAATCGCACGTCATCGGGCACGTGCTCTATCTTGTGTGACTAAACAGCAATTCCCCTCTTTTTGTAATATGCTTCATTTGCGGTATGGTGTTAAATTACCCAAACACAGAGGATCCCGTAAAAATAAAAAATACTTGGGGAGGAAATATTCAGGAAGTGACATAATTGTGGAAGATGAGATAACAACTAATGGAAATGAATCAGCTTCTGAGAAACCTACTCAAGAATTATATTACATTGACAAAACTGATGGGGAAGACTCTGGTCCTCCGAATGGAAAAAATGGTATTAAAAGAAAATTTCCTGATAATGAAGACACTGAGAATATTGAAATATGTCAAATTGACAAACAGCAGAAAGTTGCTGCTGATGTTTCTAAAATTGAGGATAATAATTCTAATATGCATAAAGTGGATATCGATACAGTGTCTAATGTGAAATGTAGTGCTGAAGATTCTGTAAAACCAGAATCAGATTCAGAGATGATTACAAGAAATTTGACCTCAGAAAATGTTGAAATAAGTAGAAACATGACTGAAAGTAATCTGCCAGTCAGCGAACAGCTTGTAAGTCCCCATGAACTTGAGGGAAAAGAAGCCTCATCCTCTTCAAATTGCGTGCAGAATACCCTTTGCAATAAATCTGATGATGTGCCTCCAGCCGAGGAAGAATACAGAGGAGATAGCAATTTTGAGAAAAAACAGAATGAAATTGCAAAAATAGCTGCCATTTCTGCCTCTGAGGAAATTGGTCCAAATGTTGGTAAACGACAGCTCATTTGTGATGATGACCAACAAACAGAGGGACCAAACAAGAGATTGAATATTAGTTCAGAGAATAGTCCACTGAGGAAGAAAAACCTCAATCCTGTTGTTGAACATAGATTTTGGTGTATATGGAGGATCAAAACAGTTGACAGGCTTCTGGGATCTCCCAAGGAAGGCTGGAGACAAATCCTGGATCTCTTGAAGTTTGGTGTTTCACCACAAAATTCTGAAGCTGAAGAGGAAGCTGTAAGTCTTTTCCTGTTTTTATGTGTAATGTGTAGTTTATTTAAAAATACACTCCTGGAAATTGAAATAAGAACACCGTGAATTCATTGTCCCAGGAAGGGGAAACTTTATTGACACATTCCTGGGGTCAGATACATCACATGATCACACTGACAGAACCACAGGCACATAGACACAGGCAACATAGCATGCGCAATGTCGGCACTAGTACAGTGTATATCCACCTTTCGCAGCAATGCAGGCTGCTATTCTCCCATGGAGGCGATCGTAGAGATGCTGGATGTAGTCCTGTGGAACGGCTTGCCATGCCATTTCCACCTGGCGCCTCAGTTGGACCAGCGTTCGTGCTGGACGTGCAGACCGCGTGAGACGACGCTTCATCCAGTCCCAAACATGCTCAATGGGGGACAGATCCGGAGATCTTGCTGGCCAGGGTAGTTGACTTACACCTTCTAGAGCACGTTGGGTGGCACGGGATACATGCGGACGTGCATTGTCCTGTTGGAACAGCAAGTTCCCTTGCCGGTCTAGGAATGGTAGGACGATGGGTTCGATGACGGTTTGGATGTACCGTGCACTATTCAGTGTCCCCTCGACGATCACCAGTGGTGTACGGCCAGTGTAGGAGATCGCTCCCCACACCATGATGCCGGGTGTTGGCCCTGTGTGCCTCGGTCGTATGCAGTCCTGATTGTGGCGCTCACCTGCACGGCGCCAAACACGCATACGACCATCATTGGCACCAAGGCAGAAGCGACTCTCATCGCTGAAGACGACACGTCTCCATTCGTCCCTCCATTCACGCCTGTCGCGACACCACTGGAGGCGGGCTGCACGATGTTCGGGCGTGAGCGGAAGACGGCCTAACGGTGTCCGGGACCGTAGCCCAGCTTCATGGAGACGGTTGCGAATGGTCCTCGCCGATACCCCATGAGCAACAATGTCCCTAATTTGCTGGGAAGTGGCGGTGCGGTCCCTTACGGCACTGCGTAGGATCCTACGGTCTTGGCGTGCATCCGTGCGTCGCTGCGGTCCGGTCCCAGGTCGACGGGCACGTGCACCTTCCGCCGGCCACTGGCGACAACATCGATGTACTGTGGAGACCTCACGCCCCACGTGTTGAGCAATTCGGCGGTACGTCCACCCGGCCTCCCGCATGCCCACTATACGCCCTCGCTCAAAGTCCGTCAACTGCACATACGGTTCACGTCCACGCTGTCGCGGCATGCTACCAGTGTTAAAGACTGCGATGGAGCTCCGTATGCCACGGCAAACTGGCTGACACTGACGGCGGTGGTGCACAAATGCTGCACAGCTAGCGCCATTCGACGGCCAACACCGCAGTTCTTGGTGTGTCCGCTGTGCCGTGCGAGTGATCATTGCTTGTACAGCCCTCTCGCAGTGTCCGGAGCAAGTATGGTGGGTCTGACACACCGGTGTCAATGTGTTCTTTTTTCCATTTCCAGGAGTTTACATTTTAATAGTCATGCACACTTACAGGCACTTAGGGTAGTACTAGTTAGCTGAACGGTCAACATTTTGATCTCCAGCATACACGAGACAAAGGATAAAGTTGTAGTCCCATGCAGTTTATAGTTTATTGTTACTAGTGTGAGAGTTCCTGTTTTAATTTCTAAGCCACACATGAAATGAGGACTTGTGATACTGTCGTAGTGATCTCTATTGGAAGCTTACTTTCATTTTCATAATGATCCATAATAACGTGCACAGCGCTACAGTGCACAGTTCACAGATATAGCTCGAAATACTCCACTCACTTGAGACAAGGGACTATGTCACATTATTTCAGTATGTCATGTGGACATCTATGTTCATGTTTGATTTAATGAGTAGACCACTATTAGACATATAAAATATTGCAAAAGGTGGCATATATGATGCTATTAAATTGCTTTAACCCAATTAAGCTGTAACTTCTGTAAATGGCAGTTTCAAAACACATTTTGTGCAAACATTTAATAATTGTATATGCAGTTCAGCATAATCCAAGTGCATGATTATTGTGTGTCAATTCCATTCTTCAGAGTCATTATTATTCAGTGCCATTAGCACATTGCTAATCAGAAAGAGAATGGTATTCCTTGAAAGATTGGCTGCATAAGAAGAGACACACACATTTGCCCTTCAGATGTTATATCTAAGAGAAGATTTTTGCAAACTTTTACTTTTGCATGCTGTGTCACTGCCAAGTAACATAGCTTGACCAAACTTTAGAGTGATATTCAAAATAGCTTGTTCAGCTTGATTTGTAAAATTTTGACTTGAAGCATTAACACACTCAGAAAGTATTAGTAATTTTGAAGTTAAATAAGTTTTGGTTATGTCTGAGCTTACTACTGACATGTTCTTTACTTCCACAAACTCCGGTAATCCTCATTCCATTTACAAACCAGCTGAGTCTCTGTTCATTATTTCCCTTCAACAAGCAATACATTAGACTCAGTTTTTGTTCCAAAGACCAAAAAATGAAATGATATAACTTAAACATAAAACATTTGAATATTACACTCACTTCCCTGATCATTTGTCAGGAGATTGTGAGAGTATGTGCATACATTACAGTAAACTGGAACTGCTAATATTTACATAATTAATACCCTGTCAGAATGAAACATAATTATCCACTTTTAATAAATTTATCATACACAAAATACCTCCTAATCTTGACTGTTGAACCAAGTGCTCTCAAAACTGAAATCTAACAGACATTTCTATTTAAGCTGGTCTAACAGTCCCTGTTAAGATATTCATTTCTGGAGTATCAAAAAGACTTTCAAACTATCAAAAAGTCTTTGAAACTCTGTTTCAACTGTGTTTTATCTGAAACCAAATATTTAATGGTTGCAGTCAATTTATTG
Source organism: Schistocerca serialis cubense (assembly GCF_023864345.2). Classification (NCBI taxonomy): domain Eukaryota; kingdom Metazoa; phylum Arthropoda; class Insecta; order Orthoptera; family Acrididae; genus Schistocerca; species Schistocerca serialis. Next base: position 388,825,617 of record NC_064638.1, read on the forward strand.
AAAATGTGTGTTCCTGTATATTGAACCAAGGTAAGTGATTTTAGGACTTTATGTACGAGGGGTGGAACTTTAATTGTGGCAATTATTTATTTACAGCTAATGCAAAATAGATATGTGCTACAAAGTTTTACTGACCTTCAAAGTAGTCACCAGCATTGTGTATAACCCGTTGCCAGCAATCCGGAAGTTGTAGGATACTGTTAGCATAGCCACTTGTGTTGACAGTTCGAGCGGTGCGGTCTATCGCGGGACGAATTTGTTGCAGTTCTGAAGCGAATACTGTGAAGTGTTTCCTTCAGTTTAGAAATTGAGTTGAACTTATGAGGGCTTAAGTCAGGGGAGTGCAGTTGGTGGTATAGCACTTAGCAGCCCCATCAGTCAAAGAAATCAGTAACAGCTTGCACTGTACGTGCTTGAGCATTGTCCTGCGAAATGATGGTCAGGTCCTGCAGAAAGTGTCATCACCTCTGTCTTTATGCTGTTCATTTTTGGAACACAACCTACGACCAGCTTAGAGACAGAAGTGATGACACTTTCTGCAGGACAATGCTCAAGCACGTACAGTGCAAGCTGTTACTGATTTCTTTGACTGATGGGGCTGCTAAGTGCTATACCACCTACTGCACTTCCCTGAATTAAGCCCTCATAAGTTCAACTCAATTTCTAAACTGAAGGAAACACTTCACAGTATGTGCTTCAGAACTGCTACAGATTCATCCCGCGATAGACTGCGCCGCTCGAACTGTCAACACAAGTGGCACTGCTAAGAGTATCCTACGACTTCCACATTGCTGGCAACAGGTTATACACAATGCTGGTGACTACTTTGAAGGTCAGTAAAACTTTGAAACACGTATCTATTTTGTACGAGCTGTAAATAAATAGTTGCCACTATTAAAGTTGCAACCCTAATACATAGTTCTTATTCCTAGTAATGATACTATGTATTGAGCTATTGATTGGAAATTGTGACATGTTATTTGCAACAAATTTCATTAAGGAATAAATATACTGAGAAGCAGTTGCTAGAATATCCAGTTCCTTTAACAGGTTTCTATGTGATGTTCTTGAATTTACACCACAAATGAGTCTTATTACAGTTTTGCGATCTAAAAACTTTGGCTCAGTTTGATGAATTACCCCAAAATATAATCCCATATGACATAATAGGCTGGAAGCATGCAAGTTTTTTTATATTTTTATCTCCTACATCTGAAATCATTCTTTTATATATATTCTCTAATTTTTTGTGTGCAGAAGTGTTCTTGTGTGGTGGAATGTAGAGATTTCTGCCAAAAGTCTGCCATAATAAATACAAGTATGTGGTAAAGGGCCAAAAACTCACTAAGGATAAGGACATTTTAAGAAACACTGTGAGGTTCATAATTTTGCCTGTTAGGCGGAAACATCCCAGCCTTTTGATCATAATAATCCAGTGTTAAACACAATATCAGAAAGATCACTACAAGAATCCTGGTTGTCCGTTAACTGTATCAATGTAATGTGAAAAGCAGAGCAATGTTTTGAGTGAATAGAATTAGCAATGTTATCGTGGTTACTACTGCAAGTGCAGTTTCTTAGATATGGTTGATCAGTTTCAAAAGTTGACAGCTACCTTTACCTGTCTCTCGCACTGGCAGACTCAAGAATTGAAGTACAAGTTCAGTTTGGTGGATACTAAATGTTGCATCACCTTGTAGAAAATGGATTGTGCCCTTTTTTTGGCAGCCTAGTATTTTGCTATATGGACTACAGTGGGAAGTGATTTAAGCTTTTATTGCTATACATAAGGATACTTCATTACAATATTTAATGGAACTTGGTCTTAAATAGTGCCTTTCATGGTAGAGAATAGTCATCATAATATTTAATGGAACTTGGTCTTAAAGAGTGCCTTTCATGGTGGAGGATAGCTATCACATGGGCAAACTGAAATGGTTGTGAGACTGTTTTCCTTACCATTTGAATTCATTATGTACCGTAAATTCCATCAAGAAAAATAACCTTCAGGGATGGAGAATGAGTCAACTGTACATTAACAAAACACAAGGAAATGGTAAAAACATAACCTTTACCCTACATTTACAGTATACTATCACTGTGCTGCATACAGCTATTCACCACTGTGCCATATAATTTTTTTCAAGTAAATTAGTAAGAAAACTGCCTCTTCTAAAAAAGAAAGACTTTTGCATGCATAGTCAGTTGCGATTCGGTGTATATTATTGAATCCAGAAATCTCTGTGTGTCCTTAGAAGGTATCACTTTACATTCATTAACATGACTGTTCTGAAAGTAGAAAAACTGTTGACTACCCTGCTCATGTAACAATGGACGGGCATTATTTTTCAAATTTTGGAAGATTATGATACATTTAGTTCTGTACAATTTGTGATAACTTAAAATTCAGGCTTTTTATCATCTCTGTGTCCTGCATTCCTCCATGGCTAAATAATGCTGCTGATGCTGAATTAAGCCGTATTCTCAAGGCAATATCCAAGTAGAACAGCATGCTGCTGCAGTAAGGTGTCATATCTAATGTTGGATGAGTTTTACAGTAACCTGCTTTTAGGTCTTCTTCCATGAAGTCAAAATAACATCCACTGTTGTTCATATGGTCCAGATGAAGTGTGACATATTTCATTATCCCATGAAATAACTCCAAAAGCAGCTATGAGAGGGAGAGAGAATTGGCTTTTTTTTCCTTTCTGTGTTTTTGTATTTTTGAAATTGCATGAATAATTATTGCAGTGTTACTACAATCTGTGATATATATTTGATTAGTTACAGGTACTACATCACTTGTTTGAGCTCTAGCTTTATCTGATAGTACTTAGATAAGTTCATGATGTGACAAATGGAATGTAAATTATACATTGTTAACAGTCTGTATGTTTCTTATAATGTCCTCAAATTGTGGAGAAGGAAAGGTCTCAGTATAATAATGGTACAACACAAGAATGAAACTGATATTGAAACAATCACCATAGTTTCCACACAAATATTGTAGTTTATTTCATTTTCTAGCTACAACCCAGCAAAGGGTGGTGCTCAGAAGCTCATATGCTGAGAGTAAATCATCACTTGCAGAAATCAGAACTGCAAATAGTTATTGCTCTCACTCTCTGCTTTAGTCAAAGGTTTATTCATTTATCTGTAGATTGCAGTAAAATTGCTGAAATATTTTTTAGCATACAAACTTTCAGCCTCAGCCATAAACTTTGTCTCAGCCTTAGTTACAAGTATTCCCATTGTTCTGCTCATTTTTCTGTTGAATTGCTTTCACTTGCATGGTGCTATCTCCTGGCAGGACCTATTATCCATTATTATTTGTGTCATATTTAGAACGTGTTCGACTGGTGTGATGGAAGGCCCTTTGGTATTCAGGTCAGAGCACAAATTCTTGGAAGAGTATTCTACAATCCACGAAATGGCACTCGTATCTCTTGTGCCTAAGTTAATATTTGTAAAACAACTATCCAATTTAAAATCCAAATTAGCTTACTAATTACTATGAAAGCTTGTTCCATATCATCTCAAAACTGATATGTTACAACAACTAAGTCTGAAATCTCTTTTAGACAATGAACTACAAATGACATTACAGATACAGAAGAGTTCAACAGATTCACTGGCTTCAAATCCCCATCCTTAAGAAATTCAGGTGGTTCCTGCTCAGTATAGGCACTTCATGACTATCGTATTTAAAGGTGTTAAGACAAAGTGTTACCTGGAACTTTTCTGAAATAGCTCCGAGGAAAACTTCAGTCTATCTCAGAATGCGTAGTTAACGCTTTCTTATGAGTATACCTGAACAGTAATTATTTATTTTAAAAAATGCGAAGACAAAAAGTAAGTGACCTCCCCACCATAGGAAATAGCACATCAGTATCTTGTAACACTGCCTCTAGCATTGATAATGGTTGCAATTTGGCGGAAAGTGAGTCCACAAGTTTATTCAAGTATGCCATATCTACATGTATCCATTCATTGATGATTAGATTCTGCAGAGCTACTAAACTGCACTTTTATTGTAAACTGCACTTTTATTGTTGCTACATTTCACATGTGGTTCCAGAATGACCTAAATATTTTCTGTGGGAGTAGGTAATGTAATGGGCTACGTGTGGTGTTCATTTGCATGCAGTCTTGTTACCGTGACTGTTGCCATCGTGGAAGATGGGACTGTCAACAGCATAGTTATCATAAAGACGTGCAGGAAAGGCAAACACTTGGTCACCTTGAATGTTCAAGCAAACATCATTTTTCGTGTGTGAGGTAATCTGAATGAGTGGGGCCGAGTTTTCATATGAACACCGCTTCCACAAATTACAGAATTGCCTCCAGCCTGAACTTCAACTGCAGGTTAAATGCCTCATTGTGCTGTCAGCACCCTCGACACCTTGAATCATTTGAAAAGAGGCAAAAGTGTGACTGTCAGCCTTACTACATGCCTCCAGTCAAATACTGTCCAGTATTTTTGTTGTTTGGTCCATTGTAGATGTGCAGCTATATATGCCACTGTGAAGGATGGCCTTTTGTAAGGCACCCAACTTCAAATCCATTGCGTGCAATTTTTTTCACAATGTTAGGTCAGAAATTGGTTTAGCTTGGCCTATACCCAGTAACAGCAGCAATTCTGTGTTGTTTGAAAGTGATTGCCATTTGCAAGATGGGACACTTTCTTTGGCCTCTGTCAGTTAGGATCATTCTACAACCACTGTGTTACATGGTTGCGAGTGGTATATCATTCCTTGTAGACAAGTTAGCCCAATTGGTCAAATTGGGCTGCTACGTTTACAATGTGGGCATGGGTATCTCCTACCACAAAAACACCTTCCTGCGATTTGTCACATTTCCATGTTGACCCATCTTGCTGTGTTAATACTGAACAACCAACTGCCACATGCACACCATTCATTGCCTATGTTATAATCCAGTGGTGAATGTTTACATGAAAACCTGGTAACCCAGTTCTAAACCATCTACAGGACACCGAAGTAACCAATGTGCTCTTGTATTTGGGATAATGGGTGGGAGCAATATGTTCCCTGGTTAGGTTGTTATTTCTATTAAAAATGAAAAAGAAAAACACATGAGACACAGGTGGCAAAGGAAACTATTTCTCTTATTCATCCATTGTTCCCTGTATTATCGCGTCCTCAATGTTTCATTTGTATAAGGCACATTCAGAAAATAAGTGTGCTAGATTTTTATATTTTTTAGAAAAAGTGTATTTGAAAGACAGTTACAGGATATCATTGATACAGTTGTTGACTATTTTTCCCCAAAATCGCCATCCCATTCAGCGCATGTGGTGAGCTGTGGCATAAGGTTATTTATGCCCTTCTCGAAGAACTCTTCCACCAGCTTCTAACCCCACTTCAGAACCTCTTTCTGCACCTGCTCGTTGGTTGAAAATTTAGTTCCTCTTTTGTGTGCCTTATGGGAGGTGAAAAGATCTGAAAGTGCCAAGTCAGGGAAATGTGGGCAGTGGATCAAAACATCCCAACCAAATGAGTCCTAGAGCACCTTAGTGGCCAAGGCTGTGTTAAGATGGAAGTTGTTGTGTAACAAGGACACTCCTCTTGTCTGCATTTCACTCCTTTTGAGTTTTTAGGGTGTCTCAATATCATTGTGCTCAGGTGGTCTCCCATAGAGGCAGAAATTCGACCAAAATTATGCCTTTTCGATTACATAACACTGAGGCCATGACTTTTTTGTGCAAAATTGTGGTTTTTGAATTTTTCCGTGTGAAGAATTGGTGTGATGCAACAGTGACAGCTGTCTTTTTGTCTCAGGCATGTAATTAGCCACCCACGTTTCATCTCCAGTCACAATAGAGCTCAGAAAATCCACTTCTTCCAACAAGTCGCTCAAGAAACTTGTGGGCACTATTGACCTGATTTTTCTTGTGCTGCTCTGCCAGCTGTTTTGGGATCCAAACTGTACACAGTTTCCTGCATGCCAGTGTTTCTATGTGAGTCTCATGTAAGAGAGTTCTGAAGAGTTGTGGAAACGTGTGGAAATTTCGTCCACTTTCAATCAGTGGTCTTCATGAACAGTTTCGGTTCTTGCACCATCAGTTAAAGTGGAAAGTCTTCCACTCCTCTGTTCATCATGAACATTTGTTTGGTCTCAACTAAACTCCCTACACCATTTAAACACACTCATTCTGTTTATAACACCTTCATCATAGACACTTTTTGAATCATGAAAAAATTTCAATAGGAGTTATTCCTTCGATGAGTAGGAAGTGGATCACAGCACATGGCTCGCATGTCAGGGGATCTCCCTCTACTGTTCAGCATTGCCAACCCTCAAAAAACCATAACCTGTTCTAGTCACAGTACACTTACCGTCTGAACAGGCCTCGTATTTGTCCTTATTTACAAACCTATATGTGTTTTAGTTCATACTGATGTAATCCATTTCCTTCATATGTCACTGAACATTTCATGAGTGTTATGTATTATTCGCTTTCTTGCGTATTCCTCAACGTAATTTGTTTCCTTCTTGCTGTCCATCTTCATGCTCCACTAAGCAAGGTTATTAAGAGGTTAAGACACTGAATTTACATTTGTAAGGAATTCTGGGGGGGGGGGGGGTGTACCAAATTCATTTATCTTTATTGTTTCCATATGATTTAAGGCGCAAATGCTAAGTTCATTCTTTGAAAAAGACTGCAGCCAATTTCTTGCCCCAATATGAGCTGGCACTATATCTAATATCACTACTTGCAAGATGTTAAACAATATTCTTCCTACTACTCCACACATACATTCTGCCAATTCACCTACTGCTCGAAAATTCTCTCTGTAGCTTACTTATTTCCTGTCTGTTTGTGTTACATACACCAGTGTCTAACAATGGCAGCAACATTGCAGGTATTGAAAAAGTGTGACAGGAGTTCTTAATTTATGCATTTCAACAAGAAAATCCTAAGAAATCACTGTTTTTTTACATTGTGAATTTGTGTTTAACCAACCGCCATAAAATATTATCACCTGTGTGGTACTTTTGTTTACCTGCACAAAATAAGGCATGTTCTTGTGCTGTCATTGAATAATTGTTTTAAGTAGATCCAATCTGGCAGTGTACAGTAAACTTGTTTATTTTGAAAAACATATATATTTTTATTTTCAGATGTTCTGAAACAAGAAAAAAATTTAATTCTTTATATGACTTTATTTTTAAATTTTTCAATTTGTGTATTTTCAGGGTGACATGTTTGAAGAAGTGAAGAAAATACACTACATGATGAGTGGCTGGTGAGAGTACACAAAATGCAAACCTTGGATAGTTACGAAAACCATTCCAACAATCATTGTGAATGGGTCATATGGATGAATGTTTTGTATATGTGAAAATACAACTAAATAGCAATAGACAGTACTCTATAATTGATTAGATGTGACTTTTCCTACCAGATTATCCTGATGTTGCCATCTGGAAACAAACTGTTGGGCACAGTAATAGATCTCAAATTGCAGACCAGTGCTGTCAGCTACATAATTGATTTTTCTGGTAGTTTATGTAAAAATGTGTTGTATATCATTTATGTAGTAATATATCATTTTTATGTCATAAATCATTAAAAATGCTTATTTATTATAGTAGTTCTGAATTATCACTCATCTCCTGTGTTGTTGCACTGCAAACAGATGAGACTAACATGTGGAGGCCTGTCTTCACAAACTAATTTTCAACATTCCTGCCAGATGATCGACTAACTTGAGAGAAGCTCCATCACATTTTGTACAAATATTAATTTCAAGAGTAGATGTGTTAGCAGACTTCCCATATAGTTAAATTGATAAGCTAGTACTTTTTATTAAGGGTCCATGAAGTCTGGAATAAGAATAAAGTGAAACTCTTTGTAAACCTTGAGTTTATTTTGATTTATGTGGTTATCAGAGCTTTTAACTCTTAGCTTAATTAACATACTGTGTATCTGCAGACAGTTATGTTGTAAGTACTTTGGGTATTGAGGGTTTCATTGTATCTTTAGTATGTGCACAGGTGTGACAATGGCACTTGAGCATGGATACTTCACAGACCTACGGTGGCTCAAATATAGCTGGGGAATAGAACCCCGTGAGAGGGAAACAAACATGCCACGTGAGTCGATCTACAGCAAGCAAAGAGACTGACCCACCTAGAAATGAACACGTGAAGAACTCAGTGCTTGGGCGGCGTAGATGGCTAACAGTTAAGTACTGGTCACAACACAGTACAGTAAGCTAAGCTAGGTCATGGTGGTCAGACTCAGTAAGCACTGCCAACCTGCCACCCACAAGTAAACAACTCTGCCAGTGGGTCTGCCATCCTACATGTCGCGTCTGCCCTCTATGGCACTATCCCACTGTGCTACCCATGCAATTTACCTGCCTCCATCACGATGTGAATTAGGGCAATACTAAATCCCTGCCCCCTGAAAAGACCACATGGGGCCAACATTGACGAGGCTTGGTCTGCAACCTCTGGCAAACAGCTGGGGATGCCCCTGGAAACCCAACAGTGGACCAACCACCAAAGGAGCCAACAATGATAGCTCTGCTGGAATGACACGGAGGTTGTGGCAAGATGAGGTCCACTGGCAGCAGTGGTGGCGATGCCACATACATCGGCGAGGGGGAGAGGAGGAGGAGGAGGAGGAGGAGGAGGAGAGGGTCGATACCAACATCTACCACAAACAACTGCTGACCTTTGTGGCCCACCATGATACCAGGTAGCCACCCATACTACTGGCTGAAAAAATAGTCCCAAATGGCAGCTAGTCCAGGGTATGTAATTGAGTGCAGCAAACCCAGGAGACCCTACACTGACACCTATGCATCGTTCCACCGGACTGCACCTGTTGATCAGCGTTGCTTGGTATGTAGCCAGATAGATCAACAACACATCATTTTTGGAAGCCGCAGAGACAGATTGCTTCATTTTGGTCTTAAATTTACACAGGGAGTGCTCCACATCTGAGTTAGAATCCGAGTGAAACAGGGCAATAGTGAGACGCTGGATACCACTTCTAAAGGCTTTGGATGACAATTTAAGTGTGAAGTAAACATACTAACTTCCACTTCTTTTACAAGATGACGTACTTGACATACTAGGGCGACGTCTCCGAAGTATGCTGCTAGGTACAGGAATTGCTTAAGACTCTCTCTACTTATAAAAATAAGTAGACATACAAAGTTTCATTTGCTTCAACTAACGACGTTTATTTGAACTTCAGGCATATTACAAATCTCACTCTTCATGTAAATATGTACTGCTTCATAAGCTTCTCGTGTATCCAGATGTTAGAAACAAACTAATTTACATATAAGAGGAGGTCGGCTAGAACACCATGTCCAGTCTCAACATGAACCATAATATACGTCTTCCCTTCAACAAGGCTAAACAAAAGTTTTTCTCAAGAGTACCTTCTCAACTGTTCTCGTTATTATAACAATGGTCACTGACACAATTAGCACAGAATAATATAGGAGCGCCATGGTTCTTCCGCACACTTTCACTAAAAACTTCCTTGGATCACCCAACAAGTACTTGTCGTTGCCGTTCAACCGCTGCATCTACATTCTTCTGGCGATAGAATTTCAAACCTGCACACACAAACATGTGACACGCAATAGGTAGGATTCTATCGCCCCACACTCACATCTAAAATATTGTGTGTTCGGGACGGTAGAAGGCTGAGTGGTTCTAGAATTTACAGAAATTCTCGAAACACTACACACTGCAAACACAAAAGTCTTCAAACTCCCGTGACACAAATTTCCAACCAGATCAACCCCTCAATGGCAAAAATAACCGATGATTTGCAAACTGTGGCATTCAACAATGTGGAGGACAGATTGGTTGTGTGTGAAAAATTAGAAAATGCATCGACCACCGACAACCACGTGCTGCCTAAAAATGGGCCAGTGAAATCAGTGGCATCTCCTGATGGTGCTCCAGGACCAGCCAAGGACAGAAGTGATGCAGCCTGCTTCTGTGCACAAGCCCACAAGAATGCGCCAGATGTTTGATATGACTGATCGTGTGCAAGTAGACGTGACATTGCACTAATGCCATCATACGAGTCGTACACCAATGCGACACATACAGCAACTGGAGTGTGCAGTACGCAGTGCCAAGGTATTGACCACACAACAGCATTGTTCTTTCTCGGCAAGCACGAGAACTTCCTGCACCCCGGACAACGTTGCGTTGATCAAGAGTAGAAAAAACACGCACCACCCCTGCACTGTGCCCAAAGAGCTGCACTCTGGCCAACGCAATAGGACTGCTGAAACAATATGATGGAAAAACTGGTAGGGTCCATAGTGGTCGTGACTTCACATGCCGTCAATGGAAAGTCCGACAGGGTTTGCTGGAACACGAACACGAGAACCTCCTGTCGATTGAACTCCAGGTCGAGCCCCCTGCAGCAGTGGTATGCTGGGCAGTGGAATGTTAACAAATGTCATAACAAGAGTTACTGACAAAGAGGGCCTGCTGCTGCAACCTGTGCAGAGTCCTATCCAGCATCTTGGAATGAGGACCAAGTAAGGAAACCAATGGCTTGAGGGCAGTGATGAGGAGGAACCTCATCCCATACAGGAAGACTTGAAACTTGTTAAATCTTTACCACATGTGGATATTTACACTGTGCAATGGAAACACATCTTTGATGTGTAAGTGATAGGCTGTTCGATTCCGTTGGGACGGGATGGCACCAATACCGTACTGGGAAGCGCCACAGGCCAGGGTTAAAAGTTTACCCTGCGTACAGGGAGCAGAGCACAAATGCTGCTTGACAGACTGAAAAGCCCATTGACAATCTATAGATGAATACAGTTAAAAGGCTGTCAGATGTATGCAGCCTGGGGTTAAGCAGACATATTACAAAATCTTACCCAAAAAATATGAGCTTCGTCAGGTTCTTGGCCACTGGTAGGTTGACAGTGGTCATGATATTAAGACCATCTTTACTACACAAATGAACTGAGAAATGTACCTTCAGGGAGAAAAAACTGCATTTCTCCAAGCTTCAATGAAGCTCAATCTTCAGGAAGCATTTGAAAACCGACTGAAGGTTTCTTAAATGCTCATAATGAGAAGCGCTCGTGACACAGATGTCATCAAGGTAGCTGACGCAGCAGGGTCAACAGCTCCAAATACTTTTGATAAATTCCTGCTGCAGATGATATTCCAAGAGGCAAGTGATTAAACTAGGGAAGCCTAATGGGGCTGTGTAGGACCTGAAAAGTCCAAGAAACCACGTCCAGTGCCAACTGCAAGTAAGCATTGCACAAGTTGATGCGGGAAATACGCTGGCCTCCGACAACTCTGCCTGCCGTGGAATGGGATCCAAATTTGCGACACATTGTACATTGATCATCTGTTTGAAATCACCACAAATGTGCACGGTGCCATCGGACTTCGGAATCACCAGCAAAGGGTGGCCCACCGACTCAACAAAATAGGAGAAATGACGCCCTGATCCTGCCAATGCTGCAACTTACCCTTTACCTTATCGCACATGGAGAAGGAAATGGGGTGGGAATGACAAAATTTGGGTACTTCTGACAGCTTAAGAGAAACACATGCCTTAAAAATTTTCTGCTCGGGTCAGAGGACTCGTATTTTCAAACGACACGCTGTAGGCCCACAGTAATGAGTCCAAATCCTGCAAAGAAGCTGACTGAAAAATGAAATTCTCTTTGTCAATGATCTGAGTCCAAAGATATTTTGCATAGAGAATTGTCCCCACAAAGGTATGTGCTGATCAGTATAACACACAATGTAACACCACAGCCATTGTAACTCCAGGAACCCAAAGAGCCTGTACATACTGAAGTTTACTAGGCCGACCATCACTCTTGTATCTGTGTGAAATTCAACCAGCTGCCCATCCACCACCAATGTCAGCGAAATACAATGGGGAGATGTGCAAGATGTCAGACATAGCCCCAGAGTCCAGTGAAATCATTGGGACAGCCATTGACTGGTTCATGGCCCAATTGGCTGTCACAAACAGCTGCCAAATGACCTATCCACCAGCATAACCCACACTTGGCCTCCACATGTGAGCAAACATGCAACAAGTGACTGGCTTGGCCAATGACTGGAAGGAAAATGATGCCAAGGACCTGAAAAATGCTGCTGGGCAGGAATTACAATGCTGTGAGCAGTGCAAACCCGCCAAGCTTGGCAGTACCACGATGCCATTGTATTGGATTGTCAACAGCATCAAGGTAGGCTAGGTGATGTCCTTAGTGGTCACACTCCGAGTAAGCAACAGCTTGAACAGCCTACTGCTGCCTGTAGGTGGAGAGATCATAATTCAGTTGAGAGAACCATTAATCCTGTAACTGTTCTGGACATGTTAACGCATGGGCCTTTGTACCTGTCTCTTTGTGCTCTGAACATGTTTATGCACACTACCAGTCCTTCTATCTGGTACTCTGAACGTGTCTACGCCTAGACATGCAGTATGCCACTAGCTATAGTGACAGTTTTGTTGATATGTGAACTCAACTTAAGCCAGTCAGCATCTGAGAGTGAAAAAATAAACATCATGCAGCCAGCAGACTTAGGCAGTCCGCTTCCACTAGTTAAAAAGATGGACTGTGTATATTTCATATTTAAAGCGTACAGTTAATGTGTCAGTCCAGTGGAGCTTCACATGTACACTTGTTTTGTTGATTATTGCTATTTGTAAAAGGACTGAAAATTCTTTGCATTGTTATGACTTGTGCCAAGATATACAAGGCTTGGACAAAAATACGGAAACACCGTGAGAAATCCAGATCTTAGCCGAGTATATTTGACCACAGATGACATCTGTGCAACGTCCTCAATACGTTCCAAGTGTCAGCTGTGGTCAGAATAGTGTTCTGTGTAGTTGTGTGTGCATTATGTCACAGCTAAATCGATTCTAACATTGACAATGTTGTTGTTCATATTGTTAGTGTTTCTGTATCCAAGATATATGAAGTATTTGGTGTTTTATGAGACAACGTATCGAAGATTTATGTCACTTACAGGGAAAGCAGAAAAAGTCACCTGTTAAATTACAACACAGAGGAAAGCCTGTGTTGAGTGATCGTGACAGGTGGTCATTGAAGAGGATTGTGATCAAAACTAAGGGAACGATAGCTGCAAATGCCACTATAGAGCAACACGAAGGGAGGACCATAAGTAGGGAATTGCAAGGCGAGCTGGAACTCCAAAAACACTCATCAATGATAAGACTTTTATCCATTGTGGATGTGGAACACTGCGACTGTGGTGTGAAAAGGTTTTCAGAAATTACTGCAACCAGTCGCCTTTTATGTAGATGTATTTTATTTAACCATGACCGGTTTCGAGCTGCCTAGCAACTCATCATGTGGCTAAGTGTGTTCAGCGATGTTTACGAAAAACAAGATATATGTTTCCAACAGTGCCTCATAAAAGTAATATACATCTAGTGAAAGTTTTAACTTGTGAAATTGTGAAAAACAAGACACAATGGTTTCAAAAATACGTCCTAAAAGAGATATATATATACCTGCAGAAAGATTTATCTCCACAGATACTCAACCACCCACACAATGGTTACAAAAAAAAAAAAAGCACTAAATGTATATACCATCTGATGATGAGTTGCTAGGCAGCTCGAAACCGGTCATGGTTAAATAAAATACATCTACATAAAAGGCGACTGGTTGCAGTAATTTCTGAAAACTCATCAATGATGGTTTTGTCCATGAGGAAAACGTGGTGCTGAAGTCAGAAAACCTGGGCCGTGGACCAATCGAAGAAAGTAATTTGCTCAGATGAGCCTTGTTTCATGCTGTGTCCAACTTCTGACTGAGATTGTGTCTGAAGAGTGAAACATGGTGGGGTGCTGGTGATGATTTGGGCAGCCATATTGTAGTATTGCATGGGTACCGTGGTTACTCTTCACTGTTGCATTACTGCCAACTATTATGTGATCATTTTGGCTCATATCATGGTACAAGGTTTGCTCCCCAATGGGGATGCCGTGTTCTAAGACAGGGCCCCTCTTCACACAACTCGTATAGTCCAGAACTGATTTTATGAGCATGCGGGAGATTTGTCACATCTCTGGCCACAAGTCATCAGATCTCAATATTATTGATCCTTTGTGGTCTACTTTGGAGAGAAGGGTGTGTTATTGAAAACCTTCTACTTACGTTTTGAAACTGGACTTTAATAATTAAATGGGAAGGTACTGTTAATCAGAACGCAGGGAGAAGTTGTGATCTAAATGACAACAGATTTATTCATCCTTAACATCACAAGACAACAAAAATGACTAAAGAAACATCACAAACATTTTTATTTGACAAACGTTGTCCTAACATGGGGTCTATGGTGGACAAAGTGATCAGTTGGGGATCGACACACGACACTAACCGGAACACTAATCGCTTCATCTGACTTCATACTCGTGAATCCGGGTTATGGCACAAAAACTATGCTACCATCAAGCATCTATATTCTACCCTTCCAAAAAGAAAAATATGGTTCGAAAGAACAGGGTGCTGAGAAACATATATTGGAGCCCTAAGCCGTAGCAGCGAATACTTTACCCTCCTGCTGGTAGGGGTATCACACTACTTTGCGTTCGGCGACAGAAGTCATGGACGGCTGCAATCTGTTATTAATGGTGCGCGTCTGCAAAATGCAAGTACGTGGTCTCGCGTTCGTTTAATTTGGATTGCAGGTACTTTCCTATGAGCCTCTGAAACCCAGATGGATTCCAGTATGCAGGTAGATCCGTTTGCTGGTCTGCCAAAGCAAATTGACTCCGTGCCATGACTGTGGGTGACGGTATGTCAAATGTTTACACGGCTGACTCAAGACAAATAAGTACACCCACGCATCACTCGTTGTGTGCATGATGCTAGAAGCAGTACCTCTGATGGTTGCAAAGGTGACTGGCACAGATTCTAAATGACACACTAGCAAAGGACACAAGCCTCACCATTTAGGTAGGAACCTCCAGTTCTTTACTAGTAAAGCGCCAGTACAAGAGTGATCTCTTCACTTTCTGTCCGCTTTCCTTCTCAACTCGGTAGCAAAAGCCCATTTCGACCTTAGACTTCCCCCACTTTAGCACAAGCCAATCACGAGCTGGAGTGCGGCATTCGAAGCTCAGAGAACGCCCTTTGCTCTGCATACACCGATTTGACCAATTACACACTTTAAAGTTAATTGTGAGAAAAGGAAGAAAAGATTTAGCTTCATGGCCTCTTTCCCATGCGTTTATGCTGTGACTTTTGCTAACAACATGACGTAGATGGAACCACAGCCCTCCATAAAAAGTTTGTTTCCTCTTCTGTTGCATCCATTTCGAAGTTTCCAAAGAACAGCCACAAACTCGCTACAAGCCTCGTGCTTTAGTAAATATGTTTTGTAACAGAGTCTGGGCGCCAGTGACCCGTCCCACGGAAATTCGCAGATCGCACACAGATGTTTTGTCGGCTTCCTGCCTAACATGGCCCCATCCTCTGCTTTATTGCCGGTCTACAATGCTCTGGCCATTGCAGTGGCGACTTCTCGGCGCTAGTCATTCTACCTGGACATGGATGCTGGCCGACTGGCGCCGACCAACGTGTCTGCGCAATGAGACCACGCAATTTGCCGTCCGGAAATGTTTCCACCCAGGTTCCGCAGAAAAAACTCACTTCCCTCGGCCCACCGTCGCCGTGCGCTTTCACTGCAGTCGTTTAAATCGGCACCTTATTCCTTTGAAAGCAGGTAAAGCTTCCATTATTCCTTCCCTAGAACACGCAAGCAAGAGCATTAACTGCTGCCCACCATTTCATTATAATGTATGAAGTCAAATCGAAATAAAGATCATATTCCCTATGACCATGATGTGGCATGACACCGACTCAGAAGTGAGAGTGCCCTGCAATCTCTCATGATCACTGCCTATCTCCATTACTGTTACATGAACTTGCCGCTACTTTAAAGAATGAGTGGTACAAGATTCCCTTGAAAACTGTAATGGAACAGTATTGATCCATTCTAAGATAACTGCAAGCAGTTTTGAATGCCAACAAATTTCCTACACCATATTAGGCAAGGTATATA
This sequence comes from Schistocerca serialis cubense, assembly GCF_023864345.2. NCBI lineage: Eukaryota > Metazoa > Arthropoda > Insecta > Orthoptera > Acrididae > Schistocerca > Schistocerca serialis. The sequence continues at coordinate 388,841,715 of NC_064638.1, forward strand.
TTGTGTTTTTGGTGTTTCCATATTGTAGTTAGTACCGGCAGATGTCCTACAGTTTATCAAGCTGATCATCCAAATGAGCTGTGTGTTAATAAACTTGAAGAGAAATGAAAGCCAAATTCTACATGAGACAGATCAATATCAGTCAAAGAGATTATAGGCAAGTCCACCATCACACCAATTCTTACCAGTGCTTTCTTTGTTTTTGCGTTTATCTTGGTGCATATCCGTGTGTGAGGTGGCTTCCACGTATAATTTCATCGCCACCAGAAGTGCCACATCAAGTGACTACGTTTAAATCTCGTGTTAGTATACGGCGTATAGTTTAGCTCGGTGCATTTAAGTTTACATATATAATTCCTGCAGTAGCTTTTGTTCAAGCAAAGTTTCTAGTAAGAAGTAACTGTTGATATATCCATTTTCAGTAGAGACATTTATTTACATTTTAAGAGTTTGTAGATAGTGTGGTCTCAGGCTATAGTGACAAATCTATAGAGCAGATTTCAATATTTGTTTACTGTCGTCGCTATATCTTGTGTTTTTTCATTATCATTGCTGTCACTGTTGGGTAGTTATCTTTTCTGTTGGGGTCTGATTGTACTTTCTCAGATACTCCTGACTGCTTTGATTGTATTTTTAGTCGTCTTATTCAGTTTCTTTACACAGCATGATATGGCTAGGGATTGTGTTTGTTGTAGGTGGACACAAGGAGCATTGGCTGCTGGATCTGTTTGTGCTACAATTGACAGGCTTAACATCTGAGGTCATCAGTCCCCTAGACTTAGAACTACTTAAACCTAACTAACCTAAAGACATCACACACATCCATGCCCAAGGTAGGATTCGAACCTGCGACCATAGCAGCAGCGCGGTTCCGGACTGAAGCACCTAGAACTGCTCGGCCACTGCGGCCGGCAACTGCAGATTATCTGAGCATTCAGCGTCAAATATTCAGTGATGAGGCCGAAGAAGTGGAGCACAAATGCAAAAAATTCAAAAGGATCGTTCGATATACCTTAGACAATTATGTTCCCAACAAGGTTCTAATGGTTGGGAAAACCCCGTGATTTAATGGATATGTGAAAAAAACTGTTACAAAAGTAAAAGAGCTTCATCATAGATTCGAGGACAGTCAAAACCCACCTGACAACAAAAGCTGATCGAAACGAAAATGAGTGTAAGAGAGCAATGAGAGAAGCGTTCACTGAATCTGAAAGTAAAATTTTGTCAACCGATGTGAGTAAAAAAACAAAGAGGTTTTTGTCTTATGTAAAATCAGTAGGTGGTTCAAAATCCTCTATTAATACACTTTGTGACCACAATGGTACCAAAACGGAGGTTAACATAGAGTAAATGAAAATACTGAATTCGGTCTTCCGAAATTGTTTCACGACAGAAGATTTTAACACGATTCTTCTTTTCAGTCGTCGTATGAACGCCGAAATAGCAGATATTGAGATAACTGATTGCGGAATAGAAAAGAAATTACGATCACTTAGTAGTGGAAAGGCATCACGACTAGATGATATACACATAAGATTCTATAAAGATTATGGGAAAGAACTTATTCCACTTCTAGCAGCAGTTCATCGTAGATCACTGGAGCAACGAAGGGTACCACATAGCAACTGGACAAAAGAACAGGTCATTCCCATTTTTCAAGAAGGGTTGTAGGACTGTTGCATATAATTATAGGCCCATATCACTGAGTCAATCTGTTGTAGATTTATGGACCATGTCTTATGCTGCAGTATTATGCCTTTTTTGGAGAATGACAATACCTCTACGAAAATCAACATGGATTCCGCAAACAGAGATCTTATGAAACTCAGATCGCTCTATTCTTCCATGAGATCCACAGCAGCATAGACAACGGCGGTCATGTAGTTGTCATGCTCATTGGCTTCACGAAGTAATTTGACATCATTCTGTACTACCATTTAGTGATAAATATACCGAGTATCGGACCAGATTCAACACTTCCATGTGGATAAAATTCAACAAGTCTCCCTTAATGGAACGATACCAGTAGATGTAAAGGTAGTTTCTGCAGTTCCACAAGGACATGTTATAGGACTATAGTTACGCTCTACCAAAACTACAGTTTGGTAGTTTTGGTACACTACATAAAGGACACAGTAAACGTTTGGATTATTGGTAGTATTGATAGGATTAGTAGGGGATAGAAAATGAAAGAATGTGTAAGACAGAAACTGTAAGCCAATGATTTCTTTCTTTTTTTTGTTTGTTGAACTTTTTTTTTTTTGCATGTAATTAGAACTGCACATCATTGAGTGTTAGTCCATTGTGTATTTTATATTCTTACGAAATATAAACTGCATTTTACAACTAACAAAAATTAATCGATTGTGTAACTTCTGCACTTTTATGCAAGCAAAGCAATTACTTTTGATAAAGGTACAGTTTACATGCACAAACGTAAAATATATATATGTATAATTATTGTTATTATTTTGTAGTCAATAGAACATTCTTCGTCATGATCAAAGGCAAGCGTTTCCTGTTATTATTGATAAATGCAAAAGTAGTTTATGAATAATATAAACATGTTTTATATAAGTTGGACAAAATACTGAAGAGATGTCTGATATATTTTTGTACCTTTTTGTTGAGGAAATTGTATTTTTCTAGCACTATGTGATACACCTGTCTTGTTTTTTTTAATTTTACTACAACATATGTCTGTTTTTATGGTACAAATCAACAATTTTCGAATAAAATCTGAATTAAATGTTGACAAGTTCAATTTTGCTATAAATACTGTTTATTTTTAAAAAAGAAACAGTACAATAACTATGTACAACAAAGACGTTCCGTATGACGTCTGGGAAGATCGGGCAACACATTACTATCTCCCATACACATCTCGCAAAATGACCACGACGAAAAAATTCGAGAAATTAGAGCTAGTACAGAGGCTTACCGACAATCATTCTTCCCACGCGCCATTCACGAGTGAAAGAGGGAAGGGAGGTTAATGGTACCAAGAATACCCTCCGCCACACACCCTTATCTGCTAGAAGTAAATGAGAAACAGGTGTTAAAATTTGTCTGTTTGGTTTACAAAAAGCTATTCTAAAAATTAAAACTTGAAGTCATCGCGAAGTGATCGAGCAATATAGTGGCCATTGTGAGCCTAACACAAAGTGTATACTCTACATCAAAAAATGTCTACATACATTTATTATTTGCTTTTCATAAGTACTCTGTTGTTGTTTACATCTAGTAGCTTAGACGGAAAATTTTCAAGTTGCAGTTATGGTGCTTAACGTTGCAAATAATGTAAATCTGTTTAAAGCCGCAACAAAGAAATAAAAATCATGTTCATTGAGAGACAGCTTTGTTTCTATCCAGTATGAATGAGACCCTCATGCTAACACTTCAACTACATAAGAAAAAGTTGTTCTGAAATTGTTTGTAGAAGACACGTCTAAAAAGCGAGAGGTTTGAATAATATTTTCTGTTATACACATCCTGTCACTGTGGGAACGCAGAAATTATCCCTAACATCAGGCAGGGTAGAAAATATGTTCATGTGTTCCATCAAACTACAAGTGTCGAAAGAGGAATTTCTATGCCTAATTTGAATTGTTTTTAGTAAATGAAAAGATGGGTTGTGAAAATATTGTTGGTTGGTTGATTTCGGGGAGGGAAACAAACAGCAAGATCATCAGTCCCATCGTATTAGGGAAGCATGGGAAAGGAAGTCGGCCCTCTGAAAGGAACTATCCTGACATGTGCCTGAAGTGTTTTGGGGATCACAGAAAACCTAAATCAGGATGGCCTGGTTTGAAGCATTGTCCTCCCAAATGCAAGTCCGATGTGCTGACCTCTGCACCACCTCGCTCAGTACTGTTCAGCTGGAGATTAATTTCAAGCTCTTTCAGCATGAATGAACATACACTCAGTTTATTTATTAAATAAGGTAAAATTGTTGCTCTCTTCATTTTCGAACAATGTAATTACATTAAATTTTGAAGTACTAGTAACGAAAAGTACATGTCCTCCATACTTCATTTCATCATGCTTCCATTTGATTGTATTTTTTTGGTTGATATCAGTTGTTTTCTACACACTTGAATGGCTGTCACAGCACTGTCACATCATGTCGTGCCAATTCGCTTAACCCTGTGTCGAATGGCGAAAGTGAGGTAATGATTTACAATCCACTACACAAAAAGACAGAGTATAGTATAGAAATCAACAAACTACCGACCATAAAATAAGTTAATGACCAAAGCAAACTTCATGACATATGTTCTTTGATCAATTTTATGTGATAAGTTGCTGAGAAGTGAAACAATACTTCAAAACTTCGACATTTATTTCCTAACGAAAATGTATACACACAAACATCAAACAATAGTTAAGGCCATTTACAGTGGTTATAATGACACACCAAGACCCTTCATTGTCAGAGTTGGCTTGTGTGAAATTTCACCAAAGTGCTACAATGTGGTGGCCCATAACCTTTTGATCTCTGAGGTTGGTAAACGTATCTATATTGAATCTATTAATTTTACATATAAAGAGAACAGTTTAAGTACATTTAAATTTCATATTCAATCGTTCGATATTTGCAGGGAACAAAATAAAGGAAGAAACTGCATTTTTTTTGTCATCAGTCTACTGACTGGTTTGATGCGGCCCGCCACGAATTCCTTTCATGTGCTAACCTCTTCATCTCAGAGTAGCACTTGCAACCTACGTCCTCAATTATTTGCTTGACGTATTCCAATCTCTGTCTTCCTCTACAGTTTTTGCCCTCTACAGCTCCCTCTAGTACCATGGAAGTCATTCCCTCATGTCTTAGCAGATGTCCTATCATCCTGTCCCTTCTCCTTATCAGTGTTTTTCACATATTCCTTTCCTCTCCGATTCTGCGTAGAACCTCCTCATTCCTTACCTTATCAGTCCACCTAATTTTCAGCATTCGTCTATAGCACCACATCTCAAATGCTTCGATTCTCTTCTGTTCTGGTTTTCCCACAGTCCATGTTTCACTATCATACAATGCTGTACTCCAGACGTACATCCTCAGAAATTTCTTCCTCAAGTTAAGGCCGGTATTTGATATTAGTAGACTGCTCTTGGCCAGAAATGCCTTTTTTGTCATAGCAAGTCTGTTTTTGACGTCCTCCTTGCTCCGTCCATCATTGGTTATTTTACTGCCTAGGTAGCAGAATTCCTTAACTTCATTGACTTCGTGACCATCAATCCTGATGTTAAGTTTCTCGCTGTTCTCATTTCTACTACTTCTCATTACCTTCGTCTTTCTCCGATTTACTCTCAAACCATACTGTGTACTCATTAGACTGTTCATTCCGTTCAGCAAATCATTTAATTCTTCTTCACTTTCACTCAGGATAGCAATGTCATCAGCGAATCGTATCATTGATATCCTTTCACCTTGTATTTTAATTCCACTCCTGAACTTTTCTTTTATTTCCATCATTGCTTCCTCGATGTACAGATTGAAGAGTAGGGGCGAAAGGCTACAGCCTTGTCTTACACCCTTCTTAATACAAGCACTTCGTTCTTAATCGTCCACTGTTATTATTCCCTCTTGGTTGTTGTACATATTGTATATGACCCGTCTCTCCCTATAGCTTACCCCTACTTTTTTCAGAATCTCGAACAGCTTGCACCATTTTATATTGTCAAACGCTTTTTCCAGGTCGACAAATCCTATGAAAGTGTCTTAATTTTTCTTTAGGCTTGCTTCCACTATTAGCCGTAATGTCAGAATTGCCTCTCTCGTCCCTTTACTTTTCCTAAAGCCAAACGGATCATCACCTAGCGCATTCTCAATTTTCTTTTCCATTCTTCTGTATATTATTCTTGTAAGCAGCTTCGATGTATGAGCTGCTAAGCTGATTGTGCGATAATTCTCGCACTTGTCAGCTCTTGCCGTCATCAGAATTGTGTGGATGATGCTTTTCCGGAAGTCAGATGGTATGTCGCCAGACTCATATATTCTACACACCAACGTGAATAGCCGTTTTGTTGCCACTACCCCTAATGATTTTAGAAATTCTGATGGAATGTTATCTATCCCTTCTGCGTTATTTGATCTCTGAGCTCTTTTAAATTCCGATTCTAATACTGGCTCCCCTATCTCTTCTAAGTCGACTCCTGTTTCTTCTTCTATCACATCCGCCAAATCTTCACCCTCATAGAGGCTTTCAATGTATTCTTTCCACCTATCTGCTCTCTCCTCTGCATTTAACAGTGGAATTCCTGTTGCACTCTTAATGTTACCACCATTGCTTTTAATGTCACCAAAGGTTGTTTTGACTTTCCTGTATACTGCATAATCAGTAGGAATCGAATCCAGGCCACCAAAACACGAGCTAGCTAGTCCACACTCCCAATCACTTGGCTGTTACACCTATATGACAACTGTCATTCAAATTTTACTCATATCCTCTGTTAAATCTTTAGCGAACAATTTACCTTTTCTATGTCCCAATCAGGTGAAATATTCTAGGAACATGACAGGGGCATTTATCTGCTTCTATTAACATAGTATAAGCCAAATCAGTGAGCCTTGTCCCACATGCACCTGTTGTTAGATTTACATTTGGAGAAGATCTACAGGTACCTCACTCTTTAAGTCTCACTTTCTCCTCCTAAGATATAATCGAAAGGGCCCATTTAGCAGACTGTCTACAGAATACACTTTCATACTAAAAGAAGGTGACTTTTTCTGTATTAATTTTATTTTCTCATGGTTAGTTTCAGCAGCCTTCTAGGCCAAACACAAGAGATATTGTAGTTCTGCAAGACAAGACTGTGCCTTACATATTGAAATGTCACTGTTGCAAAACTTGTGTTTCCTTTGAGAGGTGGCATGAGCCCCCTCTCATATTTCTATCTTACTCTGAGTAATTCGATCTTCCTCTCTAATTGCATGCGGTGAAAAGTCGCTATTCCTTCACATGCGGACTTCCCATGCAGCGTCTCTCGTCATCCGGGTGGTCCAGTGACAGGCGGGCTCTTCTGATCTTGAAAGGGTTAAGCCGATGGGTGTGAGGGAGTCGAGTGAATGCTTTCCAGACGCCGACATTGTCATAAGAGCGGCGGAGACACGCCCACAGGGGCCTGAAGGAGCGGCTGGGCTAGAGATTCCGTTACTTCGCAGAAACTTAGCGAAAACACTTTCTGGCGGGCTACCAGCGAGGCGTGGGAATGACTTGTGTTCCCAGGCAGTCTTGTCGGGCAAATTCCCACGTTTTCTGCAAAATCGTAAATGTGATTGGCTTGCTGAGGGCATAGCTCCGTGATGTAGCAAAATCGGCGCAGAAATTGGCGCCAAGAATCTCCATTGGTGGAATGGTAGTGCTTCGGCAATAGAGTGGAGTTTTCCGCCAGTTTTCGAGTTGCTGATTGGAACGTTTAACCACAGCCACTGTCGTGGGAGCGGGAATGTTCTGGTTCGGCTTGTACGGGGGCTCTTGAGAAGAGTCGGCTCTCGCCTGTCAGTCGGAGTAGGTTACAAGACTGAGCTCTCGCTGCTCTGGACAGCTTGCTTTCCGTTGGCTGTCTAATATACTTTTATTTAATTGTAACTGTTTGACGACGTTGCTGAAGTTTCGACTTCAACGTAACTTTCTGAGTACAGTTGGCAATTGAGCGTTCTGCGTACAAGAGGCCTATGTTGTCTGTCTTGAGCAGTTTTGGCTAAAGTTGACTGTATCAGAGTTACTGTGTGACTTCGCTTGTTAAAATCAATCACTGTACCGTCAGTGATTGTGTGGCGAGCCTTCTTCGTCTCCCTCAGAGTCGCATTTGTATTGCTAGGAAGTCTTTATTCTAGAACATCCAGCCCAGGATAATTTGTTTCGGGCTATACTCGCGACATTATCATCACCACGACGGGACGTCGAAGTGACCAGCCATCGCCTCTGGTACACCAGATTGTGTTCTTGCAGTTAAGAAGACAGCTTGGTAATGTATCTCCGCAGCACCGGCAGATTAGGGTTTTCCTAGGTGATAATCAGAGCTCAGCAGAGCGCGCCTGTTCGTCTTTTTCTAACTTTGTTCTGACTTGGGTGTTCATTACCTGAGTTCTCACTACTGTAGCAACAATTAATGTTGGGTTGGCTGTGTGTTTCTCTTAAGATTTGAGTTGCAAGGAATTGGCTCCACATACCACTTCATCATAAATGTCACAATCTAGTTTAGGGACAACTTCACTTTCACAGCATTTATTTGAGTATCCACTTTGAGCCAATTTGATGTATTGTAAATGTTTCATGTGTTTTGTTTATTATTTTGAGTTTAGACATAATAAATTATATTGCTATTTTGGACAGAACTTTCATTCTGTTAATCAGTAGAGCAACCCTATCATTTCTCACTGCGTTAATGAAACTTTCCTTTATTTAACTTATTTATCAAATTTAATTATTGCAGGTGCCAAACTCTTTTCTACTCCACTTGCAGGGTCGATTACAGTCAGTTCGCGTTTCTTTTTAATCCATGTGCAACAACAAAAGTCAGAGTTAGAATGGGGGGGGTGGGGGGGGGGGCTTAGAGCATCATTTACATATGAAAATTCTAGAAGAATTTAGTGTTAAATACACTGCTAGCCCCAGCACCTCGCGGCTTTTTGCCTTGGTTCACGAAACCTTTCTTGTTGGTTTGACAAGTTGACTTTTACAAAGGTATTATAAATGTATCGTATTGTAAATGCCAAGCTGTCCCACCAACAAGACAACATTTGTGAACCAAAGTAAATAGAAAGCACAAATTTAAAAACACTGACATTTCAATATGTAAGCCATATTTTGCAGATTAAAAAATCGCTTGAGAATGACCTAGAAGGGTGAAACTAGTCATATATGAATAATATTAATACAGCAACAGCGCAACATGCCAACTTCTTTCAATAAATTCATTACTGCAGTACCAGCTGTGAAAAGAAAAAAGTCATATTAAATTTTCTCATACACTTATTTATTTATTTATTGTTGACTGGCTATAGCCTTTTGACTTGCAATGGTGGTAATCATAACTAAACTGAATATATTAATTTTATGTATACAAGATGAACTGTTTAGATATATTTAAATTTTATAATCTGTTGTTTAACATTATGAGGAGAAAATAAAAAGAGAAAAAACATTATTAGCAGGAAGAATCAAACCTGGACCAAAGACTTACCAGTGTATGCTGCTAAACACTCATCCACAGAGCTGTTACTTGAACTGCACATAATAAACACCTCATTTGCACTGCATGTAACACAAAATTTCGAAGGAATTATTGATCTGGTGCTGTGAGCAACATAGCACTCATAACGGCAGAAGAGATGATATCACATCAGAGCATGAGTAGTCGAAAAGAGATAACTGTGTCCTTCCTTCCAGTTGCCTGTAGCATGGATGACCATCATATCTGAGTATCGCAGAGAAAGTGTTACAAAGCATGTTGTTGTCTATTTTATTTGATTACCACCATACATTCAAGGAGAAATTGCGTATTTTAGTGCAATTTCGGCTGGCATTCTAAGAGAAATGGCGTAATTCTAGTACCGTTTTCGGTCGCATTCAAGAATAAATGATATAATTTTTGTGGGATATTTACAGTATGCTGTAGGATTTTAGCACATGATAACTGGACACCACTAGTCGCAGCACTTCAAAACATTCTGCAATGCATTTTAAGTGGTGCCACCCACATTGCCTGTCATGTACGTCGGGAACGAAGGTTTGATGGTTGATGTCACTGTCCATCGCTGATCAAGATACCCAAAACCTCATTATACAGCAGTGCTCTTATCCCCAGACTTTGTTTTGTTGTGCTTTCGTTGTGACTCTCTACTGTTTTTTCACACAAAGTGCTCATAAACATCGCTGTAGCTGACATATGTGGATGCTAGAGTCGACATTTATGGGAAAAGACATCTATTGGACTCATATGGTTTGTAATTTGCAGGGATACCTTGCTCGTCAGAAGAGGAAGACAGAAGTGCGAAACAATGCAAAAAGTGGATGGGTCTCAAGAATGATGTCATTGTGTGGCAAAGAAGGGGGAATCCACATACTGTACAAGGAGCCTGAGGAAGAGAAATCTGCATTTTATAAACATTTAGAAGATCAAAGCAACACTTTTTTTATTTGTTAAGACAAATTGCACCAAGAATTACTAAAATGAGCACAACATTATGAGCAGCTATCACACCCCATGAAAAATTGGTTTGTTTAAGGTTAAGTTTATTTGTCAGTCTAGTGCAAATTTTGGTGAAATAGTCATATCTCTCTCAATACTTTTCACTTCAGGAATTATAGGTTTTCTTTACGTCTTGTATTTGGCTTTTAATACTTGAAGTACCTTATTTGTATTGGGATTAACTAGTGAAACACTATTGATGACTGATGCTTGCAAAACTGTTTCACACGAAATCCAGAAAGACACTTAACATTAAATAAGCCTGCTACAAACACATACTTAAACAAACAACTCTAATACACTACTTGATGTATACCACACAAAAAAACCATTTGCTGCTGTTGCGGTGTCTGAAGGTTTGGGTCCATTTCTTTATCATACATCACAAATGCCTGGCAACAAACAAATAAATTTCAGATACTAATCAGTCTGTTTATATTCACATTTCTTTTTCCAGTTCAAGTTTCAGTGTTTTTGCTATCCATTTCGTCGTAAAATATTAAATACTAGTATGTATAAAAACCCAATTTGTAAATATAGCAGAGGGCACATAATTTATAAATATTATTGAAAATCCATATCTGATACACGATAATTACATCAATATGAGAAAATTTATGATATTTAGGTGTAATACCACACATATTCTGTATCTGTCCCACACTGCCTTTTTCCTAATTGTGCCTGATAACCTCTCATCACTTGTGTCGTACAATTCAGACTGCCATCTCACTGCTTCAATTAATTTTTCGTCATTCATTATAAAATTTTGAATTTTAACAAAGGAAGCAACGAAATAAAACAATTTACATCAAATAACAAAACTAATGAATAACAATGTCTTAGAATAACAACTGATATCAACCATGAAAATCACAGTGAATCGAAGAATGGAAGATGAGTACAATGCTGTGAATGGGTATCATGCGATTATCAATGGATCATGTAAGCCATCAAAGCTTTCTTCCCAAGAAACCTTGTTGGTGCTGTGACATCACAAAACAGCCAGAGTGGATGCCATCATTTGAAATGCATTGCAGACAGGACATTACATGATTCAACAGTTGGTGTGAATTGACCGTAAACAGAGCCGGTATATCTTATCTGTTTTGTCTTTTTCGTAAACAACTGTATTTCGCTCCATCACTAGAGCTTGCTTTTTCACTTAAAAATTATTTAATAGTTCAAATGGCTCTGAGCACTTTGGGACTTGACGTCAGAGGTCATCAGTCCCCTAGAACTTAGAACTACTTAAACCTAACTAACTTAAGGAGATCACTCACATCCATGCCCGAGGCAGGATTCGAACCTGCGACTGTAGCGGTCGCGCGGTCCCAGACTGTAGCGCCTAGAACCACTTGGCCACCCCAGCCAGCAATTATTTAATGAAAACTGCGTTGACTTAAGTTCTTGTTTATAGTATCTACAATGTGTTGGTCAGTCCTGTATTTTTCTCTTTCAGATAAAACTCCTCTCGCGTGGTAGGCGAAAAAATAACCAAGTCATCATGGAACATCTGCAATTTGTTACAGAAAAACTGCATAATAATAACGATGAAGATTAAGAAAAAACGTAAGCACAGTCCACTACTATAACTTGACTGTGCATGATGACTTTGAAGTCTTCCTTCCAATAAACCTTGACATCACAGGATATGACGGACTGTCTGCTGATGGTCTGTGTGAATGCCACCATTTAAAATGCATTATGGAGTGTTTTGAAACTCACACATACATATACAGTGTGAACAGTGATAAAACTGACAAACTGCAGGGACAGATTCTTGATAGAGGAGAAAAGCTCCTATGAACGTATGTCCAGAAATGGACAGTGTCCATGCAATAACAACAAATTGTCCCAGAACACAATAGTGAGCTGCAGCGCATCCACGTCACAACAGTTGTTCAGAGTGGCCTCCATGGGATTGGAGGTGATAGGGTTAGGAATGGTTGTCATGCAGGATTCATGTAATTTTATTCTGGCTTACACCATGCCTGGAGCTTCTACTTGCGTTTGTTTCAATATCCTTTAGTCCCTGGTCCTCCAAATCTGATGCATGCACAGTCCACCACCTACCTGCAGATTCGTCTGTGCGAAAGGACCCATGATCACAAAATGCCCAAAAAGTGCTTGAAATGTTGTGTTTCTGAGGGTACTTATTTAGATATAACCATGTTGCCTCTCGACCGATTACAGCTACAGTAGCCCATCACAAACAGTATTGTAAGGAGCTTAAAAATGTTATTAGGAAGGCAAAGAATATGTGGTATACAAACAGAATAGTTAATTCACAGGATAAAATTAAAACCATTCAGTCAGTTGTGAAGGAAGTGTCTGGTCAGCAGCACAAGGTCGACAATATAAAGTCAGTTCACAGTACAAATATTTCTCTTACTGATAAATCAGATATATGTACAGTATTTAACAATAATTTCCTGAGCATTGCTGGTGAATTAAATAAAAATTTAGTTTATATAGGAAATCATATAACTTTCATGGCAAATGGCTTTCTGAGATTGATGTCTAAAATACTCCTCTGTGATATGATCAAGAGGGATATTGAGTCAATAATCAAATCACTGGAGACTAAGGACTCTCATTGTTATGATGCAGTGTCTAGCAGAATATTAAAGTACTGTGCTGCACATGTTAGCCCTGTATTTTGCCATATTTGTAGTTTTTCCTTTACGAATGGTCGGTTTCCTGAACTAATGAAGTACTCAGAAGGCAAAGCCGCTTTATAAAAAGGGAGAAATAATAATGTAGATAATTTTAGACCTATTTCTATGCCATCAGTGATTTCAAAAATTATTGAAAAGGCTGTGTATGTAAGGATAATTGATCCTTCTATGTCACATGATTTGCTATCAAATGTACAGTTCGGCTTCAGAAGTAGTTTAACAACTGAAAACGCTATATACTCTTTTCTCTGTAAGGTACTGGATGGGTTAAACAAAAGGTTTCGAGCCCTTGGCACATTTTTTGTTTTCACTAAGGCATTGATCACAAAATATTGCTCCAGAAGTTGGACCATTACACCATACAGGGAGTAGCTCACAATTGGTTCACGTCTTACTTTAGCAACAGACAGCAAAAGGTCATTATTCACAATGCTGATAATGGCTGTGACGTGGGGTCTGAGTGAGGTAGGGTCTAGTGGGGGGTGCCCCAGGGATCAGTGTTGGGGCCACTCTCGTTCCTTATTTACCTAAATGATATGCCCTGTAGAATTATGTGTAGCTCTAAAATATTTCTGTTTGCTGATGACACTAGCTTGGTAGTAAAGGATGTTGTGTGCAACATTGGCTTGGTTTCAAATAGTGCAGTACATGACATAGGTTCATGGCTTGTAGAAAATAAACTAACGCTAAATCACAGTAAGACTCAGTTTTTACAGTTTCTAACACACAATTCAACAAAACCTGCCTTTTTAATTACACATAATGGGCATATGATTAGTGAAACTGAACAGATCAAATTTCTGGGTGTTCAGATAGATGGTAAGCTGTTGTGGAAGGCCCACATTCCGGATATTGTTCAAAGACTTAATACTGACATTTTTATATTCGAACTGTATCTGAAGTGAGTGATCGTTCGACACGAAAATTTGTCTACTTTGCTTATTTTCATTCACTTATGTTGTATGGTATTATATTATGGTAACTCTTCCTATTCTAAAAGGATATTTTTGACTCAGAAACGGATGGTTTGGACAATAAGTGGTGTAAGTTCTCGAACCTCTTGTCGACCTCTGTTCATGAGTCTGGTTGTTTTGACATTGGCCTCTCAATATATATATTCCTTACTGTCATTTCTTGTTAACAATATTAGCTTATTCCCAAGAATAAGCAGCTTTCACCCGGTTAATACTCGGCAGAAATCAAACCTGCATTTGGATCGGACTTCCTTAACTCTTGTGCAGAAAGGTGTGCAGTATACTGCTGCATCCATTTCCAAGAAGCTACCACTCAAAATATCTTAGCAGTAATCTACGCACTTTCAAATCGAAACTGAAGAGTTTCCTCATGGGTCACTCCTTCTAGTCTGTTGAGGAGTTCCTTGAAAAATTAAGCTGATTCTTGTTGTATTGTTGATTGCTTTTATTTAATCTCATGGACTTTTTTCGGGTTCATAAACACTAATTTTTATCTATTATTACGTTTATGTTGTAATTTCATGTACTGACACGTTCCATGAGCTTCGAGATTTGCTCCTCAATTTGGTCCTGTGGAACTTGATGTGTAAATAAATCTTCTTGACTACACCATCTCGGCTTGTTCCCTACATGAATACTGGATCATTCTGCCTTACAGTATGCTGCATCAATCACAAAGCCTGCAACAGAAAAAGAACACACAGCACATGGTGAGACGAACTGTCATTTGTTGGCATCAATCTACCATGGCAATGACGTATTTCCAAACACTTGTTAATAGGACATTTTTTTCTCCATTTCTAGTCAGGAAACCGACCTTACAGTTCGTTGATTTTATTAATGTTCACAAACACACACACACACACACACACACACACATATATATATATATATATATATATATATATATATATATATATATATATATATATAATAGAAGACATTGAAATATCTCAAGAGCTACACATCAGACCAAAAAAGTTATAATTCCAATTTTTCGCTTCAGAGGGGACATCCAACGATACCACACTCAATCCTTCACCCCACCCCATGCATGAATGGCTGAGGATTGGAGGGGGAACTTTGAATCCTTCAGTGGGAACCCCTGTCTATTATTGAAAATTACGATTCTATGGCAAAATCTATATACATTTTGTCTGAAGCATTTTCTTCATTTCACCACCGATAGAAATGTGTACACAATCATAAGTTACGACTTGGTACTCAATGGTCCTTGAATATAAAATGGCATGTGGGAGCCCATGTCTATGCTGCAGGGATAGGGCAGACCAGTATTTCACAAAACCTAATTGCAAACGCCATTCACAACGTTGTATTCCTCCAATATATCGAACATGGGACTACTCGATGTGCCATCCTCGCCATGTAGTGAACTACAACATATCATAACAGGCAGTATGCTGTGAGTGGAGCTCATGTAGCATGCAGACGTAGAACAGATAGCATTCTAAATATTACAATACTAGCGCAGCGTTTACTGTCTGCAAACCTGCCTATCATTTGGAGAACAGACGTGCAAGTGGATGATGCTTGTTGCACCACAGAAGAAAAAATTCAAAGATCCTGATTTATGGAGAACGTAGGAGAAATGTTAATGCTGCTGCTGTCTTGTATGCTGCGCGAAATCTCATTTTTGTTCGTTGTTTTACAAATTTGTGAACGTCTTTAGGTCTCATGGTAGCGTACAGATCGGCAAAAGGAAACGAAGCAAATGTGTTACAGGAGAAGCTAATGAAATAGCTGTACTAGCAGCAATACACCACAATCCACAGATAGTACATGGCAATTACACCACAACTCTGGTGCATCCATAGGCAGAATTCTCACGTTACTGCATCGTCATAATTATCATACATACCATGTATCACTGCATCAAGAACTTCATGTCACCCATTTCTATAACTGGGTAGTGTTTTGTGAATGGGCATGTCAACAAACGCAGACGACCTCAATATTCTAAGATGAGGTTCTATTTTCTGATGAGTCTACATTCACATTCCATTCCCGCCCTTGGTCAGTCGATGTGTGGTTTGGCATCATGGGGAACAAACTCATTAGTCCATATTATATCATTGGCATGTTGAATGGGTGCAAATATAGAACATTTTTAGAACAGGAACTACCGATGCTACTGCACGATGTTGCCCCTGATGTTCTAAAATGTATGTGGTTTAAGCATGATGGTTACTCACACATGACGTAATTGAAGGAAAGGAGGTATTAGACCATGTTTACACTGGTCAGAGGATCGGCAGAGGTGGTCCCATTATTTGGCTTGCTACATCGACAGATTTGAAATAGCCGGTTTTTTTTCAGTGTGGATATTTAAGAGAGAGGGTGCCTAGCCAGGCCGTGAAGACCTGGTCGACTCCATCAGAATCTCCTGTGTTGACATTCCTGCAGATATGCTTCTGGTCTGTGAACAGCCATTTCAAAATCAGATCACTATGTATATTGAAATTGGGGGTATTATCTTTGAATTCTTACTCTAATTGGAAAAGAAGAGTCGCTTTCACCTTGACCCAGGGGCACAGTGGCACATTGAGTAGATCCCTTTCTGATATTTCAGAGGAAAACAACTCTGCGAATGGGGTTTCCAATTAGAAGTTATGGAATACTGGAAGGGGAGTGAGGGGGGAATCTGTCCTACCTTCATAGCATGGAGGTGGGGCCCATGTACCACTGGATATTCAAGGATCATTGAGTATTAAAGATGGTGGTGCCTTCCAGGCAGGCCACTGCCTTGGTAATACCTGTCAGGCACTTCTCCTTTCATTTTGTTTTGGTGATTATCATACAATTTCATTCACCTTTGGTGTATCTAAATTTTCCCTAATTGATATTAATCTGATGGACTATTAGGGTTAGGGTAAACCACTGATTGATCTCACAGTACTTGCATTATTTGAGTAGGAGTAGTAGAATTAAATTTGGCTGTAAAGACAGATTTTTGGACACTGGAGGTGACCATTGCATTAGGGGCAGCTTTAGAACTTTCCTCGAGCATCAAGTGAATTCGTGGAACCTTTCTCATTGCTGTTCTCCCTTTGTAGTCACTGAAACTGGCTGTGGGCCCTGCAAGGCAGTGGTTTATTGGACGCCATTCTGGCGGCTGGGCTCGTTCCGCTAGTGACTAAAGCAAGAAGGTGGGAATGCCATGGCTGAATGCGAAATAACACTTCTTTAGAAACTGTTGACTCCGGGTCCTGACGCTGGCCTAACCACTTTATTAGTGAGTGGACGTGGTGTGGGAGTCTGGTCTCCTTATCCCATGTGTGGGTCCAGGCAAAGTGGAGTCAGGCTGATGCCCGGCTAATGTGTTTATTACAAGAACAGTGGATCTTGTGACATGGGACAATGAATTTCTTTGGATGGCGCCTTTCTTAGATGCCACCACGTCTCGCCAAAACGGCGCCCACTAAATCATTTTATGGACGAGATGGAGCTTGTTTTCACTAGGAAGCTTCCCTCATCTTGTGTAATGTGTCAGTGGTTTCGCTGCTGTACCTCCAGGTATTGTGTGCTGTTTTTTTCAGAGGACAGAATGTGTATTGCGTTGCAGTGATTGGTTGTGTAAGATCGGGTCTCCTTTCTAGAAAAAATCATTGGCACAGTAACCACTGCTGGGGCACGGTAGGTTTATTCAAGAACATCAGGGGGAATGGCTGTTTTTAGAAAGGTTTTGAGCAGTGGGAGAGGGAGGGACTTGTTTCTCGACCATTGTGGAGTACAGTCGCTAGAGCTCTTCCATTTCTATGGAGAGAGCTGTTAGTTGCAAAGATATCCAGACACATGGGCGAAACTGTGTATTTCCATGGATATGAAACTATCACTGGCGGACGTGGAGTCACTTCCCCCAGTACAAAGCGTCACCAAAACTACGAGCTTTGTCAGCGCCCGAATGCAGACGGCAGCATATTTTCTTTCACTTGTTATTTCAGTAACATTGCGCAGCTTGGACAAATTAAGTTGATTATCAATCATTTGGATGGCAATCTTTTTTATAGCAGCCTTGTACTTGTAGTAGTCACTCCCAGCGTCCATTGCATGCTTAATTATATTTTGGCACAAGAGACCAATCAGTGGAACTATACGGCAGTGTGTGCTTGCCAAGACTGGGATTTTTCCAGTCTCATCTAAATGTAAATTCCAATTAGGTTCCCCAAGTCTCAACCAACCTGAGTTCGTGTTAATGAAATATTATACCGCTGAAGTTTCTGTTTATATGTTTATTCTCACATGATTTCTATATTAGTTGATAAATCTCTTTGTGATATCATAGGTCCTTGTTATTAATTTTTCGACACCCATTCTCATTCCCTACGATGTCATTTATTTTGTTGTTGGTTTGAAAGCATTAAATTAATTTTATGTCAAGTTAGCCAACTCATTAGGTGATCGACACAACGGCCACTACTTACGAATGTCAGATTTCCTTGCACTAAACGTGGCACCTTTTGGGTGTGGTGGTTATGACTCTTTTATTCAAAATAGTGAGTGAACGGTTCATGGGTAGGTGACACTATGCTAATGATCTGTTACAGGCTGGGAATTTGGTTTGAATGTGAAGCGTGCTCAGATGGCGCATCCAGTTAAGTGGGAGATCCATGTGTAAGTCCCAGTCTCTGATTAGTGTCATATGAGTGGGGGGACTAAATAATAGCAAGTGATTAATAACTACAGCTTGAACAATAAAAGAAGAATTTTTTGGAAAGAATACTTGAACGAAATTGAAAGGTAATTCATAAATTTGGACACATATCCAGGGTGAACTTTACCTGATACTAGCAACAACAGACCTTCAATGTTAACACATTTAAGATCAAGATTCAGATTTTTGGGCTACGCACTGCTTCACATTGGTTCTGTTGTGCATAGTGCTGATTATGACAATACCAGTACATGATCACCCCTCCACTGCTCATGCAAACTCCTCTTCTCTGCTTTGAACCTCCTGATATAGGATTCTCAGCAAAGATGAAATGATGGGTGTTACAGATGTAAATATATATATATATATATATATATATGTATATAAACTTGGTCTTCCTAATAACTTTTATAACAATTTTTAATATGCAGTTGGAATACACATTTTTAAACAATAGTGGCATGGCAGAGCTTGTCATACGTCTGCCTGCTACCACTTATAGAAAGAAACAGGTGGAGATACAGAAATGAATCAATTTTAGAGTGTATCTCTTCTCTTTTTTGTATCAAAACATTATCCTTGGCACAAAGCAATTCATTAATTCACGTTTGGCTTTACATGTATGAAAAAGAAAAGAACGGAGAAAAAAAGAAAAAATAATATGATCTTTTAAATCTGGCACTAATTTTCACTTGTTATCATTGATTTATGTGATGTTACCACTGATTTATGTGGTTACCATCAACTAAAATCTTTCAGTAGTGTTCTGAAATGTTTGCCAATGTGAACTGGCCTTTAACTCTACATATGGAGCTACAGACACAGGAAACATTATAATTATGCTAATGAGACTCAGGTTTATATTCAGTTTCAGTCACAATAACCAGTTCCTCATTTAAAAAATTGGAAAGACTGGGTGCAGCTTATTTTGACAGGTAAAATGTAGTTATAAATTCTGAAGAATTGTATGCTTCAAAATAATTGGGCCAATATCTCACTTTCTTATCCATTTTCATCCAGATGAATAATTCGCAATATTTCGTCATTACTGTACGAGTCTATAGTTGATTCTGATTACTCATCAAACTTATTCTCTGTATGTCATCTCCAACCCACCCTAAAATCGCCTGTCATCTCTGGTTAGTTGTTCTTCCTCTCTGGTAAAATGCATTTCCAGTGATATTCGGTGAACAGAGGTTAAATACCAGCGAACCCAAGTATGTACAAGAGGTCCGAATTCAGATACCATTGTCGAAGTTTTTGTACCATGGATGGTATCTCATAATTTCACTTTCACTCTGCAAAAGAAAACAAAACGAAATTATAATGTGTGACAATCCACATAGAATGGATACACAATCTTTTGACGATGATGTTGCTTTCATTTCCTTCTGCTTCGTTGTACTGATGTTCCGTGTGAATCACTTTCATAGGAAAAATCCAAGTTCTCAAAGAACCTTAGTAAAGAAAGCAGAGAAGTAAAAATTAAGAAGAAACAAACACAAAACTTTTCACTACAATAAAGGGACGAGAAAAGATTGCCTCCTTAAATTAGTGGAGGGCACCACCAAGCACACCAAATTATAGGAAGTTCATGGCCCATGTTACGATATGGAAAGAGAAAACGACAGTAGTGCTCCTAGTGGCCTGGTCGTGAATTCTGAATATGAGAAAACATGGCAGCAAAAATCTGTATTCTTTGCAAAAAAAGAATTTTTGATTACTGTTTTTTATTTATAATTTATTGGTGGATTTCATGGTACAGTGGTAAAGTGTGAACTTGGTAACATTTTTGTAACCTTAGGGAGAAAAAAAATTTGAGAAATCTCAGTCAAAAACTAAAACTGATTTCTAGTATCTGGGGTTCACAGTTGATATAAAATTTTGTAAATGATTTATTCATTTGTAATACACAATATCGCAGTTTTGACTGTGTGACCATTATCAAGTGGAAATAATTGCGCTTTAGCATTTGTCAAAACCTAAAAATCACCTGACATGACACAGATGCTGGTTTGTTGACATAATCTCTGATTACAAAATTCTTGTGTGTATTCTTTAAACTGCATTGTAAATATGTTGCTGGTATTCTCCTTAATTTTGACTCATATCCTAAATACAGTATTTGGTGGGGTAAATGATAACATATTTCTTTTTGTTTCATATAAAACAATAGCTGATTTCGCTGTTTTGTATTCTGAGGATTCTGTCTGTTTGTTACTGCTTATGAATCTGTGAGTGAACTGCTCGATTTAAATGTATTGTAAGTGTGTTGTGCGGTTCTTTCGTTTACATTTGATTTTAGTACTTTCTAGCATTTAATGGAGCCCTCTGAAATTTTCATTGGAGCGAGAGGATGATTCTAGTACATTCATTTCTGCTAAAACGTAGTGTTTGTAGTATTTATTAGTGACGAGTGAACACATTTGTGTATTTACTGTTGCATTTTAAGCATTTGCAAGCAAAAATTATCTAGTCACTAAGACTACAAACTGTACTCATTAGCTCTAAATCCGGACTATGCAAAGCAATCTGAAATGCATTGCACTCAGTGACAAACAGCAACACCATTCAGCATATGATTACATACTTATTCCAAGACAAGATTATTAAATGTTGAATACCAATTCTGTCAAAAAATTCTAACAGGAAGTTCTCCTTTAAATACGAGAAAATGCAGAAAACCAATGGGCACAGAAATAAAGTAGAATAAAAGCAATATCTGACAGTGCATTTAAATTGAGAACATCACACATGGATTAGTAAGCAGTAACAAATATACGTAAGTCCACACCAAACCATGTGATGAAACAAGTTGCTGTTACATATGAAACAAGAAAAAAGGAATAATTTAATCTGCCCAAAATTACAGACACAACCAGGAATCAAGTAGAATAGAAGTAACAGATTTACAATGCAATTCAAAATACAAACACACAAAAAGATGTACACAGAAACACAATGTGAAGAACCACTTCTGTCTACTAGAAAATAAAAACAGCTATGGATGACTTAGAATCACCCAATAAGAAAACGAGTTGATGAAAGATTGATTAACTTGCAGCACTCCAAGTTGTCTGGCAGCAAACCAAGCTTGTGTTTTCAGTCCCTATATGTGTTTGAACCTGTGGAAACCATTCAAATCAATGTCAAAATTTCCCTTCCACTCCCCATCCCTCCTCAGCCAATGAGTGAGTAAAAATCGGGAGTATGTCTGGGACTCGAGTGAAATCAGAAAGCGATCACATAATGTCCCTCACTTGCATGGTGCGATCTTTACCTTGACTCACAAATTTACGAATACGAAAGTATTATTAGGTATTCGAGCACAGCTAAATATTTGTAGCAAACAAGACTATAAATATGACTGCTGCTTATTTCATTCGCAGCAATTTAAGTTGTGTTCTGTTTCCTACCTAAACACAGCTTCGAATATAGTAACATATTCCTAATAGACAGCAGAGTAATGGTGACAAGCAAGACAAGCAACATGATTGCTCCCCATTTTACATGCAACTATTTAAGCTGTTCTCTTAAGTTCCTGCCTAACACAGACCATTGGATGTCGCGGCATATTCGAAAATAATCAGCCAAATATTTCTAACATGCAAGAATATATATATTATTGCTGTTCGTTTTTACTTGCAACAATTTCAGGTGTACTGTAAGATTCCTGTCCAGCCGACGTATTCAAAAAAAGGTTAAATATTTTTAAGAAGAAGAAATGTAAATATCATTGCTCGTTATATAACCCGCAGCAATTTCATCTTTCGTTTTTTAATCAGATTGAAGTCATAAACCGAAAACACGCTCTTCCACATAAATAACATACCTCTGCTCTATGAATTAAGCGAAGATGAGAAAAAAGTAATAGAGTGCGCCTCGTTTCCAGCATACGGTCTTCAATTCCCCAACTTCCTATTTCTCACTACACACCCACAAGGAATACATGTAAGACACTTCCTGGCAGATTAGAACTGTGTGCTGGACCGAGACTCGAACTCGGGACGTTTGCCTTTCGCGGGCAAGTGCTCTACGAACTGAGATACCCAAGCACAACTCACGCCCCGTCCTCACAGCTTTAATTCCGCCAGTAACTCTTAAATACATGTAAGACGCTGTTTTGACGGTGTTCATAGTAAATTTTCTTACGAATTCTAAAGACTATGTGTCATTAACTGATGTTTAATTATAATAAATCGCATCTAGTGATATATCTTTATTGCTCCTTTGCCTTAGGCAGTATACTGTCATAACCAGCAAGTTATAACGCGGAAACAACCGAAATATAACGTATCCAATATGGCAGACCAAAAGGAGTGAATGAGGGACGTCAGGTGATTGAATTCGGATATCAGCCGAGTGCCAGGCACAGATCCGAGATTTAGTCACTCGTGCAAGACTGTCAACGCAAACGATTATTTAAACTCGTTGCAGAATTCCAACTTTTAGTCATTCATCCTGTTTGCTCGCTGGCTGGTGCTTACTTTTGGAGCAGGGTGTCCATGTCATGTGCAAGTCTTCGTTGGTTTTAGGAACAACAGATGAACCTCCATGTTTGAATTATAGAATGGTTTGACTTTCCCTTTCGTTCTTTGCGATTCGACCAGCTCACCGACTGATGGCGGAAATTGCAAACATCCAAAGAGGTTGGAAACTCGGCACAGAACTGTAAATGACATCCGAAACTTATTTGCAGAACTACAATCAGCCTTAGAGGCAAGTGAAAAGGCAACAAAGAATCCCCAAAATGAGATTAGCACAGCCAAAAGAACAGGTATAGAAGAAGATGACAGATACTCAACAGGACAACGAGCGACATCTAGTGACCCGAAGCAAGAAACACCATACGGAAACCAGACGCCAGCAACACCTGCCGGGCAGCGGAGCACTCACTGCAGTCAGGAGGTGACACTAAGTAGCCACACACACAAACAGTCGGGAAGCAACCTAGCAGTACTGACACCTAGTGGCCACCAGGGCAACCCATACAGCGAAGACAGGAAGAACATACGAAACAATACTCTACAATCAGCGAAAACAAACGAGTTGGAAATAGTAGACGAAGACAAACTACAAGAAAAAAATTCACAAAAACTAACACAAAAAATGATGGAACATCTCACCAACGATCTACAAAATTTAATAGATAAAAAAATCAGAAGCGAAATTACACACTTAGCTGGGCCTGGGGCCACAGGAAAAGTGACAGCTGACCTTACCAAGTGGAACCAAACCAAAGAAATAACAAAGAAAGTGCCCAACCCTCCAACTACACAAGGGGTGATAATCAACGACAAGAAAGACAAGGAGACCACACCAAGGAATGACAAAAAGAAAACAGACTCTGACGAAACAACCGGTCACGAAAATAATCAAGCATGGATTGAAGTTGCAAGAAGGAACCGCTGAAGGAATAAACAGATGATGACCCCAACAATAATGGACACGTAGCAGCAACCATAACGAGAAATGGACTTAACAGATGGCACACTCCAAGCAGCAGTAGGCAGAGCGTGGCTCTACATAGGATGACTACACTGCAACTCGACGCCGGATAAACTTATCCAACACCTCAGTAAACTGTAGGTCACGGAAATAATACAATGTGACGAAATAAAATCCAGAGGAACACTAAAAGCCTACAAAGTAGGCATACCACTAAACGAGCTTCACAAGATCACAGATCCATAAAAATGGGCAGAAGGGGCCCTAATTAGAAGATACCGGTTTTTTCGACTCCAGAGCAGAGGCGCCGAACTCGAAGGTTAATCTACTTCTTTGGAATGTACGACGACTAAGAAGTGCCTTAGATTTGACAGAAGGCGAGCTCCTAAGAAGCCATGACGTACTCATCCTGAAAGAGACTTTCGCAACAGACAATATAGAAATCCCCGGTTTCTACTCAAACGCATTCCTGCAAGAAAAGTACCAAGAGGAAGACCTACAAAAGGAATATCCTGCTTCTACAAACCAACGATAAGAATAGCATCTTGTGTCTATGAACAAGAAGACATCTTAATAATGGAGACTGAGAGAGTGACTTTCATAGGCCTCTACATCGAACCCCTGACCCCGATTGAGGACGTCGTAGCAATCATGATGACTGCTCTAGAAAAGATAGCCTCGGGAAATAGTGTTGTTATAGTACTCTAGATAAGCATGACTGCAGAAGTAAGGAACTACTACAGATGATGGCTGAAGAGGGATTCACACTGGTTAACAAGAGAGGAAACGACACGTATTTTGCACACAATGGTAGCAGCACCATAGGCATAATCCTTTCAAAGACAACGATCTCGAAATAATGGACCACAAGGTGATATATTCCTCCACGGAGACACCAATAAAGAAACACTGTCCAGTGGCAACTACCTTCAAAATGATAGAACCTAAGTGCACACAACAGAAAAAAAGCACACGAGAAGAACCTCCAGAAAGATAGACGAGAGTAAAATACGCGAAAACGGAGATAACCTCAATGTCTTTGAAATCAAAATACAGAAAAGGCCATAGATGCTGCAGCAACAGAGCTAGAAGACATAATTAAAGCCGCAACCACCACAACCAATGAGAGAAAGGCAAACAGATGGTTCGATCAACAACGCTACACAGAGAGAAAGAGAGTTTTATTAGCCCTCCACATGACCAAACGGAAAAAAAAACAGGACGACCTGATCACGTATAGCAGACTCATAAAAGAATGAAAGAAACTCCTAAAGAAAAAACGAGACGATTTCACAGAACGCGAGGCTAGAAGAATGGTGGAAGAAGCAAAAGAAAACCTTTACATAGCTCTAAAGCCATGACAGTCACAGACAATGGGGAAAATAGAGATGTCAGTCTGGGAGGACCACTTCACCAACATCCTAAATCACCAAAGAGACAACGAGCTCATGAAACAACAAGACAATACGAAGACATTAGAAGATTAACGACAGAGGAAATTAGAAACACTATATCAACCCTGAAGAACAAGAAACAGCAGGGCCGGATGAGATATTCAATGAACACATCAAGGTAGCCTCGGAAGTTTCAATTCCAGAAATCACGGACATGATGAACTTACGTCTGCACACAGGACGACTCCCAGAGAGATGGAGAACCTTGACAATCAGAATGTTGCACAAGGGCAAAGGAGAACCACATGCCCCAAACTCATGCCAGGGAATCCCACTACAGAACAATCTCCTCAAAATACTGACAAGCCTAATGAATATAAGACTAACAGAAGAAATCGACAACAAGATCCCAGAGGAACAATTTGGACTCAGGAAAAGGCTGAAGCACCCTACACGCAGTCAAAAACCTCGTAGACGACAAAGAGGAGAAAATACAACTCCCAAAAGGAAATTTCCGCACAGTATTCGTCGATTTCACAAAGGCATTTGACCATCTCAACAGGACCATAGCATGTGCTAAACTAGAACAGATGGTGGAACAAAACAAGGAACTACCATAAGTGTCTTGACACACATTATCCTGAGAAAAAAACGCCATCATAATATCAGACAACGTAACAACACAGACAAATTGAGTGTTACAAGAGGACCCCCTCAGTCCCCTTCTGTTCAACGTAGCCACACACGACGTGGTCCTAGCAATAAGAACTTTGGCTCCGTCCCTCAAGATCTATATACAGGGTGAGTCACCTAACATTACCACTGGATATATTTCGTAAACCACATCAAATACTGACAAATCGATTCCACAGACCGAACGTGAGGAGAGGAGCTAGTGTAATTGGTTAATACAAACCATAAAAAAATGCACGGAAGTATGTTTTTTAACACAAACCTACGTTTTTTTAAATGGAACCCCGTTAGTTTTGTTAGCACATCTGAACATATAAACAAATACTTCATCAGTGCCGTTTGTTGCATTGTAAAATGTTAATTACATCCGGAGATATTGTAACCTAAAGTTGACGCTTGAGTACCACTCCTCTGCTGTTCGATCGTGTGTATCGGAGAGCACCGAATTACGCAGGGATCCGAAGGGAACGGTGATGGACCTTAGGTACAGAAGAGACTAGAACAGCACATTACGTCCACATGCTAACAACTTTTTATTGGTCTTTTTCACTGACACACATGTACATTACCATAAGGGGTGAGGTACACGTACACACGTGGTTTCCGTTTTCAATTTCGGAGTGGAATAGAGTGTGTCCCGACATGTCAGGCCAATAGATGTTCAATGTGGTGGCCATCATTTGCTGCACACAATTTCAATCTCTGGCGTAATGAATGTCGTACAAGCCGCAGTACATATGGTGTAATGTCGCCGCAGGCTGCCACAATACGTTGTTTCATATCCTCTGTGGTTGTAGGCACATCATGGTACACATTCTCCTTTAACGTACCCCACATAAAGAAGTCCAGAGGTGTAAGATCAGGAGAACGGGCTGGCCAATTTATGCGTCCATCACGTCCTATGAAACGCCCGTCGAACGTCCTCTCAAAGGTCAGCCTAGTGTTAATTGTGGAATGTGCAGGTGCACCATCATGCTGATAGCACATACGTCGACGCGTTTCCAGTAGGACATTTTCGAGCAACGCTGGCAGATCATTCTGTAGAAACGCGATGTATGTTGCAGCTGTTTGGGCCCCTGCAATGAAGTGAGGACCAATGAGGTGGTCGCCAATGATTCCGAACCATACATTTACAGTCCACGGTCGCTGTCGCTCTATCTGTCTGAGCCAGCGAGGATTGTCCACGGACCAGTAATGCATCTTCCGTAGATTCACTGCCCCGTGGTTTGTGAAACCCGATTCATCGGTAAACAGGTAGAACTGCAACGCATTCTCTGTTAATGCCCATTGACAGAATTGCACTCGATGATTAAAGTCATCACCATGTAATTGCTGATGTAGCGACACATGAAACGGGTGAAAGCGGTGACGATGCAGTATGCGCATGACACTACTTTGACTCAGTCCACCGGCTCTCGCAATGTCCCGTGTACTCATGTGTGGGTTCATGGCAACAGCAGCTAACACACCAACTGCACCCGCTTCTCCTGTGACGGGCCTGTTACGGACCCGTTTGCGTGCTACGACCATAGCTGTTGCATACAGTTGGCGGTAGATGTTTTGCAATGTGCGGCACGTTGGATGCTCTCTGTCCGGGTACCGTTCTGCATACACCCTGCAGGCTTCAGCTGCATTTCGTCGACACTCGCCATAGATGAGTATCATCTCCGCCTTTTCAGAGTTCGAATACACCATGGTCACAGTTCCTACAACACTACACTATCACAGACGTCTGGTAACACGGTCTACTACAGTTGGTCTGCGTGCGGAGACGAATGCAGAATAACAATAGCAGCAAGCGCTACATGCGGACACTGCGACAGCTAGACCAAACCACAACAGTGCACTACAGCCACACTCGTAAACACGGTCGTCATCGTAAACATGTCCCTGCAGATGCTGCTCGATGACCGTGGCCCGTGTTTGTTTCAACACGCAACTGAACGTTGGAGGTTTCAAGCGTCAACTTTAGGTTACAATATCTCCGGATTTACGCAACAAACGGCACTGATTACGTATTTGTTTATATGTTCAGATGTGCTAACAAAACTAACTTGGTTCCATTTAAAAAAACGTAGGTTTGTGTTAAAAACATACTTCCGTGCATTTTTGTTTGGTTTATTTTAAACAATTACACTAGCCGCTCTCCTCACGTTCGGTCTATGGAATCGGTTAGTCAGTATTTGATGTGGTTTACGAAATATATCCAGCCGTAACGTTAGGTGACTCACCCTGTATATGCACACAACATGGTGGTGGGATCATGAGATACAAATGAATTACAGAAAGGAATAAATGCTCTTGGAACATCGGCTGAACCCAACGGACTACAGATATACGCGGAAAATACTGAACACATGGTGTTGAGGAAAAGAGGACGCCTATCCACGAAGGACAAAATATACCTCAAACAAGAAAGCCTACAGACTACGAACAGCTTCAAATATCTGGGCGTAACGGTTCAGAAAACAGTACACTCATACTGAATCCACACAACACAACGAGCAGCAGCCGCAACAAAAGCCATCTAAATCAAGTCACTAAGCACACTATCCCTAGGTACAGCCATTTTCAAAGCCAAAATTGTTCCTATTGTAACATATCGAAAAGAAGTAACATGGGAAAAGCTAATCTATGGAGACGTCCTAAGAATGGAAAGAGTGAAGGCAGCCCTCGGAATTTCCAAGTACACCGAGTCAAGACTAGCGTACGAACTCGCGAGAGAAACATTTCTAGTAGAGGACCTAACATGGAAATTCAACTTGTCCTACACAGACAAATGGAAGAAACTGCGGCTAGAGAGGGAGAAGAAAAAGAGGGAGAAGAAAAAGAGGGAGAAGAAAAAGAGGGAGATATGGCCAGAGTTTTGCTCTTCAGAAGCCATGGCGAACAGAGCATGGAACGGCGGCACAAACCAGGAGCTGAGACATAAATTCCATGGCGGTCCACGGCTACCACCACATAATCTGCAGGACAAAGACATACCACGACACGGCTTTCTCTGTTTCCTGCGGTTGGTCTGAATGTTTTTTGCAACACAAGTTGCGAACACAGACCACAACAGAACTTCCTCCATTTCTATTTTTCAAAATAACTGAATTAAATTTTAACGTTTTCGGGAGCGTAGTCGCTTGCCACTGATATTTCTTTTCTACACCGACAGATGGCGGGCGAGTAGTAGATTGGGGTTTGTGTCGTGTGAACACACCACATTTGCAGCGATCTTTTGCATGTACAGACATCTGCGCCGATGTCTGCGCACACAGATCGTTGCGTGTGGACCGGGCTTTACACGCAACGATCTGTCTGCGCAGATGTGATGTGCGCAGATATTGGCGCAGACAGTTCGTTGCGTGCATGGAGGTAAAAATAAGAGGAGTTGTCATGACGTCACAAACTTGAAGCCGACCCAACAGGAGGTCCGCCATGCTAGCTACCCCAAAACATTCGCTTCTGGTGGTTTGATTCCGTGTAGTCGTGAAGTGTTTTGATAAAAAAAATGCCGGCTGCGTCGCTTACGGGTGTACTAATCGTTCTGATTGTAGTCTAAAGTTTAACAAATCACATTTCATTCGTAAGTGGACTTATTTAAGCGCTATTTTCTTATATATACTTGAAATTCTGATGCACTGTAAAGTTTTACAGTATGGTTTTATTTCTGTGATTTAATTTTAGATTTCCTATCAATCCAAGGCGAAGAGCTGCCTGGAAGTGAGCATTACACTTGGTTTTCACTGTGTGGTTATTCTGAAGTAACTGAAAAGTCCTGGCAAGAAATATCCTGGAAATGGGGACTAATGTTTTAAAATGCAATAATTTAATATAAAACTAATGTAACTACATGTAGTTAATTAAATCTTCCGTAAAATGTGTGGAACACCTGTTACAGTGGTTAAATTATAAGTACTTAAATGGTTACATATTTGTTAAAGCAAAGTCCCCTATCGAAGTCCAGGCTTAGATCATTACATTAGTCACTGTGTTGTTGTATTACCCTGTAAATTTCTGTTCTTTGCCACACTGAATGTCATTTGGTATGTACAATTTAAAAAGAAAGCAGATGTGGAAATTGCAATGGGCCTGAGAATCTTAAATTCAGTTCTGTTCCTTCGTAATTTAACGTATTTTTCACTTTGTTGACATGACAGCTGGCTTGTTTATATCATCCCTGCATACATCTATGGGACACCAAAGGAAATAAGGTAAGTTTCTTGCAAACGTGAACATTTAAAATTTGCATTTGACTTGAAAATGCAACGAATACAAATCGGTGCCTCTAAACTATCAATCATTGTTTTTGGAGCTCTGGCTTTATCAATTATCGACACAAACACAATGAAAGTGAATAGAAATTGATTACAAAAGCACGCTTTTCATAGCACATACGTCTCTTCTCGGTTATTCTAAGTGGATAAACAAAAAGGAATTACAGTACTGAGGCATGAAGCGTAATATTTTTACGTATTACTGCATCGAATACGCATTTAAGACCAGAAAAACGTTTGAAGTTGCGTTCCTTATGCTGTGTTGTTCAGTAAAACCGAGTAACATTTACTATATAAAACAAATATCACGTGCACACGACATAAATAACGAACAAGAAGCAATTGTAAACACTCGTCTGCTGATGTTTTGGGGGACCCAAGATGGCGGCAGGCCCCGCCCACTGGCTTCAAAACAACGTGCAGCGCAAGTCTGTAGCGCCATCTCCCCTTATTCTACCTCCATGGTTGCGTGTGGACGGGCCTGGTTGTTGAGATGACTGATTGTCATAAATGCTTTGTGTTTATGGCCTTTACTTGAGTTTCCTTCTATTTTCAGAATTGTGATGAGCCCTATGGAGTTTATAACGTGTTGGGGGCGCCTTGAAATAATATGAGAGAAGTACTGTGCAAGGTTCTTTTTTAAATAAAGGAGTCAAAGATAATTTTGTTTTATTGTCAGTAAAATGTTTACCAGTGTTTGTGTGCTATTGGCGAGACGGCTGTTTCGTCCTGTACAGATTGATATACATAATATCCGAAACATATATACAAGCCGACAGACACTAAGTTCTTTCTACGAAAGCGATAGGAAAAGCGGCTACACGAAATCGGATAAGAAAGTTTCGCGTCTAGAGCTTATTCGCAATGGACTTAAAGAACTTAAAAAGGAAATATTTATTTGGAAAGATGAAATTAAAGAGAAATTGGAATCTGATCCGATCCTTATATACAGACCAGGTAAACAATATGTTATTTCACGTGAAAACTCCCTCGTAGTGGTTTTCGCAGGAAGGGAAATGACGTTAATTATTAACCACTTTTTTTTGTTACTAGTAACATGTATGTTGTTAGTGTCAGTAGTGATTTATATCGAAATTCCATTAAATATCGTAGCCTTTAAACTGTGTTGGAGGACAGCTCACAATTCGTAGTTTATGTAGGATATATGCTTCAAAATATTCGGCGGAAACTTTCCCTTTATCAAATATACGTTTTCTGGAAGGACTGAAGAGTTTGTTTAGATGATGAAAAAGGTAATAAATAGGCAAAGGATGGTTTAAGTATGACTCAAATGCAAACATTATGCTACGCTATATAGTCGTATCACAACCTTGTTTCGGCATTCAAATTCGTTAGATTAGCCAAATCACAACCAAGTTATCACTTTTCCAACCAACCGAGACCTCGGGCTACCCTCTTGGTCAGTCTGGCGCCACAAACAAGCTGTGGGGGGAATGCCGTTTTAAATTGTTCAGCAAGAGAATCCACTTTCCCAATAGCGTTTAGTGTTTACTCATATTTACTGTGTATGTTAGAACTTTATCAGTTTTTCGTGAATACAGAAACAGTGTCCAAAATCTTGACTCTTACCTTAGTTGAACTGCAATGTAACTGATTGAAGATCATATGCCCTCTCCCATTTTTCTTAAAATTTTTCTGGGTTCTTTTATTTGTTGGTGGATTTCCTGCCACATAACATTGCATAATATATGACATAAATAAATTGTTTCGTACCTTATTTTTCAGTTCTTATTATCTGACAGTCTCGTCATTGTGCATATAAGTTACCACTGATTTTGTCTGCCTGTGGATTAGATCACTGAAATTTAATGTGCTGTATTGTGCTATCTAGAGGAGGGGGTGACACATTGCAGCTAAGGGTTCGTTACAACAGTTTGCATTTCTCAGCACTGGAACCTCTATTTAATTGGGGAATAGCTATACAATCAAGTTCCCTAACACGACAATAGCTGTTAATAGGTTCCTCTCTGTCATTAGTCATAATGCTATTCACCCAGTACTGTTTCGTGATCTTGCAAGTAAAAGCTCAGTTCATTTTTTTTTAGTAGCGCATTTTCATTGTTTAGTATTAACTGAAATGAATGAGATTTATTCACTCAATTAATTAGGGGATTCTGTATTTAATATACTGTTAACCACAAAAATAAGCTTTATGTAAGAAGTAACAGCGGTTTAAACTTAATGTCTGCACATGGGACAGATTTCAATGAACCATTGGGATTAGATTTCAACACTTCTGAAATGTAGCCCATGTGAATAATTTCTTCGGATATTATAATATGTGGAATAATAGGTAGGCCTATAAACTAAGTTGTTTTCTTTAAGATGTGGGTAATGTGGTGTGATCTCAAGGAAAAAGATGTGTATTAAATTAGAAATACCTGAGAGAAAAAAAACTGCAGGCTCCATGGAGGCACTATATGATGACATGTTGCTTAGAACTGCTGCAGATCTATTTGGTATCTACACTTCTGCTTTAATTGTCAAGATAAGAAACTGTATTGCAGTGGATCTGACAATAATAAACTCCCATCGCCACAAAATTATCACCATTCAGAGTAGGCTATACAAGTCGGCATGTTTTCACTGCAGAATGTACACTTTATGATAACGTGTTAAAAGTTACAGACATGAACTGTGGACTGACATGCATATAAATAAAACAGCTTGGCTCAACCATACAAAATAGTTGAGTTAACTTGGCCAAGCATTTCATGAGCCAGCATCATCAGTTCACCTTATTACAATTTGAAAACACTAGTATATCAAGAGCAACTGTTATGCAAATGTTGCAGAATTTTTTGATTGATGTGGATAAGCTATTCATTCAAATTCACGAAAGACTGCTGTATATGACCAGGTTCTTTGTTTGTTGAAGTGCACTGTATAACTGAACATGAATCTAATGCGAGCAAAGATAAGCCATCGGTTTTGAGCTATAATCCTAGTAAACAAAGAACTGTAAGCAAGCACAAGTAAAGGACAGTTGAATATATACCTGGCCTTTTCCAAAGCCAGCAGCAAAAAGTGTAATGGAGAAGAAAATATGGGACATCAAAAATCATTAATGTTAACTGACAAAAACTGAATTGAACAGGAAATGTTGAAAAGTTTTGGAAAAAAAAAAGGTTGTGTTTTTTTATCAACATGCGAGTAATAGACATGCATTGTGAACTTACGTGGGAATCTCTGGAGGGAAGACAGTGTTCTTTTTGTGGAACACTAGTGAGAAAGTTTAGAGAACCAGCATTTGAAGTAGACTGCGGAATATTACTACTGGTGACAACATACATTTTGTGTAAGCATCACAAACTTAAGATAACAGAAATTAGGGCTCATATGGAGGTGTTTAGGTGGTTGTTCTTCCCTTGCTTGATTTGCAAGTGAAATAGGAAAGGAAATGGCTAGATTGGTACAAGGTACCCTCTAGCATTCACCGTATGGTGGATTATGGAATATGTACGTAGATGTAGATGTTAAGAAAAATGAAATCTTAAAAAATTAACAACAAAATGGTTGCAAGTCTGGAAGAAAAATTTTGTTGGATGAATCTTCACATAGTGAGGATAGTGAAGTTCTTTTGCAAGGTAAGTCTGATTGTGAAAATAATGAGGTAAATGTTTAAAGACTACAAGTAAATGATTTTGAACTTGTGGAATAAGCAGAAAATAACAACAGAATCCTACGTGTAGGGAAAATATAAAAGAAAGCAAAATAAAAATTACAAAGTAAAATTTACACGGCCAATTCTATTTCTTGAATTAAGCATCTGTAATTTTGCTACATTTTCATGCACTGATATACTTTAGGCCTCTTACACAAATAAAGTGAATGTTTAGTTCATTTAAAAATAGAAAGAACTGCTGTTATTCAGGTGTTGAAAAGTGCACCTTGGTTGGTGTACGTTTCAACAACAAGGAAACTTCAACTAAAATATAAATTGGAACGTTGTTTATTACTATGAACTGTGATAAAAATTTATGAACTGTACAACATACTATAGTAACTAATAATGGCAATTTGGAAAATAATGGAATATCAGGTTTCATAGGAAAGAAATATAACCTACAATGTGTTGAAATGTCACCCATCTCCATTATTAATTGCTCTACTTAGTCACTCTTCCATCTTATATTTCTATCATAATGTAAGAGAACGTGAAGTATGTGAAATGAGGATGGCTAATTAAAAGGAAAGAAGAAACAGTATACCAGGTATTCTTATGCATCATCAACAGTTGTATTGATTCTGTGCTACTAAAGTTATGAGGAAAGGCACATGTTACTTAAATCTGTCTTGATTGCAAATTTTTTTTTTTTTTTTTTTTTTTTTTAAATTCATATGACCGGTTTCGGTTCATTCAGAACCATCTTCAGATCTGATATTTCAGTTACAGGAGTAACCCATCCAAATCCAGCAACTTTCACATGCTACGTCACATGTGTGTAGCATGTGAAAGTTACTGGATTTGGACGGGTTACTCCTGTAAGTGAAATATCAAATCTGAAGATGGTTCTGAATGAACCGAAACCGGTCATATGAATAAAAAAATTTTTTTTTAAATTCATATGACCGGTTTCGGTTCATTCAGAACCACCTTCAGATCTGATATTTCAGTTACAGGAGTAACCCATTCAAATCCAGCAACTTTCACATGCTACGTCACATGTGTGTAGCATGTGAAAGTTGCTGGATTTGGACGGGTTACTCCTGTAAGTGAAATATCAAATCTGAAGATGGTTCTGAATGAACCGAAACCGGTCATATGAATAAAAAAAAAAAAAAAATTGCAATCAAGACGGATTTTAAGTAACATTATAAAA
The DNA here is from genome assembly GCF_023864345.2 of Schistocerca serialis cubense. Lineage (NCBI taxonomy): Eukaryota > Metazoa > Arthropoda > Insecta > Orthoptera > Acrididae > Schistocerca > Schistocerca serialis. The sequence goes on from NC_064638.1 coordinate 388,876,880, forward strand.
TCACTGATTGCTGTTATCCCATAAGACATTATGCCTGTTTTTGGAAAGGCACATGATTTAAAATGACAGTAAAGTTACAGATACAGTACTCAATCAGCTATGATCAAGTTTTAGTTTTGTTCCTCAGGTATTTTTGAGTTTTAAAGAAATCACTTTCAACAATAAAATTTCATATACTGTAAAAACCTGACATAAATCACCATTGTCACAATGTGTGAGCAATTTATAAGTTGACTGATGCTGTCGCCTTCACAAATGTGAAATTGGGATGACTAAACATTTTCTACATACAAAATAGTTGTTTATAGAGACCTACACTCAAAATAATAAAAAATCGCACGCTAATTCAACAGGGTTAGAACAGAAACGTTGTTAGGAGAGGATCTGTGATTTGATGTAAGAAAGGGATCTGTGATATGAAATCATCAGAGGTCTTGTAAAGTGATAGTATTTTTTTGGTAATCGACTCGAACCATTGAGAAATTTGAGTAGGGTTGGGAAGAAAATAGGAAAGAAAAATAAGACGAAAGCTCAAGAAAAAAAGTTGTCAAGAGACAACAAAAAGCAGAAAAAGAGACATGAAAACAAGAATTCCGAATACAGTTGCAGGACTGGCTGATGGAATAAATTAGCAGTGCACAATAAAATAAGGGAGTGTTAGTGAAATAGGAGTAAATGAATCTGTAGGGAAGAAAATAAGTTGTTTAAAGAATGTTCCAGCATGGAATTTCAGATACACGTGAATCTTAGACAAAGAGCAGAGGAGCAGCAAGTAAAGAAGAGAACTGCAGAGGAAAAAGTTGTACACATTGAACATAGAAAAGGAAAGAGAGAGGAGAAATGTGTTAACACTAAAAAAGTGGGAGAGTAATGGAAGGGGAAAATGTATATCCTTAGGAGATGAAAGGCCAGCCACCATTCCTAGATATCCAGGTCAAGCAAGTGATGCCCTAGAGCATAACATCTATCAAAAGCCTTCACCCAGTTTTCTCTTTTCCTATGTATCAAACAATGTGATGTATCATGCAAGTTACTGGACTCACACTTCAGAGGAGGGTTCAAATCTCCATCTGGCTATTGAAATGTAACAGCTCATTCTCCATACAATTCCAGGAACTAATTTAGTTCATCTTTCACATGGCACTAAAGCTAATTCAGGTTGTTGTGTCATTAGCTAGGACCCATGTGGATAATTTCCCCTTTCGATCACCGAAATGTAATTTTCAATAACATCATGTCAGAGTACTCTTCAGTATTAAATTATCATTTTGATTAATTACAATTAAAACCATTCAGTTACTGCGAATCAAATAATGAAAGAGACATCAAAAATACTGTTTTTCTAATGTTTGAAACTATTAACAATCTTGCTTAACATACTGTCAGCTTACTATGCAAGACCTAATCATAACAACACATAATTACTTAGGAATTACTGAAACTCATAAAACAAAATCTTATTGATGATGTAGCCAAAGCAATTATTCGACTAGTGTACTATTAATTGACATTCTGTTAAAAAAACACGTATCTTTGAAACCAGAAACATGTTAGGAAGAATTGGGATGTAGTAGTTTCTGTATAATTAACAAAAATCTAATCAGGATTGTTTACTCAAACAATTTCAACAATATTTCCTTAAAAACAGAAAAAGTGATGTTGATTTATATCACATTCCAAACATTTCATTTGTAACTACTGGATGACGTTGTTTTTGTTAATTACTAATAACTTTTGGAATAGTGAATTTACTATATGTAAAAATGTATTGATTGTTATAAAAGATGTTTAAAGAGTGTAAGAGGGAAGTAGCAGTTGACATTAGGATGTAAAATTTCAATGAAGACTAGCTGTGACAATAAATAGTACACTTGAAATAGCAACTGTCCTTAACACAATTGTTGAGAATCACGCAGTTCTCTGGCCTGTTTTTACTTAACAAACTTCTAGGGAACAGCATCTGCAGCAAAGCATAATGAGAAACATAAGTTGATTCCGTTAATTGTTACTCTGAAGATATTGGGTTGCAACCACCAAACTGCGAGAACTTTAATTTTCCGCAATCATTAACATTACGAAAAGATTATTAACTTTCGGTTTGTTTGCTTTTAGTGACAAAATTTGTTTTATCCTCAGCATTGCAGTGACATCACACAACCCAGATTAATGTTTTTAGTGTTTCGGTAAATCCTTTAAAGACCTTGCCAAATTATAATTTAAAAAGATCAAGGCCAGTTTAATTCACTATCCTCTCTGAGCATATGCTATTTCTGTGTATCTTGGCACTGATAGAATGTTAACTATAATCTTTTATGTTTATCATATTTGCATGCTTCTAGTTGCCATCACCCAATCCAGAGTGTCAGTGCACTAACAACGTTTTATAGAACACATACCCAATCAGACCAAGATAGTTAAACCTCAGAGTTGCTACACTTACAAAAGGTGTTCAGTGTCTATGAGTCATCCAGCAGGCAGATTGAGTATGCAGTCTAGAGAGCTGCAACACAACAATAACAGAGGATCCTGAAGCCATTGCTGTCATCCTTATGATAGCATAGTGTTCATGCTGCTTGTTTCCACCAACTGAAGACAGTGGTCATCTGGGCAATATCAAGGGTGGTTGGACTTTTGAAAGCCTAGTTTTTACCATGTTCCATGTGAATTTGGCGCTGCCTATATGGGACAGACAACTAGGATCATTGAGGTCAGATGTATGGAGTTCAAGAGGCACACAAAGCATATACAGTGTAGCAGTTCGGCTATGATAGTTTTTATGAGAAAACAGTGCTTTGAACTACAACGGGTGAGGTAATGAGGATCAAATTCTGTCTTAAACCCATTGTTCTGGGACAGTTAACATGAGTGTATAGAAATCACTCTGGCAGAAGAGGGCCAAGATGCAATACAGCAAGGCTTGGTGGGAGTATGCCATTACTTTGCTGAGGGAGAATGGGCAGTGGGCTGTAGGTTCAACAGCAACACTTGAAAAACTCATCAGCAAATAATAAAATTTTAAATGAGTGACAAGTTAAAATTATGTGTCAGACTTGGACTCAGAACTGGTATGTTATTAAGTTGATGCAGGCAAATTTTTCTCATATATTGTCTCAACACTTAAACTTGCCAGAACATTCCCTCTATTAAAGAAAAGAGTGTAAGATCTACATTATTGTTAGAAGACACATGAGCACTGACGAAAAGTGAAAAAGTTGTACTTAAGAGAAAACCACAATTAAAAAAAAAAAATGGAAAGTAAGAATGTATCCTCCACCCATATTTTGACCATCAAATCATAAAAGAAAAATGGAAGTTTGATTCAGGGAGATGCAGGCTGGTGGCAAATGCTTTTTTGGAAGGCCAAATGTTTGAAACAACTTCAGATTGTGTTTTAGTTGTGGACATTATGTACATTTGTTGTTGCACTACAAATAAACATGACATAATTTGTTTACTGGAGTTAAAGACCAACCTGTGACAACAATGTAAGTGGCAGGTATAATGTGAGTATAACTCCCTTTGCCTCGATGGTCAGTGGAACCAAAAAATTGAGAATATCAACTAAATTAATGTTTATGTAAAAATCTGCATAGAAGAGTATATAAAAACAAAAGACACACAGATTGTGTGTGTTTTGCGTGGTACATATTTTGCCTTGTTCATGTTTAAAAATGTGTGTCTCTAATAAGTAGTGTCTAAATAATTCTTCCACGCTATTTACATGGATCGAGATTAAGTTCAGGGTTACCACAATTTCTGGAAATCAGGGCATATCAGGGAATTTCAAACTTGTCAGGGAAATCAGAGAAATTTGAAAAAGACATGGAAAAATCTAGGTTTTGTCTTAGTAGATGAAATGGTTTGTGTCATGAGATGTCATGCATTGTTGCTGGCTGGGTGCCACTTCCCTACTCCCTCGTTCTTACTGCTTCTCCCCTTCCTACCACTCTCCTCAGCTTGCTGTCTGTGCTGCCACCACTTCTTGCTGCTAGCCTAGCAGCTGCTAATGAGAGGCAGGGAGGCATGAGGAGTGGTTTGTTTGGGTGTGCTTCTCAGAGATTGTTGAGGCAGCAGCTGGAGGTGGCAGTCAAGTGTGCATGAGTTGTGTCTGAGAGATTGTATATGTGCCCTAGTTTTCTGACAAAGGCTATGGCCAAAAATTTAGTTGTGAGAGTGTGGTTGTCTTTTCTACATGCCTGTCTGTGACTCAGCGATCATCTTTATGATGAGTCGCTACCTATCCTCATTAGTACCGATTCTCTGAGTATTTGCACAAGTTATCTGTTGCACGGATTAATCACTGCGGTCTCATTTCATCAACATGCTGTCTGTGACATATGAATAGCTGTTCACACTAGTAGACTTCCACAATGGGCCAAAATTGCATGTCATTTCTACCGATCAGAAGCCCATAGTTTCCCACTAATGTGCAAGCCCTGCCCATCGGATCTAGTCACGTTGATCTACCCGCAGGCTGGGTCTGTTTGTGTGTGGTATAATGCAGCAGATTTTTGCAGTTTATCCATGGACGAGGTACTGCGGTGCTCCACGGCAGGCCAGAGGTCTCAGGCGATTTATTTCAGGAATTGTGACTGTCTCACCGCAAGTACATTGCATAGTGTGGCATATGTTAGACATTTTATTTATTCTAGTACATTTTGGCACCTCAGAAGTAGTTTATATGTTAGAAAGTATAGACAATAAGAAGAAGAAAATTGTGGCAGTGGCTGGCGGTTTGTACACTATGTACTTATATATTTCTTGAAAGAAAAATAGCACAATACCTGTAAAATAATAGAGATAACACAGTGGGTAATAACTGACAATAACGGACAGAGTAGAACGAACATTTTATTAGCAGTCACCTACAGTATTGGTTTACACAGCTCTTTCCAGCCTTATACGCTTCTTTCTAGATGCCTACATTTTTCTCGGGTTATTTCTGAAATCAGTGAAGGTATTTTAAATCTGTCTTGTGACACCAAGTAAATGCATGTTTTTGTCATCAAACATATTTCGTTTTATTGAAATAAAATAACAATAGTGGTCTTCATGGAACACACATGCCATTTGGTTTGCTTTCTCCATCTAAAAGCAGTTAATTACAAAACATTTTGGTATTAGTACTTAAAATTTTTGCCAACACAGGGGAGAAATACAAAAGTCCTTACATTTTTTTGTCAACTTATGTCTTTAGTTACATTGAGATCTCAAAACTTATCAGGGAAAAATGCTAAAATTTGTCTGGAAATATCAGGGAATTTCACTTGGGTAAGCTTGTGGCAGCCTTGAAGTTGTCTTTTAACTTATTTTTTAAAATGCGTTTCCCATTTTTTAAAGTTATGACAGCCTATCCACTTACAACTCTCAACTGTCGGGTAATTCTCAATACAATTGTACAAAATATGGCAACATTTATAAGATCTTCTTCAGTAAATTAGATTATTTCATTTAAAAGTGGTTATCACCCCTTTACAGGTATGTCTGTTGTTAATAAAACTGTATGGTTTGTCTTAAGATAATACTTGTTTTATAGGTGGGTAGTGAGGATGCAGTCTCTATACATAGTTTCTACGATTTCGTCTGGAGAAATGTTTTGGGGACAAGCATCTGACTGATTTCTTCTGTAACTTCATAAACCTCTCTGTGTGTGTATGAAAACAGGAAAGAGCAGGGGAAAGGGGAAATGAGTGAAAAATAATGTAGGAAAAGATGCTAGAGGGACAGGTCACACATGAGAACTTAAGAGAAGCTGCTGCTCAGGATCCAACTGATATGAATATCAAAGCTCATGACAGAAGCTAGTAAACACACCCTTATATAAAGGTGTGCACTAATTGCAACATTTCTATAGAAATGTGCACATTAATTGCAGCACAGCTGGTAAATGACATGTCTGCTTTCACACGTGGCCTTATCTTTGATTGGACAGGAAGTGGCTGTGAGTAGACTTCAGTAGGTGGTGATGATGGATTGGTGTACTGGACATGTCTTTCATCTTGAACATCCATAGGTGAACAGCTGTTTTTGTGTAGGTTTTAGAGAAAATATGGCATAGGGTATTGTGTAGAATGGGTGAACAATGCAATAATGCATTGTGGATGAAGGTATGGCTTTGGGATGGGTGTACCTCATCATATGGCATAATAAGAAGTAATCAAAGCCCTGGAGAAGGATTTGATTGAGCTTTCTCATGCCTTTCGTGGTTGGGCATTTGGCTCCTTAAAAACTTCTTCTTCATGATGCCCCAGCTCTTTCCATACAATACAAATTCACACAATCTGCTTTATTGGGCTATCAAATATGCCTCCCCCTTCTTTTCACCTGACATAGCACCCAGTGACTCTTTTGTCTTTCCTTGGATGAAATAAAGAACAGTTTTTCAGTGTTATAAAGAACAAAGCAGGTGGTGGGAGGGAAAATGTGGATTCAACACTGCCAAAAAAGGTGAAGACACAAACTTCATCAAGTAAGGTGACACTGAGTCTTTTGGGACTGCTATGGTGTTGTGCTTACAGATTATGCTCATAATGGAAAACAGTCAGAGTAGTGTAGTGCCGAAAACCCCTGACATGATTACAGGAGGCCATGTAGATGAAGGTCAATGGGAAACTATGTGAGGGAATATTTTTTCTTCACAACAGTGCCCCAGCTCTTTCCGTACAGGACACAGTCACACAATCTGCTTTATTGGGCTATCAAATATGCTTCCCCCCTTTTATACCCAGTGCCTTTTTTTGTCTTTCTTTGAATGAGAAACCATTGCATGGCATGCATTTCTAGAATGACAATGAGGTAGCTTTTGAGTTTGAACATTTTCTGAACACCCAAAATTCAGACTTCTACAACAAAAGCCTATGCCAAATCACCCATTGTTGGGAAAAATGGGCTACATTTAAGATTGAATATGTGGAGAACAACTAACACCATCACCAGGTTTCATGGTCACAGCTTCATTTTTCAAATTGATGAATAAAACTTCATGACTATTACTCTTATTAGAGGCAAATGGTGCAAGTGTCTTTAGGAGCTAATAATGTTCACCAGATTATTTTGCAGCTGTTACTACTTGGTTAAATCTTAAGCCAACAGAACACCATCACCTGTGTGTTAAAACTCACACTTTATGCAATTCAATTGCTCATTATAGATTATAATTTCAACTCTTCAGTGGTTCGTCACTTATTTGCTGTCCATGAAAGATGATGGAACATTGACCTTATGCTCTCTCTTTACACTTAAGCTATAACTTTGCATGAGCCAATAGAGTCCCAAACACTCCTTCAACAAAAAACAAAAATAAATAAATACAATTACTTCATCTTCTTGCCACTGCAGATCACTTCAGTGTGCAAATCTTCACACATTTCTCTCTAATTCCTGAAACCTGACGAGCTCCCTAAAAATTATACAGTTTCAGCCAGTCATGAGCTCCTTTTGATTGCTTGGCGATTCTCATTGTCATTACATCCCCAATACCCATTACACTGCTTAGTGTTGCCTTCTGAAGCCACCATTTGTTGTGATGCTATCCACTCAAATGCCTTGAAAAAAACTGGCATTTAGGTCAACTCAAAAGCTTCTGCATAGCATTCTGTTAACACTGAAATTGCTCCCTATGCCACATATACTTTTCTCAGGGGAATCCACATTCTGCTAAAAATTACCGATAATAGAAAATGTAAATACATGAAGCACCTCAGATATCGTTCCTCTGGCCAGTCACTTCAGGCATTAGTGATCTCTGTGACTGGAATAACTTTATTTTTCAGCAGTCTCTTATGTCACCCCTGTTTTTCTGAAACTCATCAATAAATTTAAATTGCAATTGGAAATCTACAACTGTGCATTTATTAACATCAGAAAACAGCATGCCATGTTTGGTGAAATGCATATACACAGGAATTGGCTTGAAAAACTATGTATCTTTGTTCCATAGGTTGAAGATTAATAACAGTCTACGGCGAGAATATGTCTCTGTTCATAAAATTGAATAAGGAAATTCAAAAGTATCTCCACACACTGTCAGTTTCAAAGAAAACATCAGTGTTCATATTGTGACTGCTTCCATTCATATTGGCATTACATTATTACTACAGATAAAATAGTATCAAATACATCATAGGAGAAACTAATTATCTTTTGCTGTGATGGCTGCATATACAGTGAATTATTGTTTAAGCATTTCTGAAGTCACTTCAGAATGTCCATAACTAGTACTTCATAATTACTGTAATTATACCATGTATTTTCCTCTTTATACTTAGTGTTAAAATTACTGTTTCATTTCCCAGTTATGAAATAAGAGCTATAAATTATGTTCACTCTTTACAAACAAAAACGTATGCCTCATAGTGCTTTATTCAATATTTATCCAAGTTTGATTTTAAACACTGTTATCATTTACTTCATAAAGGAACTTAGAAGTCCTTGTATAAGCCTACCTGATATGCTGTTCATGATAACACTGTCTAACTCTCATACCACCCATTTTGCTGTATTAGGATGAATTGTTATCTAGATGTAGAAATTGCCTTAATGTGATTCTGTGCTAGCATATTCTTACAGTACTCATATAAAAATTTAGTTTCATTGTCAGCCAGTTGCCATAATTTACAAAAGATTCCTCAAATTTCATGATATTTTTCTTCAGGAACACTTTCCTTAGGCAAAGAATGTCACGTATTGTGCAGGAGGTTTCCATCATTACCATAAAAAGTGTGATATCCAGTCTTATTGTTATGGATGAGGTAGAAAAACTCATAGTTTTGAATTCTGCATAGTAGTTGTATTTTCAAGATACAACACTCATACTAATAATAGAATTTTTGTTGAGCATTAACAGAAGGTTTGTGGAGGCAGAGGAGGCAGCCTCTGTCCAGTACACTGATTGTAGTGGGGTGGGGGGAGCAGTGTAGGAGGAAAGAAGACCTTCTCATGTAGTTCTAGTATTACACTTGTGATTTGCTTTTGTGTGGTAAGAAAGTTTAAGTGACACATAGAAGTAATGAATGCTTATTTCATATGCTTGATGGGCCTGGAATTGCTTTACCACTCATTTCAGAATAAAAGCTGACAGTCAACACAACGGTCGCTGTGGACAACTATAATGTTAAAATGCTACACACGTGAACATCTTTATTATTAGTTCACTTAGGTTTGCATTGGATGTACACAAAATGCCCAAGCAGCCCGACATTTACAGAGTTATGGAAAGTAGAATTATCATTTCTTGACAAATGGCATTTTTAATTCCTCTTCCATGCAAAATTTTCCCTGTGGACTTCTTTCCAGAGACACCTGTGAAAAGAAATCATGAACCAATAAATTGTGTGATCTTGCTCACCTCCCAGTACCTCCAAAGTGGGTGATCACATGTGTGTGGCATTTTGGTTGTTGACTGTGTTGTGTTGCATCAGTATTGTGATTATGGTGAGACATCAGCAGGAAGTCCATACCTTTTCAATTTGGGATGAACAAAACCACAAACTGTACACCTCTTTTTCCCTTGCAGTCACATATCTGACTGATGTTTGAAAGCAACTTGTATACAATGAAGGAGTGTGTGGGCTTACCAACCTTTTTAAAAACAAATTGCATAAAACACTCGGACTCCATTTGTTCCACATTTATTCTCGCTTATGTATGTGCAGTTAATTTTTGAATACACATATAAACTGTAATTCAGTATGGATCATTTAGGAATAAATGAGGCGACTCACCGAAAGGTAGAAACGCTGCATCATTGATATATACAGAAACAAAAGGTACAGAGCTTGGCTAGCTTTTCGAATGCACTTCCTTTTTCAAGCTTGTAGGAAAAGCATGCACGCAAACACACACTCACTCAGTTAAGTGCGCTCGCCTGTCTGACTCCCCAACATTATGTTCAGTGGGGGCACGGGTTGGGGTGTGGTGGGGGATGAAGAGAGGTGGGATGCAAGGAGGGGGTTACGGAGAAGCAGCTTGTGGGAGAGTGAGGAGCTGCCTGTGGATTAGCTGAGGGTGCAGATGGCTGAGCACGCAGTTTCAAAGACCGGGGTGTGAAATAACAGTACACAACTAGCTGATGTGGGGACACAAATGGAGCAGGGGCACGTGATTGTGTGTGTCTAACATCCACTCACTCACTCACTCTTGGGGGAGGTGGGGGGGGGCATCGATTTACCTTAGGTTTAGGCCAGGAAAGTGAGCGGAGGCTCCCATCTGTGCGGCTCAGAAAAGCTGGTGGTGGTGGGGAGGATCCACGTGGCACGTGTTGTGAAGCAGCCACTGAAATCTTGCATGTTATGTTCTGCTGCGTGTCGTGCTACTGGGTGGTCCACCTTGTTTTTGGCAACAGTTTGCTGGTGGCCGTTCATTCCAGTTGACAGCTGGTTGGTTGTCATACCAATGTAAAATGCAGTGCAGTGCTTGCATCATAGCTGTTATGCAACATTGGTGCTTTCACAGTTGGCCTGGCATCTGATAGGGTAGGAAAAGCCTGTGATGGGACTGGGGTAGATGGTGCTAGGTCGTTCGTTGGATTGGGCATGTCTTGCATTTGGGTCTTCCACAGGGGTATGATCTCTGTGGCAGGAGATCGGGGGGTGGGAGGAGCATAGGGATGGATTAGTGGAGCTTGTGCGGGTGGCGGAACAGGGCACGATGATAGATAATCAAATCCGTGATGAAGGACATGGTTCAATTGCTCCAGTCCGGGGTGGTATTGAGTGACAAGGGGGGGGGGGGGGCAATTCTTTTGTGATTGGTCCTTGGGATGGATGTGAGGCCCAGATGTGTGTGAGGATATGGTACGGGAGATCTGTTTGTGAATTACATCTGGAGGGTATTGCCTGTCTGTGAAGGGGCTTGTGAGACATTCAGCAGACTGGACGAGGGAGCTCTAATCACTGCAGAGCCATCTACCACAGGTGGCGAGACTGCATGGGAGGGATTTTTTTGGTTATTGGTGGATTTAATGTGGACTGAGTTGTGGATGGAGCTGTCTGAGGGAAGACTGACATTTTTAGGAAGGTGGCATGATGGATGGAGGAGGATCAGGTGAAGTACATGGGAGAGAAGGTGTTCAGGTTGTGGAGGAATGAGGATAAGGTGTCCTGGCCTGGGGTCCAGATAATAAAGATGTCATCAACAAACCTGAACCAGACCAGGGGTTTGGGTTTTGGGAAGCTAGGAAAGTTTTCTCTAGGTAGCTATGAAGAGTTCAGTGTAGGAGGGTGCCGTGTGGGTGCCTATGGCACATGCCACAAATTTGTTTGTATACTTTCCCTTCAAAGGTGAAGTACTTATAGGTCAGGATGTAGTTGGTTAGGTGCACGAGGAATGAAGTGGTGGATTGGGAACCTGCAGAGCATTGGAAGAGGTAGTATTCAATTGCGGCAAGGCCATGGACAATGAGGGATTTTGGTGTAGGAAGGTTGCATCAACAGTGACGATTAGGGCTCTAGGAGGTAAGAGTGTTGGGGGTGGTGGAGAGCCGGTGTAGGAAGTGTTTAGTATCTTTAATGTGGGAGGCAAGGATTTGGACAATTGGTTGAAGATGTTGATCAATAAAGGCCAAGATTCTTTCAGTGAGGGCCCTGTAACCAGTCACAATGTGGCATCCAGATTTGTTAGGTTTGTAATTTTGGGGAGCATGTAGAAGATGGATGTGCAGGCTGTTGTTGGGGTGAAGATGGAGATGCATTCAGGGAAGAGGTTCTGGGAAGGGCCTAGGGATTTGAGCAGAGATGGAGGGTATGTTGGATTTCTGGGATGGGGTCACTTTGGAAGAGCTTGTAGGTGCAGGTGTCTGACAACTGGTGGAAGCCCTCTGCCAGGTAATCAATCCAGTTCATCGCAGCAGTGGTGCGATCTTTGTCTGCCGGTAGGATAATCACGTCAGGATCCACTTTTAGGTTGTGTGGGGCAGTCCTTTTTTCCAATGGGAGGTTATTGTTCTTAGATAAGAACCTGAGGATGGATAGTGAGGCCAGGTTGGAAGTTAGGAATTCCTGGAAGGTGACCAGCTGATGGTTAGGTGGGAGTGTGTGAAGGTCATGGTTGGATGGTGATATGAATTAGGACAGGCAGGTTGTGATTGGATTGGCTTTGGTTGGAGGTGTCGGTGGCAAAGAGGTGTTTCCACTGTGGGAGAGGGTGAAAAGAGTGCAGGTCTTCCACAGATCCAACATGGTTCAACCTGGGAGTAGGGCTGGGTGTGAGGCTTTTGGATATGGCTGAAACTTTTGTGGGGCTGAGGATTTCGTTGGGGAGGTTAACAACAGTGTTTTGGGATTGTTCCATTCTGGATTTTGTGGAAAGTTGGTAGGAGGTTTTGGAGGGTGCGGTTGGTTGGAAAGGTCAGCTAGGCGGGATCTGGGTGCTATGGGAAGTTGATGAGGAGGAACAATGTGGGTTGGATGGGAATTGGATAGCGGGGCGCCAAGGCGGGAGTAGGATGTCAGCAGGCTGTATAACTTCTGGAGACAGCATTTAGAATATTCTTCTAGATGTTGGAGTGACAGAATTTCAGTTTGGATGATGAGGTGTAGGTAGTGAGGATTGCATAGTAACAGTATTTTGCAGAGGGAGTGGAGATGGTTCAGGGATGCCTACCCTTTTTTTATGTGTGTATGTATTGGCAACACAGCACTTCTGCCTTTCAGTGAGGCGTCTCCTTTATCTCTAAATAATCTGTAATTCAGTACTTAAGTAATAATTGTTGTTTCTTTGTAATGTCTGATGGTCATTTTCCATTTGGTCCATGAATGTTTGAAAATAGATTAATATTTTGCACTGTGCTGTCAGGATAAAAATGTGAGTCAGATAGGTATTCATATCCAGTGTTTTTCCTTATTCAGGCAGTGCTCTTCTCATTGTCTTGCAACATTCATTAGGCTTTGATCTTTTCACTGTTTTCATTACATCCATGTCTTAGAAACAGCTCTCTTGCAGTTAACAAGAGAACTTTGATGCACTTTAAAAGACATAAGGCAATGTTAAATTGTAGTTTCGATTCACTCTATGTGTCGTGTGGATTGGTCATCTGAACAATTCGAATTTTAGTCTACCTGCAGATGTGACATGTGAATAAGAAATGGTGTTCTTGAATATAAGTGCATTGCATGCAGCACTGTGTTATGTGGTTGTGATACTAGTTCAAGATTTTGCTTTGCTTTTCAGGAGAAACAGATATCTTATGGAAATTTGACTCGCCACATATCTTGCATCAGTGGGTTACGACAGCTGATAGTGATCACAAAGAAGGGTATAGTAAATGTGATTTGAACATCAGTGCTGATGGGACAGCAGTCTTCTCAGGTTCTCTCAGTTGTGAAGTACCAAAAGATGGTCGAATAAAGAAGTCTGGATATTGCAATATGAAATCAGTGCGCCCACAGGTAATAAAATGACTTTCTCTAGAATCCTATCAGAAAGCAAATTCACTTGAGAAAACTATAAAATTTTGAGCCTGAATTGGTGGTCAGACTTAATTTCAGGGGCTAAAATATTTAGTACTACCGTTAGAGGCATATAAAAGTAGACAACAGTATCGTAACTCGTGAAACTATTAGTTCCCTCCATGGGGACGAGAGGGGGCTGGTTTGGAGAAGTTTAAAAAGGAAGACCCCCACCATTTCCCCCCATCTTCAAGAAGAGAAGTAATAGTTCTGAAAACTGGGATACTGTCATCTAGTTATACGTGTTTATGGACTGTACTAATTTTTTGCTTTGTTAAAGGTAAGTACTGTTCAAAAATTCTGTCTCATAATTTTCAAAAATCCCACACTTATTTCCATATTAGGTGTCATTAGATTATGGCACATCCTTGGGTATGATTCGGAAGAATATCATCTCAAGTGTATGTGAAGAATGCTTTAATTCTGCTCATTTGAAACCAATGTATGTTTATATACCAACCGAAATTTTGTGTGACAATTGTAACATTTCTTTGGATGAAATATTGATTAAATATCAACATTTGTGGATATTGTACTGAACAGTAATCAGATGCTTATTGAGAATTGACCGAAAAACGTCCAGGGAGCAATCTGATTCTGCAATTCATATATCAGTTTGTTATTGTTGTTTTCTGTCTGAAGATTAATTTGGTGCAGTTCTCCAAGCTAGTCTATTATGTACAAGCCTCTTCATCTCTGCATAATTGCTGCAGCCTATATCCATTTGAACCTGCTTACTTTAGTCAAGCCTTGGTCTTCCTCTACAGTTCCACACACTTGCTTCCATTACCAAACCCACTGCTCCTTGATGGCTCAGAATGTGACCTATCAATTGATCCCTTTTTTTTAGTTAAGTAGTAACATAAGTTTATTTTATTTGTAGTTCAGTTCATTGTCTCCTAATTGGTGAGTCAATCTATCCATCCTGATCTTCAGCATTCTTCTATAGCAACACATTTCAAAAGGTTACATTTGCTACTTTCTGAACTGCTTATTGTCCACATTTCACTTCTGTAGAAGGCTGTGCTCTAGACATTCGATGTTAACAAATTTCTATTTTTCTGAAATGCTTTTCTTGTTATTGCCATCCACATGTTATATCCTTTCAGCATTAGTCATCATCTGTTATTTTTCTACCCAAATAGCATAACTCATCTATTAGTTTCAGTGTCTCGTCTCCTAATCTAATTCATGCAGCATTTAATTCAGCTACTTTGTATTACTCTTGTTTTACGTCTGATGATTATTCATCTCATAATCTCTTTTTCAAGACACTGCCTGTTCCATTCAGTGATCTTAAGACGTCCTTTGCTGTCTATAATGGAATTACATTGTCATTGGCAAGTCTCAGAAGTTTTATTTTCCTTCTGCTTGTGCTTTAATCCCTTCCAGACTTCTCGTTGGTTTACTTTATGTACAGATTGAACAACATCAGGGATGGTCTACAACACTGTCTCCCTCCCTTCTCAGCCACTGCTTCCCTTTCATTCTCTTTGGCTCTAATCTCTGCACTCTAGATTTGGTAGAAGTTGTAGATAACCTTTTGCTTCACGAATTTTACCTTTGCTACCTTCAGAATTTCAAAGAACGTATTTCAGTCAACAATGTCGAAACCTTTCTCTAACTCTACAAATGCTATAAACATTTCCTTATCCTATCTTCTAAGATAAGTCGTAGGGTGAGTTTCGCCTCCGAACTACCTGCATTTCTTGGAATGTAAACTCATTTTCCCCAAATTTGGCTCCATTCAGTTTTCCATTCTTCTGCATATAGTTCGTGTCAGTATTGTGCAACCATGACATAATAAATTGATGGTTCAGTAATACATTTGTCAGCACCTGCCTTCTTTGGAGTTAGAATTCTTACATTCTTCTTGAAGTCTGATGCTCTTTCATGTGTCTCATATACTTACATACTAAGTCTTTCAGTGTTCTGTCAAATTCTTCCTACAGTATCTATATCTTCCATCATCTCATCTACTTCCTTTTCCCTTTCTGTAATGTTGACTTACTAATTTGTTTCCTTTATGTAGCCCTTCTGTATATTCCTTCCATCTTCCTGCCTTCCCTTCTTTGCTTAGTACTATCTTGCCATCTTCTCTTTAATTACGTGCCTGAGTAAGCCTTATACAACGGAGGTGCGGCAGGTTCCGCAGAAGTTGCCTTCTAATGACTGTTCCACCTCAACAACTGTGCATCTCATCAGCGCGTAGGACACCTTGAGACTGAGAGGTTTTTTATAGAGGGTTTTACCATCCTCGCAGTCCGGGTAGTCAAACCAAGATCCCCATTCCCTGCGACACAACATTCCACTGTCGCACCATACAGTAGTTGTTGAAACAAAACCAGAGCTTACGGTAACAGGAGGCTGGTGGTGCTTACCAATCCCCAGCTCAGGAACCCCAAGGATCCAAGGCCATACTCAGCAAACGAATGCTGAGCCCCTGAGGGCTTATTGTCTTTTGGAAGCTATTTGTGTGATACTCTTTTGGAGATTTTCAGACAAGAAATGTATATTCCACCAATGTACATGCTAATTTGTCACAATATAAGACAAGAAAAGTGGTATACTCTGTGTTTTATTTAAAAATTAGTACATCAGCAACTCTGACTGCTGGGACTTTCTGAAGCAACAATCTCCGAGGATATCAAAGTTGAGTATCTCATCATATGGAGCAGCTAAGTTATTATGTGAACTTTCCTTAACTTTTCTAGTTTTCACTCGTCTTTGTACTTGTGAATGATGCAGGCCCAAACTATTAAGTTGCTGTGCTGGTATGACTGTGAATTCACTATTATATCTGTCCTGTTATAGATAGAACTATAGAAACTGTATATTTTATTCTCACTCAGTGTCAGTAGCAATTAAAATGCTTCCCACCTCTCACACATTTAAGGGTAGAATTTTAGAATCCGGGTGTCTAAATAAAAGAGTTGATAGGAAAACAAAATGGCGAATCAGGATTGACTAGATGAGAAATCCAACACTGCTGAAGCAGGGATGAGTATGGCAAAAGATAGATACTCTGTCTGAGTTTGTTTCCCTAGCTGCTCATGGGATTGAGATGGAACCTTCAAAATCATCTCCTCTTCCTCCCAGTGGGAAAGTTGTACTGCCTGGGAGTATTCACACCTAAACTCCCTTAACTCTAGCAAGGGTGTAGTCACATGCCGTGACATTATGGATATCGACATAGCCGAACTTAAACAGGAATGGGCATTACCGGAGATAGCTGACGTGGAGCAGAGGATGCATAGGAATAATGGAGAAATTGAGAAGACCCCTACCTTCATTGTGACCTTTAATTCTCTGGTGTTGCTGGACCACATCATGGCTGGTTTCCTCCAACTTAGGGTTAGGCCTTATGTACCTAACCCTATGCGGTGCTACAAATGACTGAATTTTGGTCACACTGCGCTGAGTTGCCAGGGTGAAGCGACCTGTGGGAAATGTGGAAAGGCAGCCCATGAAGCTGGGATTGACTGTCCACCTCCAGCAGTCTGTGTTAACTGCTCTGGGAGCCACCCAGTCTGGGCCGAGACTGCCGTGTTTTTGCAAAGTAATGAAAAATTCAGGAATTAAAAGTCACCAAGTAGATCCCCTATGCTGAAGCCAAAAAGGAATATAAGGGGTTGAAACCTCCCGTATTTACCACTTTTTATGTGTATGTTCCTATGGTCAACACCTCGGCGCAGACATTGTCCAGTGTTCAACCATCCACCACCAGTACCTGTGCTTCCATGTGTACATGCCAAGGCAAAATGACTAAGGAGAAAGCAATCCAAGCAGCTGCCACAGAAAAGACCAGCAACAATTCCGTAGTGAGTTTCAAGAGGCAGAGTGCCTCTCAACATCCCATTTCCCCCTCATCTGTGAAGTGGCAGGGTGCAGGGAAAGGTTCACAATGTTCAGGTCAAATCTGTCCCAAGTGCTCGCACAAACAGCTTCTGAAAGACAATAAGCCCTCAGGGGCTCAGCTTTTGTTTGCCGAGTATGGGCTTTATAGGAGATAGTGGACGTAGAGCAGAGGATGCATAGGAATAATGGAGAAATTGAGAAGACCGATACCTTCATTGTGACCATTAATTCTCTGGCGTTGCTGCACCACATCATGGCTGGTTTCCTCTGACTTTTTAGACCTTATGTACCTACGTCCATGGTTGTTAATATAAATTGGTGCAAAGATAGTGGTAAATTAAAACCACAGTGGTGAAATGGCTCCCATCCTACAATGGAACTTGCAGAGGTTCAGAATGCATGTGGAGGAACGCCGTCTCTTATCTCAGGGTAGACCACTGTGTCTGTGCTCCAGGAGACTCATTTCCATGTCGTACACCCCTGAGATACGACACTATGTACTCTACAAAAAGGACAACATGAGTGGAGAGAGAACTAGAGGAGGCATAGGTATTTTTGTCAGTACCGACTTCCACTCCTCGCCTCTCTCACTTACAATGACTTTACAAGCAGTTGCTGTATCAGTGCACAGGTGTCATACATTGACAATATTTCACTTTACTTGCCCCCACATGATGCATTTGATGAAGAGGCCCTAACTGACACTATTACGCAGCTCCCCCACCCCTTCATCCTGTGTGGTGATTTTAATGCACACAATGTTCTTTGGGGCTCTGGAACTATCTGCCCCAGAGGTAGAGCAATTGAGAGGCTTCTAGTGTCATCATACGCCTACTTGCTAAAAGCGGTACCGAGCACTCACTTCTGCACAGCAACTGGGTTGTTCTCTGCCATTGATCTCTCGCTTTGCTCTCAACCTCTTGCTCACACTGCTCAATGGGAAGTGGTTGATGACTTGCACGAAAGTGATCACTTCCCGATCAGGATTCACCTGCCAGATTGGGTGGAACCTGAAAGGAAACTACTGTGATGGGTGCTTGGTAGAGCCGACTGGACACTTTGTAGCCAGTTGGCCCAGTTCAAATGTGGTGCGATTGTCAAGGCATGGGTGGCTCATATACCAAAATGATCCCCCATGCTGCTGCAACATCCATTCCACAATCCATGGGACAACAGAAGAGGCAGTCTGTCCCTTCGTGGAGTGCCGAATGCCATCTGCTATCAGGACCAGGCATGGGGCTCTGCGTAGGTTCAAGTGTCGGTCAACTGCAGAGAATCTTGCATCCTTTTGGGTGGCGAGTGCAAAGTGTCACCGAACTATTCAGGAGAGGAAGAAGAGGTTGTGGCAATAGTTCCTGAGCAGCATTAATCATTCAACCAAGAGTTCCGTTTTGTGAGAGACCATCAGGAGAATTTCTGGGAGAGGATGCAGGTGCCCCACGGCTGCTGTAATGAGGAACAGCACTCTCCAAATCAATCTGTGAGATATTGCCCAGAATATTGCAGCGTATTTTGCCACAGTTATTGCAACAGATAGTCAGGATCCAGGTTTCCTGTGCCATAGAGTGATTGTTGAGAGGTGTAGTTTGGACTTCCAATCCACTTCTGATGGAGATTACAACTGCTCATTTTCCATGTGGGAGCTGGATTCTGCATTGTCTGTGGCTCTTGACACATCTGCTGGTCACGACAGGATCCATTACAGTATGGTGCAGCACCTCACAAGGTGAAACAAAGATATCCTCCTCGCACTTTTTAATGCCATTTGGGTGTATTTGGGTGTCAGAACACTTCCCCGACTTGTGGCAATTTTAATTCCTCTTTTAAAACCTGGGAAGGACTGTACATGCTCAAGTAGTTATCATAGCATTGCCCTCGCTAGCTGCGTGGGGAAGACTTGGAGCAGATGGTCAACCACTGCCTTACCGGGATCATAGAATCCAGGCAATTCCTTAGTCAATTTCAGTGTGGATTCAGGAGGTATCACTCCACCTTTGATAACCTCGCTCTCCTGGAGGCGGCTATATAACAGGTTTTCCTATGCCGGCATCACCTTCTGGGTATATTTTTTTACACCGAGAAGGCCTACAATATTATTTGGAGGCATCTTATCCTGGAGCAGTTTTACGAATGGAGTTTTTGTGGTTGTCTTCCTATTTTTATTCAGTCCTTCCTCTCGCCTTGATATTTTAGATACTGAGTTGGTGATGTCCTGTCTGATCACTTTGAGCAGAAGAAAAGTGACCCTCAATGTAGCATTTTAAGTGTGACTGTCTTTGCCATAGCTATTAATAGCATTACACCCATATTGAAAAGTCCTGTCCAGTGTTCTTTGTTTGTGGATGATTTCTCTATGTTTTTCTCTTTCTCAAGCCTCACAACGACAACACGTCAGTTGCAACAAACTCTTCAATGTTTGGATGAATGGGCGCAGAAGAGTGATTTTAAGTTTCCCACCGAGAAGTCTGTGTGCTCTTTTTAACCATTCTCGTTCCATTTTAAACTTTCCTTAGTTGAGGATAAGGGACACTGTCCTTACTTTTAAAGACACAGTGAGGTTTCTGGGCCTCATATTTGGCTCTAAGCTTACATGGTTACCACTTCTTAAGGACCTGAAGAAACGGTCACTTAAGGCTTTAAGTATTTTAAAATGTCTTAGCCAGAGTACATGGGGAGCAGACAGGTCTTGTCTGCTCTGCTTTTACAGGGCATTTGTGTGATCTTGGCTTGATTATGGGTGCAAGGTGTGTGGGTCTGTGAGACTCTTATTTAAAAATGTTAGATGTGGTGCACCATGAAGGGATTTGGTTGGCCACTGGGGTGTTAAGAACAAGCCCCATACCAAGCCTCTGTGCAGAGGCTGGTGAACTGCCACTTCACGTCCGGCGACAGCTACTTACAGTACGCCAAGCATATAAAACACTGTCCACACCCCCACACACCTGCCAGCCATACTGTTGCTCAGCCTCCACTGGAAAGACTTTTTCGTAACCAGCAACAGGCAACAAGGCCCTGTGGGATTCGTGCACAGAATTGCCTTCTAGAGATGTGTGTGGCCAGTCTTCATGTTTTATATTGTGGTGGGAGCAGATTTCCACCTTGGCTTCTCCAAAGGCCGAGACTTATTTTAGACTTGACGAATTTTAAGAAAGACCGTACATCAGATTTTACATTTCGATCTCTGTTTTTTAACATTGTTGATGTGCATCACAGTTTCACAGTAGTGTACACTGATGGCTCCAAACAAGGGAATTCCCTTGTCTGCCCTGTTGTGTTCCCCAGCCATGTCACCAGTATTTGCCTTACTGACGAGTACACTGATTTCTCAACGGAGCTCTACACGATCCTTTAGGCACTGGAGCAGATGCATCGTATTTGGGGCATATTGTTCCTATTTGCTCCAATTATCTTAGTGCCTTACAATTATTGCCCAGCTAAGGAGTTGGTCTGGCTGATATATGACCAACTGTACTTGCTACAAGGGCAGGGTAAGCAGGTGTAATTGTGCTGGGTGCCAGGTCATGTAGGGATATGGGCAAATGAACAGGCGGATTGGGCTGCCAAGGAGGTCTGCAGAGGACAGGATGTGGCACTGTGTCCTATTCCCTTGCAGACTGTCACTTCTGCACTACACAGCAAGTGCATGCAGGTTGTGGAATGAGGAATGGCTGGTGGTGAAGTCAACACCCCCAACTGTGGCGTTTCTCCTTCCAGTTGCTCAGGCTAGATGAAGTGACCCTCATGTGTCTTAGAATTGGGCGCTGCCCTCTCACGCATAGCTTTTTACTACGGCAAGAGGATCCCCCGTTTTGCGAAGCTTGTGGTGTGCACATCTCTATCCACCATGTTTTAACGGAGTGCATTTTATATTGTGATGCAGAAGCAAATATTGGTGGGGATCTGCCCTCTATTTTAGCTGATGATGAGACGAGTGTGAATAAGGTTTTAAAGTTTTGTGATGTGTCTGGACTCTGGCGTAAACTTTTAGGATGGGCGTTTTAGTGTGTTGCAGAGTGACTGGCTTCTCCTTTTTTATTCTTGTGGTCAGCCAACCATGTCCATCTGCTATATTGTTTTAGCTCCTTATACCACTTTCTTCCTGTGTCATTAATGTTTTACTACTGACGCAATACTTCGTTCCATGGTTCTGTGTGGGTATGCACTGTTTCCCAACTTTTGTTACCTGTGTTTTACGTGCTGTTTTATCTTCTTGTTTTGTGTATTTTACTGACGCTCTTCTTAATCTGTTTTTAGCGGGCGCTAAAGACCTTGCTTTTGTGCGCCCATACAAACATGTCCATGTCTTGAAAGACAATTATGCAGACTCACTGTCTGACTCTCTCTCTTACTGCCTCTTGTTGCTCATGTGCCACTTCCTCTCATATAAAACTAAACAATTGAGTACATTGTTAAATGTAAGATTTACAAAATAAGAATTAAAAGTCGTCAGAAGATAGAAAGTTACTTACATCAAAAAATGGGCCACACATTGCCTTACATGTTCTGATATTCACTTTGGAAAAGTCTGCTTAATTTCTTATACCATTTCAATAAATTTTACAGTACAAAATGTAATTACATTTTAGTTAATTATAAACACAGCACTTTGAATAACATATTGTTAACAGTATTTTTGGTTTGCTTGCATGTGGAGCTATCATTTTAAATAATCATAATGAGTAAATATCGTAGCTTTTCAGGAATAGGAGAAAATAAATTTTCAAGGTTATGTGGTGCAGTATGGCTGCACATTTCATATCATGAAATTTCTAAGTTGGATTATTAGCAAAAGGCTTATTCCCCATAGTTGTTAATATAAATCGGTTAGCAAATTAATGTGAAATATAATCTGAGATACTAAACTCATTTGTGCTAATTTCGTAAAGGGCAGTTTACTACTGTAACTGGGTATAGACATAACAATATAAAGTCCAGAAAGTTAAAAATTCGTGATAAAATGACCTCTTCAGAGAATATTGACACGAGGGAGGAATTTCAGATAGGGATGGGAGAGTAGTTCCATTTCAATATCCCCCGAAGAGGTTTCCCTGACGTAAGGTTAGTGAAATGCTCTTCTACAATCCTGAAGGTGAAATACAATTTGGAAAAGGATTACAAGCCAGTACCCAGAGGTAAACTATCTAATGTGGATGTAAATACCAAAAATAGTGAGATACAGGTGGTGTGAAGCACAAAAACATTAAGTCATTAAATTATATAACAAAAATCATTGGTAATACATGTAACACCCAAAACATATGAAATTATGAAGGTATAGCATTAATAGTGTGTAATACTTCAGATACAAACAATTTGAAATATAAAAATTAAAGTGGTATGAGGCATCAGTTACAACAAAGCATCCTAAATACATATATGAGATACTCCCAAGGTGTGAATCGAAACCAGTTCAAAAACATATAACATAGGATTCCTTTCTAAGTAATACAAGATACATTTTTACATTCATCTTGAAATTTCATTTTTCCATGTAAGTTGTTTCTTCTGGTGGGATCTCCACCCTCTACAGTCCAATGTGGCACTTCGGGTAACATTGTCTTTTCAGTACTTGAAACCACACACTGTATTAGTTTCCATCCTAATGGATGACATCACATAAAATAAACAAAAATATTACCTTGTGTTATATGAGTACAGACTCAATGTATATATGATTGATCATCTTCTGTCTGCATCACAGGATACATAGCATCGTAGCGTCATCTTGAAGTTTCTGACAAATTATATATTTTTAAAAGAAAAGCTGTATCTCGTACTAGTAAATTTAACTTTGAATTTTAAATTTTCTATATAGTACTTAGAATCCAGTAAGTTTATATATATTATGGTATAAAAAATGAGAGTTACTTGACCTAATCTTGGCCAGTGTGTCATTCAATTAGCATTTAATTAACCAGTTACTTAGTTAAACAGAAAAATCATGACAGAAGGTATTCACAAAATAAATGAACTTAAAGTTCTAACACTTAGTCTAAATGTGTCTTGAAAAATCAGATAAATACATACAGTTCAAAGATAATCAAGTTGCAGATTTGCTTTCTGGACCATTCCCGAAATCTAAAGTTGAAGTCAACATGTGATACATGAGAAGGATTTCAGTGACAGAAACATATGCATAAGGAAAAGAGCTGAACCGGTTGGATGATCATCACATGGATGACATAGTAAAAAAGATAGAGGAAAAACTTACTGCATGTTATGAATACAGAAAAACAGAAGACTGACTCCCCATATATTTCCCTGAATATCACCCCCCACGTCAATGAAGGTGATACCCAGATATAGGTGTGGACACTGATACCCAGATATAGATGTTGCCAGCAACAAACAGTGGCTTAAAAACAAATTGGAATAGTAAGCTGTGTAATGTAAGATAGACG
The DNA here is from genome assembly GCF_023864345.2 of Schistocerca serialis cubense. NCBI lineage: Eukaryota > Metazoa > Arthropoda > Insecta > Orthoptera > Acrididae > Schistocerca > Schistocerca serialis. The sequence goes on from NC_064638.1 coordinate 388,900,584, forward strand.
TAGTAATATCATATGAAGTTAAAACAAACTAACACTAACATGCTACTGAAAATTGAAAACAAACTTAAATAGTCTTTGTTTACACAAGAAGAAAACCGAAATTCTAGACATCAAAAAATGGTAAAATGGCGCATGCGTTTCCAGACCACTATCACAATTATAATACACAGCATAAGATATAACCGTAGAAGTCAAAATTATGAAACAAGATACCAGGAATCAAGCAGGACAGAAGAATATACATATGCATACGGAACAATCATTCCAGATATCATCATCAGTTCATTTGAAGAATGTCACATCTAATATCACCTCAAAATTCCATCTCCCTAAATCGTATTTCTGCTGTACAGGATAGGATTAGTGAACAAACAACCAAAGTTCATCATCCACACACAATATGTTTGAAATTTCAAAGGCTTCCCGCACCAAAGCTAGAAACAAGAAGAAATTCAAATAAGACAAGAAAACTAGAAAGAGCCAAGTACATGTAAGTGTCCAATCCAATAGAATTAAATATAATATCTAATTAAGGTAGTTGTATTTATAAAGAATGTCAGTAAAGAATTAAATGTAATGCAAGTAGATAAATTATCTGTTGTCACACCTGGACAGAACAGAAGGATGTAATTTAGGTAAATCATTCGTTGTTACACTAGGACAAAACAGAAATCAAATAAGTAATTATTTGTTTTCACAGAAGGACAAAACAGGAAGCTGCAAAGCTTAAAGGCCAAATCAGAGAACACACTATCAAACATTCAGCAGAGTGATGGAGTCATTCATAGATACAAAACCATTAACTTCATATCCTCATCATAAGACTTCAATAGAATGACTTCAGCAGAATGACTTCAATTGAATGATTTCAATAAGAATCCCATTAAATACTTCATGGAGTCAGACCGCAAAACACAGTTGTACCACGAATCTAGAGAATAATACATGTGCTGCATTACCTCCTTCTAAAAGCATCACCCAATAAGTGTAAGGTATAAGACATTATGTATGAAAGTGTAACAGGTGTGTAATGACTGACAATATAACATCATAATAGTCACTCAAAAGCATTGTATTCATGTACGTGAAAAGCATAAAGGCATATTAGTGGAAACACATAATAAGCATGTGTCATAAGCATTATCAAAGGATAAGTATCATAAGTATTATATTTAAAAACAAAGATGATGTGACTTACCAAACGAAAGCGCTGGCACGTCGATAGACACACAAACAAACACAAACATACACACAAAATACAAGCTTTCGCAACAAACTGTTGCCTCATCAGGAAAGAGGAAAGGACTATTAATTCATAAGTATTATATTCATGTATATGGATATAGTCCCAATGGTTGAGTAACAAGTATAAGGTAAGCTTAATTATTGAATCCTCCACAATTCTACTGACAATCCATAATATCCAGCATCATAAGGAACGATTTGTGTAATCTCACGTATAAGGAATGTGTAAAACTGTAAAAGCAAATACCGCATTAGCAGGGGACCTTGAGTTTGCCACATGCATGATGCACAAAGAGTGAAATCTCATATAGTGATGAAATCTCACAGTCACTATATAAATAAATGAGTAATCAACTCAAATATCACTTCACTGTTCTCCAATTAACAAATTTCAATCTTTCAGTGCACATATCACTCAGTTCAGTAAGGCAAATGTGTAGATTTGTGTGAGAAGAATGTGCTATGATGCACAAAGAGTGTACATCCCCCTGAGGATGCAAGTTATTTCTTTACAACAACCAAAGCGTTATTGTATTGGCTAGTAGTCCTTTCAGTAATCATATGCAACTCTCTCTCTCCACAACCTGTCTTTTACAAATAGGAACTGAATGGTTTTATAAAGAAAGGCTGGAGGTCTTTAAGCCTGAACTTAAATGCATATTTCTTAACTCTACCTTGTTTCTCAGTAAATAGATTTTTCTAGAATCTCAACACTTCTTCCAGTTCTGACTTCCCATCTCCAGTAAGTTGGTTGTCAGCTTCTTTCATCTTGTCAGTAACAAGTTTATCAAAACCCCTATCAGTTGTATGATTACTTGACAGATAATCATCATCCATGTAGCCTCTTTCTACCCCAATGTCAAAACAATATATTTAATTACCAGGTGTGTCACAAGCTTTTAAGTGTAATCTAGTACCACCCGAAAAATGTGTGTTGGCGTTAGAAAAATTTACTCAGATTTTTACGCACTTTTTTTTCAATATCCAATCCATGCCTAGCAATATCTCCCATTGAGATCTCTGACCACCAAGCATCCTTGCTCAAAAACTGCATTTTCAACATGTAATGTGATTAAAGCCTGTTTGTTTCCAATTTTACTAAACTTATCTGTAGGACCTTTAATCCCAACACCCGTTATGGGAAATTCAGTGTACTCAGAACTCTGCTTAACTCTATCCCTGAAGTTTTTAGAAATAATAGAAATTGTGCTACCTGTGTCAATCAAACAATAACCACGCCAATCTCCAACTGTGATTTTGATGTATGGACTACCACATAAATCCTGCTGTTTGTTAATATTAGTTTCTCTAAGCAAATAACTCTCTATATCTTCAAAATATAAATCTTTCTGCAAATGGTTCTCATTATCATTAGATAGCTACATAGGACAAAGTGGTACCTGTGTGCTTGCGTCATGAATAACTTCTAGTGCTTGAGTGGACTTACAGATTGGACTTGAATAGGTGTACTCATTAGTGCTGCAAGTAAAAACTGCCTGAAAATGATCAGCAAACTGACTGTCTGAGCTGAAATTTGACCCGTCCTCACCAACATCTCTGAAATGTTCAATAATCCTTGTATTTACCTCACAATATTGTGTTCTATGTTCTGGCATTCGCACAAAATATCACTAATGTTGATTGGAACGAGTTGACTCTCCTGATCCTTACCACCGGTCAGGTTCATGATCAATTACTTCAGCATAAACCATACTGTCCAGCTCTTCTATATTAAGTGTATCAGCTTCAGCTTCAACTGCTAAATCATTAGTGCTGACACCATTCATTAGTGCTCACACCATTCACCTGGGTGTCACACACTTTCACCACTACTGACCCAGCATAAGCCTCCCCATCCTCATCACAGTTAGTCACTAAAGTCTCCTGCTCACAGGGTACATTAAAATATCAATACCAAAGAAATCACTGTGAACATCTACATCTTCCACAGAACATCCAGAGTTAAACAGTTTTATTAAACTCCTTCAAGTTCATAAAGTTACACAGTACATTTCTTACCACTGTACATCTCTTTAATTATAATATCTCAAAACTTACTTTCAAAATTATTTGCTTTAACGGGATGGTCACATACACACTCATAATCACACTCCTCTTGATCTGAATTTTTCACTGCCTGGTCATGAAATTATTTACCTCCTCCACCTGACAAACACCAAGTGAAGGTATGTAAAAAGTTTTCCTGGTTCTGGTTACTATGATTTCTGTTCTGAATATTACCATTACCATTCCTGTTACTATTATTACAGTTACTACTGTTATTATAAGTATTACGTTTACTTTTGTTACAATTTTGTCTATTTTGCTGATTATTACAGTCGACACAGTTGAATAAGTAATAGTGAGTAAAAGACATTTAGAGCCAGTAACTATATTTGCACTTCCAGGTAAAATACATTGAACACAACAGCCAAGGAATATTGTATTAAACACATAAAACTCAGAGTGTACAATAGCACCTTAGAGGTCTGCTATATTTCACATGATGCACTTTGCTGCCATCTCACATGAAATATATTGTTCACACAGTTCCAGCACACCCCTTTAACATATATTTTGTGGTTTGCCTTCACAAGATACAGCAAATAAACCCACTATCTTTTCAGACTTCTCTTTGTCCAAGGGTTTTGTCAGAAGGTCAGCCAACATGTCTTCTGTGCGCAGGTAGTCAACGTCGATGTTCTGTTGCTCTATCTGGTCACAAATAAAATGGTGCCTTATATCAATATGTTTTGTCCTAGCACTAGTGACATCAGTTTTAGCTAGGTCAATAGTTCCTTTATTGTCACAGAAGATCATTGTAAGTTCCACAATGAAATTGGGTTCTATTTCACATATTAGTGTTCTTAGCCACAATGCTTCCTGTGTGGTGTAAGATACAACCATATACTTGGTCTCTATGTTACTCAATGTAACAGTTTTTTGCTTTTGACAGCACCATCAAATGAAGCCCCGCCCCCCCCCCCCCCCCTCCCGTGAATTTAAAGCAGCAGCCAGTAGTAGAGTGCCTATCTCCCAATTCGCTCCCCCAGTGTGCATCACTGTAGCCTTCTAGTTTTGCATTACCTTCTCTATGGTATCTTAAATTGTGGTTTGAAGTTCCTCTTAGATACTGGAATATCCTTTCCAATGGGTTTCCTTTGGGTCTTTGCAAAATCTGCTCACTGTGTTGGTGGTGAAAGCAATATCAGGTCGTGACATTTGAGACAAATATAACAGACTCGCTACTGCTTCTAAATATGGAACATTTTTATCACATTCCACAACTGTCTCATTTATATTTAACTTCACTCCTACTTCCATTGGAGTAGTTATGGGTTTACAATCACTCATGCTAAATTTCTTTAAGTTTTTTTCTGTATATGATGATTGATTTGTGCTCAGATCTTGTCTCTCTTCATCCTTAGTGATCTGCATACGTAAATAACATTTAACTTTTTCCAAATCATGCACCTTAGACTTGGTTTGAAGCTATTTGTTAAACATACTCAATTGGCTTTCGTTTTCAGTCAGGATAAAAAAAGTCGTCCACCCATATTGCCATTATTATTATTATTATTATTATTATTATTCCTTCTCTTCCCCCTTTATAGTATATACAGGGCTCTGCCTTAAAGTGCTTTGTATTCACATTCATTAGAATTTTATGTAGACATCGATTCCAGCAATGCCCACTCCATTTAAGTCCATAAATACTTTTTCGCAAATGCCAAATCTTTTCCCTTTCCAGTCTGGTTTTCATGACTTATCTTGGTGAAATGAAATATGTCTTCTCCTCCAATTTCCCATTTAAATGTGCTGCTCTTGCATCCATATGATGAATTGTTAAATTTCGTTTTGCTGCCAAGGCTAAAAGATATCTCAATGAGGCATACTTGACTGCAGGTGAAAAAGTTTCTTTGTAATCTACCCCTTTTTTTCCAGATACCCTTTTAGTACAAGTCATGCTTTATATCTCGGTGATGAATTTTCGGGCTCTTCGAAGTGAATATCCATGGTTTCTTATCTGATGGCGTATATACCCATTCAAAGGTTTCGTTCTGAGATAAACATTCCAATTCCCTCTCCATCGCTTCTTTCCATTTTTGATAGTTCGGGCCACACATTGCTTCTTCTGCTGTTGCTGGCTCATTATTAAAAGATTGGGCTGCATACATCCCAAAATCCGGATATTGTTTTGGTTTTGGTATGCGAGAAGAGCGCCTTACATTGTTCTCTTCATTTTATTCGTCCTCAAACTCATGGTCATCATAAATAGTCTCCATTTGCCTTTGACTGTCATCTTCCTGTTCTTCATTTTCTCCTTCTTCACATAATGTTTCATTCTTGGAACTAGGTGCAATTAATTTAGTGGTCTTGCCCTCTTCAGAGTCCTTTCTATTTTCAAAGAATACTACATATCTGCTTGTAACTATCCTTTTATTCAATGGATCCATTAATCAGTAGCCCTTTGAATTCTCACAATAGCATACAAAAATATACTATTTAGCTTTTGGGTCCCATTTTCCTCTCAGCTGTTTTGGAATGTGCACCATTACATCACGCTCAAAAACCCTTTATTGCTTAGGTCAGGTTTCCTTCCTACCCATATCTCATAGGAGGATCTATTCCGTTATGCTTTTGTAGGTGATCTATTGTTCAAATCTACAGCTGTTAATATCACCTCTGCCCAAAAATCTTTTGATAATCCAGCATCTGTTGTCATGCTCCTGTTGTCATGCCCCTTTCTTTTCTGACAATGGTCCTATTAGCCCTCTCAGCAACCCCATTTTGAGATGGGCTGCACTTTATGGTAGTTTGATGCCTGATTCCCATTTTTGCCAGAAGTGTCTTCAATTTCTGGTTAATGTATTCTCTCCCATTATCAGACCTGATGACCTTAATCTTCTTTCCCATCCACCTTTCAACCGTATGATATTCCTCAAAAGTGTCACTTTGTCTTTGGAACTTAGAAAATAACATGAGTACATCATGAATAATCATCAGTAAACATAAGAAAATAATAACTCCCACCTATGGATTTGTGCTCCATTGGGCCACATACGTTTGTATGGATTAACTGTAAGACCTCTGCAGATTTACTTTTACTAGTCTTAAAAGGTAGCCTCACTTGTTTTCCTTCCTGCATATCTCACAAGGGTCCTTGGATACACTATAATTCTGTATTCCCTTTACCATATCCCTTGTTAAAGACATACTCTTTCTATTTAGTTGTCCAAGTCAGCGGTGCCATAAAAAACCTTCCACTGAGTTCACTGAATGACTAACACTTCTATGTTTACTGTCAATGGTATCTAACTTAAAAATACCCCTTTCGTTACTTGCTGCAGTTCTCACTTCACCATTTTCATTCATTACTCTTGCTCTGTGCATGTCAAAAGTGACTGTATTTCTCTTCTTCACAATTTCCCCTACAGACAGTACGTTAGTCACAACATTTTTTACATAATGATCATCATGTGTCATAACCATATCGGGTTCACGGTTTACACTTACATGTAGGTCTAGTTTCCCAGCCAAATGATATTGGAGCTTGCTGCCATCAGTAGTAGATATTGGATTGGATTGGATTGGAAAGAACCCTGTTCACATTCCAAAGAAACTGACTTGGAAGTGAGTAAATTGTCATTACAGTGCAGTGTTAACGACTTGTGTAATAATTGGATTCAGAATACCATGTCACAAAGTGTTGTAAAATATCATGCATCTAAATGTGCGGTATCTTAGGCATAAACTCAATTTGCTGCAAGTATTTGTGGATGTGAATTCACCAAACCTGTTAGCAATTACAGAACATGGACTAAAAGACAATGAAATTGAGTATTACAAATTAGGTGGTTATGTGTTAGCAGATAGTTACTGCAGGCAACAACACAAAGGGGGTGGGGTGGCAATATTTGTAAATGAACATCTTCCATTTAAGAAAATCTCATTTGTTGAACAATACTGCAAAGAAGGAACAATTGAAATGGCTGTTATTGTGGTCCAAAAATAACAGATCTATTAAACTCATATAGTCTCACAAATATATTGAACTCTGACACTACAATAACAGAGTCAAGCTCCAGTAAGACAGATTATGTAATAGTCAACAAAAATGTAAAAGACAGTGTTAACTTTCAAAGTGTTGATTTCCGTTACTCAGATCGCTACTGTCAGGAATATTTAAGGTTTGTTATACCAACAGCAACTAAGATAATTGAGAAGAAGCGGATCCTGAATAGCACCAACATCAGTGCCTTCAAAATTAAGTTAGCAGAGGAGAAATATATATGATCTTGACTGTTTATATAAGGAAACAAAGCTACATATATTTCAGAAAAGTACAATCAAGCGAAAAAACTTTTAAGACAGACCTTTTCCACTTGAGGAAACAGATAAATAATGATGCAATAGTGTGTTCAGCCAGCATAGGTAAGGCATCCTGGAGACTAATCAGTAAACATTGTAAAGCCACCAGCAAGGGACAGAGTGAACCAGTTAGCATTAGACATGAGGGCCATCTAGTGAAAGATCCAAATGAAGAATGTAATTCATTCAATAAGCATTTTCTCTCTCCTTTTGACCAACCAGCCCCCATTATAGATCTACAGGCTGGCACACCAAATGATGTCACGGATGATATAGAGCTCGGATTTATGAAGGTGAATCAACAGGAAATATTTAACACAATACAAAAGCTAAAGAAAAAGCAGTCATCTGGATGGGATGGTATCTCAAGTGTGGTGTTAAGGAAATGTGCCAGTGAAATAAATAAACTCCTTACCTATTTTATCAACTATAGTATTAATGTAAACATGTACCCAAATGCCTTAAAAATAAGTGTAATTCAATATTTAACACAAAAAAATAGCTAAAGAACAAGCATTCAGCTGAATGGGAAGGTATCTCAAATGTTGTGTTAAGGAAATGTACCAATGAAATAACTAAACCCCTTAACTATCTTATCAACTATAGTATTAATGTAAACATATACCCAAATGCCTTAAAAAATAAGTGTAATTCAGCCAATCCATAAGAAGGGAAGTAAAGTAGTAGTTTCAAATTATAGACCGATTCACTAATCCCTAACTTCAGTAAAATATTTGAAACAGTTATCGTATCACAACTCACAACATTTTTCTCAAGACACAAAATGCTTACCGAGTCGCAGCATGGTTTTAGAAAAGACCTAAGCACAGCCACTACTGTTACCGGTTTCTTCCATGAAGTATATAGCAATATAGAAAGGGGTCTGGACTTAGCCGGAATATTCCTTGACGTGAGCAAAGCTTTTGACTCGGTAAACCATGAGCTTCTCTTTAAAAAACTGCGAGCATACAATATCAGTGATGCATCAGTGAAACTTCTATCTACCTATCTGGTGAATCGGAAGCAGTGTACCAAACTTATAAATCAAACTGACAATAAGATCTTAACTTTTAAATCCACAAGTGAAAAAGTGACATATGGAGTCCCTCAAGGCTCAATTCTTGGGCCTTTCCTCTTTTTAGCATATATTAATGATGATGTACTCCCCGTTAACTCGCACATTGTAAATTATGCTGATGACACCTCAGTGTTATTTCATGGTAAAGATTGTGAGGAACTGAAATTTTCAGCAAGTAACGGGGTACTAGAATTAAGTTCATATTTTCATGCACAAGGATTAAAGGTTGATGTAAATAAATCCCATATGCTAATATTTACAACTGGCAGCTCGCACCACTCTTGCATAAATCAGGTATGCAGCATAGGGGTCCATCTGGACTCAAACCTCCTGTGGATTAGCCACATTAATGCTGTATGTCAAAAAGTCAGCAATGGGCTGAATATTCTTAGCCAACTGCCCAAAATGGTGCCCACCCACATGCTTAAAACTGTGTATTATGGGGCAGTCTCTCCCCATCTTAGCTACTGTATAGAAATATGAGGTCGCGCTGCAGACATTCACCTTAACAGAGTACTATTGCTACAATACATCGACTAGGCTGTAAGGACTCTTGCCGTGATGTTTTTAGACAACACAAGTACTTCACCATATACTCTTTGTATCTTTATAAATTAATTACTTTTTTTGCCTCACAGAAAACCGAAGCAACTAAATGTAGTGATATACATGACCACAACACCAGGTCCAAAGAGAATTACTATCAACAAAGAATAAGATTAAAAATGACAGACCAGAGCCCATATACTACTGGACTAATATGGTATAATAAATTTCCAAGAGTCCATGAAAAGTAGTAATAAAAAGCAATTCAAATCAAAACTAAAAGAATTCTTAATTGAAGTGTGTCTGTTCACACAACGAATTTTAAATGGTTAAGTTTAAGAGCTGTAAAATAAATTATAAAAAATAACTGGCTGTATTAATATGTGTAAGATGTAATGTATTTTGACAAAAATCAATTTACTGTTTAATTACTACCTGTAAGGCTGAGATCTATGTATTTTATGTTTGTAACTGCTCTTGACATTTGCAAAAGCCATCATATTGATAATTCCGTGCAAAAAAATCTAAATAAATAAATAAACAACCAAGTAACATTACTGCAATCAAGGCACCTATGAGCTCTCATTGGTAGAGGTCTTTTCAAGGCGTCAATAAGGTCAACAAATGGTTTGTTCAGATGAGCAAGCTTACATAATTGTTTGTCACAAAATTCTCACATCAAGAGATTACTGGTCTATACCTACTACTGTTCAAAAATGCTCTTTCGATGCCCACCCGTTTGCTTTCAGACCAGAATTTATTCAAAAAAATCTGCTCGAATTCATTAAATATTATGTTTGGCTTTACATTTTGATTAGCCCATGACAACACTTCATCATCAAGAAAACGTTTGGGTAGTTCGATTTTCACAGAATCAGGCAAGTTCAGAGGAAAACTATCTTTACATTGCCATAGCTAGTCCACTGGGTGTATTTTAAGATCCCCAGGGAAGTATTTATGAGGTAAGTCTCAATTTTATTATTAAAACTGGTAGTATGGTTACTGATTTGATCATTATTTAGTTTTAGTTTCTGTTTGATGAACTCACTTTCCTGCTCTATATATTCGTGCATAGTTTTTTATTCAGAGTTCCTTTTACCTACCTCACTAGGAATAGCATCTTCAACATTCTGCACACACACCCATGTGTTATCAACATTATTGTTTATTGTTTGGATTTCTAAGGCCAGCAGTTCACGTAATTGATTAAGTTTTGAGAGTTTACTACTTGTTTCTGCATAGCCTGAATTTTCCTTTCGATTGCCTTAACAGTGTCATTTAGATTAATAATACTCTTTTTTAGGTCCTGGTTTTGACTTGTAAGTCCATTCTTTAAACCATTATTCTGACTTTTAAAATTGTGATCCAAGAGTTGAGACAATCTTTCTAATAAACCTGAGGCCTGAGAGAAAATCCTAAGAAATGTGATATCTGAGATGACTGTCACAGGTGCTGAAGATTGAAGGCATTGAGTATATGAAATCACTCCAGTTGTATCAAGAGTTTCCATGTTTGCCGTATTTGAATATAATATTGGACACAAAATATGAAAACTAACCTACCTAACCAATTATCATTACATGCAAATTCACAATTATCCTACCTATTGACGGCCACAAGACAAAAGAAAGTTGAAAAAATAATAGTCTGAGTAAAAGTAATTTTAAAATTTCAAAATTGTACTCATCTTAAATGTGGTCCAATGACAAGTTGCCACATCACACTTTCTGTCTCGTCCTAACTGATGTCCGATAATTAACTGTGACATGTAACAATCTAACTCTGAAATATAGTGCAAAAATTAGTACTCAGACTTACACATATCTCAGCTCGGCGACACCATATTAAAATGGGCCGGCGAAATCTAGCAGCTTGATGAGCTTGGAAAATGGAACATTGGTGGAAAAAGTCCACAGTGTCAGGCAAGGGAGGAAACTGCTAGGGAGGCTAAGCTTGATGGGCCTGACAGGCAGAATATTTGTGGACAAAGTCCACGATTTCGGAGTCAGTATTGGGTTAGAACATGTGTTGTCATGCCATACTTTTTATCTGGGACACATCCCAGTGGGCAGCGTTCAGCTGGCACAGCATTCATGCCTGAAGAGGGGGAAGGGATCAAAACACGGCAGTGATTGTTATCTGAGACCCACTACAGAACCCCTTGGTTCAGGTGCACTTGATTCCAGTGTGACCATTAGGGATGAAAATTGAGGCCACCCGTGTTGCACAAAGTGAGTGAGGTGATGTAACATTGGGTGCTTGGATGTAACATTGGGTGCTTGCAGGTGGTTGTTGTAATGTCGTGTAATGTTACGGGGTAGCTGAATTGGCTGAATACGATTTTAAGTCTAGCTGGAAACATACTAACTGCTGTTGGTCAAAAGCTGGGGCAGGGCCCTGGGGAAAAGGGGCAGCACAGCCACATTAGTGTGTAATGTTGCTGCTAGTGTGTAATGTTGCTGCCCGCTGGTGGGTAGAATAGTAAAAATCGAACAAGTACAGCGTTGGAAGTGATGGGCGATCTGGTCTGGTAAGTGATACTCAAGACTAAATGTGGTGAGGAACAGTCAGTTGTATGTGACAACATAACATTTCTGTCCAGCATTTCTATCTGTAAAGGAAGAATTTAAATTTCTGATATGCGAGATGATAGTGAGAGCCTCTCATCTTCTGTTGGTTTGAGTCAATTGGCTGAGAGTTTTAACCCCAAATATGTCAAGGCAGTTGCATGAAAGAATATGTGTGCAGCTTGCTGCCAGCTTCTGGAATGAGAGTTTAGAGTTGCAATGCGGTCATCTAGAATCACACTTGTAACAAAGACATCATACAAGTATCCAGAACAGTATGAAATACCTTGTAGTAACTGATGTGGGCAACAATGGAATATGGTAGGGCTGATGAGATACTGAAAGGTAACCAGTTATTACAGTAGAGGCAGTATAGCTTATTGAGTACTAGGTAAGCTTGTGATGCTGCATCCAAGGGAATGTGAAAATGTGCCTCTCTGTTTTACTGAAAAAAAAATATTGTGGCCTTATTTGAAGAGATTCATCTGGGGTTGGTAAGGGGTAAGTTTCCACTCCAGCTTATGCCTGTATTACTGTGTTCAGACTAAGCGCCTGCAACTCTCGCTTCCTGTGAAGCAGACCGGTACAGCGGGCCCCAGACCGAGCAGGGGTCAGCCTGGCCGGTCATCCTGGAAACACAGACGCTTCCCAGAGACCACCAGGAGGCGTCCACGGCGCCGCAAGTCACTACAGCCGTGGACCTCTTTCCTTCCGCTCGACACGTGACTGCAAATAGAGCCAGCCATATCCATGCGCCAAGCAGTATTTAGGTTGGCGCAGGAGCCTAGAGAGGCAGTTCATGCCGAGCGAGCCCACTGGTGCCATCGTAGCTGCCGCGTCATCGTCCACCGCTGCCAGTGTACCAAAGCCATCCTCGCCGGGCCTCTACTCGTCCTCGGACTCAGGTGACGGCAACGTGGACTCCGCGCTGCTCTTCACAAGACGCCCGGGGCTTGGTTTGGTGAAGTTGTCTGGTTACTACAGACAGTTTACGTTTGGAAGAATCTCTGATTTAGTTATTGGTAGTCTTGGAGGATCAGTCCTACCTCACGAATATTGTTTTGTAAATTTTGAAGAAAGACTTTAGTTTAAATAAAACCGCTGTAACTCACACTCTGAGATTTTCCTATCTGCGGACAGCGGATATATTATGTATCATCACCTTAAAGTCAATATAGCACCTGAAAAGTGCCATTGGGCAGGTACGGGAGAGTAGACAAGTCCTCCCTGCTATTATTTTAGAGCCTTCATTCAGTCTTGGATAGTGACGCGACTGGAACAGGAAAGGGAGGTAATGACAGTGGCACATAAAGTGCCCTGCGCCACACACCATTGGATGGCTTGCGGAGTATAAATGTAGCTGTAAATGTAGACTATACCTGCATGATCTTCCTACCTAAAGACTTTGGATTCTGTTCATCATGGGAGAATTAGAATGATGAGAGAAGTCTTCAGGACAAGTTACACACATAGCCTTTGCGCTGAGGCTAACGAATTCAACATTTGGCAGAAATTGCTCATGGAGTGTGTGTGTGCGTGTGTGTAAATTGTTTGGGATTAGAGCAAAGGAGCAATGTGCTACACTTGTTGAGGTAAACCTCAATGTTTTAACACACGGTTGGAGCAAATATCCTCTCTAGTTACTAGTGAGGTCAAGTATGCTTTTAAATTTTGTTTTAGTACAAGGAATCTGTTACATCAGATTTTATTTTTCAATAAACATTTTAAATGAACACTGAAATTAAGGAGCTATTTCCACAACGGGTCCAAGCTGTAGTCTCCCCTGACATTGTCTTGTCTCATGCAGAGCTCTATGAGGTGCAGACAGTAAATAATTTTTTAATCACCTCTGATTTTATATGTGCTCAAGGGACCATTTGGCATATATGGGGGCACAATACATACAAAGGCACCGTTCACTTAATACAACCGCAGGTAAATGAAGTAGTCTTCTGGTAGGTACCAGGTCATCTGAGACTCCAAGGAAATGTCTAAACCAGCATGGCAGCTAGGGACAATTGCAATGAAAATAATGTATCAACACATGCGGTTCTTTCTTATTCAACTATATGTTTAAACATTCACTCATAATAAAGTGCTGATTTCAAATTGCAGTAATTTGAATTGTCATTAATGATTTTTATTGTCATTAGTTCAGTGTAAAAGAGAGACTGATGGGGAATGCTTGATCTTGAGATAGCATTTATAGAACAGTCAGTGTAGGCACTGGCATATGTTGGGAAGTTCGTTTCTTGGTGCAGGTAGGGCTCCTACAGGCAGCCTCCCTTCTCCTCATAGATGTTGCTGGACGGTTTCCTCACGAGCTGCACCTCAAGATTATTACTTCCATAGAAAGACTTTGTCAAAATGCATACGTTCACACTCAAAACAAACATTGATAACCATGCTGTTGAGTGCCATAAAACCACCACCACCACCACCACCACCACCACCACCACCCTCATCCAGTCTCTCACAACAGCAATAGTTTTCTCCCTAAGCTCAATTAGGCACTTGACCTTCGTACTGGTTACATAGTTTTACTTTAGTGCACATTTCACCATAACTGGATTGGCAGATCTTGGAAACTGTGCCGCAAAATCAGCAATCATAGGTAGAGTTTGGCTTTGTTTTTTATTCAGGCTAGCTGTGCTGCAGTTAATCACCTTTGTTCTTTAAACAGCATGCCAAGTAGAATAAGTAGATGGTTGTAGTGTCTCATGCAAACCACCTACAGATCCACGGCATTAGTATTCACTACCATATATGAAGTGTTATCCATGGGTTGTGCTTCTTTTGTTGGTAGAAATTCAGGAGCGAATTTGAGCCAACACAGAAAGCAGCAATACTCCCACGCAAGTGCACTAAAACATGAGAAAAACGCTGGAATATGAGATATTCACCAAGATTGGTTATGACTTTAGGGCTCTGATGCTAAGTTACCAGTACTGTGTAAGGACCTACCAGCATGACAACTAAGTTTAGCCATACTATGGTTATTGACGAACCATTATTTTTGTGCACACTGTCATCTTTGTAAAATACTCTTTACCATGCAACGTTGGGACTTTTCTGGTACCGTACCACTCAAACACTATTTGAAATAGATTAGATTAGATTAGATTAATACTAGTTCCATGGATCATGAATACGATATTTCGTAATGATGTGGAACGAGTCGAATTTTCCAATACATGACATAATTAGGTTAATTTAACAACATACTTAAGTTAATATAACAACTTTATTTTTTTGTGGTTTTTTATTTTTATTTTATTTTATTAATTTTTTTTAATATTTTTTTTCTTAATTTCTATCTAAAAATTCCTCTGTGGAGTAGAAGGAGTTGTCATTCAGAAATTCTTTTAGTTTCTTCTTAAATACTTGTTGGTTATCTGTCAGACTTTTGATACTATTTGGTAAGTGACCAACTACTTTAGTGCCAGTATAATTCACCCCTTTCTGTGCCAAAGTTAGATTTAATCTTGAATAGTGAAGATCGTCCTTTCTCCTAGTATTGTAGTTATGCACACTGCTATTACTTTTGAATTGGGTTTGGTTGTTAATAACAAATTTCATAAGAGAGTATATATACTGAGAAGCTACTGTGAATATCCCTAGATCCTTAAATAAATGTCTGCAGGATGATCTTGGGTGGACTCCAGCTATTATTCTGATTACACGTTTTTGTGCAATAAATACTTTATTCCTCAGTGATGAATTACCCCAAAATATGATGCCATATGAAAGCAATGAGTGAAAATAGGCGTAGTAAGCTAATTTACTAAGATGTTTATCACCAAAATTTGCAATGACCCTTATTGCATAAGTAGCTGAACTCAAACGTTTCAGCAGATCATCAATGTGTTTCTTCCAATTTAATCTCTCATCAATGGACATACCTAAAAATTTGGAATATTCTACCTTAGCTATATGCTTCTGATTAAGGTCTATATTTATTAATGGCGTCATACCATTCACTGTACGGAACTGTATGTACTGTGTCTTATCAAAATTCAGTGAGAGTCCGTTTACAAGGAACCACTTAGTAATTTTCTGAAAGACAGTATTGACAATTTCATCAGTTAATTCTTGTTTCTCAGGAGTGATTACTATACTTGTATCATCAGCAAAGAGAACTAACTTAACCATTAATCTAAGAAGACCCATCAGTTCCGCCAAAGTCCTTTATTAGAATTCCACGATTTCCCACAGTATTAGATCTGCATGCTTGGACTATTCTGTCAGTTCTCATGAACTGGATGGTACCTAATTGTTGCTCACTCCTTATGTTTATGTCCCACTTAAACCTGCATTCTGATGTTTCCCTTTGTGTACCACATTCAAAACTCCTACCCCATTTCTTTTTTTTTTTTTTTTCTGAAATACCAGGATACTTATAACTTGACCTTGTCATGTTCTCTACGTTCTGTATGTTTTCCCAAAATGTACACATATTTGAAAATTTTTATGTTGCTTTACATTCATATTTGGTTAAACTACACATTTATTTCTTCTTACATTTTTCTTACAGAAATCATTTAAAAGGGATGCATACTACAACTGGTGCATGTACACGCATTTAGTACTGAAAGTGCGAGGTGATGGACGTACTTATATTTTAAACTTATCTACTGCTGGGTACTATGACATAATGTGGAATGACATGTACACATATGTCTTACACACTCGTGGTGGCCCATATTGGCAGCTTACAAAGGTATCGTAATTTATTGAATCACTCACGGCTCTGTGGTTTGCTTTATTTTTCATAGTTCTTCAAGTAGCCTTAATTAATTGAACACTAGTGTTATTTTGTGGCACTGCGGTTAGTTTCTTTCTTTGGTATTGAAATTATTCTTTGTTTTCTACTGTCTCAGTTGCGTTGCTGTTATGGTGACTACTAGTTTTAGTTTAACAATACCTTCTTCAGGTCTATAATAGAATAATATAAACTAAAAGACATATTTACCTATTCAGCATAAATGACAGTTGATAGCAAATACAACAAATATCTATGTAGCTGTCTTGACAACCAGACATACAAATATCACTGACAGAGTAAACTCCAGTATAACATGTAACAGCCCATGAAGTATTGAATATAATGAAGTGTTTATTTGGTCTTGTTTGGATATTGGCTGCAAGGTAAATAGATCAGAATGGCCAAAATATTAAAACATTATAGATTTGATATACCGTGAAGGCACCAACTAGACTACAAAGAGATTATAGGACATGTCCCACAGGCAGCTTATGTTTTGAGGCAGGAGATCCACCATTCCTATTCTGAGAAGACTCTTATGCCAAAGCAGCATACAAGATTTGGTAACAGTGCTGAGCTTTCTTCCAGCCACTAATACCTGTGCAACATTGGAGCATGAGATGCTTGTGAACTGGCCATGTCACTGTGTTTGGAACCAGAGTGGATCAGATGTAGGAATGTTAGTGTTAAGGTAGCCAAGTTGTATGTATAATAACATTATCAGTTGAAGATTTTTTTAAATGCAATTTAAAGTTTGGCTCAGTAAATGACACACCCCAGTAGAACATGAGGTACAGGCTGTTCAAGAATTTGGTGTGAAAAATGCCAGAATAAATGTATAAGCAGAGGAGGCAGAGTATGGTGATAGGAAAAGATTATTGTGATTGCAAATGAGGAGGTTAGTGAGAGAAGGACTGTAGCCTGAAACATGTACTTTCAAGGTTACAATCTCAAGAAATAGGAAGGAAGATTAAAGCTTAACGCCCCGTCGACAACGAGATCTTCAGAGATGGGTTAAAGTCTTATAGACGTTGGCAAAAAATGATACCAGATTGGAGTGAAGTGCTACAGTGGTGAAGACATCTTACAGACTTTGCCAAAAATGATGCCAGATTGTTGGAGTGAAGTGCTACAGTGGTGAAGACATCTTACAGACTTTGCCAAAAATGATGCCAGATTGGAGTGAGGTGCTACAGTGGTGAAGAGAATGGACTTGGATTCGAGAAGATGGCAGTTCAAATTTTCATCTGCATAGCCTAAGTTAGGTTTTCTGTGGTTTCTCGAAATGAATTAAAGCAAATACCAGGGTGAGTCCTTTGAGAAGGAAACTGCTGATTTCTTTTCCCATTCTTCCCCAACCTGATCTTGTGCTCTACATATAATGACCTTCTTGTTGCCAGAAAATAAAACTCCAGTGTGTGTGTGTGTGTGTGTGTGTGTGTGTGTGTGTGTGTGTGTGTACTTGAAAAAATATACGAGAATGAAGTTTTGAATCTACACAAGCATGTTTGCAAAAGGAATAAACATAGAGTGTAACAGAATTCATTATAGCTAAAAGAAAATAGTGTAAAGAGAGGAGCAGCAGGTGACACAGGAGAGAGAAAATATACAAAAACGGTAAGAGAATTGGGGAAAAGTCAGAAATTAAACAAATAAAAATTATGATATGACAGTAATGAACAGAATGAGACAAAATAGATGTGCAAGAAAGAGGTGGAGGTATTTATATTAGAAGAAACTAAGAAGGGAAAGAAGCAAATGCATAGGACAACAACAAAGAGAAAAGGCAGCTTGGAGAAATAATATCAAACAAAGAACATTATATAGTTTTAACGTATTTAGATATTCTCATTTGTTTTATTGCAAGATGTATTGGACAGTCGCCCAGAACACACTCAGTGCCAAAACCAGATCTGCACTATGCCCACAGAAAGTAGGAAGTACTGTAATTAATTTAGAAAGGCCAGAAAAAAATGAAGAGGTGGTGTCACAGAAAACTGCATATGAAGAAGCATTATCTGAAAGAAGAAAAAAGAAGTATTTTTTATGAAAATGTTTAAGTACATTAAAGAGAAAAGTAAATTGGTACTAAAAGTATAAAAATGTGACACAGAGTTACATAGATGACAACAGACTGCCAACAGAGAAAATAAAAGCAACAGTGGTTAAAATCTGTCTGATGAAAATGGTCATAAAATAAAACTACAATTAAATATAGATTGTTTAATAAGTTACAGGTAGAGATGTACAGCAGGTGGTTCTCTGTTTGTAATATAATGTGCTGTGTAACCTCTTTGGGAAGAATTTTGTCTGTGGAAATTTTATTTTGAATGCACTGGCTTGCTAGATTACAGAACACTTCTAAAATAATTTAGGAAACTATTAAATTTTGATAAGAAACTTTTACAATTCCTACTTTATTAAAACAAATTATTGGAGAAATGGATGTTGTTAGAGAAATAAATCCTATTGCAAACCATTTTTTTGTAAAAGAAAGTGTCATTAAATAAATTATTAATTGTTCAACAAATTATTTCCTTAAGTTTCTATTTATTTGTTTTTCAGATACCTTTTTCAAAGTTCATTCTTGCAAGCAAAGGACGTCTGCAAGACAAGCAATGCCCTATTCCACTGGACAAAGTTACAAATGTGGGAATATCTCTTGGAGACAAAATTAATGGTCCTTTCAGTTTGGAACTGGATTATATAGGTTTGGAGTTCGACCCATCACACACAGAAGAATTTGCTTATGAAATGTATCAAACTCCTAAATTTCTTGTAGGTTCATAATAGGTGTTTTTTCAATAAAAAAAATTAAATGTGTGCAATCTTTGACCTTTGTGTCAGTGTGCCCGCAGCTTGTGGTCTCACGGTTGTGTTCTCGCTTCCCGAGCACGGGGTCCTGGGTGCGATTCCCAGCGGGGAAAGGGATTTTCACCTACCTCAAGATGACTGGGTGTTTGTGTTGTCCTCATCATTTCATTATCATTCATGAAAGTGGCGAGATTGGACTGAGCAAAGGTTGGGAATTTGCACGGGTGCTGATAACCGTGCAGTTGAGTGCCTCACAAACCAATCATCATACTCATTGTGTCTGTGTAGAAACTATTGTGCTGTGTTGTACCTTGTTCAAAAACAAATTGAGGTATTCATGTACTCAAGGCAAATGAAAAAAAGACACTAAATAAGAAACCTTTGACAATTTTACCGAGTTAAGCAGTACTGCCGAAGTAAATTAAGTACTATTTTCAAAACTTTGTTGAAAAAAATCTACAATTTTTTATGTCACATAATGAACAATATAGTAACACAAAAAGTACATCAAATCAATAGGTAAAGGATTGAACACACATACTGTTTTCTATCAGTGGAATAATGAATGAAAAACTGCATATAATAAATACTTCAAGTAGTTTAGACACATTGTTTTATACTTTAATGATGGTTTCCTGTACAAAAGAACTTTCTTAAAAATAAGTAGAACAAAAAAAATTTGTCTTCATATCTACAGTGCCATATTCCACAAATCTGATTGATTCACAAACTACCTTTAAAAATTCATATCACAGTGCTTCAGTTAGATATGAGCAAGTATTCCTTAGCACAAAGATCAACAAAACTCACAATAATATGTGCTCTCTCCACAGTTAAAGTTCTTCAGAATACATAGAGGAATTTGCTTGTACCTTGATATTGCTTTATTATACAAAAACATAGCCCTTACTCAAGAGCAAAGATTCATTACAAATCCTCTGAAATGTTTAGAGATACAATTACCAGTCTTCTCTTGTAGCTCAACGTTAGCATTAATGTTAAACTGAACATCTTCAGTATTTATAAGAGTTTAATTTCATTTTTTTGTTCTAAAATATTTGTATGTATCTTGAGAAATAATGTAACTGATTGCAGAAGCAGCTGTTGTGCCTGCAGTTAGGTACCTGAAATAAAATTAAAATCTTATTAGTTTCTCTAGGTTATTAGCTTAAAACAATTCAGCACCGAATCTGTACAGAGCAATACATCTGTGAAGGGATGAAAGCGATGGAAACACTGATTGAAAACAGCTGTGGCAGTAATTTTTGAACAGATGTAAATCTGCAGTTATAATGCCAGAACCAGCATATGCGGGGAGGTTGTGGTGACAAAGTTTATTGGCCCCCCAACATCTGCATGGTCTGCCATTTAACTGCTGTGAATTGTTAGTGAGGTGGACAATGTGATTGGATGGTCAAAACATATCACTAAAATGGTGAGAGTTTGATGACATATGTTTGGAAATTACTTGAACATACCGTATAACCAGACAATGCAATCCAAATATGTTGGGCTAAAGTGACTGCTGCAATTCCCCACACATCATAAACGTTTTTGACTTCTCTATTCTGCTTCTGCTTATAAGACAAAGGAGGAAATCGGATTCCATTGGTTTCAGAAACACTGTCATAGATTTTGCAACCACATTCTTCAAGACGCCTCAGTTACGGAATTCACAATGTGCCTGTAATTTCTATGGGCAGTGACAGGAATGTCTTAAGTGATATCAGCAGTTGACGATCACACAAACATGTCACATGCCTTGGAATAAGTGACACATCAGAGAAGGTTTACCAACAATCATCTTAGTTACAAACTTCAGACTGAGCTACCACTAGCTTTCAAGAACTCCAGAGATGGAAACTTGTTCTCAAAAATATTCCCACAACGTGCAATCCTATTAAGCTTAACAAAGCCCCCCTCCCCCCTTTCCATTAATTTTGTGCTGGTTGGTAGGATCCAAATGGCCTGCACAGAGTATCAGGCACTGGAGTCCCTTGAATTATAATGTAGAATGTCGTCCCTTGAATTATAATGTAGAATGTCCTTGGCAACAAAGTACTGGGTGCTCCCAAGGCAAGCACTTCTTCTGTGCCCACTTTTAAACTGGCTGAACACAAGAATCAAACATGCCATTCGCTGAACTGTGTACAAAACTGTGACTTTCGTAGAGCATGAAGCAGGTTCTAATGAAGCAAACAGGAATCTCCCCCTGATGTTTACTGTCAAAACCACTGACGCTGAAGCGCACCGTGTCACTTGTCGATATGTTGTTCACTTGGGCATCATTTTCTTCAAGAATCTTGAGCACATTTTCAGAGAATTGGATTCATAGTTGATACTCACATGGAGTAAGAGATAGTTTTGTAAGATTTTCCTATTTTAGAGAAATGTAGGAAAATCTTACAAAACTGAAAAAGGAAAATTGGTTAGATAGCATAAATTTAATAATCCTAATTGCAATTGCTGGAAAAAGGTTAAAATCCAAATCTCTTATAACAAAGCTACAGCCTAACATAGTGCGCAGAGACAACTTGTTACAGTGCAGAGTTAGGTTGGTATACTGTCAAGTCTGTTGTAACCCACCAGGTTAGCCGAGGGTGCTAATGCGCTGCTTCCTGGACTCGGGTAGGCACGCTGACCCCGGTTCGAATCCGCCCGGCGGATTACCGACGTTGGTCAGTGTGCCGGCCAGCCTGGATGTGGTTTTTAGGCGGTTTTCCACATCCCGCTAGGTGAATACTGGGCTGGTCCCCACATTCCGCCTCAGTTACACGACCCGCAGACATCTGATCACGTTCGCACTATTCCATGAATTCCACTAGTCGCAGACAGCAGGGGTACACTACTTCCGTCCCGAGGGGTACGGGGTGGTGGCAGGAAGGGCATCCGGCCACCCCTTTCGACTAACCTTGCCGAATCCGTTCCTAACAATGCCGACCCTGCGTCAGTGCGGGACATGGCACCAGTGAAAGAAGTGTCAAGTCCTGTTGTACTTCATTTCTTTTTCTTCACCTTCACATTCTTCGTGAGCTTGTGGGACTTTCTTACCAAATTAATAGAAATAATTTCTCTAATACTTAATGTAAATGTGTTCTCTGTCAGGAGTGAGTTTGTCCAATTTGGTGAACTGTTATACTCTGATTTCCTCACTGACCTGGACATGTATCTTTCCTTCTTGTCTCATTACATGTTCATGGATACTGAAGTATTTATTTATGTATACCACAGACAGAACAACACAACTTGCTTATGAACAAGGGAAGAAATGTGCATTTTAATAGAGCTAATGTAGGAATTTTAGCCGTGTCAATTTTTGTGAACCAACTCTGTTGATGTAAGCTAAATAAAACCAACAACTATGCTGGAGAATGCTGGGAGTGCAAAATCATGTTAACTAGCTCATCCCGTGTGCTGACAGCACTGTGTGTCATGACATTTGACAGTACGTTTATGTTAGCTGCCTCGCCCCATGTGCCGACGTCTTTAGTTTGAGGAAAAATTTCTGAGAATATGTGTGAAGCACAGCTTTGTAAGAAAGTGGAATCATGGACTGTGGGAAAATCAGAAAAGAAGGGGCTCAAAGTGTTAGAGTTGTGGTGTTGCAGAAGGATGCTGAAAATGATGTGAATAGATAAGAAATGAGGTTTTCCTCAGAAATAGCAAGGAAAAGAATATGTGGAAAACACTGACTACAAGAAGAAACAAAATGCTAGGACATTTCTTAAGACATCAAGGAACAACTTCCATGATAGAGTGAGCTAAGAGGTCCAATACTGTAAAAGAAGACTGAAATTGGAATATATAAAACCAAAATTCAAGGGCATGAGTGTAAGTGTTACTTGAAGAGGAAGAGGTTGGCACAGGAGAGTAAGTTGTGGTAGACACATCATAAATATCTGATGTGGGAGCTGTAAAATTTAAGTAACCATTTTATCTGTATCCTCCTCAAAAGCAAGAACTTATGTCAATATGTTATAGAGTTATCCTGTTTTACAGTGTGAGCAAAGCCTTTGAATTCTGTGTTCTGTTCTGAGACATGGACATCCAGCACCTTGTTGCCTTCTTGTGGTTTCACTGCTCTTCGACCACTTTCTGTGAATGCTCAAATCACTAGCAAACAAACACACAAGAATTGTCATTTTCAAGTATAGGAAAGAGTATGTTACGTGGATCAGATTGAATTTGATATTCACTACTAAATTAAAATATAACGATAACCTGCTTAATAGCATGTCAGTCTATCTTTGGAATGAGCAGCAATTCTGTGCAGCATGTATTCAACAAATCCTCGGTAGGTTTCGGGGTATGTGGCCCCAGATGCCTATGCACAGGTCACATGTTTACCATAAATTACTAGCCCTACTATACCAGATAGTTTCCCAGATTGTTACATCAGCCTCAGATCATGTGAATTTGGCGGCCAAGACATCAATGTGATTTCACTATCAAGCTCCTAAAACTACTGTAGCACAATTCTGGCTTTGTGGCATGGGCAGTTATCCTGCTGGAAGATGGCACTGTTATCAGAGAAGACATCAAGCATGAAGGAATGCAGGTGGTCTATAATAATGTTCACAAAGGTCACAACTGTCATGATGCCTAAGATTACTACCATTACCTAGGTGAATGTTCCCCACAGCATAATACTACCCCCACCACTCTACGCCTGTGTCGTAGTGCATGTTTTGAGCAGACTTTTGGCTTCATGATGGCATACCTGGACACGATCATCAGCCTGGTGTTACTAGAAACATGATGCATCTGATCAGATGACATGGCTCCGCTGGTAACTGATAATGTCATCAACGTAGGTACACTTAAGGGGTCATTTACTGTGTACCATCATGTTCAACAATGTGTACTAAATGGTGTGTTTCAAAACACTTGTTCCTTCACCAGTGATGATGTATCCTGTCAGACCTGCCACAGATCACTCCTTATCCTGCTTTATGGCGCGAGTGAGCCTCCGACCTCCATGTTACATGATGAGGTATGGATTTCCAAGAACATGTCAACTACTTTTGGTGTCATCATCGTTCAACTGCTTTCCACAGATGCTCACAACAGTAGCATACAAACAGCCAATCAGCACTGCCGTTTCCGAAATTTGTTTTCCAAGGGACCAAGCTATTATAACCTGCCATTTGTAAAAGTCACTTATGACTGTGAGTTTCCCAATCTGTAGCCTAAATTGTTGCTAGAATGATTTCCCATATATCCCTACTCCACTTTTACACTTTCCTTACCATATAAAGTGCCTGCAGTACCACCAAAGTGGCCCTTCAGGCTCCAACAGGCCTCAACCATCGCAGAGATATTTTCACTGAGATGAAAGGTTAAAGATAAATCTCAACACTAAAATGGCTCCCATAATTCAGAGGAATGTGAATGGATTCAAAACTCACATTAAACATCAAAACTCCTTGTACAAGTGAGACCTTTATTCTTTTGTCTTCTGAAAAAACAGTTTAAGGATATCCGTGTAGTTGTGGTTAGGGGCTATTGTGGATGAAAGGGATGAATTTTGTGGTAAGAGGCAAAACCCGTGAAAAAGGAGGATGGGATATAAAGTCCCACTCACAATGAGGTTATTATTAACAGAGGACAAGTGCAGTTGCGGAAAAGATGGGGAAGAACCTCTGCCATGTTCTTTTCCAAGAAACCATACCAGGATTTGCTTTAACTAGTTTAGGGAATTCGAACCTCAGTCCTTTCAAATGCAAGCTCAGTGTCGTAACGACTGCACTGTTTCACTTAGTGCCAAATGTTGCCTCCTGTGTTTGGTAATGACACATTCTACTACTCTCTGCATTGAACAAAATGGAACAGTTGTAAAGACACTGGACTCGAACTGCCCCTGAAGATGTAACAAGTATATTGTTTCATGTGACATCTGTCTGTGAAGTTAATCACAGTGACAAACTACAAACGCCTCACAGGCAAATGGAGTAAAATAATCTCTTACTTTCAGCTGACTAAGGATGTCAAAAGTATCTTAGTGCAAGCTTTCTAATGTTTTTTTTATAAGTAGTAAAATTTTCAACAAAAACAGACAGATTTGTAGTGTTTAATCTAGTGGAGGGCAGACAATCTGACATAGCATGCTAACTTAATATTTACAAACAAGTTCAAGAACAAATTTTTACAAATGTAGGTAATGACAAACATGTAAAAAGGCACCTTAAATGTGGATTGATATATAAGTTTGCTAACGCAAGTCTGTGGCATAAGTATTATCAAAACAGCAAATTTATAACAAAGACTAGTGCAAAACATCACAACATCACTCTTTTCAATATTTCATTAATAGTAAAGTCCTTAAAGACAGAATATTACCTCAGTTCTTACAATCCTGGAGGTAGCCCTGACAATGACATATTTGAAGGAAAGATCTTGGTATGACTTTGGATAGTCAAAGCAGAATTATAATGACTGAACAAGATCTGAAATGGTTTTTCTCAGCAAGGCAGCACACTGTATCCACAACTAGGTTTGATCCCTGTATACTAAAGGCTGTAACATAATCAAATGGTCCAAACTTTCAATGGTAGTGATACCTGTTATACATTTGCAGAATCACATTAAGCAACAGCTTATGGAAGCTGCCTCTGCCTTAGTAATTCTTACCCTGTGCATCTTGAAGCTGATTCTACTGCACATGTCAGCAGTTGAAAAGTTTTGTGAGAAAGTCGTTTGGTATTAATACTGAACATGAAATGCATCCATAAAACAATGTCTGCTGCATGGTCTTTCCACCAGTGAGATTCCCTCATTGATTTTTTTAAAATTTTACAGATCGAATTGACTGACTTATTGTTTTTTTATTCGTAAATAATCACCACCCCAAAAGCATTACTTTCATTGGCAACTGACAGTATGCAATCTTTCAGTTTCTTCTGCTGTTAATTAAGAATGCTAAAAGTATTTAGATCTGAAATGCTAGCTTTTGTTACCATAAGCCATGCAAAAAGGGATGATCCACATAGTTGAAGACAGGAGCAGCCAGGGTTGAACATGCGAGTAACAGCTGAATGGCTGTGTTGATCTTGCTGACATATGTAGGTGCTAGTTGAGCTGTTACATGTGTAGCATCAAAATACCGGCTGAGTGTCTTCTGAAATTGCAAATTATAATTCCTATCATACAACACATTTTAATAATCAGATATTAATTACAGTTGTCGGAATGAAATTATAACTTACAGGTGGAGGCAGAGACTGGTATCGGATGTAGAAACCAGCAGCAACCAGAAGTAGATCTCTTGCAATAATCATGCCAGTCAAGGCAACTGTGAGAAATGACATAAAATGAGATTAAGAGTCACAACAAATCTCATCTAAAATACACTATTGGCCATTAAAATTGCTACACCACGAAGATGATGTCCTACAGATGCAAAATTTAACCGACAGGAAGAAGATGCTGTGATATGCAAATGATTAGCTTTTCAGAGCATTCAAACAAGGATGGCGCCAGTGGTGACACCTACAACGTGCTGACATGAGGAAAGTTTCCAACCGATTTCTCATACACAAACAGCAGCTGACCAGCGTTGCCTGGTGAAACATTGTTGTGACGCCTCATGTAAGGAGGAGAAATGCGTACCATCACTTTTCTGACTTTGATAAAGGTCGGATTGTAGCCTATCGTGATTGCTGTTTATTGTATTGCGACATTACTGCTCACGTTGGTCGAGATCCAATTACTGTTAGCAGAATATGGAAATGGTGAGTTCAAGAGGGTAATATGGAACGCCGTGCTGGATTCCAACGGCCTCGTATCACTAGCACTCGAGATGACAGGCATCTTGTAACAGATCGTGCAGTCAGGTCTCGATCCCTGAGTCAACAGATGGAGACATTTGCAAGACAACAACCATCTGCACGAACAGTTTGACGACGTTTGCAGCAGCATGGACTATCAGCTCAGGGATCATGGCTGCAGTTAACCCTTGACACTGCATCACAGACAGGAGCGCCTGTGATGCACGAATGGCAAAACATCATTTTTTCAGATGAATCCAGGTTCTGTTTACAGCATCATGATGGTCGCATCCGTATTTGGCGACATCACAGTGAACGCACATTGGAAGTGTGTATCCATCATCGCCATACTGTCGTATCACCCGGCGTGATGGTATGGGGTGCCATTGGTTACACGTCTCAGTCACCTCTTGTTTGCATTGACGGCACTTTGAACAGTGGACGTTACATTTCAGATGTGTTACGACCCGTGGCTCTACCCTTCATTCGATCCCTGCGAAACCCTACATTTCAGCAGGATAATGCACGACTGCATGTTGCAGGTCCTGTACGGGCCTTTCTGGATACAGAAAATGTTTGACTGCCGCCCTGTCCAGCACATTCTCCAGATCTCTCACCAATTGAAAACGTCTGGTCAATGGTGGCTGAGCAACTGGCTCGTCAAAATACGCCAGTCACCACTCTTGATGAACTGTGGTACCGTGTTGAAGCTGCATGGGCAGCTGTACCTGTACACGCCATCCAAGCTCTGTCTGCCTCAATGCCCAGGCGTCTCAAGGCCATTATTACGGCCAGAGGTGGTTGTTTTGGGTACTAATTTCTCACGATCTATGCACCCAAATTGCGTGAAATTGTAATCACATGTCAGTTCTAGTATATTTGTCCAATGAATACCCGTTTATCATCTGCATTTCTTCTTGGTGTAGCAATTTTAATGGCCAGTAGTGTACAAGGTAGTTATTAATTGGAATGTTCAGATCTTCAAAAAGTCATAAACTGGTTAAAAGATTTGATGTGTAACTTGGAGGAATAAGTCTCATGATGACAGAAAACATGTATCCAAATATATCTTGACTTTATTAGTTGCCATTTCATTCACACAAAATACCAGAGATATAATGGCCTGAAATATTTCTTTTACCACAGGAACTGCTTAATCTTGGATCTTTGCTCCTGATAGATTCTTTTCATAAAAAAAATGTGTTTCTAACTGAAGATGATAAATGAACAGATATGCCACTGTGAAACATTATAAATGTGACACTAGTTAGGGCACAACTCGTTGTTAGTTTTTAGTTATGCTTAACATTTTTCTATGTGAATTTCAATCATAAGCAACAGCAGTTTGATTTCCATGGGACAAACACCTATCTACATCTACAAACCTCAATTTCTTAATGCTATTCATCACACAAAAAGTTTTCATTGGAACTATGTCTTTTAAGGCTATTATTTCCATCTACATAAATTTCAACTTTTTTTGTCATCCACTGTTTTTATAACATACCTATTCATGCAAATTGTGGTTTCCTGTGTCTTGTCAAGCAGGATACATCACACATTATTGTTTCATTCTCTCTATTGATATCTGTTACTTTATAGTACCACAAGATGCTAAAATCATCATTTCTCTGGCTTAAATTTTACACTCAACATTATCCCTTTGTCTATGTCACAGATGTAACTCTGCTCACAAATCCTCTGGGACATTACGTACTTACATTTTAGTGATAAACAATCTTCAGCAATAGTAGGCAGAATAAAAAATTCACTTTTATTTGTTGCTTTTTTTGTGTCTGTTTAAAAAGGGGGGGGGGGGGGAGTGAGATGTATTTTGTAATATATGACAGCTTCTATCTGACTGACAGTGAACCTTACAATTGTTAGTAAAACTAACAAACACAAAAATGCTATATTGTGCAATAAAAAAGAATTAATAAATGTTACTAAATAATATTGATTATGCATATGAAGGCACATGTTTGTAGGATATAATACAATTGCGTTATTAAAAAATGTTCTGTGCTTATTTGTATCATCGGACTTCTCTTACATTTTAATTGAAGCTGCAGGCAATGCAGACCCAACTCCGGCACGTGTCATAATCAAGAAAATTCTCCTTATGTGTTCTTCACTTCACTTCAATAAATAAAAACATACTTGATAATGTTGTTCAATTTAATATTATTCACACACACATACAATACATAGATTTCGCAATACTTAAAATCTAAAATTGCACATCTTCATCGTCCTTCTACATACCAGGAGGTGAGGGGGGAGGGGTGGGGGAACTGTACAAAAATTGAATGTTTTTTCTTTCATTTGTCTGTGCCTTACCACACATTCATAATTAACATCTTTGCCAACTGTCTTGTTGCTCAGTGTTTGTTTTTAATAAATCTTAATTTTACGGCATCCTGGAGGCTTTTCATCATGTACCTACACAATTGCCCCCACACTGTACGTTGAGATATATGGAGATGTACAGTGTTTTTTTATTTATTTATTTATTTTTTTTTTACATTTGCCGATAGGGGTCGATATCCTTTATTGTCAGCTTTTTTATTTAATGGAGTGAATATGTCAGCTTACCCTATGTATGTTGGAATTCTACAAGAAATTAAAGATTATATACATAATATGACAGTCCATTACTTGTCTGAATTTAGCACACTAACAATAATGTTCTGTTTGCTTCATTGTCACTGCCAGGTTTTGCGCTGGTGTACTGGCCGATTTGGCAGCTAAGAGCTAGACGCTAACACACAACAGGCTAGAAGCTACTGTCGCATGGGCACACACTCGCTTTCTTGGTGTTGATTTCACATTGACTATTACACTTTCACCTGAGTGTCACATACCGAAGAATCGCTATGGCGTTTTTCTTCATTCTGGGTGCAGTGGATGTTTGCTTATTGTTCAAAATCCGATGCTGTGGCAGAAGATCTCAATTTTTATGGCACGGGCATCATTATTACCCGTCGTACTCGCATTTTCAGCAGAGAGAAACCTGACCAACAGCATCTGTCGATGAGGTAAGTACGGGCTCGAACAATTATAGTTCACTTGTCAGTATGTCAAGCGGTGCGAGCCACAATACTCAGAAGTTATTTCATTGCAAACGCATGTTCCTGTCAGCGCACTAGACCGGCCACTTGTTGAAAGAGATGTATAGCCGTCCAAAACACTGTATAAATTGCTTGTCTTCAAAGTTCATTTCTTCATATACAGTTTGATTTCCAATGAAAATTCATACAAGTATTGAGTTATAACAATATACATAACATGATATCTTACGACATTCCATCGATCGCTTATATTACAAACATAAATTTCTCATGAAATTTTCATTAACTGGGTTCTGTTACTACAGTCTGTCTGTCAGTTTCAACTTTTCTTCGTTCACATCACATATACAAATTAATTACATATCGCATTATTATGATACAATACAAGGATATGGTACATTTTTGCTTCATTTTATAGATACGCTTTTATCACTTATGGGAGCTCATTTCTTCCTAAGGTAGAAGAGGGAGAAAAACATTGGAAATAGGACTAAAACACTGCACATTGCTGGCCTAACCACGCTTGGCGCCGCCTCCTTTGTTTGGGAGGGAAGAAGGGAAATACTCATCTACTGGCTCAAGGATTTATGAGGAAATGTTACTCATACAATGATGGGACTAGATGCCAAGGAACTTTTGTTTCACTGAAATAAGTGTACCTACTAGTCACCCATGCAGTATCATGTTGTTTCTTCATGTGTTAATGCTGTTTACTTCATTTCACATGTAGCTTAGTGTGTAACATGAAGTTTTAACCAACATAGACCTGTCTTTCTCAAATACTGGAAATGTCATTATTCAAGCTTTCATGTGACACGATAAAAATTAACCAGTTTTTGTAAAATCTTATACTTAAATGTTTATGTGTACTCTGCAGCGAACAGGTATTGATAATTGTCACAGAGAGAGACACTGCGACGATGCATATTTCATTGTTAAATTTTGCCTTATGACCTTTGTATAAATATCCTTATAACTAAATTGTTTACTCGAAGTGTGGCTTATTTCTTCAATTGGTACCTGCTACTCTCGACATAATTCTCTTTTTCTGCGCCGTGACGACGCACTGGTCGCTGAAAGAAAAAACTTAAAACTAACTGCATTACGTAGCTCAGTGGCGACTGATACATTTGGTCATTGCATACATCCACAGATATTTCCGTACTTTGTGTAAAGTCATAGACATTTGTTTATTCTGTTACCCATTAAGATCATTTACTCCGCAAAGAAAATTATTTGACATCTCTCACAGTATTTTGTTGTTAGCCCTTAGCTTACACGCCTCGTATAGTTTTTCATTTACTTTGTATTTAAGTTAGGTACATATTGCATTCCTATTTTTGTTGCGTCTTCTGCCAGTCTGTTGCGCATGTGCACAGGTCAATGTCTCCTATTCTGCTACTGACGTCAGTGCGTATTGTTGAGTGCGTGGCAGCTGAGCCATAAGCAAATTTCATTTATACTTTCGCTTCGCATGAATTGGTGTATTCTTCTCATTGCTGTCAATTTTTATGCCTACATGTTCAAATCAAAAGAATTACTTATGCCTATACACATTACTTTACCTTAAAATATACTCCAGAAGCAAAATTACATTTAGAATTATGTACACTATGTATGTACAAATTATCTTGTGATACAAAAAAAAGGTTACCATACTAATGGTATACTATACCTTCCATATTGCTGGCAACGGGTTCTACACAATGCTGGTGACTACTTTGAAGGACAGTAACAGAGGCAAACAAGTAACTCTTTTGTATCGATTGTGAATAAATAGTTGCCACTATTTAAGTTCCAGCCCTCGTTTATGAATGTGTGGTGTATGTTCTTTCAGACTTTTTTCCCTCATCCACCCTCCACCTGTAATTTACATATAAGATATCACAGCTGCAGATTCTGCATGGCATTCATATAATTGATTCACCTCAGTCAGCAATGAATCCACCTTCTTCAGTGAGGATGCTCAATTACGCCTGACCTTCTGCAGGGATCTCAAAATAGCGAGCATAGAGGACGTGGACTGGGCCTATGGTTAGGTGGCACTAGGTGAGAGTGTCAGTTGGCCAAGAGGTGTGCCAAGATAGTCCACGCAGTTGCGATAAACACTGTGTCCAGGTGGCACATTGGGTAATGCAACTGCCTAGTAAGTGGGAGATCCTGGATTTGAATCCCAGTCCATCACATAATTTCCCTCATCGCTGCTGATTCCACCCAGTGCTGATGCAGCTGACATCAGTAGTCCCTTCCCTTTCCTTCCCTTTCTCCTCCCCTCCACCTTCAATTTACATATAGAGTTTACAGCTCTCAAACGTACTGTTCCACTTCTGCAATTCCTCTTGAAAATGATTTGTAGGTCGCTTTAACAAGACAATGAAACTCCTGAAAGTGACTGTTACCATACCAATGGCAATGTCTGACATGGAGCGATCTTTCTCTGCCCTGAACAGAATAAAACCATTTCTGCTAGGTACTATGGGTCAAGAGTGGTTGATGGCAGTAGTGGCACTTGTGAGTGAAAAAGAATTTGTACACAGCATCACAGACTTTAACAAATGTGCCACTACAGATTCCCTGCTCTTAAAGAGAGGAGAAGGGTTTTTCTTACGAGCATTCATTGTAAAGTAAGTGTATTTATCTATAGCATTTATTATGTTGTTAATTTTTTTGCATTTTCATGTCAGTTATTTTGTACTTTATAGTCTATCTTCCAGTGAAGTGCCTAGAAAAAACTATCTGAAGTGCTAATGCTGCCCATTAAAACTGCAGCATGAGGAAAAATTATCTTCCATTAGGAAAGTCGAATGCACTTCACGGCTGGAGATCTTTTGCCACCAGAAAAATATTAACTGCAACCTGACAAATGATCAAGACATTATGAAAAATGCCCATTTTTGGGAATGATTCGAAGCCTGCTTCCTTGCTTGGAAGAAATGAAAAATACAACCCGGAGGGGCGGGGGGATATGAAATTGGTCCTGCTTTCTTGTCAGTAATCTATTTCCATATTCTGCTAACTACTGTGAGGTGCATGATAGAGGGTACATACCATTGTACCAGTTATTAGGGTTTCTTCCTGTTCCATTCCCGTATGAGGTGTGGGAAGAATGATTCTTTGAATGCCTCTGCGTGTGCAATAATTACTCTAATCTTATCCTTACAATCCCTATGGGAGCAATATATAGGGGTTTGTAATATATTTCTAGAGTCATCATTTCAAGCCGATTCTCGAAACTTTGTTAACAGACTTTCTCGGGATAGTTTACGTCTATCTTCAAAAGTCTTCCAGTTCAGTTCCTTCAGTATCTCTCTGACACTCTGCCATGGATCAAATAAACCTGTGGCCATTCATGCTGCCCTTCTCTGTATATATATTCAGTATCCCCTGTTAGTCCTATTTGGTACAGTCCCAAACACTTTAGCAATATTCTAGAACTGGTAGTACGAGTTATTTGTAAGCATTCTCCTTTATCCACAACTGAGCCTATGTCATCAGTCCATTTCATATCCCTACAAAGTGTTACATTCAGGTATTTGTATGAGTTGGCAGATTCCAATAGCGACTCATTGATATTATAGGATTCTATGTTTTTTTTCCTTTTGTGAAGTGCACAATTTTACATTTCTGAACATTTAATTACCAATCTTTGCACCACATTGACATCTTATCAAGATCTGATTGAATATTTATGCAGCTTCTTTCAGACAGTACTTCTTCATAGATAA
This sequence comes from Schistocerca serialis cubense, assembly GCF_023864345.2. Lineage (NCBI taxonomy): Eukaryota > Metazoa > Arthropoda > Insecta > Orthoptera > Acrididae > Schistocerca > Schistocerca serialis. The sequence continues at coordinate 388,934,533 of NC_064638.1, forward strand.
TTGCAACATCCACAAAAAGTCTGAGGTTACTATTAATATCTTCTAAGATTCTGCAACAAATCAATGTCAAGGATACCGGACAGTAGTTTTGTAGATCATTTCTACTACCCTTCCTGTAGACAGGTGTGACTTGTGCTTTTTTTCCAAAAACTAGGCATGTTTTTGTTTGAGGGATCTACGATACGTTACAGTTTGAAGAGGAGCTAATTCAGCCACAAATTCAGTATAGAATCTGATAGGGATTACATTGGGCCCTGGAGCTTTGTTCAATTTTAACAATTTCAGATGTTTATCAAAACTGCTGACACTTATACTTATGGGGGTCACTCCAAAAGAAGTGCACACTATTTTTTTTTTTTTAACTTCATCTTTTATTCTACATGTTTGAAAGTTTTACAGTGTGTAGATACATCCTTTAGGAACAATATTTTCATTTCTCCACATAATTTCCATCCCTCTCAAATGCCTTACACCATCTTGGAACCAGCGCCTGTATACCCGCATGGTAAAATTCGGAACCAACCTGTTGGAGCCACTGTTTGGCAGCGTGCACAAGGGAGTCATCATCTTCAAACCTTGTTCCACGAAGAGAGTCTTTCAGTTTCGCAAAGAGATGATAGTCACATAGAGCCAGGTCAGGACTAAAAGGCGGGTGTTTCAGTGTTGTCCATCCGAGTTTTGTGATCGCTTCCATGGTTTTTTGACTGACATTTGCCCGTGCATTGTCGTGCAACAGCAAAACCTCCTGCTTTGGCCAATGTGGTCGAACACAACTCAGTTGAGCTTGAAGTTTCTTCAGTGTCATATATGCATCAAAATTTATGGTGGTTCCACTTGGCATGATGTTCACAAGCAAGAGTCCTTCAGAATCGAAAAACACCGCAGCCATAACTTTTCCAGCAGAAGGTGTGGTTTTGAATTTTTTTTTTTTCTTGGGTGAATTTGCATGATGCCACTCCATTGATTGCCTCTTCGTTTCTGGTGAAAAATGATGGAGCCATGTTTCATCACCTGTCACAATTCTTCCAAGAAATTCATCTTCACCATTCTTGTGCTATTCCAAAAGTTCTCTGCATACCATTTTTCTTGTTTCTTTGTGAGCCACTGTCAACATTCCTTCCCCTATCCCAACGTAGCGTGACAATTCGTTCACTGTGATGCGTCTGTCAGTAGTCACCAATTCGTTAACTCTCTGCACATTGTCTGGAGTGTGTGCAATACGAGGACAATCCTCAATATTGCCGAGCCCACTTTCATCATATAACCTGCTTGCCTACCAACTAACTGTACTGCGATTGACAGCAGCATCTCCATGCACCTTTTTCAACCTCTTGTGGATGTTTCCCACTGTCTCGTTTTCACAGCACAGGAATTCTATGACAGCACATTGCTTCTGACGAACATCAAGTGTAGCAGCCATCTTGAAGACATGCTTTGATGGTGCCACTCACGGGAACAGGTTGAACTAAGTTTGAAAACAAGCGGGAAGGATGTATCTACACACTGTAAAACTTTCACAAATGCAGACTGAAAACTGTATTTTTACAAAAATAGGGTGCATTTCTTTTGGAGTGACCCTCGTATTTCATTCATCTTTTCAGTGGTACAGGGATTAAATTGTGGCAGTCCTCCTGGTTTTCCTTTGTAAAGGAATGTTTGAAAACAGAGTTAAGCATTTCAGCTTTTGCTTTGCTAGCAACCACTGACATAATACTGTATGAGCATGATGGTTATATCAAACCTACATAACTTTTTTCATGTCACATTCGTTTAGATGCTTGTTGTTGTTGTTGTTGTGGTCTTCAGTCCTGAGACTGGTTTGATGCAGCTCTCCATGCTACTCTATCCTGTGCAAGCTTCTTCATTTCCCAGTACCTACTGCAACCTACATCCTTCTGAATCTTCTTAGTGTATTCATCTCTTGGTCTCCCTATACGATTTTTACCCTCCACACTGCCCTCCAATACTAAATTGGTGATCCCTTGATGCCTCAGAACATGTCCTACCAACCGATCCCTTCTTCTGGACAAGTTGTGCCACAAACTTCTCTTCTCCCCAATCCTATTCAATACTTCCTCATTAGTTATGTGATCTACCCATCTAATCTTCAACATTCTTCTGTAGCACCACATTTCGAAAGCTTCTATTCTCTTCTTGTCCAAACTATTTATCGTCCATGTTTCACTTCCATACATGGCCACACTCCATACAAATACTTTCAGAAATGACTTCCTGACACTTAAATCTATACTCGATGTTAACAAATTTCTCTTCTTTAGAAACGCTTTCCTTGCCATTGCCAGTCTACATTTTATATCCTCTCTATTTTGACCATCATCAGTTATTTTGCTCCCCACATAGCAAAACTCCTTTACTACTTTAAGTGTCTCATTTCCTAATCTAATTCCCTCAGCATCACCCGACTTAATTCGACTACATTCCATTATCCTCATTTTGATTTTATTGATGTTCATCTTATATCCTCCGTTCAAGACACTATCCATTCCATTCAACTGCTCTTCCAAGTCCTTTGCTGTCTCTGACAGAATTACGATGTCATCGGCGAACCTCAAAGTTTTTATTTCTTCTCCATGGATTTTAATACCTACTCCGAATTTTTCTTTTGTTTCCTTCACTGCTTGCTCAATATACAGATTGAATAACATCGGAGAGAGACTACAACCCTGTCTCACTCCATTCCCAACCACTGCTCCCCCTTCATGTCCCTTGACGCTTATAACTGCCATCTGGTTTCTGTACAAATTGTAAATAGCCTTTATCTCCCTGTATTTTACCCCTGCCACCTTCAGAATTTGAAAGACAGTATTCCAGTCAACATTGTCAAAAGCTTTCTCTAGATGCTTGTACATTGTTAATAATAGCAATTAAGTATCTTATTTTTATTGTACACACAATTAAAAGCCTGGATGAAGTGACACAGAGATCAATACTCTCTACATCCGTTACAGATTGGCAAATCACACCAACACTGTATCTGGTGCTAACTATGAACTATTCAATAAGTAATAGGAGCCACATACCTCAGCATGACAACTAAAAATGTATAAAAGAAAAAAAATATATATTTAAATCAATTCTAATACACCGTGTGCCTCCTAGCTGTTTGTAAATTTTATGGAAAATTTTATGAAATCGATTTTACCTATGCTTTTGAAGATTAACAAACTAACTGGCTCACTAGGAGTGACTCTGGCATTTTTTTATCTCTTCTAATGTTGACTTTTAAATGTGGCAGTACATCACTGGAGGAATATCAGTAATTTCACTAGCATTTTATTTTATTTCTTTGTAAATTTTACATTTTATTAGAGATTCTAATTGCTTTACTATGAAGGTTATGTATTATGTAGTTCATATAGTATGTCAACTGATGTATTCTCTGCAAAACATACCTTCGTTATACAGTAGTCTTTAAAGAGCTGTAACAAGATCCTGAAGAAGAGGTGTAGACATACTAGGGCATGTATAACAACTCTGAAATACTAGTATGTAATTTTGCTTACAAGCACTATAGGTTATGTCATGTGTTGTGATTTTTGTACTCTATGGTCTGACTTCATGTATTTTAGCACCGATAGTGGCTAGTCACTAGCCAAAATCTGAATCTGCTCTAATACAGCTAGAATGGAAGTGACAACTCATTGTTGCTCTTTACTGTTTTGAACATTTTATTTACTGTGCATATACAGTATAGTTGTAAGAATATATTATTCAGTATGTAGGTGACATGGGGCAGGGAGGTATATTCAGAGTACAAAGTTCAATACATAGAGCTCTCACCCTGACAATAACAGTGGCTGGGCTTGGATGACAGATGAAGGTACATCAATTCATTCTGCTTCAGTTCTGTGCCCGAGTTCATAAATCAAAGTGGCTGACAAGTGGTAACATGCCAGTCTCTCAGAAATCCATGACCAGATGTTTCCAATGCGAGAGAGATCTGGAGAATGTGCTGGCTAGGGCAACAGTTGAACACCCTTTGTATTCAGGAAGGTCAGAACAACACGGGCAGCATGCTGTCTTGTTGAAGGAGAATGTCTTGCAGACCTTGAACAGGGGCCACCAGCCTTAAATCATCTGAAATGTAACAGCTGCTGTCCAAATAACTATGTGAACCAGAGTTGACTGGCTTGTGTATTCAGTGCCATCCTACATATTACACCAGGTGCTGGGCTCTTATGACACTGACAAACACAATCTCGAAACGTTAATTCACCTCGACGTCGATTAGTATTTTAAGAATGGCAAGGTCATCAGCACCCTAATTCTCGTGGATACTTCCATTGTGGTGCTGTACGCAGAACTGGGAGTTGTCTGAAAAGATGAGATGGTTCCACTCCTGTGTTGTCTCGGGCTATCACTATTGGTGCGCCTTCAGTGTCAACAGAAGCCATAACAGTGGTTGCTGCGCTGATAGTCTGTGGTGTTCCAGATGCCGTCGCACACTCTGAGTGGATTCATATCTTGCTACAAAGAAGTCCAGTTACTGACTCAAGGTTCGTGACGTGGCTGCACAACTGATGGAACAATAAGTCTTACTTCTTGGGCACTAAATTGTGTGAGGACACTGAGATTCTGCATCGCACTGAGTATGCCCTCTTGACCCCATTGATTCTATATTTGCAAGTGGATAGTCATAGGATTCTGGTGAAGCAATATTGCAGAATAATAAATTGCACTCTCAATGACTCACAATCTTGTCAGTGTCGAATACTGATGTGCACTGATAGGCATTTCTCCATCTTATATGAGGCATAACACAATCTTCTCACAAACAAGCAACATTAAAATGTGATTTCTGACTAACAGACCTACTGTATAATATTTCCTTACATACGTAATGTGGATGGCATTACTCCTAAGTTCTCTGTATAGTTTCACTGAAATGCTATTGTTTATTTGACAGACCTATGCTCCATGTTGGACTGCACATCAAGTGTAGTGTGTGGCCAATATGTCAGTGAAAGAAATTCTTCAATCTCTTGTTGAATAGCAGTGAACTCTCACCCACCAGCAGTAGCCAGGGTTCACTGTTGTTGACACTACCCTACCGTTTCCTCTAAACGATTACTGTGCGAAAGGTTGGGATACATATGAAGAATGCCTTCAACAACTTTTCCAGCTTTAGGAGTTGGGAACTCCAACATGTGTGAGGCTTTCTTTATGCCAGGGATTTCTCCTCGTGTTTATCACCTTCTGTGTCAGCTGACTCCTCTTTAGGGACCTGCCAGTCTCTCTTTTAATGAAATGTGTCAGTTGCTCTCTACTTATCACTGCAAATATACTCATGTTACTGCTGCTGGGCATTGAGTGCTGGGCATTGAGTGCTTTGTGCTTTGTTCATGGTGCTGCAGGCCACTGGGTTGGCCACCGGGTTGAAATGTAATTTGGACAAATCACAATTTTGTTCAGCTGTCTAATGGGTTATGAAGTCTCGCATGCTGTGTCCAGCCTCGCATGCTGTGTCAAAAGTGACCTCATCAGTCATACAGAGTTTGGGCAGCGGAAGTTCACAGGCTCAGCCGTCATTGCCAGTTTGAAGCTCACTGTTACTCATATGCTGATTTGATGATTCATGATGCTATAATGTGCCCCTCGTACAGGAGTTTGGGAAAACCCTCCTCTCACAGAGGTTTTGAATATTTCCCAGTTTTCTGCAATATCTAGAGAGGCAGGAAATGAGATAGAAGCTTGGTGTGAAGAGCCGCCACTGCTTATCCTCCTCAGCTGCTGTTGGTTAGCTCATGGGGGAAAGACAACATTGCAGCCATGCAACTGTGGTTTCCACAATGCATGGGGCAGCATTGTGCTAAACAGCAACAGCAGTCACCGTCACAACAGCTGCCTTGTGCTCCTTTCCTGTTGCGCCCTTATCGTTTTGTTCAACACCAGCGGGCCGCGTGCTGCCACATGCAACCATCGTAAAAATAAAACAAATTGCATCTGTATGCACTCACAATCTCATTCACCAGACATGAACATGGATGTGAACAGTGTTTCCCAAGTGATGGTAGCCCAAACGAACTCAATATTGAAATATGTTGGTGACTTACAATAAACAACAAATATCCATATTAGGATAGTTTTCTGCTCCTGTAATGTATAAAGCAGTTGTTCGGCCTTTGATCTTTCTAGTGGTGGATGATGCTGAAAACTTATTTGGATTATGCACATTCAAAATTTTTGGCTACTCTGTTTCTGACAAAGTGCATCTGGTACCAGATCAAGTTCCGTAATGGCAACTGGGTACGTTCTACTCAGAATATTCCACCTTGTTTTCAGAAGGTCTATGACTGCTACTGATTTTGAGGCTCACATCACAATGAAAAAAGTGGCATGTCCATTTTTTTCAAGCCTACCCAATCCCAATAGCTTTACAGGAGCACATCAAATTAAAAATCGGTATACATATCTTTGGGTTTTATCACACCTGTGTCCGCTAGTGAATGGTCTATTCCACTGGTGATAGTCGCAAAACCATTGATATTTGTCCCTTACCCCTTCAGAATTAACTCCTTAGTGTGGGTTTCTGACAGCCAATATTTTTCCAAAATAGACTTGTCTGTGGCCTACTTGAAACTGCCTATGTATTATGACACCAAACATATCCTTATAGTGAACATTCCCTTTGGGTTATATCAATACCAACACCTGCCATTTGAAATAGCTAGCACACCTGCCATCTTCAAATGATTTTTGGAGCAGCTCATGGCCTCCATGGCAGAATGCATTAACTATCTGGTTGATTGTGTGGTTTTCAGTTTCTCAACAGAGGAACAATTGCAGAACTTTTGTGCTTTGTTCATGGTGCTGCAGGCCACTGGGTTGAAATGTAATTTGGACAAATCACAATTTTGTTCAGCTGTCTACTTGGTTATGAAGTCTCGCATGCTGTGTCCAGCCTTTATACCAGCACACTGATGCCACTGTTGTCTCCTACCAATGTCAAAGAGTTGCAAGCCTTTCTCGGAAAGATTGCATACTACCATAAATTTCTTCTTAGCTCTTAGCAGTAACTTAGCCCCTTCATGCTCTCGTAAGGAAAGGTATTCCTTTTCACTGGTCGCCACCTGTGAGCATTTTTTTAACACCGTCGAAGTTGAAATTACACTTGTGATATTGCTTGGTTACCTTCCAACAGGGCTCTAAAATTTTGTGTTGGCCACAGATGCCTCACAGCAAGGCCTTGGGGCCATTCTCATGCACAAATACGCGGATGGTTACACTTGTGATATTGCTTGGTTACCTTCCGACAGGGCTCTAAAATTTTGTGTTGGCCACAGATGCCTCACAGCAAGGCCTTGGGGCCATTCTCATGCACAAATACGCGGATGGTTCTGAACATCCTATTGTGTGTGCTGAATCGTGTGCAACAACATTATTCACAAATATAAGGCCTCTTGTTACTAAAAAAAATTTCTAGTTTTTCTATGTAGTTCTAAATTTCATTTGAATACTGATCATAAACCTTTGGTTTTTCTTTTCCATCCTTTGGCATCATTACCGGACAAAGCAGCCCATCGCCTGCACTGGTGGGCTCCGTTTTTGTTGCGCTACAACTATGAAATTCATTTCCAATGTACAGTACATCCTGCTAATGCAGATGCTCTTTCTCAACTGTTGACTGGCCCCAATTCGGCATTTGATCAGGATGAACTGCTGTGTTTCCATCTAGATGATGAAGCCCAAAACCTGTGGATGGTTTTCCCATTACCAGTTCTCAGATTTTGGCAACTGTCATGGCCAATCATATCCTACGTCGGTTGTTCAATTTGTCCGCCAAGGCTGGCCAGATAAACTGTTGGGCTGACTGTCAGATAGATACTTTGCACAACTATTATGTTCTCCACCACCACCTCTCAGTTTTTGATGGCTACAGAAGAGTCAGCAGTCAGGCTTATGATACTGTCTGCATTGTGGTGAGACAACATGCAGCCTCTCTATCTGGACCTTTGGGATGTTTCTCATACATATTTGCTAGCCTGCTGCCACTTGTTTTGGTCACCCTGCCAGAAACCCTGCTGCCGCACAAGGATGCCTCCATCATCTGTAGTGTCCCCCAGCTCCTGCTCCATCTTCGTTCCGAGTGTCACCTCCTCTGGGTGGCATAGTTGGCACAAGGCCAATTACATTTCTGCAGCCCCCCTTCTCTGCTGCCTCCATCACTGTGTGCCTGCCTGGAGGTGAACATGGATATGGCACCCCCAGCATCAGTGCTCCCTTATGGTCTCTTGCAGACAAGTGTGCATTGCACCTGTCCATGCCCACCATTTCAGACCCTATTCATGTGTGACAACACGACACCCGCTCCAGCAGTCCTCCCCATCTGATCCAACGAAGATGTGGATATCTCTATGGTGAACATTTTTCCCCAAGGGGAAGGGGTATTTTAACCCTATAAAATGAGTGCGCAATATCAAACAGGGTGCACCTCCATGACCAGGCTAAAGAGGCCACCTCGCAGTGACATTTGCCAAACAGCCTTGTATAGGCCTGCACACTGGGGCCACGGGGCGAACAAATGTTTATTGACAGATGTATGCTTCATGTTAGACTGTGCATCAGTAGGTGTACTTCTTGGTTGAGCGTGTTTGTACCGAGTACTACTTTGTTCATTGTCTTAGTATACCCTGCATGAAGGTCCTTAGTTGCAATTCTGATATTGTGTTTGTGCAACATTAAAACACTAATCATATGCATATCCTAGAAAGCAAAACACTTTGTAGGTTACCAGCAGAAATTACACTAGATGATTAAATTTACATTGTAGTGTAACTATCTGATTATTTCAACAGAAAATTATCCGACTTTTGCAAAAATACAGAATACTGCATCATTTAGCAGGTGCTTTTGTTGGAACACCAACACAAGATGTATCACCGTATGTCCCTCAGTTAATCTGATATCGTTACAAGAAAAATAACATCAATACTTATCTTCCACCCAGAATTAGAAGGTCCAGGTTTCCTAACTGTAAATAATAACCTGACAATATTTGCATACATTCTTCTAATTTATTCTTTCTTGATGCAGCAGATGAAATTCACAATTTTTCATAGTCATTGATTTCATTTTGATGGTAAACTGAAACCTAGCCTTCAGTATTACCATTCAGTAAGAAGTACAAAAAATATATAAACCATAGCTATACTGACGACAAGACAACCACTCTGCTTCATCTTGCACTGTCCTTTACATAAAAATGTAACAATCCATGATGCCAAACTCATTACTAGAACAGATATTTCCGTAAAACTGTAATGAAAAATTATACACCACAAAAACTTAAGTATAACAGTATGTTTTACCAAAATGAGGAAAGTGTTTGATAGTTTGTTTTCTTAAATATTTTGTTTTTGTACAAAATTTTGTAAAAATATTAATTGTAAACAATTAGTCCTAAAAAATTCTAATTTTCTACTAAATAACAAAATTATTTACTAACATTTACACAGGTTCTTCCTCAAGAATGATGTTTTTTAGTTGAGCAAGTTACTTTGTAATTGTTGTTGTGGTCTTCAGTCTGAAGATTGCTTTGACGAAGCTCTCCATGCTCTTCTATCCTGTGCAAGCCTCTTCATCGTCAAATAACTACTGCAACCTTCCGAATACTCAATTGATGATCCCACGATGTCTCAGAATGTGTCCACCAACCAGTCCCTTCTTCTAGTCATACTGTACCACAAATTTCTTTTCTCCCCAATTCTATTCAGTTCCTCCCCATAAGTTATATGATCTATCCATCTAATTTTCAATATTCTTCTGTAACACCTCATTTCAAATGTTTCTACTCTTTTTCTTGTCTAAATCATTCATATTTCACTTCCACTCATGGCTACACTCCAGACAAATACTGTCAGTAAAGACTTCCTTAACTCAAATCTACATTATTCAATGTTAACAAATTTCTTTTCTTTAGAAAAGCTTTTCTTGCCACTGCTAGTCTACATTTTATATCCTCTACTTTGGCCATCATCAGCTATTTTGCTGTCCAAATAACAAAACTCATCTACTACTTTCAGTGTCTTGTGCCCTAATATCTAATTTCCTCAGCATCACCTGATTTAAATCAACTACATTCTTATCTCCTTGTTTTGCTTTTGATGATGTTGTCATATATCCTCCTTTCAGTATGCTTTGTCCATTCCATTCAACTGCTCTTCCAAGTCTTTTGCTGTCTCTGACAGAATTACGATGTCATTGGCAAACCCCAAATTTTTGTTTTTTGTTTCCTTTCTGCTTCCTCAATGTACAGATTGAATAACATTGGGAATAGTCTACAGCACTGTCTCATGCCTTCTCAACCACTGCCTCTCTTTTATGCCCCTCCGACTCTTATAACTGCAGTCTGATTTCTGTATAAGTTGTAAATAGCCCTTTGCTCTCTGTAGTTCACCCCTGCTATCTTCAGAATTTCAAAGAGAGTTTTTCTGGTCAAGATTGTCAAAAGTTTTCTCTAAGTCTACAATCACTACAAATGTAGATTTGGCTACAAGTTTCCCACATTTTTTTGTACGCCAACTTCAGAGCTAATCACACAACAATAATCTGGTGGCTCATTTAATATTCATTTCCCACTACATTTTGAAGATTTTGGAAGGGTATGACCTAGAGTAAGTGAAAAGTGATGAAAAATGACAGAAGAGAGACACTTGTGTAGCAGTAACATTCATAAAATTTGGAGAAAAGAGACTGTGCAGAAACAGGGAGATAAAAGTTCACATCAGTGGATGATTCTGTAAGATAGCTGTGTGATGTCTTTAATATTTTAAATAGTTATAAATTAGCAAAATATCTATCAGAAAAAGCAAGAACTTACTAGTTCTATGAAGAATTGAATAACTGGTCAGAAGCTTCAATACAATCTGTTTTGGAGCCTGGGGCTGAAATAGATGACAATAAAGGGAGAGAAGAAATCTTAAATCACACACTTCAAAAATCATTCATGCCAACACTACAATTTCATCATCTAGCTGCTGCATAAATAAATGCCATACATAACCACTTCTCATGCTTAATATCAACTGAAACTGAGACTCTGAAACAAATAAGTGTCAGGTGAAGATGAATGTTGGTCAGGATTTACAGTGATTATGATGCAGTTATTAGCAGTGTATATACTACAATGAAGATCTTGGAAAGGCTAAATCTGTGTGCTGGAATGAGACTCAAAACTGTAGCCTTGTCTTTCCCAAACAATAGACTATTGATTGTAGAACACACGCATGCCTCCACGAATAACTCAAATTTTTAAATTGTCTTTTACTTCCCTCTAAGCTACATGGTTCTAACTTTTAACTATCACTTGCGTCACAAAAATTTTTGAGAGTACCTGGGAAAAGCAAGGACTCAGGTTTGAATCCCAGTCCAACCCAATTTTTACTGGTCACAGATGTTAACTCACTTCATGAACATCTGAAACTCTCATTTACAGTTTGCTATTAATGCAGCAGAATGGAAGTTGACGCAGATGAGTAGGAAAAACAAACCCACAATGTTTGAATATACTATTAGTGGTGTGCTGCTTGACACAGTCATGTCAATTAAACATCTAGGTGCAACATTAGAAAGCAATATGAAGTGGAATGAGCACTTAAGGATGATAGTAAGGAAGGTGAATGGTCAACTTTAATTTATTGGGAGAATTTTAGGAAAGCATAGCTCATCTATAAAGAAGATCTTGTATAGAACACTAATACTAACCATGCTTGAGTATTGCTAAGTGTTTGTGACCCACACACCAAGTTGGATTAAAGGAAGACATCAAAGCAATTCAGAGGTGTGATACTGGGTTTGTTACCGGAAGGTTCAATCAAGACACCAACATAATGGAGATGCTTTATGAATTCAAATGAAAATCCCTAGAGGGAAGACGACGTTTTTGCAAAACACTATTGAAAAAATTTAGAGAATTGGTATTTGGGGTTGACTGCAGAATGATTCCAATGTTGCCTATGTACATTTCACATACTGACTCCGAAGACAAGATAAGAGAAATTACAGCTTGTATGGAGGCATATACACTGTCATTTTTCACTCACTCCACTTGCAAGTGGAACAAGAAAGGAAATGACTAGTAATGGTACAAGATACCTCTCCACTATGCAACATATAATGGTTTGTGGTGTATGTACAAGTATGTAGCTGTAGCTGAAGACAAATGAGACACTCTGCATGAAATTAATATTAATTCACAGGGTTAGCATGTAGATGTCAAGGAAAAGTGCAGTTTACTCAGTTTCTAAGAAGTTTACCCATGTTTCCATGTTTCTTTTGAACAGATGGGTACACTAAGAGAACAATATTGTTAAAAATTGTTGCTGGGTGCTGGAATATATTCTGAGTTGAAGTATCCCACTATGTCAGATTATAGGAGTATACTGAAGAAATTCAAAGGCAAGCTGCAAGATCTACCATTACAGGTGTGCTAGTGCTGTAACAAATATTTCTGAAAAGACCATGCACAGAATCACAGTTTGGGGGGGGGGGCATGGTTTCTATTTGAGCTGGGAACAAAGGGTAAGAAGTTTTTGGTTTAGCCTGGATCAGCAGCCATTTGCACATCCTTTTGAACATCTGTTTTAGTGTAGCTATATTACAGTACATTAATGAAAGTTTGAAAGATGAACTGGGGCTGACTGGGGCTGGTACTCAGGCAAATTATGTGAATGATTTAGTTCATTTTGCAAAAGCTTTTAATTGGGCTCAAATTAATTCTCAGCAAGTGGCACCGTTTGTACATGTACCGTTCTGATGTTAAGTGCAATAACAGGGGAAAAAGCACATTTATTTGGAAGGTTTTGGAAGCGTGCCACTTCTATACTTTAAGCTTGTATGAATCATTTCAAACTTTGCACAAAGGTAGACAAATGATAAAGTAAAAAAACAACTTTTGTCTTTGACGTCTCTGATGTGCACCATGTACAAACTTTGAACTTGTACGAATCAGTTCAAACTTTGTGCAAAAGTGAATAAATGGATGAAGTCAATACAATTATTTTTCCAATAATCTTTATTCATTGATGAGATGCAAAGGTTTAAAGTCGAGCTGAATGTAGCACAAAAAATTCGTTCTTAGTGAACAGAATGGGTGGAAATGGTTTAAGGTGAATAAATAAATAAAGAATGCATTCTTACAATAAAATTGAAAACTCACTTTCAAAACTCTAGTTTCACTTAGATTGTACACGCAAAAAGACATGATTTTTGTGAGGTTTTTATGTGCTCTAGATTTTGTGCGCAATAGACATGTTTTTTTTGTGAGGGTTGTGAAGTGCACCATTTATATACTTTAATTTTGTATGAATTGGTTCAAACTTGGCATGAAGATATAAGTAGATAAAGTCAAAATGAATTTATTTCCAATAATCTTTATCTGTTGTTGAGATTCAGTGGTGTAAATTCAAGCTAAATGGAGCACATAAAATTCGTTCTTACATGAATTGAGTGCACAAAAACAGTTTAAAGTGAAATAAATAAATAAATGCATTATTACTATAAAACAGGACACTATCTTTCAAAAATCCAGCTTCATTTGGACTTTATGCACAAAAAATACATTTTTTGTGAGGTTTTTTTTTACACACACCACTTCTATGTTTCAAATTTATGCAAACTGGTTCAATTTTGTAAGAAGCTAGACAAATACATGTGATTAATTGTAGCCCAGTTGTTTTGTATACCAGATCACCCACTGTCAAGTCAACAAAAATGTACACAGATTGACAAGCTATGGTGATCTAATGTCAAAATTATGATAGAGTGAAAGTTGGGAACCATAATGAAAAATGCTCCTCTCATAGCCAAAAAAAGAAAAATATGTCCTGGACAGAGTTAGGGATCTACGGGATGGTTTGAAAAGTTTTTGGACAGAATAGAAAAAAAGTACTTACATCAATGAAACTTTTTTATTTTCAATGTAGTCTCCTTGTAGATTAATGCACTTGGTCCAACAATGTTCCAGTGCCTTGATCCCATCTCAAAAATGAGTTTCCTCCAGGACTGCAAAATAGTTGTCAATTACATCTATCAAGTCTTCGTTTGAAGTGACTCTTCATCCGCCAATAAAAAGTTTCAGTTTTGGGGAGATATGGAAGTCTGACGGAGCCATATCAGGTGAATAAGGTGGGAGTGGCAACTATTCATATCTTAGTTCATGTAATTTTGCCATGGCGACAGCACGTGTGCAGGCATTGGAGGATGACTTTCTTCCTTGGTAAACCTGGCCTTTTCTCGCATATCTTTTGTTGCAATTTGTCCAGAAGGTTAGCATAGTATTCTCCAGAAATTGTTTGCACAGTGGGTAGATAATCTACAAACAGAATCCCCTTCACACCAGACAACACTGATGCCATGACCTTTTCCGCCAAAGGGATTGTCTTTGCTTTCTTTGGTGGCACAGAATCAGCATGTTTCCACTGCTTTGACTGTTGTTTAGTCTCTGGAATACAGTAGTGGTCCCAAGTTTCATCTGTGGTCACAAACCTGAGCAAAAAGTCTTGTTCATTTCTCCTAAAATGGGTCAAACTTTGTACGGAAATGTACATTCTTGTGTGCATTTTTGAGCCAACATCATGAGTTGCGGCACCCATCTTGCAGATATTTTTTTTCGTTTTTAATTCTTCAATTAAAATGTGGTATGCCCTTTCAGACAACATCTGGCAAGCATGAGCAATTTCATGCACTTTCAATCAGCAATCCTTCATGACTATTTTGTGCACGTTTGCAATGATTTCTGGAGTAGTGACACATCTTGGCCAACCACTGCACAAATCATCTAAGCTCTCCCGACCAATTTTAAATTCATTTGTCCACTTGGCGACAGTTGAATATGAAGGAGCAGAGTCCCCAAGTGTATTCCAGAAATCAGCATGTCCTTTGCTTTCGTACCTTTCTTTAGGAAGTACTTTATCACTGCTCGAATCTCGATTTTTTCCATCCTCACAAATCACTATGCAGGAACACCAGAGCCACATCATCACCACAGCTCTCTTCCAAGAGGACTGACACGGCATGTGTTTACAGGCAACAGTCCAATGAACATCACGTGAACAACTCGTTGTTCTAGTACTGATCTCTTGTGGTGATTCCGAACTTTTCAAACCACCCTCGTAAAAGAAAGGAACTAGCATTTTGATTTATCTGGAACTTTCAAAGACATTTAAATTAAAACATCTTGACATATTCATGCTGTTTTACTAGATTTCCAATGTGAGGTCTCTTAGCTGCAAGGTGTTAGCACACCTGCATCTTGCAATTTATTGGCTAAAGACCCTAAACCGATACCCAAAATTCAGAAGATTCACCAGCATTAGTAAACAATACACACCCTAAGAAGAAGAAGGTGGAGGAGGAGGAGGAGGAGGAGGAGGAGGAGGGGCGGGGAGGGGGGTCGGGGGATGATCCACCATGAAGGAATTACCCAAATGTGGCAGAAACCGGTAGTGTGACGTATATGTACAGGCAAACAAATGAGAACAATTTCACAAAAAAATGAATGATTTATTCAAGAGAAACAGCTTCGCAAACTGGACAAGTTGCTAATGCATTGGTCAATCGCTTGCCTTTGTGCAAGCAATTATTCTGCTTGGCATTGATTGACAGAATTCTTGCACGTCTTCCTGACGCATATTGTCCCAAATACTGTTCCACTAGTGCCTTAGATCATCAGGATCCCAAGATGGCTGGATGGTCCTGCCCATAGAGCTCCCAACATTCTCAACTGGGGAGAGGTCCGGTGACCTTGCTGGCTAAAGTAGGGTTTGGCAAGCATGAAGACAAGCAGTAAAAACTCTTGCCACGTGTGGGTGGGCATTATCCTGCTGAAATGTAAGGCCAGGATGTCTTGCTACAAAAGGCAACAGAACTAGATGTACAGTATTGTTGACATAACTCTGTGTTGTAAGGGTGCCACAGATGACAACCAACGTGGTCCTGCTATGATGTGAAATGGCACCCCTGTCCTCGTCATCGGACCATATGGCAGGCAACAGTCAGGTTGGCACCCCATCGTTCTCAGGGGCGTCTCCAAACACATCTTTGGCCTGGGATCTCATTGACTGGAGCAGAACTGTCTTCAGATATGAGTCCTGCTTCAAACTGAGCCATGATGACCAGTGAAGATGTGTCTGGATACGGTAGCCAGAGACAGTGGTCATGTGTGTGTGAGCTGCATTTGCGTGAAAGTGTATTTTGTATGTTGTCTATTTCAGAAGGCCTTCTGGCCAAAAGCTTACATGTTTGGTAGTCCTTTTGTTGTGCCAGTCTGCGACTCAGCATCTCTGCTATATGGTGAGTAGCAATCTATCTTTTTCATAACATTGTCAAAGGAATATAATACTTTATAATTCTGTTTATGATGAAGTCACTAGAGATTGAGCAAAACTCAAATTGTGGAAGGGTACAGAATGGAACTGGTTATCCCCTAAATTATTCTGATACGATGTTTGATCATACCTGGAATCTTCTTCTTTTCTGTTCTGTCCTCTCTCTCTCTCACACTCACTCACTCACTCTCTCTCTCTCTCTCTCTCTCTCTCTCTCTCTCTCTCTCTCTCTCTCTCTCTCAAATACCTTATTCATAATAATAAAATGGCTCTGAGCACTATGGGACTTAACATCTGAGGGCATCAGTCCCCTAGAACTTAGAACTACTTAAACCTAAGGACATCACACACTTCCATGCCTGAGGTAGGATTCGAACCTGTGACCGTAGCGGTCGTGCGGTTCCAGACTGAAGCGCCTAGAACTGCTTGGCCACACTGGCCGGCCATAATAATAAAAATGATGGTAGTCCATCAATAAATAAGTAAAATAAAAGATATTTAGCACAGTGTCAAAAGTGACAAATTATGGATTATGGAGCTTTATCTTGTTTTTCATTACTTACTTGGAATGTATCCAGCATATGTAAGTGTTAGAAACAAACATGCTATGAGGACTTTGTCTGCCAAGGGATCAAGAAAACTCCCAAATTTTGACGACTGACTTGGGTATGTCCGAGCTATCCAGCCATCAACCTGAACAAAATAGGTATAAAAATTATTTGCATTGCCTCAAAGAATGTTAAAGGATGTATTAAGTATTTCTTAACATCAGAAATTCTCTCTGAAATGCTCATCACTTTCCTTTCTCAAGTACAGTATGTGTGCACAAGACGACTGGTCACTAAGCCAGGCTTTTAAGCAATTATCATATGAGTTTATCGTCATCCCAAGTCAACTTGAGATACAAATATGTTAGCATTTTTCTTTAAGGTCAAAAATCACAAGGAGGACTTATGAACTGAGACGAATTGGTTTTTTTGTCAGTTTCAAAATGTGATTCTTGAAGTTTTCCCAGCATACTGAATGTTTGATGAGGTTTCAGGATTGCAGCCAAATCACATTGACTTCTTGCCATTATATTTCGGCTGGCAATCATCCAGCTATCTTCAGGTGAGTGCCCGTCACTGGAGAGTGCACAAAAGCTTTATAGCAAAAGCTTGGCGTGAAAACGCGTGTGCATGCATAAAGGTGAAAACTACATGTCCACCCTCTGTCAGAATACGCACTTGTGTCGCTAAAAACAGACGTCAGATGTCGCCAGACATGTCATTATGAATAAACTGTCTTCTCTCAGAAGAAATTAGAGAGATCACCACGACCCAAGCCTTGTCCAGTTGACAACCGCCATCACGATTTATAAGATTTTGTGCTAGATGTATCTCTGAAGAATGTTTAATTACTGAATCCCAAAAAGTTTTCACTGGGGCCAAGATTTTTGTGGCAGAAAAATCCATATCATGTCCTGTGGTGATGCAGCGCGCAGCTACGGATGACTTACTGGGCTGTGAAAGGCGAGTGTGGTGCTCATGTTCAATGCACCTTTCATGTACTGTGTGTGTCGTCTGACGGATGTAAGCTCTGCCACACTGACAAGGAATTTGGTAGATCCTGGTCTTCCGCAGACCCAAATTGTCCTGTACCATCTTCGGGGAGGTGATGGCATTACAAATCCAGAGGTTGGACAAGCTACGCAATAAGCGAGCGAGACTGTTAAGTTCTCTGGGTTTTTTACTGAAGTGTCAGGACAATCACCTTATTCCAAAGTTTGCCAGAGTGAGACATTTTATCCAGACTGCACGATGAAAGGCAAGCTTAGCACTAATGAAGGAGAGGATCCGGTTTACTCGCCATGAACCGGATATGATATCGAAACAGCTGTTTCATCTGCATATAGAGATTGCATCTAGCCTGCCGTCACTCTCCTTGACATGGGTCGACGGCGTGTCTTGGGCAAAATCAGACTGGGTCCATAGAGAGTTTACATGAAGACAGTTTTCGAAGTTCGTCTTTTGCAGCCCAGTAAGTCAGCCATAGCTGAGCACTGCATTACCACAGGACACAATATTAATTTTTGCCACAAAAATCTTGACCCCCAGCGAAAACTTTTTGGGTTTCAGTAATTAAAGAATCTGTGGAGATACACCTAGCACAAAATCTTATAAATCGTGATGCCATTTTCAACTGGACAATGCTTGGGACCCAGTGATCTCTCTAATTTCTTCTGAGAGAAGACAGTTTATCCATAATGACACATCTGGCGACATTTGACGTCTGTTTTTAGCTAAGCAAGTGCGCATTCCGACAGAGGCTGGATAAGTAGTTTTCACCTTAACGCATGCGTCTGTGCACCACAGATAGAACAGTATTTCCAGAGGGGGCGGATTTCGATAGAGGACACTCCTTTGATGGTCGCCAATGCGCATGCATTTTTGTGCCAATTTTTTGCTATAAAGCTGACACCAGGAACTTGCAGTCTCCAGTAACAGACACTCACCTGAAGATGGCTGGATGATTGCCAGCTGAAATATCGTGGTAAGAAGTCAACGTGATTCGGCTGCAATCATGAAACCTCATAGAACAGTTTCAAAATTTGTTTTGTGTGATTTTATACAATGGCAACATTAACTTGCCTGCAAAGTCTGAAATATTGAGGTTACCAGTTTCACTAGGGAGATCTAAAAGGTCACATCATTTTTGTTTGTTCTTGATCTGGACATCAAGGATTTTATCAGAAGAAAGTTAATTCGTACTTGATGGTTATTATATGCTCTGCAAGCCATTTTGCCCACTATAACCCAACATGTGTTTTATTTGTAAGAAATTCCAGAGATATCTTTTGGTATGATATTTTATTTTGCCAAGCTGAATTACTATAGCTGTCCTTACTACCATAAAATACATTTGCACATTTGATTAAGATACTGACATTTACAAACTCTTTGCATAAGCAATATTTTATTAGGTATGTAAATACTGTGCAATCATAGTATGTACCATTTTGCATTTTCCTGAATTTGGTACCCACATTTACATATTTTACACTATCAATTATAACAGTTGCAGCACAATATTTCCTCTGGGACATCTGTCTCACTATCTTTTTCACCATCAGTATAACCACTTCAGTTTTGTGACTGTGGTATGTAATATTCATCTCAATTCAATATGCTGAAAGGAGTTTACTCTGTTAATTCTTATCTATAATACACATTGTGTCTCAGCATAATCATCATTGAGTATATAATTTTGAACACATACAAGGGGAATATAAGGAACAATGCTTGGTGCTGCAAGAATGCTAAAATACAAATTATTTTTATGAAAACAATGACTGATCCATTCCCTAGCAGGTGTGTTCATCTCCACCCTCACCTACTCACTCTCTGTAATGTTAAATTTGTGGGTGCAGAAAGTCCAAAAGACTGAACTTTCACCAGGATATCTCAGATATCATACACAGATTTGAGGATTTTCAAACAAAATTCTAAAATACTGAACTGGAGCACACATGAGAAGAGAAAAAATTGATCAGAAATTATATCCCAGCTTCTTGGATGACAATGTACAGTATCTCAAGAGTACCAGCAAACTGTACATAATTAGTTCAAATATACTAAATAAGGAATTATAATTTCTTTGATACATTTTGCAATCGAATGACAAGTGACAATATAAAACAGTAATGTTTGAATAACAAATTAGCCTGTATGTTTTTGTGCCAAGCAAGCTATGGATAAACATACTCTGTATAAAATAACTGAAAAGCAAGCAATGAAATACTTTTTGCTGTACTACACCACACAAGCACAAATTTTCGATGCAAAGAGTTGCATTTGCTTTACTTTAACATACACAGCAACATAATATTCAATAAATGTTATACCTGTAACCAAACCAATGTGTTTTCTCCCCAAAAGTAGTGCCTCCATCATAGAAAATAATTACGTCTGCCATGCAATTCTGTAATGCATATTGATGAAGACACCCAAACATGTTAATGTTATGAATGAATACAGAAAAACAGAAACTGCATCAAAGAAGCTTCAGCTTAGAATCTGTAATAGCACTGCCTGACATTACTATGAAAACCAAATAGCTGGCACAACATTACTGTTGCCTGCTGTCTTGCCCCTACTCAGATGATCTGGTCATCAGGAAATAAACAAACAAGATCGAGCCCCATTTGCTTGTGTGTAACTCACTTTTATATAAGTGGCAACAACTCAGGACCTGTGATATTTTCCAACAGGACTTTGAAAGTTTTTTTAATTGGGAAAAAGTGCTGGTTTTTCAATCACGATACACTTACGACAACTAATAATATAAAACCATACAGGAGCTAATGACAGCTGTGCTACAGGCACTGCAAGTGTTAGTGAATGTAGCATGAATGTCTCCTGCACCACTCATGTTTATGACTTTCCTACCATTTAATGAACCGAGAGAGAAATGGGACACTTAAAGCCGACACTTGCAGTGACATGTTACGGCTTACCAAATTTCTGACATAGAAAGACAAAAGACCACGTTTTTGTCAGGAGCACCCAAACTGTATCTCAAATACAGAAACCAGGGCTAGAAGAACTCTAGCACAACTTGAGTGCCCTAGAAATTTTGTGTTATTACAAGAACAGTTTCTGAGGGACAAATATTATTGCAGCCATGTTAGAATTCTGGCAGCAGAAAAATTGTCCCAATCAAACTTATGTGGACTGGGGAACTGACATGCAAGGTTTAAATAGGAATTGCAATTTCAAATGTTTACACAGGCAGAATTATGTGGACTCTCTGACCAGGGACAGTTCAGTGTCTTGCCCCCAACTTGGAAGTGAGAAACTACGTACTGTCAGCACCAGATCCTTCTCTGGGGGGAAGTAATGAGAATACCTCAAGCTTATGAAACTGTCCATGTAGCCCACAGTTTATTTATGATGGAGGATGATGATGTAGCAATCAGCTCTCTGACACTGGTCATGCAGGATATCACTCTACCTCCAGCAAGATCCTCACTTGCTACACAGACTGTACAACCTTGTAAACTATTACGCCAGTGGTGGCAGGCCACATCAGTAGCAGTGCCGGTAACCATATTTTAAATGTTGCTTCCTTCGCCAAGTATGCAGCAAGTGCCACCATTGGTACACACAAAGCCACAGGTGCAGGAAGAAGAGGCACTTGTGAGAGGTACGTTATAGCAGTTCCAATGCAGATACATCACAACCTATAGAAGTGTACCAGGTGAGTGATAAATCTACAGAACTGTGAATTTCTAAGGATGCAAATGTCATTACATGTATTCAATGGCAAACACCCTTTGAAATTACTTCTGCATCCTTGCTAAAACAATCTTCTTGTTTCAGTTTAGGGGCACCGCCCTTACAGGTATCTGAGATGAATCTGTGAGCCAATGGATGCCATCAAATGTGCTCTTGTTAGGAAAAGTTCCTTTTTACTTGATTACAACAAAGTACAGGAATTTTCTTGTGGTAGCTGATCCCACAGTGGACCACATTTTGGGACAGACTCTTTTTGTATTTCCGGATTCACGAAACAGGAACAGAACTAAAATTCAACCTGCACAAGTGTTCTTTCAGGCAACTGGCCACGGCAGATTTGGGTTCAGCCTCTCAGCGAGGGACTCGAACAGGCAGAGGATTGTGTTGTGGCCACCACCTACATGGAAATGATGTGTGAAACAGCACCTAATGCCTCCTGTGGTTTTCTAGCAACTTACAGGACCAATGCAGGTGAGGACTACAGCCCAGTAGAGCAGTTTCACAGCTGCCCTCATCACACCCACTTCAACATGCTGCGCCCCCTGTCAACATCCATAATCTGTGACGCCACTCGTTTCTGGGTGAGTACTCTCAGTGGGAGCCCGTGAGTTTGGACACTACCAAACTGGGATCCGCAGGACATTCTCCATCTGCCACAGGTCCATGAAGTACAACATGGCCTCCACCCACAGACCTTTGCAACACCACCAACACCTCCTTCAGACCATGCATCACCTGCATTCTTCTCCATTGTGATCACTGTTGGGGGAAGGGGGAGGGAAGGAGATGTAGTGGCATTACCCGACATTACTATGAAAACCAAGTAGCTGGCACAACATTCTTGTCAATTGCTGTGGCACCACTCGTTAGACAGTGCTTGTTATCAAAAGCACGCTCTGACAAGACCGAGCAAGAATCCAGCCTATAAGCTGTACCAGGGCCAGCCTGAAGCAGTTGCGATGTGCTTTGTGCAGAGTGCATTAGTGTGCTACCAGTTTATTTTAGGTGCTGCTGCTGCTATTGTGGACTCTGTTTGACACAGGTGGATGTTGGATATGGCATGGACTATAGTTTGCTTTTGAATATGGACTTAAGTTAACTTGCACTGTTTTCGAGAAACATCCTATGCATACATCTCTTGTAAATAAAATGAGGTGAGAAAAAGATACCAACAGACGTGCAATACATCCTAAACACGCAAAACATCACTCTGGCTCTTTAGCTTATGCTGTCACAGAAACCTCATATGGAAACTTCAGCTGGAAAGTAATGCAGTTGGTTAATACACTTTCCAAGGATGTATAAATGGTTATGTAACAATCCCGTAATAATAGTTTGACTACTATCAAATTAAAATGGACTATGGAATATAACTATTTGTTATGAAGCTACCCTCCTAAAAATACCTGTAAACTTAATAAATCAAATTACAGAGGCAGTAGTTGACCATATTTTTATTCTTTCATTAATCACATTTAGCTACAGTTCCTACAAGAAGGTAGTTTCTTGAACATTAATTGGTTTGTTACATGCACAATTTAAGAAGAATTCTAATAAACTAATATCATATTTCAAGTTAAAAGACAAATATAAAGCAATTATATCTTACCAGGTCAGTAACTCCAGCAAATGCAAAAATAGCTACAGCAAGATGAAATTCTGATTGTAGAACAAGATATCCCAAATATGGTGCAGCTGCAATGCGGAATAGGCAGAGTAAATTTGGTATTGTGAGAACATTTTCCTTCTGTAAAAACATTAAGTTACTTTTCAGAAGCATAACATAAATTTACAAACCATAAGATGTCATTACAACAAATTAAATTAAGCAAAAATTTCAGCATATAGAAAATCAGGATTCTAGAAACATAGACTACAGCTGCAATAATGTAAAATAAAAATGTAGAGGAACAGCAAAATACGCTGCAGGTATGAGGAAACCAAAATGAAAGGAAAAACTCTATGGAACGAGGTTACTGTTAAAGCAAAGTAAAAGTTTAAGTTAACAAATAGAAAAATGGTAAATTAAACAAAACAATTGGAAAATGTCTCCAGGAGGACAAAAGATGGTATAACAAAACTTTGGTAATAGAAACAAATGAAAACAGAACAGAAACCTGTCTGGAAAGAAGGATCAATCCCCACAGCTATTATGTCAGTATAAAAAAAATAAATAAATAAATCAATAAAAATTATATATATATATATATATATAAAAAACAAAGATGATGAGACTTACCAAACAAAAGCGCTGGCAGGTCGATAGACACACAAACAAACACAAACATACACACAAAATTCAAGCTTTCGCAACAAACGGTTGCTTCATCAGGAAAGAGGGAAGGAGAGGGAAAGGCGAAAGGATGTGGCTTTTAAGGGAGAGGGTAAGGAGTCATTCCAATTCCGGGAGCGGAAAGACTTACCTTAGGGGGAAAAAGGGGCAGGTATACACTCGCACACACACACATATCCATCCACACATACACAGACACAAGCAGACATTTGTAAAGGCAAAGAGTTTGGGCAGAGATGTCAGTCGAGGCAGAAGTAAAGAGGCAAAGATGTTGTTGAAAGACAGGTGAGGTATGAGTGGCGGCAACTTGAAATTAGCGGAGGTTGAGGCCTGGCGGATAACGAGAAGAGAGGCTATACTGAAGGGCAAGTTCCCATCTCCGGAGTTCTGACAGGTTGGTGTTAGTGGGAAGTATCCAGATAACCCGGACGGTGTAACACTGTGCCAAGATGTGCTGGCCATGCACCAAGGCATGTTTAGTCACAGGGTGATCCTCATTACCAACAAACACTGTCTGCCTGTGTCCATTCATGCGAATGGACAGTTTGTTGCTGGTCATTCCCACATAGAAAGCTTCACAGTGTAGGCAGGTCAGTTGGTAAATCACGTGGGTGCTTTCACACGTGGCTCTGCCTTTGATCGTGTACACCTTCCGGGTTACAGGACTGGAGTAGGTGGTGGTGGGAGGGTGCATGGGACAGGTTTTACACTGGGGGCGGTTACAAGGGTAGGAGCCAGAGAGTAGGGAAGGTGGTTTGGGGATTTCATAGGGATGAACTATAAGGTTACGAAGGTTAGGTGGACGGCGGAAAGACACTCTTGGTGGAGTGGGGAGGATTTCATGAAGGATGGATCTCATTTCAGGGCAGGATTTGAAGAAGTCGTATCCCTGCTGGAGAGCCACATTCAGAGTCTGATCCAGTCCCGGAAAGTATCCTGTCACAAGTGGGGCACTTTTGGGGTTCTTCTGTGGGAGGTACTGGGTTTGAAGGGATGAGGAAGTGGCCCTGGTTATTTGCTTCTGTACCAGGTCGGGAGGGTAGTTGTGGGATGCGAAAGCTGTTTTCAGGTTGTTGGTGTAATGCTTCAGAGATTCCGGACTGGAGCAGATTCATTTGCCACAGAGACCTAGGCTGTAGGGAAGGGACCGTTTGATGTGGAATGGGTGGCAGCTGTCATAATGGAGGTAGTGTTCCTTGTTGGTGGGTTTGATGTGGACGGACGTGTGAAGCTGGCCATTGGACAGATGGAGGTCAATGTCAAGGAAAGTGGCATGGGATTTAGAGTAGGACCAGGTGAATCTGATGGAACCAAAGGAGTTGAGGTTGGAGAGGAAATTCTGGAGTTCTTCTTCACTGTGAGTCCAGATCATGAAGATGTCATCAATAAATCTGTACCAAACTTTGGGTTTGCAGCCCTGGGTAACCAAGAAGGCTTCCTCTAAGCGACCCATGAATAGGTTGGCGTACGAGGGGGCCATCCTGGTACCCATGGCTGTTCCCTTTAATTGTTGGTATGTCTGGCCTTCAAAAGTGAAGAAGTTGTGGGTCAGAATGAAGCTGGCTAAGGTAATGAGGAAAGAGGTTTTAGGTAGGGTGGCAGGTGATCGGCGTGAAAGGAAGTGCTCCATCGCAGCGAGGCCCTGGACGTGCGGAATATTTGTGTATAAGGAAGTGGCATCAATGGTTACAAGGATAGTTTCTGGGGGTAACAGACTGGGTAAGGATTCCAGGCGTTCGAGAAAGTGATTGGTGTCTTTGATGAAGGATGGGAGACTGCATGTAATGGGTTGAAGGTGTTGATCTACGTAGGCAGAGATACGTTCTATGGGGGCTTGGTAACCAGCTACAATGGGGAAGCCAGGATGATTGGGTTTGTGAATTTTAGGAAGAAGGTAGAAGGTAGGGGTGCGGGGTGTCGGTGGGGTCAGGAGGTTGATGGAGTCAGGTGAAAGGTTTTGTAGGGGGCCTAAGGTTCTGAGGATTCCTTGAAGCTCCGCCTGGACATCAGGAATGGGATTACCTTGGCAAACTTTGTATGTTGTGTTGTCTGAAAGCTGACGCAGTCCCTCAGCCACATACTCCCGACGATCAAGTACCACTGTCGTGGAACCCTCGTCCGCCGGAAGAATGATGATGGAACGGTCAGCCTTCAGATCACGGATAGCTTGGGCTTCAGCAGTGGTGATGTTGGGAGTAGGATTAAGGTTTTTTTTATGAAGAATTGAGAGGTAAGGCTGGAAGTCAGAAATTCCTGGAAGGTTTGGAGGGGGTGATTTTGAGGAAGAGGAGGTGGGTCCCACTCACCCTCTCCAAACCTTCCAGGAATTTCTGACTTCCGGCCTTGCCTCTCAATCCTTCATAAGTATCATTTGGTGCCTAAATAAATTCTTCCAGACTGTGAGGCCCTGGGGTATTTGAAGGAGCTCACCACGTAATTTCATCATTCCACTGCTCTCTGATTCAGATGCACTGGTACCCTCGCTGTGTTTAACAGGTGTGGAAGAGCCGGCTCTACCCACCAGGCTTCAGTCTTGTATGCATATGATATGGAGCAAACTGTCAGAGTTGGGTGATGGGAACTTCACCCACCTTCTGAACCCAAGAGTATTTTGGTACATGGGCACTCAAACTTGGAAACCCTGTTGTGATTTTGGTCTATTAGATGACAGTGTTAGAGAGGAAGCAGGTCTGACCAATTGGGGCCAGCTGGGTGGCACTTGCTTAACACATTGACTGCCACGTGAGCCAATAGTGGCTCACAGTTACACGGATTGTGACGTCACATGAGCCGTTTTTGGTTCACATATACATTGTACTGTGGGCCGCATGAGCCATAACTGGCTCACATGCAGAGTTGTGTTTAGAAGCCTCGTGAGCCTCACAGGGCTCACAGATAATGCATTTCAACTATGGGTTTAAAAGTGGTGGCTCCACTGAACACTCTCATGCTCATAGCGCTCAATATTTTTACAACTGGTAGCCATGGTGATTCCTAACTTCAGCGTACTGTTAAATGGTACAGAAAGATCATTTTCGAAATCTTTTTTGGAAAATATTTGTAAATGCTCAAGTGCTGTACAACTTGGCAAACAAAGGATCAAAGCCTCACATGCAAATAATTCCTTTCAGGGGGCACTTTATTCTACAGGTATTGAATGCCAAAGATTCACAACCATGAGCAACACTACAACCGTTTCATGAAGATAACAGTCATGGGCTGTTATAAACACCTGCAAAGAACAGAAGAAAGAAAGGATGCTGCTAAGAAAGTGGAGAGGGTGTGCACTAAATGTAATAAACGTGACAGTTTTATGTGCAATGAGTGTTTTAGTGACATTGACAATGCTGTGTTGAAGAAGTAGAATATTCTACGATCATTATTCATGAACATTGTCAGACCAAGTAAAAAAAAATTGTAAATAATATTATATGTAGCTAATACAATCAAATAAAGTAAGCGTTTGAATCATTTCTTGAAAAATATTTTTTTTATACCTATGTGGTTTTAAATCATATGCACTACATGTGGCTCATGTGGCCACATATTATAATTGTGTTAAAATGTTGTTGTTGGGCCAAATGAGCCATATATGGCTCAAGTCTATCATCAGTCTAGATCAGTCATAAATTGGCATTTTATCAAGTAACTTAATTCTACATGTTCAAAAGAAGACAACCGATGGAAAAAATCAATTTGGCTTCAGAAGTAATATTCTTGATTTCAATGTGGCAGAGCAACGCATCGTCCAAATTTAATCATGGCAGTCAATGTGTTAAGGTCTGTCTCACATGCTGTGGTCATGCCATTCAGAGAGCAGCAATATCATCTCCACACACTTCCTTGTGGGTGCTGGCCAACTCATTGCTACATCTACTAGCTGGTGACTTACGTTGCTCCTCCTTGGAGGAGCTCACCCTTTTTAAAAGCATATGTTGTGTAGAGCTGGGTAATGGATCGATCAGTGGAACTTGTATGAGGACCTGTGGATGCAAATATAAACCTGCTACGGCCATATTTCTTCAAAATTTATCAGTTGTTAACTGAAAGAAATTAGTTGCAACACACATGCTCATTCCTATGAAAACCTCACAAACATAAGAAAATAATCTTACAGAAAATATTACAATGGCTAGTTAATATGTAATTTTCCTGTAACACTATTTTTGGTTCTTGCTTTTCAAAAAAGAAACACAAAAGTGACTTCTTTTTTGCAAATGGATGTCATTTAGCTAAACATCCAAAGAGAAAATGATTAATTTTTGTAAATAAATTTCCTGGTTTCACATCATAGTAATATACAATAAACATCACCTAAGAAATTTGCTAATAAGCTAACTTTGTTTTGAGATTTACTTTGCATAATAAAAATGACTTAATTGTCATTGATATTAATATATGGAATTTCACTGAAAGCTTCTTGTGAAGTTACATAAATGTTTATTCTACATTCTGGAATGTGTGAATAATAGATCACGCAAATGTGACACGAATAATCACGAGTGCAACTAGACTTCCTTTTCCAGTGTGAAAACAAACTGAAGATCACAAGCAGTAAATTAATTTCTGTGGCATTTCATAACAGTCAGCTGAAATGATCAGATTGATGTATGCACTAACGTACCACTTCTGGGAGGTGAGCCTGCCCCACATGATATACACCTCACAGTTCAATGATGAGAGCTGGTGATCTGGCTAGTTTGGATGTGATTTTTAGGGAGTTTCCCACATCCGACTAGTTGAATACCAGGCTGGTACCCACATCCTACCTCAGGTACACTCTATGCACACATTTAGAAAATGTTCTCATACTTGAACATGAGCTTTACTCTAGACCCAGACAAATGGGTACACAAATTCTGTCCTGGAAGGTGTGGTGGCATCAGGATGGGTAACTGGCCACCAACTGTCACTTACATTGCCAAAGCCTGTACAACAATGCTGAACCCACAGAAATGGGAAAAGGCGAAGAAGAAGAAGATCATATCAGTCAATGAGTACAATTATGACATGTCAGAATCATAATCAAACTTGTGATAATAAATGAATCTTTAATTTCCCTTCCCATCTGATTGAAAAATCTTTCTTAAATCTGTTGCTGCCCATTTTACATGTCCTATCACGTCATTTCCTTCTTTTTGTTGTCTCCTCTTTATTTTTTGATGAAGGCCAACACCAAAACCATGACTATAAAATGGAATTATAATTAACATAAAAATAAAAAAGTTTTTCAGCAAGTACTGCTCTCACTTACCTAAGTTTAGTGATTTAGTTCTGTCGTGACCAATCTATGAAAAGCAACACAATTTTAAATACAATTAGCTATTACTCAATTGAAATTGTTACTCTTAAGCTGTTCAATTAGTGATGTTGGACCAGCGTGGTTCATTAAAACTGGGAGTCAAACCACACCAGGTCTTTACCTTTCATGGGCAATGGTGAACCAACTGTGCCGTGTTCTTGCCTCACAAACAAAGTTGTATATTCAATCTGAACTCCTTTCCAATCCTGGTCATTTCTATTCATACTTAAGTGTTTTGTGACATACTGTCAAGTACACAGTGTCTTTTGTACAATGATTTTACAATGATGTGTATTACAAAGTGGACAATAATAAAATAACAACAGTTGTTCTCTTGAAAAATGGGGAAATATATAAATATTTGGATGCAGAATTACAAATTATTTGAGAATAAAGGAGATGATTCACTGAAAGGCAGAAGCACTGTGTTGTCCGTAGGTACACAAACGAAAGTTCAGAGCTTTGCTAGCTTTTAAAATGAACTTCCTTTTTCAAGCTTGTAGAAGAAATATGCACACAAACACACATATACTCTCACTCACATGCACATGCCTGTCTCCCTACATTGTGCTCAGTTTACTGCCAGCTCTTTCCTGGCCCACACTGAGTGCACTGAGGTAAGGTGGTATGTGTGGGGGGAATAGGGGTTGAGATAGGTGTGAGGCAGTGAGGTGGTTGGGGAAAGCATTTAGTGGCTTGTAGGAGAGTGCAGAGCTGTCCGTGGGCTAGCTAGAGGTGCAGGTAGAGGAGGCGTGTACGCGTGTACACACACACAAGCACCCTCCCCCCCCCCCCTCACACACACAAACACACTACTGGGTGGGGGGGACATCGAGTTACCTTGCTGGTGGTGGTGGGGAGGATCCAGATGGCACCAGTTGTGAAACAGCCATTGAAATCTTGCATGTTCTGCTCTGCTGCAAGTTGTACCACTGGGTGGTCCACCTTGTTTTTGGCAACAGTTTGGTAGTAGCCATTCATTCTGGTTGACAGCTGACTGCTTGTCATACCAATGTAAAGCACTGTGCAGTTGGTATATATCATGGCTGCATTCACAAATGGCCCAGCCTCTGATAGGGTAGGATAAGCCTGTGACGGAACTGGAGTAGGTGGAGCTGAGTGGGTGGATTGGGCAGGTCTTGCATCTGGATCTTTCACAAGGGTATGATCCCTGTGGCAGGGGACTGGGGGTGGGAATGACATAGGGATGGACTAGGGTATTGTGGAGGTTGTGTGGGCGGCGGAACACCAGATTAGGAGGGAACAGAAGTATCTTAGGTAGGCTGTCCCTCATTTCAGTGCTCAATGATAGATAATCAAAGCCCTGATGAAGGCTGTTGTTCCAGTGCCAGGTGGTATTGTGTGACAAGGGGGGCACTTCTTTGTGGTTGGTTCCTTGGATGGATGTGAGGATCAGGTGTGTGCGGGGATATGACATGGGAGATCTGTTTGTGTATTAGGTCTGGAGGGTATTGTTTGTCCGTGAAGGCCTTTGTGGGGCCTTCAGCATACTGGGTGAGAGAGTTCTAATCATTGCAGATGTGTCTGCCGCAGGTGGCCAGCCTGTATGGAAGGGATTTTTAGGTGTGGAAGGGGTGGCAACTATCAAAGTGCAGATTTGATGTGGTGGGTTTGTTGTGGACCGAAATGTAAATGGAACCGTATGAGAGGAGGTCAACATCTAGGAAGATGGCACAGTGGATGGAGGAGGACTGGGTGAAGTGGATGGAGGAGAAGGTGTTGAGATTGTGGAGGAATGAGGATAAGGTGTCCTGGCCTTGAATCCAGATAATAAAGATGTCATCAATAAACCTGGACCAAACCAAGGGTTTGGAGTTTGGAAAGCTATGACTATTTCCTCTAGGAGGCCCACGAAGAGGTTGGCAGAGGATGGTGCCGTGCAGCTGCCCATGGCTGTCCCACGAATTTGTTTGTATATCTTCCCTTCAAAGAAGAGGTAGTTATGGGTTAGGAAGTAGTTGGTTAGTCGTACGAGGAATGAAGTGGTGACTCTGGAATCTGCAGAGCGTCGGGAGAGGTAGTGTTCAATTGCAGTAAGGCCATGTGCATGAGGGATGTTAGTGTATAAGGAGGTTGCATCAACAGTGACGAGTATGGACCCGGGAGGTACAGGTGTAGGATGACGGAGAGCAGGGCAGGAAGTGGTTGGTATCTTTAATGTGGGAGGCTAGGGTTTTGAAAACTGGTTGCAGATGTCGGTCAACAAGGGCCAAGATACTTTCTGTGGGGGCACTGTAACCAACCACGATGGGGCACCCAGGATTGTTAGGTTTGTGGATTTTGGGAAGCATGAAGGAGGGTGTGTGGGCTGTTGTCGGGGTGAGTTGGAGATGTACTCAGGGGAGAGGTTCTGGGAAGGGCCTAAGGATTTCAGCGGGGATTGGAGGTTATGTTGGACTTCTGGGATGGAGTCACTTTGGCAGGGCTTGTACATGGAGGTGTGAGACAACCAGCGGAGGCCATTTGCCAGGTAGTCACTGCTGTTCATCACAACATTGGAGGGACCTTCGTTGCCAGGAGGATGACCTAGTCAGGATCCATTTTTAGGTTATGTAGTGCAGTTCTTCCTTATGCTGAAAGGTTGTTGTTCTTAGGGAGGGATCTGGGGAAGGATGGTGACGCCAGGTTGGAAGTTAGGAATTCCTGGAAGGTGACCAGGAGATGTTTAGGTGGAAGTGTGGGAGGGGTCACAGTTGGCTGGTAGTACAAATTGGGACAGGCAGGGTTCAATGTTACAACTGGATTGGCTTTGGTTGGAGGGGTTGGTGGCAAAGATGCAGAGTTTGATTTTCATTATCAAGTTTCACCTGATGAACAGCTTCAAAATGTTCTTGACCATCACTAACTCCTGCTTAAGGGAACCTACTGTAGTGGAGTAACGTTATGATTCTACAGAAACCAAATAGCTGGTGCAATATTACTGTCAACCTCTGTGGTGTCACTACAAAGAGGGTGCTCATCATCAGGAACACTGTCAGATGAGATCACACTAAAATCCTGAATATGAGATGGCCGTGATTCAGTCTGAAACAGTTGAGAAGTGATCTATGGAGTGCACAATGAGTGTGTCATTAGTTTGATTATGAGATTACATTGTAGACTCTAATGTGGTGTGGACTGGACTTTGCTTTGAAATACAGACTTAAGACAGATTGTGCTGTCTCTGAGGCACATTCTGTATATATGTTTTGGTTTAAATAAACCAGGATGAGTCCCCACTAGTTTTGTGTGTAGCTCACTTTTATGAAATATATATTATAATTATTATTTTAATGATAAGATGCATATAAAATCTTATATTGAAGATATATCCACACTGGAATTTAATCTGCACGGTCAGTTCTACTAATAGCAAATTTTAGTCCCGTCTATTTAATTTGCTCAATCTTGGTTTTGCTATGAAAGTGGAAAAAACATAAGTTGAAAAGACAGGTGACTCAACAAGGAATTCTTTTCCTGTCAAATCAGTCAATATACAAAATTGTTAAGGCATTCATGGCCGCTTGTTGACAAACTGCCTGTTGGCTTCTGTCTCGGGTTCTTCGGTTGATGCTCATCTGCTGATTTATCTGACGTTCCACTAGCATGAGTGTCTGGCATTGTCGAAGTTTCACCTTCCATTGCAATGCTGGCAAAACATCCGAAAAATCATCTGACGAACGTTGGCTGAAGAACCCAAGACAGAAGCCAACAGGCAGTTTGTCAGTCAACATACCGGGTGGTCAAAAAGTCAGTATAAACTTGGAAACTTAATAAACCACGGAATAATGTAGATATAGAGGTACAAATTGACCCACATGCTTGGAATGACATGGGATTTTATTAGAATAATAAAAAAAAAAAAAAAAAAAAAAAAAAAAAAAAAAAAAAAAAATTACAAAATGTCCGACAGATGGCGCTGGACAGCAAAACGTCAGTGACTGAGCATGACAATAGTGTATAAAAGGAGCTGTATTGAGAGAGAGAATCAGTTGCAGCATGTTGACGTTACCTGAAAAGGCGCTTTTAGTGAAGCTGTATTATCAGAATGGGGAATGTGCTAGTTCAGCGTTACGATCCTATCGCCATAGGAAGGGGATTTGAATGGGTAAATGTCCGCTGACAAATGCAGCTGTGGCGAGAATGATTTCAAAGTTCGAAGTCGCAGGTTGTTTAGATGACAGACCCCATAGTGGCCGATCGAGCACAAGGCGTAATGCTGCTGAGACAGTTCAGGAAGAAATGGAGACTGTAGCGGGTTCGTCTATGCACGGGGAAGTCAGCACTCTTGTAGTCGCACCGGCATTCCATACACTACTGTTTGGTTGGCACTTAGGCGTACCCTCCGATTCTATTCATACAAAATCCATCAGCATCATCAACTGTTAGCTGGCGATTTAGTGAAGCAGAGGGCATTTGCGGTGTGGGCATTTCAAAAGATTTCAAAAGATGGCGGACGATGACGATTGGTTGAGTAACATGTTGTGCACCGACGAAGCTCATTTCACACTCTGAGGGTCTTTCAACGCCCAAAATTGCAGAATTTGGGCTACCGAAAATCCTAGAACTGTCGTGGAAACCATTGCATGACGAGAAAGTCACGGTATGGGTTGGATTTACCACATCTACTGTTATCAGGCCTTTTTTCTTCGAGGAAATACGTGATTCTGGTTTTGTAACTGCTACCGTGACGGGTGAGAGGTACGCTGATATGTTACAGAATCTCATCATCCCCAGCCTGGCTGATAAACACCTGCTGGAACGTACGATGTTCATGCAGGATGGCACTCCACCCCATATTGCTAGATGCATGAAAGATCTCTTGCGCGCATTATTTGGTGATGATTGTGTGCTCAGCCGCCACTTTCGCCATGCTTGGCCTCCCAGGTCCCCAGACCTCAGTCCGTGCGATTATTGGCTTTGGGGTTACCTGAAGTCGCAAGTGTATCGTGATCGACGGACATCTCTAGGGATGCTGAACGACAACTTCGGATGCCAATGCCTCACCATAACTCTGGACATGCTTAAAGTGCTGTTCACAACATTATTCCTCAACTACAGCTATTGTTGAGGAATGATGGTGGACATATTGAGCAGTTCCTGTAAAGAACATCATCTTTGCTTTGTCTTACTTTGTTATACTAATTATTGCTATTCTGATCAGATGAAGCGCCATCTGTCGGACATTTCTTGAACTTTTGTATTTTTTTGGTTCTAATAAAACCCGACAGTCGGCAACAGAAACCAAAACATTGCTTTAAAACAAGCGTTCAGTGCATAGTGTTGTGGAATGGGAAAAAAACCGCAAATTGGCGTTCATAACAAGAAGAACAACACCAAAAATGCAACAGGAGCGTAATATGTAGGAAATTGTCCACGCAACCTGCCACTGATGATGCCTTGCAGAAAATAAAGGCGAAACGCGTATGGCACTAAAATTGTGTTTTATTCAGTTGCTGTCAGACGGTCCATAAGTAAAAATTATTAATATCCCATAAAAACAATAGCAGACTTTATGATTCAACTATAGCCCACTGAAATACTGACAGAGAAGGAAATAAGAATCATAAGTAAACTGGATATGAAAGTCAGGCAGACAAGATGAGTAACATGCACAAAGATAAAGGAAGGGCCAAACAAAATTTAAGAATGGTTTAGAAAAGAACATGAAACTACACATGCTTATTATACAAGGGTCGTCAAGAAAGTAAGTTCCGTTTCTATTTCCATCCGCGGCAGCGCTACAGTCGCAGTTCCGAGCACGTGTGGCAGTTACTCTGACTCAAGGAGAAGACACGTACGCCATTTTCAGACCGCTGCTGCCGACGAGTGCTTTGTAGTGCTTCTTTATAATGTCTGTCATAATTGAAAATGCCACAGCATGTGAAATCAGATCTGTGATTCGTTTTCTAAATGCAAAGAAAGTTAAACCAAAAGAAATTCATCGGCAGATCTGTGAGGTTTACGGACAAAATGCTATGAGTGATTTGATGGTTAGAAGATGGGTCAGACTGTTCAATGAATGACGTGATCAAGTGCACGATGAAGAAGGAAGTGGATGCCCATCTGGGGTTACTGATGAACTGGTTCACACAGTTGAAGAGAAGATTAAGCACAACCATAAGTTTACATTTAGTGCCCTTGCTATGGAAGTTCCGCAAATCTCACAATCATTAATTCATAAAGTAGTTACTGAAAAACTGAAACTTCAAAAACTTTGCTCATGTAGGGTATCCAAAATTCTTACCGAACAACACAAAAAACAACGGATGGGCAATGCACTTCAGTTTTTGACACGCTACAATGCAGAAAGCAATGGCTTTCTTTCTTGGATAGTCATGGGGGATGAAACTTGGGTATCATATGACACCCCTGAAACAAAATGGCAATCAACGGAATGAAGGCACACTTCATCCCCAACGAAGGTTAGGCCTAAGCAAACACCTCAAAAAATCATGTGCACCATTTTTTGGGACAGAAAAGGCATTCTGCTGATTGATTTCTTACCACGAGGCCAAACAATCAATGCACAGGGTTACAGCGAGACCATTAAGAAATTGTGCCATGCAATACTGTACAAGCGCTGAGGATTACTGTCAAAAGGTGTTGTTTTTTTCCACATCCGAACTCACATGGTGAATGTGACTAAACAACTCTTATGGGAATTTCACTGGGACACATTTGATCATCCTCTGTACAGCCCGGATCTCGCTCCTAGCGACTTTCATCTCTTCTTACACTTAAAAGCTGTCCTTGGTGGTCAACACTTCAACAACGATGATGAGCTGAAAGAACATGTTACTACATGGTTGAATACACAGGCGGCAACCTTCTATGAAGAAGACATACAAAAACTTGTGCCATGCTATGACAAGTGCCTACAAAATTTCAGATGCTATGTACAAAAGTAGTTTAACAGTTGTAGATTTTTGTACAATAAATATTTTTTCTTTATCTGTACATGTTTGTTTGATATAAGCAAACGGAACTTACTTTGTGGACATACCTCGTGAATGCAAAATTTGTCAAGAAATGGACTCACTCAGGATGAGGACGACACTCACAGAATTGACTTTTTGAGAGGGTAATGTTAATTTGTATAGGATAAATCACAATCACTTAACTGTGAGAACAGTGGTTGAAACATTTCAAATACAATGAGATGCAGAGAGAGGAGTGAGAAAGAGAGAGAGAGAGACTGAAAGAGGGAAAGAAAAAAAATAGTTTCTTGTTATTACTTTAATATTTGTTATCAAAAAAGTAACAAATATTAGGCAGAAATAAACTGCCAGAATTATATTACCTCAATAACTTCCTCCATTTTTTCTTTCATTTTATCTTTTTTTTCTTTGATGTCTTTTAAAATCATCTGCCGACTTTCTGCAAGTTTCTGTTTTTTGTCTTGAAACATTCCTTCCAGGAAATCTTTTCTGCTAATATTCTCCTGGTTTGTATAACTTTTCCTGCTGTCTGTGCTGTACATGTGACTGAATGCAGACTGAAGCACTGTACATAAGCTGCTTGAAGTATGAAACTGTTTGCCATAATTCAAAAGCATTATCCGTGTGTGGTACTGACACATTGGAGCATTACTTTTATATTTCAAAAAGTTTATAACTGTATTTTCTGGTACAAGGAGTGTATAGTACTTAAGACATTTCATATTCATTGGTTTCCAGGTTCTTTTCACTGAATAAAATAAAAATCTGAAATCAACAAATCAATAAAATTAATATAACTGGAACACTGACGTCAAATTATATTTTTAGCACACTAAGATACACAAAAGCAGAGTGTGTGTGTGTGTGTGTAAGAGAGAGAGAGAGAGAGAGAGAGAGAGAGAGAGAGAGAGAGAGAGAGTGTGTGTGTGTGTGTGTGTGTGTGTGTGTGTGTGTGTGTGTGTGTGCGCGCGCGCGCACGCTGTGTGTGCTATGGGGGGGGGGGGGAGAGGGACAGGGAGGGTGGGGGAGAGAGGGAGGCGAGTGAGGAGGGGGGGGGGGGGGTAGATAGGGAGATTTTTGAAGAGATCTCTAGATAATGGTAAAGACAGTTTTTGTGACAGAAAACATATCATCTCCAGCGTTTCACTTACATAAGTTGCTCTTGTTAAACCAAGTAACCTAGTGGAAGGTAGGGTAAAGAAATTTGGATCACAAGCCAATCAACATTAGTGCCTTCAAGGTTTACAACCTTGATAATTAACAACTCATAACCTTTGGGTGACCACATGAAGAATGTATAACCCAGGAGGTAATAAATGCACACCCACATGTGTAGGGGCAAGAGGATCCTTTGGTTCTGGAGAATCTGCACCTTCATGAAAGAATAAGAAATACTTCACCTACTTGGCACCCATCAACTTCAATTCCCACCTGACAACAGAGAAACTGAAACACACATTGGACATTATAAAGAAAAATAATATTCTGATGACAGCACTGCAAGAAATTAGACTCATAGATGAAAATGCAAGGGAATTGCTGGGCTACAGGATTTACTAAGGTAACCAGGTCAGAGAGTGATGAAGAATGTATGTCACCTGGGTACAGGTTGCATTGTCAACAATACAGAGGTAGAATCCACAATCTCCTTCTCATCTCTGAATGGCAGAGTATCTACCATATCATTGAAAGGTATCTTCAAAGCTTATATGATTATCACCTTCTAAGTACCTACCAATGACAGAGGAGGAAGGGATTAGCATTTAACGTTCCGTCGACAACGAGGTCATTAGAGACGGAGCACCGGCTCGGATTATGGAAGGATGGGGAAGGAAATTGGCGGTGCCCTTTCATAGGAACCATCCCGGCATTTGCCTGAAGCGATTTAGATAAATCATAGAAAACCTAAATCTGGATGGCCGGACGCGGGTTTGAACCGTCGTCCTCCCGAATGCGAGTCCACCAATGACAGAAAAGGGAAGGCTACTGAAGTACAAAATCTCTGGAGAGAACTAGAAGAAACAACGGGTAAATTTTCTAAATATCACATAATTGTCTTAGTGGAAGACTTAAATGTTCAGATTAGGAAAGAAAGGAAATTCAAGAAAGTAGTAGGAGAGTATTCAGCCCCAAATGAAGAGCAGTAGGAATGGAAAGTGACTGATAAATCTGTGCAGAAATTGCAACTTGGTCCTTAAATCTAGAGCGTTCAAATACCTTCCCAGGGAACCTAAGACATGGAGATATCATAACACCAAGTTAAGAAAGTTTCAATTGAGTCATGTCCCCATTAGCATGAAAAGTAGAAAAGAAATACTTCACATGAAGGTATTGAGAACTGCCAGCAATAACTCTTAACACTGTCCGCAACTGATAAGAGCAAATTTTATCCCTCTCACAAATTACAGAAGTGTTTCCATATTCAATCCAACCTGATTGCAAGATAACAACAATTTTACCACAGTTAAAAGGTAAAAAGGACTGGCTACAACAAAAGAAGGTCATGATAAAAACAGCAACAGCTGCTATCCCAGAGAACAAGAAGAACAAACACTCATAGTGGACAACAGCGTATGGCAAGATGTTTGAGGACAGAAGGTAAGCTTGGCTGAAATGTATCAGCAATAAGAGCATGGCTAATTATACAAGCTTCCAAACAATCTGAAAAACCACAACCAAGATCATCAGAGGCACCAAGAAATGTTACAAAAAGGACTTCATCTAACAAGTGGTGAAGAACTTCCAGAGGAAGAACAGCAGAGACCTTTACACAGCAATCAAATCATGGTAACTCCATTCTCAAACCAGACAGTTCACCTCCACATAACAGATAAGGAAACGAAATTGAATAATCAGCATAGCACAGGAGCACTAGCAGAACTTTTCAACAAACTTTTCAATTCAGTGTAATCCACAAGAAAACTGCACTTTGTATTTGGGACAGTTACTGACCTGGATAGTCTCCTACCAGCTAAGGTGCACATCCAGGTGATTATTTCTGAACTCAAATCCAACAGAGCATAAGAGGAAGTTCGTATCATCTTGGAACTCTGGGAACTCACGATAAGGAGTCTATCCAGAATATTCATGATGTCATAGCCAAAATTTGGAGACAAAAAGGCTCAGAAATGATTGGACCTCTGTTACATCAAATGTTATTTTACATAAAGTGCATGACATTAAGCAACCTTTCTTAAAGTTCACCTTGTGAGGGTATAGCATCAATTACTCCATTCACATTTATATGTGGAGTAAAGTCAGTGTCTTGTAAGTAAGCAGATTGTTAAAATAATGTGGCATCATTGTTGTAGCGCCTCAGTAAAGTAGCAATTGGGCCTCAACATAGTTACACCACCGCCTCAGTTTCAAGCCAGCTGCTGCCTAAAATAGATGTGCTGTAGCATTTTCCATTAGGGCACATAATTTTATTGTTGTTGTGGCATATTGATTATGTCTAAGATGGAAGAAGAATAGTTACACATAATTCACTGCACATGATTATAGTTCAGCAATAAATAAATGTACAAGTTTTCTGGTAATGAGTTCTGGTCAGTACTAAACTAGACCACTGATTGACATAATCATCTCATCCCGCTGTTGAGTAAAGAATTACAAGCAACCTTATGAGAGACAGAGATCTCTCAAAACTTGGCAATCAGCCTTTGTACCTCAATTATTGCAACAATCTTAGTGTTGACTGTTGCAGCTAACACAATATGATGGGTTCACTGCTGTTGCATTGCAGTGTAAGTTCAAATGCAGCAGGAAGTATTAGAATAGAGCAGTGTTAACTGGTTGTAAAGAAGCATTATTGCCATTGCAAGTAAGAATAAGTAGCATTACAAATTAAAAACAATTAGGCTATTAATAATAGAGAGAATCTTAAAATTGTCTAATGTATAGAAGAAAGCACAGTAGAAATTACATAACAGAAATGGTCAACACGAGTTTTAGTAGGAAGAGAATCCTAAGATGATACAGAAATGTTGGAAAACAACAGAATTAATTGCTTGGATACACCCTCTGCACATTAAAAAATACAAATGTAAACATCATTAAATAAATGTGCAACCAAAGTTGAGCAGAGTGAAAATGATATTAAAAACAATAGAAACAATTAGACTTATTTACTTGAATTGGGATGTTCTCCCAATGCTAGATTGAAAATCCAAGAAACTTAGAAATTAATCAAACAGAAACATAACAAACTGTGGAGGGAATTTAATACCAAGCAAGAAAAACTCTAAAGAGAGGCATAAAAAATCAAAAACATACAGCTGCAACACTGACTACTCCTCTTCTTGCAATTGAAACAGTTGCCTGGAGGCAATGGTTTGAAGATGACAAGGGACTCAAGACCATAATTACCAAGTGGTTTAATTTCCACATGGATGTACATAAAGAATATACAGCCCTTACTTTTTGAATACACCTCACATCTGGTGGCAAACATTCTACTGCTTTTCAAAAACAATTCAGGACTCATTTCTAAGTGTACAGAATGAGAAGAAGAGATCTGATTTTCATACTTGGTATGCATGATGATGATGATGATAAAGACATTTGGTTTGTGGGGTGCTCAACTGTGCAGTTATCAGTCTCAATCTTTTCACACTCCAGTTGCACCACTTTTCCTCAATGATGATGAAATGATAAAGACAACACAAACAACCAGTCCCTGGGTGGAGAAAATCCCTGACCTGGCCGGGAATCAAACCTGGGACTCCGTGATCCAGAGACAGTAATGCTAGCCACTAGACCACAAGCTGTGGGCTTGCGTATGCATAGGACAAGACTTGTGAAGATGAGTACCATGATTTACAAGAAAATTAAAGTTAAAACACATCTGAAGCAGCACTGTCAAAAAAAGTATTGATTGAAAATTTATAGTGGGTAATTAAGTCACCATTACTGATGCCAGTTACGTGTTCAAACCAGGATGGCACAATCAAAGAATTCATCAAGCACTTTTGAGACAGGATCATTTATTTAGATGATTCCATGAAAGAAGAATTAATGAAAATTGTAATACAGTAGCCACCCATTTTGGCTTATGAGAAGTTACCATTACGTTATGCATGATATTGGAGAGATTTTTCTCATGTGTGTTCAGACTGAATTGATAGAGTGGGAAAGGCAGCAGCAAAATCACACTTGCCATGTAACCATAGGATCACAAGTAAAACCTTGTTATGAAAATTTCCATAACTTCAGAGGAAGTTATCTGCGACAAAAAAGGAAAATAATCCCAATTAGGTCACTGGTGTGGGAGTGTCACAATGAGTGAACATCTCCCAGAAATAGATTGTTAAATTAAGTGAGGTTTCAGATGTGAATATATCCAAAATTAATGTGGAAGATGGATCAAACATAATACATAACACAAAGAATGACTTATTTAGAGAACAAAAAACTACTGTGGAAGAAATTTTAATGTCCACAGTGTGACTACTGTTTTGCTTCTTCACAGTAAATCTGGAGTTAATGTAATTAAAAACAAAACAATGGCATGAATAGCTGAAACATAAATATGATTTACCTGTGTTTCCACCATGCAATATACATATTACAAGGATGATCAGAAATAAAAGAAAACCAGTTCAGTGTGAAGTAATATATTAAAAGTTCACAATACAGCATCTTGAGTATGAGCAAGGAGTCTTGATAATATTGCCTCCGACAATCAGTTAAATATTAAGCATAGATCGGTTGATGGGGAACTAAGTCTAGTTAGACTTTGCTGATAGCACGACTGTGACAGGAGAAACAAAAGAAAGAAGAGTCAAATTTAAAGGGTACCTAGGAAAGGATGATCACCATAATTTGTGCAGTGGTTTAATGATGCTGTGTATGATGAGAGAAGGAAAAGCTGGAAGTCCATAAGATGCGGACCAACACGCTGACCTCATGAGAAGTTACAAGGGTTGTTCAATAAGTACTGTAAAACTTTTTTTCTCAAAGCAGGATGGTCTTTTTCATGATTTAAATACATGATATGGTTCCCTAATACTTTTGTTGTAAAAATATATTTTTCATTGTAATCTCCATTCTATTCTACAGCCTTACACCACCTTAATGTGAGATCTTGCTGCATCAACAACTTCCTCATCATTGCTGTAATGTTTTGCATGGAGTCAATCCTTTAGTGGGCCAAAGAGATGGAAGTCAGAAGCTGCCACACCTGAGCTGTGGGGAGATGAAGAAGAACAATCCAAAAAATTTTTGTGATCTCCATTTGGGAGTGCAGACTTGTCTGTGGCCTTGTATTACTGTGGAGAAGGAGAAGCTTGTTCGCATTTTTGTGTCTCACAGAAAAATATTTTTAATTTGTATAGTCTCATTGAGGGAAAAGTGATAAGAATCAATGTTCTCTCTGTTGTATACTTCTAAGACACATTTTTCATAAACATATAACAGTAAACTAACATGCAAGCTGCAGCTCTGTAATATGCTCCACCATGTCCCCTCCCTTCTTCAAAGCGTTTTTTTGTTTTTTGTTTTTTTTTCCCAGTGCAATATTCCTTACATTGTTATTCATTTACATATCAATGAGGAAGCTTTCAAACATTAGTGTTGTGTGTGTGTTGTGGTGGTCTTCAGTCCTGAGACTGGTTTGATGCAGCTCTCCATGCTACTCTATCCTGTGCAAGCTTTTTCATCTCCAAGTACCTACTGCAACCTACATCCTTCTGAATCTGCTTAGTGTATTCATCTCTTGGTCTCCCTCTACGATTTTTACCCTCCACGCTGCCCTCCAATACTAAATTGCTGATCCCTTGATGCCTCAGAACATGTCCTACCAACTGATCCCTTCTTCTGGTCAAGTTGTGCCACAAACTTCTCTTCTCCCCAATCCTATTCAATACTTCCTCATTAGTTATGTGATCTACCCATCTAATTTTCAGCATTCTTCTGTAGCACCACATTTCGAAAGCTTCTATTCTCTTCTTGTCCAAACTATTTATCGTCCATGTTTCACTTCCATACATGGCTACACTCCATACGAATACTTTCAGAAATGACTTCCTGACACTTAAATCAATACAGGATGTTAACAAATTTCTCTTCTTCAGAAACGCTTTCCTTGCCATTGCCAGCCTACATTTTATATCCTCTCTACTTCGACCATCATCAGTTATTTTGCTCCCGAAATAGCAAAACTCCTTTACTACTTTAAGTGCCTCATTTCCTACTCTAATGCCCTCAGCATCACCCGACTTAATTAGACTACATTCCATTATCCTTGTTTTGCTTTTGTTGATGTTCATCTTATATCCTCCTTTCAAGACACTGTCCATTCCATTCAACTGCTCTTCCAAGTCCTTTGCTGTCTCTGACAGAATTACAATGTCATCAGCAAACCTCAAAGTTTTTATTTCTTCTCCATGGATTTTAATACCTACTCCGAATTTTTCTTTTGTTTCCTTTACTGCTTGCTCAATATACAGATTGAACAACATCGGGGAGAGGCTACAACCCTGTCTTACTCCCTTCCCAACCACTGCTTCCCTTTCATGCCCCTCGACTCTTATAACTGCCATCTGGTTTCTGTACAAATTGTAAAGAGCCTTTCGCTCCCTGTATTTTACCCCTGCCACCTTTAGAATTTGAAAGAGAGTATTCCAGTCAACATTGTCAAAAGCTTTCTCTAAGTCTACAAATGCTAGAAACGTAGGTTTGCCTTTCCTTAATCTTTCTTCTAAGATAAGTCGTAAGGTCAGTATTGCCTCACGTGTTCCAGTGTTTCTACGGAATCCAAACTGATCTTCCCCGAGGTTGGCTTCTACTAGTTTTTCCATTCGTCTGTAAAGAATTCGTGTTAGTATTTTGCAGCTGTGACTTATTAAGCTGATAGTTCGGTAATTTTCACATCTGTCAACACCTGCTTTCTTTGGGATTGGAATTATTATATTCTTCTTGAAGTCTGAGGGTATTTTGCCTGTTTCATACATCTTGCTCACCAGATGGTAGAGTTTTGTCAGGACTGGCTCTCCCACGGCCGTCAGTAGTTCCAATGGAATATTGTCTACTCCGGGGGCCTTGTTTCGACTCAGGTCTTTCAGTGCTCTGTCAAACTCTTCACGCAGTATCATATCTCCCATTTCATCTTCATCTACATCCTCTTCCATTTCCATAATATTGTCCTCAAGTACATCGCCCTTGTATAGACCCTCTATATACTCCTTCCACCTTTCTGCTTTCCCTTCTTTGCTTAGAACTGGGTTTCCATCTGAGCTCTTGATATTCATACAAGTCGTTCTCTTATCTCCAAAGGTCTACATTAGTGTTACTAATTCTTATTGGCAGAACACTGAGAAAATGCAACAGGTGTAGTAAAGAAACTGCCTACACTTTGCTTATACGTCCTCTTTGAGTACTGCCGAATGGTGTCGGATCCAAATCAGACTGGATCGATGGAGGACATCAAAAACATTCAAAGAGCAGCAGCTCATTTGGTACTATAATGAAATAGGGGGAAAGCACCACAGACATGATACATGATTTGAGTTGGTAATCGTTAAAATAAAGCCATTTTTCACTGTGGCAGGATATTCTCACAAAATTTCAATCATCAACTTTCTCTTCAGAGTGTGAAAATATTTTGTTGGCATCCACCAACACAAGGAGGAATGGTCATCGTAATAACATAAGAGAAATAAGAGATTGCACAGAACAATTTAAGGGTTCATTTTTTCCATGCACTGTTCGAGAGCAGAACGATAAGGAAACAGCTTGAAGGTGGTTCGATGAACCCTCTGCCAGATGCTTACTTGTGAATTGCAGGTAATCATGTAATTGTAGATCACACAGGTTTCCTTTGCCTTGTTCCATTGACA
The DNA here is from genome assembly GCF_023864345.2 of Schistocerca serialis cubense. Taxonomy (NCBI): domain Eukaryota; kingdom Metazoa; phylum Arthropoda; class Insecta; order Orthoptera; family Acrididae; genus Schistocerca; species Schistocerca serialis. The sequence continues at coordinate 388,979,528 of NC_064638.1, forward strand.
ACAGATGCTTCTCCCAGTGACTTGTCATACTTTTAACCATGACTCACATCAACATAAGTCACTGAGTTGTTCACAAGCTAGCCTGGCATGGCCTTAGCTCTTTACACTGTAGCTTCACCAAGCCTCAATGGCATCCAGTGGCACCAACAATGCCAACAGGCAGTGTGCCAATCTTAGTAGAGAGTGCTGTAGTCTGGGCACCTGTTTCTTACGCCGTATCACATACCCACTCAGTTCCACACTGGTATCCCCCTGCTGTAGAGTATTTAGGCCACTACCAGATCACACTGTAGACCACTACCACTCTGGACTTCACGCCCCCCTCACCAGCACCCCATCGATTGGAGTCATCACCATCACTATGAGCACCTGTCACCAATGCTGTGCAGGACTACCAACTGCTGCTCCCGAGTCACACACCTCGCCACACATCACCCCAACGGCAGACGACATTGTATAGCCATCACCTGTTACAACCAGTGATGGTCGACATCTCAGAAGCATCATCATTCCCACTGGCAGCTATCGTCATCTAGTTATCATCTCTGAACCTTCCAATGCCCAATGTCTTGGAAGCATCATTGTCCCACTGGCAATTATCATCATTGAGCCATTGCCTTTGACATCCACTAATGCCCGACATCCCAGAAGCATCGCCATTCCACCAGAGCTATAGTCATCAAGCCACTGCCTCTGATATCCAGCAGCATGTGACATCCCAGAAGTGTTGTCATCCTAAGGCAGCTACCATCATCAACCTGCTCTTCTGACACCCGCCGATGCCTAACATAACGGAAGCCCGTCATCCTCTAAGGTACACTTTGTGTGCCAAGATGTATCCTACAGTCAATCATCCTTGGCCCCTTCTGCTCTGCTGACTACAATTAGCAATGTCTAGGAGTGACATTTCAGTTTGTATTTAAGTTGTGTGGACATTCATCCATAGACAATGTATCTGAGTTCAGTTTATTATATCTATAATAAACAGTTGTTATGGTACTTGCACATTTCACTGGTAGTCTGTAGCCTCCCACAGCCATGGACACGAAATCCACCAAGAGAAATTCCGTGATTGTTCTTTGCTTGAAACACACCTCCATTGCAGATACCATTCTGAAGGCTGTTTATAGTGCTGCCATCCAATGGGAGTTACCAGAAATGTAAGGGATGATGTGGGAATGTTCCAGGACGTCACAAACAAAATTACAATTTTTTAAAATAAAACTTGCCAAGAAAAAAAGTGTTACTTTACTTACTCAATGCCCCTCATATATTATGATAGATGTTAGTAATACCATACAAGGGAATGTCAACAAACTATGTAGCCTTACAAAAGATTGGAAACAGAGACTGGCAGCACTACTGACAAAGTACTCCACAGTAAAACCAAGGCACATGGAGGACAACTACTGCAAAATCCAAGTACAGAAAAATTAACGTGTCAAAAGCAAACCATGTCCAGATCCACTGGCAACTGCTGTTGACACTGGGATTAAAAAACCATTGTCTGAGGACATCACTGAAACAACTGATAGCTGCTATAACAACCCATTACACACAGTATGCAAGGATTTTGGCAGTTTTCGCTTGGTAGTAGACATGAGAGTGATAACTATGATTACTATACCACACAGAGACAAATAATTGTTACAAAATTTACTGGCAGATTAAAACTGTGTGCCATCCTGGAATTTGAACTCGAATCTTGTCTTTTGCAGCAATGTTCTCACTGCAAGAGGTAGCCAGGCACAGTTCATGACCTTCCTCACAGCTTTACTAGCACCTCTGTTGTGCTCACTAAACTTTGCAGAAGTTCTCTTGTGTAACTTGTGGGTATCCTGAAAGAAAAGATACTGTGGAGAAATGGCTTGACACAGCCTATGAATTGTTTCCAAAATCAATATTTCACTCTACAGCAAAGTGGGCGTTGTTTTGAAACTTCAATGCAGACTAAGACTCTGTGCCAGATCAAACTCAAACCTGATAACCTGACTTTTGTAGGCAATGTACTTACTGACTGAGCTATCCGGTCATGATTCACGACCAGGCCCTACAGCTTTACTTCTAATTTCTGAACTTTGCAGAAGTTCACCCGCAACACTGTGGGATGTTTGGAAAGAAGAATGGTGCTGGCAGAAATAAAGCCACATGGGCAGGTCATGAATTGTGCCAGGGATAGCATTGCCCACAAAATGAAAAGTTACAAGTTTGAGACCAGGTCAGACACGCAATTTTAATCTGCCAGGACATTTCAAAACAGTGTAGAGCAAAAGTGCTGTAAAAATTTAAGGATGTCAAGCTTCACACAAACATGGAGTTCAACAGTTGTTCCTGGTAGCTTGATTTAGTAGTACAGTCACAAATAAATGGCATTCCTGTAATAAGGATTAAATTATCAGTTCTGCATAATGATGTTCAGATTAAACATCTCTCTATCCATAACCGTAAGGGTGTTACCCAAAGCGCCAAGACAAGATTTACTCAAAAAGATGGTTCTGTATATGGGCCAAATTCTTGCAGCAACAAATGTGAGGATACTATTTGGAAAGTCCTATAGGTTGGAGTGATAATTCTTTTGGAAAATCAGTTTTCACAGAAAAGCAAATTATATTTCTTATCCACATCATTTCACACAGTTGCATTAAACTAGAACCATGCACTTAAAGTTTCCTTGTGAGTTGTAGTAAATTTGTTGTGGTGTAGTTACTCAAAAAATGTATATTATTTTTCAGCATTATGAGCAGGAGGAACAACTCAAACAGTCAGAACAAAGTTGCGTCAAAGTTCAAACACAGGACCACTGCAGTCACCACCACTCACTAACAGCACAGGAGAGAAAACTGTAATGTCACTAAATGAAAATCATTTTCCATTGGAGATCTGAGAAATTCAGGTACCGTATACTAGGATTTCATGAAGTCGTCAGGACAGCTATCATTTTAATGCAATTCATATAACACCCTCATAGGATAATCTTTAATGTTGCAACATACAGCTTTGAAATTGAACACAAATCATGGAGGAATAACACATATGTGGTTGCTTTTACACATATGCCTTAAACATTAAGGATGAAATTGATGGAAGGAGTCAATTGTAAAAACCATGTTCGGAAACTACTTTGTAACATCTAGCATGAACAAGATGCAGATCCTATCATCAGCATGATTAAGTAGAAATACAAAGTTGGCAATTAAATAGAAATCTGCCTGTACTATGTGAAGTAGGTGAAAATATTGGATAAGCGCATAAACCTAGTTTCTGATCATTGGGAAACATGCATCCCAGGGTCTACAACTGATGAATTAGTGAAATACAAAACACTTAAAGTACATTAAAATGTTTGGTCAAACAACAGCCTGCATCTTTAATGATATAGTCAGAAGTGTGAGGAACATTCTTAGAAGATTTGATTACTGCCATAGACTACAAATTCTATGGTACAACACAAGAGGTTAATATGCAAGATCATTCCACAGAAATTAGGTGAAATAGTATAAACAGATTTGCATGAAATGTTACCAAGAGCAAAATGTGACTTCACACAAATCGTGCTCCTAATGCAAACACCACAAAAATTTGTCCATTTGTGCCCACTCTATAAAGCAAATAGCAATATAATGATTAAGAAACTACAAGATGATTTCTTCCCATTGTCATGCATCTTAAATGTATCCTTACTGATAATGGCTCACAATTCTGGTCAAAAATAAGAAGACAGTTCCTAGAAAAGTAAATATTTGGCCAACATTAATCTCAAATTTATTGACCAACTTCAAACAAAATAGAGAGGTTAATGTACAAGCTCGGACAGCCATTTAGAGCCTATTGCATAAATAATCATAAAGCATGCTCATAAAAGCTGAATGACTTCAAACAGATTAGGCATAGCTTACACCATGACAGTAACACCATGCCACCAGCAGTGCATTTTGAGCAATATATCAGTTTTCCTAATGACAATTAACTGTCTGTAGAACAACACATCAAGATGGCGTCAGAAATGATTAGCCGCAAACAAAAGCACTAAACGGAAGAAAGCACAAAGCACACTAATAAAGCCTATTGTGCACAATGATGATGATTGGATTCTAGTAAAACCACTTGTAAATCTTCAAGCATTAAGTAAGATATGCCAAATTTTAACAGAATTATGTTGGAGCATTTAAGATCAGATGCATTGTGCACCCAGTTTTGATAGATGCCGTGTATACAAAACCTGGAAAATCGTGGCCGACAACACACAAAAAACATAAAATAATACCATCTTGCTGAACAAAGGGAAGCAATGATAACTAGAAAAAGGGAGAGGAAATGCAAAATTATGAATGAGCGAAATTACATGTGTTTCTTGGTTTGACTAAGTCAACATGAACTGCTCCAGTGAGTAAATGACATTTAAGGTTTAGGTTTCATTACTTTAAATGTAAAAACTGTGTATCTACTCTCTATCAATGAGAGCACTGTGAATATTTATGCACTAAGTATGGATTTGTGTATATTCTAAACAATGGATAAGCAGAGGAAAATGAACATCATCAAACACTTGCAAATTTAAAATACTGTATTTACTGCCAAGACTGTGTATGTTTGTTTCATGTTATGATGTGCTGCAAAGTGGGATGACTTTGAGTGCAGTGACCTGATGGCAAATGAGCCACATGAGCAACTATTGTTAAAATACTGCCACAACTTCCAACAATGTTCCAAATGTTCTGAGCCAGCCGATCATGTGAATATTCATTCTGGAAACCAAGTTTGCTGCAATGCAAATATAGGCTTCTTCCATGATTTTGTTAATGAATGTGGGCATTTTGTGAGTACTGATTTACAATTTGAGAGTGACGCTTTTATTAAAACTATGATGGACATTAACTATTACAATGTACCTTACACTCAGATTAATAGGTGAGCAGAGTTTTCTTTTATAATTTTATGAAATTTGCATTATTTTCCACACTTGTAGGAATTAATAGGTCAAAATATACAAGTTTCTTTCAGGATGAATAGTAAATATTTTAAAAGGTGGTAATTTGAATTAAAAATTCCATATGAGATGTGTTCCATATTTCTTGACTACAGAGATAAGTTTTCATTTCAACAACTGTTAACTCCAATTGCTATGGGTTTCTTTATCGACTGTCATTTTTGTTATGAAATTGTGCTCGATTTTAAATAATTGAATTTTTCTGCTGTATCATTTAAGATGCCACATGTATTTAACAAACTCTGAGTATACCAGTAGTGTATTTGTGTATGAGTTTTGTAATGGAAATGCTGCTGCTGGTTGTAGAGAATACAGTTCCTAAGCACAGAATACCAGATCCAAGTATTTATTCATATTTTCACTAAACTGCATGAGATTGATGCCGTGCCCCATCTGAACATTCAAACAAAATATCTGGATAAAGTATAATACATTATTCAGCAGGCAGAACATAGTCCTTCAGCAAGCACAAGCATGATTTCTACATGTATCACTGTTTCACATACAGGAATATGGTGGACATTATATATACATGGCCTCTACACTTATCATTTACAGAAGATTCAACACCTTCACGAAGGAGATGAAGGTAGGTGGTGGAATTTTGTCAATGGCTAATTGCAAATCATTGACTAACCTCATTAATATTGCTTACTGATGAGACCATTTTCACTCATGATAGTATCAGTAAAACTTGTAACCCACATCGGTAGTCCATCCCCTCGTTGAGACACATTTTCAAAAACACTTCTATATCTACATATATACTCTGCAAACCATCGTGAAGTGCACGGCAGATGGTATGCCCCTTTTATCAGTTGTTAGGGTTTCTTCCCATTCCATACACACATGGAGCACGCGAGAATAACTGTTTGAATACCTCTATGCTTGTAATTAATTTAGTCTTATCCTCACAATCCCTATGTGAGTGATATGTAAGGGGTTTTAGTACATTCCTAGAGTAATCATTTAAAGTCAGCTCTTGACACTCTTTTAATAGACTTTATCGGGATAGTTTACATCTATCTTCATGTCTGCCAGTTCAGTTTCTTCAGTATCTCTGTGACAATCTCCCACAGATCAAACAAACTTGTTTCCATTCGTGCTGCCCTTGTCTGTATGCGTTCAATATCCACTGTTAGCTCTATTTGGTATGGGTCCAACATACTTGAGCAATATTCTAGAAATGGTCGCACAAGTGATTTGTAAGCGATCTCTTTTGTAGGCTGATTGCAGTTCCCCAGTATTCTACCAACAAACCTACCTTACCTACAACTGAGCCCATGCAATCATTCCATTTCATATCCCTTCAAAGTGTTACACTCAGGTATTTGTATGAGTTGGCCAGTTTCAAGTGTCTCATTGATATTATAGTCATAGAATACCACATTTTTTCTTTTTTTTGAAGGGTACAATTTTACATTTGTGAACATTTAAAGCAAGTTGCTAATTTTTGCACCACTTTGAAATATTATCAAGATCTGACTGAATATTTAGGCATGGTTGTAATAGAGGGAAACATTCCACGTAGGAAATATATATCTAAAAACAAAGATGATGTGACTTACCAAATGAAAGTGCTGGCAGGTCGACAGACACACAAACATGGATATGTGTGTGTGTGTGCGAGTGTATACCCGTCCTTTTTTCCCCCTAAGGTAAGTCTTTCCTCTCCCTTAAAACCCACATCCTTTCGTCTTTCCCTCTCCTTCCCTCTTTCCTGACGAGGCAACAGTTTGTTGCGAAAGCTTGAATTTTGTGTGCATGTTTGTGTTTGTTTGTGTGTCTGTCGACCTGCCAGCACTTTCATTTGGTAAGTCACATCATCTTTGTTTTTAGATATGAATATTTAGACAGCTTCTTTCAGACAGTACTGTGTTATGGATAATGACATCATCTGCAAAAAGTCTGATTTTACTATTAATATTGCCTGCAAAGTCATTAATATTCAACGTGTACAGCAAGTGTCCCAACATACTTCCCTGGGGCACACCTGAAGTTACTTTTACATTTAACGATGACATTGTGTCCTCCCTACCAAAAAGTCCTCAATCCAATCACAAATTTCACTTGATACCTCATACGATCATACCTTTGACAATAAGCATAAGTGTGTTACTGAGTCAAATGCTTTTCAGAAATCAAGAAATACTGCATCTGTCTGACTGTCTTGATCCAAATCTTTCAGTATGTCATGTGAGAAAAGTGCGAGTTGGGTTTCACACAATCAGTGTTTTCAGAATCTGTGATGGTTGGCATGGAGCAGGTTATTCTGTTCAAGATACCTCATTCTCTGTAAATATGTGGTGTAGTATGTTAGACAAACACTTGACCAAGCCTTTTGTGTTACTGCATCATCTTACAGGGACCCTGTACCTAGAGTTTCTTGGAAACAAGCTTACAGCAGGTTTGAAAGAGGTTCCTTTGGCTACAAGAAAGCATATGGTCTTCCAGAATGAAGGGGCGTTGCACATTTCAGTCATTAGATGAAACATCATCTAAATCTAACACTCCCCGGAGGATGACTCAGCAGAAATGATCATGTTTCTTGGTCACCTAGGCCCCTGGACCCTACCACTTTAGATTTTTGTTTGTAGGGATGTTTGAAAGGCGAAGGCTGCAAAAAAAAATTACACACAAGAGACAAATTTATCGTTCAGATAATGAATAGTGTTGCCCTCAAAAAGGAATCCTAAGTTGACCTCAGAAGAGCTATGTGTGGTGTTGCCAAAATAATTTGAAAGTGCGCTGAAGTCAGAGGTGAAATTTATGAAAATCAGCTTTAAACTTGTGATTTGCCTTTGCTTAACACCTTCTCTGAGCATTCGTTTTGATTGCATTCTAACATTTGTAGCTTTGTAACTAATAAAAATTGGACACACATTATATAGAATAGTTTATTCAAATTAGTCTGTACTATGACATTATAAAATATTCAGTGTTCCATCTAAAACACCCTGTGTTTGTTAAGATGATGAAGAAAAGCTCACAAAAGTTTTACTCATTATGAAAATCTCTGTGACAGAAGGACTACCATTCTTTGACTATTTTTACACATTTAAATCTGGGATTTAAACCTCTCTTCCAAGTCACCTAGATAAGCAGTGCTTGATTTGTGACAGTACACATCAGTAATCTGTATAGTAGCACTGAATAAAAAGAAAAAAAGGAAACAGATTTTGAGATGTTTTATTTGCACTTTTAAGATTTTTTTCAAGCCAATGCAAACAATGTTGTAGTAATCCTTGTTGTGGCAAAATAATTATGTTTGCTAACTGGTCTGCATGGAGAATTGTTAAGCATAATTAATAGCAAAAAATCAAACAACAACACAAATGAAAGAGTTTTCTGCCAACACGTGTTCACTAGTACTGAAGAAGACTCATGACTGGATTCCTCATCTAAGCTATCACTGATAACATCACATCCTACTGCTGGAACTACAAGCATCCTGTGAGGTGAAGATCTTTCACAGATCCCTTCTCTCAGAAGGCATCTCTGCATTCATAAGGTGCATCATCATAGAACATAACCTTCATTTCCTGTTTCCATCCTTTACACATTAAATAATCCCATCCCTCAAACCTTAGTCTCCACAAATGATGCCGAATCTCTCAACATGTTCACCAACGTTATAAGAATTGCCTTCATTTCTTACATCGCTTCATTAAATATCCAGAAATGAACCCCTTAAACCACAAATCTACAACCAGGGGTCTTAAAATATTTCACTCCTGATCCTGACTCACTTGTCAGCATATTTCTCACAGTCATCACCACCTTTATCAATCATTTCACATACACTGCAGGGTAAGTCCCTTCCTCCAGGCAATGTGGCTTTCATTTGCTCCTGCAGCTGTCCAAATTCAGCTGACCTAGATACAAAAACCAATGAACTGGTTCTGTGACTTTCTTCTTCTTTTCATTTTGGCCATCTGGTACCACATCAATATGTATCAGTGAAGTATCTTCTGGTCTTTCTCATTGTCCAGTATTTTTCATTCCCATACTTTGCAAATTCTTCATTCTTCTGTCCATGACGATTTTGTTCTGGAAATAGTTATGTCCTCGAAATGCACGAAAGCCTGAAATTTTTTATTTAAAAATCACCCTATGGCATATCTCCAGTTCCTGTATTCCCATTTCTTCCATAACCCTTTGTACCTCTTGGATCCAGCTTACTTTTCTTCTCTTGTTCATCAGAAACTGTGATAACCTCCCCTGCTCAATTCTGAGGGTGTGCCTGAAGAACAAGCTCCTTCTCTTCCTGATGATGTCTAAGATTCTTCCTATCTTTTATACATTTATATAACTTTATTGTTAGTTTGTGCTGTTTTCTTTTCAGGGTGATGATTATAAGTTATTGTAGCTGATTTTCAGGCCTGTTTTCTATCTACACAGTAGAGCCAAAGAAACTGATACACCTGCCTAATATTGCATACAGCCCCCGCGACTACACAGAAGTGCCACAACACGACGTGGCATGGACTCGACTAATGTCTGAAGTAGTGCTGGAGGGAACTCACACCATGAATCCTGCAGGGCTGTCCATAAATCCGTAAGAGTACAAGGGGATGGAGATCTCTTCTGAAGAGCACATTGCAGAGCATCCCAGATATGCTCAATAATGTCCATGTTTGGAGAGTTTGGTAGTGGCCAACAGAAGTGTTTAAACTCAGAAGAGTGTTCCTGGAGCCACTCTGTAGCAATTATAGATGTATGGGGTTTCGCATTGTCCTGCTGGAATTGCCCAAGTCCGTCGGAATGCACATTGGACATGAATGGATGCAAGTGATCAGACATAATGTTTACATATGTGTCACCTGTCAAAGTCATGTGTAGACGTATCGGGGATCCCATATCACTCCAAATGCCCCACACCATTAGATGGCCCCCACGAGCTTGAAAAGTCCCCTCCTGACATGCAGGGTCCATGGATTCATGAGGTTGTTTGCATACTTGTACATGTCCATCTGCTCCATACAATTTGAAATGGGACTCGTCTGACCAGGCTACATGTTTCCAGTCATCAACAGTCCAATATCGGTGTTGACGGGCCCAGGCAAAGCATAAAGCTTTATGTCATGCAGTCATCAAGGGTACACGAGTGGGTCTTCGGCTAAAAAGCCCATATTGATGATGTTTCATTGAATGGTTCACATGCTAACACTTGTTGATGGCCAGCATTGAAATCTGCAGCAATTTGTTGAAGGCTTACACTTCTGTCACATTGAACGATTCTCTTCAGTTGTCGTTGTTCCCATTTTTGCAGGATCTTTTTCCGGCCACAGCAATGTCAGAGATTTGATTTTTTACCAGATTCCTGATATTCATGGTACACTCGTGAAATGGTCATACAGGAAAATCCGCACTTCATCGCTACCTCAGAGAGACTGTGTTCCATTCCTCATGTGTCGACTATAACACCATGTTTCAAACTCACTTAAATCTTGATAAACTGCCACTGTAACAGCAGTAACCAATCTTACAACTTCGCCAGACACTTGTCTTATATAGGCATTGCCCACTGTAGTGCCATGTTCTGCCTGTTTATACATCTCCGTATTTGAATACGCATGCCTATACCAGTTTCTTTGGCACTTCAGTGTACACGTGCTGAGTTCTTCCAGTCATTGTGGAGCTTAAATTGTACTTGAAGTAAACAGTACATCATCAGCAAAATCATGATGGTTACAGTACAATGCAGTAACATGCAATCATCCTACTTTTCCCACTTTTCTGATTTTCCCATTTTTCTTGTGAAGTTTAATGGAAGCTGTAGTACAGTGTATTTTCTGTATACTAACAGGTTGTAGCACTGCCTATTCTTTATCAAGCTCTGTTAGTATATATAATGTTGAAATTGAGTCAAAAGCTTTTTTAAAATCTGTGAATCACAAGGAAAGCGGCAATTCATACTCATCGCTCCATTGTAGAATTTCATTCTTGACCTGCAAACAATCCATTTTACTATATCCACCATTAAAGGTTGCTATGTTTCTTTGGTTGATTAAAATCCACTGTTTTTTTCTCTCTCTGTGTGGTGGAGAATAATTGTAGAGAGAGAGAGAGAGAGAGAGAGAGAGAGAGAGAGAGAGAGAGAGTGTGTGTGTGTGTGTGTGTGTGTGTGTGTGCGTGTGTGTGTGTGTGTGGAGCTTACTACTGCTAGAAGATAATGTTGTCAGCACGCTTACACATATTAAAAGAAAGGAATGTTGATAAATTTATGAAAATGTTAATATACATGCTAAGGCAACGAAGAAATACTGAAAGGTGCTGTACAGGAGATTAAAACACAAGTAGAATGACAGAGGAGCTAAAATAAATGTAACTGGCTGACTGCTTATAAAAACCACGGATGTGCCAGTCACTCTGTTGACACATTAAAACCATCACCCTAAAATCTTGGGAAAATGTCGACAATTCACAAAACTTTAAAACTCTAACCACATACATCTGTACATTACCTAAAATAGAGGGCAGATCTGTCGGCAAATTTTCTGCGACCCACTGGTCAGAAAATAAAACACAATCCATTAAAATATAGTGTATAGTGATCTGGATGCCACAAGGACCACACAGGTAGGAGGGGGGGGGGGGGGTGTCCTCTCACTGGAGTAAGGAGTTTTGTGTCATTGGTCTGTGGTCTATGCGAAGACAAATAAGGAGGATCTCAACCCATCAATGTGGCTGGAAGCAAGTATCCTGCAGGCACATTGTGGGCTTTACTATATGGAGCTTATTGTCTGTCACTCCAAGCCACCCACCTCCCATCAATGCAAAACTCTAAAACTCTGGAACTCAACAGTGAGGCTACAGCATGCAGGGGAAGAGCATACTGAAATAACTGAGGATCACAACACATCTCCTTGGCTGCTAGATCCACCCTTTCGTTCCCCACAATCCCCATGTGCCTTTATACCCAGTACAAAAACATCTCCTTCCCCAGTCATTGTAGTTGGAGGGGGATAGTCTGCATATGCTGGATTACTTTATCTGCTGGGTACAAACATTGTAGAGTGTGAAGGGCACTCAGAGGATCAAAACAGACAACAAATTTAGCACTGGAAGAATGTCTCATCTGCTCCAGTGCCCGCAAGATCACATATAATTCTGTTTCGCAGACAGTAAAGTCTTGAGGCAGTCAGACTTTGAGGAAACAGTCCGGGAAAACAACAGAGCAACCAACAGAGTCCCCCAGTTTAGACCCATTCGTAAAAAAAGCTACATAGTTGTGGTGCTAATATAAAATATCAGAAAATATTGCAGTAAAAACAGAAGCATGAGCACCATCTCTCCAGTACTGCACTAAATCTAAAATGACTCTGGGCTTCTGCAGTAACCAGGGTGGCTGACAGTTAAAACCCTGGATTTGAGGTAGGACTTGCTCCACTCCAAGTGACTCCAGCACATGCTGGACATGCTGCATGCAAGGCAGATAAATTAAAAATAAGATGAGAATGATGAAAATGAACACACACACATTTATCTGCAGAAAACTGAAAATCGGTTTTCACAGCCCACTCCTCCACTGTTGCAGCACTGAAGGAGGAACAGAAAACAGCAAAATCGTCTACAAATAAGGAGCACTGTACATGACTCTTTACTGTAGACGTGGTACTGTTTATGGCTATAGCAAAGAGGGTAACACTTAAAACACTGCCCTGAGAGACACTATTCTCTTGCTCAAAATGATCTGACAGCATGTCATGAACATGGGTCCTAAAAAGCCGCTGAGACAGAAATGATCCTGTGAAGATGGGGAGATTGCCACGAAAGCCCCATTGATGCAGATATGCGAGAATACTGTGTCTCCAAGTAATATCTTACGCCTTACTGATATCAAAGAATATACCGATACAGTGATGTTTACATATGAAAGCCTGCTGAATAGCCGCCTCCAGTAGGATCAGGTTGTCGACAGTGGAGCGAAATTTCTGGAATCCACACTGACAGCAGCAAAGGAGTTTCCTGGTCTCTAACGACCAGATCAGACAACGGTTAATCATTTCGCTCCAGGGTCTTTCCTATACAGCTTAAGGCAATACTCCGATAACTGCTGGGACATGCGCAGTCCTTTCCTGGTTTGAGGAGGAGTATCAAAAATGCCTGTCTCCACAAGTGGGGGAAGTTATCTGTCTGCTGTATAAGATTAAAACATTCGATGAGGATTTCCTTTGATGCTGCTGGCAAATTTTGAAGCACGCAGTACTGGATTTGGTTGTGACCAGGTGCAGTATCATGAGTCTCAGACAGCACCAATTCCAGCTCCCACATGGACAAAGGGTAGATGTAAGTCTCAGAACTGTCCCTCCCCTCCCTACAGTCACACAATAGTGACGAAATGCCAGGTCCTGGCTGACACTGGCAGTAGTTTGTGAAAAATACTCTGCCAGCACCTGAGTGATGTCTCCAGGTGTTTGGAGATACCCTTGTTTCAGCACTGCTGCTATTGATAAATGACTGTGTTTACCAGAATTTCTCCTGATGGGTTCCCATAGTTAGAATAATTTTACTGAATGCTGGTAAATACAGAATGGGAATTGATAGGCCCATAGATTTTTATATCTTTCTTGTTTCATACCTTGCAATAAAAAGGACAATTGTGAGAATAAACTTCTTTTGTAAATATAATCTAAATAATTCAATAAGTCCTTTGCTTATTATTTTTTCTCTAGCTCCAATTATTTCTACTGAAATGTCATCACTGCATAGTGTATTTCCTGTCTTCATACCTCACCTAGCATTATTGTATTGTAAATTTGAAATTTTGTTGATTATGTCTGCAGTGTTTAAGTATTCATTTTGCTGTTTATTTGGTGATTTTAAACCTGTTTGTGACAGGTTTACTGCTAAATTTAACCATTTAACTGTACTAGAGACTGCTATATAATTTGTGTGAAGCTGAATGCTTATTAATTTTATTTCTTTTCTTTATTTATGACTCGACAATTTTGATTTTAGTGCCTGAAGCATATCAAGTTATTGCTAAAATGGAAAAACAACATCAAGTTAATGTATGCAGTTTTGGAAATACTGATTCCCCATGCCATTTAAGCCCTAAAAGGACTAAAAGCTGTAAAGGAACTTTCCTTAGAAGAACAAGAATTACTTAGTAGATAGAGTAGTTTACACACTACTGAAAATGCTCAACTACGCTTCCATCATGAAGCTTTACTCCTATAAAGATTTGAATTTTTGCAAAGATCATGCTGTAAGCCATTTGGTAAGAAAAACCATACCGCATGAAAAAGTCTGCGCTCAATCAACATAGACACAGCTGACCTACTAAAAAGGATAACCGTGTCTGATATTAAACCAGGCCAAAAAAAGTGCCCTTCATGTAGAGAAGATTTTGATAAACTAAAATATTCACAAATGGAAGTTACACCCCAGTCAGATGAAGGTGATGATAGTAATGTTGCTCACAATTTGAATACAAGCTTAACAGCTGTTGGAATATCACCATTAACATTTCAACGAATTGGTGCATGGAACACAAAAGGATATGCAAAGTGCAAAATACAAGTTGAAGGTGAAATTATTAAGAAAATTTCAGAAGTGGGAGGAATTGATCCCAGTGAACTGGAGCAACCATCCGCAAGCAAGCAATGCTTGACTTGTTCAGATTACAGGCAGCTAATCCAAAAATTGAAAGCCAAATTACATATATCAAATCACAATGAGAAAATTCAAATTTTGACCTTAGTTCCCCAAAGCTAGTCTATCAAAAAGACTACGGAAGAATTTTGTGTTTCAGAAAGAATGGAAAGAAAGGCTAGAAAGTTAAAAGCTGAACAGGGTATATTGGCACAGCCCAAAGGTAAAGGTGGAAAAAAGCTTTTTGAGGCTGTGAACGCAAGAGTCGTAGAACATTTTTATGATGAAGAGTTCAGTCAAATTTGTCCAGGAAAAAAGGACTGTATTACTGTTTGAATTGATGGTGAAAAGATACAAAAACAAAAAGACTTATTACTGAGGAAATGTTTGTTGCGTACTGCAATAAAAATGGACTAGAAATTGGATTTTCCAAATTTTGTGAATTAAGGCCAAATAGGTGTGTGACCTTAGGCATAGCTGGTTCACATTCAGTTTGTGTCTGCACAATACATTAAAATGTAAACTAATGTTGGCACATAGCCCAATAAAAGAAGATTACAAAATATTACTGAGCAAAATTGTCTGTAATTTGGGAACAAAGGATCGCATGCTTCATCGCTGTAAAGTATGTCTAGGAACAGAAGCTCTAAAGAAATATTTGGAAAGTGCTTTTACAGATATTGATCCTGAGGATACAATTCAGTTCAAACAATGGACTCACAGTGACAGAGATACACTTGAAACCAGAGAAATGACAGTTGAAGAATTCATTGAATGGGCTTAGGAACCTGCAGTAAAACAACCCACCCATGGCTGACCTTGCAATTGGTACTGGGCGTGGCTCCTTGGAGATGGAGCTACCAATCACCGAGATTGGTAGTGGCATAGCCACATTGGACCAACGCAAGAATTTTTCTCGAATTACAAAAAAATTCAATAGTTTAGGCACAATTTTTGCACCTTACCCAAAGAGACACCAAAATGAAAATAAGTTTTTCTAATAGACTGAAATGTGCTCTGTTGAATGGTGTTAATGAATGTATTGTCGTATGTGTCCATTTTGAGACACATGACTTTGAACATGGGTATATTTTAATACATTCATGTTTTTTAGCACATTTACAAGATGGTAGCACAATAATTATACACACAAGCCAGGTTCAAATTTGTGATATACTAAACACCCAGACAGACAGTAGTTTGGCAAAAGACCAGGATCATAGCACACTGTCTCCACTGCTTATGCCTCCTTAAAGTATGGAACAAATTTCTCATGACATGATTTGTTGCCCACTTTGAACTGAGATTATGCCAAATGCATTGCTTTCTGAACTCTACTTCCATCATTTGTGTATAGAGCACAAAAAGTTGTACCATTATACCCGAAGCAAGGGTCTAGCTCTTTTACATTAGGAACAGTGGAATGCCAAACTTGAAGATTTCTTCACAACTTTTCGGTCTCAGTAAAAGTGGTCTTCACAAAAGTGACTCTAGTACTTCAACCAAGTTACAAGTGAGCCTGAAACTTTGCATAGGTTCATGTAGGTTCCTCAGGTACATATTGTGCAAATTTCATCAAAATTGGAGGTGGTCGAGCTGGGAGCATCTTCTAAACTGGGACACTTGACATGGAATGACCCTAGGCCTTCTTGTATCCTACTAGATGTTGAGGTGAAGATTTTTTTTATCTAAGCGAATAATGATTAAAACCAGATTTACTAACATCATTTTTGGATTTGTTCCACTTTCTTGTGCTCACAAATATTGATTGTTTAACCTACCTTTACTGCAGTGTTGCTAAGATTAGTTGCCACAAAGGCCGTTTCATTTAAAAAAAATATGTGTAGGTACATGCTGTTTCAAGGTGTCATGTGGAGGAGAGTGGAACAGGACGAGGGCCGGGGGGGGGGGGGGGGGGGGGGGGGGGGGGGGAGAATACAAACTTCCCATTATCTACTTTTGTAACTCCTCATTTCTTTCCTATCATTTGTTCCTCACCACATTATCATTTGTTACAGTCCAATGACAATGGCCTGTAACATTGTGTATGCCTTCTTGTTGCAGCAACAATTGAAAATAGGAGAACCACAGTACATCAAGCCAGGGCAAAACATAGTAGACTACAAACAAAATTTCCACCAATATTTAAAGCACAAGCTACTTCAAACAAAATAATACGACCTTATTTCACAAAATAACATATGTCACTCTCTTTTCGTGTTGATGATGCAAGATGAGAAATTTTAACATTTGAGAGTATTCTGTGACATTCTTTATGCTGCAATTTTTTTTTTCAGATAATAGGTTTGCTTCTAGGATTGGTGGAAAAAGTTCTGCCAGGGCTAGGGAAAATATTATGTGTTAGCTATTATACGGACGGCTTATGATAGTATTATATCGTGAACAGGGCATACTTAATAGCTGTTACATAGCATTCTTCCTGTTTTTAACCTTTCTATGTGACTAGATTTCACAGCAACTCCATCAGAATTATGTATGACTAATTTCCTGTCCAAAGTCAGTGATGACTTCCTTCACATGATCAAACAAATCATCCAATGATCTCATTAGCGGACAAAATTCTTACTCTTGGCTAAACAGTTCAAATGACAATTGAGGGTAACACTCAAACTCATTTTCATGGCTCGCAAGTGGAGGCAGTGTCCAGAGGCTGGAAGGGAATGCCCTTCCTAAACAACTGCACCACTTGCCAGTCCTTGTTCCACACTCTGTAGTTGTTATACACTCTCTGAAGTTTGGTAAGTAAGCTGCATCTAACATATCGTGAACACCAGCTCTGTATTCAATAATCTCCTATCCTGCTCCTATTCTCTTTCCTCAGCTGATGCCTTTTTCTTATCCCCAACACTTACCCTAATCAGGATGACTACTTTTCACAGTCAGGCTGCAACACTGGTAGTCAGTCAGTCAGTCAGTCACTCACTCACTCACTCACACTCTCTCTCTCTCTTTGTGTGTGTGTGTGTGTGTGTGTGTGTGTGTGTGTGTGTGTACGCGCACGCAGGTGTGCATGCGTGCATGTGTGCGCGCACATGCGTGGGTTTGCGCCTGAGGCCTTCCTCATAATGGCTGCCTATAGTCAACAACACTACTGAGAACCACTACCGACACATTATTACTTATAGGTGTTGTGAGCAGAATGCAACAGAACTTAACTATGCCCTACTATGGAGAAGGGGAAGACAACAGCAGTAACCATTAAATGCTAATTCTTGACTTTTATCTGGTTGACAAAACTGGTTAAATGACTGAAAATGTCATTTCCGTTGTTGGCACAAAGAGCCTCTCTCTCTCTCTTTCTCTGTAAATGTGCAGACAAATATAAACTGCTGAAAAAGTATTGCATCATTCTCATGACTTGCATAATTTGTGTTGCTGTGGGTTGAAACCTCTTCAGCTGCACTCGACTGACCACATAAACTCACTATGTACAGACATCTGTGTGATGCAGATACAAGTGAACCTGCATTCTTATTGCAGATCTCTAGCTGCGATTGGCATGATGTGGCTACTGTATACTGTTCAGTCTGTGAGTACGCCTTGAAACACAATTTGAAGCTCAGGCCATGCAAATGTTATCAGTCTAAGGCAAGAGGGTTTCCAGGGAGGTTGTTCGTCAACCAGTTGGCATGCTTCACAGCAATGTCATTTGAAATTAATCAACTATCATGTGATACAAAACATTTATGACCTAGGCCTTCCTCATAATGGCTGCCTATAGTCAACAACACTACTGAGAACCACTATCTACACATTATTGCTTATAGGTGTCGTGAACAGAATGCAACAGAACTTATTGTTCAGCTCTATAGTAAAAATTTTGATGGTGGGTCAATCTTTCAAGACAAACAAGCACATCACTCACATCTTGTACACCCCCCTCTTCTAAAAGGCAGGAATACACTGAATGGAAAGGCCTACTGACATGAACCAGATGAGTATGCTTTGAACCAATTGGAACCTGCAGTGCATCACAGCAGGGACCCTCTTCACAAACTAGATGATGACATCAGGAACAGACTTAAGCAACAATGTCTGTATTATTTTGTAGACAGCATACCAAGGGTGATTCAAGCATGTTATAGTGCATTGGTAGGAACTACATCATACTGCATTTTACTTAGCAGCAGATTCTGATTTTATGGATGTACAAAGATGAGTAATTTCATACAAACTGCTTTTAATTTAGGTCTTTTTTTTTTTAATTCCACAGAAAAACTATTATTTAGTTCCACAAGGCTTATTCTTTCATTCTATACTCCACTTGAGTCTAAGCCCACGCACATTCGCACATATGCAGGTTGCACAATCTTATTGAAGGAATAATATCAGCAAACGAGCCTTTACTCAAATCCTTGTTAGTATCACTTATAAAAATTTGTTTCAAAGAATTAAAAAAATGATATGAGATATGTGTTTAGTGGTGGCACTTTTAATATTTTGGGAGCCCATATATTTCTGGGACAATTTTAACAAGAAAGTTCATTACTTTGAAAGAAAGGACTTATTTCCTATTAAAAAAGCCTGGCCTTCTTATGCATTTGTGCTGTGTGCTGCATGTGCACTGAGTACTTTCTCCTATCTGTTGCCAAATACCAAAATTTGTAGAAAGATGGATACTCATTAATAATTACCTCTTGATACCAACTCATCTGTGTTGATTTCTTTTATATTTTATTGCCAAGAACTGCACCACGTGATGCTATATTCTCTTTCTTTCAGAATAATAAACAGTTTCTTATTACAATATGTCCTTATTTTTCCAAGAACTAATCAACAGAGCTAACAAAGTAAACACTGAACCTAGAGCTTTTGGAAAATGAGTTGTTTTATCGGGATCAATAGATAAAATAAAGAGAGAAATTGGATCAAGTCACTAGCAAGCCACATCAAGACCTTACACTCCTACCTCCCTTTCCTTGGGAGTTTGGGACAAGAGGGGGAAGGGGGGAGGTTCAACCAATAAAGGTTAGGTATCATCAGAGCATTCTGTGGCAACCCAAGATAGGAGCAGATCAGCACTGCCTCCCCCTTACTACTGTGAACTCTGCTTACGCTTCGATGACCAATCTTTAGTATGACAGTGGATCACTGTATCTCTCGAAGTGTGGATCACTGCTTAACTGCCTATATCATGGGGATCACACAAAGCTCTGTAACAAAAACTGAAACATTAGTGTCAAATGTATGCTGGGACGGTAGATAGCTGTTTGAGGTGAAGGCATTGTTGGATGACAACTGTTATAATCATCTGCTACATCCTAGTTATATCAAGTGTACCTCACAAGTGAGACCATGTTTAGGGCATCAGTTATTTGCCTAGTTATTCAAGGGAATTCTACCAAAACAAACCAATAAAAGTCCCATTGGTTTGGATGAGCCAATGGATAGTTTTAATGCCTTACCAAATAAAAAGGAATTGGGTGGGTAGTCCTAATAAGACACACTTACTAAATTGATGTTGCCAGAACGGTTGCTCCGCAGAGCTAACTCAATATTGCACAGTGAACGAGTTGTATTTGAACATTGTAACCTGTAGCAATATACGAGAGTGAGTGGTTCACATTATGATGAACATGTTGCTGATGCATCCACTTCAAAGTCTGAAGACCACCTATAGAGATTGCCAGTCATCTGGTGGAGTGAGGGAGTGCCACTCTACATTCAGGAGTAGGTGGCCAACTCTGCACAGGTTCAAATGACTACTAACTGTAAGGAACCTAACAGCATTTTGGGTAGTGATGAATAACTCCATAAACCATCACAAGAAATCCACAACAGTAAGAAAGACCACCAAGAGGAGTATAAGGGACCATTTGGGAGAGGTAGGAGATGCCCAATTATTAAGAGACATGGATATAATGCAGACAACGATGAAATATTTTCTATGAAGTGGCAACCATCAAGGAGGGCTGTGGAAATATGAAGACTGAGTTTCTCCCAGCATATCCAGTGATCAAATAAATTATGTGAATGCAGCTGGGTGACATCATTGATGACCACCAACATTTCGACAGTGCACGTCCAGTCATTTTCAAGGCAAAACTTCAGCAAGTAAGCACTCTGTAAGGGAATTCAAAATCTCAGTTTGCAGAGCAATTCAAAAAATTTAACTCCGTCCCCCCCCCCCCCCCCCCCCACGCCCCCGCCCCTCTCTCTCTCTCTCTCTCTCTCTCTCTGTATCTCTCTCTTTTCACACAAGATGACCGACTCCAAAAGTTATCAATAATGAAAATTAATAACCAACAGATGAGGTAGTGTTAACTCTGTCCCTCTGTTTTTAACAAAGTAGAGAGCAGGAGTCAATGCAGAATTGAAACAAAAACCACAATTTATGTTTATAAGGTTACTTGCTAATTTAATTCAACTGCTTCCTTCACAGTACCCCAATAGCTGGAAGTGCATGCCAGAATCTCCATGTTGTTTTATTCCATAGGATGACTGGTGCCAAGATGATGATCTGCAATAGCAGATTTGTTTGGTTGTTGTAAGCATGTGTGTTGCTTATGCTTGGTACAACAGTCTTGATAGTTACCAATAAATGACAAGCCACAACTGCAAGAAATACAGTAGACACCCGTTTACCACAAACCAAGATCATCCTTTACGCAACCTAAAAAGACCGTAATCAGACACTGAAGAGCCAAAGAAACTGGTAGACCTGCCTAATATTGTGTAGGGTCCCCGCGAGCACGCAGAAGTGCTGCAACACGATGTGGCATGGATTTGACTAATGTCTGAAGTAGTGCTGGAGTGAACTGACACCAGGAATCCTGTGGGGCTATCCCTAAATATATAAGAGTATGAGGGGCTGGAGATCTCTCCTGACATGTGGGGTGTCACTTTGTACTGCTGAAATTGTCCAAGTCCATTGGAATGCACATTGGACATGAATGGATGCAGGTGATCCGACAAGATACTTTCATGTGTGTCACGTGTCGGAGTCATACCTAGACGTATCAGGGATCCCATATCACTCCAACTGCATATGCCCCGTACCAATACAGAGCCTCCACCAGCTTGAACAGTCCCCTGTTGACATGCAGGGTCCATGGATTCATGAGGTTGTCTCCATACCCGTGCATGTCCATCCGCTCCATACAATTTGAAACGAGACTCGTCTGACCCAGGCAACATGTTTCCAGTTATCAACAGTCCAGTGTTGGTGTTGATGGGCCCAGGCGAGACGTAAAGCTTCGTGCCATGCAGTCATCAAGGGTACACAAGTGGGCCTTTGGCTTAAAAATCCCATATCGATTACGTTTCGTTGAATGGTTCACATGCTGACACTTGTCGATGGCTCAGAATTCAAATCTGCAACAATTTGCAGAAGGGTTGCACTTCTGGCACGTTGAACAATTCTCTTCAGTCGTCAATGGTCCCTTTCTTGCAGGATCTTTTTCTGGCCACAGCGATGTTGGAGTTTTGATTTGTTACAGGATTCCTGATATTCACAGTACACTCATGGAAAATGGTCGTACAGGAAAATCCCCACTTCATTGCTACCTCAAGGATGCAGTGGCCAACCGTTAGTGTGCTGTGCCAACTGTAACACCACATTCAAACTCGCTTAAATCTTGATAACCTACATTTGTAGCAGCAGTAAACGATCTAATAATTGCGCCAGCAACTTGTTGCCAACCGCAGCACCATATTCTGCCTGTTTATACATATTTGTAAACACATGCCTGTACCAGTTTCTTTGGCGCTTCAGTGTAGATGGTGCTTGAAATACTCATTTCACATCATATTTCCACAAAATGTGACCAAACCTGTTGGAAATGCTCCCTTTGTACAGCAAAAAGACTGTTGACTTTGGTGTTAACCTCAATGTTATCATCATTCACCCAGTGCAAGGTTGATTGATAGCGCAACATGTCTGATCTGTCCTTCACATAACCATTCTGACGAAAGATGATCTCAAGTTGAGCCAATGTACCATCAACCATCCTCCTGACTAACATCAAGGAAGAGAAGGTAGCCATCTCTTTTCACTTCCATCGTGAAACAAATATTTGGGTGGATTGAATACAGGTGTTATAAAAAAAGTCATTCAGATTCTTACTGCCATGAAGGCCAGACAACAAAAGTATTGTCTACATATCTGAGAAAATATGTTTCAAAACCACTGACTCCAAGGCATGTTCATCGTAGTCTTCCATGAACAAACTGGCAGTAATAGATGGCAAGGGGCTTCCATTGCTAAGGCGTTACTGTTATTAAGGAAGCAGTTGAAATTTAATTAGTAAGTAACCTTATAAATAGTCATGGAAGTTTTTATTTACATTCTATGTGGAATCCTGCTCTCTCCCTAGTGAAAAAAGAGGCACAGAGTTAATGCTACATCACCCATTAGTTATAAATCTCCACTATTGATAATTTCTGACACTGGCCATCTTTGTTTGTGTATGGTACTAGTGTTTAGAGAGAGAGTTTGTTATCTTTTCAGAACTGTTCTGCAAACCAAAGTTTTAAATTCCTGTCCACAGTGCTTATTCGCTACAGTTTTACTATGATAATGACAGGGTGTGCACCTCTTGAAGTATTGGTGGTTGTCAGTGACGTCACTCAGCTTCATTCTAGTAAGTTATTTGAAGACGGAGGAGATGTTTGTTCCAACAATGCAGAATTTTACAAATGTCCCTTTCTCTATATGGGAATTGGTGACATAAAAGTAGGCCATAATGAAGTGCTTTACACCATAGTGCAAAGTCTCAAATGGAACACAGAAAAATACTCCTTACTCTATTTAGTTAAATCTGGGAAATGGAGTAATTCTCCAAATTGTGGTGAAAGACCATTTTAAATCTTCTTTTGGTGTCTAGGAAGCAGCATATCCTCCAAGTGATTATCATAATGTTGACTTGTTAGCTGGATAGGAAAAATCTTGTAGTGGTTGGTGAACTGCTATCTTCCAAATGCTGCTGACTGCTGGAACAATTGTACGTACTGCACAAAATTCATCAAAATTGAAGTTGGGTGAGCTGGGAGCCATAGGACACTTCACATGGAATGATCCCCTAGTAAATCTAAGTCATAGATATGGTGTAAGAAAAGGACAACATCAAAATGGATATGCAACCTACCCTGACAATATAACAATGTATCTCAATCTTAGAGCTAAAAGCTCAGAGGAGGAAAAAAAGGGTTCCAAGATGGGTGCACACTGTGTAATAGTGTTTTCTCATGGATGAAACAAATACTCAAGTCTTCAGATGAATAAATAATAGTAAGACTAATACAGTGTGTTCCAAACTGATAACTGGTTAGTTTACCAACAGAGTTTTACTTCTTTCTAAACTTAAGATGTATGTCTAATTTCTGTTAACTTTTTTTAAAGGAAGAAGCCATTGGAAAAGGGATTTATCACCTACATTTTCATCTTTAATTTGGCTCTTTAACAAAGACATTCTCTATCAGTGACTTGTCATTTTCAATGCAATGTTAGCATATTTGAACAAACTTAAACTTGTTCACAAAACTATATTTAATAAATTGTGTTCAAGATCTGTAAAGGTTTTGAACTATAGTAGATGGCATACTAGGATTAAGTTTTAAAAACAAATTGCTTTCCACCACTGCTTTGCTTGTGTATGTGTTTGACACATATATTGCAGACATCTCCTCCTCCCCCCTTTCTGTGTTCACCTCTTCCTCCCACCCATCTCTCTGCCCTCCTCATCCTCCAAACACTAAATGCCCACCTCCTCCTTCCCAGTCTGTCTCTCCAACTCCTTCTGCCTCTCTCTCTTTGTCCAATACCTCTGCCCCTCTCTCCAACCATATCCTCATGCCCCTCTTAGTTTTCCACCTGCCTACTACCTCTCTACCCCTTCCACCTGCTTTCTGGACCTCCTCCCTCTCAATGCAATCTCCTCCTCCCCATCCCACTGTCCATCACCCCCCCCCCTTCCCACCTATGGACATCTCCTTCTTTCCCATATTCCTGTCCAGCTAAAATTCTCACCTTCTCTCAGCATCCACCTAGGACTTGCAAGGCACACCATTGCTACCCGCACGACACACCTACTCCACTTTCTCTCTGTCCGCCTCCTCCTCTTCCTCACATTTTCTTTCAGTCTCATCCTTCCATTATCTCTCTGTCGACTTCCTCGTCCCCATTTTCTCTACCCATCTCAACTTCCCCCTCATCTCTCTGCTCAGCTGTGCCCATGTGCACCTGTAGCCCCTGCAAAAAGAGGTCAATAAAGCAGGTCACTGCCACTCCCATACAATACGTCGCGCAGGGCAGCCTATTCATTGGGGGTTGGAAAAATGTTTCTTGCCCCAGAAATGTAGGCTGCACCAAAGAGGCAAGCCAATACTACAATGATGGAAAAAAATCACAACACCGAAAAATAATTAATTGCTGTAGAGTAAGGAAATTTTGGGAATACATTTGTCTAGGTAACATATTTAAGTGATTAACATTGCAAGATCTCAGGTCAATGCAAGCACAACACAGGGCATTGCAAATGTGAAATGCTGGTAAATAAATAAGCAGTGTAACTGCCAAAATGATGAATGTGGGCATGCAAACATACATGTATTGTGTTGTACAGGTGTTGGACGTCAATCTGTGGGATGGACTTCCATGCCTGCTGCACTTGGTCAGTCAATACAGGGATGGTTAACGCTGTCTGTGGATGATGCTGGAGTTGTTGTCCAATGATGTCCTACATGTGCTTGATTAGAGACAGATCTGGTGTTCGAGCAGGCCAAGGCAACAAGTCAACACTCTGTAAACAAGTCAACACTCTGTAGAGCACGTTGGATTACAACAGCGGTATATGGGCAAGCATTATCCCGTTGGAAAACACCCCTCAGAATGCTGTTCATTAATGGCAACACAACAGGTCGAGTCACCAGACTGACACACAATTTTGCCGTCAGGGTGTATGGGGGTAACCATGAGAGAGCTCCTGCTGTCATACAAAATCGCACCTCATAGCATAACTCTCCAGGTGTAGGTCTAGTGTGTCTAGCACACAGACAGGTTGGTTGCAGGCCCTCAACTGGCCTACTTCTAATAACACACAGTCATCATTGGAACTGAGGCAGAACCAGTGTTCATCAGGAAACACAACATACCTCAACCCTGCCCTTCAACGACCTCTTGCTTGAATCACAGAAGCCACAAATGGCAGTGGTTTGGGATCAGTGGAATGTGTGCTACGGTGCATTTGGCTCAGAGCTGTCCTTGAAGTAACCAATCTGTAACAGTTTGTTGTGTCACTGTGGTGAAAACTGTTGCTCAAATTGCTGCTACAGATCCAGTACAATGATCCAGAGCCATATGCCAAACACAATGGTCTTCCCTCCAGGTTGTGCCAGGTGGCCATCCAGAGTTTGGTCTTCTTGTGACCATAGATTCTCATGACCACAACTGCCAGCAGTCATATAAAGTGGCTACATTCCTGCCAAGTCTGTCTGCAATATCACGGAAGGAACGTCCACCTTCTTGTAGCCCTGTTACACAATCTTGTTCAGACTAAGTGAGGTGTTGATAATGAGGTCTTTGTTGCCTTAAAAAACATTCTTACTACAGTATACTCACCATGTCCAATCTTTGCACCCTCATAGTGGTGCAACTAGTGCCACTCTCATGTGACTGGCACGAAACCTGAACAGAAATCATCTTTCAGATGTAGAGACATGCCTACAAACTTTTATTTATATCGCACAACTCCTTGGTGTTGCGATTTTTTTCTCTGTCAGTGTATTTCCAGAGATTCAAACTGTTGTGCAGGGCAGCCTAGACAACAGGAGCTGCAAAAAAACAGTATCATCTGCTTTTGTCCTATCTCCACTCCTGTTAGAGCTAGGAGGTAGTAAACTGCTGATACTCGAGAGACCTGCTGTTTCTGAGCCCTGAGCCAAATTGATTGAAATCGATCTAGTGGTTTGGAAGATCACAGACACACACACACACACACACACACACACACACACACACACACAAAATCAAATAGTCATAAACAAGAAAATTGTGTGCATGAGTGAGTGTGTGACAGTGTTGCTCTGGATGGATTATGGCAATCAAAGAAAGACAGTCAGCCAAATGATGGCCAGTAATTTACTCAACCATAGTGTCACATGCGTGCTGTAAGACACTGCATAACTTAGTCGTTTAGGATGTGCCTCATGTCATTTGCACATGGTCCGTAGATGATGAAATGATAGAAAGTTTTTAGTGACCTAAAAAATGAAGGTGAGATTGGAAGCAATAAAGAAATTTAAAAAAATGCATTTGAAAGTGCTGATGTAGCTTTCTGGTTTTTTTTTTTTTTTTTTGTCATATATGGTAAAAATGTGTGGTGGTATTCTTATAAAACACTGTATTTTTGTTGAAAATGTATAAAGGGCAACATAACTAATGCTACTGATATGATGTGATACGACTTTGATTAGAAATAAGTTCAAAGACAACTTTTCACAGACATCTGAAAATGAAGATATGAATTTCATTTCTGAGAATGAGACTTATTATTATAATGCTCTATAGTTTACAAACAATATTTTCAACTCTGAAATAATATAGGGCCACAGTGAGACACATTTGCAACCCACACACTTATAAATAGCAGAAGGCCTTTTCTTGGTTGCTAAGCAGGTCATCAGTTGTCCAGTAAGCTCAGCAGGCCTAAACTCTATTTTCTTACTGGCAGTGATAATAGTAACATCATACTTTTTGCAGACGATACAGTTATCTATAATGAAGTATGGCCTGAAAATGCTGAACAAATGTTCATTGGGATCTTGAGATTTCAAAGTGGTGCAAAGATTGTCTGCTTGTTTCAATTTTCAGAAATGTAAAACTGTGTACTTCACAGTATGCTATGATTACACTATTGGTGAATTTTGTAGGGATATGAAACAGAACAGTACCTGAGGCTTAGTCTTAGGTACAGCAAGTGGAAGACTTCAGTTCATTTGCAGAATACCATAGAAAAGAATACCATGGAAATGCATTCAGTGAATGTATGCAGAAAAGAGAAGCACAAATGGTCACAGGTATGTTTCATTCATGTATATCACAGATATGCTGAAAAATATGTATTGGCAGACACATGAAGATAAACATGAACTACCCCACAGAAGCCAACATACAAAGTTTCATAAACCACTTTAATAATGGAGCGAGGAACTCTCTATGTACCAGTCCCATTGGAATAGTACAGGTGAGATTATATTAATTCCAATGCGCACAGAGGCACTTAAACAGTCATTCTTCCCATAACTCCTAAATGAATGGAATGGGAAGTCCTAATAACTGGTACAACAGGAAGGATACTCTGCCATGCAATTGACAGTGATTTGCAAAGGACTGATGCAGATCCTTAAATTCCAGAAGCAATTCAATAACTATGTGGTTTGTACGCATTCAGATTTCAATCATGGCCTTTGATACTACTATTTAGGATGTTTCCAGATTGAAGTTTTCTTAAAAAAATTAAATTTCTTCATCTTACTTCTGAAAATGACTTCATACGTCCTTTATTTTATCAAGAATTCTTATAGCAAAGAAAGAACAACACACACAATTTTTACACCTTGCCGGGCATGTTGGGAGATTTTCCCCAACTAAAAGTAGCGATCCTATTTAAACTAAAACAGATCAAGAGCCCATGTACAATTTAAAAAAATGGTAGATTATGTAGCTCTAGCAGGCTTTTTTTTTGTCAACAAATAACTTCCATCAAATAAATGCCAATACAGTCAGCAAAAAATTTAAGTGCGTTCTAATGCCACTGCTCTGAAAACGTTGCTCCTGCATACTTCGGGCACAACTCGAGTAGCAAGAATTTGCAGAATTTTTGTTGATTTGGAGAAAACGTCGTCCGTTTCATCATTCGGTAGTAATCTGACCAGATCCAGCCGCATTCCTATCCAACATTTCCAATATTAGTCTTCACAATTAATTAAGCAGCTACTTCTGCGTAGTGCCTGTAACTGCGTGAAATGAGCTGCCTACGAATTTTTAAGTTTCATACCTTTTTGTCAAAACTGTTGTCATTTTCCTATCACGAAAAATAAAAAACACTACTTTCGTTCTTAAAAGACCACTGTTGACATATTATCGGCTTTCGCTAGCGCATGATCTTTGTGATACATTTTATTTTGGTAGGTCCAATACCGACTTTATTTTTCTTTACAAGCCCAAACACAACAAAGGTGCATCTCATCACACTTATTCAAGGTTTCATCTTAATGTTATCAACGATGGCGTATTTATATTTCCGTCGAATAATTCTCAACAGCCTTGCAACAAAACAGCAGTATTCGAGATGAATACTATCTTTGGCCTTACGAAATCAAAATGCCTCCATTTTAATTAATTTTGTAGTAGATTTTCGAGATATTTTCCGCCTAAAGACATCACGCAGAGCAAGGAAACAGCACCTTTGAATAGGCAAATAAAATGATGGAAAGCCTTTTTTTCCGTATGAAGTTCAGTAGTTTAACTGTGAGTGCTGATCAATAAAAAATACGTGCACCTTGTTTTTTCCCCTTCATCTCCAATACAGGAAAGTGAGCATGAGAACAATGTCAACGAAAAATACTATAATAAGCGATGTGGACACTTACCGAAGCATAGTCAACCATAAATCGAGTCCCATCCACACGAAATGGTCTAGATGCACAAATTTCTACGTACATTACATTTGCGCAGACAGACCGTAGCATAGGTATCTCAAATTTGCGCAGAATTGAGATGTGCGCAAAACATAGAAGTTGGAGTTTAAAGTCTGAGGGAAACTGCCTAAAACTGCTGCCGCAGATTACAAATATGCAGAGAAATCGTAGCATATAGACTGGAAATTTCCGTAAATCTGGCATCCGAAACGACTTTGAGTTAGGTGTTTGTTCAGTCTAGTACGTCTCGTCTTTCCACACACAATGAAGGCTAAAACTATTCGACACTTGTCAGTGCACGACAGTTTATTGAAATGTATAGGAGTCACATATGCCAATGGAAAATTAAGATTGATTGATTTATTTATTTATTATTGGTCCTGTAGATCATACAATTTGTATAGCAAAGCGCATCATGATATAGGGCAAGTCAATTTGAAAAATTATGTTAAGATGGTATATGACGAAAGATGACAGTAGTGGCACATAGCTCACATAGCAGAATACATATAGGATATATAGACAAAATATAAAAAAGGTGGTGTGTGAATGAGAGATGACGGTGGTGCATACTGCACATATCAGAATACATACAAGAGATACAGACAGAATATGAGTAAAAAACAATAATTAAATCGTCTTACTAAGTAGAAATATCTACAAGTGAATATACAACTTATTACAAGTAATTAAAATATTGTGGTACATAGTTCACATGGCAGAATACATACATGAGATACAGACAGAATATAGATAAGATACAATAATTAAATTATCTTACTAAGTAGAAACATCTACAACTGAATAAACAGCTTATTGCAAGTAATTAAAATATTGTTTCAAGAAATTCATGTACGGAATAGAAACAGTGATTTAGTAGCAATTCCTTTAATTTAATTCTCATTATTTTTGGGTTTTTGCTTGTTTTTATGTCTGTTAGGAGGTGGTTGTATATTTTAATGCCCATACATTTAACCCCATTTGCATATAATTTTGTGTTGTGGGCTATAATTGAAACTGTGTGGGATAGAAAGATAGCTGTGTATAATTCTTTAATAAAATCAATAGAGACTACAGTAACCAGCAGTAAAAAATTGTACATTGTTTACCACAAAAAGTTAAGTAATCGCTATGGCACCAGAGAAAACTAAAAACTATATTATCAAGTTATTGGCAATCTGACCTCCTTTATATTTTGATTTGAATGACTTTTTCGGTCCTGTTACTTATTTGTCATAGAGAGGGCAAGATTCTAAAAATGCCATTTTTTGTTAAACTGATCCGAAGAATCTGAGAAAGCACTTGACCTCAAGAACTAAATTTTACAGGATGTACGCAAAACTTACTGTGCCTCAAATGACTGATTACTACCCACTCAATATTCCATATCTAGGTTACTTGATATCTAAGTAGTAAGCACAATTAATTAGGATATGCAATATACATAAAAGCACTCTGTCTTCAGGCCACAGGTGGCCCACCGGGACCATCCAACCGCCATGTCATCCTCAACTTAGGATGCAGATGGGAGGGGTGTGTGTTCAGCACACCGCTCTCCCGGTCATCATGATGGTTTTCTTTGATTGGAGCCGCTGCTATTCGATCGAGTAGTTCCTCGATTGGCATCACGAGGCTGACTGCACCATTAAAAATGGCAACAGCTCATGGCGGCCTGGATGGTCACCCATCCAAGTGCCGGCCATGCCTGAGAGCACTTACCTTCAGTGATCTGATGGGAACCGGTGTATCCACTGCGGCAAGGCCATTGCCATGCAATATGCACAGTGTTATATAATTAATATATATATGAATGAAAATGTTTTAAGTCAAGGGTTTTAAATTAAATCCTTCTTATTATAAAATCTAAGTTATACAATGAGTTATTCACAAAAGTATTCTTATTCATAGAGACTAGTAATAATGTTGGATCATCAAAATTAAAAATAAGAAACAGCAAAAATATCTGAATTATTGAGGTAATGATGTTGGATAGGGACAAAACTAACTTGCAAAAAATCTCTCATTAATACTCCTCAAAGATGAAAAAAGAGAAATATACCTTAAAAATGCTTATTAAACTACACTGTACTCTATTAACATTCATGCTTCTAAAATTTCACGTCAGGCCACGTTAAAAGATATATTGCTTCATTTTTATGACTTCTGTTATTTAATGTTGATGGGTATTGCTAAAGGTGAGCAAAGTGCGTTTTATTATCTTTCAGTAAAATGTAACCCAGTGAATGTGGTAAACCTCCAAGAAACCTCCTCAGACTGGCTGGTAGAATTCCCATTCAACAAGGTGGTCCTTACATCCCATATTGACACATTATGTCTACCCAAGCCAACTAAGAAGTACGATTTGTAGCTCTATGAGTGCAAGTGGCGTTGTGCTACAGACAATAATGTTTGAGATAGTCACAATTCCTGAAGAGTACATCTTTTTCACCTCGTAATTACACACTTTTTTCTTCTTTGACTGACAACTTCGGGTTCATAGAGATGTAGCTACATACCCACATTGTATCATGCTCGTGTTCTTTGTCTACAACAGCTCTACCATGTAAAAGAAATTCGTCGTAGTTCATGCTGAAAGAGACATAGTTGTGTGCAATTATACTGCAGCCATGTTCTGGGATTATCACCTGAATGCACACACCTCTTTTTTTCTACACCTAGATATGAGCCATATGAAGAGATGACAGTGATAAATTTGGATATATCAATTCTGCTCTGTTCCACGAAGCACCACATACATCTTGACCCCAGGACACCTGCAAAACCCACGCCATTCCAAGGAAATATCATAATTACTGGTGAACAGAGTGATAATGAAACAAATCTAAGTTACGCAGTTCTGCTATGCTTGAAAATGTAGTTTAGCAGAATTGAAAGCAATCTGTTCCAGAAATGTCTAATAATTTTTTGGTTAACTGAAAAATAGGGGGTCTACTGAAGAACAGGTCACAACTGTGTCGGCTTAGACCAATGACTTCAGAATTTGCCAGAGATCATTTATTACACAGATGTAACATCTGAGAGGAGTGTTCAGAAACAAAGGAATACAGGAGAGAAAAAATATGGTAGACATATATCAAGGCTAGTAATATTTCGACTTTAATGTTAAGGACATCGCTTGTTTGTGTGCTAGTACTTCTGTGGAAAATAAAGGAGAAAAAAAAGATATGGAAGTAGCAGTAGCATAGAATACCTCACGCCATATATATTGAGTTGTATCTCGAACTTCAGTCGAGCTGTATAGGTTAACTGCACTACAGGATATAAATTTAATGTACATCGATTTCTTTGTTTTCGTTAGCATTATTATCCTGCTGTTCTGTTGAACTATATGGGTCAACCGAAGTATGGGATACAAATTTTACATGTGTTGTTTCTTTCGCCTCTGCTACCACTAATAGTCTGTTCTTACACAGATAGTAGTACTACCAATGGCAGAAGGATCTACGTTCATAATATTTGTATCCCATACTTCAGGTGGCCCATCTCTTGAAGTACATCAAGGCGAAAGAAGACGCTGTATATAAAGTTTGTATCCCGTACTTGAACATGGGGTACAATTTTTTTTTTCTTGCCTTGGATGCTAATAGCATCGACTGAAAGTTATAGTCTTGCTTGCTACGACAAAAAACCAACAGAAGTGCAATTTGTATCCCATTCTTTAGTTGAGCTATCTACATCTACATCTTCGTCCATACTCAGCAAGCCACCTATCGGTGTGTGGCGGAGAGTACTTTGAGTACGGTACCTCTATCGGTTCTCCCTTCTATTCCAGTCTCGTATTGTTCATGGAAAGAAAGATTGTCGGTATGCCTCTGTGTGGACTCTAATCTCTCTGAATTTATCCTCATGGTCTCTTCGCAAGATATACATAGGAGGGAGCAATATACTGCTTGACTCCTCGGTAAAGGTATGTTCTCGAAACTTCAACAAAACCCCATACCGAGCTACTGAGCGTCTCTCCTGCAAAGTCTTCCACTGGAGTTTATCTATCATCTCCGTAACACTTTCGCGATTACCAAATGATCCTGCAACGAAGCGCGCTGCTCTACATTAGATCTTCTCTATCTCCTCTATCAACCCTATTTGGTATGGATCCCACACTGATGAGCAATATTCAAGCAGTGGGCGAACAAGTGTACTATAACCTACTTCCTTTGTTTTCGGATTGCATTTCCTTAGGACTCTTCCAGTGAATCTCAGTCTGGCATGTGCTTTACCGATGATCAACCTTATATGATCATTCCATTTTAAATCACTCCTAATGCCTACTCCCAGATAATTTATGGAATTAACTGCTTCCAGTTGCTGACATGCTATATTGTAGCTAAATGATAAGGGATCTTTCTTTCTATGTATTCACAGCACATTACACTTGTCTACATTGAGATTCAATTGCCATTCCCTGCACCATGCGTCAATTCGTTGCAGATCCTCCTGTATTTCAGTACAATTTTCCATTGTTACAACCTCTCGATATACCACAGCATCATCCGCAAAAAGCCTCAGTGAACTTCCGATGTTATCTACAAGGTCACTTATATATAATGCGAATAGCAATGGTCCTACGACACAGCTATATAGGTCAACTGAAGAATAGAATACTGTACTAGCGAATGGGAAATAACGACGTTTATAACATGTGTATTCTGTACTTGACCTTGACCTATGTATGTCAATTGAAGAATAGGATACTTGTGTCCTACACTTTAGTTGAGCTATATAGGTTAACTCCAGAATAGAAGAGTAGTATCAGCGAATTGAAAATAACGACATTTATAACATGTGTATTCTGTACTTTCATTGACCTATGTGTGTAGGTTGGAACTTGAATAGTGGCAACACTGCTGTGGAGACACTATGCAATGGAATCTACTATTGTCGCTGATAGCACATGTTGTTGACATACCTACCTTAGCTCCAAGCAAATGGACACACCCATCCCGCGTCACCAGCATGCACACAATTGAAGGAAACTCAGTCACTTGTGTGGGAGCAGTCTAACATAACGATGTCACTATGTTTTCGAAACAGGAACAATGGAGTTGGAGCAAGATTGAATGTGCCAGAGGTCGTACAGCACGACAGTGTCATCAAGATCTTCAAGAGGCATACGAGGAATCAGCATTGCCATACAGAACAGTGGTACGTTGGGTAAAAGCCTTCAACAACAGTCGGCAAACTGTGGCAGACATGCAAAGGCACGTCGTCCTAGCATCTCTGAAGAAGAAGTGCGGGCTGTTGCCGCATGACAGTAATCGACGACATACGATTCATAAGCTCGTCCACGAAACAGGATTAACGCATACGACTGTGCTTCGCATCCCAAAGGAACGCCAGGGCATGCGAAAAACTGCATCACGATGGGATCCGCATGACTTGACAGAAATGCAGAAATGCATGCGTTACAACGCTGCTCAGATGCACTTGGAGAGCTATGAGCGCGAAGAAGAGGCTTCCCTATGCTGTAATGTAACACTGGATGAGACATTGGCCACATTGTACGAGCCTTAACTGAAACGCCAGTCCAACGAATGGCGTCATTATGGGTCGCCACGGATGTCGAAAGTGCGTTAGAGTCCCAGTATGGTGAAAGTTCTGGTGATTCTCGTGTACGACTGTGATGATGTTATCCTAATGCATTACCTTCCTCTACGGCAGACTGTCAGTGCACAGTATTACTGTTTGTTTGTGGAGCATCACCAGCGACCGGCTTTGCGAAAGAAGTGGCGACACTTTCTGCCCAACCCACCCATCATTTTGCACGACAATCACGGGCGCATACAGCACAAGCTGTGGCTGCTCTGTTCGGTCGACGGGACTGGGAAGTACTGTACCATCCACCATACTCCACGGACTTAAGTCCTTGTGACTTTGATTTAATTCCGAAGGTGAAGGAACCACTTCGTTGCATTCGCTTCAGAACTGTTCCAGAGATTCGACAGGCAGTAGACTGCTCCATTCACACCATCAACAGAACAGGTTCTGTTAATGGTATACTACGTCTTCTACATTGCTGGCAACGGGTTCTACACAATGCTGGTAACTACTCTGAAGGATAGTAACAGGTGCAAACATGTAACTCTTTTGTATCGGTTGTGAATAAATAGTTGCCACTATTTAAGTTCCAACCCTCGTATGTCAATTGAAGAATAGGATACTAGTGCTACAGAAGACGAAAAATAGCGCCATACATAATATTTGTAGCCTGCTCTTCAGTTGACCTAATAGGTAAATCACATCAATGTTACATACATCGCACTTTTCGTCTAGGTAGTACCAGTATCCTGTACTTCAGTTGATCTTTGTACCATAATGTGATCAAAACGTCCTTTGTTCGATTGGGAACTACTTTAAAATTTACATCGTCACATTCTTGACCTAAACCCGCAGCCCCCCAAACACATAATACTACCAGAGGTTCCCCTGTTGTGCTTTCTTTTCACAAAATGCGACTTGTTGATTTCGACTATAACGCCTCCCCCCCCCCCCCCCTACCGACGGTCCCCTATACTTTATATGTTCCCCACAATCTTCCCTACAAAAAGAGTACCAATCTTCAACTGTACGCTCACTCACACGACATTCATGTGCACACAGCCACACAGCATATCTCAAACACCAACAGTATGTAATTTTTGTGATATCGCTCAAGGCGAGTTTAGATTCCTCAAACCATGTCCCTCGTCTAATGGATCGCCACAACCGATCTTTGCTGCAGCGTCATACGAATGAGTCATACGGCGAGCAGATACACTTGTTAGGCGCATATGTTCGCTGCACTCACGACATTGAACATAATCAGCAACAAGACCACACATTTGTAAAAACCGAATCGTGGCCCACATGTCTACGCCCATAGCCTCCTTCAAATCATCCTAATTCATTGGAATAGATAAATCCATACCTACAAACGAAAATGAAACATTAAAAATTCTCCTAAAATAAAAAACTATTAGTCCAAATTATCTCAAACTCACTAAGAAAGAAATTAAGTACCGAATGAATTGCAAACAACCAGTTATTTAAATCAATGCGCACGAAAAAATTACACAATATCTAGTGCTCTTTTAAAACCACATTCAAATTTTTTAATGTACAATGATGACGCTTATCCACAGCAGATAACCGAATTATTATCTATGGCTGGAATGTAAAGACATTAATATCTGTGAGCAACCTATGATGCCATTGGTCAAAGCCGACGACTTGTATGCCGTGCTTCAGTAGACCCAAAATGGGATACAACCCTTCGCCTTTGACCAATGACATCATAATTTATTCACAGACATTAATGTCTCTGGTTTCGAGCTTTTTCTCATAAATATTAATGTCTTTCCTTTCGAGCTGTAGATAATAAATCTTCTGTGGATAAGTGCCATCATTGCAAATTGAAGTAAATCAATGTGTTTTTAAAAGACAGGGCATTTTTGTCTTTTGTATTAATTTAAGTCATTTGATCTTTCCAATTCATTCGGTACTTATTTCAGTTCTTAGTAAGTTTGAGATAATATGGGAGAAGCGTTTTTCATTTTGGATAATTTTTACTTTTTGATTTTCGTTTGTAGCTGTGGATTTATTCTTATGAATGTGGAAGTCTTAAAGCAGGCTTTTGGAGTAGATATTATGTCAACGATACAATTTTTGGAGTCATGTGGTCTTCTTGCTGATTATGTTCGATGTCGTGTGTGGGGTGAACATAGGAACCTGATAAGTGTGCCTGCTCTATGTGCTCATGATTTATTCACATAGAGGTATGCCAAAGATCGAGTATTGCGTTCAATTCAACGAGGTACATGATCTGAGAAATCGAAGCTGCCCTTTAGGGAAGTAATAAAAAGTACATACTGTTGGTGTTTGAGGTATGCTGTGTGATTGTGTGGGCTTAAACGTTGTGTGCGTGAGAGTACCGTTTTAGACTAGTGTTCATTTTTTAGGGACATTTGTGGGGAACATATAAAGTCTAGAGGACCTTTGAGGGGGGGATGCAGTTATCATGAAAAGTGGTGAGTCTCATTTCTGCAAAACCAAGTACAACATGGGAAAACCTGTGGTGGATTTATTGGGTTTGGGGGACTGTAATTTCAGGTCCAGAATAACATGAAGTAATTTTTAAAGTAGTTCCCAATCGACTGAAAAATTGTTGGTGAAATGAGTTGAAGATTATATAGCTTAGGGTTCTGTAGTTATTTCAGATTCTTGCAGTGAATAAAAAGTCAACACTCTCAGATTCCATCCGATGGCAAATGCCCCTTTTAAGCTTGTACAATCTCCTGTTAGCAGCCGTTTAAGCTCTGTTCCCAGAACAGCGCGAAGAATGAGTTGTATGAACCTTGAATAACGCCTAACCAGAGAATAAACTCGGGATTAGATTAGGTTAGATTTACTTTCATTCCATTTGCTCTGCAGCGAGGAGGTCGTCCAGGATATAGAACATGGCAGAAAAACTATAATACATGATAAATATTTGCAACCGAAGCAAATAAGCTACGGTACCTTCCACAGGTACCAAGTGGAATGATCGTCATTTTTTTAATTTTAATGAGCATTATGTCAATGGATCATTTGACAACACTCATTTTCTAAGATCGCATTAATGCAATGAAATTGTAATTTTCTAAAAAATGATTTTTTAATATTTATAAGGTAATAAACATGTAACAGAACTACTACAATACTTATTTACAATGAACAAATTACTGCATTGAAATGGTGCAGAAGTTGTATTGTACTTTACACACAAACAAACACACACACACACACACACACACACACACACACACAATGAAAATGGTTCAAATGGCTCTGAGCACTATGGGACTTAACTTCTGAGGTCATCAGTCCCCTAGAACTTAGAACTACTTAAACCTAACTAACCTAAGGACATCACACACATCCATGCCCGAGGCAGGATTCGAACCTGCGACTGTAGCGGACGCATGGTTCCAGACTGCAGCGCCAAGAACTGCTCAGCCACCCTGTCCGGCACACACAATCAGTTGGTTCTACTGAGAGATTCATCAATGGAGTAGAATGAGTTGGCTACCAATAAATAGTCGCCCATTCAGATCTCCAGGCGGGGACAACTCAGGAGCACATCGTTATCAGGAGAAAGAAAACTGGCGTTCTACGGATCAGAGCGTGGAATGTCAGATCCCTTAATCAGGCATAGGTTACAAAATTTAAAAAGGGAAATGGATAGGTTAAAGTTAGATATAGTGGGAATTAGTGAAGTTCGGTGGCAGGAGGAACAAGACTTTTGGTCAGGTGAATACAGGGTTATAAATAAAAAATCGAATAGGGGTAATGCAGGAGTAGGTTTAATAATGAATAAAAAAATAGGTCTGCGGGTAAGCTAGTACAAACAGCACAGTGAACGCATTATTGTGCCCAAGATAGACATGAAGCCCATGTCTACTACAGTAGTACAAGTTGATATGCCAACTAGCTCTGCAGATGATGAAGAAATTGATGAAATGTATGATGAGAGAAAAGAAATTATTCAGGTAGTGAAGGGAGACGAAAATTTAATAGTCATGGGTGACTGGAATTCGAGAGCAGGGAAAGGGAGAGAAGGAAACATAGTAGGTGAATATGGATTGGGGGTGACAAAATAAAGAGGAAGCCATCTGGTAGAAATTTGCACAGAGCATGACTTAATTATAGCCAACACTTGGTTCAATAATCATAAAAGAAGGTTGTACACATGGAAGAACCCTGGAGATACTAGAAGGTTTCAGATAGATTATATAATGGTAAGATAGAGATTTAGGAACCAAGATTTAAATTTAAGACATTTCCAGGGGCAGGTGTGGACTCTTACCACAATCTATTGGTTATGAACTGTAGATTAAGACTGAAGAAACTGCAAAAAGGTGGGAATTTAAGGAGATGGGACCTGAATAAACTGAAAGAACCAGAGGTTGTACAGAGTTTCAGGGAGAGCATAAGGGAACAATTGACAGGAATGGGGGGAAAAATATAGTAGAAGGGTAGCTCTGAGGGATGAAGCAGTGAAGGCAGCAGAGGATCAAGCAGGTAAAAAGACGAGGACTAGTAGGAATCCTTGGGTAACAGAAGAAATATTGAATTTAATTCATGAAAGGAGAAAATATGAAAATGCAGTAAATGAAACAGGCAAAAAGGAACACAAACGTCTCAAAAATGAGATCGACAGGAAGTGCAAAATGGCTAAGCAGGGATGACTAGAGGGCAAATGTAAGCATGTAGAGGCTTATCTCACTAGGGGTAAGATAGATACTGCCTACAGGAAAATTAAAGAGACCTTTGGAGAGAAGAGAACCACTTGCATCAATATCAAGAGCTCAGATGGAAACCCAGTTCTAAGCAAAGAAGGGAAAGTAGAAAGGTGGAAAGAGTATATAGAGGGCCTATGCAAGGGCGATGTACTTGAGGACAATGTTATGGAAATCGAAGAGGATGTAGATGAAGATGAAATGGGAGATATGATACTGCGTGAAGAGTTTGACAGAGCACTTAAAGACCTGAGTCGAAATAAGGCCCCGGGAGTAGACAAAATTCTATTAGAACTACTGACGGCCTTGGGAGAGCCAGTCCTGACAAAACTCTACCATCTGGTGAGCAAGATGTATGAGACAGGCGAAATACCCTTAGACTTCAAGAAGAATATAATAATTCCAATCCCAAAGAAAGCAGGTGTTGACAGATGTGAAAATTACCGAACTATCAGTTTAATAAGTCGCAGCTGCAAACTACTAACACGAATTCTTCACAGACAAATGGAAAAACTGGTCGAAGCTGACCTCGGAGAAGATCAGTTTGGATTCCGTAGAAATGTTGGAACACATGAGGCAATACTGACTCTAAGACTTATCTTAGAAGAAAGATTAAGGAAAGGCAAACCTACATTTCTAGCATTTGTAGACTTAGAGATAGCTTTTGAAAATGTTGATTGGAATACTCTCTTTCAAATTCTGAAGGTGGCAGGGGTAAAATACAGGGAGCGAAAGGCTATTTACAATTTGTGCAGAAATCAGATGACAGTTATAAGAGTCGAGGGGTATGAAAGGGAAGCACTGGTTGGGAAGGGAGTGAGACAGGGTTGTAGCCTATCCCCGATGTTATTCAATCTGTATATTGAGTAAGTAGTGAAGGAAACAAAAGAAAAGTTCGGAGTAGGTATTAAAATCCATGGAGAAGAAAAAACTTTGAGGTTCGCTGATGACATTGTAATTCTGTCAGAGACAGCAAAGGACTTGGAAGAGCAGTTGAATGGAATGGATAGTGTCTTGAAAGGAGGATGTAAGATGAACATCAACAAAAGCAAAACGAGGATAATGGAATGTAGTCGAATTAAGTCGGGTGATGCTGAGGGAATTAGATTAGGAATTGAGACACTTAAAGTAGTAAAGGAGTTTTGCTATTTGAAGAGCAAAATAACTGATGATGGTCGAAGTAGAGAAGATATAAAATGTAGACTGGCAATGGCAAGGAAAGCGTTTCTGAAGAAGAGAAATTTGTTAACATCGAGTATAGATTTGAGTGTCAGGAAGTCGTTTCTGAAAGTATTTGTATGGAGTGTAGCCATGTATGGAAGTGAAACATGGAAGATAAATAGTTTGGACAAGAAGAGAATAGAAACTTTCGAAATGTGGTGCTACAGAAGAATGCTGAAGATTAGATGGGTAGGTCACATAACTAACGAGGAGGTATTGAATAGAATTGGGGAGAAGAGGAGTATGTGGCACAACTTGACAAGAAGAATTGTCCGGTTGGTGGGACATGTTCTGAGGCATCAAGGGATGACAAATTTAGTATTGGAGGGCAGAGTGGAGTGTAAAAATCGTAGAGGGAGACCAAGCGACGAATACACTAAGCAGATTGAGAAGGATGTAGGTTTCAGTAAGTACTGGGAGATGAAGAAGCTTGCACAGGATAGAGTAGCATGGAGAGCTGCATCAAACCAGTCTCAGGACTGAAGACCACAACAACAACAACAACCAATAAATCCTTTTGACTTCACTTAAACTGATTTTCGTTGGCTGTTAAGCTATTTATGGCTGCTGGTAAGTAATGAAAATGTGTGTTCCTCAATAATGCACACCTTTTTGTACAAGAGTAAGTCACTTTAAATCCTTGTGAAGATTATTCTTATTTCTAGTATTGATTCCATGAATTGAGCTGTTGATTTGAAAATGATATATTTTTAATGACAAATTTCAGTAAGGAATAAATATATCGGGACGCGGTAGTCAGTATCCCTAGTTCAATATGAGTTCGCACCGCATATAAATCTTGTAGACGTTTTTGTGCACGGAAAACATTAGTTTGGCTTGATTAATTGCCCCAAAAAGTAATCCCATATGACAGTATGAAGTGAAAGTAAGGATAGTATGCCAGCTTTTTCATTTTTATATCTCCTATGTCTGACAGAATTCACATTGCAAACAGAGATTTGTTTAGATGCTTCAGCATTTCTGTGGTGTGCTCCTCCCAGTTGAATTTATTATCAAACTGTAATCCCAAGAATTTAACCCTGTCCACTTCTTCTAGTCATATATTAGGCATATACTCGTGGGTCATCCCCTACAAGTTCTGAACTGCCTGTAGTGTGTTCTTTCAAAGTTTAGTGACAAAGAATTGGCTAAGAACCAGTGATTAATGTCCACAAATATTTTATTAGCTGATCTTTCTAAGACTACACTTTGGGCAGAAAACGAAAAAAAACTTGTCATCTGGTAATGTTATGGATGGAAGATCATTGATATACACAAGAAAAAGTAAGGGCCCTAAGATGAAACCTTGTGGGACCTCTCATGTAATTAGTTCCCAGTTGGATAATGCCTGATAGCTTAATATGTGTCTCTTTCCTAATAACACCATTTCGTTCCTGTCAGAGGTATAAGATTTGAACCATTTTGCAGCTTTTCCTGTTACACCATAATATTCTAATTTGCATAAAAGGATATTGTGGTTTACACAGTCAAATGTATTTGATAGATCACAAAATATACCAGTTGCCAGCAATTTTTTGCCTAATGAATGAAGTACATTTTCACTGAAAGTGCAGATAGCCATATCAATATCAGAACCCTTCAGAAAACAGAACTGAAAATTTGACAGTATGTTATTTGTGATAAGATGGTTATAAAGCTGATTGTACATTACCTTTTCTAAAATTTTTGAGAACGCTGGCAAAAGTGAAATTGTATGGAAATTTGACACTATTTCTTTATCTCCCTTCTTCAACAGTGGCTTAACTTCAGCATATTTCAATCATTCAGGAAATATTCCACTGATAAACGACTGGCTACACAGATAGCTTAATATGTTACTTCACTCAGAATAACATTCTTTGATTAACTTTGTTGATATTTCATCATACCCACCAGATGTTTTAGATTTTAAGGATTTTATGATGTACATTACTTCTGCTGCAGCAGTAAGGGTCAAATTCATATTACGGAAGTTACTTGAAATGT
Source organism: Schistocerca serialis cubense (assembly GCF_023864345.2). NCBI lineage: Eukaryota > Metazoa > Arthropoda > Insecta > Orthoptera > Acrididae > Schistocerca > Schistocerca serialis. The sequence goes on from NC_064638.1 coordinate 389,022,254, forward strand.
CAGGTCTGGGCCTGAGTGACCGAGTAGTTGTAGGCGCTACAGTCTGGAACCGCACGACCGCTGCGGACGCAGGTTCGAATCCTGCCTTGGGTATGGATGTGTGTGATGTCCTTAGGTTAGTTAAGTTTAAGTACTTCTAAGTTCTAGGGACTGATGACCTCAGATGTTAAGTCTCATGGTGCTCAGAGCCATTTGAACCATTTCTCAGGTCTGAGGTATCCCATGTCAGCATCTACAGAACCTGACAACCCTATCTTTTCAGTAACAGTTGTAAAATGTTCGTTAAAATGTTCTGAAACAATATACACATCTGTCACCAATGTATCATTTACTCTTAATGCTATTTGCCTCTCTTTATGTCTGGTTCCACCGGTCTCCTCCTTCACTATATCCCATATTGTCTTTATTTTGTTATCTGATAGGACTAATTTTTCCTTTTAATATATTTGCTTTGATGTCCGTATTGCAGTCTTTAATATTTTGCAATATTTCTTAAATATGCTACAGCATCAACATCAGAACTATTTCGGATTGACAATAATAGTTTTCTTTTTGTTTTACAAGATACCTCTATTCTTTGAGTAATGCATGGCTTCTTTGTAGAATTTGTTCTAACCTTGGTTAGTTTTGGGGGAAAACAGTGTTCAAATAAGGTAAGCGATTTTTCATTCATGCTGTGAGCACTCTAAACATCACTCCAGTGAATGTCTCTGAGGAATATCCTAAAATAATCGATTTTTGGCTTATCGATTACCCTCTTGAGTTCACATTTAACAGATTTTATATCCTGTTCAGTATTAACATTTAACAGGAGGAACTGCATGTCATGGTCTGAGAGGCCATTGACTATCGGTTTTGCAATATAATTTTGTTCATTGGAGTTTTCTATAAAGATATTACCAATGGCTGTTTGTGAGCAATTGGCTACCCTAGTTGGGAACTTCAGAGTGGGAATTAAGTTGAATGATAGTGTTACTAACTCAGATAAATTCTTATTGGGAGAGTCTTTAAGGAAATCTACATTGAAATCACCAGCAACCACTATTTCTTTGTTTTTGGTTGTTAAACGGACCAGTACAGCTTCAGGTGGTTTATGAACAGATTAAAGTTACCTGCAGGTGCTCGATATACACTTAATATTATGAAGAATTCTTTATGAAATTCTACTTCTGTTGCACATACTTCCGTATGCTGTTCTAGGCGAAATTTATGAATGTCTATGTTCTTAAATTTATGACTGTTCCTGATGCACGTGGCAACTCCTTTCTTCATTTCTGCTCTAAAAAAGTGAAATGCTAACCTAAATCCTGTAATACTTAAAATTTCTATACCGGTGATCACATGACGTTCAGAGAGGCAGATTATGTCAGCTGTGCTTGAGGTCTCTAATTCATCTGTCCAGATAATTTATTCATTACTTTTATTTCTCAGTCCTCGAATATTTAGATGCAATGAAGATAGTTGACATTTCGCAATGACTGAGTTAAAATTGGATACAGTTGATATTTCTGCTGATTGTTGAAAATTCTTAACCAACTGATGTTTTTGCTTATATAATAAGCTGAAATTATATTTTTTGGTTTCTTTCTCAAACTGAAGATTTATCTCAATCATAATCTCTCTTAAAACCTTGTTTCTTTCTCTCCTCCTTAACCAGCGATTTTTGGCCAGTTAGCGAGCTTAACTGGGTAATAGGTTTTCAAGCTGGCAGGAATAGTGACAGACGCAGTTGAAGACAGCAGTGACAAGATTTTGTCTGAACTCTTCATGAGAATGAGGAAGGAGAAGAAAGCGAGACGACGCCGATTCCGAATTTATATCGAGTTTTTGCGTAACAAAGGAAGCCATACATCGTCTTTTCAATCTTGTATGTGAGAAACTGGAGCACATGACGGATACGTAAGACTATGTCTCTGTTTTCCAGAATACAGCTGTTCATTTATTGTAATATGCACTTGATTTCAGTACGTCATGAATTCTGTCCCTCTTATTTATGTAAATCAGGCACATTAAAATGACGATTCATGCCAAAATAGTCTTATTGACCTGGAAAGTGTTACAATTCCCGCAGTAGTAGAAAGACTCTTTCATTTTAGTTAGCAATGCCTCAATAGACTTAACCAAACCGAAAAACCACACCATTTATGGGTACTATTTGTATTAACAGCTGTTTCAGTTTTAGACAAAAACATTGTATTTTCATGTCACAAAACCTTTTGACAAAACGATAGTGCTGTAGTTTCATTCAGCCATATTATGTCAGTTGCAGAAAACGTTGTTTGACTCTGTTTCCTGTTGGGAATGACCCTTTTTGTAAACATCACAGCAGTGTCAGAACAACTGGCCTCTTAATGTTAGGATTAGAGGCCGATCAATGCTTCAGAGCATCGACATTGCCTCACACCTGCCATTATACACTGAAGCCTGTGAACCATCTGTGCTTACTCAAGCTAAGTTTAACACAGAAAGATTAACAGGAAAGTTGGTATTTAAAATAATGGTAATGTCTACTCAGCTGCAGAATATAGCTGTTGTACCTCAATTAGCAGTCTTATTTCCATAAGCCCATCCATATTTATAATAAAATAATGCCTATGTACAGGGTGAGTGAGGAGGAAAGGTACATGCTTCGAGATGCGGTAGTATTAGTGATTCTGAAAAAAAAATTTCATGTTTACATATGCCCTATTGCAAATGGTTTCCGAGATAGAACATGTTTAGTATCACTTTTGTACTTTTTTCTTTCATAGCTTGAAAACTGCACACTCCAAGTGTGTCAGTACACAAACGAAATTACATTTGCTACAAAAAAGGTCCTATTTGTTTTTTGTCTTGGACAAACAGCGCACGGAGAGATCGCGAGAATATTGAAAATCTCGCGCGACGCGCATGCGCTGTAGCTTAGGTGCTGTTTGTAGGCCAGTTTGAGGTAGTTTTCCGACTTGATAGACCACAAGCGTCCCGTATCAAAATGTTTGTCTCAACTTCCTCTATATTAATGTGATACGTTGTAAGCAATGACAACGAACAATAAAAAAATAAATGGAAATGTTCATTAAATGTATCTCAGAGAGCATTCGGTATAGGGCATATACCCACATCAAGTTTTTTGTTCAGAATCACTAATGCTATCACCCATCAAAGCACGTATCTTTCCCCCTGACTCATCTTGCGTGTATGTTATGGGAGCAGAACACGAATCTAGTTAATGAATCATATTTACAGCATATGGAAGGAATGTCTGGTATGCTGTGTTTTTATCTCTCCTTGAATATCAAGGTATTGTCAGTGTCTTCCTTTATTTCAGATTGTAACTAGCTGAAAGCAACTTAAACTGAACTATCTTATTTTGCACTTATGTAAAGTACCATATTTTCTGAAACTAATGCTTTATTACGACTGTTTAACATAACAAAAAGTTTCAAAAACACTGTTGTCCAGAGTTCACTCAGTCACATCTACAGCAGAAAGTATTAATCACTGTTATCTCCCATTGAGACAACTGCTCCCCATCTTTTAGTGAATGCTTCAGAGCAAAAAAAGTTGTTATGCCAGCTACAATTATTCCTATAAACATATAAATTATTTGTGCTTACCCAAGATAAGCTTAACACAGTAAAATTAACAGGAAAGTCAGTCTTTTTAAGAAAGCTATAGAATATGGCAGTTGTGTCCAAGTTATTAGTTTTATCCACATAACCATATCGATATTTCTCATAAAGTAATTGTTATGTGTGTGTCATAAGAACATAGGTACTTGGCATGAAGCTAATAGGGAATCTTTAGTTACAGAATCTACACTATAATAGCAGTGGAAGGAGTAAGTAGCATGTTATGCTTTTAAATTTCTCTTCAATTGTCAAACAAATTGTCTCATGTCATTCTTTTTCTTTCTTTCGGAAATGACTCTGTTTCACGAATGAAGCAGTCACTGTTGACACTCAAATATTTTTCCTCTGGAGATTTTTTCTGCCCATTGGAGTCGTCATTGGTATTGGCAAGGGGACAGCGAGCGAGATTATTGAAAGGATGTATAAGACACTGGACTACATACACAAGAGAAAGTTTTTTAATTATTTCAGTTCTCTGATGTAATTAAGAGAAAATAAAACGCAGAAGTATGTGAAATAACATGCTTCTTTTCTGAAAGCATTTGTTAGTTTGTATTTTCTGAGCCTAATTTTGAATTTATGTCCTTTTTTTAATCAATACAGTTCATCCTCCTTCCTCTGATTCTTGTCAAGTTACTTTTGAAGTAGAACTAACTGTGGCTCTGCTAATTCCTTCACATTTGAGAACAGATATGACTGTAGAAAGCTACAAAAAAAAAAAAAACAGTGAAGGTATCACACCTCCAGTTACTTCCCCTTCGCTCCCAGATTACGTACAGCTGCTAAAGGTTGTTGCAAAAGTCAAAATTATGTATGACATAATTATTATTTCTAAAATATGTAGGGTGAGATACAATATCAGCCTCTGATTTTGATATGTGCCACATATACATTTTTAACAAGTATTATAAAATAACATTATGGTTGTTTATCATAAATTTGGCATCTTACTCTTAATATATATGTTCAATATAATTATTAATAATAACATCACAGAAATAAGATTTATATATGGCCAGTAATTGCAAAAGTCGATGCATGGTGTTCAATAATTCAGCAAAGGTACTTTCTATAGAAACCCCTTGCTGCTGTAATAAATTAATCATTCTAAGACATAAATACAGCAGCAAGCTAGCCTGTAACAGCTCTCTGAATAGTCAGTCAGATCAATCTCAATTATTTCTGTGTTGTCACAGTGTGGTGGAGAAGAGGTCAACTGTTTCACAAAGCAGACCACATTTCACAGTTGCTTTTATATTACGTCACTACTTGGACTATGGCATTCTTCCCTTGAAAACTTTATCAAACTGTAAATTTCATTGCTCACAACTTGTAACTTACATTCCACGTATTGGGCGTCATTGGCCTACCTTTGCTAGGAATAATATTTATGTGTTTCTTTCTTGGGGCAAAAAATCGAACATTTGCTGTAGCTGCTCATCGATCTGTGTGAATGTGTTTATGAATGGAAATTGTTTCCCATACTTCATTTTTAAATAGGCCTTGCCACAGTGGTAACACCATTTCCTTTCAGATTTCCAAAGTTAAGCAATATCAGATTGGGCTAGCACTTGGACGGGTGGCCATCTCGTTTGTTGGGCACTGTTGGCAAGGGAGATGCATTCAGCCCTAGTGAAGCAAACTGAAGAGCTACTTGATTAAGAACTAGCTGCTCCGGTCTCATAAACTGCGATACAGCTGGGAGAGCAGTGTGCTGACCACATGCCCCTCCACATCCGTATCGTGTGAGCCCTGTGAGCTGAGGATGAAAAGGCGACAGGTCAGCACTGTAGGACCTCCATGGCCTGTTCGAGCAGAGTTTAATTTTATTTGGAAATCTAGAAAGATCTCTTACTGATCAAATACAAACACCTAAACCTTTAACAAATAGTACGATATATTGTTATAGTGTTAAACACGCCGAGTACCCTACAAACTTAGTTAAATGTTTTGCGCTAATGTTTTCATTGAATGAGACTGCATAAGTTTTCGTGTTTTCTACTACACTCTTGAACTGATCTACAGAGTCTACTAGCCTCAAAATATCCTCAAACGAATAATTTTGCGACGTTTATAGCTCATGTTAGGCTCGCTACTTCTGCAGACGACGACTAAAGTAAATATGAAATGACATACACGAAAATACCCAGTGAGCTAAGTTGTTGCCAATATAACTGCATGGGAATGCTATTTCAGGAATAACTAACTGGGGAATAAAATGGTGTCGTACAAAGTGCGCTCAAAGTTAACCAGTGGTTTGCTATCTCTGCATTTAACTCAAGATTGTAAAATTGGCCCTTAACCTTTCTTGCAGATGCCTATGGCTGTACAAGTAGTGTACTAGTAATACAGGACAAGGTAAGTGAACAATCACAGTATAACATGAACAATATATATATATATATATATATATATATATATATATATATATATATATATATATATATATATATATATAGGGTGGTCCATTGATCGGGCCAAATATCTCACGAAATAAGCGTCAAACGAAAAAACTACAAACTACACAGAACGAAACTTGTTTAGCTTGAAGGGGGAAACCAGATGGCGCTATGGTTGGCCCACTATGTGGCGCTGCCATAGGTCAAACGGATATCAACTGCGTTTTTTAAAATAGGAACCCCCATTTTTTTATTACATATTGGTGTAGTATGTAAATATATATGAATGTTTTAGTTGGACCACTTTTTTCACTTTGTGATATATGGCGCTGTAATAGTCACAAACATATGGCTCACAATTTTAGACGAACAGTTGGTAACAGGTAGGTTTTTTAAATTAAAATACAGAACGTAGGTACGTTTGAACATTTTATTTTGGTTGTTCCATTGTAATGCTTCAGGGTAGTAATAATAGCAGTAATAGTAATAATAATAATAATTTCGTTGTCATTACAGCAATAGGCAATGTTATGTATGCCACAAGAAAAAAAAGATGCACCACAAAGGAATTATCCAAATGGGATGGATATCGGTAGGTGTGATATATGTATACAGCCAAACAAACTATTACAATTTCATAAAAAAGGATGATTTATTCAAGAGAAAGAGCTTCAAAAACTGCAGAAGTGTTTAACGCATTGGTCCATTTCTTGCCCCTATGCAAGCTGTTAACCGGCTTCTGCTGGACTGATTGATAGAGGTGTTGGGTGCCCTCCTGAGCGTATTGCCCCAAATTCCGTCCAGTTGGAGCTCTAGATCATCAAAATACTGAGATGATTAGTGGGCTCTGCCCACAATGCTCCAAACATTCTCAGTTGGGTGAGATGTCAGGTGACCTTGCTGGCCAAGGTAGGCTTTGCAAGCACGAAGACAAGCAGTAGAAGCTCTCGCCTTTTGCCTCTGAACATTATCTTGCTGTTTGTCCAGAATTTCAATAAAATAGGGCAAAGAATATTGTCAAAATTCAGCTGTGCTGTAAGGGTGCTGCAGATGACAAACTAAAGAGGTCTTGCTATGAAAAAAAGTGGCACCCCAGACCATCACTCCTGGTTATCAGGCTGTAGGGTGGGTGACAGGTTGGTATCCTGCCAACGTCTGAGATGTTTCCAGACACGTCTTTGCCCAGGAATCTCATTAACTGCAGTAGTATTGTCATCAGTGCTGAGTTCTGCTTTGAACTGAGCCTCAATGTCCAGTGAAAACGTATCTGGAGACGCCCTGGACAAAAGTGGGATACCAACGTAACTGACATGTGTCATATGGCCTGACAACCTGTAGTGATGGTCTGGGTTGCCATTTCATTTCTTTGCTGGAGCCCTTTGGTTGTCACCGACGCCACCCTTACAGTACAGTGGTACGTCGACAATATTGCATCCTGTTTTGTGGTCCTTCATGGCAAGCCAACCTGGGTTTATATTTCAACAAGATAATGCTTGCCTGTACACAGTGATATTTCTACTGCTTGTCTTTCGTGCTGCGAGAATCTACATTTTCTCTGCATTTCACATCTGCTAACTTTTTCTTCGCAGATATTAAAATACAATATGTGTGTATACTTCAATACACAGTTTATTAAAAGCATGATTTCTTGTTCACAAAACAAAAGTTTGCAGTTAGTTTTATATGAGGAAACTCTGGTTGCCCTAATAGCATTCTTCTGCTTTATTAAGATGTCATGCACACAACTCTTAAGTTCTCAGTAAAATAATATTATATTACGTGAAGTGGTTAAAAAATGAAAAATAGGATGATCTAATATATATTGCAGATACACAATCCATGAGTACCTAAACAAATGAACTACTGTAGACAACTTACTTATAATATATTTAACATGTCAATCCCAAGATAATTTATCATCTAAATAAATCCCAGAAAACTATTATGACATAGACCATCTGAGGGAAGTTTGTCCTTTAGAGTACAATCCACCTGCTGAGTTTTGGTTTTATTCAGAAATATCCTACTTGCTCTAAACCAAGAAGATGCTTGGGTGCATATGGTTTGAAATATCGTCTACATGTAACTCTATACTGGATCTAATAAATGAGGGCAGGAAAAGGAACAGAACAGGTCCCTGTGAAACATATATCTTAACTTTTTCTATACTGAAAATATCTTTGGCGACACAAATAACTTGCATAGGATTCTGCAGATAAGACTTTATTAGTTTAAAACTCTAACGCCATTTGAACTCCATTTTTTTTAGAAGTGGTGAATGTTCCACACAATCAAGCCTTGTTTGGAATGGAAAGAGTGACTTGAGCAATGCCTTTGTTCTCAAACACACAAAGCAGATATTTAACTACTAAGTCTAAGCCATCAACAGTTGACAGCTTTCTCCTAAAACTACATTGTGCTCTGTAATTCTTTGGATTTTCAAAGTAAACAGGTAACTTAAGTAACCACTGTCTTGATCATATAGACAGTTCTTTCCTCTTCTGCCACTGTCTTAGATGATTCTTTTTTTTTTTTTGCAAGACCTCTTATGAACACATAACAGAGAAGCATATCCTACATCACCTTTTAGTTGACGGAACTGAAATATCCATTGTAGAACCACAGCCACTTGTCATAAAAATTTCTTTCCTAAGCTGACAGGTAGAGGGGCAGCAGCACACTGAAACTTATACCAGGTTCATACACACAGCTAATGTGACGCCATGTCTTGTGGCTTTCTGTTATGAGATACCATTCACTCATGATGACACAAATTCTACGTAGTTTCACAGCTTTCAATATGGCGTCAATTGAAGTCATACGGGTGGGTATAAAAGTTATAGTAAAGGTTATAGCATTAGAACTATGACAAGAGTTAAATGCAAAGAAGACAAAACCCAAATGTTGGATCAAAAAAAGATTTTGCACAAATATAACTTGGGATCCACAAACAGATTTATAAAGGAAATAACACTCTGAGTCGAAAATGTTGTCTACAATAGAAACTAAACAACAAATGACATGTAAATATCATATTCAGACACACTACTATTCCAAGGATTTTAGAATCTTATTGCATTTGTTGATGTAGACATTTAGAATAATTAATTTTTTGTTTAATAGCTGCCACATCACAGTCTGGAGCTATTTCCTGAATATAATCTGCAATTTATACAATGCTTGATCTCAAAAATCATAACGTTTGTACCACTCACTGTTTGTGTCAATTCTAGTGTCTGATACCACCCGTCGGCTTTGACCAATGATGTAATGTGTGATGTTATTTTGTTTGTGCCGGAGAATGCTGTCGATTAACGTTAAATGATTTCTCTGGATTTCCTCATTACGTGCAGCATGTTTTGTTAATGAAAGTAGCCATGATTTATAAGTAGTCGTGTTTTATAAGGTCTTGATTTCTCACGCTGTTCGTTATGAATGAGTCAGTTGTTTTTATTGCGAAAATACTGTTTCAGAAAATGAGTGACCGTAAATCAACTATAAAAGTTTTGCAGTCTTTGGGAGTCATTGCTGAATTTTGCAAGTGCAGTGTCTGTGGAAATTATATGGTTTTCACGAAGGTTGGGTCATCACGAACGTCCAACGAATATATGTGGGGGGTGCAGAAATAATAACATAATGAGATCCATACGCAGGGGGACGTGGTTCGAAAGATCAAGGCTGAATTTAGAAGTAATTGTCATGGTATCCTAGTATTTTTGCTATTAATATCTTGCAAATCTGTCATTCACAAAGCAAGGTTTTCGTGTGGCACTATAGTCGACTGGTTCTCGTTTTGTAGAGAAGTCTGCAGCGAATTTATAGAGTATAGGGGGTCATTGGGGGTGCCAGGGGCTATAGTTGAGGTAGATGAGTCACATTTTGGAAAAAGAAAGTACGAAAGGGGCACGAGGTTGTTGGTCTTTGGGTTTTTGGAGTAGTAGTTTCTTGAGGAGATCGTGCTGATGTTGTATTCAGGGTTGTACCAAATCGGACAAAGGAAGTCTTGACATCTTTACTAGGAGAATATATGGAAGAAGGTTCTGTAGTCATGTCCGATGGGTTTGCCTCATACAAGGGGTACGGTGAAAGGCGTTATCATCATTTGGTCGTGAACCACAATATTCAGTCTAAAGGTTATAAGACGGGAGCATGTACTAATACTATCGATGGGTATTGGGGGGACTGCAAAATATGTTGTTGGGGGGAGGGGGGGAAAGAGATTTCAGTGTTGCAAGGCCATTTAGATGAATACTGTTGGAGGAAGAGTATTTCTAAAGGTTATTGTTTATTTCTTGCCTTTTTGAAAGTAGTCAGCAATATGTACAAGCCTTATTTTGTTAGTTAGGTGTTAGTGGGTCTGATACTATTTTCTTGTTTTACATTGCGTTTTCTTATGTTACTGTATTTTGCGAGTGCTACTTTTATGGTTCCTCTGGAGGGAGGTTTTTCTGTCGTTTTAATATTTTCTAGTTACAATGGTAGGCCAAGGGATATTGCTGCGTCTCTGCTGGAGGGTTTATGTGATTGATTTGTGGTTTCATTTATTTATTATTTTAAAATTTTGCGTCTGATTGAGGGTGGGTGTTAGGGAAGAACTGATTTGGGTGGTACCTCATTCGTGCCTGGCAGTTTGTGTTTCTTATTATTTTTTTCATTAGTTATTCTGGATTTTGCTTCTTTTGTTACAGTTTGACCTTCTAACAATATTATTTTTTGTTATGTCCTTATTTCGTTCTTCTCCGCCTTGATTGGAAGTTCATATGCGGTAAGTTTCTTTTTATGTAGCCACTTTTATGTTTTCCTTTTCAATGTTTTTGCTATACTACTCTTAATTTAACTTTCATTCCTAATGCATCAGTTCCACAGTGTGTTGTTTTCGAGTTACTGTACCTGGTGTGACTATCGTGTAGTATAGATATCAGTTACAGGATTTGTTCATTTTTGCGTTTTATTATTTGCGTGTGCAGTAATGTGTGTAAAGATTTTCATTTTTTGAAAGTCTAGTCGTATTCTGTGGTTCACTAAGAAGATCATTTTTAAGCTGATGTTATAATATGGTTGCGCAACAAACAGTAATATTGGAATCGGTAACTAGAAATGACCTCCTGCAGAGATTGCTTCCAGTTACCGATTCCAACTATTCAACGGTTCATTCTTTAGATCGTTTTTGCAATACGTGTGGAAAATATAATATAATATGTTGTTGTTGTGATATTCAGTCCTGAGACTGATTTGATGCAGCTCTCCATGCTACTCTATCCTGTGCAAGCTTCTTCATCTCCCAGTACGTACTGCAGCCTACATCCTTCTCAATCTGCTTAGTGTATTCATCTCTTGGTCTCACTCTACGATTTTTACACTCCACTCTGCCCTCCAATACTAAATTGGTGATCCCTCGATGTCTCAGAACATGTCCTACCAACCGATCCATTCTTCTAGTCAAGTTGTGCCACATGCTCCTCTTCTCCCCAATTCTACTCAATACCTCCTCATTAGTTATATGATCTACCCATCTAATCTTCAACATTCTTCTGTAGCACCACATTTCGAAAGCTTCTATTCTCTTCTTCTCCAAACCATTTATCGTCCATGTTTCACTTCCATACATGGCTACACTCCATACAAATACTTTCAGAAACCACTTCCTGACACTCAAATCTATACTCGATGTTACCTTAAAAGCTGCGCCAAAGATAAATTGAGAGGCATGTATATTATAATCTTTGTAAAGTTCACATTGGATTCTCTTTTGTTTGATACTCCAAGGAGCTAAGGGACACTTTCGATTGTTGCCTTGTGGAGGATGGACGTGATTTTTGGACTGTGCGGAAAGGCAGCCATATGGCTGGTAATTATGGTTTGTGCGACGAGCACAGCAAGTCTTATTGTGTTGTGAATAAAAAAAAATAGTGAAAAGTATCGAAGCGTAGCGACGTAGCATAGTATTCCTTGGTTTCCACCGTCTTCGTGAAGTGAACCGATGCCGACTCATGATGGTACACACGGTCAACAAAGAGAAGAACATCGATGGCGACTAATGAATTAATATTGTGGCAGAAGGACTAATTCTACGTCTAAGGTGAGAACTCTGATTAAATCAACAATGACGTGGAATTTAAAATATAAAATGTTTTTTATTTATTTCGCCACACTGGCGACCATGACAGGATAGTGCTGGTGGAACAAAGAGTAAGTACTTCATTGTTGTGCTACAAATGTACTTGTACTAATTACTGTTTCTCTGTTACATGACGCACATGGAAAATGACGAATAAAGTGAAACAGTATTAACTGTATAAACGGATGGCACAATAACCAGAAGGAACAAGGACAAGGATTTACAAAACTAACGTAATCGTGAGTGACGCAGCTCAGTCGGAATTAAGGTAGGAAAGCGCAAACGCATGCAGTGGCTGCACCTTGGCTTAGCTCCACTTAAAGCAGAACCTTTTCCTGTCGATATTAAAATCCTGGTAGTGTTTGTGGCAACACACAATTACGCTTTGATAACTACTTTTTATGTTCAACAATCGCAGAATTAGAAGACGTAGTGCGCCATCTTGTAAATTTCCGACGCGCAACAAATAACAATCGCGAGATATTTTTATTAATTCAACTGCGAGAGAATTTAAAGATTTAGATTAACAGTAAAGTACAGATAAAAATAATATCTTCACAATGGAATCGGAGAACTTTAATTTGACAAATGTTCATGGACACGTCACCGATTCTGACAATAGTGACGTAAATGATGACGTAATTAGTTTTTCAGCACAACATAATGTAGAAGTAAATACAATTCAATTGCACTCCACAGGGATTAACAATAACGAACCACTTGCAAATGAAACCTTGTGCACAGTCGATGAAGCATCGATTACCAGATCAGATGAAAATATTTCGCGTGAAGTCAGTGAACCTAGCCCGGTTTCGATTCAATCAGACCGTGGCAGAGAAACAATGGCAACAAATAATGGCATAAATACAAACACACAAGCTTCGTCAGTTACACTTGAGGCATTATATAGTCTGATGTCAAATGTGAGCGAGAAACTGGCGAATCTAGAAATAATGACAAACACAAAATTGTCAAACATGGAAATTGGGTTCCAACAGCAGTTTTCAAGTGTAAACACGCAATTTGAAAACATACACAGACATTTCGATCAACGCTTAAATAAACTCACCAATGAAATCGATCAAAAGATCGAAGACAAAGTCATCAAAACCGTCAATAGTGTATACAATGTATTGGCAAATGACTTAGAAAAGAAATTGTCAGATCTTACAACCAAACAGGAACAGGAACTGTCAGAAATAGTAGAAACACACAATCAAACACAAACCGTACAAAAAGAAATACATGAAAACGTACAGGCTATTCAATTAAATTTAACAAGAGTACAGTCCGCATGTGAAGAAATACCTGACCAAGTTAATAAAGTTAACGAAGAAGTCGGTTTTCTGAAACAGGAGACTCGACGTATCAACGCGGACATTATCAAAATAAATGAAACTTTAGAAAACGGTAATGTAAATGAATCAATAACTGACCGGGAAACAAAACTTTTTGAAAAATTAGGTAATGAAATCAAAGTAGCCGAGGACAGAATACGTAAGGAAATTGCTGGTAGACTGAATGTTTCAAATGACTTGCCTACGTCAAGCAGCAGGCAGCGCGACACTTATTCGCCCGTGCCAGATTACGATGTCAATAACGCAGAACATCACGCGCCCAGTCCGGCGTATGAGCACGCACCGGCACAGGCAAACAATGGCTATTCGCCAAACACGGTGCTGCAACAGGCAGTAGGTGTGTCGCCTTGCATCTCGACGATTCTAGTCGATGAGAGCCTGTTGAAACATAGACAGTTTCCAGTTTTCTCCACAGAATCCAGAAAAACTCATCCAGTCGTATTTGTAAGAGCATTTAAAAATGTCTTACCAAGAAACTGGACTGAGGCACAGAAGATTAGATATGTAGTAGGCTTCACACAAGGCGACGCACTTTTGTGGGCCACAGACATGGCTGAACAGTGCGTCACCTACGAACAATTTGAACGGGCTTTCTTGGAGAAATATTGGTCTGCTGGGGTCCAAGAAAGACTGCGCCGTGAAGTATTCAACCCACAACCGTTCAACCTCAAAAACGGCGGGTTGAGAAAGTATTTCGAAAAGTACTTGAATAAGACGCGCTATTGGAACAATCCAATACCGCACGTAGACGTTCTCAAAATTCTGAAAAACAGACTACCCGCGAATTTACGCGAAAAATTGGTAACCATACCGGAGAACGACCTTGAATACTTTCTTTCCGTGCTTGACTCAATTGATCTAATATACGAAGAAGAGCCGAGCACAGGTAATCGGAATGAATATTCCGGAACCAATCAAAACAACGGTAACGGATATCATTTTAATGGCAGTGGACAAAACCCACACAGTTGGCATCCGTATGCGACAAGGCCAAATAATGGAACCTGGAATTACGGAAATCGGAGGAATTCGGCGCCACAGAGACGTGAAGAACGAAGGTATAGTACAGATTACGGTCCACGCCGGTATGGAAATGATAGAAATCACGTGAATGATTGGTCAGGCCCGCGTGATGAAAGGCGGCACACAAATGAAAATTACAATAGTTACAGTAATAGGAATGACAGACCAAGGAGGAATAGCGAAGGCCGGTCGCAAGAAAATGTTGCACGCAGCGGTCCGGAAACTAATTGGCGACAGAATAACCACTCAGTACACTTTGTAGAGGTAACGGACACTACTGAAACAACGCCATTGTCTCCCCCGGTAAACAACAATCGGTCGCCATGAGCCCCCACCGGCCGACCGATTTGACAACAGGGGGCACATACAAGCACACATTACATCTTGAACAATTATTTTTAAGATATGATCAGGATGCTACCGTAGAGGATGATCTATGTGAAGAAGAGATGAAAGCACCGGACAAGGTAAGTGACCTCGTGCAGGCTGTAATAACAACAAAAAGATAAGAAAGGTTACAGAATTTAACATTGGACAGGAAGTACTATTACGTACCCACCTAAAATCCTCTAAAATTAAGGCATTAAACAAAAAGTGGCAGTTGTGGTATGATGGCCCTTTCATTATAATAGACAGACCTCACCCAGGATGTTATCTGTTAGGTAACACACGAACGGGCAAGGTGAAAGGGTTATACCCCCACAAGGACATCAAGGAATTTTTTCATTAAAGGTTATATGTTATTTTAGCAAAATTGAAATTGTACAACCTTGGATCACATAGTAAAATTGCTGTCATTAACCTAAGAAACTTGCGAACAACTGGGGGCATATGCCAGCTTAAAAACGCATATTTAACCAAACCTAATGAAACATGTGTTACTGTGAGTCTTAATACTATAAAATAAACCATACAGTACTTTTGTAGTCTAACTCAGTTATTTAAGAGAGGGGAACAAAGACAAATTAGCGCGAAGGTCAGAGTTTGTTCGCTTGAGACGAGCAACAAACCACACGTCGAAGTTGCAATCCAACGCTCAGCTCATGAGCACGCGATAGCTGCATGTCAAGACGAGGTCATTGGCCGCGCTGTAGGCAGCGAGCCGGGGAGAAATCTTCCCCCCTTCCATGTCCGATCAGCTGAGCGTATACAAAGCGCAAAGGCGCATGCGCGGTCGAGTCCAGGTGTCACGTGACTATTACACGATGGTGGCTATCACGAATAATGTTCACCAACAATGCAGAGTTTTCCCCGCACCTACAGTCCAGTCGGGATACGTAAGCGCGCATGCGTGGAACGTTTAAAAGTTTTGAGACCACTCTTACAATGAGACACAGAGACGAAAGTCATTCAAAAACAAGAAAGGAAAGGGTACACAAGTCTTGTAAATAGTAACTTAGAAAATTTAATTATAAGCTGGTATTACGTAATAAAAGTGAACATACAAGTACATACTGGTCATGGACGGTATTGTAATATTGTAATATTATATTATACTGAGTAAAATCTTAGCTTGTACGGAAGGAGAAAGAAAATAGAAAAAAAAATAAATAGATAAATAATGCAGATATATAACCGGAAGAAAGGCTATGTACACGAGAACAGCACACAATTACATATAGGGAAAAAGCAGCAAAGAGGAAATCAAAGAGATAACGCATACATTTACATTACACAGTAGATAGCGATTTTCAGAATGAACAACAAGGTAAACGCGGGAATTTTTGTGACTAAGGAAAAGAGTGACACAAGCTTTAAAATAGGGTAATAATAAACAGACCTATGCAGCGTGAGTAAAGAAATGAATCGCTCTCAAAACAAATACCTAGGGTTTATAGAAGGAGAAACACATTAACGTTAGGAAACACCTGAAGCACTCAGCAAACAACTTTGTAGAATATATAAGCTATACACGAGGGTACATGTACGAAAGCTAAAGTGTAAAGGAGGAAAATAGGGAATGTTGCACATTAATGGACTGTAAGGCAGTTATGTATGTAAGAAGAAATATTTAGTTGTAAGTATTATTAGTATAAGGGACGATGCTCAGCACACCCTGAATTATTTTGGAATATTGAAGGAATGGTGCAGGGTACCGAAAAAGGGCCCCACCAGCAAAGTGTATATTATAGTGGTAGATATTTTTTTGTGTATAAACGTATGTATGAATGTGTGAAAGGCGAAAGAAGCCCTGTACATGTACGGAACTTAAACAACGTAGAAGTGTATAAGGAAAATTAAACTGTTAGACAACCTCGTATAAACAGGTATACCTAACGTTAAGAAACAACTTAATTAAAACCGTAAGACTCTACGAGTTTACGAGAAAAGGCGAAAAACCTGACACAAAGTGCAACATTAGCGATGCTTCACTCATGTATGCAAAAGGAAGGTATGAATTACTTTATCCACTTGAAACATGAAAGGATAAATCATATTAAAATTATATCTTTCATACATATAACGATTTACGGTCACAAAGAATGAAAATGACATGCCGCTATACGAGAAACAGGTAAGTAGTGTGATCGACGACCTGTAAGCAAAGGAATCGTCTATAAAATGAATTATGAACAAAAGCGTCGTAAAGAATTTCATGCTGCACTGAAGCTATGAAAGTCTGATTGTTCGTGTACATAGATTTTCATGACAACCGATGCATTAAAATGTCTGTATTTTTTCTCCCATGATAACACAAGACGCCTATAAGCGCACTTTAATTGAAGATGATACACGCAAACAAGGACGTGCCGCTATTATGAAACACTATACATATTAATAGTAGCTACACCCTGAACTTCAAAATTTTATGGTTATATGTCCATGTTAAGGTAGGAAGTTTTTTTAGAGGTAATGATTTACAAGCACACCAGAACGTGCTTAAGCACAAAACACTGTACAATTAGGGTTATGCTACATATAAATGATTATTTAGTGCATTTTCAGATTTTATACGCGAAAAACCGTAGCATACACGTAGTCGTTGCCACTACCCTAAGTAGAAGGTAGAAAATTCCCTTCCCAAGCTTCAGTGGAGCGGCTACAGGTGTATTCTCAGCATGCTGATGCAGGTCGTTACGTATGAAGAATACGTAACGGAGGTAAACCTTAACTTATACTCGAGTTCAAGAAGGAAAACAAAGGACTTGTTCCTTCTAACAGATTAATGGAAAAAGGCGAGTGTGTGTGTGTCAGTAAAATCCAAGACGAAGAAGCCACTATGAGTAGTCAAAAATTTTTTCAATTTTAGTCGATCGTTTTTTCCTGTAGTTAATGTAAACAATGTATTGTATGTATTATATGTTATTCCATTGTATGTGATGTACTTTGTATTTCATGCCAAGTCCCGTGACTTACAAATTATGTGCATTGACCAGAAGTATTGAGGGGAATGAATCTCAGTACAATAGGTAAAAGGGGTTAATGCGAAGAAAAAAAAGTGTAGTGAAAACGAAGTTTCGATCGCAATACTCGCGGTTAAAGTGGTGTGTGTAGAAATTAAAATTGTGCAAAGTAGTGCTACGTTGCAAGTGTCAGCGAGCCTAAACAAGTGACAGCGAAAATTGAAGCTTGTATCGTCAAACGACCCATGGCGTCACAGTAGGAAAGGACAATGCCAAACAAGTTTGACACGGTACGTTTCTTACCAGGAGCTGCATCGACGGGATCGTCCTCCGCCTCGCACATAGTGTGGTGTGTTCTTCGGGGCACATATTCCAATGTACCTCGTCGTATCCAGTCTAAGTACTGGAAGGAACTACAAAAAGCACACGCATACTGAGGTTCGGAAGTCTTGACGGTACCCGCACGTCGGTGTATATTCAGTGCACTGGCGCGCGCATTCAACCAACGTCGCCAGCTAACGGACGACCAAACAATCAGGCGCGCGTATCACCCGCCCATATTCAACACGGGCTAGCGAACAAAGCTCGTCGCCCCAGAATAAATACAGAAAGCAATACAAGGACTTAATTTTCACCTCGGATGAGGAAGGAAACATTTGTATGTAACGTTGTATTCAGTGTATATTTTATTGTACAAACTTTACTACATGATGTCATTTTCTCAGTATTAACCAGAACTTTGTATATTAGGATTAAGGTTTGTAAATATTAGCATAAGTATACCAAAAAACTGACACACACTCAGAAATACCAAAGAATTCACAGTGCCATGAAAATGAGACGATAAAAATGAAGTGTGTAAATAAAAGACCCCCAAACCTATCAATTGCAAGGTCGACTACTGTATCCTGTCAATCAAATAAAATTTTCTAGTGACAGTATACAGTAGGGGGGCAGTTGTAATGACACATTCCTATGCAGAGACATACAATACCTTAAAAGCTGCGCCAAAGATAAATTGAGAGGCATGTATATTATAATCTTTGTAAAGTTCACATTGGATTCTCTTTTGTTTGATACTCCAAGGAGCTAAGGGACACTTTCGATTGTTGCCTTGTGGAGGATGGACGTGATTTTTGGACTGTGCGGAAAGGCAGCCATATGGCTGGTAATTATGGTTTGTGCGACGAGCACAGCAAGTCTTATTGTGTTGTGAATAAAAAAAAATAGTGAAAAGTATCGAAGCGTAGCGACGTAGCATAGTATTCCTTGGTTTCCACCGTCTTCGTGAAGTGAACCGATGCCGACTCATGATGGTACACACGGTCAACAAAGAGAAGAACATCGATGGCGACTAATGAATTAATATTGTGGCAGAAGGACTAATTCTACGTCTAAGGTGAGAACTCTGATTAAATCAACAATGACGTGGAATTTAAAATGTAAAATGTTTTTTATTTATTTCGCCACAATGGCTACACTCCATACAAATACTTTCAGAAACCACTTCCTGACACTCAAATCTATACTCGATGTTAACAAATTTCTCATCTTCAGAAACGCTTTCCTTGCCATTGACAGTCTACATTTTATATACTCTCTACTTCGACAATAATCAGTTATTTTGCTCCCCAAATAGCAAAACTCATTTACTACTTTAAGTGTATCATTTACTAATCTAATTCCCTCAGCATCATCCGACTTAATTCGACTACATTCCATTATCCTCGTTTTGCTTTTGTTGATGTTCATCTTATACCCTCCTTTCAAGACACTGTCCATTCCATTCAACTGCTCTTCCAAGTCCTTTGCTGTCTCTGACAGAATTACAATGTCATCAGCGAACCTCAAAGTTTTTACTTCTTCTCCATGGATTTTAATACCTAATCCGATCTTTTCTTTTGTTTCCTTCACTACTTACTCAATATACAGATTGAATAACATCGGGGATAGGCTACAACCTTGTCTCACTCCCTTCCCAACCACTGCTTCCCTTTCATACCCCTAGACTCTTATAACTGCCATCTGATTTCTGTACAAATTGTAAATAGCCTTTTGCTCCCTGTATTTTAAACCCCTGCCACCTTCAGAATTTGAAAGAGAGTATTCCAATCAACATTGTCAAATGCTTTCTCTAAGTCTACAAATGCTAGAAACGTAGGTTTGCCTTTTCTCAATCTTTCTTCTAAGATAAGTCTTAGGGTCAGTATTGCCTCACGTGTTCCCACATTTCTACGGAATCCAAACTAATCTTCTCCGAGGTCAGCTTCTACCAGTTTTTCCATTCGTCTGTAAAGAATTCACGTAAGTATTTTGCAACTGTGACTTATTAAACTGATAGTTCGGTAATTTTCACATCTGTCAACACCTGCTTTCTTTGGGATTGGAATTATTATATTCTCCTTGAAGTCTGAGAGCATTTCGCCTGTCTCGTACATCTTGCTCACCAGATGGTAGAGTTTTGTCAGGACTGGCTCTCCCAAGGCCGTCAGTAGTTCTAATGGAATGTTGTCTACTCCCAGGACTTGTTTCGACTCAGGTCTTTCAGTGCTCTGTCAAACTCTTCACACAGTATCGTATCTCCCATTTCATCTTCATCTACATCCTCTTCCATTTCCATAATATTGTCCTCAAGTGCATCGCCCTTGTATAGATGCTCTATATACTCCTTCCACCTTTCTGCTTTCCCTTCTTTGCTTAGAACTGGGTTTCCATCAGAGCCCTTGATATTCATACAAGTGGTTCTCTTTTCTCCAAAGGTCTCTTTAATTTTCCTGTAGGCAGTATCTATCTTACCCCTAGTGAGATAAGTCTCTACATCCTTACATTTGTCCTCTAGTCATCCCTGCTTAGCCATTTTGCACTTCCTGTCAATCTCATTTTTGAGACGTTTGTATTCCTTTTTGCCTGCTTCATTTACTGCATTTTTATATTTTCTCCTTTCATCAATTAAATTCAATATTTCTTCTGTTACCCAAGGGTTTCTACTAGCCCTCGTCTTTTTACCTATTTGATACTCTGCTGCCTTCACTATTCCATCCCTCAAAGCTACCCATTCTTCTTCTACTGTATTTCTTTCCCCAATTCCTGTCAATTGTTCCCTTATGCTCTCCCTCAAACTCTCTACAACCTCTGGTTCTTTCACTTTTTCCAGATTCCATCTCCTTAAATTCCCACCTTTTTGCAGTTTCTTCAGTTTTAATCTACAGTTCATAACCAATAGATTGTGGTCAGAGTCCACATCTGCCCCTGGAAATGTCTTACAATTTAAAACCTGGTTTCTAAACCTCTGTCTTACCATTATATAATCTATCTGATACCTTTCAGTATCTCCAGGGTTCTTCCATGTATACAACCTTCTTTCATGATTCTTAAACCGAGTGTTAGCTATGATTAAGTTATGCTCTGCACAAAATTCCACCAGGTGGCTTCCTCTTTCATTTCTTAGCCCCTATCCATGTTCACCTACTATGTTTCCTTCTCTCCCTTTTCCTACTCCTGAATTCCAGTCACCCATTGTAATCTCCCCACGGAAAATTATCCTCTACCACGCAATAATTAATAATGGTCAACCAAATCATCCACATGTATTTACGTTTGAAAAGTATCTGATCACATTTTTAGCAGTATATGCGCCGACAGCTCGTCGACGCCAAAGTATTTTTCTAGTAGGTTTATTCTTTGGAACAACAGAGGTACAGAAATGTATGCTCCATGGTTATTATAGAGAGAGAGAGAGGAACAGCTTCAGAAGTATCGGTTGGAAGATTGTCGGATTGCTAAAGGAGATTTATTTACTCTTCTTCGCGCTAAAGCGAGCTAGGAAAGTTTGTGCCACTAGCGTGATAGATAAAGAGAAAGAAAAACCTGTAAAAGAAAATTACATGAGACTTGGAACCAACAGAAAATGGAACATGTACGGAAATGGATTCAATATACAATTTTCCTCAGAAATAAGGTTTGTGACCATTTTATTCTAGAGTGAATGACGAATGAGTTCTCTGTCTGAACCATTGATGATTGTCTGGGCCCTGTAATTAATTGGGAAGTTTCAGCTGTGACGAAGAGAGCCTGCAATCTCTGAGTTTTTTGAAATCGTCCAAAAAGGCTTCGTCCACATCTGAAATTTTAAATCTGTCTTAAACTGAACGAATTGTTCAAACGATCGATTTTCCCAACTGAATGCAGCGCTTAATAATAATAACAAATGTAAAGATCTTTTCTAGCAAGCCAGCCACTGAATATTAAGACGAAGGGCTCCACCAGAGATTCTACTAGGCTGATTTCACGTAAATAATATATTTAAACTGTACACAGATAAAGGACAGAGAGAGAGAGAGTGAGAGAATCCTCCATTAGCATAATAGTTTCTCTGTCTTTTCACGGATCAGCCTAACTAGAAAACACGAAGCCCTGACTTTATTGTACCGATTTATGTGTGAGAGGGAAAGAGCGATAAAGGCGACAGATACACTTCTGTACAGACAAAACATTACACCAAGTTAGCGGCAAGCTGCATTCACATAGACTTTCATCATTTACAAAAGCAGAGTAGAATTCATTATAATGGCCAATCCGTGACAGGACACGTTTTTGGACGTTGTTAAAATAATTTTGTTCTCTGTTTCATGTGAACTACGACGAGACAACTTAACTTGGAAAAGAGAAGAAATACTCGCAGGCAAATTAAGTGGATCTACAAATAAAAGCAGCACGCTGGGGGCAGAAAAAAGGCCAGATCTATAATTTTTTATTAAAGCTTGCTAGTATTGAGGAAGTAGACGTAGATTTGAACATTTACTAATTGTGTTCATGCCAGACGTAGTTTGATTGACCTGCCCTAGTTGCATTTACCTGTATAAGTACTATAAGAAAGTAGCCACAGAAGTATTCTTGTGTGAAGGGAGATATATACATATTGACTGTAGAACACTTACATGGTTTTAACTAGGGCAATGTTTAAGATGAGTCAAGCAGAGCAGAGCAACACGCAACAGCCTTCAGCTGTGAGCACGGATAATAGTGATGTAGTAAGAAGTGTTGTAGAACCGATCGCTACAGATAGTGCAATAGAACGCCCGGTAGACACGGCTGGAAATGTAACAGCAAGTATGCAACATGGATTAGATCCATTAGTAATTATCATGAGACAGATGCAGATGATAACCGAGAGCATGAATAATATGAAAACCGACATTAATGCGAAGTTATCCTCAGTTACCGAGGGGCAAAATGATTTGGATGCGAAATTAGCCTCAGTTACTGAGGGGCAGGAAAATCTGAAAGCTGAGATTAAGCAGCAGTTACATGACAGTTTCTCCGAATTAGAGCAGCGGATAGAGGCGAAGACAAAGGAACTTAAAGATCAGGCCAAAGAGACGGAACGAAAATTAACTGCACAAATAGAATTGGTTAAAGCTCAATGTGAGGAATCTACTCAACGCGTACGTATAGAAATGAAGGAGTATGTGGCTATTAAGATAGATACCGTACGGGAACAGGTGGAAATGGTTCCGCAATTAGTACAAAAGCAAGATGCCATGTCATGTGCAATTGCGCAACTTCCTGAATTGGCACGTACGCAGACGAACCTAAAGGAAAGTGTTGAACAGCTGACCGAACGTCAAGACGTTATAGACCACCAAATTAATGTATTAACGGGTAAATTATCCGAAATCACATTAGAAAACAAAAGGCTAATGTGTGAAAACGTTGAGCAAAATGTTAAAGCAGCATTCCAGAGTCTATGCGGCAAACAGGAAGAGAATTTGTTTGCGAAAGGACTTGAGGAAGTGCGACAGCAGTTAGGTGCTGATTTCGAGCATTGGAAACAAACGATAGAAGCGTCGATACGCGTTTCACAACAAGGCGCAGAACAAATGAATACCGGCCAGCAGCAGAAGTTGGCAGCGTCTGTAGAGCCAGTTACTGCACATTCGCACACGATACCGACTTGTGTGAGTAACTCGAATATTAAATTGCCACGAGCTAGTTGTTCGCGTGAAGTTTTATCTGACGGAGATTACGAAAGCCATGCCGAAGAAAAAATGATAAAGCATCGGCAATTCCAGATTTTTAACACTGACAAAAGGGGGTCCATCCGATTGTTTTTATCCGAAGTTTTAGAGGAGTGTTACCCAGAAATTGGTCGGAGTGGCAGAAAATCAGTTTCGTGACTGGGTATATACAAGGTTCGGGGGCGATCTGGGCCTCGGACATGACTTCTGTTTGCTCGACATATGACGATTTTGAGAAAGCGTTTTTAGCAAAATTCTGGTCAGAAGGGGTACAGGAACGCCTAAGGCAGGAGGTGCTCTACCCAGAGCCTTTCTCTTTTTCAAAAGGAAGTCTTAGGAAGTATTTTGAAAAATATATAAACAAAACTAGATATTGGGACAGACCTATGCCTTTGCCAGACATAATAAACATACTTAAGGCATGATTACCAACTAACATCCGGAATCATTTAATTTACGGGAACGATAAAGACTTGGAGTCGTTCCTCACGACGTTAGATCATATAGACATTATAGAAGAGAGCAACCAGAAAGCCCGTAACAACAGATTCCAATATAGGGAGATAGAACCTCCGCCAAATGGTAGGCAAGGGAACGCACAGAGATCGATAAACAGTGGAGAAACCCCTCAAAATTTCAACAATAATACCGGCAATAGTCTTGCGAGGGGCTATCCAAGGAACAACAGGAATGGGAGAAGATACAATCCCGTATGGGGGAACGAAAGGAATTTCAGACCGCAAGCCTGGAACAATAACGATAATAGAAAGTGGAATCAACCGGGGGGAATAGATTCAAATAACCAACATCAGTGGGGACGGACATCTACGAATCAACCGGTAATTACCGAAGTGACGGACGATGTCAACCACCAGGCGAATCAAAATCCAACAAACTTGTAAGGACCCACTTGTGCTCCGGAGGAGCGGTCAACAATTGGTTGAGGGGCAACAGGATATGTGTACCCATGCTAACGTATAATGATGGACGATTACTGGCAGATGAATTGACCGAGGACTTAGAACTCCAAGATGAGGATAAGGAACAGGTGGCAGTAGCCGAAGTGCAAGTCATTTTGGAGACTGTACCTATAGTGGCGGTTTTGGACACAGCTGCAACCACGAATGTTATTTCGGAGGCTCTATTCAACAAGTTCAGAAATATAAGACGAGTACCAATTTTTCCAGTTCAGAATTGCAGAATAATAGGCGCCATTGGGGCTAGATCGGCTAATGTAAAAGTGCAGTCACTACTTAGTGTAGAAGTCGGAAATGTAGCAATATTAAGCACATTCCTTGTTGTAAAAAATTTGGTGGTAGACTGCATTATAGGAGTCGACAGCCTACGTCAATACGGATGCAGAATAGATTTTAAAACAGGAAAAATTTGGTTAAATGTAAATAAACAAGAAATTGAGTTGGACTTGTTGAAAAAGGAAAGCCTTACCAGAAAATATAATAGTGGGATCAGTGTGCAAGTAATCAGGACTGCACAAAATTCTAAACAGCACGTAAATAATGAGTTCCAAGTCAAAGGAGACTTCGGTCAATTAGTGTATGAGAAGTTAAAGGAATCCGACTGCATTATTGAAGAGCAGAAGAAGCAGCTCAAAGAATTATTATTAGTGTATGAAAACGTGTTTGACGAAAGGCCAGGAGTTATTAAGGGATACATATGCCATCTCTACGTTAAGCCACACGAAACGTATTGTAGAACTTTCTATCCTGTTCCCTGGAGGTTAAAGGCTCAAGTTCAAAAAGAAATAGATCGCATGTTGAAATGGGGTTTGATCGAACCCTCTACAAGCCCATACTGCTCCCCATTGTTGGTCGTGCCAAAAGCAAATGGAACTGTGAGACTGGTACTCGACGCCAGGGAAATAAATAAAATCATAATTCCAGTGAGAATACATCCGGAAAACATAGACGAACTGATACAACGGTTCCAGGATGTCCAATATTTGACGAGCATCGATTTGCGGAGTTCGTATTGGCAGGTTAAGCTGGATGAGTTATCAAGGAAATATACAGCTTTCATTTATGCCGGAAGAAGTTACCAATTTACTGTAGTTCCTTTCGGACTCAACATTAGTGCTGGAATCTTTATAGCAGCTCTAGATTATGCTCTAGGCCCAGAACTAAGAAGCAGGATAACAGTATTTGTTGATGATATGCTTATTGCATCGAAGACCTGGGAGGAGCATATTGCCTTACTGAGTCGGGTGTTGGACGTGTTCAAAACCATGGGAATAACTGCTAACCTACAGAAATCCCATTTTGCACTAAACAGAATCAAGTTCCTGGGGCATATAGTTGACGCAAAGGGAATTTTACCGACCAAGGAGAAGCTAATTGCGATTAGTAAGTTTCCAACACCAAGAAATAGGAGGCAATTAAAAGGGTTTATGGGTCTTGCCTCATTTTTTAGAAGATTTATAACGAATCAGGCCATGAATGCAGCAGCTCTAAATAGTTTGCTGAAGAAGGATGTGCCCTGGCTCTGGACATTAGAGTGTCAAGAAGCATTTGAAGAGATAAAGAAGCAATTAGTAAATGCACCGCTTTTGTACCATCCGGACATGCAAGAGGAATTCTACTTGTCAACAGATTCGTCAAATGTGGGTCTTGGAGTGTGCCTTTTCCAAGTACGCAAGATAAATGGACAGCTTACCTTTTGTCCTATTGCGTTTGCTAGTCGTGTTTTGTCCAACTGTGAACGAACGTACACGACGACAGAATTAGAGGCTCTTGCGGTCGCCTGGGGATTTAAAAAATTTCATTATTAATTATATGGGTCGAAGACTATCGTATATTGCGATCACCAATCATTAACGTTTTTACAAACGTGTAAACTGTTACACCCCAGGCTGGCTAGATGGACGCTCGCTCTGCAACAATACCAGTTTAAGATCGTACATGTCTCAGGGCAGCAAAACATTATTGCTGACGCTCTATCAAGGTCACCACAGGGGTTAACAAAAGAGATTGAAGTAAATAATTCCTCAGAATTCCCTGTATTGCTGCTGCAGGAAAATCCATTTAAGACGTACTACGTCAATTTGTGTGTGCATATGGCCCAGTTACAGAAAAAGGATGCTCAATGGGGAAGTGTCATTCAAAGGTTACAACAGCAACCTTCGGATCAGTTGGCAAACTATTACAAGCTGGTAAATGGCGTATTATTTTTCCGCTGTGGAAGGCCAAACAAAGTCCGTTGGTGTGTTTGTATACCTGAGGCACAAATAGAGAAACTTGTATGGTTCACTCATTTAACCTGGGGACATTTCGGTGCAACAAAATGTGCAGACAAAATAAGTGGGTACTGTTATTTCCCAACATAAAGCGCAGAGTGCATGAGGTTTTAAAGAGATGCATAATATGTCAAAAAACAAAGCCGGATTCAAAAGGGACTAAGCACCCATTATGCTCAATATTAGTACAAGAACCAAAAGAATTAATTTCATGCGATCTGTGTGGACCGTTACCTACGTCAAGAGGTGTTGTTAAATATGTGTTGGCATTTCTCGATGTGTGTACGAAATACGTAAAGCTATACCCGATAAAGGCGGCTACAGCCAAAGTAATTGTATTAAGATTGATAACGGATTATCTTCCACATGTTGGTACACCTAAGGCGATCATAACAGACAATGCTAAAATATTCACGGGACTCTGATGGAAGCAGACTTTGTCTCAAGTCGGTGTGAAACATATACTAACATCATTTTACCACCCACAAGGCAATTTGGTTGAGAGGATTTTTAGAGAATTCAATCGATTTATGAGGACGTATTGCCATAATAAGCAAACTGCGTGGGCAAATTATGTGGAAGAGTTTGAGCAGATATACAATAACATGCCCCACTCCTCAACTGGATATACACCTTGTGAATTGATGTTCGGAGCAAAAGAGGAAAACTTCTGGACTGACCATATCCCCAAAACTCAGGAAACTGAGATGCCTTGGGAAGAAAAAATAAGACAAGCTATCATAAATATGACGAAAAAGGCTGATCAAAGAAAACAACGATATGACAAATTAATCAAAAGGGTACAGACATACCATGTCGGAGAGAAGGTACTAGTTAAACGACATACCAAATCATCCGTAATAAAGAAAAGTATAAAGAAATGGGAGTTACTATATACTGGACCATACATTATCCTACAAATTCCGAATCCGGGGGCTTATCTGTTAGCATACCCGGGATCGAACAAAATAAAAGGGTTATTTTCTCATAACGACTTAAAAAAGTATAATGAAGATTAGAAGATAGGGAGGAATGGTGTTCCGAGTGACAGAAATGAACGCTCGTAAAAAACATAACAATAAACTGTGTGTGTAGTGATAGAAACCTTTAAATTGAAATAGTTAATCAGTGACATAGAGTATAGAAATAGTGACTAACTATTATTATCGAGTGTTGTAAAGAAGATAGTGGAGATAGGCTTCACCTGTGGTTTGGGTGAACATAGAACTTTAGCATTGCTAATGTCATCAAGAATGATTAAGGATCTAACTGACCTAAAAGAAGAATGAAATGTTTCCCGCAAATGACGCGGAATAATCAAAAGAGGTTCCGAGTGAATATTCATATATAATCTCATGTGAACGCTTACATGTGTAAACGTGTGAAGGGATGTGTTGTGGTAGTGAATCGTGAGTGACGGTTAACGCCGCAAGGATAATTTCCCGCGCAAAACAGTTGACGTCGGCGCGAGAATTAAAATCGATATAGACGATACAGATATGCTTTGTAAGAGACTCGCACCAAACGCGAGGATAAACTGATTCATGTTGAACTCTAAAAGGAATAGGTGTTATAATTAGAAGTTAAGAGTTTTTAATTTATTAATGAATGATTAAAGAAAGTAATATTCATAGATTCAGTAGTAATTTAATGGTTCGTGTTCGTTTGGGAATTTTGTGTGAAAAATCCATTTCCATATATGAGCATGGATGAACACCGTATGAATCAGAGAGTAATTGAAAGAAGCGAATCCGCATTCCTCAATGCTAATAACTTTTACATTTTAGCACTCAAGCGAAGAAATATATGTATTGAGAATAAAAAGTTTTGAGTATAGCTAAATTATATGACTTATCAAGGAAATATGGATGATGTCTTGGTATAAAATGAACTACACTTTCCATTATTCGATGATTTGAATCCAAAATCTCTAGTAAGTCACATGAATCCTTTAAATTACGAAGAACAAATCAGTGATAGAAAATGTGTTAGAACTTTTGGACTTATAAGCCTTTTGGACTTATAAGCACAAGTGGGGAGGCAAAGTCAAAAGGGAGTAAATCGGATGATGCTTTTGGCAACATCATTAGTTAATGGTTGAATTCCTTGAAGTACGTCGTAACAAAAAGGATCCATGAAGCCATAAGGATTTTGCTCTCAAAAAGGAGAATCTTGGATGGTGCAACCTAATCAGTTCTCTTACAGGAAGAGTTTTCCTTTTGGTCGTTGCTAATTCTTTTGGAATGAATGTTGCATGTGAATTCGAGTATCCCTGTTCCTTCTACTCTTCCCATTGTGGGCCGCGTAGAAGATCAACTACAGAGGGGGGCCGCGTAGAAGACCGACTACAAATGTTGACGTTGGGGACATGCAAGACCCAGGGGAGTTTAGCACCGCAAGATATTGTACCAGGAGCAAGATTGTAAAACGAGAATTCACGTTATTTATTGTAAAACGTTTTTTTTTTGCTAGAGGCACAAACCACTCTTCTCCAAATCGTGATACAAATTGCTCCCTGTCTTTCCTTTAGAGATCTATTTCAAAATTATATATTTTTTTCTTCTATAGGCTTTCCTATCTTCTATGTACCGTAGGCTGGGGGTCTAGGCTTAAGAGGTTTTCCAAGGTTTCCCTGCTTAAGAAAGTTCCCGAATGGGTAGACCCTGACATCAGTTCATGAAAGATCATCTTCCTTGGTTGTGCACAGCAAATATAACACCTAGATGCACGTAAAAGCAATACAGCTGCGGTACCGGTATCTTCATTTCTTCTGTCTTCAACATTTCTTTTCTTCGTCTGTCTCAAATATAATATTCTTTTTCAGTCGGAGGACTGACAATCATTACTTCCGGGTTATCCACGCTAATAGATAGCTCGCGAAGTGTGTTCGGTGAATCAAAATTGAGCTCACAAACTTCGCTCGCTGCGAGGGGCATTGTAATCTCCCCACGGAAAATTACCCTCTACCACGCAATAATTAATAATGGTCAACCAAATCATCCACATGTATTTACGTTTGAAAAGTATCTGATCAGATTTTTTAGTAATATATGCGCCGACAGCTCGTCGACGCCAAAGTATTTTTCTAGTACGTTTATTCTTTGGAACAACAGAGGTACAGAAATGTATGCTCCATGGTTATTATAGAGAGAGAGAGGAACAGCTTCGGAAGTATCGGTTGGAAGATTGTCGGATTGCTAAAGGAGATTTATTTACTCTTCTTCGCGCTAAAGCGAGCTAGGAAAGTTTGTGCCGCTAGCGTGATAGATAAAGAGAAAGAAAAACCTGTAAAAGAAAATTACATGAGACTTGGAACCAACAGAAAACGGAACATGTACGGAAATGGATTCAATATACAATTTTCCTCAGAAATGAGGTTTGTGACCATTTTATTCTAGAGTGAATGACGAATGAGTTCTCTGTCTGAACCATTGATGATTGTCTGGGCCCTGTAATTAATTGGGAAGTTTCAGCTGTGACGAAGAGAGCCTGCAATCTCTGAGTTTTTTGAAATCGTCCAAAAAGGCTTCGTCCACATCTGAAATTTTAGATCTGTCTTAAACTGAACGAATTGTTCAAACGATCGATTTTCCCAACTGAATGCAGCGCTTAATAATAATAACAAATGTAAAGATCTTTTCTAGCAAGCCAGCCGCTGAATATTAACACGAAGGGCTCCACCAGAGATTCTACTAGGCTGATTTCACGTAAATAATATATTTAAACTGTACACAGATAAAGGACAGAGAGAGAGAGAGAGAGAGAGAGAGAGTGAGAGTGAGAGAATCCTCCATTAGCATAATTGTTTCTCTGTCTTTTCACGGATCAGCCTAACTAGAAAACGCGAAGCCCTGACTTTATTGTACCGATTTATGTGTGAGAGGGAAAGAGCGATAAAGGCGACAGATACACTTCTGTACAGACAAAACATTACACCAAGTTAGCGGCAAGCTGCATTCACATAGACTTTCATCATTTACAAAAGCAGAGTAGAATTCATTATACCATGACTATTAAATTTTCGTCTCCCTTCACTACCTGAATAATTTCTTTTATCTCATCATACATTTCATCAATTTCTTCGTCATCTGCAGAGCTAGTTGGCATATAAACTTGCACTAGTGTAGTAGGCGTGGGCTTCGTGTCTATCTCGGCCACAATAATGCATTCACTATGATGTTTGTAGTAGCTTACCTGCACTCCTATTTTTATATTCATTATTAAACCTACTCCTGCATTACCCCTGTTTGATTTTGTATTTATAACCCTGTATTCACCGGACCAAAAGTCTTGTTCCTCCTGCCACCGGACTTCACTAATTCTCACTATATCTAACTTTAACCTATCCATTTCCCTTTTTAAATTTTCTGATCTACCTGCTCGATTAAGGGATATGACATTCCACGCTCCAATCCGTAGAACGCCAGTTTTCTTTCTCCTGATAACGATAATATATGCACTCGTAATTGCTCTCATGTTATTATTTCTTTCAGTCATCTTCAACTCGTTTAAATGAAATTCGCGCGTAAATAATAGTCGCGTTAAATGTATTATTTTGTGGCGCATGCTACATTGTTTGTTTACTAGTATGATCCATTCTATTCATAGATTGTCCATTGCAGCATCTTTGCCTTACGTATGACGTCATTGGTCAAAGCCGACGGGTGGTATCGGACACAAAAATTTATCCCACTTTTGTTGCACAGATTATTTATTTATTCATCTAAAAATCTTGTAAGATTGTGGGATAGGTTACTGCTTTGCAAATATTGTCCCCCCTCCCTTCCCACACACACAAAGACACACACATTGCTGCAGAAAACAAATATAGGTTGCTGTTCTTGTAGTTTCAGAAGCTACAAAGTATACCGACTGGCCATTGTTTTCACTTCTTTCAGCAATAAAATGAAAAGAAACTGAAATCAAATGGATTACAACAGCAATTACTGCATAGTAGCTGCAACAGAATACTCCTGCTTCGAAATATTTCCAATAGGGAGCAGTGAGACTGCGAACTGTGGAGTGCATCTCCAGTGAAGTGAACACGTCTATCAAAGCCAGTGGGTCGGCATCTTTTAAATCGCCAGGGAAGCGGCGAAGTCGTAAAAAAGGAAGTAGTCGGTCTAGACGATTTCTCAAAGAAATTTTATGTAGATCAATATTTGATATGCATTCGATGGACGAATACATGACTACAGACAATTTAGTTTCCAGAATTACAGAGAAATTGGATTTTAATGGCAGTCGATACACAGTGCTAAGGATATTAAAGGAAATGCGCTTTCGATATCGTCAGATGAACAATGGGAGAAAATTCCTAATGGAGAGGAGTGATATTGTAGCTACAAGGACAGCATTTTTAAGAAGAATGCAGCAGATTCGAGACAGGCAGCCATCTCACATTTATTATATTGATGAAAGATGTATGAACCAAAACCACACAAGCTCATTGTGCTGGAATATGAGTGATGGATTTGATGGTTTAAAGTTCCACTTAAAGTCGACTTACTATTGTACATGTCTGTTCAGCGTATACAGGGTTTATTCCTAAAAGCAAACTAATATTTAATGCTTCAAAGTCAAAGAGATCTGAGGATTACCACAGCGATATGCTGTACAGTGTATTCAAACAATGGCTTACAAAACAATTATTGCCATACCTCGGCCCAAATTCAGTTATTGTGATGGACAACGCCAATTTCTACTCAGTGTAACTCAATCAAGTCACTTCTACCCATATCGGGAAGTCAGATGTTATCTATTGGTTATTGAGTAATAAAATCCCTCATGATCCATCATGAACCAGAGTGGAACTGATGTTGCTTGTCAATTGAAATAAGCCAGCTTACCATACCTATGAGTTAGCCGAGATTGCTAGACAACACAGACACCAAGAAATTAGATTACCACTGTACTACTGTCATTACAATGCCATCGAGATGATATGGGCGCAGTCGATAGCTTTTGTCGCAGAAAAGAATACTGCCTTTAAAATTACAAATGTTGATAGTCTTATGCGTGCAGCAATCGAGAACATTACGACTTCTACATGGGCGGACTATGTAAGACATGTAGAAAAATTTCAGGCTGCGGACTATCAACAAGAAATTAGTAGGCACTATATTATGGAGCCTCTTGTAACAAGCCTACGTGAGTAAGATTCGTCACAGTCTAACAGTGAAGAAGATGGCGTCGTTTTATTGGCTTTAAGTTGGTAAGTACTAAATCCATCCTCGCCTTGTCTCTGTGGTAATTGGATCTGTGGCAGCATTAAATGTTATTAGTATCTGTAAATTTATCTTTGTAAGCATGATTACACAGTTTTGTATTTTATTTGTGTAAAAGTAAATAGTGATCGCCCATAGCTGTCATAAATATATAGAAATAACGTCTCACATTTTAAAAAATCAGTCATTTTTTATTTTGTTATAATCTGACAAACTGGGAAAGTACAAGCTTAGCTACATGACTAGTTCAATTGGCTGACCTGATTATATAAAGTACAAGGTTATGATCAACAGTTAGCATTTTTTCCAAATACGTTATATTAATGTCACTGTTGAAAACACATGGTATGTTGTATTTTCACTCAGACATATTTAAGCTTTATTACACACTGGTAATGGGGATTTTCTTGCGCTGTTCCACATACATTCTTACAGGATTACCTGTCTTGGCTGCTCCAGTATACTTTGCTACAATGTGTCAATTGTAATTTCAGTGGCGTCAAGTTGCTATTGAAATTCATCTTCATTGTTGCCGTTTTCACTTGAGTACAATATTTCTACTTTCACAGTTAAAACTATCTCAGTGCATGTCCGTATTCTTCCTGTCTGTGGTCGTTCTGAAACAGTGGCTGACAATTGCATTTTCTACAAAATCAATAGTTCACTGTTCATTTACATGGCCACGACTATGTACAACAATCTGTGCACCGTGTTCATAGCAATATAAATTAAAAATTTAAGCAAAACATTTCTAATTGGTCTCGGCCACAAGTTGAAGATAGTGCTCCTTCACTTAGGAAGCGTAATCACTGTCGTTGTTTCGCCTCGATAAGAAAAATCGTACATAAGGACGAAAAACGCATTATTTCTGCAATTGAATGGACTGTATCAAAATCAGTAATTTCAACAGAGATTGGTATCCACGAAAATACCGATACGAACTACTCAAAAAGTATGAAATGTTAAATTATAGTGTAGGTAGAATATATGCTACTAGAGGCATAACATATTCATTGCTACAGTGAAACTGTTACAAATAACAACATTGCTAATTAAGCGCACTACCGCTTGGCAGCCTACATAGCTGATGCCTGATAGTGCAGCACTGACTGCACAGACAGGGAAAACTGACGACGTCGCACGCTTCGCTCAGTCACCATCTTACATGCACCCTAGTATAGCAGACGGCGTTAGCTTCCACACCCGTGTCAACGCCAATACCTTCTTGCAAATATACCTTGACATTGACGTCATGTATCACTCTGTTAATGGGCTGTTTGGATCCAGCCACTTGATCTGGATTGTGAAAAGTTTTGACATTTCGTTCCATCAAGTGTGAATCGACCTATAAATTAATTTTGAAGTTTTTCTAAGGTTTTGACGCACCGGCCTAAGGGGGGAGGTATGGCAAAGTGCTGGCAGCTGTTAACAATACCATGAAAGTACACCAGAAAGTAAAGGCCTAACCTCAATATTTCTTTTTTGTTGTTATTCTTAAGTTTCCCTCCGATACTCAGTATTACTGATACAATAATACTACGCCACTATACTGTGTGGAAGTGGGAATTGTGTAGGTACGTGCCAAAAGACCCCCAGGATATGGAAAAGTTAAAATTTAATAAAAACAAAAAATGAAACACCGATCGACCATAAGCGTTGGCAAAGACATTAATTATGAATGCTTGGTAGTGTGAGGCCAAATTAAAGAAAAAAAGCATTCATTTTTCTTTATATATGTTTTTGTTTCTCACTGTCTGGTATGTAGAAATTCTGTTAAGAAGTGCATTCCGAATATGACGGTCTATGAGTGTTTTGTATCATACATGTTTCAAAATACGAAAAAATTTGATACCAGTATTAAGTATTTTTTATTCAGGTGAAGTGAAATCAAGTAAGGAGGATTTTTCTTACTTATGACATGGACTGGTGTACTTGGAGTCCACTGCCTGCATCTACAATCTAAATGTAAGAGAAGACCGATAGCCTAAAAATTCGTGCTAGCACAGAACATTTCTAATAACACAATTTTATTATCCCCTTTAAATGTCTTTCATATGTATATTTTTTTTATTTATGTTACAACACAGCTGTCGACCTGTGTGCCAGTATTTCAGGGGACCAGTTGTGAGTAGGGTTTGTTAATTATTACTATAGTAAGAAATTTCTATAACATTGTTATTAGTCATAAAAAACTAATTGTCTGTACTTTCTGTTTGCATGAATCACGATGAGGAGCAAGTAAAACAAAAACGCAAAAAATTGAGGTGAAATTTTGGGAAGTAATAAGAATTGGACGCAGGTAACGTAAAATGTTCCATAGTAAGCTGTTTTGTTCAGCACATCAAAGGTAGGACGGCTACGCAAGTTGCTTGTGGTTACACTTGGTATCGGCTCTTTTGATGCATATACAAACTTTTACTCGTTATTCCCTTCCTTGAATTTTATGGTGGAAAATTTACGGAATTTTTCAATGTGATATGCATTGTCAGTAAAACATAAAGAACTGTGACACAATAGTTTGTGTATCATAATAGACGTAAAACAGGCTCTGACATCGCGTAAGTTACAATTAGCATATGAAATTTTAACGTTTTTGTGAAATTTTCCTCTTTGCATATTCATACAACATGGCAGAAAAATATGTACATTTTTGTTAGCAATAGCGAAAACACACTCAGCCAAGATTGCGTAGAATTTCGCCATCGAAGAACTGGATTTCAGGCGCAATGCATGCCTATTGCAGAAGGTTTAAGTAGGTCAGAGATGAATGTCGCAGGTGTGACAAATGATAGCGACGCTCCACAACAGAATAACTTTGATGACACGATTTTTACAATTGATGAGACAATGTCATGCACCTCACAGAGTGATGGACTGCTCATGAATGAAACATCGGACAGTGACACAAATATCAATCTTGACAACACATTACAAACACCACTCGTTCACAACACAAACATTAATTTGGAAAGTACAGTTGACAGCAACCACAGGACTACAACTGAAGAACTGCCATGGTAATTACTATCTAACATGAACATGAGATTTGATAATATGAACACCAACCTCAGTGATACAAAACACAACATGGAGACTAATTTCAGTGATACGAAATAAGATATGAATACCAAAATTGATAATTTGACACACAATCTGTACAACTAAACAAAAGATCTAAATATTTAAACAATAACAAAAATAAGTATTCAAGGATTTGCAAAACGCAGCTCCACAGAATTTCAATGATTTAGCCAAAAATTTTCACACTAAAATCGACGCAAAATTGAATGATATGAAACAAAAACAAGTAAAGCGTGAAGTACTTTCTGAAGTTAATAGTAGCATTATGGAGTTAAAACAGAAGGGAGATTCTTTTAACGACCATAATGGTCTAGTAGAGTAACAAACAAAGAAAGTCACAGACGCAGATACAAATATTGAAGCCACACAAAACCAGCTACCTTCGACAGTAAAAAAAGGTAACCACTGTCGTTAACAAACTAAATATAGGCTATGAAGGTGTACCTGTTGCTGTAGAAGAGCTTACTTTAAGAGTAGCAACATTAGAAATTGACTTGGTATGTTCTAAGAAGGAGAGAGAGAAGACCAACGAAAATCTGAGTGATATCATTAGTCAAGCTGGAGCAGTCCTTCGACCATAGATACTAGTAGACTGGCCTTGCTGTGCAGAAGGTATAGGGGCTGGTGTGGCTCCAACATAAATCACGTGACTGTTGGCAAAACGTGGCGGGATTTCAAATCAGCGGTCTGCCATCCTATGTTTGTATCGTATTTTACCCACATTTCTCAATTGACTGCCAAACGCTTCCAACAAAAATTACTTTTTTTATTTGCAAAAACTTATGTCAGAACTAAATTTGACCTGGATTTGTTCGCAGTACCATTTATAAAATCTAAGAAATACATCGAACGCCCCTCTGGTGGGCAGCGGGGCGAAATTACTATAAACTATCAATTAAAGTAAAATGTCTTTAAAATTCTTTTAAACAGTAAGATTGGGCTCGTGTCAAAATTTAAAACATTGAATTCGCCGCGTTTTGAGCTCTAGTCACTTATAAAAGGAAATAGGATATGGGAATTATGTCAACTATAGGTGCCAAAATTGTCGACTTTAGAAGCAGGTCCATTTAGAGTATCAATTTTAGGTGCACTTCAAAGGTTCAGTTCCTACTATTTTTACAAAAGTTTAAACTATCAGTTTACAAAACAGATGATATTTTAGATGAAAGGTGAGACTGTGAAGCTCCAGAAAATAATTTTGGAGCCTACATTTATTTAATAGTATTAGAAGGTAGAAAAAAATTCTCTTCATGTGTCGACTGTAGGTGCTCTTACCTTATTATAATCTCACTTGTATATACAAAAAGGCAGGTATATGCAGATGGCTTAAAGTCTTTCCGTTTCAGGGCCTGTATCCAAAGCTGCCTTCGGTTTGCATCCTTAGGGAACCTATGAGTAGGAACGAGAAACAGTTATACTTACTTCTGTAACCGATTTATCACAGATACTTTCTAAAATGTAATATGAGTCTGACTTTACAGGCATCACTTTCAACACTTTACTTTACGTGATACTCTATTTCAAGTGTAAAAAACATATAAAAGTCACTTCAGCAGATTTCAATAAACGCATCTGCACTATCATAGAAACACTTACACGTGAAATGTAATGCCATTTCCCCCGACAAAACGCTGAGTGCAGCCATAAGCGCATCACGAAACAACCATGTTTTGCCAATATTCACGTGACTTTAGCCCTGAGATGTTGGAGCCACGAAAATGACGTTAGGGCCAGTCTATTATATCTATGGTCGAAGGAGCAGTCTAACATAACAATCGCGACACTCACTGCTGAAGTGTTGTTACCGTTTGATAAATGGAGCGACACTAGCGCTCCTATTGGCGGGTAAGGTGAACATCAGACGCGTCGTAAGTATAAAATTTGTTTTGCATCCATTTCATATGTAATTTACGAAATATTTGAGTTATTTTCTTGTCTCCAATGGTTTGGGTGTAATCAGAAGCCATATATGTTTCGAAAAATGATTCTAAAATAAGCGCAAGTACGGACAAAAACCATGAATCGAGTGGCAAGCTACAATACATTCGTAAAGAAACACTTGTGACGTTAGACAGAATAGCAGCTTACCTAGTTGATTTCAAAAGAATAGAAACAGACAGATTCTCATGTAAGAAGCACAGACATGTACCTCTACATGCAAGAGACACCAACAACTCATTTATCCTTCGGTGGGCCTACTGTGTTTGTCATTGTCGCCTTCACCTTTATATAATTCTAAGTGGGACAAGCAACTGCCAAATAGTGGATGAAATATGTTGAAAAAATTATAATGAGATTATTACATTACATTTCACACAAAACAAAATATCTGATTAATTTTCAAACAATCTGTCAGTGAACAAGGTACTAACAAAATAATGTCATCACACGAAGGAAGCATGGAAAATTAAGTGACTAACAACACAAGTAAATGAAATACGTACCAAACATTACGCTTTTGTAAGACACGAATAACTGCACTTAATCTAACCACTTCATCGTCAAAGCAGGGCTGTGTTGACGATTCACACGAATCTGGCACTGACACATGGAGGGCTGAACTAGCTGCTTCTGTGTCATAGGACTGTTTTACAGCTTTAAATGGATTGTGGAATCTTTGTGGCACTTTTCTCTTCATCATCAGTTGAGGTGGCTTATTTGGGATGTCAAACATTGTGGGTAGTGCATCCCACACGAATTTATTATTGTCTGCGTTCATGAACTGGTTTTGTTCGAAATGTAGAGAACAAAACCTAATATTATTATACAGGTAAACTGGGTCTTTTTTCATAAGGTCTTCTTGTCTGCTATTAACTAGCCATTTTCTGCCCCTGTGTGGCATCGAGTTAACAGTAGACAGTGCAACTGTTATTGTTCTGGTTGTTTACAGGGCACCTGCTGGAAATCTAAATGTATATCTAAGACAAACTGAATCACTTCTGTCCCACCTACACAGGAAAACTAAATCTATCATTGTTATGGGTGACTTCAATGTGGACCTTTTAACAGAAAATAGAAACAAAACAGACTTTGAACATTTAATGTAATATTACAATTTAGTACCAGTGGTGGACACTCCAACTAGAGTAACTGCCAACTCTAGCATTTTAATAGATAATTTATTTGTAGATAAGGGTATTTGCAATAATTTAACCATGAAAAATATTATAAATGGTCTCTCTGATCATGAAGGGCAATTCCTCACTCTAAACCAAATGAATATACAAAGAAAAGAAAATTTCATTTGGAAAACATTTAGGATTATAAACCGATACAGCACTGAAACCTTTAATCAGCAATTACAGCTTGTGGACTGGTCTCCTGTATATGCTACAGTTGATGTTAATTCAAAATTTAATATATTTATCAATGAAGTTACAAGCCTTTTTGAAGAAGCGTTTCCTAAAAAACTCAGTGAGAGAAAACCTGCTATATGCTACAGCCAGGAGTTCAAATGATAACAGTAGGATTACACACTATAAAATCTACTATAAAGTTCTGAATAATACCATTCAAGCAGCAAAGAACATGCGCTCGAAGGCAGAAATTGACAGCTCGAGCAATAAAGTAAAAACTATCTGGAAATTTGTAAAGAAGGAAACCTGAAAAAAGCAGTTTGTAATAAAAATATCCAAATCAAAAGTGAGGGTAATCTTGTTAGCGATCCAAAAACAGTTGCAGACTCATTCAACAACAATTTTTAACAGTAACAGAAAAAATAGGTTTACAAGGGTCCATGAAGCAAGCCATCAATCTTTTGAAAGCTAGAGTACCTGATTCAGTACAACACATGAAGGTAAAAACAGTCACTGTTCAAGAAATTGAAAGAGTTAATAAATCCCTGAAAAGTAAAAACTGCTCCAGCCACGTAAGTAAAGTCCTTTGCCACATTTTTGATGCATCACTTAAGCAAGGAATAGTTCCTGAGAGGCTTAAGTATGCAGTCGTAAAACTGCTGTATAAGAAGGGGGATAAGATGGATACTGCTAACTGTAGGGCAATACCACTACTGACAAGCTTTTCAAAGATTTTAGAGAAACTAATGCACGCCAGGATAGTTAAGCATCTCAGTGAAGACAATATCTTCAGCAAAAAAATCAGTTTGGATTTCAGAAAGGTTTGTCAGCAGAAGATGCAATATTTGCATTCACTGGCAAAATCTTGGACTCTATCAACAAAAAACTGAAAGTGATTGGCATATTTTGTGACCTAAGATAAGCATTTGACTGTGCAAATCACCAAATTCTTTTACAAAAAGCTGCACATCTCGGTATAAGTGGTGCAGTAGGGAAATGGCTTGACTCATATCTCTCCAACAGGAAAGTAAATGTTGTAGTAGATAGTCAAGATGGTGTCCCATTATCTTCAGAATTGGGTACCATCACATGTGGAGTGCCACAGGGCTCAGTTCTGGGATGCCTACTTTTTATTATATTTAGAAATAATCTCCCTCTCTGTACGGAATATTGTAGATTCACCATTTTTGCTGATGACACTACACTACTTATTGATAATTCAGTAGATAAACTTGATGTATGGTAACAGCAAATAAGGTTTTAAATGAACCAGTGAACTGGTTTAAAATTAATGGTCATTCTTTAAATTACTGTAAAAGAAACTACATTCAGTTCCACACAACATCCAAAGATGAGGAAATTGTAGTAAAAATAGGTGAGCAGATAATAACCAGGGTAGATTCCTCAAAATACCTAGGCTTGTATGTTGATAGCAAACTGAATTGGTCAAACCACATCCTGGATCTATGCAAAAGACAAAATTCAGCAATGTATGCATTGCGTGTTGTTTCTTCTTATAGAAATATGGAAACCATGAAGTCAGCTTATTGTGGTTACTTTCATGCAATTATGGCATTTGGAATTATATTTTGGGGAAATCAGCCACTGGCTAAAAAAGTATGGTGTGTACAAAAAAGAGCCATCAGGATCATGTGTGGAGTCCATCCTAGAGCCACATGCAGGAATATTTTTAGAAGCTTGAAATGCTTACATCCACTGCGCAATATATATTGTCTTTGATGTGCTTCATGAGGGAAGAAAAATCCATCTTTAAGCTGAATAGTGCATATCACAGTCACAATACCAGAAGAAATTATGATATCCACTATGAACAGCGAAATCTAAGTATGGTGCAGAAAGGAGTACATTTCAGTGGCTGAAAGATTTTTAAAAACCTTAAGGCAGTTCCTATTGCAAGGATTATTTTATACAATAGAAGAGTTCCTGAACTACAGTGTTTAACATTTCTTGTATTGTAAATTGAAAATGTTTGCCAAAATTTATATTTGCAATACCAAATATTTTATTGTAAACATATATTTTGCAATATTTATTTCTTTGTAACACTTATTATTTTGTAATCTTTATCTATCTCTAAAATGTATTTTTTGTAGTGGAACCTAAGTTACTGTTTACTGTTTTTGTTTTGTAATCTCTATCTATCTCTAAAATGTATTTTTTGTAGTGGGACCTAAGTTACTGTTTACTGTTTTTGTTTTGTTTTATGTATAACCATAAATTCTGGCCAGAAGCTTGTAAAATTGACACGTTCCATATCCTGTGGTAGTGTCACAACATGGGTCACCGGAACAAGAGATAAATAAATAAAAAATACTAAATAAATAAACATTAATCATTAATACACATGTAGTTTGCAAGTGAATCCTGACGATACAGTTTAGTAACATGATGGTATATACCTCTCAAGATCCGTAGGAAACCCAAAAAGACAGCTGTGGTGTCTTCTTCCTATTGTTGATGAAATTTATTGCGCTACAGACTCTCCCGCTTTTAAAAACAAATTTTAGAAATCAAAATAAACAACCACAATTTCCTTT
Organism: Schistocerca serialis cubense; assembly: GCF_023864345.2. NCBI lineage: Eukaryota > Metazoa > Arthropoda > Insecta > Orthoptera > Acrididae > Schistocerca > Schistocerca serialis. The sequence continues at coordinate 389,064,536 of NC_064638.1, forward strand.
CAGGATCGCACGAACTCACAGTTTAAGTTACTTCCCGCTTGGGGCGCTGCTGGCGCGGTAGGCAACAAAATCGAGGCGAAGTGTCGCGACTGTTATGTTAGACTGTGGTTATATCATTGCAGAGAAGTTAGTAACAAATCGTAACTTATACACAGGTGTAGCAGAAAAGGCTATTAAAAAAAAAAGAAAATGAAATAGTAGACAAGGTAAACATTAACCTACTGGCTGCAGAAGGTAGGATCCGCAATCTTTTAGAAGAAAATATTACCGGATCATGAAATATGCACATAAATAATACACAAGATATTGTGAACAATCCACAACCTGTTGGTATTTATCCACAAATTGTCACGAGTCGCACAGCAGGTACCAACAACAGTTGTACAGTGCAAAATGTAAGCATACCACAATTCCAATACCTGAACAATTACCAACCGGAATTACAGGTAACTACAATAACAACATAAACACGACCGAAAATGCCACGTATGTATCAACTATTTTTGCAAACGATGGTTGGCTAAGACATCGACAGTTTCCTACATTCACTACTGAAGGTAAAAGAATGAATGCAGTAGTATTTATCACTGCTGCTCGTCATGTGTTTCCAAGTAACTCGATGGAAGCACAGAAAATCATATTTGTCGTGGGATATACAGGCAAGGTGACGTTCTTTAATGGGCAGCTGAAATGGCTGAACGTTGTAGCACTTATATGCAATTTGCACGAGCTTTCCTCCACAAATACTGGTCCGAGGCAGTGCCAGAAAGACTCAGACGTGAGGTTTTTAACTCCGCACCATTCAATGTCAAATACGACAATCTACGTGGATACTTCGGAAAATACCTGAACAAGTCATGATACTGGACGAACCCAATATCACACGTAGACATGTTAATAATTTTGAAAACTCGTGTACCATCGCACATTAGAGAAAAATTAGTCACAACGCCAGATGAATATTTTCTGTCAGTGCTTGACTCTATCGACTTAATCTACGAGGAAAGAGCTGTAGCCAGTAGAGCAACAGGAAATCAAGAACAACAATAACATGGTTGTGTAAATCAGTTAGTAAACCATGATCTAAACGACACAGCAAGGATGGTACACACAACAGCAAAGTTACATTCTCAAAGGTGACGAGTACGTTAAAGGCGCGTTTACACTGAACTCGGAACATGTTTTTGTTCGGAACATTGTGTGCAACTTGTTCCCTCAACATGTTGGCAACATTGTTCGTTGTTCGCATTTCCGTTTACACTAGCGACCAACATTTCTACGTATTCTCATAGTCTGCTGCGGTGAACTGATAGGTTACATTGTGTATTCACATCAAGAGATGCGCTATGTCAAGTGAAGAGGAAGGATTAATGACATTTGGCGCTGCGTTAATAATACTTAACGAAATGAACAGACAAGGAAAACGACTAGTCGTCGTTGGTGGACCAAAACATACTATAGAAGACGTGGCGGGAATGACATGCTTGGTGAGCTGAATTTGGAAGACGGTTCTGGTTTTCGTTACTTCACTAGGATGTCGCCGTCAGATTTTGAAATGTTGTTGAATATTATAGGACCAATTGTTTCATAGAAAGACACAAATTTCAGAAAAGCAATCCCTGTGGAGCGAAGACTTGCTGTTATCCTTCGTTTTCTGGCATCAGGAGACTCCTATCAAAACCTTGCATATTTATTCCACATTTCAAAGCCAGCCATATCTCAATAGATCTGGAAGTTTGTGAAGCTTTGGTTGAAAGATTAGTAAAGGTAATTAAGCTATGTTAACAGCACTGAAACACATATCCCAGCAAGAAAAGTGACACAACTCGAAAATGGCAGTTTTGAGTTTATGTCACTGAAAAATATGGATACAATTACAGTATTACTTTTCTATATAATATAACAGAATATACGTTAAATACTTACTTGAAATGTAAAAGAAGCTTGTACTATTTCACTAAAGTTTTGTATAATTCTTTAAAAGTATTTTCTCAGATACTGCATTTTTGAGTTGTGTCACTGTTCCTGCCAGGGTGCGGACGTATTTAATTGATTAGATATTTATTTTTATATTAGCATTTGCATCATGACATGAAGATAATTTCTTCAGAATCCAAATCAGATATGCTGCCAATGAATGTGACAGGGGAATCTGCAGTTAAAGTTGACACTGATGATCCTGCTGTGTCTATGTTTGTTACTGTGTGCTGGTGCTTCTTCACAGCATTCAGTTCTTCCTCGTAGAGCACATCACTTATTCGTTTTGAAGCCACAGCCCTTTCATAGGACGGAAGCTCTTTCAACTTAGTAACAACAAATTTTCCGAAATCTGTTGCCGTGTCCCGTTGATGTTGCTACTGCATTATACTATGCAACATTTCTGCTGCATTAAGTATGGGGTCGCTTCTCCCACTCCCCTCCCCCCTCTTGGCCCGTTTTTGTGGAGGTGGTGTGCTGTCCTCTTCGCCTTCACTGCGGGTTCCTGTGTCTGCACAATTTTTTAAGAAGAAATTGGGAATCAAGGAGTTATTACAGCCCACCAGGAAGCTTCGATTCTTTTTGCCCACAAACAGGTGAAGTCATTACAGGGGCATGGAGACGAGATGCTAATGCACCCAATATTATTGCACTCCCAAATATACCACGGAGAACTTCCCAAACATTCAAGGAAATCCGCGACGAATTTGCCGACTACTTTGTGAGCCCACAAGGAGCTGTTCCGTGGCAAAATAATCACAGTTAAAATTGTTGAACAAGAGAATAAAATTAGTCAAATGAAAGTATAACCTTGTTTACCTCTTCAATTGTGTCCCGGGTCTCCTTTGGTTCCTGGATATCATCCAGGAAACGTAGATATTTAAATCCAAACCACTTTGTTTCGTAAAGTGCGCCAGTGCCACATCTAGATTTTTTTACTTTCCTCTATTTTTCTTTTATCTCGTCGGTACTGAGACAAGAGACATTTAATTTTCTTGTCCATGTCATTGCTGCTGGTGCCAAGCACCGCAGCAACTTTTTGTAATGAATCATATTTGATATTCGTATTTTTGTAACTTGCGCAACGTACATTCCACAGGCATTCCTCCGCCTCATAGAGCGATATCAATTGGAAAATTTTGTCTCGTGACCACTCCATTTCAAATAAAAATTGACATAAAATAAACGCACCCCTATACTCCAGCAAAACAGACACTAAAACATTCACTGAGAGCAAACGAACACTAGCGCTGCGTAGCGGAATTTAGTGGTGGCAGGCCACGAACAATGTTTCTTTGATCTCTATCGATGCAGCCGTGGAACATTGATTTTGTGTTGCGAACATGTTGCTAACATGTTGCGAACATCGGTAGTCCATTACTAGCCACGAACAATGTTGCGAACAATGCTGTGAACAATGTTGCGAACTCAGTGTAAACGCGCCTTAACAGGAACGAAAAAACAAACGATTTAAAAGAAATTTCCAAACAACAAGAGTAATTTCAATGCACGAGCGAATTACAGTCCACCATCACAAGGCCCTATGCCGAACATGAACAGAAACAATCAGCTGCAGCAGTGGTCGACGCGCGACAACAATGGCATGCCTTACGGTGTACCGCAGTAGACCTTTGGCCAGCAAAATAACAGCACAGCAGCTAACGACACAAATTGGCGAAGTGCCCACACAGTGCAACTAACTGAAATTACTCCAGTTAATGAATTACGTCACACTAAGCCGTCCCTTCAGGGGCTCACACCTAGTGAGTACGTGGCTGGCGACCACAGGGTCCCGAGGTGAGTACTGGCATTGCTTCCACTTACTTATGCCAGGCTCCTCACTTTTATCTTTCCTATCTGGTCACCCTCGGCCATCTCTTGTTCTTTTCCGACCCTGACGCTATTAGGTTTCGAGTGCTAGGGGTCTTCCATTTCCAACCTATACTTCTATTAAGCCGAATATCTCCCAGGATAAGGAGATTACCTTCTATCAAGTGCCAACGGCCTTCTAGGAGGGCGGATGAGCGGCTATAAGGAAGGGCACTCTCTTGCCCTTGGGGTGGGAAACTGCTCCTAAAGGCGGAGGAGCCACAAGGTGGCCAACGGCATAGGATGGAGAAGGCAACGGGAAACCACTTCATTAAAGACCCATGTGGGTATCCCAAGTATCAACAGCTTATGATGGAAAGCTCTTTGGTTAAATTCTCCGGAGGTAAAATAGTCCCCCATTCGGATCTCCGGGTGGGGACAACTAAAGAGATACCAAAATCCACAAGCATTAATGTGAGAAGGATAGCAACATGGAACGTCAACTCACTTCTTAAATGTGGTAAACTGGAAAACTTGAAAATGGAAATGAAACGAATGGATATTGATGTACTGGGAGTCTCAGAAATGATATGGCCAAACGCTGGCGACTTTTGGTCAGGGGATTACAGAATCATCCACACTGGAACAGCACAAGACAGTCCCGGGATTGCAGGAGGGGAAATTATCCTCAATAAAGATATGGGGTTAAGAGTAAAAGGATTTGTTCAACATAGTGAGAGGATAATTTATGTCCGATTGGAAACTAAACCAAGAGACACAATCATAATCCAAGTATACATGCCAACTACGAGGCACGAGGATGATGAAATCGACATGATGTATGACCACCTTGAAGAAGTAATTGGCAGAATTAAAGGAGCTGAAAACCTTGTCATCATGGGAGATATGAATGCCGTTGTTGGGGAAGGTAAAGAAGAGGATGTGGCAGGGAATTTTGGATTAGGATTAAGAAATGAAAGAGGGGATAAACTTGTAGAATTCTGCACAAAGAAATAAACTTTGCATTACAAATACCTTCTTTAATCATCATCCAAGAAGAAGATATACTTGGAAAAAGCCTGGTGACATTAACAGATATCAAATTGACTTCATATTAGTGAAGCAAAGATTTAAAAACCAAGTTAATGACAGCAGATCATATCCAGGCTGTGATGTGGAAAGTGACCTTATACTCGTTATGATGACGACTGAACTAAAATTCAAGAACATTAAAAGAAGAAGTACATATAAATGGGATTTGACAAACCTGAAAAACGAAAATACACTGCAGCATTATCAACTAGAAACAGACAAGAAAACAAATACCCAGGGCTGCAATGACATCCAAAGCAGCTGGGAAAAAAAATAAAAACTGGTATTTTAGAAGCAGCAGAAGAAGTAATAGGAAAAGGAAGGACAGAGAAAAGGAAGGAATGGATCACTAATGACCTACTAAATATGATGGAAGAAAGAAGGAAATTAAAAAATTCTGTGAAGAAGGAAGATCAAGAGAAATACAAGAGTCTGAAAAACAGAATCAACAGAGAGGCAAAACAAGCAAGAGAAAAATACCTTGATGATCTCTGTATTTCAGTTGAGGACAATATGAGCAAGGGAAATATCGACAAGGTCTATAAATGTGAGAGACATTGCTTTGGAGACAGAAGAAACAAATGTAGGGCTGTGATGGATGAAAATGGCAATATGTTGGATGACGATGATGAAGTTGCAAGAAGATGGAAACAATATATAGGAAAACTGTACAGCGGACCAGACCTGTCTGAAAACATCATGGAAGAAGAAACGGACGTAGATGCACACAACATAGGTGAACCTATATTAAAGGTAGAGTTTGAACTAGCTCTGAAAAAATTAACAAACATCAAATCGCCTGGTATAGTCAATATCCCAGCCGAACTTCTGAAATCTGGAGGAGCAAAACTGAATCAGGAGTTGTATAATCTTGTTTTCAACATGTACGAGCAGGGTAAAATTCCTACAGACTTTGAGAAAAACATTATGGTCCCCATTCCAAAGAAGGCAAATGCTACAAGATGTGAAAATTATAGGACACTCAGCCTAGTTGCTCACGCCTCTAAAATATTAACCTCAATAATTCTAAAACGCATAGAACAAAAAGTCGAAGCTACACTCTCCGAAGACCTGTTTGGATTCCACAAAGATAGAGGAACCAGAGAAGCAATATTTGCTCTAAAACTAATAATAGAGAAACGACTAGATAAGAACCTGAAAACATACATAGCTTTCGTAGATGTAGAGAAAGCCTTTGATAATGTTAAATGGGATAAGACGTTTGAGGTACTCAAAAAAGTAGGAATAGACCATAAAGATAGAAAAATGATATGGAACCTGTACAAAAACGAGACAGCAGTTATCCGTGGACGGACAAAACAAGAAGAGGTGCAGATACGGAAAGGTGTCCGGCAAGGTTGCGCACTATCCCCTGTTATCTTTAACGTATACATTGAAGAGGCGCTGAAAAAAGTAAGGGAAAATTCACAGACAGGTGTAGTAATTCATGGCCAACGAATAGGTATGATAAAATATGCCGATGATGTAGCTGTCCTGGCTGAAAGTGAAGAAGATCTTGTAGTCCTACTGAATAGAATGGATAAAGTTATGGGTGAAGAATATAATATGAGAATTAATAAAGCAAAAACAAAAGTAATGGCATGCGACAAATAAGATCAAGTGAAAGTCCAAGTTCATGTAGGCAATGAACTGCTTGAACAAGTTGATAAATTTACTTATCTGGGCAGTAATATTACCAGGGATGGAAGGAGCAAGGCACAAGTGAGAAGTAGAATAGCTCAAGCAAAGGCTGCTTTTAACAAGAAGAAAAACATATTAACATCTAAGAGCATCAGCCTTCAAACCAGTAAAAGATTTTTGAAATCATATGTGTGGAGTGTGGCATGCTATGGGTGTGAAACATGGACTCTCGGGACAGAGGAACAGCAGAAGCTAAATTCTTTTGAAATGTGGTGCTATAGACGCATGCTCAAAATAAAATGGATCGACAAGGTCACAAACGAAGTGGTTCTGGAAAGAGCAGATGAGAAGAGAAGCTTCTGGAGTTTCATTGTTAAAAGAAGAGTACAATTTACAGGCCATCTATTAAGACATAAAGGACTCCTGAACACAATCATAGAGGGATATGTCGAGGGAAAAAGACCAAGAGGAAGACCACGACTGAGGTACATGGATCAAATCGTGAAAGATGTGGGATGTAACACCTACAAAGAAATGAAGAGAAAAGCTGAAAGACGCACAGAATGGAGACAAGCTGCCATTGTAGCTGTTGCAAGTCAATCCTTGGATTGACCACTACAGAAGAAGAGAATCCATCGGAAAACATCAACCGGTCGTAGTTAAGCCCCAGGCTATTGACCTCATCTCAGGGGCTGGGAAGAAGAGAAGCCGTCGGAAAACATCAACCGGTCGTAGTTAAGCCCCAGGCTATTGACCTCATCTCAGGGGCTGGGAGCATGCTTGTTCCAGATGCGAGAAGAAGGTAAAGCATTACCCAATGTCATCAGTTTCCCTTTTCGCATATTATCTGACGCAGAAAGCTCTTACTCTTATGTCAGAATTGGAAAGTTTGGCTGTAATATGGGCATTTAAATAGTTTTAATATTTTTTGTGGGGCAAGAATAGCGAAGTTTACTGAGGCCATCAGTCACTGTCATTTCTTTTAACATGTAAACTGTTGCACCATAGACTAGCTAGGTTGTGTCTATATTTACAAGAATTCAATTTCGAGATCATTTATATTAAAGAAAGTCAGAATGTTATTGCAGATGCCTTGTCCAGGTTACCACAAGGATTAGAGGAGTTTGCTGAATTAACAGAGCAAGATGTAGAACTCAGAACGTTATTGATGCAAGTTACAACACAACAGTGTGATTACAGTAAGTTTTGTAAGCAAATTAAAATTATACAACAGGAAGATCGTAGATGGAGTAAATTCACGCAAAACCTTACGTAGGATGAAGGTGGAAAGGTAAGTAAATGGTGTCAGGAGTAGAAGGGAGTATTGTGTCATATGAAACATGCAAAATTTGATCAGTGGTGTGTGTGTATTCCTGAAGATTATGTCGATGAATTTATATGACACACACATGAAGTATGGAGCCATTATGGAGTAGGCAAATGTACTGAAAAAATTGCAACACTTTGTTATTTTACAAATTTGAGAAAATGAGTCCCACAGGTATTAAGAAAGTGTGCAATACGTCAAAAATCAAAACAATCCAGTGTGTCAAAATATACGGAGCTACACGCAATACTCAGAAAAAGCCCTATACATATAGTATCACTGGACATAGCTGGTCCATATCCAAGAAGTAAAGGAGAAGTAAGATACATAGTAGCACTATATGATATTTTCTTGAAACATACCAAACGGAACAGCCACAAATATCAGAAAAAGAATTGAGGGTGACTATTTGAGAAGAATAGGTAAACCAAAGGTACTACTACCTGAAAATGCTTCATATTACGTTGGTCAAAAGTGGAAACAATTTATGACCTCATAGGGCGGCATAAAGCACACATCAGTAAGCCCAGAAGCAAGCCCAATAGAACGAGTCTTTAAAGAAATTAACCGGTTTATTAGGACATACACTCCTCACAAGCACACCCGATGGGTAGAATACGTAACTCTTTTCACGCAAGTTGTCAATAACGTGCCACATTCTGCAACAGGTTTCACACCTAATGAAGTGATGTTATGGACCAAAAAAAGGATCAGTGGGAGTCGCCCATACCAAAGGTACCCACTACAGAAATGACACTACAAGACAAAACAAATATGGCATGGTTCCTCTAGAAAACAGGACCGAGTATAGAAAGAAAATTTATAACAAGAAACTGAAACATGTTACACAATTTTTTGAAGGGCAACGAGTCCTCTTACAGATGCATCCTAAAACGACAAAATTTGGCAAATTCAATATGAAGTGGCAATTACTGGACCATATGAAATTTCCAAAATACCATACCCTGGAATGTACAGATTAGTTTACGAGAAAACAGGGAGAGACAAGCGTCTCCACCCTCACAAAGACATAAAAGCCTTTATAGAATGACAAAGCATGGTAACATTTTTTTTGTATTGCAAGATAATTGTACATAGTGTGCATAATTCTAAGTGTAATTTTTCTTCTGGAGTGTATTTTAAGATAAAGTAATGTGTATAGGCATAAGTAATTCTTTTGATTTGTACACGTAGGCATAAACATTAACAGCAATGAGAAGAATGCACCGCTTCACGCGAAGCGGAAGTATAAACGAAATTAGCTTATGGCTCAGCTGTTGCGTGCCCAACAATACGCGTTGACGTCAGTAGAAGGAGTGCAGATATTGACCTGTGTGCATGTGCAACAGACTGGCAGAAGACACAACCAAAATAGGAATGCAACATGTACCTAACTTAAATGCAAAGTAAACGGAAAAACTACGCAAATACATCTACTATCTTAGAACTAAGGAACCTATAGATATATGTACAGAGAGATTTAATTAGATACTAAGCTATATACGACATATTTACAAGCAAAAGGAGATATTATGAAGAAATATACGAGATTTGCAAGCCATTAACAAACGATAAAATACAATAGAAAATGCCAAATGATTCTCTTTGCAGGGTAAATGATCATAAAGAGTAACACAATAAACGTATGTCTAGGAATGTAAACAAAGTATGGAAATATCTACGGACAAATGTAATGACCAAATGTGTCAGTGGCCACCGAGCTATGTAATGCAATTAGTTTTAAGTTTTTTTCTTTCAGTGACCAGTGCATCGTCATGACGCAGAAGAAGACATTTACAGCGAGAGTAGCAGGTACCAAACGAAGAAACAGGCCACACCTCGAGTAAACAATTTAGTTATGTTTATACTGAGATCACAAGGCAAATGAAAAATAAAATATGCATCGTCGCAGTAAATCACTGAGACAATTATCAGTACCTATTCGCTGAAGAGTACACATAAACATTTAAGCATGAGATTTCACAAAAAAATTAATTTTTATCGTGTCACATGAAAGCTTGAATAATGACATTTCCAGGTACTCGAGAAAGATAAGTCTACGATGGTTAAAATGTCATATTTCACTCTAAGTTACAAGTAAATTGAAGTAAATAGCACTAGCACATGAATAAACAACATGGTACTACATGAATGATTAGTCAGTACACATTATTTCCACGAAACAAAAGTTTCTTGGCAACTAGTCCATGCCGTAGGAGTAACATTTCCTCATAAATCCTTGAACCAGTAGGTGAATATTTCCTTTCTTCCCTCCCAAACAAGGGAGGGGGCGCCAGCAATGCATAATGTTTTAGTCCTCTTCCCAATGTTTTCTCCCTCCTCTACCTAAGGAAGAAATGAGCTCCCATAAGTGGTAAAAGTCTATCTATAAAATGAAGCATAAATGTATCATATGCTTCGATTGTACAAAAAAATATTGGGGGGGGGGGGGGGGGGGGGGGGAGGGGAGACTGGGGGTCTTGCCCCAGAAAATGTTCTAAATTTTAGATGAAAAATAGTGAGTTTTAAAGCTTTTTAAGCATTTTAGAGTCATATGATCGAGATTAGAACCCCAAAAACTGGACTCTGGAAAAAGCTAATTTAATTTACAGTAATAATATGCTTATAGACTATTACAGAGCAGTGAATATATACCTCTGAAAAGACTGAAATTATATTTAAATAAATTCTAAACTATCATTAAAAGAATAAAACAAAAAATATTGCTGTCGCACAGTAATAAGGCTTTGATTAATAAGTGAAATAGCTATTTTAAGCTGATTTCGAATAAGGCTCAGGGTTAATTACATAAAAACAATATCTCAAAGGTAATGGTTTAATACAGTTAATAATGTAATTCAGTATTCGTGATACTTTCAGTCAAAAAGTACGTAAATAGCGGGTTTTAATTGGGTCTTAAAACCTAAAAATATATAAGTATTTGAAAATAAGTAATAAGTATTATAGTAATACAGTAGTACACTAGTACTAATATTTCGACACTGAAAATGTAACATTATGTATGTATTTAATCCTCTATTTTATAAAGATTTTTAATATTGCTCTCAATGCCATTATTAGGGCTAGTGTCTTTAGAAAGGTGCAAATAGCGACTGTATGACTGGATTACTGAATAGGAAGTCGTTGATGACTGGTCAGATATCAAATTCGTACAAAACATCTTGGTGGGCATGAAGAACAGTCAAGTTGTTCAATCGCTTTTGTCCCATTGTTGATCGGAGATATGACTTCAGACGTCTAAAGGCACTAAATGATCGTTCTGCTGTTGCTGTCGTAATTGGAACTACATGGAGAAATTTAATCCACTGCAGTACGTCACGTAACATTTTTCCAACTGCAGGCTCTTGTTCTTACATCACGCATGTTTTTTATTAGTGATATCAGCTAGCATATTGAGTGTACGTGTAGTCTCTCAATGTCTATGACATTTTTGAAAAATTCAGTTGATTTTTCCAAATCTGTTTCACCTCTGTTTACTAAAAGCAAGCACTCTTATTCAACTGCACTTACCTGTGAGAGTCCAGCTGAAGCAAAGCGTTCTGTAATGCAAGATTGCACCAGTTCACGAACTTCAATGTAAATAGCTTTGTAGTATTCCTTTGGGGTTTTGAAAGTATGTGGTGAGCTGGCTTTGTTGTTTTCCTACTTCTTTGGTATACTTCGATTCCAAGGAAGGGAAAGATTGTGAAGATTTTTCTTTTAAACACAATTCCCAAAAGTGTTCAAAACTATCATGCCTTCCATTCAATATATAAATCACGCTTTCATATATTTTTTTCCAGATCAGCAACATTTAGATGAGGTCATTGAATTTTATCATTGACATCCCTTTCTGGGTTCACTGCATGGCAATAAAGACATAAAAAGAAATGTCTTGAATTGTAACATTGACTCAAGGAAACCTGCACATTTGTAACCTGTCTCTGTTTTGTCCTCTGCAGAAAATGTTTCAAAAAACTTTAGACGTTTTTCAAAGTTTTTCAATTTTCTAAAGATACTAGAAGATCACATAGTCCATCGAGTTGGGCAAAGAGGTCGTAGACCAGCTTGGTTGTTGGTGCTCTCATAGCATTTGCTTCTGAAAAGTCCCATACTTGTATTGGATTCCCTTACGGTGTTTATTAAGTCCTTGGCTAAAGCCATAATATCCCTCATAGACATAAGATGGCGGAGACTGTTTACAACTGTCAAGTCTAATCTGTGAGCAGTGCAGCGCAGATAACGTGCTTTTGGTTGTATATCCAAAACTAAATTTTTTAGTCCTTTGAACTTACCTCTCATATTCGAGGCACCATCATAACGCTGTCCTCGTAAGTTATCCATTGACAAATCACGAGGAGCGAAAATGTCTTTTAAAGCACTAAACAAACTTTGTGATCCAGTGTTGGGGGTCTCATTTAAGCCAATAAAGTCTTCATTGATGATTAAGGAATCATTGACAGTGCAAATACAAAATGACACTTGTTCATGAATCGAAGAATCACTTGTTTCGTCAACCACAATCAGTCTTCTTGATTGATGCCAATACCTTTCTCAACACAGACTTTCCTAGTAGATCAATGATCTCATTTTGAATATCGTGGGACGTCCACTTATACCCCGAACACCCTAAGCAATCTTTAAACTCAGGTATGTAATTCTTTCAGAGTTCCAACAATTGAAAAAAAATTGAGTTTACATCTTTGTGTCCTCTAATTGTTAATCCTTGTCGGCATAGAAAATGCACAGTAGTAAAAATTGTCTCAAGAGTTAAATGGCCTTTCTTTACGTCACAATATAACTGTTCATTCAATTGGGAGGCCACACTTCGGTTAGTGGTAGAATTAAGTTTCAGAACAACTTCTGTATGCGTAAACAGCAGGATGGGCTTTATACAGCTGCAATGTCATAATGTCTTGAAGCGTCAAGGCGATGCGAGGCGGAGGATTCCAGACGCTTCTGCTCCTGTCCTTTTGATGTCGCCACAGCTGCAGTGCTGGCGCCATACTTTACCCAAAGGTTTGCGCACCAGGACAATTCTAAATGTGCTCGTAGCACCGTAACACTATCATGATTCATATCGCTAGTTCTCAGTTAACCTGCTTACTACTGTAATAGTGATTGGTTTTAACTCATTACTGAATGTATTTTAAAAGGTAACTATCGTCAAACAAGGAAAATAAAAAAAATTCTAACATAATTTTGTGGTTTTACAAAGCATAATATAATGAATAATTTTCTTATATTATTGGGGGGACTCCACCCCCCAAATAAATTTTTGAGGGGGTTCGGGGCCCCCACATGGATTCGGCGCCTGTGCTACTGTATCATGATAATGTGTATGTAATTAATTTGTATTTGTGATGTGAACAAAGATAAGTTGAAACTAACAAACATTAACAGAACTCAGTTAATTAAAATATTATGGCATTTTAAAACTTAAGCAACTTATGTTCATAGTATAAGCGATGGATGGAATGTCAGCCATAGCTATAAGCTATCATGTTGTGTATATTGTTGTAACTCAGTGTGAATTTTCATTGGAAACTCCATATGAAGAAATGAACTTTAGGGTCAAGCAATTTACACTATGTTTTGGGTGTCTATATGTGTGTTTCAGCAAGTGGATGGTCAAGTGGGGTGACATGAACATGCATATGCAATGAAATAATTTCTGAGTATCACGGCTCATAACGCTTGTCACTTTAACAAGTGAGCTTAAGTTGTTCGAGCCAGTACTTACCTCATTGACGGATGCTGTTGGTCGGGATTCTCTCCACTGAAAATGCGAGTATGATGGGTAATAAGAACGCCTGGGCCGTAAAAATGAAGATCTTCTGCCACAGCGTCTGATTTTGAACAATAAGCACACACCCACTGCACCCAGAATGAAGACAGACGATAAGAAATTTCTGCAATATGCGACACTCAGGTGAAAGTGTGACACTCAATGTGAAATCAACACTAAGAAAACGAGTGCAAGCACATGCAACGGTAGCATCTAAGATGTTGACCTTTAGTGTCTCAAATCTGCCAGTGTGCCAGTGCGAAACCCAGCAGCGACACGGAACCAAACTGAACATTATTGTTAGCGTGATAAATTCAAATATGTAATTGACTATCATACTATGTATATAATCCTTTAATTTTTTGTAGTACTCTAACATGCATAGGGTAAGCTGACATATTCATTTCATTACATAAAAGAGAAGCCGACAAATAAAGGGCATCGACCCCTATCAGGAAATGTAAACATGTACAAGAAAAATAAAAGAAAACTGTTTGTCTCCATACCATGTCAGTGAACGGTGTGGGAGCAATTATGTAAATACATGATGAAAGACTCCCAGGATATTGTAAAGTTAAAATTTGTTAAAAACAAAAAATGAGGCAACGATCGACCATAAGCATTGGCAAAGACGTTAATTATAAGTGTGCAGAAAAAAAATTTCATCATTCATTTTTCTTTATATATGATTTTGTTTCTCACTCTGTGGTATGTCGAAGTTCTATTAAGAAGTGCCATTCCAAATATGACGGTTATGAGTGGTTCTTATCATACATGTATCGAAATAAGAAAAAATTTGATACCAGTATTAAGTATTTTTTATTCAAGTGAAGTGAAACCAAAAAGGAGGATTTTTCTTATTTATGATATGCGCTGGTGTACTTGCGAGTCTGCTGCTGGCATCTACAATTGAAATGTAAGACAAGAAGTCCGACAGTCTAAAAATTCGTAGAAGCACAGGACATTTCTAATAACACAATTGTATTATCCCCTTTAAATGTTTTTCGTATGTATATATCTTTTTGTTTATTTTTATTACAACACAGTAGCCAAGGAAGGCACAATAATATTGCACAACACTTGTGTCTGGGGAGTGACAGTCAGTACTGTGTCTTCACAGCGAACATATTGGCGTTTGACGATGTGGACTCACGACTGAGTTGCTTGCTTTGCAGAAAGCAATCGGAAATTATCAGAACAGGTGACAGAAGTCTGAAACTCTTCCAGTAAACAACTGAACGATCATTGGCTCATACATGGCAGTATAGATATGTAAATCAGAATAAAGAATTAAAAATTAAAGAAGTGAGCTGTGTAATTTATCAGGCTGCGTTATATGTATTTCCCTGCTGTAACAAGTTTTGCAAAGGAAATAAAACAATCATTTACTAAATATTGACTAAAAGCTTGCATGATCATATATGTATTGTACAATTCTTGCAAGAAAAGTAAGTATGAAAGCTCCCTGGACAAATGACACAACCTCATTTGTCATTTTTGAGAATCGCTAGAAGTAAAATAAATATTTCGGCTTAGTGACACCATGCTTGTTAGTTTCTTAAGCTATTGTGCTCTGTGAGGTGTCTCGAGTTTTGTGGTCAACCATGAATTTTATTTCTCAACATACCAAATAGTGCTTTCATGTACATCTTCCACCCAGTTTCTATTTCTTTTGTGATATATTTTTTTCAGTTCTTAGCAGAAATTCGTTGAGCGAGCATTAATGTTTTTAAAGCCCTTCAATTAATTGCATGAAGTGCCTATACCGATCAAAAAACGGTCAAAATTACTGTGCAATATGCAGTATTGCACAATAAATGTGGAGCTCCTGATGGTGCATTTTAGTGAAGTCTAGACTCAGAGAGGCCGAAGGTGCTGAAAAATATAATTTTCCCCTACTTAATTTTGTACCCCCCCCCCCCCCCCCCCCCCCCGGTTCTATAAAGCCCTCCAAATCCTCGAACGCCATGCACTCCGCCTCGCCTTCCGCATCCGCCTTCCGTCCCCCACGCGCATCCTCTATGACCTCATCCCCTTCCCCCGCCTTCTCCTTTTCCTTGAACACATCCGCACACTATATATTGTCTGCCGCCTTGATCCCCCTCACCCCCTGGTGTCTCCCTTCCTCTCCACTCCCAACCAGTTGCCGCGCCTTTACCGTTGTGTCCCTCCCTCTCTCCATCTCCACACCCTCCATCTCCTTTCCCAACACAACTTCCACCGTCTACCACTCCCGGATGATGAGCTTCGCCCTGACATCTACCCTTCCTACCAACTCTAACCCCCTCTTCCTGCCTCCTCCTCAGGGCTCCCTCTCCTCCCCCTCCCTCCTTCTGAGCGGATTTCCCCTCCTACTCCCCGTCCATCTCTTGTGCCTTCTTTCAGTGTCTCTGCGCTCCCTCCTGCCCTGTCTTCCCTTTTCCTCTCCCGCCCCATGTGTCTCCTGCCTCTTCGTGAACCCACGGTTGCCCCTCCTCTCTTCATCCCGCCGCTTCCCCAGCTGCCCCATGTTCTCCCCTCCTTTTCCATCCTCTCTGACCTTTCCCTCGGCAGGTCCCGCCTGGTAGTTTTATTCTTCGTCGTGTGTGCTCCAAGTGGGTTTTAAGTGTGTTGTTTCGGAGTGTTTTTAATACTGTGGCCAACTTTTAACCTGTGCATGCGCATCCAGTGTCTTCTCTGTGTTTTAAGAATCGCCAACTGTGTTTTTTAACTTTCTGGTGACTTTTTTAACTGTCCCCAATGAACTTCTATATGTCAGTGTATTTTTACCTCCATTTTCTCCCCTTACTCTGTTTTATGTTCCCCTTTTTTACCTCCTTATGTATGTATTATTTTATTCTTGTTTTAGTTGTCATGTCACTCGGCTGAAGAGCGGCAGACTGTGCTGCTGACAGCCCTCCCCTGCCCATATGGGGCAGGGGCATGAAATCACAATAAAGAAAAAAAAAAAAAAAATTGTAACCATAGTTCTCAACCATCATTCAGCGATTGTGCCAATAAGAAGACTACTGCGTTACAAGGATTTTTTTAGGTCTAGAGTAGTTTTAGTCTCTGAAGGTGTAAATAAATTCTCTTTTAACAGTCAACACAGTATTTACATTCAACGACTACAGCAAAAATTTATCATCATTACACTGAAATCAAAATACCTTTATAGTAATGAGAATTCTCGCTATAATGTGAACCTCAACAAGTCGATATTCTCAGTCACATCTTTTGAATCTGTTGCATTAAGGTCGATGCACACTACTCATGAAAGGACCATCACATCACATCACCATCATGTCAGTGTGTATTCAAACTGTATATCACACATCAGAATATGGCGTCGGAATTGATGAACTAAAAATGATAAAGTTTATTAATGGGCAAAGCAAATTTCATTACGTATATTTTTCATCAGTTTTGCGTGGTTAAGTGCTGTGAAGCGAATCAACATTTCAGAATAATGGCATTTATTTGCTAGCGAAAATATATACATACAAATACATCAAGCAGTATTTATAAGGGAATAAACAGAGCCTGTTTACCTCGTCCATTATGGTTTTTTCCATATGTAACTAATAAAGTGATAAACAGCTGTATTTCTCTCCTTCATGAGAGCTGACTTTTTCACTTAAAAATTTTATAGTATTTAATGAAAATTGCTTCACCAACTTACGTTCTTATTTATACACAGTGTAGGCATTGGATCTGTACTGTTATTATAAAACCTAAACGATTTTCCGCCTTTGTATATCTGACCTCACTAAGAATACTAAGTGGAAAAAAAGTATGCAAGTCATCACGGAAAATTTGCAATTTGCCAAGAATACAAAGCAAAATAACAAGATAAAGATTAAGAATACACAAAATCATGTAGTGAACCAGTGTAATATGATGGAATCAGTGAAAATAAGTTAACTTCCGATGTTAACAGACGACAATACTGTCAAAGCTTTCTTTCCAAGAAATCCTGACAGTGATATGACATGACGGGTATGGTCCACAGATGGTCTGTGTGATTGCTGCCATTTGAAATGCGTAGTGGAACGTTTCGAATTGACAGGATGTGACATGACAACAAGTGTGAATTAGCCTTTACTGCAAATGATATTGTGATTAAATGGAATTGTTGAAAACTAGAATGATATTCCTGTCAGGAAGGCTTAAGAACATATTATCACTGTACAATGTATTTATTTGAAGACAAAGTCTATTTTTTCTTCATGACACTAGTCACACAGATTTAATTTACTTGCATGTTCAACATGAAAATATTATATCCAACACTGACAATGTTGAGTATCAATGGACAAAGTTTAAGAATATTATACAATAAGCTTTAGACAGGTATGTGCTGAGCAAAGTTGTGAGAGATGGAAAACACCCACTGTGGTTCTACAGCCATGTCAGAATGCTGCTACAAAATCAAAGAAGCTTCACTGCAAATTTAAATGTAGCCAAAGCCTCACAGACAATTAACACTGGACAAAGCTAAAATTAGCAGAAGGAGAGCCTGCATGAAACGTTAATGTATCCTGAAGCAAAATTCCATTGACAGAAAATCCTAAGAAATTTTGGTATTATTTAAATGAGTGACCAGACTGGTATCGAAACGGAGGATGACACAGAGAACGCTGAAATACTAAACGTATTTTTGCAAATTCACTGAGGAAGATTCCTCCTTTAAATCATAACAGGAACGTCAAAATGATAGAACGTCGCTGAATGGAGGAAAGGTCATCGCACCAGATGAGATACCAATACAATTCTGCAAAGAGTACACAAAAGCTTACTCTTCTTCTTACAGCAGTGTACTGTAGATCACTGGAGATGCAAAGCATCCTAATCAATGGAAAAAGCGCAGGTCATTCCCGTTTTCAAGAAGCGTCGTCGAACAGACGCTCAGAACTATAGGCTTATAGCTCTGACGTAGTCCTGTTGTGGAATTTTGGAACATGTTTTATTCTTGCGTATTATGACATCTGTGGAGACTGCAAATCTCCTCTGTAGGAATCAACAGGGTTCTGAAAACAATGATCGTGTGAAGCCCATGAAGCAGTAGATGACATCACACAAGTTGATGTTGTGTTCCTTGACGTCTGGAACGCATTTCATACAGTTGCTCACTGTCGTCCAATGAACAAAAGAATGTATGGAATATCCGTGAGCCTGGATTGAAGAATTTCTATCAAATAGTACACAGCATCTCATTTTCGATGGAGAGAAATCTTTAGACGTAAAAGTAACTTCTTACATATCTCAAGCGAGTGTTTCCAGCCATTACTTTTCAAAATATACATGAATGACCTGGTGGATAACGTCGGACGTTCCATGAGGGTTTTCGCAGATGATGCTGTTGTATACGGCGAAATCGTAATGCTAGATAGCTCTAGCAAAATGAAGGAAAACCTGCAGAGGATGGACAACTGGTGCAGGGATTGGCAACTTTCATGTATTGCACATTAATAGGCAGAAACGCCCATTGTTGTATGATTACACGACCGCAGAACAATCACCACAAGCAGTCACTTATATAAAATATCTAGGAGTATGTGTAAAGAGCGATTTAAAGTGGAAGCACCATATAACAGTAATCGCAGGTAAAACAGATGTAAGACTATATTTATTGGAAGAATCCTCAGAAAAGGGAATCCATCCACACAAAGGCAATAGTTTACAAAACCGTCATTTGCCTAACACTTGGATATTGCTTATCAGTCTGGGATCCATAACATATGGCATTGATAGATGAAGTAGAGAAGAATAAGCATGTTCCGTTACAGGTTCATTTAATAAGCGTTGAAACTTCAGAGATTTGCTCAAAAAATCTTTCTATGCTCATATTCGGCCTTTTCAAGCTGAGCTTTTGTTTGTGTGTGTTTGCCTGTGCACGTTGTAGCCGAATATGAGGGCAACCTGTGCGTATTGACACAGACGAAGATCAATGACTGGGTAGCCTTTAACTATATATATGAAGATAGTAATTGTTCTTGAAAGAACGTATGTAGATTGTGGACAGTTGGGAGTGTGGGTCTCGGGGAGGGAGGGGGGCGGCGTGGAAGGGATAAGTCCCTGCAGTCGCAGCTATTCATCTGTGTCCTCGGTGGCTCAGATAGACAGAGCATCTGCCCTGTGCCCTGTAAGCAGGAGATCCTGGGTTCGAGTCCCAGTCGGGGCACACATTTTCAGCAGTCCCCATCGAGGTATATGAACACCACCTGTCGGCAGCTGAGGGTTTCAATTAATTGTCATTTATTCTAGAGAAGCTGCACGGTCATCAATGGTATCTGTTCTTTCAAGAACAGATACTATCTTCATATATTAAGTTATTTTGACAAAATCCAGATTGTCGTGGCCCACTGCCTGGGAGCAAGCCTCTCGTGCTACTGTCGCGAGCATCTCCGGAATGCGGTTGAAGGATGCTGAAACCACGAACAGGCGACAAGAAGTTGGACATCAGCGCTTCGTCACAGAACATAGGGATCGGAAGCTTCCCCACACTCTAAAGCACGATAGGAGGCGATATATGGCGGATCTGACGACAGAGTACAATGCTGGCTCAGACACAAGTGCTTTGCAGCACACCATTCAGCCCACAGCGTTGGACATGTTGTCCTGCATCAGAGGACCCCTACGTTTTCCCATGTTGACCTAACAACATCGTCAGTGTCAGTCAATTGTGATTATAGTGGGCATGGGATCATTGACATTGGACCACTAATCAATGGAATCACGCCGCCTGGTCGCATGAATTCCATTTATTGTTAAACCAGATCAATGGTCGTGTCCACATACACTGTCATCCAGGAGAACAGCTACACATGCTCGCCACAGACTCAAGTTGGTGGGAGCAGTATTATGTTATGGGGGACAATCACCTGGGCTTCCATAGGACCTGCACTAGTAATCGAAGGCAACCGACACCTGTGGACTATGTGAACATTATTAGGGACCACCTGTAACCCCTTACACTTGATGCCTTCCCCAAAAGCAATGGCAGCTTCCACCAGGATAACTATCCATGTCACAGGGCCAGAATCATTCTGCAATAGTTTGAGGAGCATGGCAGTGAACTCACGCTGTTGTCTTGACAATAAAATTTGGTTTATCTGAATCCAATGAAACCCAACTGGGACACTGTCAGGTGCCAGCTCTGAGCCCACTAACCAATCGCCTGTAACTAATAAGAAGTGTTTGACTTGTGCGTAAGCATCTGATGCTACAAACCTCTGGAGACCTATCAAGTACATGTCGAATCTATGGCAAGCAGGATCACTGCTGGATTGTGTTCCAGAGGTCACCCAACACGCTTTTAAGTAGGTGGTCATCATGTTTTCGCTCATCAGTATACTTACTCAATGAAGAATATTCAACTGTTGAAGAATATATATCACACTTTATTGCACATTTTTCAATGTGTCACGCAGCCATATAAAAAAATTACAGAACAGCATTTGCATCAACTCCTCAATATTATGCTCTATAAATGAGCACTCTTTTCTGAAAGCCATAAAAGCTTTTATTGCTCCATTTAGTGAGCTCACAAATAAAAGATATCCTATTTTCTTCTTCAGTATATCTGGACCAGTAGAACCATTACTAAACAACTTTCATGATAGGGAAATGTGAAGAAAGTAGCTTTTGGCTTTTATGGTAAGTTTGATAAGGACACTGCCGTTCTATATTTTTATCTCTAGTTTACCAATTATACTTGGCAAGACTAGCGGAAAAGGCAGGCATTTTTATTTCAATGTTGAAACAAGAAATAAAAGGATATTATCTAATGTGTATGTTCCTCAGGGTCATGCTTAGTACTTTGAATCTGTCTCTTGTTTTTCATGTCATTTGCTTCTTCCAATCCAGCTCCAGCACCTCTGAACTGCACTAGTTGGAACTACCTCTACAACAAATTCTCTGTTCACACTGTCTCCCTGATCTATATTTAACATCTATATCCCCGTACAAGAAACTACTTTGAAGCGCATGGCAGAGTGTGTGTCCCATTGTAGGAGTTATTATAGCTTCATTCCAATCCAATCACCTATGGAGCATGGGACGGAGGACTGTTTGAATGCCTCTGTGCACACTGTAATTAATCTAATCTTATCCTCACAGTCCCTATGGGAACGATAAGGGTGGCTTTAACATGTTAGTAGATTTATTATTTAAAGTCGGTCCTGAAAATTTGTAAGTAGGCTATGCTTTCTCAGTATAGTATATATCTAAATTTAGGTATCTGCTAGTTCAGTTTCTTCAGCATCCCCGTGACATTCTTCCACAGTTCAAGCAAACCTGAGACAATTTGTGTTGACCTTCTGTGTATACATTCAATATCCTGTATTAGTCTTATCTGATGTAGATGTTACACCCTTAAGCAGTAGTCTAGGGTGGGTCATACAAGTGATACGTAAGTAATCTTTGTAGATCAATTGCATTTTTCTAGTGTTCTACTAGTGAATTGAAATCTGTCATCTGATTTACCTATGACTGAATCTATGTGACTGTCCTGTTTCATATCCCTTCAAAGAGCTACACGATGATATTTGTATGAGCTAATTCCAATTCTGACTCATTTGTACTGTATTCATAGGACACTACATTTTTTCGTTTTCTGGAGTGCACAGTTTTACATTTATGAACATCTACAGTTAGTTCCAACATTTACTCCATTCTGAAAACTTATATATATCTTACTGAATATTTGTGTAGCTTTCTTCAGACAGCACTTTATTACAGGTAGCTGATCATCCTCAAAAGTCTAAAGTTACTATTAATATTGCGTGAAAAAGCAAAAGAACACCATCCAAACAGGCTTTGAAGACCCAATGGTACTGACTGGCTGCCGTGTCATCCTCCGTCCTTAGGCGTCACTGGAGTAGGGGCATGTGGTTGGCACACTTCTCACCCAGCAGTTGTCAATTTTCGTGACCAGCACCGCTACTTCTCAGTGAGATAGCTCCTCAGTTGCCCTCAGAAGAGCTGAGTGCACCCCACTTGCCAACAAGACTCGGTAGATACGAGAGGTGACCCATCAAGTGCTAGCCAAATCCCACCAGTGCTAAACTTCAGTGATAGACATAGGTCGTGTGACTAGGGCCTCCCGTCGGGTTGACCGTTCGCCGGGTGCAAGTCTTTCTATTTGCCGCCACCTTGGCGACTTGCGCGTCGATGGGGATGAAATGATGACGATTAGGACAACGCAACACCCAGTCCCTGAGCGGAGAAAATCTCCGACTCAGACAGGAATCGAACCCGGGCCCTTAGGATTGACATTCTGTCACGCTGACCACTCAGCTACCGGGGGCGGCCCACTTCAGTGATACAATGGGAACTAGTCTTACTACTGTGGCAACGCCAGGTCATTAATATTCAGCATAAACTGCAAGGATCCCAACCTGCTTTTCTGGGCACATCTCAAGGTGCTCATACATCTGTCAATGAATCTCCGTCCAAGATAAAATGCTGCAACTTCGGTGCCAAGAAATCCTCTATCCAGTCACAAATTTGCTTGATACCCCAAGTAGCATGGTAAGGAGAGTCCACAACAGAGGCTGCATCAACAGCATCACTGATGACCATAGGATTTCCCCACCTCCACCCCTCCTTTGTCTCAGAAAAGTCAATCACCCATTTATAAAATGGCGGGAATCCAAATTTTGGCAGCAAATTCAAAATTTTGGCAGGAAATTCAAAAAATAACTCAGTTGCGCTAGTGTGTAAATAGGGCCGTTCTTGTAAGTATGAACTGGCTGGAAATTCAAAATTCCACATTGACATGCTGGTTGACATGGAATCGAGGGACAGGGAATGTGAGACCTGGAATGCTGAGACATGAACTGTGATGTCCGAATACAAGATGGCGTTGCAAGAGCACCGATCTTCAATACTGGGAAAGGAAATCCAAGACTCAGAATACTGTCACCAGCCTAACTATGTCCAAGTTCTGGAATACTAGCATCACAATGTCTGAGACAAAGAATATTTTTGCAGGTCTAGCCCCATGAATGACATGTTTTCCTTGGCTGCTATTCACTTGGAGGTGTGTGTCACTGCTTTTCTTAACTCTAAGTTTGGTTCTTTCCACTTCATATCTCTAGCATCACTGAGAACAAAAGGCTCTGACTCAGAGGTGCATGATTACTTACAGAATTCCTGCATACTTCCTCTAACTCGCTCTGGATTCGGCTGATGACAGTTCTGTGCACAGAAACATCAAATACATACTGTTGACGCAACTACCTCACTGCAGCCATATACTTTGCTATAAGTTTAACTCTGCCTGTGGTATGGATAAAAGAAGTACAGAGAGTAGGACAGTGACATTTCATCTTTCTCTAAACAAACAAACACCAGGCCAGGGAGAAATCTCCTTTCCTCTATCTCAAAGTTTGTGATCGAGAAGTCCACCCACAACCAGTAAGTGTCATGTCACAGTGCACCAGTGCCGACCAGCAGACAAGGCCGCAGGGTTTGGTCTTCTGTATAAGCCATCAGAATCTCTAGTTAAAATGACAGGAAACATGAAAACACTGGATTTTAACCCAAGTGAAGCATACGGGAGGGTAACAGCAGTGGGACTGAGAGACAGGAATACTGGAATTGAGAGTTGCTCCAACCAAGTCAACTCAATAGCGAATGTGTCAGGATAGTAATTATTGAGAAGCACAGGGAGGTAGCCCCAGTCAAGTCTGCTCAAGAGGTAATAAGAGGGGAATGCCATGGCAGCTAGTAACACACACACACACACACACACACACACACACACACACACACACACACGAACTAATACACAGAAGCCGTGTAGCCTCGAAATTTGAGAATGAAACATATCTATACATACTTACAAGTGAATGGTATCCATCAAAATGTGACAAATACATATGTTGGGAAGTATGATATTTTGTATGAGAATAATGGTCTACACTATACTCGCACATCAAATTTCAAGACAAAAAACTGAACTGCCACCTCCAATAGAGTGTAGTGCCAACTGGTGGTAGACAACACTAGCATCGCCCAGTGACACAAAGCGAGTAGCTAGCTCTATCTGGTGGAAAGAGTATGAACATTAAGCCTCAAGAATGCGAGCAGAGGCTAACAGGAATGACGTGTGATTCATATGCACTGGCTGCACTTCATCTCTCTAGGCACTGACAGTGACAGTGACTTGTGTATGCCTAGATGACAGAGCCACTAGAATTTGTCAACATGTCACAGAACTTTTACAGTGCTCACCCATAGGATTTCTAAATGGTGACAGGCATCACACATACAGATAGTCATTAAATTTCCACATCAGTGTTATGGTGAAATCAAAGAATAACGTATCAAAAGATACACTGGTTCAAATGGCTCTGAGCACTATGCGACTTAACTTCTGAGGTCATCAGTTGCCTAAAACTTAGAACTAATTAAACCTAACTAACCTAAGGACATCACACACATCCATGCCCATGGCAGGATTCGAACCTGCGACCATAGCGGTCACTTGGCTCCAGACTGTAGTGCCTAGAACCGCATGGCCTATCCGGCCAGCACAAGATACACTATCCAGGGTTGCGAATGAAAAGAGTGAGGCACCTACCTTTAAGAAAAACGTGGTATTTACTAGGAACGCATCACCTCAGTCATTATTTCGGCGCAAACATTCTGCATTTTGCTCATGTTGTAACACCTCTGAACTCGCCACTGAATTCTGCTGTGTCGGTCCATTTTTTTCAGTCTTACGGTTCTGTGTTACATTGCTTCAACAATTTAGTGATAGTTTGAAAAGGAAGGAATACATGATATTGTCTCCAGAAAGGGCATACGAAGTTCTCCAAAACTGAACAGCTGACTAGTATTAGCGACATACTCCTAGGTGACAAACGTCATGGGACAGCGATATGCACAAACACAGATGGGAGTAGTATCGCGCACACAAGGTATAACAAGACAGTGGATTGGCAGATCTGTCTTGTGCACTCAGGTGATTCATGTGAAAAGGTTTCCGACCTGATTATTGCACTTTGAACATAGAATGGTAGTTGGAGCTACACACATGGGACATTCCACTTCGCACATTGTTAGGGGATTCAATATTTCAAGATCTACAGTGTAAGAATGTGCCCAACATACCAAATTCCATGCATTACCTATCATCACAGATTAGATTAGATTAGATTAGTACTTGTTCCATAGATCATGAATACGACACTTCGTAATGATGTGGAACGTGTCAGGTTAACAAAAGATGTCTGTACAAGATATTACATTACACAAAATATTGCATGACACCAATGTTTAAGGGTTTTTTTTTTGCACCCCTTAATTTATATCTAAAAATTCAGCCAATGAGTAGAAGGAGTTGTCATCTAGAAATTCTTTTAATTTATTTTTAAATGTTAGTTGGCTATCTGTCAGGCTTTTGATGCTGTTTGGTACGTGACCAAAGACTTTTACCCCTTTTTGTGCCAAAGTCAGATATAACCCTGGAAGATGAATATCATCCTTTCTCCTGGTGTTATAGTTATGCACACTGCTATTACTTTTGAACTGGGCTGGATTATTAACAACAAATTTCATAAGTCAATATATATACTGTGAGGATCCCTAGATGCAGACAATGCAGTGGCCGACGGCCTTCACTTAATGACCGAGAGCAGCATGTACAGAGTTGTTAGCGTTAACAGACAAGCAACACAGCTTGAAATAACCACAGAAATCAATGTCAAATGTACGACAACCGTATCTGTTTTGACAGGAAGAAGAAATTTAGCATTACTGGGCTACGGCAACAGATGACTGATGTGAGTACCTTTACTAACAGCACTACATTGCCTGCTGCAGCTCTCCTGGACTCTTGACCATGTTGGTTGGACCTAGGCGACCAGACAACCAGGGTCTGGCAAAATGAGTTCTGATTTCAGTTGGTAAGGGCTTATGCCAAGGCTCGAGTGTGGTGCAGACTTAAAGAAGCTATGGAATCTAGTTGTCAATAAGGTACTGTGCAAGTTGGTGGTGGTTTCAAAATAGCGTGGGCTGTGTTTACATGGAATGGACTGCATTCTCTGGACTAACTGAACCGATCATTGACTGGAAATAGTTGTGTTCAGCTACTTGGAGACCATATGCAGCCATTCATGGACTTCATGTTTGCAAACAACGATGCAATTTTTATGGACGACAATGCGCCATGTCACCGATCCACAATTGTTCGCAATTTGTTTGCAGAACAAACTGGTCAGTCTGAGACAATGATCTGGCTGACATGAATCCTGTCACAACATTTATGGGACACGATTGAGAGGTCAGTTTGTGCACAAACTCCTACATCAGCAACTTTGTCGCAATTATGGACAGTTATTGAAGCAGCCTGGATCAATGTTTTGCAGGGCACTTCCAATGACTTGTTGAGTCCATGCCACATCAAATTGCTACACTATGCTTGGAAAAGGAAATCTGACAAGATATAAGGAGGTATTCCACGGATTTTGTAACTTCAGTGTAGACTTTTGGTTCTTTGAACTAACTCAATGATATTTTGCACACTACATTTTATATTTCTACTGTAACTTCAGACTCAAAGAACAGTTATAGTACTAACTAATGAATTATCACATTAAGGTATTCACATTTCGACTGCAGACCCATAACCACAACTTGGACGCTGTATGTCCCATACACATTTCTGATGAGCAGTGCAATTTTTGAACCAGTAGACTATTTTTAATCTTTTTTGAGAATCAGATATATGCACACAAGGTGAGGAAGTAGAACAAACACAATGCGAAAATGCTGAAGGTGATTTAATGTCACCAATGGTCTTTAAACATACATCCAGCTCGCAAGTTCCGTACACTGAGTGCAAACTTTAGGAGGTGAAATCACTACCTTGAATATCCAATACAACATTGATTCTGTTTGACACAACACATTTATAGGTTCCAGAAGGTTTATAACAGCTACTGTTCACGAAATTCATATTTGATTACAGTTCGGAAATTGTGGTATGTTCATATCACTAGTGTAACAAGGCCAGTTCTTGGACAGTGTGTCACTGATGATGTCATCAGTAAGTCATGGATTTTTCCCACCACCACCCCCACCGCCACATGACAAAGAACAATAGGTCTAGGTATAAAAAAAAAAAACGGAATTTAAATTTTTGTGGGAAATACAAAATTTTCATGGGGAATTCGAAAAATAGCCCAATTGTACTAGTGTGGAAGCAGAGTTGTTGTCCCAAGTATGAACTGGAGGGACATCAGTGTTGTGCTGACATGTGGCTGACAGGTTCTGTGATATCACAATCCAATACCTGGAATACTGCGACATGCTCTGTGACATCAGAATACAAGATGGCGATGCAAGATGGCCGAACTGGAATACTGGGGACGATATCCAAGACCCTTGAATACTTCCACTTCTTCCTTATGAGATATGCCTCGACCGCCTCTTTATCTAGATTACTGAACATGTATAGAATTTTGCTGTCATTTGTACTTTTGTCATTTAACTATATATTCTTTTCAATGTGTTTAAGTTTTTTGATGAAATGAAACACAGCTTAAGACTTAAATAATAATTTATTTTCAATTTCTAAATTTGGTTGAACATAGTAGGCTATAGATTATAAATATGCAGGTAATTCTCTAGCAGCATCAGGTAATGCTGTCTACTCAAGTGCAACATGCATCGAAATTTGTAGCTGACATGTTCTGATGTGTAAGCTCTGTAACCGCATGTCAGGCATTTCCAGAAAATTCATATAAATATGGGCACCATTCATCACATTCATACACTGCACTCTGGATTGCTGAACTAACGCACATCACGTTTCTGAATGTAAATTCCTGAAAGTGAATGCCCTGTGCAATATCCTTGTTGTTGTATATATTGACTGTTCTTGGATAGTCACCCACACATATTGTAAATCAATCTAGTAACACTGCAGGAGTTTGAACACTGTACATAAGAGCTATTTGCATTGAGTTCTGACATAATTGATACAATTCATAGTCTGAAAGTACTAACTTCATGTTACTAAATTGTAGATTTTCAAAAATTACTCATGATATGAGGAGATAAGCTTACTGCCACTCGCATTCAATTTGTACATTGCAGGGACAAATATTGCTTTCATAGTTGCATTAAACAATAGTAGCGGTTTGACAAGTGGTTCAGATGATGGAGATGATGGAAACTCGATGTCTGGAAATAGCTCTGCACACTGAATTGATTTCTGGTGTGATGCATAGATATACTGGCAACTTGAAGTTTGGAAACAATTCTGTGTTCTGTTCTGATACAGTAGGCCTTGCATCATGGAGCCAATAGGCTTCCTGACTCAGTGGTGCAGGTGATGGATATACACTCATCTTGAGAAATAATGGATACCTTGAACAACTAGGGATGGGAGTTTCATAGTCACAGGACATGTACATTACTAAATTCTACAAAATGATAAGCATTTCAGTCACCACAGTTTAGCATGTGCCCTACTGACTAGTAGGCACAGGGTACAACATGAGCACAGGGCCTAACATGAGCCCTGATAACTTGCTCCATGCATGGTGGCACAGATGAGTACAAGGTGCAAATGGCCTTCTGTGGTATAACCATCCATGCTACATTCACCTGGCTCCGAAGTTCATCTGTGGTGGTTGGCATTGGGCAACAGTGCTGCACCCATCGTTTCAGCATATCCCACACATTTTCGATTGACGACAAGTCTGGTGATTTGGCAGACCAGGGCAAAAGACTGACAATGTGTGACACCAAGAAGGCAGTTGTCCATGCAGCAACATGTGTTCGTGCATTGTCTTGCTGAAAAATAGGGTTTGGGGTGTTGTGCAGAAAGGATATGGCTATGGGTAGCAGGATGTCATTCATGTAGGTCACGCTAGTCTCAGTGACCTGGACACGCACCAACTGTGATTTGTGGTTGTACCCAATAGCACCCCACACCATAAGGCCTAAAGTTGGTGCTATAAGTCTTGTGCAAATGCCACTCCCACTGTCTGCAGCAAACCAAAATTTGGCCGCCATTTCCAAACATACAGAACCAGGATTCGTCTGACAACACTATCTGATGCCATTCGTGTTCCCAGTGACATCATTCCATACACCACAACTGTTTATCATGTTTCTGCACATTTATCAAGGGTAGGTTGAGAAGTGAATGACACGCACTTAGCCCATGCCATAATAAATGGCGATGGACTGTCACCACTGATGGTGTATGACGTGTTGCACTGTTCCACTGTTGTGCCAGAGCAGAGGAGGACACAGATCTGCCCTGCAATGCCATACAGATGACGCAGAGGAGATTCCGGGAAGAGCTCACGTCACTGCAGGACGATTTGTGTGTCCAGGACAGGCCCATCGAACCATTACCCCTGATGTGATGTGGCGGATTGATGGCCCTACCTGGAGAGACTGACAAATGAGAATGAAATTCGTGTTTAGTCGGCATTAAGCATGGTTCCATTCATACCATCATCAAAGACCACTTGCATTACTGAAAAATTTGTGTGCAGAGAATGCTGTATCACCTGGCAGAGAGACAAAAGATGGCCAGAATGGCATCAAGTGTGAGTAATCTGCTGAGGTACCACAAGGGAGGGCATTTGTTTCTGTCCTGTATAGTCACAGGGGTGCCACCATTTTGAGCCCAGGGGCAAACATTCAAGCCAACAGTGGAAACATCCCACATCTCTCCAGCCAAAGAAATCAAAAGAAGTTTACTCATGTTCCAGTAAGTTCATGATGACCTCCTCTCCGGCTGCATGGTGCCTTTACTCATCAAGTTCCTTGACTGTGGAATCACAATCAGTGTGCAGAACTATTAAGACACTTTGCAGAAACAGCAACTTGCTATAAAGTCAAAACAGCCTGGAATGATGCCAGAAGGAATCGCCCTGTTGCACGATAACACCTGTCCCTTCGCTTCCAATCGGATGAAGGCTACACTTCAGTGATTTGATTGGTAAACACTGCAACACCCTCCATAGTATCCAGAAGAAAGGCATGCATGGACGCCAGTTTCAGTCAAATGAGGAATTGCAAGACTGAGTGCAGTTGTGGATCTGTTAGAGGCTGACAATGTTCTGAAAAACTAGAATGGATCATCTCATCTTATGGTGAAATAATTGTAGTAATGCATGTGACGATTACTATCAGGGTGTATACGTGGACAAGGAAAAAAAATCCCCGATTTTTCCCGGATTTCCCGTTTAAAAATACACTTTCCCAGGTGAAAATACACTTTTTCTGTGTTAAGTGCAGTACACTCTTCCTTGGCACTGTATAACTCATCAGTCCTTTGAATGTTTATAGTTTTATTTCCCAGCACTTTAGAAAACGAAACTCAGCGTGGAAAAATAAGTTTTGAAAGATAAGAATTTTTAGCATATTGCAGCCCCGTCAGCAATTGTAATAGACTAATATTTTGAAGAATCATCCTCGTTTGCACAAATTTTCTAGTCTTTGCCAGCAGTGCAATTCCGCATGCAACTGTCAGTGCCAACGTATTTGCTGCTGCCGACCGACTGCGTGGTGAAGATGAGCTGGGGCTGGACTTCAGTTAAGTAGTTTTAATTCGACATTGTACCACGGTACTATAGGTTTTAATTTTAATGTTTATTGTGCCTTACTCTGGCATGTTACAGTAATTTTCTGCTTCTGAAGAAGGCTAGATTAATTTAGCCGAAACCTGGTAAAGACCAGAAAATTTGCAAAACTGTTGCTGATTCTTCAAAGTATTACGTTTTGAAAGACCTTTGATGTGCAGCAACATGTACACTGCATATTTTCGTATTAGGAAGGTATAAATTTGAATTCCACCGAACAGCGCACGTCACTTTCCGAAGCATTGAAATCGAGATTGCGACGCGCTTTTGTAAGCCAGTCATAGTTTATGTCACGTGATCTCGCCAGCTGATGACAGCATAGGGCAAGTGATGTAGTCAGCCAATAGCAAGATCACTCTTAAGTAGCGTGAACACACAAATATGAAAAGTTAGTGGTTTAAATTAATATACATAGCATTCACATATAATATTGGTCTCTAAGATTAATAAGCTGGAAGAGAAGCTAGGCTTCCACATATAATGCTGATCTTTTTTCGCGTGTTATATTTTAAGACACATCACACAAATGTGCCAGTAAAATTTTTAATTACGACGTAAATGACTGATCTTCTGGGCTCGAAATTCTTCTAAATGGTCGTCCTCAAAGAGTTGATTTTTAAATTAATGTCAAACGCTTTGTGATTTAAGAAATTCAACGTACATTCTCGCACATAGTTCATCTTGCGGAAAAGTAAATTTGCTTTGAATGTAACGCTTTTCAAACTCCCATTCGCAATATTTTCCTGTGACCTGTTAGAAATAGGTTAGTTTCAGCAGTTGCAAGAGAGCGCCAGATAACAGGCGTCACTGTGCTTGCGCAGCTACGATGAAGCAGGAAGCCCATATGTTCGTACGTGTAAAACATTAAAAGACCTTACATTATGTCACAAAAGAAACAAGACATCAGAAGATACTTCAAAAGCATTGGAATTTAGTGAAGCATACTAAAATACATAATTCGTCTTAAAATGCACATTCGTTTTTTCCAGATTCATATGTAAATTTTCTTGGAGTACCAGTTCTGTATTATCTCATTTATCATAGCATAATGCCATACGTGCACTTGAAATGCAGCGAACAGTTGAAATTAGCCAATAGTGTGAAATTAAACACTTCGTTTCAAATAAATTGACAGCCTCAGCAGAAAAGATTAATAAAAGCCAAATCTCTTTAGTAAACCGACAAAAATAACTTCATTGTTCTGCAAGGCGATTAATGCTTGACTGACAGAAAGGTGGAAATAAAATCGGAAACTAATAACACATTTTAGCCATCCGTAATTGTGCGAACGTATTTTAATTCATTTGATAGCTCCTGACCACAAAAATCTGTATTTTTATCATTTAACATGAGAGCAATAAACGAAGAGGAAACAACAAAATCACTGGACTTAACACAGGTCACGTGGAGACGACCCACCTCCCCACCACAACTCAGACTGCTCTGTGCATCAGCCCCAGAATTACTATATTCCCGAACCGGGGCAATATTAGGTAGTGGCGCCCAGCCACTCTACTGTAACCAGAATCGGGAGAAGGTACTTCTCATGCGCGACTCAGCAGCGCACGCGCAAGAGTCAGCCCGCAACTGCTCAAACGAATCTAATTTAAACAGTTCTCACGTCACGCTCATCGGAGGCAATTTGTTTTTATGAAGCATTGCACAGTCTTCATAAAGCCTTTGACACACTTTGCTGTTGGCAGACGCTTGCATGAGCACTATGTTTTGTTGTTGTATACGGCGCATTTCCTTTGCAAAATTAAGTTTTATTTTAGTTTTTTTTTTCTCTCGTTCATGTTTTGTTGCTGCAGTATTATTCTGCAATAGCGGGATACAGTAATATCCTTTGTTAGAGTACTGGTTCTGACCAGTCAAAATCACAAAAATTTAACTGGAAATAATGAAAAATTCCTGGAATTCTAAACAATTCCCGGGTTTTCCCCGTTTTCTCCCGGATGAAAAAATTCCCGGGATTTTCCCGGATCGTATACACTCTGTTCTATGGTACCATTGTGGTGGGTGTTTTATTTTCATTTGACTTTCCCTCATAGAGGTTAATGATAAGGCATAAAATGTAATTTGTTAATTTTCTCAGTTTGAGAATTTTTGCATAAATAACTATATTCTGTGTGAATGAAGGGTGAAAATGTTCAAAGGCATAAATAGTGATGTGGAGCATTTCCAGAGCTAGTTGGAAAAAAGGTAGCACAGTTGTCGGCAGATAATATAAACTTTTGGGGGCAAACTGCAGTTAAGGATGAGCAAATAGCATAGCTCCAGGCACCAGGCCATGTGATAAGATCCAGCTGCCATTAGCCTAATCATTCCTTTTCCTGGAGGGTATGACGATGTGGTGTCGTTCATGGAGGACCTGATGTCCTCAGCAGTTACACGTGGCTTGTCTGATTTTTGCAGGAAGCAAAATTACGCTTGTTGGAGTGGCAAAAACTTTTGCAAGGTGTACAGAGGCACTGAGGAATTTGGAGAAGTTCTAGTATTTTAAGCTGGGGCTTCTGCAGAGTTATAAGGAGCAAAACAGTGAAAGGTTCTTTCAGGAGTGACCGAGTACAGTTATGATGAGGCAAGGGGAAGCATTAGAGGATATTGCTGACAGAATAAGGGAGGTGAATGTACACACATATGAGGTGGTGAGGAATTATGAAGCAAACATAATTCTGCTGCAGGAACCTAAAGAGCACTCAACACTTTTCTGCAAGGCATACTAATGGATATATCAAGAAGGGTGCCCACAGGTGATTCTAAGAATAGAATGTAAGGAGATCGATATGTCAACAGGTGTATGTGATAGACATGGGGTGTTCTTCAAAGAAAACTTGCTTCAGGTGTGGGCATACAGGACATGCAGAGGCAGTGCCGTCAGCCTCAGAGGGATAGGGGTAATATGTATCAGCAACGGAATTTTGGTGGGGATAATAATGGTGGACGGGAATGACATGAGCAGCTCGTAAATGTAAGAGGGAACTCGAAGTCCGTAAAAACCCATTCCTGTTAGACTTCTATGCAGTGAGTACATATGCAGGGGTGGAATGTGTGACAGACACATAACTCGTACCCAACATTCCAGATACCATTGATAACTTGGGGCAGTGCCAGTATTTCTGTATCATGGTTTTAAAAAGTGTATTCCGTCGGCTGGGGGTGATTCTGGTGGACTAACTGAAAACAGTGTTCTTGGTATACTGGGGCCATTATAAGTACCGGAGGATGTCTTTTGGACTGAAGAATACTCCTGCAATGTTTCAGCAATTGCTGGACAGGGTATCGAGGGGATAGAAGCCTAGCCAGTGTGTAAACTACCTGGACAATGTGACTGTGTTCTCGAAAGACATGGAGGAGCATAGGCAACGGCTGAGGGAGATACGGTATGTAGTAAGTTTTAGGCTGCAAATCTGACGTTAAGCATGGTAAAGTGTCATTTTATGTTGGAGAAAGTAGGTTACTTAAGGCATGTGATTAGCAAGGATGAGGTGAGGGCAGATCCCAGACTGGCAAGAGAAGTATGGGATTTCCCAGTAACCAAGTTGATTAGAGAGCTACAATCATTTTTGGGACTCTCAAACTATTACAATATTTGTGAGAGGGTTCGCTGATATAGTGTGAGAGGGTTTGCTGATATCGCACGACCACTTGTGCAGCTATTGAAAAAAGATGCAAAATTAGTGTGGATGGATGACTGTCCGAAGAGTTGAAAAAAGTTTCAACGTCAAGTGCAGCTTTGCTTTTTCCATATTTTGAGTATGTTACACTATCTTGTGACACATATAGCCACACTTTGGAATGTGTCCTAGTCAAGAGGTCAAAGGTGAAGGAGACTCATTTGGCTTTCACTTCCAAACTTAATAAGGCACAGAAAAACTATTCAACTACAGAGAAAAAGATAGTGAGTCTCATATAAGAAGTCACATTTTTCGATGTTGCCATTACAGGACAAAATTTACAGTAGTGACTGACCATGCCACTCTGCAATGGCTGTAAGACCCATCCAGCGAAATGACAAGGTAGGTGTTAAGACTCAGCAAGTTTTACTATGAAGTGATATACAAGCCAAGAAAGAAATACGGTGGGGGGGGGGGGGGGGGGGGGGGGGGGGGGGGGGGCAGATGGTTGGAGCAAAAAAGAAGTGATAGTACAAGTGCTAGGTCATGGCCTTGCTGAATGGCATACAGCGCACAATGCTGACCATAACTGCAAACTATACAAAATGCAATCACAGTTCAGCGTGTGTGACAGTCTGTTGTGTAAGGTAACTAAGGGTCAGGAGCACCACTGATGGTTAAGTTGAAGGATGAAGTCCTGATGGTCATGCATGATCTTGTACTGTCTGGTCCTGGAGAATGCAGAGCAAACAAACCGAAGGGTGGCTTAGAGATATTGGTGGAAGGGAGTGCGAATAGGTATGTGAGAAACTGTACATAGTTTGAACAGCATGCAGGCTTGAGGCATACATGAATACCATTACAGAGACTGCCAGAAACATCAAAACCATTTGAAACAATTGGGATTGACGTGTTAGGGCCATTTAACCAGACTATAGCGAGAAGTGTTTTGTGTTGACAATAATAATAATCTTTACAGTAAAGGAATGGTCAACAGTTGGATACTTAAGTTTGGGGTTCTGGAAGTGGCAATTACAGATCAAGGGACAAATTTTATGTCATACTTGATAAAGGAATTGTGTCACTTGTTGCGTGTGAAGAAACTGAGTAGTCCACTTCACTTACAGTCAAATGAAAAGGGTGAATTGTATGATCCAAAGTATGTTAAGCTACTATGTGAAATTATGCCATAATGAATGGGACACATAACGCTTATTTGTCATGTCAGCATACATTTCAAAGATTCACACAAATACAGGATTATCTCCACAGGAGGTAGTGAATGGTAGAAAAATGCAGACATATGAATTTGGTGGTGGTTGTCGGATGTTTAGAGAGATCAACATGGCACTCATCAGTGCCTTCAGAATTTGGATGGACCTGTATGGGAGGTACCACAAGCATTAAGGTCGAGGAAAGCACAGATGCGTTTTTACTATGTCTACTGTTGACTGTTTACAGTATCGTGTGCAAGGTGTCGGGATGTAATATTTGACACTAGAGGAACACATTTTGTGTTACAATAAGGGTTCTTTTGATTTTCTTTGCGAGGGAGTGCTAATCTGTGGCAGCAGCCTCCTTATGGGGGACGAAGGATTATGATAATGCCTGTACTCAAGTTTCTGTGCACCAAGAACGAGGATGGGAAAGAAGCTAGTTGTAATAGTGCTGAATCTGTTTGCTTGGAATGGAGTGGACTGCTACTGAATCAGCACCTAGAGGGAAAAGTTCTTTTTGTGAAACAAGAAGATGTGGTGGTTACCAGCCAGCCTCTTTTTAGATGCTGAGTTTAGATGTTAATGCATGGGAATTTTGGAATGAGATGAGAAGCATGGAGGTGTTTTCTGTTCTTCAAAGGAAGCCAAGAGCTGGGGTGTACACAGGGAAGTTTTGGGGGAATGTAAGACATTGCAAAAATCTTATGAAAAATTAAGGGAACAAATGCAGCAAGCATTCCGGGTCGTGCTGCGTTCTCTAAGCGCAATGGAAGTGTGGTTGGACAGACGATGGCGGCAGAATTTTGAAGACTGCATTTGGAACAACAGATAACAGTGGCACCGAAGAATTGAGGGAGACCGTGAAGAAATTGGATAAGGACAGTGAATCGGTGGCAGAGTGGCATACCTCACAGATAGCAAGCCTGAAGAGGGAAGTGTTGAACAATATGTATTTCCTACAGAAGCAGGACACTGTTAATTGAGATTTAGGAATCAAGTAGGCAAGAGTGCATGTGGAGGATGCAAGAGTCACTATGACAAGGCTGACATAATCGATTGCAGACAGTGTATGGAATGCATGAGCTGCAATGGCTAGCTTGCAGCAAGCTATCCATCATACATTACACAAGCAGCTGAGTCCTGTCCTATTATCACCAGAGCAGTATTTGCCACAATTGTGGAAAGCGCACAGGGAACTATCATTGGAGCTGGAGATTGATAGCTGAGCCCCATAGGCAGAAGTTACATTTTTACGATAGGGAAGTTTGTACAAGTGAAGATAGGCAGTGTGTTGATGACCTCTGATGAGACTGACATGGTGATGACGGAAGAGCAACTGCAGTGCTGTCAGAGGGAGTGGATAACAGTGCAGCCAGCCTGGGTGATTCAAACTGCCACAAGCACATGCACAGTGCAGTTACTCATAGGCAGGAAGGACTGGATTGCCGAGGGACATCGTGGAACCAAAAGCTTATTTCCAGAAAGCAACGTTACACTGGATTCTTCCGTGTGGTGGTGACAAGTTGCTATGAGCAGGAAAGGCTCACAGAAGCAAGGCAGATAGTGCTGAGGGGTAGTGGGTTGTTGATTAAAAGGACAGGTTGTGACACAACAAGGCCAATTTTCCATGTACCTGCTACGGTTATGAGGATGACCCAGCTGGACATGACACAGCAAAAGTTGTACTGGCCAGACAGAGCACTAGAGGTGCTTCTGAAGCAGAATCTAACAGTCCTAAACAATACATTAAAACTGGACCTTATCCATTTCCTGAACCATGAACAGTCAAGCAAGAAGAACAGATTTCTGCACAACAGTTGGTGCAGCACATTAAGTAATTTAGGGAAGGGCAATGACAAGCGATTGTGATTTTGAGTGTTGCAACAGCTAGCATCACAGTGGCTCTATCTCCGCTGTCCATAGCCTTCATATGTATGAGGCAAAGAGCTGCCCATCAACCTGATCCACCAGTAGTACAGATTCCAATAGACTGGATCCCTAGAGGACAGAAGTGTGAATATTGATAAAAAATATATTTCCTTGAGTTTAAGAGGGTATATCGTCACAGAATGAGCTGTGGGCATTTTCAAAGAAAATTACCATGAGCACATTACTGGCAAAAGGCAGAAGTATAAATGCACCAAGTGTTGGGGGCTTCCAAAGGAACTAATGGTCTCTTAAGTGGGATAGGAATAATCAGATTAGTAGTATGCAAAGAAATCTAGTACATAAGGCTTATAACTTAAAGTAACTGGTGAGCACAAGGTACTGTCATGTTGTTAATAACAATGGAGCTCTTGAATTACTATGAGATGGGCCAGGCTCACCTAGTGAAACCTGTCAGTGCAGCCTTAATCCACAGCACAGGCAAGGGGATTTCTCCACCAGCAGTTTTCAGTGAGGTTGCAGGGAACGTGATGAAAAGTGGCACATTGGCATAAAAGGTGTGCTACTATCTGGTACAAATAGCTGTTATTGTCATAGCATATTCATTTCCAGCCAAAAAGTTCTGCCAGGATTTGAGGACTATGCCACCTACACCAGTCATTAATTCCGAGTCTCCGTTGCAGTACCAGCTTGCAGCATTAAGTCTGACCTATGGGCTTAATGCCATAGTGCATTGGGCCTTCCATGCTCTCTCCAACAGCAGGCAGACTCCTGCCCAGAGAAAGTGGGTGGCATCCCATGCACGGCAGCCCACTGCTGTGAGCGCGCCTTGCCACTAAGCATCAAGGGCAGTTGGGATGCAGTCATTTCCTGTAGAGCTGGCTACCAAAGCAAGATTGCCAACCATCTACATTTGGCACTGACGCCAGGTATTTGTGGAGTGACTCACACAAGGGAGTTGCATGCCAAGAACAGTGCACAGGTTTCAACAAAGCTGGGCATGCGCGTGTTGCAGCAAGCTGGCCGGACTCTAGCTGACGGACGACCAGCCCTCTTTCCTTGGTGTGGGGGCATGGTCACTAACCTGCACCGATGCAGCATTAATGTGTGAGTAGAAAATAAAATAATTTTGACAGCCACAACTTTCTGAGTCTGCACCTGCCTCAGTCCTCTGCTGTCTGCCATCCTGATACCATTGCAACCCCTCCGCCCCTGGGGTCAGCTATAGTATAGTTGTCAGGCAGATCTGTCTTTCAGTAAATTTTATCCTAACAAGACTTAATGAAAACAACAGAAATAACAGGGATTGGGCAGACAATACTCTGGTTACAAGGTATCAATTTGTAATTTAATCTTGCAAGTAACTTCTTATTGGAAACACTCAGAATAAATCATACCATGTACATTCTGAGTGAGCGAAAGGCAAAGCTTCATCAAGCTCTGCATTTATTTGGTCGTGATAATGCTACATTCAGCTCTCATCAATTGCATAACTAATATTATGGTTGAAACTGTTGCTGGCACATTGCCCCCCTCTCCTCCACCTTAATATTCAATATGAGATCTTGGGGGGGGGGATCAATATGAGATCTCGGTAAAAAAAAAAAAAAAAAAAAAAAAAAAAAAAAAAAAAAAAAAAAAAAAAAAAAAAAAAAAAAAAAAACCTTTCCCCAAAGAGACTGAATGACCAGTGACATTGCTGACGTCCACACGTGTACCTAGAGATTTCTGTACTACTTCCTGATGTTCCTCTCCCATGACTATTCATTAACAGTTGGATTTTCTTGGTCTTTTTAACCCTACTTTAACTCACCATTTTCTGTGTATGCTGTCAAAGAGTTCTAAAACTCTCCAGGTTGTCTCCATACTTTGTCGCGTCTCCAGAGCACTGAAACTGTTGCAAGACATCTAGACTAAATGTAAAAGACTTGCAAGATCTTTTAAAACTCTTACGTGATTTGGCAAGCTTCATCATAGTCCAGCAATCTATCCTATTTCTGATTCAACCACTATCGGCTGCAGCATTCAACTGTTGTAATTTTATTACACATCCCAACAAGTAGTGTGTTACAGGCTATCAGTCAAGAATATATTTTATTAGTAATACGCCTTATTCAATCACCATTCAGCTGTGCTACTGCTCCATCAGCATTAAGGTTCAAGAACAGCTGCTCTTCCCCATGCACTGTGGAGTGATATTTAAAGCTACTACACAATTTACGCTCAACCACATCTGCTTTTAGGCTGGATGCATCACAGCCTCCTACACAATATAAAAGATAGACAGCCTCCACACAGTAAACAATTTGCCACTGCTCTGTGGCATTTTCTACACCTGTACATTGAGATAATATTTATTTTGTTGGGACAGGTTATTAACATTAACTGTTCAACAAAAAATCGCTTTGGGCGACTTTCTGCTCGTTTTGAAAATTACTGGCTTAGGATACTTATTTTAGGAGAGAGACATGTGCAAATTTTTCTGTGTGTTACTTAGTTCCTTAAATATCGAGTTAACAAATGGATACTGAACATGATTTAAGTGGCATTAGATTAAGTTACATTCGGTATATCACTATACAAGGAATGGAAAATTCAAAGAAATGCTAACAGTAAATTTGTATCCTCTATCTTAGGCTATTCCAGCTCGCATGTCCACTGGAGGGTAGCCTTGCTGAGGTGTGGACAGCCTTGCAGCCAGGTCATTATGTGCAAGGTCATACTCCACTGCCCAAGCACACAGGAGCAGGTATGGTTAAGTAGCTCACACATGCAAAGAATGTGTGCAATGCGACTGACTTGCTGTTAGCCTACATGCACCTGCCAGATTGTGTGAAGAGAGTTGCGCCTCTGGCCGATTGGGGCAGCATTACAACAGCCTAGTCTCACCTGATATGAAATTTGTAACTGCTCTTTTACAAAGTATGAATTTTTACAACATTTAAGCTTTTGTTCTCCGTGGGAGCAATGTGTTTTATACTAATCCTTCCACAGTTGCAGATGCTGCAAGGTACATATTCACAATGCTATTGTATGTGCATGGAATACAATTTACAAAATTAATTGGAAAGCATGAAAATGAGGATGTTCTACAGTGCTAATTTATTTAATTTACAAGGTCATCAGATAGTAACTGGCTACCACTTAACCACTTAACTAAGTAATACTGTAGAGCATCCACATTTTTGGGCTGTTCATTCATAAATATGAAGTTGTTCTACCAAACAGTGTCAGGAGAAATAATTAACACAATATATAGAAATTTTAGTCTGTACGTCAAGAACATAGAAAAAAAATACTACAAACTTTTTGCTGTAATTTCAGTTCTCTAGTTACTTAGACACACGGAAATCAATAACTTAAAAGTGTTCTGGGATAAAGTGCCACAAGTACTGGAAATTTAACATTGACCACATGGAAGGTACCACATCACCTCCATTAAAATTAACAACAGCATTACTGGCTTCAGTTGTTTTATTTCTGTTACACAAATTATAAATTATGCACAAGAGAAAATTTCGCCATTTCAGTTAAGTACAAAGCAGGAGTTAAGTAATTTTCTATGACCAACATCGCAGCTGAAGTTCATGCAATAATAAGACAGTTAACTTTATTCAGTCTTTATTTTTCAAGTGAACAATGAAATATATTGAAATAATTTGAAAATTATTTTAAAGTTCACATGAGAACATGTTATGTGTATATTTACATTAATTAATACTTCTCTTTTATTTTACTTCACTGACAGTTACACATAACATGGCTTAACCTAAAGATATTTACAATTTTGATCTCAACATTTTGAATAATTTTGGAGATTGATTCTGAAAGCGCATCGACATGTAGTTTGAATTGCCAGGCTGCAGTTCATACCCAAGGTTCTCATAGAAAGGAATCAGATCATCTTTGCAGTCCAGAGTGAGCTTGTAGCAATTCAATTGTCTAGCAAGCAACTCAACAGTTGCCACAATTCTGAAAGAAGATTCATGAAACAAATGCAATTCAAAACAATTTTAAATTAGCTACTGACAATGCAATATAGTGAAAAAAGAGATTTGTTTCCAGCGGCTACAGTTGGTATTCTTTTTCATACAGTGCACATATTTGACACTTGATTACACACTCCACCTAACTGTGTACATTAAGATTATGAATGAGGTATGGAGGGTTATGATCTGTTCCAATATTTTTTAAAGAAAAGGATTCATATATAACATCTGATTATACAGTCTATCTAAGTACGGACATTAGATTATGGAATCAAATGAGACAACAGGGGCTGTGCCAAAAGTGTTTAGCAGCTCTTAAACTGGAAGTCTAATGACAATGGAATTATTTTAGTTTGAAAGGGTACTGTTTTCAGCCTTAGAGCATACAGTTTCCCAACTACTAGATTTCAAACCATGCTGTGAACTGTGAGTGAAAACACAGATAGTATTGAGTCAGGCAGAG
Source organism: Schistocerca serialis cubense (assembly GCF_023864345.2). Lineage (NCBI taxonomy): Eukaryota > Metazoa > Arthropoda > Insecta > Orthoptera > Acrididae > Schistocerca > Schistocerca serialis. Next base: position 389,106,940 of record NC_064638.1, read on the forward strand.
TGCATGATGGATCTGTCGTGCTGTGATTTTCATGCGATGATATATTATGACTAAACAAAAGGGTTACAGGTGGAAGAATGATTTTCTGGTGCATGTTCTAGAGCTACCACTGGAAATTAGTTTCATAAGTTTTCAAGGGGGTCAGGAATCTCCTGAAGATGAACCTTGTCCCGGATGCTCTGCAATGACAGTAAGCCAAGGAAACATTAATGCTGCATGCAAAATGATATCTCACAGGAAGATGATCCTCATCTCACAGTTTGTGACACTGAAGGGATTCTAAATACTGGGTTGACTACAGCACAGATTACTGTTCACTACCATTTAGGTTTAGGCAAGAGATGTGCCCAATGGGTGCCACATTTTTTGACAAAAGCCCAACAATGCACAAGAATGGAGTGGTGATGTTTATGCTTGAAAAATTTGACAAGGGCAGTCTGAAGACATTTACAATATTGTCATAGGTGGTGAAATATGGGTGTACCATTATGATTCTGAAACACAGAGTCTTCAGTATGATGCATTCCCAGTGAGGAACCACCCACGAAATCTGGACAGGTATGAGCTCTGGAAAGAAGATGGTGACCACTTTCTGCACCACAATGGGTCATCTCACCTCTGTGACCTTGAACACAGCTTGCACTGTCAATGCTGAGTGGAACGGGACTGAATGTGTGCTGAAAGTCATTCCACATGGAGATCAAAGAGTGGTCACCTTCTTCTGCATCACGACAATGCCCCAGTGGACACAGCTGCCAGAACAATGGACTTCTTGTAGAAGGAAAAGGTGTTTTACTGAACCCACCCTATTCATCTAGCCTTGTCCTGTATGATTTCTTCCTGTTCTCAAAGGCGAAAGAAAAACATTTGTGGGCAGTGTTTTTCATATGATGAAGAGACTATTGCAGCATGCAACAGTGCTCAAAGTGGTTTCCCCAAAGAAGCTTCGACTGAGGTATTTTCAATGTGGTTTCAAAGGATGGAAAAATGCATAAGTATTTATGGAGAGTATTTTGAAAAGTTGTAACAGTTACATTGTAAACAAAACTTCTTCCCGAATTTCTGCTAAAAACTTTCAGCATAACCCTCATATGAAATGTAAAGGTCTGTCCCAATAGTTTTAAAAAAGGAAAAGGCTTCAGATATCCAGGACTCGTTCTTCATGATCTCTTTTTTCTCAAAGAGACTGTTAATAAAAGTCTAAGAGTTAGGAATAGTCCATCACAGCCCCTAGAAACTTTATGATAATATTTTGTTGTACAGCAGACAATGTGAGGAACGTTTTTAAGCAATCCAACAAACAAGCATATGAAAATTACAGTCGCTTATGCAAAAAAATAATCGTTTAAATTAACACAAATTGTACGTTAGTTGATAACCCACCATAACTTCATAATGTATTCTGTACTACTCTGTACTGATTGATTTATGTACAAATGAGCTCCACATTATAGTGCAGATTTCAGGATTACTCAATCCCCATGACAGCCGTAATGTTTCCTTATTTTTATAACGACAAATACTACTGGCAATTTAAGCTAAAAACAGTGCACTGACGCAAAATGTATAAAATTAATAACAGTGGAAGCTGCCTTAACTAAGAGACAGAGGGAGAGGCCCTTAATTACCTCTTAATGGGTATTACAGAAACCAGCCAGGGTGGAATCCAGTAGCCAATCCATATGTTAACACTGTGCAGGTATCAGTACCTACACAATCTTTATGTATCGCTTGAAGACGGACAAATGTAGGTGAGCTGCTCACCAATTCACACTTTAGACAGCGTAATGAACCAAAGTCTGCAGTGCTCCAACTAAATTTATTATGTGTGGCACAAAGACAGATTGTTGAATTACAATATTGTCTGAGGGGTGATTGAGGACTCTTCTGGTGTGTGATCAGTTTGCAAACTGGCCAAGCTGATTCCAGGCTCCGTTATTCAGAAAAATTCCTCATACAAGAAGCTTCCACATGAGCAAAACTGTAATCACAGTCTTACAGAACATTTTCAGTTCCTCACACTGCAAAATGAGGAAGGGCTATGTTAGTGGAGCATACCTAAACCACATTCATTTGCTTTTGACCCTGTTTGCCTAAATTGCAGATAAACTTCAATAATGACTGGCATAACTTAACAGACCAACTTTGAAAGTAGGGCTAAAAATAATACATAGCCGGCATACTAAAAAGAAAATATTAATCAACAATAAAATCACAGAACCCAAGGAAGAGTTTTTTATTTAGAGCAGCTGAAAGTAGTGGAGGAATGTACAGTAAGACAAATACAAAGAAGTGCAAACATGGTCTAGAGCGGCAAAGTGCTGCATTGAGACAATCCTACGTCATAGGAAGAACATTTTGAAGATTGATGATGTTGAAGTTACTGACCAAAATATATTCTGTAAGAAATATTAAGACATACATGATTAATAAATATCCCTCCCTGCATTTAGAAACTTATTTGATGCCCTTGCATCAGTATGATGCTGTCTTGAAGTGATTGCCTTCACTGAAAGCACAGCTGTGAAAATGTGGAAGGTGCCTAAAGAATACAGTGTGGCACTAATGGTGGAATTAGAAAATTGATTTGTACGAAATGAAAAGCTTTATGTCTGAAAACTGGAGATAAGAAACTCCCCAAATAGGTGACATTATAAAGATCTGGAATAAATTTGGACACTGTGGACTTTGTAATGCAATATAGGTAGTATACGAGTGAGGAATAAAAATCTCCAACACTATCTGCTTTACAATTTCAGTTCTGATGGTAATGCTTCATGCGTTAGTGTATCTTCTTTCCACATGCCATCTTGAATTCTGACACGGTATACAAGTTGTTCTGATGTCATTCTTAGGTGGCTGAAGTACTTTTGAAATAACCTGCATAAAATTTCTGTTGTTGAGTACCCTGCTGATTACTACTCTTTTCTCAGTCAAGATTTCAGACGTGTTTGTCCCCCTCTCTCACTCTCTATTGGTTTCAAGCAGACTAGCCTGAACCCCAGCATTGTCATTCAGAGACAGAAATTGTCCTTTGGTACTCATTTACTTTCCTACAGTCAGATATGTTACTGAGCAACAATCAAAGGTGCTTCTTCTGGTTGCAAGTTTAATACATTTCTCAGCTACTGAGAGCTTTAGTGATGAGTCATTTTTCTGCCATCGGTACTTTCTTTTTATGTGATGAGCTTAAGAAAACCCACCACTATGCCACAGGACATTACTGAGAGTAAATGAGCAACATATATTATTAAGATGTTATTCATTTGTTTCCAAAACTAACAAGTATGAGAAGAACACAAGTTGTTGAAATTAGTTATCTGAGATGCTCAATAGTTACCGGTACTCTTTTCCAGTTCAAATTTTCATTTACACAAAAAAATTCAACACATTTTGCACTGCTTGTAAACTCCTGTTTGTGTGCAGCAGTAGTCAGTGTTATTTTGTTTGTTGTACAAACCTAAATGGCTTTGGAGCTTATTTTGGAAAATTATTGCAAATAAACACATACTACATATTTTACATCATGCAGAATTTATTTCCAGTATGAAGCAATAACAAAAGCAAAATGCAAGACATTCCATTACACAGCAGAAAACTTTAATTACTGTCCATTTTTAATGTTGAAGAAGAAATTGGGCACTTAACAAAAAGTATTTGGACTTTAATGACTTTCGCTGATATTTGTGTGTTAAGGTAGATCAAACATACTTGTGAACTTACAAAAAGTGACCGGCACAAAAGCATCTGGACAGTACATAGTGTGTCAGAACTAATTCCTGCTTCAGCAACAAATACAGGGAACAGAAGATATTCTACACTGACTCTTTCAAGTTTTAAATGATGAAAGTCTTTTCTTTACTACTGTCACTACACTGACATCCTTCTTTAAAATTATTTTCATTTTCTATAACTCTTTCATAATATTTTGCCTTCTGTCACAGATGATTTCTACTCATTCTACCTTTGTCAGTTCAGATAATTCACTTTCTCCATAGAAAGCACCCAGTTCCTCATATTCACCCCGGAATTCTATTTGTAACTTTGGATACCTCATATACAACTTTATATCTCACACTGCTATCCTCATTTACCACTCCATCAGTAACTAAACATTCTGCTTCTACTTAATTGCACCACCTCTACAAGAGGCTACTGCTGTCACTGCAAGTATGTGAACTTGTGCATCAGTGAAAGAGTGTGTAATTAAATCAGGACAAAACGTGGCACCTTGAAAGCAAACCATACAGTGTTGTGTATGTCTATGTAGCACACAGCAACTTACTTGATACCAGTATTACTATTATTATTTTACTAGTATTCTCCCACGACAGATAAAATGTTAAGAGCAGTAAGGTACTAATGTTTTATAATACCCACACCAAGAAAAACCTTGCAGTATGCATAAATAACATAACTGATAAATTAATGAAAATTATTTAAAAGTGACAAAGTCAGATCCATTTAATAAGAAAAGTAATTTTAGACATTATTTGCTGGCTTCTAAATGTTCTTTGACATGTTTGTAACGTACATATTTTCTCAAACAGATAAATGCAGATGTTTTGAAATGTTTGGATGACATTCCCCATCCATTCTCAGGAGTGCGGAGAATTTACCATAGATCTTTGTCAAGAACATCCACAATAAATTTAGCTTTGGACCATAATGAACTCTATTATTATTGTTTATTCCTACATAGGTTACTATTTTTTCCTGAAAAAGGATGGTCCCTCATAAACTGACTTTCACCATTCAGGTGTTAGGCTAAAGAGGAGACAATTCTCACAATAGACTCTTTATTGGCACTGATGTGTAAACAAAAATGACCATTCATCACATGAATAAAATGTACTGCAGTGGATTTACTTGTCGCAAGTAGGCAAATGAGACAACTATGTTGCACATGTAAACGAGGCTTCAGGGTCAGTGGTTTATAGTCCTAATTTTTGTTTGTTGCTCCTATCCTGAAATGTCCATTCTGTTCTCATGGATTTTGGATAAGGTGTTATTATGGAAACTGTACAATATTTATTTAATTGCCATCACCCTTCTTACACATAAAGCTTAATAATAGCATAATTTAATCTCAGTAGACTTTGTATGACATATCTCACTAGAAATCAGAACTTCTCAGAACTCAAGACAGGATTCCATCAGCATTACATAAGGTTTTGTTTTTGAGAATTTGATAAATATTAACTTCCACTCTTTAAACTGTTTTTCAGGATAACATTTTCAACATAGCCCTTTGCATTCCCAACTGAACTATGTGACTCCATTTTTGTTGCTACATCCAGAAAACTTTATTCAAAGTCTCACTGGCAATGACATTTTCTTCTATTGTTCAGGTAGCCTAATGTTTAAGACAACAGCTCATGGAAAGCAGCTGATGCAGGATCATATCTTGTTTATCATAAATTTTAATTTCACTTAACATTCCTGAACAAATTTCATTGATAACATTTCATCTAACGACATTTAACTAATTTCATAATCATCTATTACATTTATTTTATTTCAGTGAATTATGAATTGAAATGAGTCTTTATAGTTTTCTCTTGTTAAACAGGTAACTCATAAATGTGTACTGTACATTGTTAAAAATTATGTCATACATTTTTCAACAAAATGTCTCAATATTCCTGATTTACACAACAACTTGTTTCATATTTTTTTTTAGACTTTTAATGATGTTACAAATCCTCCAATTTGCATCATGACTCTACAGGAAAATGATTCTATCCTTTTTAAAACATCAGTCTTCTTATTGATTTTATTTGGCCCACCACAAATTCCTCTCCTGTGCCAACCTTTTCATCTCAGAGTAGCAACTGCAACCTACATCCTCAATTATTTGCAGGATGTATTTCGATCTCTGATTTCAAGTTTTTATCCTCTACAGCTCCCTCTAGCACCAGCTGTCCTATCATATTGTCCTTTCTTCTTGTCTGTGTTTTCCTTTCCACATAATTTTCAACATTCTTCTGTACCACCACACCTCATATGCTTCAATTCTCTTCTGTTCTGGTTGTCCCACAGACCATTTTCCACTAACATACAATGCTGTGCTCCAAACACACATTCTCTCAGAAATTTCTTCCTAAAATTAAGGCCTAAGTTTGATATTAGCAGACGTCTCTTTGCCAGGAGTGCTTTTTTTTTGCCACTGCTATTCTGCTTTTTTGCCCTCCTTGCTCTGTCCATAATGGGCTATTTTGCTGCCCAGGTAGCAGAATTCCTTAATTCTGCCAACTTCGTGATCCCCAATCCTGATGCTAAGTTTCTTACTGTTCTCATTCTACTACTTCTCATTAGTTTTGTCATTCTTCAATTTATTCTCAATCCATATACTCTATACATTAGATTGTTCATTCCAATCAACAGATCTGGTCATCTTCTTCACTTTCACTGAGGATAACAATGTCATCAATGCATCTATCATTGATATCCTTCCACACTGAATTTTAAACCCACTCTAGAATATTTCTTTTATTTCTGTCATTGCTTCTTTGATGTATAGGTTCAACAGTGGGGGCCAAAGACTACATCCTTGTCTTACACTCTTTCTAATCTGAGCACTTCATTCTTTGTCTTGTTGCTCCCCCTTGGTTCTTGTACATACTGTATACTAACCGATCATTCCCTATAGCTTATCCCTACTTGTCTCAGAATCTTGAACACTTGCATCATTTTACATTGTGTAACACTTTTTCCAGGTCAATAAATCCTATGAATGTGTCTTGATTTTTCTTCAGTCTTGCTTCCACTATCAACTGTGACTTCAGAACTGCCTCTATTGTGCTCTACCTTTCCTTTAAGTCAAACTGATTTGTCATCTAACGGATGTTTAATTTCTTTTCTATTCTTCTGTATATTATTCTTGTCGGCAGCTTGGATGCGCAAGCTGTTAAGCTCATTGTGCTATAATTCTAGCATTTATCAACTCTTGCTATCCTTCAAATTGTATGGATGATGTTTTTCCACAAGCCTGATGGTATATCACCAGTCTCATACATTCTACACACCGACATGAATAGTCATTTTGTTGCCACTTCCCCCAATGATTTTTAGAAATTCAGAAGGTATGTTATCTTTCCCTTTTGCCTTATTTTATCTTAAGTCATTCAAAGCTCTTGGTAGCCTATAGACACTTAATATGTCACGTAACAGCAGTATTTAGCAATGCTATATTACTCTCTCTCTCTAATAGGTTTATGTATGTTGAAGAACTCTGAAAATATTAAGCTTTTGACAGATTTGAATCCTTTCCTGGAATATTTTCATTATATTCCTCACTAGGATAGCAACTTTTTATGCAAATGAAATCCACCCTCTTATTTACTGACTTACACCAATGTTGAAGAGCAATTTAATCAGATACAGTACCATGTACTAATGATCTTAAAAGGAGCAAATGATAAAATATGATTATGTTCAAATTTATCAAGTACATTCCAAACTCTGAAGCAATGATATGGAGGCATTGTGGATTTTCAGAATCAGTGCACTTATGAATGTACTGGAAGTCTTTGAGAAAGCTACGATTTATTCAATAATTAATTCCATTGGCACTGCAACATTAGTATTATGCTATTGTTTCTGCAACAGTGTATGATGTCTGGACAGTTCTCATTACAAACCTGCTACGCTTTTAAATTTAAATGCTAATCTTGTCTTATTTTTCAAAATATTGGACAACAATAGTCAGAACATCCATTTTAGTTCTCTTTGTTCTGCCTTTATGTATTTTGACGTATGACGTGTGATAAAAAATTAACAAGTATTTTTTTAATTTAACAGGTTTTATACATCCAATTTACAATTTTTTCTCTAGTTGATACTCATGTACTTGATGTACATTCACATTTTTGGCTGTCTTGAATATTTAGTTTATTGCTGACATTGAAAAGGTTATAAAAGCTTTTTAGTGCTCGATGAATTTTTACTTTAGAAAAAGATGGAGCAAAGAATTTGCATTAAATGTTGCTTGAAAAATGAAATAAAGTGCAGCACTGCACTTGAAATGTTGAATGCAGCTTTTGGTGAATCTACTGTGAGTAACAAGGCTCTACGAGTTATATAACTGTTTCAAAGAGTGTCGAGTTGAAGATGACAACCACCCTGCGCACATTAGCTCATCAATTACTGATAACAATGTGGAAGAAGTAAAGAAAATGGTTCTGGAAAAATCGCTGAATAAAAATCAGACAGGTTGCTGATGATGTCGGCATATCATTTGCCCCCCCCCCCCTTTTTTTTGGGGGGAGGGGCGTGACATGAAACATGTAGCAGCAAAGTCTGTTCCGAAATCGTCGAATTCTGACCAAAAACGACATCATGTAGACATCGCTCAGGAATTGCAGAAAGAAATCGACAGCAATTCAGAACTTCTAGACAAGGTTAAAAGAGATGACAAAACATGGGTATACTGGTCTCATGAGTCGGTCATACGATCAATAAAGAATACTATCTGGAGGCTATGCGCCTTTTGCATGATGCAATCAAAAGAAAACGATTGGAGTTAGGGAAATTGCATCATGATAACACTCCCACTCAGAGCTCAACACATATTCGCAATTTTTTGGCAACAAAACAAATCCACTATCTTGCCTCAGCCGCCATATTCACTGGACATGGCTCCCTGTGACTTCTTTCTATTACCTAGGCTGAAGGTAACCACGAAAGGATGTCTTTTGCCACCACTGATGAAACAAAAACAGAACCACTGAAGGAGTTGAACACCATAACAAAAAGTGAGTTCCGGAAGTGATTCCAAGATCACAAAATGCACTGATGTTGTTGTTGATGATCATCATCATTAAATGAAGATTCTTTAAGAAAAACAAAAATTCCCATTACTTTTACATCACACATTATATATTAACACCTAATATATGGTGCACTGGGGCCTCTTTGATTTGAAAATATTCTTAACTGTATTTGCTTTTCATGCAACCAGATTTGGACTTCTATCCTGTACTGTTCAAGATACCCCAACTATTTCCTGACATAGCCATAGACAACTGTTCTTGTGTTTGCAGTATGTTCCAAACATTAGGAGTCCTGCATTACCTGTTAGCAATATAGTGAACATTGTTGCAAAATATGTTTCAAACTCGAACAAAGCTTTATACTTAATTTGGGGCAATATAGTGAAGGCAGTTTGCTAGTCCCCCATTGCGCACCTCCCTAGGTGGCGGATAGGGGAATGCTCTCTATATATAGAGGGTATACAGGGGAAAAAAAAAAACCTGGGGTGGACCAAAACTAGCACGGGCGGGAGAGGCTCACTCAGCCGCGGTGAAGGCGACCTTCCTATGGGTAGAGTACCCCAAAGTCAAGACTACTGGTCCTCCAGGTTAGAGTTGTGCAGAGGGCTACCAACTCACTCATGTAAAAATACCAAATGGTCAGGATACTCAACGCCAGCCTCGGAAACAGGACAGGATTTCCTTGAACAAAAACTGGCAAAGCTACAGTGCACTGGACAGACAGAAGTGGAAGAGGCTTATAGAGCAGGTGTATGGTCGATAAGGCCCTTGCAACATGTAAAGTAAAGTACAGTGAAGGAATGTGGTAATGACATACATTTTTACTCAATCTCAACTCTTAACTACTGACTTTAAAACAATTATTTAATCACTGAAATGCATTCACACAAAGAGAAACACCCACAGAGCCTTTATTTCATTAGTTATGATAAAAAAACCACTCACTACAAAGTGATTCACAATTGTGCACAAAGACTTCCAGTGAACTATTCTTTTACGAGTACACGTCTCGTCTTTCTCTGCTATGCCATTTAGAAACACTATGATGTAAGCAACTGTTTATGCAGCTGCTCCAGCTTATAATAAAGGCATCTACAAATGAATCCTAATATAGGAGTTATTCCTGTAAGTTTTTTACTCCCTTCTATGCAAAAGGCACCATTTGTATCAGCACCTCCAATCATCCTTCCTCTGTTTCGTGCAGCTCCAGAACTATGATTCTAACTAGTATATTTCCCCATTAATGTCTTTTTTTTCTCCTTTCCATTCTGTATTTCAATGCCACAAAATGAACCTAGTTCAAACCACTGCAAGCTTTATGAAATATTTTTAGTGTGGTCTAATTTTGACATTTATGAGTATACACAAAATCAGTGCTGCTCAGCATAATTAACAAGACAGATATAGAAAAAAAAACTATCTTATGTTGTATATTCTTATAGTACAATACTTACCACTCTAAACACTCTGGTAAAAAAAAAAAGTTAGAAGTATTGTGAAAGAAATTAAAAGTAATTTGTTATGCAGGACATTAGGTTTAATTCAAAAATCATTCACAAGCATTTACAGATATTGTGCTGCATGATATAAATCTGCACATGAAAAGTCAACAAATTAGTTTCATACCCTATATTCAATTGAAATGGACAGATTATCAAAGTAACGAAATTAAATAAAAGTTAAATTTCAAAATACACATGCCAATAGGAGAATATTAAGTACAATTGTTACAAAGTGTTACATCCATTATATCTGGGAAACTTATAATTTTGCAGCAGCATTTGGGGTGTGCTTTTTTTGAGGAGCATCAAAACGTATCGACATAGAATTTGAATTCCCAGGCTCCAGAACATAGCCTATGCTTTGATAAAATGGTATTAATTTGTCTTTGCACTCCAGGGTGATCTTGTAGCAGTTCAGTGTCTTAGCCAACAATGCAACGGTTGTCACAATTCTGTAATGGAGAATTTTTTTAAAAGTGAGATACACTGTCCAAATAACACAAAACCCTCAGAAAATTATTTTATGATGATACCTCCACTTTAAGGGCATGTTCTACAGCTAATAATATCTCACAGATGAAGATGCACATCTTTATTTAGTGGTATTATGGCTAACTCAGTTATAATAAACTTTAAATTTTGTCATTTAATACACCTCCTCCCAATATTAATTTTACTAACTATAAGTTGTGAGTGCTATGTACATTACTTGGTGGCTCCTATTAAAGTACCGGAAAGAATACCATGAAGCCATTACTTTAACTGTTCCTATAAACTTAGGTTAATTATTTCACTGAAGGGTGAAGACCTGCATACTTTTTTTGACAACAATCAAGAAAAATTGCAATATGAGACCACTGTCTCATGGGGCAACAAAATAATTAAATAAGTTCTCAATTTTGAACATTCAGCATGATTTTCTTCCTTAAAAATGTAAAAGCTAGCATGGTAGGAAACAATTTTTAAAACCAGTAAACAATGAAACGAGTCACACAGAATCTCACGTTAAACAGTACACATACGGAACAGGTCGAATCCCAGGTCAAGAGGAACATATACGGCATAGGTTATTCACAGTGGATTGCAGTAGCTGAGAAATTCCAGACAAGTATATCAGAAGTTTTCCAACACAATAGGCAATACATGTAGGTAACAGTGGGAGGTGGGAGATGAGAGAAGACGTAAGCTTATGGTACAAACAGAATACCAATAAATGACAGAATTGGTTTAGAACCAGAAAAATAAAGACTAACAGATGGTACCATGAGAGTCTCATGTTTAAAATGTAAAGTTTAAAGAATGTGATCACTAGAAGCCAGAAATATTTAATTTTATAAGCCCATATCTGTGTAATTGGTTTTCAAAACAGAGAGAAGGAAAAATGCAATGGCATGACAGGGATGAAATAATCATAGTCCAAAAATGAAAAATAATGCTCACGTCTTTGCCATCACATAGCAGTCTGTGACCTGTTGCAAGGAATATTCAAGAAATTGTGTATGCTTTTTCTATCTGCTAATTGAAGATTGGAGATGAGAAACACTGAAACTGCCAAAACGTGATATTTTTGCTCTTTTCCCTGTAAGCTGTTGAATTTGCCTTGACTAATAACTTGAGATGGGTTGGAAGCAGCAAAGAAGCCTCGATAATTCAAAATATCACACTAGGTTTCACAGTGTGTACATTCATTTTTTTTGTGACATCATGAATGTGCTGAGCACATGTAACTCACTCTCTTTCCAACATGCAATAAGCAATATCCCATTTTACTTCACTTCAGTTCTTCCCAACATTAGTCTTTGGTGTCCTTTGCTTTATGATGGAAAAGAAAGGCAATATTCGAAACATGAATAACAATACTGAGCTAAGAATTCAAGGAACGTCATGTGCAACAAACAAAGGGGTGGTTGAAACTTCCTGGCAGATTAAAACTGTGTGCCCGACCGAGACTCGAACTCGGGACCTTTGCCGTTCGCGGGCAAGTGCTCTACCATCTGAGCTACTGAAGCACGACTCACGCCCGGTCCTCACAGCTCTACTTCTGCCAGTATCTCGTCTCCTACCTTCCAAACTTTACAGAAGCTCTCCTGCGAACCTTGCAGAACTAGCACTCCTGAAAGAAACGATACTGCCGAGACATGGCTTAGCCACAGCCTGGGGGATGTTTCCAGAATGAGATTTTCACTCTGCAGCGGAGTGTACGCTGATATGAAACTTCCTGGCAGATTAAAACTGTGTGCCCGACTGAGACGCGAGCTCGGGACCTTTGCCTTTCGCAGGCAAGTGCTCTACCATCTGAGCTACCGAAGCACGGCTCACACCCGGTCGTCACAGCTTTACTTCTGCCAGTATCTCATCTCCTACCTTCCAGACTTTACAGAAGCTCTCCTGCGAACCTTGCAGAACAAGCACTCCTGAAAGAGAGGATACTGCGGAGACATGGCTTAGCCACAGCCTGGGGGATGTTTCCAGAATGAGATTTTCACTCTGCAGCGGAGTGTGCGCTGATATGAAACTTCCTGGCAGATTAAAACTGTGTGCCCAACCGAGACTCGAAATCGGGACCTTTGCCTTTCGTGGGCAAGTGGTAGAGCACTTGCCCGCGAAAGGCAAAGGTCCTAAGATCGAGTCTCGGTCGGGCACACAGTTTTAATCTGCCAGGAAGTTTCATATCAGCGCACACTCCGCTGCAGAGTGAAAATCTCATTCTGGAAACATCCCCCAGGCTGTGGCTAAGCGACGTCTCGGCAGTATCGTTTCTTTCAGGAGTGCTAGTTCTGCAAGGTTCGCAGGAGAGCTTCTGTAAAGTTTGGAAGGTAGGAGACAAGATACTGCAGAAGTAGAGCTGTGAGGACCGGGTGTGAGTCGTGCTTCGGTAGCTCAGATGGTAGAGCACTTGCCCGTGAAAGGCAAAGGTCCCGAGTTCGAGTCTCGGTCGGGCACACAGTTTTAATCTGCCAGGAAGTTTCATATCAGCGCACACTCCGCTGCAGAGTGAAAATCTCATTCTGGAAAGGGGTGGTTGTTACTTACAAAGAACCATCACAATATATTTCGAGTTGAAATCATTAGAATTCAACTGCATATTGTGCAGCACAATGAAACAAAACAAAATATCGTGGTGTTTAAACTAATCTTCCCAGCCTAGTGTTGAAAAGAAGAGGACCTACAAAGCAAGCTCAATTTTCTTGAAGTGAAATACAAGGAATTATACTGAAGAGCCAAAGAAACTGGTACACCTGCCCACTATCGTGTAAGGGCCCCGCACAAGCATGCAGAAGGGCTGCAATATGACGCAGTATGGACGCAACTAATGTCTGAAGAAGTGCTGGAGGGAACTGACACCATGAATCCTGCAGGGCTGTCCATAAATCCATGAGAGTACGAGGGGGTGGACATCTCTTCTGAACAGCACGTTGCAAGGCATCTCTGATATGCTCAGTCATGTACACGCCTGGTGGGTTTGGTGACCAGAGCAAGTGTTTAAACTCAGAAGAGTGTTCCTGGAGCCACTCTGTAGCAATTCTGGACATGTAGGCTGTTGCATTGTCCTGCTGTAATTGCCCAAGTATGTCGGAATGCACAATGAACATGAATAGGTGCAGGTGATCAGACAGGATGCTTACATACGTGTCACTTGTCAGAGTTGTATCATAAGTTTCCTATATCACTCCAACTGCACACGCCCCACACCATTAGATGATCTTCACCAGCTTGAACAGTCCCCTGCTGACATACAGGATCCATGGATTCATGAGGTTGTCTCCATACTGGTACATGTCCATCCACTCTACACAATTTGAAACAACACTTGTCTGACCAGGCAACATGTTTCCACTCATCAACAGTCCAATGTCGGTGTTGACGGGCCCAGATGAGGTGTAAAGCTTTGTGTCACACAGTCATCAAGGGTACACAAGTGGGCCATCAGCTCCGAAAACCCATATAGATGATGTTTTGCTGAATGGTTTGCACAAGGGTTGCACGCCTGTCACGTTGGACAATTCTCTTCAGTCGTCATTGGTCCTGTTCTTGCAGGATTTTTCCCTGGCCATGGTGATGAAAGAGATTTGATGTTTTACTGGATTCCTGATATTTACGGTACATTTGTGAAATGGTCATACAGGAAAAATCCCACTTCATCACTACCTTGGAGTTGCTGTGTCCCATTGCTAGTGCGCCGACTATAACGACATGTTCAAACTCTCATAAATCTTGATAACATGCCCTTGTAGCAGCAGTAACCAATCTAACAACTGTGCCAGACACTTGTCATCTTGTATAGGCGTTGCCGACTGCAGCATTGTATTCTGCCTCTTTATATCTCTCTGTACTTGAGTACACATGCCTATACCAGTTTCTTTGGCACTTCAGTGTAGTTTTTCTCAAGGCAGTGATATTATATTCCATGTTTCCGTTCAGAAAAAAGTGACGTGAAGCTGTGTACGGTCAATGTCAGATGATAAAAATTATTATCATAATGACAGATGAAACTATCATAATTTGCATTCCTTTGAATAAAACGGTTTGTAATGTGTATCTGTCACTTTTTTTTTCCTTCTGTTTTATGTTTTGATATTTCACACTTTTTCATGTGTTATCTAGTATTTTACCACGAATACAACTGCAAAATACAGCAAACAGGCATTTGCATTACAGCTGAGCCAGATCTTCTCATGTACAGTCTTTTTTCTTTCGTTTCTCTTTTTTTTACATACAATGTTATGCAGGCAGCTCCTGCAGTATTGCATATTGTGTCACGAGTCGCATTGCTGAATGATTTGTATTTTGTCTAGCTGGTGACAGAAACTTCTTCTAATGTAATTTGAACCTCTGTTTTAACTGCTGTTAATTTACACTAATTTCTTGTATTTTTAGAATAAGTAAAGAATAATTTATTTTCTATGTTAGTGTTATGCATTACTTGACACAATCAAACCAGTGAGATGAAGTGGGGGGGAATGAAAAGAGTGAACGGAAGGAAGCAAGGTGACAATAGGCTAGAGTTTACTGACAACTTTTTGTCAACAAGGTCATTAGAGAAGAGCACTAGTTCCTTTGAGGAGGAATAAGAGGGGAATTGGCAACTACTACTACTACTGGTAGTGGTGGTAGTAGTAGTAGTATTCATTCATCTGTAGACCTCTTTTACAAGGATATTGAAGATGTCTTAGTATTACAATTTCAGAACAACAAAAATAAAATAGTTAACATATACTGTGGCCATGTAGAAGGAACTTTACTCACATTCACCTTAAAAGACTTGGAAGAACCACTGAAATCCTAAATATGAATTGTCAGATGGGGATCTGATCCTACTCTACCCCAACGTGTGTCTAGTGCTTGTGTCAACTGTGCTGCCTTGCTCAGTACAAAGAGAAAGAAAAATGAAAGAGTGTGAAGGGATGAAACAGGGTTAATATAATGGAATAATCTGGAACAGGAGGGTAGTACTCACATGGCAGTAATCCATGTGGTCAGCTCAATACACCAATGATGCTTTCTATGATTCACTGTTCTTAATTGTTTAACATCCAAGAGCCTGTTTCTGTTAAACTTAATGTCTAAGGTCGATTTACTTCAAGACAGACAGTTTTCCATCCACTTTCCTTTTTGTTATGTTAAGTACTCTTGGTATTACTACCTAAATAATGACGAAAACATTTTCACTCAAGCATTCTGCCAGCATTCAAAATGAATTACCCTGTCTTTACAGGGAGTATTTCCATATCTTTCTTCAATGGTTTTACTCTACATTTTAACTCCGCTAACAAACTTGAAAATATGGTATTGGATTTCTAATTGTCCTAGGTTCTTCCTTCACTGTAGCACCCTTTAGGTACATTTCTTTACCAAAACACAAAGAGTGGTGGAGAAGCCATTTTGAAAGTCAATACACTGCAGCAATAAATGTTATTAATCAACTACGGGCAACAACATGATACATGAATTCCTGAGCTAGTGAGATGCAGTGAATGAGGAAAGTGATGGGGAGGTGTGGACTGGGTGATGATGACAGGACAGAGGATGGGAAAATTGTTGGGTAGAGGGTGTAGGTACAGTGGGTGCACTGCACCTCACCTGCTCCAATTCCTGTACATTACACGCCTACCCCAAGCACTTACCATCCCTCCCTCCTCCATTCCTAGCCAGCAAAACTGCTGCCTCCCTGCAGGCCACTAGCTATCCATCCTCAACCCCTCCTCCCACCTCTATCTCCCTTCACTCACCCCATCCAATGCAACCCCCATCCCACTCTAGTCCACCTACTGAAATGTAATTCTGAAATTGTGTGAGCAGCAGGCATAATGTAGGGACCAGGTGTGTGTGTGTGCGTGTGCGTGTGTTGTGTGTGTGTGTGTGTGTGTGTACTCTTGCTAGAAAAAGATTTTATTCCAAAAGCTATCAAGTTTTCTTTCTGTTTTGTGTGTGCCTGGTGACGACTCAACACTTCTGCTATTCACTGAGAGGTCTCAATTACTCATAAATGATTCACATACAGCCACAACTTTCCTTATAATATAAGGATAAAAGTCTTTTATTATAGACAATCAGATAATTATAAAATAAAAAAAGGATTAGTCAAGTATATGATTTACTTACAGTTTACCGAGTTGCTTTCCACGATACGTATCATTTACAACAACATCTTCCAAACGGCCACGCTGTAAATAATAATACCATTTTATAAAAATCCAAGAAATCTAAAACAAATCAACTACTCCTTACCAAAAGGGAAGTATTAAAACTAAACAAATGCAACATTTGCAGTAATATTCCTCTCCTAATCAATTTGAAAGCACACTATGTGTACGAAACACTGGTCAACTGTGTTAGATTAAGAGTCCAAACCAGAAAGATCATGTCTTCAAATCAGAAAAGAAAAATTTGAATGTCTAATGTTTGCTTTATAGAACTCTTTCAGCAAGAGGAAAAAAGAAAAAGAAATTATAATATCAGCCTTGTGAGAAGACAAGTGTTAAAACCTACTTATGGATATGCAGTGAGATTAAAAGCGACAAAGAATCAAACAGCACCTACTTTTTGTCACTGCAACTGTCTTATTGCCCTGCTGTACTTTATTGTCTGTTGTTTCACACACAAGCAAACATTTATTTACTAAAGCTTTTGATATACACTAAACGACGAAAATAATGATACACCACAAAGGTGTAATCCAAATGGGACAGAAATCGGTTGATGTATTGTACATGTACACACAAATGATTACAATTTCAGAACAATTGGATGAGTTATTCAACAGAAAGAGTACTGCAAATTTAGCAAGTCTTAACACATTGGTCCACCTCTGCCCCTTTTACGAACCATTACTTGGTCTGGCACTGATTGAAGAGTTGTTGGGTGTCCACCTAAGGAATATAATGCCAAATTCTGTTCAATTGGCACATTACTAAAAAAGGTAAATGACATTAGTCTGTCATATACATTGAACATCAATCTCACCAAGTCCAAACTCATGACTGATCGAGTAGTGCAGGTCCAACTCTTGGGCCAATTACAGGAACTGAAAGTCTTGCACTGTTTCACACCTATCTTAGGTCAATCATCTACAACATGGGAACTTGTGAAAATGAGATAAGAAGATGGATCATACTAGGGCAAGTAGTTATTAAGCTGCTCACCAAGATCTGGCAGAACAGAGTGCTAATGAACAGCAGAAATATCTAGCTTGGTGAAACACTTATTTTCGATCTTCTTTTGCAGATGCAAAACAGGGACCCTCAAGGCTAGGGATAAGCAGCATATTGACGCATTTGAGTTTTGGTGCTAGTGCAGGACGCTAATCTTAAAATAGACCAAAAAAAAATTAATGTGGCCATTATTGAGCAATTTAATATCTCTAGGCATCTTTCTTCTCATATGAGACATAAAAGTCACCAGTTCTTTGGCCTTATTGGGAGAAAAGGTGGAGAAAATAATTACGGAAAGAAAATTTGAGGGCAGGAGACCACAGGGGAGAGCAGTGAACAGGTGGTTAGATCGAATCAAGAAGATAACCAGTCCCCCTCTTCAGCAGGCTCTAAGAGAAGCAACTGTCAGGGACGGAGACACACAGCAAATGAGTCGAACAATTTATAATGATGATGATGATGATGATAAGTTTTCGAGTTCATTCAACTTACAATGATGCTTTATGTTAGACAATCTGTTGTTATGAGCCTACTTCAGAAAGTTCATAGGTAACATTTCTCCCAAATTGTTTGGGGCAATGAGGATTTTACTGCTTGGTTACCTTCTAGGCACAACACATTGTATGTTGGCAGGCGTTGTTTGTACTATTCCAAAAAGGATAATTGTTTCACATCAAAATATTTGTAGAATAAAAGATACTTCAACTTCCCCATTCACAGTAACTTACGGAGTTGCCCATTTAAAAACTTTTGAGCAGAATAATGATGTAGGATTAGTTGCAATTAAGATACACGATCTTCGTAATATTTATCCATTTTTCTTTCCGTGCCTGACTTGTGACATTATAACACAATCAAATACCTAATGGGTACTCCAGGGTGATACGGATATTTGGAGGATGTCACACAACACACTTTTTATTAAATAAGCTTTGTAGTAACAACAGTACATTTACAGCTTTATTATACGCAGCAGTAAAAGACTGAAGAATTGTGTCAAAAACTGAATGGTAACATTAGATCAGCCAATCTGAATGCCTGAAACAGCCTAGCAAGTTACATAGACACCTCTAACTTGGAAATGTTATCTTAATACTTGATGGATACCCTCTACTGATATCTTTCATGGGCGTAATGGATTTTATAGTGGAAGGTAGTACGCTGACAGAACTGTTCAACATACTTTCTGCCTTTTACAGGTGAGCAAAGCATGTTGACAAAAAGGACCCCATCTAATAACTTCAGCAAATGTATTGACTGAATAGAATCATTTTATTTTATTGCGAACTTATTCATTTTTCTTTTTCTTTCTTTTTATGTTGCTGTCTACTTATGCACGTGTAATAAGTAACTACTGCTGTAGAAGAGCAAGTTACAAAAATGGTAATGAGGAGAGTACTTTTGTATCAAAAGGCACAACTATCACAGGTACAAAGTTTTTTGGACTGTCGCAGCAACAACTCAATCAACATCAAGAACTGGTAAGACTTTTGACGAGTTCAGCGTTCCACCAGTCACAAGCATTGTAGGCTATTCCAGCTTTACGATCATTCAATGATAAACAGGAAGATTGAAAAGTGTACCAGAAATGGCTAGTGCTGCATTTTCAGGCAAGAGATATTAAGTGTCCAGACTGTCATTGAATGTTTTTGTTGTCGAGCAATCTTCAACTGCGTCACTTAGTTCAAAAGTCAGATCTGCTGCTGGGCCCATCGGTGCTGCTCCTATCAGATATTATTGCCTTACTTTTGGAACATTTTCCGTCAGGATGCACATAGTAGCAGCCTATTTAGGGGTTTTGCAACTTTGCAAATCTGGCACATAAAGCTATGCTTTGTGGACTGTCTGACTTCAAGGTTTATGCAGAATGCATAAATTTACATGCATAAACTTACAAGTGGAAATTTGAAAGTGTGTAAATGTGAATGATCCTATGCTGAGAGTTGAAATAGATATGCAATGCATCTGGCTCCTGATAGAGATGTGGCAATCGGACATCTCTCTCTTACACTCCCTTTTGAAATCTCAACAGTTACACAGCAGATGTTTTCTCCTATTTCAAAATTTCTGCTATGAGTATGGCTATGGCAAGAACAGACTCAGTGCATTAGGCTTCTGTGTTGGACCCTAAGGTGATAAAAAAGTCTTGCCCGGCAGCAGCTCAACAGTCCCGTTGTGCACTGTCCCATGTTGTTCTGATGTGCCAGTTGCAGCAGTTTTATTTGTTTCCTAGTTGTCCAGACTGTTTCACATCATATGCACACCACGAGTCTCTTAACTGTGAAACGGAATTCCATTGATGTTTTTGTAAAGAGCATATTGCAGAGCTGTGTTAAACTACAGTACGCATCACGTGACATCCTTCGCCAATTCATATTAACAGTGATTGAGAGTAATCATGTAGGAGCACCTAGGAAAATACCGTTACAAGCAGAATTACAGGAAGTGCCAGTTACTTTTCTCTCTAACACTGATGTGTCAGTCTTGAGATAAACCTATTCACGTATTTCAGTATTGGTGCTCTGCCATTGAACAATGTGCAACCAAAATTATGGGTATATGGAAGTTATGTTATTCCATGCTTAGCTCAAGTGCAACTTTCAGTCAATGTTTTTGTTTTGCATGCTGGTAATTCAGTTGCTATGGGTTTATTTATTGATTGTAGTTTTTTATTTGTACTTCACTGTTGCTATTTGAATTTACACACTGCTAGCTGTGGGCACTAGAAAATGGAGGCAAGTGCAGAAATTCCTGGCATATTCTTCGGTTTGATTTCAGTAGGTGTGTGATAGCAGTGAAGCCAGCAGCGAAACATTTGGAGATAATGCCACTGCAAGAAAATGATTTTCTCATTTTAAAGAGGATTGTTTTGACATTAGTGACTCTCTATGTCCAAGAAGATCTTTGGGGTTTGATGAAGATCATTTAAATGCTTTTATCCACAAAGATCCATGTCAGCGTACCCTAGAACTGGCAGATGTGATGAACTGTTATCACGCCACCATTCTGCGACATTTACATGCAATAAGGATGGTAAAAAAATTGGATGTATGGATACTGCATGCTCTAAGCCGAAATCAGAGGGTGGCCATATATGCATCTCTGCTTGCTCATCATCAATTGGCTTGTGAGCAACAATACTAACCACTCCTATCATGTATCATTACTGGCAACGAGAAATGGTGTCTTTATGCTAACATATGGGAAAGAAAAGAATAGGTGAGCCCAAACAAAGCAGCAACTCCCCATAGAAGGACCCGTACACATCCACTAAAGATAATGTTAGGCATCTGGTGGAACAGCGACAGTACGGTGTACTATGAAATGCTTCCCTGAGATGTAACCATCACTGCTAACCATTATTGTCAATAAATGAGACGTCTTGCAGACACAACCCAAGAACAATGACCAGGAAGACTATGTGAAGCAATGCTGCTCCGTAACACCCACCCGTATTCTGCTAGACTCGTGCTGTACAGGAGTTGGGAAGTCCTTATGAATCCACCATACTAAGCTGATCTTGTGCCTACAGATTTTCATCTTTTTGCTCTCTATCGAACAACCTTCAAGCAAATTCCTTTCCAGATGAAAATGTACTCCGAACATGGCTTGAAGAGTTCTTCGCATTAAAACCATGAGATTTCTACAGTCATGGAGTTGAAAAGTTACCCCAGTGTTGGCAGATTGTTGTAAATAGTGAAGGATAATATACTAAACAATGGAAACTTCAGTTTGGAATATCAGCAATGTAGGAAAAGCTAGATTGCTACTTACTGTAAAGATGACACTTTAAGTTGCAGACATGCACAATTAAAACACACACATAAGCTGTCAGCCACAACCTTCGCCGTATGTACATAAGATGTGCTTGCTTGTGTGAATGAATGGTGGGCATTTCTCTTTTTTTTTCTGGTGAGGCTGTGGCTAAAAACTTATGTATAAGTGTCTTTTAATTGTGCCTGTCTACAACTTAAAAGAGTCATCTTTATGAAAAGAGAGTGTATATGTTGTGTTTATTAAACTTATGGAAAAACACTATGAACTTATGCACCAACCTAGACCAACACCTTCAGCCTTTTGCCCGTAACCTACCCTCCTATATAAAAGGTACCAACCATTTCAACCAGTGACTCTCCACAGTTCCTGTTCTTTTACCACGCGGTGCCCTGCTCGTCACTATTGATGCTACCTCCCTCTATATAGACATTCCTTATGCCTATGGCCTCACCACTATTGAACACCACATTTCCCAATGCCCAATGAATTCCAACCTTACAATCTCCTTCCTCATCACCATGACCAACTATACCTACACCCACAATTATTTCTCCTTGAAGGCATCACATACAAACAAATCCAGGGTACGCCAATGGGCACCCGCATGGTGTCATCCTATGCCAACCCATTCATGGGACATCTAGAGGAATTCTTCCAGAATCCCCCCCTCCGGTCCACATTCACACTGATGACATCTTCATGACCTGGATTGAGGGTGAGGACACCTACACACATTCCTCCAGAACCTCAATACTGTCTCCTCCATTCAATTCTCCTGGTCTTCCTCAACCCAACAAGCCACCAACCACCAGTAACACTTGCACTTTGACATCTGCTACCCATTCTAAACCAAGAAGTCCCTTCCATATAGCTTAGCCAACCATAGCCGTTACATCTGCAGCGATGAGCAGCCCCTCTCAAAATATATCAAGGATCTCACTGAGGCCTTCACACACTGCAATTACACTCCCAACCTCATACAGAAACAGATCTCCCATGCCTAATCACTCCAGTCACCCCCTCCCCTCCTCCTCCCAAAGTCCCACCATCTGGCCACAAATGAGAATGCCCCTCATGACACAGTACCACCCAGGACTGGAGCAACTGAATAATACTCTCCATATGGGTTTCCACAAGATCTCGTTGTGCCTCAAAATGAGAACTGTCCTTCCCACAGTGGTATTCCACCACCCACCAAACCTACACAAAATCACAATCCATCCCTACACAACCCCAGCTTCCAACCTCTTGCCTCATGTCTCATATCCCTGTTTAATAGACTTAGATGTACGACTTGTCCAGTACATCCTCCCACCACCACCTACTCCTCTCCAGTCACAAGCATCATCTATACTATCACACACAAGGCTACCTGTGAAACCAGTTATGTTATCTACAAGCTAAGCTGCAACCACTGTGCTGCGTTCTATGTGGGCATGACAACCAACAAGCTGTCTGTTCACACGAATAGCCACCGACAAACTGTGGCCACGAAACAGCTGGACCACTCAGTTTCTGAGCACGCTGCCCAACATTATGCTCTTCTTTTTAATGATTGCTTCACAGCTTGTGCCATCTGGATCCTTCCTACTAAGACTAGCTTTTCCGAACTGTGTAGGTGGGAACACTCCCTGCAATATATACAATGTTACCGCAAACTTCCTGGCCTAATCCTCATAAGTCATTCTCCTTTACCCATCTATCATCTTCCCTGCTCCCAATCCAACTCGTACACAGCCATCCATTCCATCAATGCACCCAGTCTTTTCTCCTTTTCCGCTCCTCCCCTCACCCGCCTAACCCTCCATCTAACGTCCTGACTGCACCTAGCTGTCTTAACCCTCTTCACCACTTTGTCCGCCCCTGGTAGCTGAATGGTCAGCACGGCAGAATGTCATACCTAATGGCCCGGGTTTGAAACCCGGCTGGGTCAGAGATTTTCTCCACTCAGGGACTGGGTGTTGTGTTCATCATCATCATCATCATCATTTCATCTCCATCGACACGCAAGTCGCCAAAGTGGCGTCAACTCAAAAGACTTGCACCAGACGGTCTACCCGACAGGAGCATTTCCATATCACCTCATTCCCGTATGCTTCCACAAGCAGCATTTTACCCCACCCACCCTCCCTCCCTGCCCCAGGCTCCTCCTCACCCCCACCATCTCGATTGCTTCTCCCATTATCAGCAGCTGCTCGCAGTGTGGTCTCAGCACCCAGAGACAGTGGTCTCGTGTGTGTGTGTGTGTGTTTGTGTGTGTGTGTGTGTGTGTGTGTGTGTGTGAGAGAGAGAGAGAGAGAGAGAGAGAGAGAGTGAGAGAGAGAGAGAGAGAGAGAGAGAGAGCGTGCGGGCGCATGTTTGCGTGTGCGTGCGAGTGTGTTTTGTCTAATTTGGAAGGAGGCCTTTTGGCCGAAAGCTTACTTGTTTTACAGTATTTCTACTGAGCCTGTCTGTAACTCAACATCTCCACTATTTGGTGAGTAGCAGTCTATCCTTTTCATAATACTGCCATTGTTCCTTCTGGATTTTCAATTGCTTGATTTCACCGAATAACTATGTACCTTTGACACTGCCTCTCCTGCTGATTATAAACCCTTCTGTGGAGAACATTTTTGGACTGTATTTATACTCCACACTTGAGTTTTCTATTTAATATTCTCTGCATTCTACTCAACCTTCAGTGCCATGTGAAGCAACAGACACTATCTACACTCAATGTGCAGCATTTTTTGAGCTGGGTATAGAGAAGACTTAAAGGTTTCAGGCTCACGTAGTGCTGGAACCTCTGGTGGTGCCACAGTAGAGACACATCAAAGTTGGTTAATACTTCTACACAAAGTTAAGCTTGAATTGGACATATCGGATAGCAACAAGTGCTTGCCCCTCCCCCAACTCTTTTAGCCATTGGACTTCTCCTTTGGTTGCAGCATGAAAGCAAGATGTCTCCCTTCAGAAGTGTGGCAGTTTTAAACTTACAGTCAGTGCACACAAGCAGAAGCAGATCCATACTCATTGCCGTGTCCCGAAGAACTCTTTTGTAAATTGTCTGGAGTTCAACTTTTTTTGTAAAGCTTATTTTTCAGCTTCTGTAGATTAACAGTTCAGAAAAATTATGGTGTTTAACACCACTTTTGGCTCTCTGTCAGTGCAACATGTTACCATTTGTAGTTGGTAGTGCACTTGCCATATTTTACGAGGGCAGTTCAATAAGTAATGCAACACATTTTTTTTCTCAGCCAATTTTGGTTGAAAAAACCGGAAATTTCTTGTGGAATATTTTCAAACATTCCCGCTTCATCTCGTATAGTTTCATTGACTTCCGACAGGTGGCAGCGCTGTACGGAGCTGTTAAAATGGCGTCTGTAACGGATGTGCGTTGCAAACAATGGGCAGTGATCGAGTTTCTTTTGGCGGAAAACCAGGGCATCTCAGATATTCATAGGCGCTTCCAGAATGTCTATGATGATCTGGCAGTGAACAAAAGCACGGTGAGTCGTTGGGCAAAGCGTGTGTCATCATCGCCGCAAGGTCAAGCAAGACTGTCTGATCTCCCGCGTGCGGGCTGGCCGTGCACAGCTGTGACTCCTGCAATGGCGGAGCGTGCGAACACACTCGTTCGAGATGATCGACGGATCACCATCAAACAACTCAGTGCTCAACTTGACATCTCTGTTGGTAGTGCTGTCACAATTGTTCACCAGTTGGGATATTCAAAGGTTTGTTCCCGCTGGGTCCCTCGTTGTCTAACCGAACACCATAAAGAGCAAAGGAGAACCATCTGTGCGGAATTGCTTGCTCGTCATGTGGCTGAGGGTGACAATTTCTTGTCGAAGATTGTTACAGGCGATGAAACACGGGTTCATCACTTCGAACCTGAAACAAAACGGCAATCAATGGAGTGGCGCCACACCCACTCCCCTACCAAGAAAAAGTTTAAAGCCATACCCTCAGCCGGTAAAGTCATGGTTACAGTATTCTGGGACGCTGAACGGGTTATTCTGTTCGATGTCCTTCCCCATGGTCAAACGATCAACTCTGAAGTGTATTGTGCTACTCTTCAGAAATTGAAGAAGCGACTTCAGCGTGTTCGTAGGCACCAAAATCTGAACGAACTTCTCCTTCTTCATGACAACACAAGACCTCACACAAGTCTTCGCACCCAAGAGGAGCTCACAAAACTTCAGTGGACTGTTCTTCCTCATGCACCCTACAGCCCCGATCTCGCACCGTCGGATTTCCGTATGTTTGGCCCAATGAAGGACGCAATCCGTGGGAGGCACTACGCGGATGATGAAGAAGTTATTGATGCAGTACGACGTTGGCTCTAACATCGACCAGTGGAATGGTACCGTGCAGGCATACAGGCCCTCATATCAAGGTGGCGTAAGGCCGTAGCATTGAATGGAGATTACGTTGAAAAATAGTGTTGTGTAGCTAAAAGATTGGGGAATAACCTGGTGTATTTCAATGCTGAATAAAACAACCCCTGTTTCAGAAAAAAAAATGTGTTGCATTACTTATTGAACTGCCCTCGTAGATGTTTTGAACAGATCATTACAAGGACTCCCTACAGTATATAATACGTGTATGACATTTTGGTAACAGATCATTAAAAAAAAAAAAAAAAAAAAAAAAAAAAAAAAAAAAAAAAAAAAAAAAAAAAAAATGGAGAGTTGGCACATGGAGTACCATTTTTGTGACAATCACAACAAAGACGTGAAGTGTACTTTTCCAAAATGTTCCTTTTTCTAGCCACCCGTTGCATACCTCGACTACATAGTTAATAAAGAGGACCTCTGGCCCACACAATAGTACATCATGGCAATGCACAATCAATTAGAAACAATGTGTCTAATTTTGTGTTGAGAAGTGATATTCATAGCCATAATACTAGAAACAGAACATCTGTAGACGTACCATATCATAGATTATCAAAATCGCATAACTTTTACCTAGTTCTTGGACTAAGGATGTTTAATAGACTAAGTGCTGACTTTAAAGAACTGCCTGTAAATATCTTTAAAGCTAAATTATACAAGCTACTAGTGAACAATCCGTTTTACACCATTGATGAATTCTTTGAAGATGAAAATACTGTATTCTAATGTGTACCTATTTTATGTAAACCAATTTACATCGATATAGTAGTTTATATATAAAAACAAAGATGAGGTGACTTACCGAACAAAAGCGCTGGCAGGTCGATAGACACACAAACAAACACAAACATACACACAAAATTCAAGCTTTCGCAACAAACTGTTGCCTCATCAGGAAAGAGGGAAGGAGAGGGGAAGACGAAAGGAAGTGGGTTTTAAAGGAGAGGGTAAGGAGTCATTCCAATCCCGGGAGCGGAAAGACTTACCTTAGGGGGAAAAAAGGACAGGTATACACTCGCACACACGCACATATCCATCCACACATACAGACACAAGCAGACATATTTAAAGACAAAATATGTCTGCTTGTGTCTGTATGTGTGGATGGATATGTGTGTGTGTGCGAGTGTATACCTGTCCTTTTTTCCCCCTAAGGTAAGTCTTTCCGCTCCCGGGATTGGAATGACTCCTTACCCTCTCCTTTAAAACCCACTTCCTTTCGTCTTCCCCTCTCCTTCCCTCTTTCCTGATGAGGCAACAGTTTGTTGCGAAAGCTTGAATTTTGTGTGTATGTTTGTGTTTGTTTGTGTGTCTATCGACCTGCCAGCGCTTTTGTTCGGTAAGTCACCTCATCTTTGTTTTTATATATAATTTTTCCCACGTGGAATGTTTCCTTCCATTATATTGATATAGTAGTTTATGTAGAAATATATGCTCTTAACTTTGTCTATTGCTGTAATCAGCTGAACGACAATAAAATTATTATTATTATTATTAATTCTTTAGCTGCTAAAAGATCTTCAAGTATTTTAGGTAAAATTATGGCCAGGTTATCCCATGTGCAGCTTTTATTCCTTACCCGCTGAATCAGTTATGCAGAAAGCAAGTTCCCTTCCATGCTTGTCGGAAGGATTTTAAAATCTTCAATTCCTGCCTTCACTTTGTGCCCTGTCCAATGGTGTATCACCTTAATTTACCATTAATTCTGGCTACAGATGCCTACTGCATAGCACTGGGGAAATCCTGTCTCACAAGCTTGCTAATAGTACTGAAACCACAGAGTTTGTGTTCAAAAAAATTAATTCAGGTTTTTTTTAAAAGAGAGAGAGAGAGAGAGAGAGAGAGAGAGAGAGAGAGAGAGATGTTGGTTTTGACCATAAACCACCATTACCACTGTGCGCTTACGGGCCCTGACCTGGACTTTCACAAGCAAGATATAGTCAGTTTACAGATAGACACCTAAACAGAACAATCCTTGGAGGTCTTTCTAATTCTTTCTAAAGATGTTGCAGCACCATCCAGGCATAACATATCTCCAGCATGTTTTACCAGCATGTCCACTTGGGATGCCCCATCATGTTGTCAGCCACTTCACCAACAGGCATTAAATGCTTCTTTGTCCGATGACATAATTCTCAAATTTGTTAGGGTGTTCTGCTATTAACATAAGAAGATACAATGGCTGGGTGGTGGTGTCAACATGCCTGCAGCAACTGCTGTTGCAGCTGCTCCACTATTCGCATTGGGGAACCACACAGATGAAGCAACCGGCGAGTCAGTATACCTAATGGCCACGGATGGATGACGATGTCACACAGATAGTACATCCTGTCAAGCACTTCAACCCCCCCCCCCCCCCACACAATTTTATTCTGCATGGTCAGCACATACTTAGCTATGGGACCATGTCAATTCTGATTTCTTCAGCTCCTTTCTTGGAACAATGGGGTTATAGTGGTGGACTCCTTTTTTCACTTTCTTAAAATTGTTGCACTGCACCAGACAAGGTGATGGTGGAGGTCATCAAAAGAGCTTCCTGCATCTTGATTATGGACAACTGACCTCAGTCCATGGCATCCAAGTTTCGGTGATTCTGTACTCTCAACAGCATTAAGCATTTAATGAGTCCACCTCTTCACTCAGCTGCTAACGGTTCAGCAAAACAATTTGTTCGTACTTTTTAAAAACAAATGGGAAAAGCTAAGGTGTTAACTAAACCACAAAAAGCTCTTAATCTCTTTTTATCTATCCTAAGAAATTATTGCATGGGCATCCTCATGATCCTGCTGCATCTTCTCTTCATACCATATGAGTAAGCCAAAGAGGAAGCAACAATGTTTTGCACGAGTGCTCCACTGGGTGCATTCACTTTCGGAGTGGACCTTGTACTGGATTCAGGTGTCCATTGCAGCACAACAGGGATGTCAGCTGGTTCTGGTAGCGACTGTGCATAGGATGCTGCACAGATACTGCAACCAGCTTCAGTTGCTGCACAGTGACCAGATTTCTCTGCTGTCCTGAGGCACCACAACAGTGACAACCCCCACATCCAGCTCTTCAACAGCTTCCAGCAAACACGGGCATCTGATCCTTTCACCCCACCTATTACAGGGGACACTCCTGGACATTGACCCAGCTCCTCCACTAGAAGAACCACAAAGACTCTTGGTACCAGCATGGGTGCAACCTGCTTCCAAAGTTCCCACACTGTCTTTGGAGCCTTTAGCTATGGTTCCACCACCACTTGGGAATCAGAGCACTGCCCCAAAACTGACAAGGCTTCCTCAAGCAAATGCCTGCTCCCACCTCAACATTCTATCTGACATCAGCCCGGTCATTTTCATTTTCAACACTGCATGCCAATTCGAAGGGGAATGGGTCTTTTAACCACACTGGATGTATCAAGGAAAGATTCAGAACTATCGATAAGTGTCATTGCATATATGTCTGGGGAGGTACTCCCAGCAACGAAAACACAGCACCTCCAGCTGATCAACTGTTTGAGGGCAGCTAGCAGATGGATTTGGCCCCATGTGCCCATTCTCCTCTGTGAATCAACTGACACCGATCAACTGATACTGTGTTCAACTGCTAACAATCATTGTAGTTGCTGTTACATGCAGTTATTCAGTGCAAATAATCCGTGCTCCTACTGCCAATGGTAGACATTTCAGAGCATTTGTAAAAAAAATTGACTGAAATTTATTTTTCCACATAGATTCACATTTAAGAAATACATTTTACCCAGCAAGAAGGATGGTTTTTGTATTGCAGCATTGTAGAATGAGGCTAACTGCATCAGGAGCCAACTGCACATGAATCCTTCCATGCTCTCATTATCTTCAAATAGGTGCCCACCTAGAGCTTTTTTAAGGAGTCAAAACAAATGGAAATCACAAGTAGATAGGTCTGTGCTGTACGGAGGATGATCAAGTTGAGTCCGGTTTATTTGATACAGTTTGGAGAACATTAGGGCTGCAGTATGAGGCCTGACATTGATGTGGAGGAGGATGACTTGTTGAATCGGCCTGTCATTTTTTGCGGCAATATGCATTCCTGACCTCCTTCAACAGCTCGCAATAGTACTCACTATTACTGATTGTGTGTATTGCCTCTCCAGTAAAAAAAGATCGGTTGAAAGAACCTTGCCAGCTGACGGTCGAGTCTGATTTCCCTGGGGTTCCCTCCCCTTTTCTTCGCCACTCCTTATTATCTTGTTTGAATTAAGGAGTGTAGTGGTGGGCCCACATTATGTCACACGTGACAATCTGACTTTAAAAAGAAAACCTAGCTGTAGGTCTCTGAAAGACATCCAAACGCCTCAGCTTTTGACTTTTGGCCAGAAGACGAGGGACCCAACTGGAACAACTATAGGTCATTTGTGATGATCATATGAGAGATTCCCAGAACTTATTCTGACCTGTTCTGCAACTTCTTATACTCTCGTTTGTCAATCACCTTCAAGAATGTCTCTTAACTGCTCAAATATTTTCATCTGTAATGATGGTCTGAGGATGGCGATCATGTTGCTAATTTTCTATATGATCTTGCCTTCCTTGAACTCTTTATGCCAGGCAAAAAACACATGTCCTTGACAATGTTTGATCACTGAAATGTGCAGTCAAATTCTGTAAAATTTCCATCACTGTAATTGCTTCACTATCAAGAAATTTTCTAATTATGCACCTGTTGCTCCAACATTGTGAGTGTTTATGATGAAGATGCTAGAAGTATGTAATGGCTGTGTCTCCCCACTCCTAATGGCCCCATTCAACTATACTAGAGGTGCAGGTCCGGTCCTACCAACTACTGATGCCTGGGAACAAATATCCCATTTATATTTGATTCACCCATGTACATATCTGCAATGTCAACTTGTTCACTGGAAATTCCTAGTACAATTTATCTTATTATCAATTGGGGCTGAAATATGAATTCAAAGAGGCTTGCATGTGAGAATGTTACAGATGGTGAACTGGGATTAAGAAGATTCATACACAAACAAATGACGAAACATGAAGAAATAATTATTTATTCCAAACTATTAAGTATCTTTTTTGTTAGAATAAACAATAGTGAAGTTGTATTTTATAATCGCTCTTTCAACTACAAATGCCTTTCTCTGTCTATAAATACTGCATGTCTGAACTGACTTCCACTGGCCAGGGTGTATACGTGGACAAGGAAAAAAAATTCTCAGGTTTCTCCCGCATTTCCCGGTTAAAAATACACTTTCTCCCGGGTGAAAACAGACTTTTTCCCTGTTAACTGACAGGACATTTTCTCTTGGAACTGTTAAATTTTTCAGTCCTTTGAATGATTATGGTTTTATACACGGGTGTAGAATTTCCCGGCGCTTTAGAAAACTAAACACAGGCAAAAAAACGCAATTTGGAAAGATCTTTGATGTGCAGCTGCATGTACGCTGCATATTTTCGTATTACGAAAGTATAAATTCGGATTCCACCAAACACCACATGTTACTTTCCAAAGCATTGAAATTGAGACTGTGATGCGCTTTTGTAAGCCAGTCATAGCTCATGTGCTTTTGTAAGCCAGTCATAGCTCAGGTCACATGATCTCGCCAGCCGATGACAGCGGGTACTCAGAGCTTAGGACACGTGTTGTAGTCAGCCAATAGCAACACCACTGTTAAGTAGTGCGAACACACAAATAGAAAAAGTTAATAGTTTAAATTAATATATATAGTGTTGCTACACGAAACGCAAAGCTTTCACATATAATATTGGTCTATAAGATTAATACGCTGCAAGAGAAGCTAAGCTTTCACATATAATGTTGGTCTTTTATGCGTGTATTACACTTTAAGATATATCATACAAATTTTTAATAACGACATAAATGTCTGATCTTCTGGGCTCAAAATTCATCTAAATGGCTCGTCATCAAAGAGTTAATTTTTAAATGAGAGTCAAATGCTCTGTGATTTAAGAAATTCATTGTACATTCTCGCACGGGATACAGTAATATCCTTTGTTAGAGTATCGGTTCTTACCAGTCAAAATTACAAAAATTTAACTGATAACAAAAACAATGGAAAATTCCCAGAATTCTAAAATTTTCCGGGTTTTTCCCGGGTCGTATACACCCTGCTGGCTGGATCAAAAGAGACTGGCGATTTAGGAGAAACCTTCTTTTAGAATAGGAAGCTGTTCAGCTTGTCCTCTAAATTTCAATACTCCCCAATATTTTTTCTAGCAACAACCAAATTCTATTTTTCAGCATTTGACCAATTGGTTTGGAATGAAATTTTGGCAATGAGACTTACCGCCACTTAGGTGACTGTTGAATGACGTGGATTACGTGTCCTCTTATGTATTTTTTTTTTTAGCCTCAAGTGACATGTGCCATGCTTTGCAAACAGAGTAAAGCTCTGGCTCTCATATCACATTGATCACTGCCTAAGCGTGACAATACTGACAGTTCAATTCTCACTCAAGTCATTGCCAAAAATTCATGCAGAATTCATGTCAACACCTCAGTAGAATTTGAATACAAATTAGTTGGAAAAATCTCCAATTAAAATGTCTGGACTTGAAAATACTCACCACAGCACATCCGTGAATGAATTTTTGCTCTATAACAAGAGTAGCAGCACCAATAATTCTGTTAGTTATTGTATCTTCAATTACGGTGATGAAGTACGTATTTTTACATGCCTTCATTTCAGCATATCGCCCTAATGGAAATAAAAATAAAACTGTGTTATTCATAGTATTACCTAATCAAAGGATTTTGAATATTAATAAAACAGAATCTAAATGATGAAAATGAAAGCAACAAAAGCTATTGTTTGGATTTAATTATAATACCAAGACACAAAATTAAACCATCAGATGATACAGAAGGTGGAACAAAATATGGAAACACAAAAAACACAATACCAGGCTTAATATGGGGCAGGGAAACCACTAGCACTCAAAACAGCTTCCAGTCATCTCAGAATGGATGAATACAGGCCTCGTATGGCTTTCCAGGGAATTTTGTACATTCTTTCTGCAAAATAGCAGCAAGTTCAGGGAATGACGATGGAAGTGGGTAATGATCATGCACCCTTCTTTCCAAAGTAAGCCACACAAAAGCTCATTAATATTGAGATCTGGTGACTGTTGTGGACATGGGAGATATAATTCAACCTCACACTCACGAAACCGGACCTGGATGATGCGAGCTGTGTGAACAGGGGCCCTGCTGTCTTGCCATACTTCTCATCATTAGAGAACAAACACTGTACCATGTGATAGATCTGATCAGCCAAAATGGTCACATAATCCTAGGCACTAATGCACAGAGAAACCATGGGGCCTATAGAATACCATGATACCGCAACTCACATCATCGCTGAACCTCTCCATGTTTTACTTTTGGAACATAAATGTAGCCAGAAATCGGAAACAGTGAAACAAGACTCATCTGACCAATTAACATTCTTCCACTGCTCCACAGTTCAGGTTTTATGGCTTCAACATCAAATTTTCCTGTTATGGATGTTTGCATCACTAGTGGGTGGTTTTGAAATTGCAGCTCACTTTGAAATTCCCTGCTTATGGAGCTCCATGTGTGTTGTGTCGGTGCTGATAGGATCAGCGAGTGCGACTTTCAGTTCAGCTGTGACTTTTGCAGTTGCTGTCCCCTTATTTTTTGTCACAATTATCTACAAGGATGTCCGCCAAAATCACTCCACCAACACTTTCGTATGTATTGTAATTTTGTGGGTGATGTTTTTTCTGCTTTCCCTGTATGTAGTAAGTCAGCAATCCGGCGCCTCTTGAAACAGCAAACAATTCAACTGCTTCGGTTACAGAAGCACCCACCATACAAGCACCAACAATTTGCCCACATTCAAATGCCCCTGGCTCTGCACAATGCACTCACAATTACACAGAAAACTGTTCTGACATGAGTGACATTTGAAACGTATTGAGAACATTGCACATGTGCCACTCGTGGTCAAATACAGCATTGCGAACTGCAGACTTGGCTAGCATCTGCATTTAGGTTCAAGCATGCATTTCTTGCTGTGTTTTCATATTTTTGTCCACCCTTGTACCTGTATTAGTAATGACAGCCACGATTCATTCAACAAGAGAGAAATCGCAGTTTTTCAGAAAGTTAACTATGGCTTTGTACGTATCTCGAGGTGCAGGTCTAGAGAACAAAAGATTGACAAAAAATAATGTCAGCCAAACGTTTAGCTTCCTTAAAGGCTGTATCTTCAGCTTTAAATGGAATGTTATTAATAATACTTCTCCAGATATTTCTTTATGTTTTCAGTTTCTTTTTATGGCCTGTTACTCCCAGATCTTCAGCTGTACACATTCATCTTTCTTTACTGTATTTCTCCCGTCTTTCCTTTCTATCTCCACTACTCTCTCACACATTCCAGTACATCATTGCTCGTGCAACGTATTAGGACTGCACTAATCTTATTGAGACTCAAAATGATGACTAGGTCAAGTGCTGCACTATTGTAAGTGTATAAAATATAGTGTTCATAAACTTCAGTGAAAACAGTAGGTTCCAAGTAATACATGATTGGGCCCTAGCACTAGCACGGTGGGGGGGGCTACTCAGATGATGTTACAGATAAAATTTGCCTCTCTTGGTAACTGGATGATGGTACCAATTTTTTTTAAATTCTTTTGCACATCAAGCCACCTTACCCTACTAGCACACAATTCTGGCTCAAAAGCAAGATAATGACAGGTAGGGCAGTACACAAGGGGTGACTGTGAAAACGTTAAAAACGTGTCACCCTGCTGGATCATAGGAAGTTACCAGTGTGCTAGTTCATGCACCTCAGGGCAGAGGCTTGATGCAGAGCTAAGTCTGCATAACCCAGCAGCCAACCAACGTTCTATGCATATTCTTTACACAAGGAACAGTGAGCATTGAAAAGTTTTTTGTTCCCTCTCTCTCTGACAACAAACAGCAGTAATTTGTTATGGCTACCATGATAAGAGTTACCAAAATTAGTAGAAGTCCCTGAACCATAAGCAGAAGAAATCAGTGCTGGCCTAAAACCACTCAAGAACAACAAGGCCCCAGGAAGTAGTGGTATCACAGCTGAGATGCTTCGCTTGGAAGAACAACCACTGATGGATGCATTGAAACGATTAATATCCACCATCTGGCAGCAGAAATAATTGCTGAAGAATGGAAGGGAGCAAATTATATGTCCCATCTCCAAGTATCCAACTACTGAGGAATTTCACTTCTTGAAACTGGATACAATGTCTTTGCAACTCTACTTCTAAACCGAATGAAACCACAGGCTGAAAGAATTGTGTGCGCATACCAATGTTGGTTCATCCCTGGACGGTATATCACTGACCACATATTTACTTTGAGGTAGCTGAGAGAAAAGTTCTACGAGTTCATTCAGGAACTACACCTCATCTTCATCGATTTTCGGCAAGCTTATGACAGCACTGACCGCATCACATTATGGGAAATGTTAGAGGAACTTGGAATCCCATCGAAATACATCCGTCTAATTGCAGCTTGCTACCCCCCAGTCAACTTCTGAAGTATGGTTTGGCAACCAACTATCACCACCTTTCACTATCCAAAATAGATTGAGACAAGGAGATCCATTGGTGCCAATATTATTCAATTTGGCCTTGGAAAAAGTAAGTAGTGACACTTGCCAAACCAGAGAATTGGAGATGGCGGGAGCAGACACAATTCTGGCATTTGCTGACGATGTTGCGATCCTTGGCAACGCTCTAGAGCAAATGTGTGCTGATACTTCCTGATTCCTCCAAAATGCAAAGGAAATTGGGCTGGAGGTGCATGACGACAACACTAAATACCTTGGAGTATAATCTCATCGAGTTCTCCCTCCTTCCATTGTTGTAGATGGGCATGCCTTCGAAGGAGTTGAAGAGTTCAAGTACCTGGACTCAATATTAACGAACAAAAGTGAAGTGACGAAAGTACTACGTCAGTGCATAACAAGTGCTAATCGCGTGTTCTTTAATCTGAACATTTTTTTAAAATCTCGTTTGATATCTTAGAAGAACAAAGTTCATCTGTACATGATACTGGTGAGGCCAGTACTTTTATACGATTTTGAAACTTGGGCGACATCAGCAACGACAGAAGATTCAATATGTGCATTTTAAAGAAAACTACTTTGAAAGATCTATGGCCCCATCTACAATAAAATGGAAGGTAAATGGGAAAGGGGAAAGAAAGAAGACCTGTACCAGAGATTTGGAAAGCAGCACACAGGACGTATATTGGGACAGAGGCGACTACAATGGTTTGGTCACATCTTACGACCGGGCGGATCCCTTCCTGAGAGAGTCCTCCACTCTCAACTCATGGGAAAATGCCTGAGAGGGTGGCCAAGAACACAATGGAAGAATTGAGTGATGACGATCCTTCAAGAAGTGGAACTGGAGGCCTTGGAGGATGATGCTATAGACACGAAAAGATGAGAGTGCCATCTGCAGCAAATATCTCCTCTCTTGTGATTGACAAGACATTCCTTTTATTGGGGTTTTTGTGTTTGTAATGTTTTTTTTCTTCCTACTGTTCTTCAGCAGTAGGCATCAAAGGCCCGTTAATACAATAA
This sequence comes from Schistocerca serialis cubense, assembly GCF_023864345.2. Classification (NCBI taxonomy): domain Eukaryota; kingdom Metazoa; phylum Arthropoda; class Insecta; order Orthoptera; family Acrididae; genus Schistocerca; species Schistocerca serialis. Next base: position 389,143,627 of record NC_064638.1, read on the forward strand.
ATGATGATGATGATGGCTACCATGTTTAACATTTGAAGTTAGGTCTCTCTCACATTGTCCACATCCTTACATAAACTGTTGATGCTCTGACAAATCTTCGACCATCCCCCCAGTATTAGCTACTAGTGTCCACATACAGAGTATGGCTACCTTAATGCAAAAATCACCCATGTATATACCAACAAATGGCTATTTCAATACCACAACAGATAGCACATACATTTGTAATGAAGACACACCGGTTAACTACAAGAATTATTTGGTATCAGAATGATCAAACTGTTTGTAAACTTAATTGAAATATGAGACACATTTTGTCAGTAGACACAAACTGCATTACAGAGCATTGCCATACAGTGAAAAGAAAAAAAAAAATACAGCTACTTGTTTCACAATTACAGCTGGTTGGGTTTTAGATACTAGCTTTTAAAAAACCTTTGTTTATGGGATTTTGCTTCATTATTACTGATACACAACAATTTAGTTTCATATAGCATTCAAAATATGTTCTTTGACTGGTATCATAGTATTCATGGTACTGAAACATTCCCATTAAAAAGTCTGTGTGTATGTGTCTAAAAACACACACACACACACACACACACACACACACACACACAGAGAGAGAGAGAGAGAGAGAGAGAGAGAGAGAGAGAGAGAGAGAGAGAGAGAGAGATATATATAATGAATATATGCAATGCTTACGAAGAAACTGCTCCTTTGTGATATCTCCAACACTTGTCAGCTGCCCAAGCAATTGTACAAATCCTGAAAGATGAATTTTATTCTGTCAGAAAATTTTTCACCCTGTAAGCATAATGTAATTTACAGAGCCAAATGAAGTGACAAGAAAATGACAGCAACAACAGCTTCACAAGCTGTGGCATATTCATGAATAAAAACAGATCCAGGAATTGTTGAATTTGTTCCAGTATACGGTCACAAAAACTGTCATCAGACTATCAGTTTGGTCTGTGATCATAGACTGTAAAAAATTTACACTTCCTGGATCAGCTTGTGAAACTAGTGTCATGTCTGGCTTATGACAGAGTCAACAGCCTTTGTAAACTGAAGTAGAAAATAAGTGTCAACATCTGAAGACAGTCACCACAGAAGAAATTGATTACAATTTTTGCAGTCATTGACTGGAACAAAAGAAAGAAACAACAATAACAATTGATCAAATCTGAAAGAAAAGATGGTATTCATTTAAACATGGTTCCATAATAAATAAATAAATAAACCAAGGATGTGGAACAAATCAAATTACACGAGTTCACAAAGGAAGGTACTTTAGGCTAATTCGTCCTTTAGGTCTTGTTTTTGTCTAATATTTCAAACCAAATATACGTGGAACCTTACACAGAACACAATCAGATGTCCATACACAGGTAAATTAAAAAGGTGCCTAGTGTGAACATAAGTGTTAACCAGAGTTCACCCACTTAGTGATATCAGTGCGTTACAATTACAGGTATGAAGAAAACATGAGTAAAGAAAGAAGCAGACAACTATAAGTTTATAGATCATCTACTCAAAAACAGAGCCCAGTACATACAAGAGGAAGAAAGCTAAACTGAAGAAACTATCTGAAGTATGACCATTTTAGAAGAGAAGGTGAATAGCACATTAACTAAAACGAAGAATGGTCATCTAGTACAAGAAATATTCCTGCAGGATTACTAAATGCTGGAGGACACCATTTGAAGTACAAAATAACACACCTTATTAAAAACTGTTGTCAATCGACTGTAATACGTCATTAGTGAGAAACGTATAATGAGCAAAACTATGTATGAGAAAATAAAGCAGAATGAGGGTCATCCTACTGGGGAAGACAAGTCAGTGTAGACAGATAGATCCTGTACAGATATTACAAATGGGGACTGCAGATGAGTCTGCCAAACACTGAATATCTGGTAGTGAATAGTGACAGTAGATTTGAAGTACACATCAATAACAAAGCAGTTATGAGACATGTAGAAAAACTTGATGATCTACAGGCATTTATAGACAGCAGTGGATTTGGCAATACCGAAGCAAAATACAGACTACAACAAAGTGGAAAAGCAATGAAGTGTATGAATTCTTTTTGGCAGGATAAGAAAATTCCGAACAATAACAAGACAGAGGGCAGGCTAATAGTTGAAACTGTCATATGCTATGGATCAGCACTATGGATATTAAATAACATTAAATGAAGACTGATAGCTGTGAAAATGCATTATTAATAATAGAGTACCAGAACATCAAGAATCAAGGGGAAAAAAACTAATGATGAAGTAAGAGTTAGAACAAGGACAAATGAAACAGTGATAGGAGTGAAAGAAAAAAACATTAAACTGGTATGGACGTTTGTTGAGATTGCCAAATATAAGTGGCCACAAATTTTTTTAAATAGAAGCCACCAGGCGGATGGAAAAGTGGCAGACTACAACATTCTTGGAAAAACCATATCAATGAAGTAATGGAGCGTCACTGTGTATGTAAGGGGGATGATCTGAACACAGAGACTTTGCAGATGGTAATACATCATGTTGTCATTAACAGATCTTGATATTAAATGTCTATAATAATAATGATAATAATAATAGTAATAATAATAATAGTAATGTCAATGAATAGTTTTACTTCATAAAATTTTGTAAGTAATTATTTTATAAAGTATATAATATGACCTTGTTGCATATAACACATAACAGTAGCTGTTATATGAAAGAAAACTTCCAACACTATATAATGTAAACTACAACGAGCACGCATTTTCTATTAAGAATGCAGTAACATCTTGTTTGGTTATGAACACTCGAACAAGCACTGAATCAAGTCGCCAAGTAGTAGAGGCACTGGGTCATCGACAGGTACATAAATCAAGACAGAAAACTTTACTGATTAACAAGTAAGCACCGAGACGTGTAAAATTCTTATATTGTCCTTTTGGTGTCATATAATTTTATTTCAGTTTGAGTGTTTCTAAGCCATAAAACTTTAATTTAGCTCTGTCACAGTGTATACGTATCCTTCAGCCTCATGTGCAGCACTGTTAATAAACTTCTGTCTATTGTCTAATGTATGTTAAATTACATCTGTTGTGGTGTATGTATTTTAGTTTTGGTTCAATGTACTATTATGCACATTACATAGGTTTGGCAGGTTGAAATCTTCTTATATTTTAAAGTGAGAAATATGTAATACGTGTGTATCATCAGTTTTTACTATTTTGATCTGGCAGATATTATTTGCTTTGTCTTCAGTAGTGCACAGTGTTCTCAGTTTCTTACTGACACTGTGCATGATTACTCATTTGACTGAGCTTTGTATGTTCGAATATGAAGGCCTAGCAAGTGTGGAAGTCTAATTTTCGGTACTGGTTACGCAGAATCATGCTTCTGGATTGTATCTTGTCTTTTCCTACTCTTAGCAACAGTAGATTGCATGAGCCAAAATGAATAGTAATAGATTTATTTTGCAGTTGCCGGAAAGAGCAATTCCAACACACTGAATGCCCTGAGGCTGCCAGTAGATACAGCAGGTTCATGCCCAGCACTGTGTGCCTGCCAACAGCCACACTCTCAACTATGTTTAGAACAGTATATAATGCAGTACTGTGCATTAATTTGCGTTTCTTGCTGGAGTTACAACCGGTGACAGGAAATTAGGTACAATGCCTTGTTCCACATCTTGGACTTTGTCTTTTGCACTTTAACCACTACTCAAAGATACACTATACAAAACATCTTGGATCATGTGGCCACAGGTACACAGCGTCAGGTGTGAATCTCTGTTGTGTCCGCCACTGGCCCCATGACTGTCAACGTACTAGAGCGCTGCATAAAATAAAGTCTTGAATGGAGACACATTTGGAATTCTGTATAATAATTTGCAGAAGTTTAATGTTTTGAAGGCGAACAATTTCTGGAACTGCTGATTAAGTAATAACAAATAATTTCTGTTTCACGTGTGATTAAGGATGTGCAAAATATTAAACTGGTTGCAAACCATCTGTTGTCTTTTCCCACCTTCAAATAACAAATGCCAAGAGAAAAGAAAAATACGGTATAGGTCTCCAACAGGGATCAGTGTTAGGGCTACTGCTATACATTTTGTAAAACACCTCATTAACAGGTGACACTATAACTATGTATGAAGATTAAATAGAAGGGAATCATATCAGTATGCAAAACATGCAAATTAATTTTTTTTTGTTCAGTTTGGTTTACATGGTGAGGCACAATGCGACATTCAATTTAGCCAAAAATGCACAGCTGTTTCAGTTTTCTCTATCTATTCTTTTACGTTCTCCTGTAAGTCTCTTGTATGCGTTTACCAGTTTATGAATATTTTCAGCCATAATTCTTCATGTATTTTGTTCACGTGACTAGCCATACATATCTGAGAGTAACATGTTTACTGGTTAAATGAGATACCTATAGCTGCTTCTCTGAGGAAGAGAATGAAAAGACTATAATTAATAATACAGAACTCTTGCGAATTATTATTGCAAGTTAATGTAATTCTTACGAAGGGTCGTTTCAAATCTATTGCACAGAAATAAATTAAATGCTCCCGTAATGCTAACTACGTTACACTGTTCCACAACAATGGTGTATGTATAACAATGTCCGTCCCATTAAATTGGGCTATCCGTCTATGTATTTTATTAGCTCCCACTTCCAAGCAAAGGCAATTGGAGTTTTATCGTTAACAATGATACTCTTCTTTACAAATCATTCTAAAATGTTAACTGAGCAGCGTACACATTTATTAACAAGGAATGTAAATTAGAACAGCCAACGCTAAATTAATAACTATATTTACATACTACCAAAATGCTACAAACCTTTTTCGTAATCCGCCCGGCACAAGGGGCGAACTAGAAGATTTTCTCCGGGGTTAACTGCAGTAACAGGAGGATTAAACTTTGTTGGTGACTGCGAAAAGTCCAGCTTTTTAAGTAACTCTGGATCGTACATCGGCTCATGATGTAGAGCATGTGTGTCCTGAAAATACGTTATGTTCAAATCTACATACGGCTATATGGTGGAACAGTACAACGAATTACATGCAATAAAGCGACAATGTGACGTTACACCACAAAGATGAGAGGTAAAGTTTCCCATTGAAGCAAGTATAAGCGGCTTTCGCGGTGTAAATTATTAAGTATAAGCGGCTTTCACGGTGTAAATTATCTTATCTCATGTCATACACTCTGACAGCTGTTGTTACAGTGCTGATGTGACATATGCTTAAGTAGCTTACACTGTCAACAATGCTTTAATCACATACAAATGAAAATAATCACTATATTTTTTTCAGAGTTACCTGCTCTCTAAACACCATTTTACAGCTTCTGGCAATTCTCTGCGAATATGACCGTTAACTACGAACTCCAGGGACTTGGGTGTCCTTCATAACTTGTCAGTCCAACATTCCGAACACAGAGCTTTCAGAAGGTCACTTAGCGTGCCGGAGAAAACTTTCGGGCGTAGCGACGTTTACATCCAACGCCACCTGTTCCTAGTGTTGCCACATCGCACGTCGCGGTTCGATACATGCCGCGTCCACAAGTTATTTTCGATTCAGTGGTACAACTTTGTTATAAGCGATGCTTATGATATTATGTCCAAAAGAACAGTCTCTGTCGCCAAGCAGACAGATTTTATAAAGTCTAACTAGTCTATATTTTATCATTTGCCGAAACTTATGTTTCAGTAATCACGTCTTCCGAGAACCTTACATTATTAAGCTAGACGATTACAGTCAGTTCAAGGGATATTTATACACTTTATACAAGTTTAGCTACCTTATCCGGAAGGTAATTGCATATTTTGTTTCTTCATTTAGGATTGCTAGTTGAAACCAGCGACAGAATGGAACAGGCACAGACTCTCGGAATCTTAAGACAATCAGATACGGTACTATTGGGTGATAGCCGCGTTGTTCATTTCAAAAAAAAAAAAAACTTGGAAACAAAAGTTAAGTCTTGAAATGTTTCAACGAAAGTTCCACCCTGTTACTGTTAATGAATGATTGTACTTAAATGCAAGGGTCAATGGACGGGAATGGATTGTGTTGTTCATGACTGCGTATTTTGATTTTGAGGCACACTCTTAGAAATATGATACTCATATAAACAACTAAGAATTATGGAAATGATTTAATTTATATACCAAATTTAATATTATGGGTCATTCATGCGATCTATAATGGGGACACAGGTCTTTTGTTTCTCAAACATATGCCCGGCCGTTTTGAGGGACGCTCCACTGGTGGGAACAGAAGTGAAACTGAAGAAATCATATTCCTGGTATTAAGGATAGTTAGGAAGCTCTCGTGATTTCTTGCAAAAGCTGAACATAGCGTCTTTCATGAACAAAATATTGACCGCAGTCAGCATCTATTATGCCTTTAAGATAATGTACCTTGCATGCTTTCGTCAGTTAATCTAATATTCGGTGACAACTCAGTTTGGTACCAAGGATACAGAGTCAAAGAATATTTGTATCATAGTATGTAATTTCTGAGCATTAAGTCTTTCAGAAGAGACTAGCAGGAGACAGTAAAATATAAAGCAAGAGTGTATGGGTGAATGGAAAGAGATTCAACCATTCTGTGGATTAACAGGCAACAAAAGATGCATCTAAAATGTATTAGTCTCTTCTCAGTTCTGCTGTGGTTTCTCTTGATCCCACCACTGGTATCGTGGCGCGCGCACACATTACATTACCGCGCGTGCATATTAAGTTAAAATGTAGATGTATTGGTAATCAAATTTCGACTTCATAGTGTTATTTAAACCTCATATCTTTCCATTTCGCCCTTTTCTTTCGTTATAATCACACAAACATCTTTCAACTCAATCTAGATCGTAGCCTAGGCTACAGATCAGTATGCCACCACATCTAAGATTACATAGTCACATTCACGGGATATAGGCCTACCAACTCACAACTAAACTGTTACCTTCCAGCCTAATCGAGACCTAGGGATACATTACAAATCAGCCTGTCACCACAGTTTTCATTTCATAAAATAACAGACGCAACATAATTATCGTCAGCGTTCTGTCATCTTTGTTATTTTGCACAATGATGTCACGTGCCACATCATAATTATGTTACAGGATTAAGCTGACATCCGTTACCAGTAGGTTTAAATGACCCCAAATTTCAGTTTGAACATGGATGTTTTCACTGCACAAATGAAAGACAGTTTATGCAAGTTTAATGGCACCTCATGAAAAACAAGAGTTTTAAGTCTGGAAACAGATTCAACATGTATATTAGAAGCCAACACCTGACTCAAGGAGGCTGAGAAATATGATGAGAAAAATTTGTAGCTGGTTGTAATTTCTTGAGAGTGCACAAGAAACTCAAGATGGCATATCATGTTTGAAATTGATAGTTCCTAGGTGCATGCAATGTGCAGATTGTAGCACAGAAGAGACTTGAAGATACACCATGTTTCTAAGTTTATCTGTGAGTTGTCTCATATGTCTACATCATAATCCACAAACTACCCAATGGTGTGTGGTGGAGGGTACTTTCAGTACCACTATCAGATCCCTCCAACTCTGTTCCTTTCGCGAATACTATGTGGGAAGAATGATGATGGTAAGCCTCTGTATTGGCTCTAATTTCTCGAATTTTCTCCTTGTGGTCAGTACATGTAATGTATGTGGGAGGAAGTAATATGTTGTCCAACTACTCCCGAAAAGTGCTGTCCCGAAACTTTAATAGCAAATCTCTCCATGATGCACAACACCTCTCTTGTAACATCTGCCAGTGGAGTTTTTTTAGTATCTCCATAATGCTCTCTCGCCAGCTAAACAATTCCATGACGAAAAGTGCCACTCTTCATTGGATCTGCTCTATCACTCCTACATGATAGGGATATCAGATGAACAATACTCAAGAATCAGGCAAACATACGCCATATAAGCCACTTCTTTCATGGATGAGTTACATTTCCTTAAGATTCTTCCAATGAATTGGAGTCTGGTATCTGCTTTTCCCACTATCTGTTTTATGTGGTCATTCCACTTAAGGTCGCTCTGGATAGTTACGCCTAGATATTTTATGGCAGATGCTGTCTTCAGCTGTTTGTCATCAATAGTGTAGCTATACAGTAGTGAATTTCTTTTCCTATGTATGCGCAATATGTAACATTTCTTTACCTTCAGGTTCAACTGCCAGGGCCTGCACCATTCATCAATTCTCTGCTGGTTGTTTTGCAAATTCTTATTACCTCCTGGCATTGCTACTTTGGTATAGACAGCTGCAACATTTGTGAATAGCCTTTAAGAGCATCTGACTCCTACTAGATCATTTATATATACCGTAAACAGCAACGGTTCTATCACACTTCCCTGTGGCACTCCAGGAATTACCTTTACATCTCTCGACATAATGGACAAACAACTTTCTGATTTCTGGCTAAGCCACAGTGCTTGTATCTGGTACAGAAATTAGGCATAGTGTTTAAATTTTAGCACCATTTTAATCGTGTTTAATCAATTAGGACCATTGCTGTTGCTGAATGGGTAGTGTTGCTGCCTTCATTGTGAAAGGACCCAGGTTCAATTCCCAGTACAACCTCACATTTTTTTGAGGTAGAAAAAGTCAGGAACAGGATTCACTCAGCCTTGTGAGGCCAAATGAGTAGCTTGTGACATCATCAGGATTCATCTACTGGCAATCTTGTAGGCTGCAATCTGAACAGGCCTAAGGCTAAATCTGTGAATGTTGTTTACGTTTCATTTTGCTGTGTAATGAAACATTTAAAAGAATTTCCTAAAATGAATGTGGCTGTTTTATAATATATTTGCAACAATATTCACCACACGTTTCTGATATGTAGAGGCTGGAAAACCATATTTTTTCTGAGCTAGAACAATTACAATCAATTGCAACAATGATTACCAAAGTACAAAGTGCAACTGAAACAGCCAGAAAGATATACATGTTCAGTAAACAAGATTAAAAGAACAGTAACGTCACATTTTAATGAGGAACTTGAAACTTCCTGCATAGGGTAGGAGCATGTAGAGGATCTACGGCTCAAGTTTAATAGAATAGTTGACCATGCACTGGAGAGAGATGTGCCCAGCAGAACAGTTCATAATGGGAAGGACCCTCCATGGTGTACAGTCACTGTAAAGAAACTTCTAAAGAAACAGAGATTACTGCATAATAGACGTAAAACAAAGCAGAGAGCTACAGCTAGAGAAATGCTGAATGAAAAGCATTTGGCTGTCAAAAGAATAATGCATGATGCCTACCATAGGAGAATATTGTCAAACAATATTTTACAAAACACAAAGAAATTCAGGTCATATGTAAAGGATGTTAGTGGCACTAAAGTTAGTGTCCTGTCCCTAGTGAATGAGACAGGAGCTGAAACTTAGGGTAGCATAGCAAAAACTGAAGTGCTTAACTCCGTTTTCAAATGTTCCTTTTTACAAAGAAAATCAAGGAGAATCGCCCCAATTTAATCCTCGTACCACTGAAAAGATGACTGAAATAAGTATTAGTGTCAGTAGTGTTGAGAACAGCTGAAATTACTGAAAAAAAAGCTCCAGGACCCGATGGAATCTGTACCACATTCAACACTGAATTTGGGGCTGAGTTAACTTCTCTTATGCTGATGGCCTTGCCGCAGTGGTAACACCGGTTCCCATCAGATCACCGAAGTTAAGCGCTGTTGGGTGGGGCTAACACTTGGATGGGTGACCATCCGGTCTGCCGAGTGCTGTTGGCAAGCGGGGTGCACTCAGCCCTTGTGAGGCAAACTGAGGAGCTACTTGATTGAGAAGCAGCAGTTCCGGTCTCGGAAACTGATATAGGGCCAGGAGAGCGGTGTGCTGACCATATGCTCCTTCATATCCGCATTCAGTGACGCCTGTGGGCTGAGGATGACACGGTTGGTACCGATGGGCCTTCATGGCCTCTTCTGGAGGAGTGTAGTTTTTAGTTTTAACCTCTCTTATAATTATAATCTATCACAGATTTCTCAAACAAAACACCATGCCCAGTTCTTGTAAAAAAACACAGGTCACACTCGTCTACAAGAAGGGTAGCAGAAGAATCCACAAAACTACCATCCAGTGTCCTTGACATTGATTTGTTGTAGTCTTAGAACATATTCTAAGATCAAACATAATGAGGTATCTTGAACAAAATGACCACCTCCATGCCAACCAGCATGGATTTTGACAACATTGATCATGTGAAACCCAACTCTCAATTTTCTCACAACATATTGAATGCTTTGGATCAAGGCAACCAGGTAGATGCAGTATTTCTTCATTTCTGAAAAGGATTTGACTCAGTACCATGCCTATGCTTATTGTCAAAAGTATGTTCATTTGGGATATCACATGAAATTTGTGACTTGACTGGTAGGGATGACACAGTATATCATCTTGGATGGAGAGCCATCATCAGTTTTAGAAGTAACTTCGGGTGTGCCCCAGGAAAGTTTATTGTGACCCTTACTATTCATGGTGTATATTAATGGCCTTGTGGACAATATTAATAGTTACTTCAGACTATTTGAAGATGATACAGGTATCTATGATGACATACTGCTGAAAGAATCTGCATAAATATTCAGTCAGATCTTGATAAGATTTCAAAGTGGTGCTAAGATTCTCAATTTCCTTTAAATGTTCAGAAATGTAAAATTGTGTACTTCAAAAAACGAAAAACATAGTATCCTATGAGAATAATATCAAACTACATCCACCTCTATACCAATACTTTCAAGAATTTCAAGAATTTTATTCACCATAGATCATTTTACAATGATATTGGCTTCGTCATACAAGATGTACTAGTACATACAGAATAACAAAATAAACTTCTGTCAATACATTATAAATACATTTGAAGCATGGCAGTGTACCAAATTACAAAGGATAGCTTTTAAAAGCTAACGCAACAAGCTATCTTATAATCTAATATAATAAGGTATTTTATTGTTTATAGTATAAACTTTGTAATTACACACGATTAACCACAGCACAAAATAATATGTTTAACTACAGACAACTTTTAAATGCTTATATTCTCCTCAGGCATCTCAAAGAATTCTTTAATGTCATAGAATGGATGATCTGACAGCCAGCTGTACCACTTAATTTTAAAAGAATTTTTATCCATAGACTGAACATGAATTGGCAATTTATTGAACATTTTGAGTGGGTTAACTTTGTGGGAATTTCCTGTTCTCGCTAATCTGTGGCGCGGTATGTCTAAATTACCGTTCGCCCTGGTGTTGTGTTTGTGTATTTCCTTTCTAGCCATAAATTTTGAAATATTATTTTTAATATAGAGTACAGACACATAGATGTATAAATTTATAATTGTAAGTATTCTGAGTCTGGAGAAAAGAGGACGACAGTGCTCCCTATGACCTCTTTTACATATTATACGTATGACTTTTTTTTGTAATTTCAATACGTTTTTGATGTGAGGGGAGTGCCCCCATATAATAAGACCATATGAAATATGTGACTGGAATAGCCCAAAGTATGTCACCCTGAGGTACTCCAAGCTCACTACCTCCCTCAGTTTCAAGAGAAGATATGCCACCTGCAAACCCCCATAAGGTACATGACACAATACATATCAGTTATTAGGCTTTTCTCCTGTTCCATTCATATATGGAGTGCGGGAAGAATGATTGTTTTAGTGTCTCTGTGGGTGCAGTAATTATTCTAATCTTATCCTCACGATCCCTATGCGAGCAATACATATGGGGTTGTACTATATCCCTAGAGTAATCATTTGAAGCCAGTTCTTGAAACTTTGTTAATAGGCATTATCAAGATAGTTTATGTCTGTCTTCAAGAATCTGCCAGTTCAGTTCCTTCAGTATCTCTGTGACACTCTCCCATGGCTGAAACAAACCCGTGACCATTCATGCTGCCCTTCTCTGTATATGTTCAGTGTCCCCTGTTAGTATTATTTGGTAGGGGTCCCTCACATCTGAGCAGTATTCTAGAACCAGTTGCATGTGTGATTTGTAAGCGATCTCTTTCGTAGACTGATCGCAATTCCCCAGTATTCTGCCAATAAACTGAAGTCTACAGTTTGATTTACCCATGACTAAGCCTGTGTAATCATTCCATTTCATATACCAACAAAGCATTACACCCAGGTATTTGTAGGAGTTGGCCAATTGAAACAGTGACTCATTGATATTATGGTCAAAGGATACTACATTTTTTCCTTTTGCACAGTCAAAATTTTACATTTCGGAACATTTAGTGGAAGTTGTCGATCCACCCAAGATCACATGCTGTTTCATCCCCTCCAAAAAGTCCTCAGTCCAGTCACAAAATTCACTTGATATCCCATATGATCGTCTTTTTAACAATAAGTGTAGGTGAGGTACTGAGTCAAATGGTTTTTTGAAATCAAGAAACACTGCATCTTCCTGGCTGACTTGTTCCAAAGCATTCAATATGTTGCGTGAGAAAAGTGTAAGTTGGGTTTCACATGACTGATGTTGTCAAAATCCATGCTGGTTGGCATGGAGGAGGTCATTCTGTTCATGATACCTCATTATGTTTGAGCTCAGAATAGGTTCTAAGATTCTACAACAAATCGATGTCAAGGATATTGGACAGTAGTTTTGTGGATCACTTGTACTACCTTTCTTGTAGACGAGTGTGACCTGTGCTTTTTTCTAAGAACTGGGCTGATTTTTATTCCAGGAATCTATGGGATAGATTATAGTTAGAAGATGGCCTAACTCAGCCACAAATTCACTATAAAATCTGATAGGAATTCCATCAGGCCCTGGAGTTTTGTTCAGTTTTAATGATTTCAGCTGCTGCTCAACACCAGTGACACTAGTACTTATTACACTCACCTTTCATTGGTACAGGGATTAAGTTAGGGTTTTCCTACGTAGAGGAACATTTGAAAATGGAGTTAAGCATTTCGGATTTTGCTTTGCTATCCTCAGTTTCAGTTCCTGTCTCATTCGCTAGGGACTGGACACTAACTTTGATGCCACAAACAGCCTTTACTTAAGACCAGAATTTAATTGGGTTCTGTGAATGATCACTTGACAATATTCTGCTACAGTAGTCACTGAAGGCTTCACGTATTGCTCTCTCGACAGCCAAAAGTGTTTCATTCAGCATCTCTGTCTAGAGCCCTATGCTTTGTTGTAGACCTATTATGCAGGAATCTCTGTTTCTTCAGAAGTTTCTTTACAGTGACTGTATACCATGGAGGTTCCCTACTGTTATGACTGTTGTAGCGGGTGCATATTTATCCAGTGCATGGTCAGCTATTCTTTTAAACTTGAGCCACAGTTCCTACCCTGTGCTGAAAGTTTGTAGTTCCTCATTGAGGTATGATAGTACTGATTTTTATCCAGTTTACTAAACATATATATCTTTGTGCTTGTTTCAGTTGTCGTTTGTAGTTTGACAATCATTGTTACCACAGCTGCGTCACGGTCACTGATACCAGTTTCAATGTGGACATCCTCAAAGAGGTCAGATCTATTTTTTGCTGTGAGATCCAATACGTTTCCATCATGAGTGAGGTTCCTAACTATTTGTTCTAGGTAGTTTTCAGTGAAGGAATTTAATATAAAGTTTCACTGGATGTCGTATCATGCCCACCACTAACAGCACTCTGATTTTCCCAATTAATTGTTGGGTGATTAAAGTCTCCACCAATGGTCACAGTATGATTGGGGAACTTACATAAAAGTAACCTCAGGTTTTCTCTAAAGTTCACAATGAGTCACAGTTGGAATCAGCCCACTCATGCAAATACCTTGGTGTAACACTTTTTAGGGATATGAAGTGGAATGATAATGTAGGCTCAGTCACTGGTAGAAGAGGTGGTAAACTTTGTTTTATTTGTAAAATACTGGAGAACTGTGATCAGCCTACAAAGGAAATAGCTTACAAATCACTCAAGCAACCAGCCCATAGTACTAACAGGGATGGCACGAATGGTCACAGGTTTGTTTGATCCGTGAGACAGTGTCAAAGAGACAATGAAGGAACTGAACTGACAGACCTAGAAGACAGACATTATCTATCCTGAGAAAGACTACTAACAATGTTACAAGAACCAGCTTTAAATGATTACTCTATGAATATACTACAATCCCCTACTTATTGCTCGTACGGGGACTGTGAAGACAGCATGCACAGCGTTACAGCATGCACAGAGGCATTCAAACAATCATTCTTTCCACACTCCTTATATGAATGGACTGGGAAGAGATCCTAGTAACAGGTACGATGGGATGTACCCTTTATCATGAACTTCACTGTGGTTTGAGGAGTATAGATATAGATGTATCATTTAAAAATTAAAAGCTGCAAACATTTTTCCATATTACTCTGAAAATGGTAATGTGCTGCTTTTTCTAGTTTCAGATATATTAATTGAGCTGAAGAGGAGCATGTCAGTACTATAATAATAAAGTGCAATGATTCTCATGATTATTATTAATAATGATTGTTTCCCTTTAGGAGAGGGATTGAACTTGAATTCACAATTTCATCTCTCGACGTTTTGCTTGCCAAAAACTCTTCATCCTCTCAGAATGTTCCTTCTCCTGTTTGTCCATTTTTTTTTTTACCAGGCTGGTGCCATGTTCTTTCCTCAAACTTTACACTTGTGATTTTATTCCGACACTCAGTGCGCTCTTCGGGATTTTTTATGTAGATCTGCTGCAGATGCCTCTGGATTTCTTTCAGCCTCTCTGTGCTGCATTTGCTCTTTGTTATACTAATGAAAAGTTTCCTTGCTGTTCTGGAGTCTTCCATCCTGTAGGTACATGTATAAAATTTGGCTCGGCATTTTCTGATTTTGTCTGTTACTGTGTTGGTCTTTATGTAGAGCTCGTTTTGCAGTTTCTTCATCCAAATGATGTTGATTGCCCCATAAATCTTCCTGAGCATTTTTCTTTCCTGCTTTTCTATTTTGATAATTTTTGAATGACTATCAATCACTATTGTTTCAGCTGTGTAGATTGCTTCTGGAAGAATCACTGTTCATAGCGGCTTAATTTTGCGTCTGTTGAAATGCACTTCTTGTACGCCTTCTGGAGCTTGGTGATTCTTTGTTCACTGGCAATTCGGTTTACTCCTGAGGACTGTATAGTTTCTCAGAGGTATTTAGAATGGCAGACTTGTGCAGTTTTACCATGTTTTGTGACTAAAGGGGATTTATTTTCTGGCTGTCTTTCCATATATTTGGTTTTTTCTTAAGAAATCTGTAGTCTAGTTTTTTTGTGAAATTTCATGTAGTTTTGTCCACTGTGTGAATTGCTTCTGTTCTGTTATTGGTGATAATTACAACATCATCAGCGAAAGCAAGGCACTTGACTTAAATTCGGTTTTCTTTTTTGATATAAATTTGGATGTCCTTTATGTGAGATTCCTATTCCCTGATGATCTTTTCTAAAACAATATGGAAAAGCTTTGGGGATACTCCGTCCCCCTGTCAGACGCCAGTTTTCATTTCGAAGGTTTCTGATATTTCGCCCACGAGTTTCACTTTGGATGTTGTTCCTGTATGTGTCTGTCCTGTGATTTTTCATGTCTTTCAGTCAATCCCAAATTCTTCCATGATTTTAAACAGGGTTTCACAGTCCACTGAATCGTATGCTTTCCTGAAGTCAATGAATGTAATTGCTGTTTTCCTCATTTGTAATATCAATATCGTCTTTAAGCACCAGATCTGTTCTGCACATTATCGTCCTTTTCTGGTACTCACCAATTAGTGGATCTGCTTGGGATTCTATCCTGTTTAAAAGTGCTTTGGAAAGGATTTTTTAAGTTACTGGGAGCAGGGAAATTCCTCTGTAATTGATGATGTCTGTCATGTCGCCCTTTTTGTGTAGTGGGTGAATTAGAGTGCATTTCTAGTCGTCTGGTATTTGCTCCATCATCCATATGTCCGGTATTATATGATGTAGTTTCCACATATGTATAGTATCATTTAGTTTCCAGAATTCAGCAATGATCCCATCTTATCCTGGTGCTTTGTTATTTTTCAACTGCTTGACTATCTCCCTAATTTCATCAAGATCCAGGGCATGTGAGTCTGAGTGTGAGAATACTGGAGGAGAGAAGATAAGTTTTTCTTGGGGTGGTTCACAGTTGAGGAGGGAATTGAAATATTGGGCTAAGATTTTGCAGTTATTTTTCGTGTTAGTTTCCAAAGAGCCATTGGGTTTTTTGAAGCACAAGCTAGGCGCTTGGTATCCCTGTAAGTTTTCTCTGAAAGTCTTATAGAAATTTCTTGTGTTATTTTTGATGAAATATTTCTGGATTTCGCAGAGTCTGTTGTCGTATCCCCATTTTTCTTTTCTAATTATTTTTGAGATCTGATTTTGGGTCTTAAGAAAGTTCTCCCAGTTTTCACCAGTTTTGTGACTGCTAAATTTTTTCCATGCAGTTATTCAGTTGCCGACTGCCTGACCACAGATTGTGTTCCACCAGTGATGTTTCCTGGAGTGAGGGGTTTTTCCTAATTTGATGACTTCCTGAATTTTCTCTGTTAGTTTCTTCTGGTCTGCTGATTGATTTGCATGATTATTTCTTCTTTGTTGAGTTTCAGATACTCTGGATCTGGTTTGGTACTTTTGGGTGGCCTTTTTAGCATTCTGTTGGTTTGGAATTTTGTTTTTATTTGGAGAAGATGATGATCTGATTCAAAGACACCTTTGTGGGATCTGACGTTTAGAATTTCTTTTATGTTTTCCTTGGAAATTGTGACATGGTCAATTTGATATTCACCCTGTCTAAGACTGGGTGATGTCCAAGTGTTTAATTTATGTGTGGGTTTTTGAAATTGGGGACTCATGACTTTAAGTCCGAAGTTTCTGCAGAAGTCGATTAGTTTTTTCACCATTCTTGTTGGTATGTTTGTGTTTGGTATGGGTGCCAGTGGTATCTCTGTCTTTTTTTTTTTCTAACCTAACTGTGCGTTAAAATCACCTAATAAGATTTTCACATGGTGCCTTGGTATTTTGTTTGTTGTTTCTTTTAGTGTTTCCCAGAAATTGTTCACAGTTTCAGGGTTGATTTTATTGTGGAGACTTGTGGGAGCATGCACACTGATAAAAGTGTAGGCTTTATTAGCTGATTTTACTGAGAGCAGGGAGACTCTTTCATTGGGAGACGTGAATTCAATGAGTGAGTCGAGTATGGAAGTGTGTACGGTGAATCGAGTTCTGATCAGGTGAATCCAGTCTATAGACTGGTGCCTGGGATAGTGACTCTGTGGTAGTCTTTTCCATCATGCGTTCAAGTTGAATTTTGGTTTTTGTGGTGATCTCTGTTGAGACAACAGGATTTTTGCATCATATTACTATTATTATCATCATCATTATATGTAATAGTTTTATATGTTGATTGCAATTAAAACAATAAAGATGTATGAGTTGGCTGGCTATGGTGATGATGCAGACCCATCTTTCCTAATGAGGAATTTGAGTCAAGTGTTTTGTCCTTTTTATGTCCAGATCAGTAAAGCCAGTTTTTGTAATCAACATGGTCATTAAGTCAGTTATTTCAGTCTTCAGTCAGGTTTCCATCCCTTTTTAACTATAGAAATTATTTTCCACTTTCATTGAAGTATAGTTCAAAATCTGTAATGACTGGTGATGACACAAGCAAATTAATCAAGGGTCCAAACTTAACTTACCTGACACAGTTCAGATGACAGCTGAACAGTCCAACTGGTTCACAATAAACAGTCTGATTTTTGATCTCACACAAACAGTTATTGGATTTCAAACAGGCAAAAATAATGGTTGTACACTAAAAGAAACATCTATGTAAATGTCATGATTCTAGCTGGATAACAATCTCTAATCATGTTGACCTAAAGACAAAAGTGTTTGCTTATTTTAACTGCGTGTTTTATGAAACTGTCTTGTGGGGCAGTGCACCTAGAGTGATATCACATTTGTTCAACAGAAGTAAGCTGGAAGGATACTGAAATGTGATCTAAATAAATTGCAGCTCAAGGCAAAATATAAGTTTCATGTAGATTTTGCCTCCTTGTCTAGCACTGAGAATGGAGTTATGTTGTTTGCTGTAAAGGTATTCAATAAGAACCGATCTAACAGTGCCTGAAATTGGGACTCCCAACCAATTCAGAAGAAAATTTAAATCTTCCCTGATTAGCTATTCCTTCCACAAATTGTCTGAATATCTAGATTCAACAAGTGAACAGTCTGCTAGCTATATGCCAAGTATCCTGGACTGTTGTAACTCGGGCTCCACATTTACAGGTGCTCATAAGTATTTTCTTTGAAAACTACTGCACTGAAGCACAAAAGAAACTGGTATAGGCTTGTGTATTCAAATACAGAGGTACATAAACAGGCAGAATATGGTGCTGTGGTCAGCAACGCCTATATAAGACAACAAGTGCCTGGTGCAGTTGTTAGATCGGTTACTGTTGCTACAATGGCAGGTTATCAAGATTTAAGTGAGTTTGAACATGGTGTTATAGTCGGCGCATCAGCGATTGGTCACAGGATCTCCAAGGTAGTGAAGAAATGTGGATTTTCCCATACAACCATTTCACGAGTGTACTGTGAATATCAGGAATCTGGTAAAATATCAAACCTCTGACATCGCTGTGATCGGAAAAAGTCCTGCAAGAATGGGACTGGCGACGACTGAAGAGAATCATTCAGTGTGACGGAAGTGCAACCGTTCTGTAAATTGCTGCAGATTTCAGTTCTGGGCTGTCAACAAGTGTCAGTGTGCAAACCATTCGGCGAAACATCATTGATATGGTCTTTCAGGACCAAAGGTCCACTCATGTACCCTTGATGACTGCACAGCACAAAGCTTTACACCTCATCTGGGCCTGTCAAAACTGATGTTGGAATTCTGATGACCGGAAACATGTTGCCTGGTCGCACAAGTCTCATTTCAAATTGTATAGAGTGGATGGATGTGTATGGGTATGGAGACAACCTCATGAATCCATGGACCCTGCATGTCAGCAGGGGACTGTTCAAGCTGATGGAGGCTCTGTAACAGTGTGACGCTTGTGCAGTTGGAGCGATATGTGACTCCCAATATGTCTAGATATGACTAACAGGTGACACGTATGTAAGCATCCTGTCTGATCACCTGCATCCATTCACGTCCGTTGTGCATTCCGACAGACTTGGGCAATTCCAGCAAGACAATGTGAAACCTCACACATCCATAATTGCTACAGAGTGGTTCCAGGAACACTCTTCTGAGTTTAAACACTTCCGCTGGCCACTGAACTCCCCAGATATGAACATTATTGAGCACGTTTGGGATGCCTTGCAACGTGCTGTTCAGAAGAGATCTCCACCCCTTCAAACTCTCACAGATTTACGGACAGCCCTGATGGATTCATGGTGTCAATTCACGCCATCACTACTTCAGATATTAGTTGAGTCCATGCCATGTTGTGTTGTGGCACTTCTGCGTGATCGCAAGGGTCCTACACGATATTAGGCAAGTGTACCAGTTTCTTTGGCTCTTCAGTGTAGTTTTATCAAATAATTATTACGCTACTAATAGGAGAAAAACTAGTTGCTTTATAATGAGGAAGTAGCAGCTTTTTTTGAATAGTAGCTTTCTTTCTGATTTACTTGGTTAAATGTAGCTGGTGTAACCACAAACAGCATTCAGCAGTCTACAGAAGAAGTTTCTGTGATCTGCTTGTCTTTTAGTAATAAAATAATGTAAGCCCTGTTTGTTCCATATCCTAGAAGTTTCTACTGCTTAATGCTATCAACATAACCTAACAAGTAGCTGCTGCGCACTTACTACCACTTGCAAGTATTTACAGGAGACTAATGATGATTGTCAAAGAATAACAGTTATCTACATCTTATAAAAATAGAGGTGTATTTACAGTGGACATCATTATTGTAAACTGGTTTCAGGTTATAATGTTATGAGCTTGAATGTGAACAGATAATCAGATAATAAGGTGGAAAACTTGGGTCTTCGTTTCAATTTTCAGTTTACAAAACTGGTAACAACTAATTAACCATTTGGCAAAAAAAAAGCATAAAAAAAGAAACAAACAGTTTTTGATTACTCCATTCATCCCACAAGTGGGATACAAAGTTATCCATAATAGTAGTAGATGAGAAACTTCTAGTTTGAAACATTCTTGTTTTCTAGTTATATATATTAGCCACTGCTTACCTCCATCTGCTTCAAAATATATACATGACTACACTGAGAAACCCCACAGGCAGAACAGACAGATACAAATTATATCTTCGTAATTATTTACATTTCATCCCATGAAGGGTGAAGAGAAACATCTTTATAACTCATTTTGATTGTTAAGCATAGGTTTCACTCATTTTAATCATTTCATAAACAATTTATTCAAAAATCAAAATTTGGAAACTCCGCACAACTATTTAAACATATTTATCATTTGACTACCTAGTAGACTGAATACACAGCCAATATTTAATGTTGTCAATTAACTGAGATCACTGGTAATGAGACAGATCATGTTTTTGAACTTTAAATAAATGGGCAATGACAGATTTATAGCTCAGTAACTCCTCGTCTACTTCTGCAAACTTCTTTCGTATCAGAAACTGACCATATGATTTCTTGGCCAGTATGTTGAATCTGGAGTTGACACTTCAAGGGTATTCATAAGCAGCATCAGCCATATTTACAATAGTTATAGGTAACAAACTGGGATCATAGTTATTATGTTGGAAGGTAACATTATAGATCTTTAATAAGGCGTAATAGTATAAGGACCCAAATATGAAGCATGGAAATATTCAGCTTTTCACAACCAAATTCTAAATTGTATGTCCAGTTAACATGCTTATGAGCTCATCTGCAGAATAATGAAAAGCATGGTTAAGTCCACAATGGTGAAGTTTCATTTATATCATCATCGACAGAAAGAAACAACTGAATTCTTTCTAAGAAGAAAAAAAATAAGAAGAAAACAAATTTGACTTTTGTATTTAGTCAGTGGATAATGGGAACAATGAGGAAATTATGAATTTTTGTACTGGAGGATATGGCTTTCTATTGTTTTTCTTAAATAGATATATATGATATGTGTTGGAAGTTTGAAGAGGAAGTTTAGTATAATGTTTATCTGATAACAGTCATCCGAGACAGACAACTAGGTCAATTATGTAAGAATGAAGGAAGAAACCATCCAGACACTCACTGAAATTATTTAGAGAAATCGTAGCAAACCTAAATTAGGATGCTGAGACGGACTGATGTGCTTGACATGTTTATTTTTAGTGTCAATACTAAAACACATCAAGTTTGATTAAAATGATATAATATTATTAAGAAAAAAAGTTTTCCTAAAATGTGTCCATTTAGCACACACACACACACACACACACACACACACACACACATATTCTCTCTGCCCCCCCCCCCCTCCCCCTCCCCCCTCTGCTTCTGCTCACCCATAGAGTACTGGTTCCTCTCATGCAAGCAGAAAGTCACATGTCCAGCACAATGCCCTATACCTTCCTTGTTCAGTCTCTGTGATATGAAAGAAAAACAGTGCAGCCAGACAAAGTCTGACTGCAGCTTATTGTCCATTGCTTGCAGTTAGTCTTCTTCCAACCATAAATGAAAAATGAACTTCTACCTCAACAGCAAAGCCTAGTCTTGTAAGGGCATGGCTTGTTTTATTGCAGCTTGCTCTCAAAGAGCTCACTTAGCTGCTTCGTCTGTTTGCTCATTTCTGTGGATTGCAACATGTTCTGGGGCTCTGCAGAAAGCTGTGACCTTTCCCTGTATTTGTAACAGGAGAACAAAAAGTGTCACCTTATCTGAATTACATTTTAACCTGAGAACATTAATTGAATTATTTAGAGGGCACTGAGAGAATCAGGTCAGGGAAGATATGATCATGCTTGTCATGAACTGCATTCTATGAAAAAAATTCAAAACCTGGGCTTTACACCCATTTTGACAGCCTCTTGCTTGTGAATTGCAACTGTCTTGTGGCTGCTGACAAGCTGATAAAGAGCAAAATTTGGAAAATTGTTCCTGAATTTAGATTTCTGTATGGGGTCCTGTATTATAGATTTTAATGTTTGGAGGTGTCCAAGAATATGAAACCTCAAATACACTCCTGGAAATGGAAAAAAGAACACATTGACACCGGTGTGTCAGACCCACCATACTTGCTCCGGACACTGCGAGAGGGCTGTACAAGCAATGATCATACGCACGGCACAGCGGACACACCAGGAACCGCGGTGTTGGCCGTCGAATGGCGCTAGCTGCGCAGCATTTGTGCACCGCCGCCGTCAGTGTCAGCCAGTTTGCCGTGGCATACGGAGCTCCATCGCAGTCTTTAACACTGGTAGCATGCCGCGACAGCGTGGACGTGAACCGTATGTGCAGTTGACGGACTTTGAGCGAGGGCGTATAGTGGGCATGCGGGAGGCCGGGTGGACGTACCGCCGAATTGCTCAACACGTGGGGCGTGAGGTCTCCACAGTATATCGATGTTGTCGCCAGTGGTCGGCGGAAGGTGCACGTGCCCGTCGACCTGGGGCCGGACTGCAGCGACGCACGGATGCACGCCAAGACCGTAGGATCCTACGCAGTGCCGTAGGGGACCGCACCGCCACTTCCCAGCAAATTAGAGACACTGTTGCTCCTGGGGTATCGGCGAGGACCATTCGCAACCGTCTCCATGAAGCTGGGCTACGGTCCCGCACACCGTTAGGCCGTCTTCTGCTCACGCCCCAACATCGTGCAGCCCGCCTCCAGTGGTGTCGCGACAGGCGTGAATGGAGGGACGAATGGAGACGTGTCGTCTTCAGCGATGAGAGTCGCTTCTGCCTTGGTGCCAATGATGGTCGTATGCGTGTTTGGCGCCGTGCAGGTGAGCGCCACAATCAGGACTGCATACGACCGAGGCACACAGGGCCAACACCCGGCATCATGGTGTGGGGAGCGATCTCCTACACTGGCCGTACACCACTGGTGATCGTCGAGGGGACACTGAATAGTGCACGGTACATCCAAACCGTCATCGAACCCATCGTTCTACCATTCCTAGACCGGCAAGGGAACTTGCTGTTCCAACAGGACAATGCACGTCCGCATGTATCCCGTGCCACCCAACGTGCTCTAGAAGGTGTAAGTCAACTACCCTGGCCAGCAAGATCTCCGGATCTGTCCCCCATTGAGCATGTTTGGGACTGGATGAAGCGTCGTCTCACGCGGTCTGCACGTCCAGCACGAACGCTGGTCCAACTGAGGCGCCAGGTGGAAATGGCATGGCAAGCCGTTCCACAGGACTACATCCAGCATCTCTACGATCGTCTCCATGGGAGAATAGCAGCCTGCATTGCTGCGAAAGGTGGATATACACTGTACTAGTGCCGACATTGTGCATGCTCTGTTGCCTGTGTCTATGTGCCTGTGGTTCTGTCAGTGTGATCATGTGATGTATCTGACCCCAGGAATGTGTCAATAAAGTTTCCCCTTCCTGGGACAATGAATTCACGGTGTTCTTATTTCAGTTTCCAGGAGTGTAGTATTGCAGTACAGTAAGAGAAAACACCTGTTAGCTGTTTTCCTGTATAACTATTCAACAGCTTGAAGTATAGTGGTTAGTGTCACTGCCTCTAGATTGAAGGGTCCCTGGTCTGATTCCTAGCCGGGGACTGGGTGTTTGTGTTGTAATCATTTCATTTCATCTTCCTTGATGCACAAGTCACCAAAGCGGTTCAAATAAAAAGGCTTGCGCTCAGGCAGCTGGACAACCCCAGGTGGCATCTCTAGCTAATAATGCCATACAATCATTCATTCACGTGCAGCAGTCAGGTTACTGAACCACACAGAAAGTGATTAGAAAGCTGATTGCATTCTAAAAAGTTTAATCTCACATCACAGTTATCAGAAATTGAGTAAAAACTGGTATTGGAGAAGAACAGGGAAGGAAATTAGCTGTGTACTTTCAAAAAGTAATCATACTGGTGCTGGAATTTCAGATCTAGAGAACGCAGCGGTAGACCCATCAAAACCATGGTCTTTCTGTACAGCTGGTGAGGGTGACACCACAAATACTTTTTGAGCATATACAGTCCTTCATAGGTTTGAGGAGGAGAGTTAAAATATCTTCTTTCCACAGTTTGCAAGAATTCCATTCATCAATACAGCATTAATAGGGCACAAGAATACTCAGCTGGGATCCCTCTGATTGTCTCACATACAGTGAAGGTTGTTATTCTTTCCTACATGACAAACACAATTAAGATTTAATGGAATAATTAATAGAATACAGTAATTACAGCTATGGTCTGTACTTGCTAACCTTAGTAAAATGATGTTATTTGAACCTGTGCAGAGCTGTTTGCCTGCCTGCTCACAGTAGCTCTCTTCACTAAGTAAGAGGACATATGCTTTTCATACCAGCCCTACAGAATTTGGAATTTATGCATCTACAGTTTTGCGGACTGTGGTTGTAAGATAATAATAAAGAGTAAAACACTTTATACTTAATATTTTTAGTATTCATGTTACAGCAAATAATGATACTGTGTAAGCTGCAATAACAATTTTTATGTTGTCTCATGATGATCAGAATACTGAAATTGGTAGCAAATAAAAGTTTTGTTTTATTAGCTGCTTATTGAATGCAAGAAGTTGATATTCTTTAAATATTTATGAGCTGTGGGAGACTGCCTACACAAATTATTAGGGAAATGCTTTGTAGCAGAGCTCAAATACTTGTATGCTCTAACCACTGTTCAGAAGGTATAAAACCTATGAAGACTTTGGTGATACAGTCCCAAATCACATCACAATGTTACAGACTCCAACAGAGGAGGAATGATCAAGAATTTTTCAGAGGCTCTAGACCAAAATCACCTTTAGGGGAATAAGTAGAGGTAACACATGAATGCTACTTGGGATGCATACACTAATGTAGTCTCCTTTCAGGGTTGTGGCTAAGGACAGAAGTGATGAGTGGCCCCTTTGTTGACAAGTATGGCCACACCACCTTTAGATCTCCCCAACTGAGGTTGTCCTCTGCCTACAGGTTACAACCCTTTAACAAAGAGCTGTCAAATAATTTGAAGTATTTTTGTAAGCACAAGAATGATTTGATTTCTTCCACGTGTACTCTGAACCCATTAATGTGCCACTGTAAAATGAGAATTCTTCTCTCAAGGGAAGGCACAGCAATCTCTTAGAAAAATTTTGAAACAAGAAATGGAAATAATGATTGGTGCTCCCATGAGCAACTAGGGAGTTAAAAGTAATTTTAGGCAGTGCCCCATACATCTAAAAGTGATTAAGCCTAGCATATCTTAGCAGTGACAGGTTCCCCTAAAGTTGTCTTCTAATGACTGTTTTCCCCTCAGTAGTCAACTACTCCATCAAAATGTAGTGCATCTTGATTTCTTCCTTTCTTTTTTTGTAGAGGTTACAACTGCTCTTATAATATGGGCTGTTAAGCCAAGATCCCTATTCTCCATAACATGAAACATTTCACTGCCACACCTAAATGTCATCAAAGAACCATGCTCAGAACTTAAGGGAAATAAAGGTCTGACAGCACTGACCAGCACACAGCTTGGGAACACTGAGTTCACCAAGACTGGTTTACTCCACGAAGGTTTTTCTAGTTTGGTATGATCTAGGGGAGATGACAAATTATCAAATGCTGTAGATGTTGAGTGAAGTAATTGCTTCCAGGTCGTTCACCAGCTACACTGGAAGTAGAAATTGGAAACTATGGTGTATCCATTGGCAATTAGGAAATCTAAGATTACTTCAGGCAGAGCCTCACATACTTGAGCAAGTCTTACACAACTGAGGTGCGGGAGGTGCCTCAGATGTTAATGCCTACTAACCACTGTTATGTCATAACAGTCAACTAACCCATCAGTATGGACCAAGCATTAAGTTAAGCTGAGATCCCCATTCACTGTGACACACAACATTGCTCCACCATGCTTAACCATAGCTTTGGAGATGCCAGGAGCTTCCAACAATAAAGGACTGTTCATCCGCATTTTAAATAGTTATGAATTATTAGGGAAACAACAGCAAAGGAGAGAATAAAAGAGAGAATTTATTTTTAAGCAGTATGCTTCTTTGCACCTACCTCAAATTCTTTTAAAACAGCATTCCTCACCATCAACCATCACAAACAGAAGAATATCACAACTGAATTTTTTTGACTCTACATGCACTTGAAATAGTTTTATTTTATGACATTTCTTGAATTATGGCCTGCGATGTCACTTTTTCCATTTATACATGTAACAAACATTGGAAGGTTAGGAGTCACCTCTTTTATGTATTCTTCATTTGACAAGTGAAGATATATGTAATATATATGTACATACATAGCCTTTCAGGGCCTGAGCCATTTTCCATAGAATTCTTGTGATTGTTAGGCCATGTCATATTGTAAAATGTACCGATGTTGTAGCCACTGTTTACCACAGTGCATGATGTTACCAGTCTAAATAGGATGGAGGAGGGGCGGACACCAGTCTAAATAGTGTACTAGAATAGACAACCTTATAAAGGCCGCTTGCAATTGTGGTTGAAATCTTGGTATTTTTACAACATGACATGGTCTACTATCCATAAAATCTTATGGAAATATGTGATTTATTAGAAAACAGCCATTTCTACAAATATGGGCGGAAATATGTACAACGTATTCCTCGTATCTAGGAAAGTGCGTCCCAAGAAATAAAGTTTGTAGCAGATTTTTGAATGAAGGCAATTTTTTTACATAATGAGCTGTGTAAAATAAATGCTTATTTACAGTCTTGCCAAACTATTATTGGGTACTACATCAGTCTTCATCACTATGAAGATGATTACTCATACTTCATTAAAAGCAAGACTGTATTGCCTGATTCTATTTGGGCAAGACCAAAAATAAATATGCATATTACACAGGCTTCAGTCAATATTATTACATAAAATTTACCTTTTTTCAATATATTCAAGCTGCTGAAAACCAATATTTTAAAGTAGTTGACTTACGTTTGAAGTAATGCCATTATCATTAAAATGAACAGATTACATGACTTAACATCTACTCTATCAATTTCACATCACTATTACACATTCTGACCTACAGCTTTAATTGTTTCAGAAGTGTTTGCAAATGCCGGGATGGTTGCTTTGAAAGGGCACGGCCGACTTCCTTCCCCATCCTTCCCTACTCCGATGAGACCAATGACCTCGCTGTCTGGTCTCCTTCCCCAAACAACCCAACCCAGAAGTGTTTACATTTCAAAATCTGTTAGCAGTAGAGCAGGATCAGCTAGAGCCTTTTGCTTACTCATGTAATGCAGAAATGTCTATCTCTGCCTTGGAAAACATCAAAAATTCACTATAGAATAAATGCAATAGGTCTCTGGTTGTAGGTGAATGGAGCATCACTACAGTAATAAAGTGAAATATCCTCGATAGTATATAAAACTAGTAGAAGCCAACCTCGGGGAAGATCAGTTTGGATTCCGTAGAAACACTGGAACACGTGAGGCAATACTGACCTTACGACTTATCTTAGAAGAAAGATTAAGGAAAGGCAAACCTACGTTTCTAGCCTTTGTAGACTTAGAGAAAGCTTTTGACAATGTTGACTGGAATACTCTCTTTCAAATTCTAAAGGTGGCAGGGGTAAAATACAGGGAGCGAAAGGCTATTTACAATTTGTACAGAAACCAGATGGCAGTTATAAGAGTCGAGGGACATGAAAGGGAAGCAGTGGTTGGGAAGGGAGTAAGACAGGGTTGTAGCCTCTCCCCGATGTTGTTCAATCTGTATATTGAGCAAGCAGTAAAGGAAACAAAAGAAAAATTCGGAGTAGGTATTAAAATTCATGGAGAAGAAATAAAAACTTTGAGGTTCGCCGATGACATTGTAATTCTGTCAGAGACAGCAAAGGACTTGGAAGAGCAGTTGAATGGAATGGACAGTGTCTTGAAAGGAGGATATAAGATGAACATCAACAAAAGCAAAACAAGGATAATGGAATGTAGTCTAATTAAGTCGGGTGATGCTGAGGGAATTAGATTAGGAAATGAGGCACTTAAAGTAGTAAAGGAGTTTTGCTATTTGGGGAGCAAAATAACTGATGATGGTCGAAGTAGAGAGGATATAAAATGTAGGCTGGCAATGGCAAGGAAAGCGTTTCTGAAGAAGAGAAATTTGTTAACATCCAGTATTGATTTAAGTGTCAGGAAGTCATTTCTGAAAGTATTCGTATGGAGTGTAGCCATGTATGGAAGTGAAACATGGACGATAAATAGTTTGGACAAGAAGAGAATAGAAGCTTTCGAAATGTGGTGCTACAGAAGAATGCTGAAGATTAGATGGGTAGATCACATAACTAATGAGGAAGTATTGAATAGGATTGGGGAGAAGAGAAGTTTGTGGCACAACTTGACCAGAAGAAGGGATCGGTTGGTAGGACATGTTCTGAGGCATCAAGGGATCACCAATTTAGTATTGGAGGGCAGCGTGGAGGGTAAAAATCGTAGAGGGAGACCAAGAGATGAATACACTAAGCAGATTCAGAAGGATGTAGGTTGCAGTAGGTACTGGGAGATGAAAAAGCTTGCACAGGATAGAGTAGCATGGAGAGCTGCATCAAACCAGTCTCAGGACTGAAGACCACAACAACAACAACAGTATATTGTGTGTCCATTAGCTATGGGGGACTGATGACCTTAGCTGTTTAGTCCCCCTTAAACATCCCAACAACCACCACCATCCATTAGCTATTCTGTATATACACATACATCTTGAGAGAACATTATATTTTTAACAGTTAGCTGCATAAGTATCCAGAATTATGATAGGAAGATGTAAGACATCAACTGGACAGACATGATGAGAGTACAGTTCTCAATTATTGGACCTCTACGAGTTGTCACCATTCAGCATCAGCTTAACTATGATTTGAGTAAAAAATATACAGGTTGCACATTATTTGGTTTACTTGACTAGTTTGACTCATCAGATGTGAGCATCCTCATATATTTCTTGCCCTGTTGGCAGGTTTAAAGCACTGCTCAGCATCCTCATCAACACACAGTTGCTAATGTTGAATGTTGCTTAAAACATCCAATGTTTTGCCACAAAATCAATGCAATGAATATCTCAGGATGCTCATGTCTTATGAGCAAAACAAGTCAGATAAATCAAATATGTGACCTATTGATATATGCCAGGAGGTTTCTGTGTTTCAGCACTGATCTGTGGTGAATAATGGCATATAGGGAAGTGGACATAAAATAATTGAAACTGATTAATAATTGCTACTTGAATACTTAAAAAAAAAATAATTGGAAAAAATAACTGAAAGAAACTAGAAGTTACAAATATCTTGGGTGAACTTTAACTGGCACTAATATCAACAGACCTACAATGTCATTACATTTAAGATCAATATTCATGGTTTAAAGTTATGCACTTCTTCTCAATAGTTCCATTGTGCATAGAGCTGATTATGAAACTACCGATGCAGGAGCGCCCCTCTGCTGGTCCCACAAATTCCTCGTCTGCTTCGATCCTCTTGGTGCAGGATTCTTGGCACAAGCAAAATGATGAACAGACAGGTGTTATTGGTGTGTCTAAAAACTTGGTCTTCCTAATAACTTTTATAACACTTTTTTAATATATGATTGGAACACACATTTTTAAACAATACTGTCTCAGCTGAGCTAGTCATACGTCTGACCGCTACCACTTATAGAAAAAAAATGCTGAAGATACAGAAATTAATCATTTGAAGATCGTAGCTCTTCTGCCTTTTTTTTTTTATCAAAACATTATCTCTGGCACAAAGCAATTAGTTAATTTAAGTTGGTTTTATGTATAGCTTACATATATAAAAAGGAAAGAACGAAGAAAGAAAAACTAATACAATCCATTACAATTGCCCCCCCACTGTGTACTGATGTCACACAGAGGTGCACAGTGCCTGAGCTTATTCCCCTTTTTTATGGTTGATAACCCTGGCAGGTATGGGCATAACCTTTATTTTCTGCCACTGGAGTTATCCCATATGATTATCAATTTATATGGGCATGTCGGCTTCTTTTAACACATTCATGCATCAGTTTTCTCTCATAACAAAGTACCTGCTGTAACCGCATAGTCCCATTGTTATCAGTCAGTATCTGTCGAGTGTTTAGCTTGTGAAACATGTGTCTGCAACTCAGCAACCATTTTCGTCCCAGTTCGTGCTCACATGTTCAATACGAAGCCCGGAGTGTCCATGTTGTACGTGTTCAATAGTATGATCCTTTGTGCAACCTTAAATGCGGTGACAACTGGTTTCCAAATGAGTGGTCCGAGGAATTTATTTCACCTAATTGCTCTCACTTTTTCGCTGGAAAACCAGCTGTACATCCAACATCCACTGACAAGGTAAGTTCCTTGCCGCTTTTACGACATTGTCGAGCACAGAAAATTCATGTTATATGAAGTACTATCATCTTTAGTGTATCACGGGCACACACACGTATACCACACACACGCTTAACACTTTACAGCCAACTTTTGTATGTTTTTGCACTTTGTTTTTGAGCATCTTTTATGCAGTTGCATTACATAAAGTTTCTGTAGTGTCCTTTCCACATACTATACACATAACAAAAATATACAAATACAATTAAAAAATACACTTATCCTACTCATTTGCTGACATGACATTATCATTGCTTACATACATTATAGTCTGCTTGTCATTTTGTTAAATGACAATTTTGTAACATTATTTAATTCCACTTATATGAGTAACTTTTTACTCTTGTTTGGTTGCACATTCTTTACATAACAGTCATATAATAACAGATTCTATTTTCCTTTATTGCATAAACTGACATACATTTCGTTTCAATTTACAATGACTTCTTGTTGGAGTATGTTTATCAACTCCAAAGAATTAAGGAAGTAACCAATAGTTGATACGATAGACTCTATGAGCTGCTCAGATAACTACGCATGGCCTCGTCTCTCTAGCATTGTCCAGCAAGGATCTATACACTACAGGATTGAAGAAATTCCACGGAAAGGCATTTATGTGCTCAGTTACATCTGGTTACTAGACTTAACTGTGATCCCAAGAACAAAATAGTTTGTTGTTTATAAACACAACTCAAATCTGATGATACCAATTGTATCAAATACTTATGAAGTGTTAAAAGTGCAGCTCAGTATTTACTTGTTATGTTCATCGTATAAAGGATAACCACTTCATATGCTGAGATATACAGATTAGTATCATCAATATGATATGTTTTGTACAATGAGTGTAAAACAGTGTTTACATAAGTAACAAAAGTGCATAAAATTTTCAATGTAAATTAGGTATTTGACACTTTGATGGGTAGTAGATGCTCACTTTGGTTTCAACTCCTTGATTATTTGGTAGTGCTCAACCTTAGTTCAGACAAGTCGATGCATCGTTCCCTGGGAGAAAAACTTGATACTAACTTAAAACTAAATCTTCATAGATATGTGTATAGTGACTTGATCGCTACTAACACCTTTTTCATATATTCAACCATGTATTCATTCGATTCAGTGTGCAGTCATGCTATCACAAAACTTATATAATGTCATGTGTGAGTCTCTACTTACCTTATAAATCTGAAAGATAAAATATATTATATGCATGGTGTGACATCTTATTCAGTTTGCCACTTATACTGCACTCCCTTGTTTACCTGCAGCAAGACTTTTCTGGTCCATCAAATATAATTAGTGTGTGTACTTTCACTACTTAAATTTGTAAATATTGTACATATATAGATATATTGTATATAATAGCATAAATTCAGTAAATATCTCGTAGTTTAGCATCTCTTTCCTGTGTATATCATCCCCTCGCTTGTCTTTCTATGTGTGTTTTGTGCAGCTAGTAGTAGTTATAGTATACACTCTCCCATAATTTTCTATGTCCTTGTTACGCAATAGGCTTTACTAATGCCAGTGCAGGCTATAGCTCATAGGGTTGGTTTGTTTTGGGTGCTCCAACATTCCAAGCTGCATGTGTCTGGCATGCATGCACTTGCAGTCTGTTGACTTGCTTGCTTCCCAATGCGCATCCGCTGCATTGCTCTGATACCACTTACGCTACGTGCAAATTGAGACATGTATAGAGTGTGTGATGCGGCGAAGCGCAGCGCACTTTTTTATAACTTCACAGGTTCAAATGGGACGGCACAAGTTGCGACGCGACTGGGATGTGACTTGCACCTGCTCCAGGTTGTGTGTCATCGTGGTTGGGGCACAGTTCCTCGCACTGTGCGTCATGCGAGCACTGCAGAAGGGGTGAGGCAGGGAATGGGAAGCCAGTCCTGCTATACACTCACTGCAGCATAGCGCGTTTGGGCAGCAGAAGTATTGCCCATCCAAAAAATCAGCCTTACAGTATACTTTTTGTCACAGAGAAGTGTTTCGTTTTTCGCCGTGTAAGTGCTCCACCTCTTTTTGTTAGTACATAATAATTTTCAGTTACATATATCTCTATAGTTTTTTGTTTTGTTTATTCTTTTGTCAAGAACAATGCACAGTTTAATAACTGGTGAGCCATATTATAAAATCATGTGATCTGGAAGCAAGGCAGTTAAGTAAATCAAGGTTATGTACTTACTGACTGTGCTGACTTATCTCTACAACATGTCACAAAAAGTCCAAAAGGTGTATTTTCCATGGGTATAACCCCTTTGTATTCCTGGTAAAAATCATCGAAGATAAGAAGTTTCATTATCATTATTTGGATATGGATGTAATAAGAGACATTATACTATGTACATCACATTTCCACTGCAAGCTAGAAACAGTCTATGAGCCCCCACGAATAAAGACATTTTAACTGGCTCGTCGTAATGAGAAAAAGCATTTCAATGGTTGCACACACACTATCAGCATAAATAAATTAATTATACAACAGGCTACACAAATGAAGTAGTAATCGGTATTATTCCAAAAGTATGAGTATCCTGAAGGAGTGTGATGATTTGATATATTTAATTTAATGAAATGCATTACTGACAAAGGCAGATCTACTTTCACAACAATGTTTATCAAATGACTGAACTCTTCCTCTCACAAAGCACACTTGGCTAGTTTCTGCATTCCTGTCGCATTCATTATTCTCAGCTGCTGATGATACACTGGTCATTGTGATGTGTCATGTATCAACCATTTACTATCTCAATAACAACTAATTTATTCACGAATCACATTTTGTCAGTCTGGCAAGGCACAGGTGAGACACCAGCACCTGGCATGTGCGTGTCACTCCGCCTGAAGGGTACGCTTGTCATTGTTTTAATACTGCTCAGACAAAGAAAAGGAATAAAATCCTTTGGTTAGTTTCCATTCCAGTTGCTCAGTGTTAAAAATACGGTGGGTTATGGGATTCAACAAAAATTCTAACAGAATTGGCAATTTATTTTTGTGCAAATTGTTAACCTTTTCTCATTCGAAGAACCATCACCATTTGGCCACATTTCTCTTGTTGACATGTTTAATTGTACTTATTTTGCCAAAACACAGTATAATTTGCACAAACTCATTTATGCAGCAGCTATTGTGACAGAATTCTGAAACAGTGTCTCATTAAATAAGTAATTGGTGACCAGAGAGTTCAATAGCTTATGAAAAACAAAAACCTCATTGTGTCGGTTTGTGGCAACATAAGAGAAGAAATTTCATGTTTATTTTCATACTAGGAAACTCTTGTTTCACTAGCTATCGATAACTCTTATAGAATTACATATGTGATGCATCATCATAGATAAGAATGTTCAGTGTGATTATGAACTGGCAAAGTACTCTCCTCCTTGTGTAAATCATTTGCCAAAATCTCATTTCGATAGGTTTAGGAGATATGAGGGATGTTGTGAATCTTTCATTCTCGCAGGTGTGACATCGGGACCGAATGCCTCACATTCTCGAGATCAGAGACAGATAGAGACCTCCTCCCAAGTCTAAACAAAAATTCAATATGTTAGCTAAATTTCATATGCAGCAACATATAGTGTAATAAGCAATAAACATAAAATCATAGCAACCCCTATTTTTCATTGCAAACTTTCTGAATTTTGCATAGCGTCTTACTAAAATGTGTACATCACATTAAGTATGACCATTAGTGAGATGACGGGCGCTTCACCATGAACCTGACATATAATGCTACAAGTAAGGCAAAAATGAAATATTTTCGCTGAATGGTGAAATCATTTGAAAACTGTAAAATCATTTGGAAAAGATTACAGGGTGTGCGCGCTTTGGCTCTGTCAGTGCAGAGCATCGCCAACTGGGCTTGCGAAGTACGTGTACGCGTCGCAATATCCACAGGACCAGCATGACATGTGCGGAACGTGCATGGTCGCGCTGTAGTTTCATGACACGACACATGTGCTATACGCGTCTCAATTAGCGCTTAGCCTTACATCGCGGCAGGTTGTGTATTGCATTGTGTGCTACAGTGCGTTTCATAGGGCGCAAAACATCTAAGGTCGTAAGCGCCCAGTAAAGAACCAGAGAAAGCTGGGACTGCGAGGGGAAAAAACTGTATGAGGTCCAATACAAAAGGGAAGGAAAAAACAAATCTAAAACATCAAGACGTTACAGAAGAGTAAATAAAGACGTCGACAAGAAACTGGAGTCACCAGGTAGAAATCAAATCTCTTTCGCCATATTACTGCTTTTTAAAAAACTTTAAACACGAGCCACTGCTCGCACATCATCTGCTAAAATGTCTGGCAAAGCGGGCGGCAGCCTGACCCTGAGATGTAAGTGGCTAAAATAGGGTCACAGGATCAGGAAATGTCTGACTGTTAATGGCTGGCTACAGAAAGGACAGCTGGGTGCAGGGTCACCACTCAATAAGTGGCGGTGACTAAAGTGGCAGTGCCCTATTGACAACCGAGCTAACATTACTTTCTCACGGCGAGATGGCCGGGAGGAAGTCTACCAGGCTGTTGGGAGAGGTTTCACTTCTCTGTGTTTGTTCCCATGATCTCATAAAAGTGACATCATGATTAGTTATATTACCAGTGTCATAATTTTTTGATAGTGGGATGACAATCTCCTTGTTTTGGTAGCTATCATCCAGTTCACAGGTTGGCACGTTACTTTCAACTGTTGCCAAGCTCAGATGTCCAACAGCTTGGCATATTGCATTTCGTACCGAGTTTTCAGCAATGGCTATTTCATTTGACTCCATTGTAAACAGTGTTTAACAAGATTACGAAAAAAAATTTCAAAAATGAAATTTTGTTTTTATCAGTACATTTCAATTAAAGTAGATTTACTCGTATGTCCATATTCAGTAATGAATCCGATTATTCTCTGATACAGTCTTAAAGAATGTGAATGACTTATCTTTCTCTTTAATAACGACTTTTTCTGTAGAAATGCACTTTCTGTAAAGGATGTTAATTGGACGGAAAAGAGATTATCTACTGCAAGAGAGACGGCCCCAAGCATGGCCGTATAAGCATACAACATGGCAGCTTCGTACCTTTACCACTGAATTCAGCATTCCTGGCCCATCTTGTTTGTAGGCAGAATTTAATTTTAATAAGCTCCTTCAAGTTTTTATTGGTCCTAATCTCGTGGACATGTAACAAACATGGCAAAAGTGTAATTAATTTCTTGTAATGATAAAATGGATAATTTATAAAAAAAATTTATCGCCATTGAATAGTGGCATATTGGGGGAGGGGGGGGGGGGGGGACATAAAATAATTGAAACTGATTAATAATTGCTCCTTGAATAATTAAAAAAATTAATTGGTCAATATTCATTATTTAAAGTTATGTACTTCTTTTGAATAGTTCCAATCACCCCTCCACTGCTCACACAAATTCTTCGTCTGCTTCGATCCTCTTGATGCAAAATTCTTGGCGCAGGCAAAATGAGGAACAGACGGGTGATTGATATTATATATATATACTTGGTCTTCCTAATAACTTTTATAACACTTTTTAACATACGACTGGAATATGCACTTTTAAACAATACTCACACGACAGAGCTAGTTTACAAGTCCAACTGCTACCATTTATAGAAACAAAAAGGTGAAGATACAGAAATCAATCAATTGAAGATTGTAACTCTTCTCTCTTTTTTTTGATCAAAACATTATCACTGGCACAAAGCAACTAATTAATTTATGTTGGTTTTATGTATAAATTACATGTATGAAAAGAAAATAACGAATAAAGAAAAAATAACGAGATCCATTACAGTGGCTGTTTTGCTGTTCTGTAATTACAGCAGTCACTGTGTCCCCGAAGGCAATACTTGCATTTGCTAAGATATGAGTAAAGATATCCATTGCCTTAGAAACATGATATACGAGGACCTACACAAGGACACGTCATGGAAACATAAAAGCTGTTAAGTGGTATTGGCTTGTTTAAAAATGTAATTACATAGCTGTAGGCTCATTTTCAAACAATGGGAGGCAGCAGAAAATGGCTGCATCACATATGTTAATGAATGATTAAGACTAAGAGTAGTAATATTATTATTACCCCCTTTCTCAGTATGCTGGGGTATGCGGAACAATACATTCCAGCTACAGTGAGCTTTGCAAACAGCAACAGAATACTGAATGTCAATCCAGACACTAGGTAGCCATCTTCATAGAGGTGGACTCAACACATATATGCATCTATTTCAGTGACAAAATTACACCAGAGTGCGCAAGGAAATTCGGCAGAGTAATATCTTTGCTGGAGTCACACTGAATGGAGCCATTTTTTGCTCTCAGGAAAGTCAAGATATATTATTGAGGCTGATAAATGATGCATTTACTTCTAGAGTGAGTATATAAGAATACCAGGTTTCTGCACAAAATATTTTAGTATTATGGCGACAGACATATGGCTCAGGCAGAAATCAGCATTTGCAAGTGTATTGACATCTACATCATCTGAAACAGTTCCTTGACAGTTCAAATATAGAAGGAAAAAGTCCTGTAAACTATCTTGCTGTTGTGTCATTCCTAACTCATTTCTTTGACCGATTACAATGCCCTCAACAAAGCTGAGCAGTGACACACTGCAAAATGAGAGTATCATAGGCTTATTATTGCCAGTGGGTTCCAAATGTTTGAATACTGTTGAATATCCCAAGGAAGTCCATAGAAAAGGCTACTCTACCTGATGACTTTCCTGAGCCAGATATTGCCTTCTTAAAGAGTGACTCAACATCTCCCACAGAATCATCAACAATCTCATTAAATCTGTGGTGACTGTGTGTGAAACGTGAGAGAATTTTCTCATCTCTAACACTATAAATCTTAGATTGCTGGAGGAATAAAGCATTTCAAGTCTACAAAAATGTGCAGGTTATTTCCTGTTTCAGGAAGGGTCACTGAACAGATTCACACAACTCTTACTCTACACTGTCGACATCAATCTGATGTAAACTTTTGGAACACATTTTATGTTAGTGTACATGTATTATTACCTTTCTGGAGAACAAACGTATTCTCTGTAGGAACCAAAGTGAGTTTCACAGATAATCTTGGGGAAGCCAGCTCAATCTGTTTGTCCTCAAGACCCAAATGGCAATAGATACCAACACTCTAATTCTGTATGCCTTCATTTTCAGACAGTATTTGATGCAGCTTACAAGTCGATTAATGGACAAGTTGGAACATATGGAATGTCTTACATACTTACTCACTCCTTGGCAGTACAGCCCTTCAAGGGCCTTTGCCTGCATCACAATATCCTGCCATTCTATCCGGTCCTTGGCTTTCCGTCTCCATCCTCTGATACTCAGGTTTTTCATGTCTTCGGCAATTCCATCCACCCATCTCTTTCTGGGATGTCCCTTCTGTTGTCTGCCTCCAGCCTTGCCATAAAAAATCTTCATGTTCTATCTTCCTCCATTCTGACCATGTGTTCTGCCCACTGCATTCTTCTTATTTTAATGGTAGTGACAATGTCAGGTACTTCAAAAAGTTGTTCTAATTCACATTTGTACAGATGCACCAACCTTCTTGACTGTATACTGGGTCATATATTTTACGCAGAACCTCTCCCTCCCAAATGCTAAGGAACCTTTCCTCATTTGCAGTCATGGCCCACGTCTCAGCACCATACATGACAACGGTCTCAAAACCGTTTCGTAAATGAAGATTTTAGATTTTTGAGGTAGAAGTGAGCTCCTAAGCATGGGAAGTACAGCAAACTAGCAGCAGTATCATACCAGCTTTTTTATTGGATGTAATGTTGCCTGGTAACAAGAACACAGAATGTAGTTCTTAACAGAAAAAAAAATTTTTTTTAGACATAAAGTGGCTCTAGCTTGCCCCAAAAAGGGTGCTACAGAAGTGATCTAGTGAATAATGCTGAACACTCCATTAGGCTCTTCATGTATAATGCTGTTGTACACAGGTAAGTTAGAACACTAGAAAATTGTAGAAAAATGCAGGGAAACTTGCAGAGAATCAATACTTTGTACAGTGTCTAGCAGTTGATCCTCAACAAAAACAAATGTAACATACTGTGCATAAGCAGGCAGGGCAACCTGTTGTTGTTTCATTACAAAATTGTTGGACGATCACTAGGAACTGTCAAATCCATTAAATATCTGGAGGATATCCATAAAAAAGTGATTCGAAGTGGAAGTACAACATAAAACACATTGAAGGCCAGACAGATTCACTGTAAGAGTCCTTATGAAATGCAGTCTATCCACACAAGAGGCAGCGAATAAAACCCTCGTTCAACTGAGACTAGAGCACTGCCCCTCTGTCTGGGACACTTAGCAGGTAGTATCGATAGAGGATGTAGAAAAGAGTCAAAGAAGAGCAATGTGTTTTACCAGGGGTGTGCAAAGATGATTATTCAGTTCCTGTTGTAGATGATGCAAGAAAGGCATTGTGCATCACAGTGTCATTAACTCTTAAAATACTGAGATGTATTTTCCTAGAAGATTCAACCAACATATTACTTCCCCCTACA
Source organism: Schistocerca serialis cubense (assembly GCF_023864345.2). Taxonomy (NCBI): domain Eukaryota; kingdom Metazoa; phylum Arthropoda; class Insecta; order Orthoptera; family Acrididae; genus Schistocerca; species Schistocerca serialis. The sequence continues at coordinate 389,182,643 of NC_064638.1, forward strand.
TACATCACACAGAAAAAATGAGTGCTCAAATTAAAGAGTTTCAAGCTCGTACTGATGCTTACTGATAATCATTTTCTCTGATACGATTAATGAGTGGAACGGTACACGACGTGCACTCCATCACACACTATAATGAGGATTGGAAAGTATAGATGGAGATGGAGATGCAGATGTGTAGGTTGTGCTGAATGTTTCTTTGCTGTAGTCCTATCATGTCTTGGTACAAATAAATGAGTACTGCATAATACTTTAACTATATGGTCTTCTGTGAGAGTGAGTTAGGAATCCTTGTATAATGAGTGATCTCTAAATTGCTTTGACCAGCAATATCAGATAAGTTAAAGTGATGGCATGCTTGGAGTGCAAGACTGCAATGGTACAGAATGAAGGTCTCTCTTCAATGTACATTTAGTCAACATGGCAACTATTGCCTTAATGGAGTGTAAAAGTTGATGAGGCAATACTTAGTAATCTTTGGAAACAATGACATGTACGTCCATTGTGCATACAGAATACTATAGTAATTCCATCAGCTTTTACTCATAAATTTTTGCAAAAGTTTAATTTTCAGCAAAACTTTTACTTGAAATCACATAAGCAGTTAAAACAGTGCACTTCAAGAATAGAAAAGATAGATATAAATACAGGAATGTACTTTATGCCTACATGTAAAACTTTTCAAAGAGTGCTGTTTTCACAGAAAAATGAAATGGGATGAGATAGTAAGAGATTACATTTTCTCAAAAAATTTGCACAGCATAAACTGTGCTGAATAGAAATAACTTACTTTAAGATAATAATTTTACTTTTTATAAAATACATCTTTGAATACAATATGATAAGATTTAAAAAATGATATCAAATCATTTCTCTACTCATGAAATATGCACATTACATGCACATTATAAATGGCAGATGGCAGGAATGAACAGAGAAATGTGCACTTTTACACCCTATAAGTACAAGATACCTTTGGTATGAACATATACAAAGTTTGTATAAAAGTCATAAATGTCTCTTCACACTATTTGTAGGGCACCAATGGCCTCATAATGCAATAACAAAAAATGTGAGAAAGAAGTTAAATTTTTTTTGCTCCAAGCTTCATGGGGCCACCGCTAACCCTCGTTGCCCTCCGAGCCTCCAATTCCTTTTGTCTCTGAAGTTTTCTCTCTTCACGTTTTTTGCGAGCCTCTTCAAGTTTGCTGGATGCTGAAACATTATTTTTTGACATGTTACCACAACACTGCCCATTATAGTAAACATGAGTTATTTTAAAAAAGGAAGGATGGAGGCAGCTATTCTCCAATAATAATGAACTTTCTAAAAATGAAGATGCAATCTTACTAAAAATAATTATGTTTTATTGTACACTAAGTAATGATTTTAATATGGAAATGGAAATTATAGGATGGAAAAAAATGCAAAAAAATGACAGGAAGCCATTCACCAGCTCCTAGAGGAATTTGAGAAACGGGGAAACACCATGAGAAATGCTTGCTTGAATACAAATGCACATGATAGCCAAACCTTCAGTTTATGTTGTTTTATTTGATCATAAATGGCCTCTGTGCAACATCATCAATACTTTGCAAGTGTCAGTCATGGTCAGAACTGTGTTCAGTGTAGCTGTGAGTGCGTTATGTCAGAATTAAGCGAATTCAATGTCGGCAAATTTTGGCGCTCATGTGCTCTTTTAAAAGGAATCATATGGAAGATTTATATCATATACAGGGAAAGTGAAAAAATATCATCTGCTAAGTCGCACTGTGGATGAAAGTGAGTGTTGATTAATTTTGTCATACGAGTCTTGGTTCACTTATTCTCAACTTCTGGCCGAGTTTATGTCCAAAGAGCGAAAAATGGCACGAGTTCAGTGATGATTTGGGCAGTCATATTGTGGTATTCCATGGGCCCCTTGATTACTCTTTAAGGATTTTGTGACCAGTTTGGCTGAGCAGATCCACTCCCTGATACAATGTTTGTTTCCCAATGGGCCCCTGTCCACACAACTGGCATCATGCAGGACAGGTGTTGAGAGCCCAAAGATAAAGTGTCACATTCCCCTTGGCCACCACAGTCACCAGATCTCAATTTTATTGAGTCTTCATGGTTGACTTTGGAGAGAAGGGCATGTGATCACTGCATACCTCCATCAACATTACCTGAACTTGTGAGTATTGTGCGTGGAGAATGATAGAAGATTCCCCTGAAAATCATACAGGATCCATTTTGAGACAACTGGAAGCTGTTTTGAATGGCACTGGTTCTCATACACTGTATTAAGCTTGGTAATATGTCGTGTTTTTGGTGTTTCCATATTTTTGTTCACTCCCTGTACTTTTAAGCATATCTTGCAAGAACACACTTATTACTCTGAAAGTTGTCTGGAGGTGTTCTACAGTGGAAAGACAGTAGAAGCTGCAGAATTATACATGTCTTTATCTTCTACAGATTTAAACTATGAAAAACAATACACAAGTTTATACAATCCATTGTTACATATGCGGAATGATAACAGAGGAGATGAAAAATTGTTCTTAATTTAATGATCCAATGCTTCACCCTGAAGTCACCTTAAGAAGACTGCTGCCCACCTCATTCTGATTTTCCAGTCCCCCCTCCAAAAAAAAAGACAGAGAGAGAGAGAGAGAGAGAGAGAGAGAGAGAGAGAGAGAGAGAGAGAGAGAGAGGGGGGGGGGGGGGGGGGGGGGGGAAAGGAGAAAGACAGAAGCAGTTTAGCGATCTACATAAGAGTAATTATGACACTGTAAAGTTAATATCACAAACATACGGCAGGCACACCGTGTATTCCTGCGTACTACAACAACTAAAACTAGCAGTCCATTCCATCATTCAGGTCATCTGTATACTCTGTCTTTACACCAAACCTTTATGGCTCCGCAGTTTCAAAGCATGTTGCAGTACATGTGTACATTTTTTTCCCAACCTCTTACTCCCACCTTCTTCCAAACTTGCCCATCCCTGCTGTTCTGTACACATTAAGGTTTACCAGCTAATACTGTATCTTCATTCTTCTCTTTTTCTCGTCATCCTTGGTTATTGCTGTCAATACACATGTTTCTCTCTCTCTCTCTCTATCTCTCTTTTGTAGTTTCATCACAATAAGATTTATACCTGAATCAACACACATTAGATTCATAAATAGTTCACCAGTGAACCAGTGACATACATATCTTAGAGCAAAATGGAAGCACATTTTGCATTCAATGTTTGAACTTGCTGGATGTTAACTAACTCCACTTCTGAAAGAATGTGACATGCGTAGCAACACGAACTTTTAGTACTAATGGAAACTACAATATTTCTGAATGTCATGCTATGTTCTAGGGGGTCCAAAACATTGTTAAATTATTTCATATCGTTGTACTTTTGAACCTAGTGTATGAGAGAGCACCTGTAAACTGTGATCTAATACTCCTACACAGTGCCAGACTACTGAGAAAATAGCTCACTCTCTTGCCTGTGCCCAGCTGTTATAATTGTCTCCCAGTCATCCTATTCTTGCGTAATGTACATTTCTACATCTACATCTACATTTATAATCCGCAAGCCACCCAACGGTGTGTGGCGGAAGGCACTTTATATGCCACTGTCATTACCTCCCTTTCCTGTTCCAGTCGCGTATGGTTCGTGGGAAGAACGACTGCCGGAAAGCCTCCGTGCACGCTCGAATCTCTTTCTTCGTTCCTAGTGAGTGTTCTCAAACTCATCATTGTCCTCACTCTAACATTCACACATATTTCTTCTCCCTACACCCTATATCTGGTTACTTTCCACTTCATCTGAAATATTCCACACTTTAACCTTATTTGTCATATTTCCTACTTTTTAAATCTTTTGATTTTTTCCTTTAGTCAGTGAAAAAGAAAATTATTTCAATTATTTCATGCTCTTTGAGTTTACCTCAAAATGTTATTCTGTGAACCGGATATTTAATGTAACAAATTAAGGGTGCACATAAAAACATCCAATATCTTAAAAGTATGCAGATATCAAAATGGGATTACATGCACTAAATGGTTCAAACAAATAGATAGTAGTTATTTCCAACTACCAACTGAATATACTGACAATGATAATGACAATAACGATGACAATAATAATAATAATAATAACCAGACATCCCATTTGAGAAAGGAAAGATAATAATAATAATAATAATAATAACAATAATAATAATAATAATAACAACAACAACAATAATAAACCCTGTGGTGGCTCGGGAAAAGAATAGGCCTTCGATATGTTCTGCCAGTCGTAAAAGGCGACGAAAAGAACAAACCACTAATAGGGCTAACCCCCCTTTTAGTGTGATTAGTTGGTTCAGGACAGAACTAATGAAGCCTCGGACAAGCGCTATCATGGTTGGGGACAACGCTTGAACCCTATGCCCGTCCACAATGGTAACGACACTGCTAGCCACACGGAAAATGATATAAATCCAAATAGAGGTGTTTTGCAGGACATGCTTCCTGCAACCACTCTAGAAGGAAAACAAAGACAGAGGATGCGATGGTCGATCAAGTTAACCGACACCTCATGTTTTGTTATTACCAAGCAACGAACTTAGGAACCAACACAACTGGATACAGATCACAAGTATACACAGCATTTATTACCAAATACCCAGAATTAAAATTTTTAACAGAACAACGACTAGCTGATCAGATTCGTGTAATAATCAAAAATAACAGGATACCCCAGTCAGATTTAGAAAACATCAAACAACAAGTACAACAAATACTGGAACAAAATAATGTGCAGTCAGAAGAAGAAGAAGAAGAAGAAGAAGAAAATACAGTAACGCACTCAAACATCCCAGAGCAAACAAAAAAAGAACAACACACATCAATTAAACAATCAGAGGAAAATGAAATCTTAAGACAGCCACCAGAACAAGCACAAATAGAACATGAAGTGACACACATGTTAGATGTATAAGAAAAATTTCAGTTGACATATATAGAATACAAAGACACAAATACAGACATTAGACCATTCTTGCATAGACCACCAAATAACCCACAAGTCGAAACAACAACAACAACTATCAAGACAACCATACACAACAAAATAAATGAAAATACAACTATGGAAGAGTTACAACTACTGGTTTATGTAGGAGCACTCACTACACTAAATATACACACTAGGCAGAGATTAGAACCAACCAACACACAGAAGAATCCCACAGAACCAGCATGGCAACACAGGCTACAGATCATAATAGAAAAACTGAGAAAAGACAACAGACAGCTAACACAATTTATAGGAAATGAAATATCAGACAAAAAATGAAAAAGGTTAGGTAAAATCTCACAACAAGAAGCAACAGAGCAATTAGATGAAAAGAAGCAGAAATTACAAGCATTGGCCAAATGACTTAGAAGATACAAAAAACATTCAACACAAACCAAAAGAAATTTTACCAGACAATAGATAACACACACATTAAAATAGACAATCCACCAAACATAAAAGACATGGAACACTTCTGGAGCAACATATGGTCAAACCCGGTACAACATAACAGACATGCACGGTGGATACAAGCAGAAAGAGACCCATACAAGATGATACCACAAATGCCTGAAGTGATAATTTTGCAACATGTAGTCACCCGAGCAATTAATTCTACGCACAATTGGAAAGCCCCTGGAAATGATAAAATAGCAAATTTCTGGCTAAAGAAGTTCACCTCAACACATTCACATCAAACTAAATTATTTAACAGTTACATTGCAGACCCATACATAGTCCCTGATTCACTTACGCAAGGAATAACTTATCTGAAACCTAAAGATCAAGCAGACACAGCAAACCCAGCAAAATATCGCCCCATAACATGCCTACCAACAATATACAAAACATTAACTTCAGTCATTACACAGAAATTAATGACACATACAACACAGTACAAAATTATAAATGAAGAACAAAAAGGTTGCTGCAAAGGAGCACAAGGATGTAAAGAGCAACTGATAATAGATACAGAGGTGACATATCAAGCTAAAACTAAACAAAGGTCACTGCACTACGCGTACATTGATTACCAAAAAGCTTTTGATAGTGTACCCCACTCATGGTTACTACAGATATTGGAAATATACAATGTAGATCCTAAATTAATACAGTTCCTAAACATAGTAATGAAAAACTGGAAAACCACACTTAATATCCAAACAAATTCAAATAATATCACATCACAGCCAATACAGATTAAGCGTGGAATATACCAAGGAGACTCATTAAGTCCTTTCTGGTTCTGCCTTGCTCTGAACCCACTATCCAACATGCTAAATAATACAAATTATGGATATAATATTACTGGAACATACCCACACAAAATAACACATTTGCTATACATGGGTGATCTAAAACTACTGGCAGCAACAAATCAACAACTCAACCAATTACTAAAGATAACAGAAGTATTCAGCAATGATATAAATATGGCTTTTGGAACAGACAAATGTAAGAAAAATAGCATAGTCAAGGGAAAACATACGAAACAAGAAGATTACATATTGGATAACCACAGCGACTGCATAGAAGCGATGGAAAAACAGATGCCTGTAAATATCAAGTATACAGACAAAAAATAGGAATAGATAATACAAATATTAAAGAAGAACTAAAAGAAAAATATAGACAAAGGCTAACAAAAGTACTGAAAATAGAATTGACAGCAAGAAACAAGACAAAAACTATAAATACTTACGCTATACCAATATTGACCTACTCATTTGGAGTAGTGAAATGGAGTAACACAGACCGAGAAGCGCTCAATACACTTACATGATCACAATGCCACAAATATAGAATACATCACATACATTCAGCAACAGAAAGATTCACATTAAGCAGAAAGGAAGGAGGAAGGGGATTTATCGACATAAAAAACCTACATTATGGACAGGTAGAAAATTTAAGAAAATTCTTTATAGAAAGAGCAGAAACTAGCAAAATACACAAAGCAATCACTCATATAAATACATCAGCTACACCACTGCAATTTCATAACCACTTCTACAACCCTTTACATCACATAACATCAACAGATACGAAGAAAGTAAATTGGAAAAAGAGAACACTACATGGCAAGCACCCATATCATCTAACACAGCCACACATCGATCAAGACGCATCCAACACATGGCTAAGAAAAGGCAATATATACAGTGAGACGGAAGGATTCATGATTGCAATACAGGATCAAACAATAAACACCAGATATTACAGAAAGCATATTATTAAAGATCCCAATACCACAACAGATAAATGCCGACTTAGCAAACAACAAATAGAAACAGTAGATCACATCACAAGCGGATGTACAATACTAGCAAATACAGAATACCCCAGAAGACATGACAATGTAGCAAAAATAATACATCAACAACTTGCCATACAACATAAACTAATAAAACAACACATTCCCACATACAAGTATGCACCACAAAATGTACTGGAGTATGATGAATACAAATTATACTGGAACAGAACCATTATAACAGATAAAACAACACCACATAACAAACCTGACATCATACTCATCAATAAAAAGAAGAAATTAACACAACTAATCGAAATATCCATACACAATACAACAAATATACAGAAGAAAACAGGAGAAAAAATTGAAAAATACATACAGCTGGCTGAGGAAGTCAAGGTCATGTGGCATCAGGATAAAGTTGACATTATACTATCAACTACAGGAGTTGTACCACACAATATCCACCAGTACATCAACGCAATGCAGCTACATCCAAACGTATATATACAACTACAGAAATCTGTAATTATTGATACATGTTCAATTACCCGAAAGTTCCTAAATGCAATGTAACATATACTGTACAGTTAAAAGGAAGTCATGCTTGATCAAGGTCCGTGTCACTTTCCACTTTCAACCAGACATAACGTCTGAGACAGGAAAGAACAATAATAATAATAATGTCTGTAAGGGAAAAAGAGCATACTCATATTGGTAACTCATGTGAAGCCTGTAAATAATAGACTAATAACAATCACCCTAAAGTGTGCAAACAAAACATACACACTGATCAATGCAACATGCCTATCAATGATGACAATATAACAGATCGCGCAAAGGTAGACAAATCGTGGGAAACACTAGAAGAAATAGTACCCACAATTCCACAAAACCACGACAAAATCTTACTAGGTGATTTCAATATGCAGCTAGGCAAAGAAAGAAAATACAAGAAAACAATAGGAAACTTCCAGCATATAAGTGGACTTATCAAAATGAGTGGAGGCTGACCGAATTCTGCAGGATATTCAACCTTATAATCATGTTAATGTATTTCAAGAAGAAACCATCAAAAGAAATGACATGGAGATCACCCAACTCACTCATTGGTGAATTCCAAATTGACTATGTAGCAATTTCCTATCCAAACCAAAGAGAAATCGTGAATATCCAAGTAAGTAAGGGTGCAAATGTAGACTCAGATCATTACGTAACGAGAATCAAACTACAGTTAGAACCTCAGAGGTTCGAAGATCGAACTGTAGCAGAAATCCTCAAATCAGCAGGGCCAAATTCTATAAAAGAAATCACCGAAATAATACAAGACAAATGGCAAACAGAACAAATTCCGGACAACTGGAAAAATGCATTAATTCATCCTCTACACAACAAAGGAGACAGATCGGATGTAAACAACTATACGGGAATCTCATTTATATTGGTAGCTTACAAAATTCTATCCCAGTGCCTTCTCGATAGAGCACAACAACAACTACAACAAAAAATTGGAGAATATCAGGCAGGTATCAGACCAGGCCACTCATGTCCAGAGCAAATTCTAAACTTAAAACTAATCTTAAGACAGCAGAGAATAAGTGGCAAAGATGTAGTCTACACACATTTGTTGACTTTAAAAAAGCCTGCGATTCAGTTGACCATCAATCATTATACCAAATATTAAAAGAACAGGGCTTAGATCTGAAAACAATTGCAATCATACAACAGACATTGATAGACACAAAATCCAAAGTCAAATTTATGGGGGGAACTCTGAACCTTCTCTGATCAAAACAGGAGTAAGACAACGAGATGGACTCTCTCCACTACTGTTCAACTATGTCCTTGAAAAGGTGATACAAGAAGGGTGCGGACTGAAATCAGTCCTCAAGATTGACCAACCAATTATTCTCAGCAGAAGAAAATTAACAGTAGGTTTCTTAGCATTTGCAGACGATCTAGTCATCTGAACTTGCAATGTTTCAACAGCCAAAAAACAGACTGAACTCCTGAAAGAAACTGCGGAAAAAGTCAGCCTGCAAGTATCTTTTGAAAAGACAGAATATATGACTTGCAATAAACAAGCACCAAAATTCATGGAGACACAACACGGCAAAATTAAATGAGTCCCACAATTTAAATATCTATGTGAAACATTTCAGTAAAATGGAATGGAAATGAAAGCCAACAAAGTCAGATGCCAAAAGATGGACACTGCTTATCGACTCACTCAAAATATCTAAAAAGTGTCTCCATGCACACAAAACTATGACATTATAATACCGTCATGAAATTAGAATGCCTATATGTATCAGACACACTAATTTTAAACAGGACAACAGACATAGAAAACATTCAGAAAAAGGAACGGTAGATCATAAGAAACATTTTAGGCCCAAAACTTGTAGATGAACAATATTGGCTCAGAGGCAAACAGAAAATCAAACAACACACTAATATTCACAGTGACATTAGAAAATGCAGATTAAGATTCTATGGACACATCAAAAGAATGAATCTGGACAGACTTACAAATCAAATAGATGAATTCTATAAAAACAGAAGTAAATCTAAAACAGACCCAATGAAATGGATTGACAAAATCAAAACAGATCTGAAACTAGCAGGAATTACACCAGAGGATATCCAAAACAGGGAAATCTTCAGATCCAAAATTCACAAGTGGCAAGTTGGCCTACAGGAGAAACCAAAGAAGAAGACTGGAACAACGTGGTCTCAAGAAAGAAAAGAAGCCCACACCAAAAGAATGAAAGAAGTATGGGCACAAAGAAAGGCAAATGCGCACCACTACAGAATTTCTTTTAAGAAATAAATATTCATCAACATGAAATCCTTGAGTGTGTAAAATTAAGAATAAAAATACAAATACTATTGGCAGGGGGAAAAAAAATTAAAAAAAAAAAAAAATTTACCTCCTCCAGTCTCTTCAATTGGCTCCCATTCATTTTCCTCCCATCCACTAGGACTTTTAGCTGCTGGAGTTCGAGGTTCATCCTATAATTAATAATAAATTTTAGGGGACATATATTTTATAGCTGCTATAAAACTAGTAATTGAATGTTCAGGGATGGAACCAGAAAAAGTAACAAAGTAGCTCATTATTATATTTTTTTTCATAATATGGCGGTTTGAAAAGTTCTCGGAATGGAATAGAAAAAAAGTAATTGCATCACTGAAACTTTTTTTATTTTCAATGCAGTCTCCTTGTAGATTAATGCACTTGGTCCAACTATGTTACAGTGCCTTGATCCCATCTCGAAAATGAGTTTCCTCCAGGCCTGCAAAATTCCGTCAACTCCCACAATCAATTCTTCGTCTGAAGTGAATCTCTGTTCACCAAGAAAAATGTTCAGTTTTGGGAAGAGAGGAAAGTCTGATGGAGCCATATCAGGCGAATAAAGTGGGAGTGGCAACAATTCATACCTTAGTTCATATAATTTTGTCATGGTGACTGCACGTGCGTGGGTGCGCATTGTCTTGATGGAAGATGACTTTATTCCTTGATAAACCTGGCCTTGTTTTGAGTATCTTTTGTTGCGATTTGTCCAGGAGGTTAGCACAGTATTCTCCAATGCCCAGTGGGGAGATAATCTACAAACAGAATCCCTCTTGCATCCCAAAACACTGGTGCCATAATAACTTTTCCCGTCCAAGGAATTGTCTTTGCTTTCTTTGGTGGTAGAGAATCAGCATGTTTCCACTACTTTGATTGTTGTTTTGTATCTGGGGTATAGTAGTGCACCCAAGTTTCATCTGTGGTCACAAACCGGCACAAAAAAAATCTTATTTGTTTATCATAAACGGGCCAAACATTGTTGCGATATGTAGATTCTCATGTGTTTTTTCATCCAGCATGAAGAGTCATGGCACCCATCTTGCAGATAATTTTTTTCATTTCTAATTCTTCTGTTAAAATGTGATATATCCTTTCAGACATCATCTGGCAAGCATGAGCAATTTCATGCACTTTCAATCGGTGATCCTTCAAGACCATTTTGTGCACTTTTGCAATGATTTCTGGAGTAGGGGCACATCTTGGCCGACCACTGCATGGATCACCATCTAAACTCTCCCAATCAAATTTAAATTCATTTGTCCACTTGGAAACAGTTGAATATGAAGGAGCAGAGTCCCCTTGTATATTCTGGAAATCAGCATGAATGCCCTTTGCTTTCATACATTTTTTTAGGAAGCACCCAATCACTCTCATTGCACTTGTGCAGAGCTCTCGTGGTGATTCCGAGAACATTTCAAACCACCATCATACATTCTTAGTTACTGCTGAAGTCGTTAAACACTCATACTAGACAGAATTAAGTGTTAAGCAGCACTATGAATAGCTTACTCAGGAATCTAAAAACCAGTATTTATCAGTCAACATGCTGAGTAAAAACTGCAATTCATACTATGTAATTAAAAACAAAGTATACTTGAAAATGTAAGTACGGTTTTCAATCGATGTGGCACATCGGCATTCCCATACATAAAGAAATTAATATCAAAGTAAATAAAATGGCCTGAAAAATTCAGTTTAAATTAAAACAATAAACTTAACAAAATAACACTGATGTGGGTGGGGAAAGACGCTGATGCTACAGCTTGGTACATTTCTCTTTTTGTTATTCATTTTTCCATTTTCGATGTAATAAGCATTTCACAATTGTTTATTTTTGAATTAAAAATAGTGGACAATCACCTCTGAAGAAGAAGTCACAGTTCTTAAAAAATGCTCGAAGATCAATAATTCTAAAGTAACTGCTGACAAGCCTGTTCTGAAAATTTTACGCATTTAACAAGTCATAATTTTTTAGGTGCATCTCTGCTGACCAACAACCCTTCTGTTTGGTGCAGGCATCTAGTCATATGGGCATATTGCATGTCATCCTCAATTTTCCATCAATGCAATTATCTAAAATATATAAACAATAGAAATTCCGATCTGGAAATTATAAGTAAAATGAGGAGGGGCACCAACAGTTGTGATGTGTCACACAAACAAATATTACAACATGGTTTTAAGCTACCACTTTTTCTAATATAAGTAAAAACACACAAAATAAAATGTAAGTACAAACAAACTCTTAAAATGATATGTACAAATGCCCCCCTCCATGGTTACAATGAATGGATCCTCAGTTTGATATGAGGGGGGGGAGGGGGGGGTGTCATATATATCAGAGGAAGGAAAATTAGGGTTTAATGTGCCATCGCCATTGAGGTCATTGGAGACAGAGCACTAGAGATTCCATTTCAAAGAATAAAACACTTTAGATCCATTCCAAAACCTGTCACTGTTCTACCTCCAGCCTTTTATCAGTAACTGATCCTTTGCCTGCTCCTCAAGCTCCATTATCTCAATGTGTGTGCCTACTAGTTGCCCCAATATCCCTGGTCACAACACTTCCACAGAAAAGTCCCTTGCCTTCACTGACCAGTACGTGCCTCTCGCTATGCTGAAATCACTAATCATTTCCTCCACTGTCTCTACACAGTCCCTGCCTCATTAGCATAAGTTGCAATACTTGTAATAGTGGGTGCTACATATCTACAGTAAAACCCCAAATTAACAAACCCTCTTTTAATGAATATTTCTGCCAGTCCCAATGAAACTCCCATAAGAACAATGATTTTTTCGCTGCTTTTAATGACCAACACTTTAGGATAAAGTCCAGTTTAAAGAGATACGCATAAACATTCTGCAAATTAAATTTCTGTTTTTACATGATTCCTAACATATCCACATGGGTTTCAAACTTCTTTCAGTCTCACACATGCCATACTTTGAATGTTTGTGTCATGTAATAATTGTTCCTTCAGCCAACACTTATCTACGTGCAAATCATAGTTTTCTGGATAATAATGCCTGGTTGAATCATTTCTTTGAAAAAGGCCATCTCCTCTCATTGCAGAATGTATGTGGAGAACGTGTAACAGTGGGGGTAGAAAGTGTAAACCATTGAAAAACATAATATTGCCATAATTGATCCAGTGTTATGAGCCCAAAGACATTTCCAACATAGATGAAACTGGCCTCTTTTACAGTTTACTTCTTGCAAAACCATATTTCGTTAAGGAAGAAAAGTGCCATACAGGGAAAAAAGTAAGGAAGTAATGATTGCACTACTGTGCGTAAATAGCATAACTGTACATATTGGATATGAAAAGTTGCTTCTAGTGATATTACGAAAATTTAAAACTATCAGATGTTACAGAGCATAAACCCACTACCTTATAAGTGCAACAGCAATACCTGTATGATATTAGAAATGTTTACAAGATATCTAAGGCGTTTAAATACCAAGATGAGTGCAGCAGGTAGGAAAAGTGACCAATGCCTTTTACACCCCAAGGATACACCATTTCCGAGAAAAGTAAATGTTTTGTTCCTTCAGTGGAACTGCAAAAGTCGTCTGCAACCTCTGGATGTGGGCACAACACACTCTGTTAAAGCCAAACACAGAGTAACAATTGTGCAGAGGTCAATTACATAACTTGAGAGGACGGGATTGCTGAGACTCGCAATGTTCTACAGGCTTTGCATATGTTTGTTGCTGCCTAGAATTGTGTAACACAAAAGACTCCGTTAAACTGTTTCAAAAAGGCTGTGGTACATCAGTTGCTATTTAAGAGGATATTGTCCCAGAAGAATGGAGCAAAACCACAAATGTTCCTGAAAACGTGACATTCCTGGATTTTGTTTCTTGTGGTGACCACATCTTGTCTCCCACACCCAAGATAAATGTAAGTGAAATGTGTAAAATACTTGTGAAGGAACACTGCGAGGTAGGAAGTGGTGATGACAACAACGAATAAGAAGGAAGAGGAAAGGTGTCCAGTACACCATGCTTCATGGCTGCTGTGCAGTGAACTGATACCTTCAGCAACAACTTTTCCTCTTTTCAAGTAGACAAATCATTTCCAACAAATGTGAAGCAACTGGAGCGATAATGTCTGTCACTACAATACCCTGGAAGTACAAGACAGAACAATTCTTCTTGATTAAAAATAATAAAAATGATAATGACAATAATAAAATAAAGAATATGTTCTGTGGAAACTGTGTGTGTGTGTGTGTGTGTGTGTGTGTGTGTGTGTGTGTGCGCGTGTTTGAGCGCCATGCGCATGGAGTAGCGCACTTTTTTAAAATTTTTTTAGTGCAGGTTATTGATATGTATAGTTAAGTAGCACTTACATCACTTAAACAAGCTTGAATTATGAGTCTGGGCCACTCCTCCTGTGTACTTAGGAAATCCACTGCTCTTTAAGGAAAAGAATTTTGGTCCCCAGAAATTCATTAAAAAGAGGTTTTATAGGGTTATAGCCCCCTGGTCTCCTCACTGTCCTTAGACTTGCTGCCACAGAACACTAACCTTTCCCAGTACATGCCCCCCCCCCGCCAACACCAAACCCACAACCTCCTACGTAATCAGTTCGACAAATTGCATTCTAAACCACAATAATTTCTTCCATGATGACAATTTAGAAACAAACCCATGGAACTGACATGTGGTACCTCCAAGGCACCATTTAATGCTAACCCATTAGTAGGCCACCCGCAGGAATTCTCCACATCCACTCAAGACCTAAAATCCATTGTCCGGATAAGTTACATTGATGAAAGTTTCATGCACTGGGCCCTTTAAAAGGACATTCGCTGCTATTTTTTCCAGAACCTTAACCTCTTTCAAATCCACTTCACCTGGTCCAACTCAACTCTACAATTTTCCTTCCTAAAATGAGTAGTTTCATAAAAACATTGGTTCATATAAAACACAACAATTGCTGTCAACACTATCTCCACTTTGACATTATATCCATATTTAAAAAATCTGTATGATATAGCCTTGGCACTGAAGGGCTTTGGCTTTGTATCTGCAATGGGAAACAGCAGTTGGCCAAATATAGTGATAATACTGCCCCTGCCTTGACTGTCAACCAGTTGCTGACTTGTTCCCCCTTCACCAACCAATATTACCCAGGCCCTGAAGAACTTTAACACATTCCTCAACAGGGCTTCAACTACCATTCGTCACACCTTGAGATGATGGATATCCTATCCTCATCAAACAACTTATTCACCTATTAAATGTCTTAGTTCATCTCTATGCCAACCCAGCGCTCAGTCCTGCACCACACCACTCATTCATTCAGTTGTGGATGACTCAGATGACAAGCAATTCCTAACCACCCACTATTTCCTACTGAAGTCCAATCTTAGGCACTTCATCTCCTGTAAAAGTTAGGTTTACAATGAAAGAAGCCATTTTCTATATATCAGCTGTGTTGTTGCTGAGCAGTGTTCTAAGTGGGAATGTTGAATCTATTGTTTATTTGAATGAATGCTCAAAATGTTGTACACCTCAACATCAATTTCAGGAACTGTTACAGTACCTGTGCCCATTGGATTCTCCCACTGGCAACAGCTGTGAATTAAACAGGCAAGAACTGTACCTCCAGTATGTCTTCTGTTACTGCAATCTCACTGCCCGAGGTTCCTACTAATTTCCTTCCATAATTCTGTACCTTTATCCTTATATTTCTTTTCTTGCTGTATTCCAACTCACTTTCCCTCTGTCCAAACTTTCAAATCTTTTACTTATCCAAACTCCTATACTCACAGCTGCTCTGTCATCTCAATTTTATAAATGACATCTTTTCAGTACCGGTTTTGATACTTTTATTGAGAGCCACCTGCCTGTTTCTCTAACATATCTCCCATCACCTATTCATTGAGTTGTACAACTTAACCGCTCCAGGCACAACAAACCGTTCCTCTTGCTCATACTTGTCAACCTGAGCAATCATTCAAACAATCAGTGTCATTACAGCGGTATTGTATATGTGAGGGAGTACACTTAAATAGGAAAAAGAGCAGCAGGAAGAAAAGTAGTTAAGCTTTGTGGTATTATGTACACACACCAAAAAACGTTTTGCATCACTTCGGTTCTGAGAGTTCCGCAACCTGTAGAGAAAACTGGAAGAGAGATCAACATAAGCATCATTTCCACCCTTTTTATTGATCATGAAAACCACACATTGTACTACCATACAGCGAGACCTTCAGAGGTGGTAGTACAGACTGCTGTACGCACCGGTGTCGCTAATATCCAGTAGTACGTCCTCTTGCATTGATGCATGCCTATATCTGTCATGGCATGTTATCCAAGAGTTCATCAAGGCACTGTTGATCCAGATTGTCCCACTCCTCAACAGCGATTTGGCATAGATCCGTCAGAGTGTTTGGTGGGTCACGTCGTTCATGATGGGGGCTAAGTTGTCATCCATGAAGACAAATGCCTAGCCAATATGTTGCCGATGTGGCTGCACTATCGGTCGGGTGGCATTCATGTATCGTACAGCCATTACGGCGCCTTCCACGACCACCAGCGGCTTACGTTGGCCCCACATAATGCCACCCCAAAACAGCATGTCATCGACAGTTCCAGACTCTCTGTACCTCCTCAATGTCTGAACACCATCACTTTGGTTCTCTCCAAGAGACCTGGACACTTCCCTTGTTGAGAGTCCTTCCTGGCACACAGTAACAATGCGGATGTGATCGAACCGTGGTATTGACCGTCTAGGCTTGGTTGAACTATAGACAACATGAGCCATGTACCTCTTCCCTGGTGGAATGACTAGAACTGATCGGCTGTTGGACCCCCTCCATCTAATAGGCGCTGCTCATGCACGGTTGTTTACATCTTTGGGTGGGTTTCATGACATCTCTGAACAGTCATAGGGACTGTGTCTGTGGTACAATATCCACAGTCAACGTCTATCTTCAGGAGTTCTGGGAACCAGGGTGATGCAAAACTATTTTTGGAGTGTGTATACCTTCATACCGCAAATCGGTCATACATGGCAACATTACATGCCAAGTTTCTGACATCATAGCATGGAATAGCACGTTTGGGTGTCTTTCCGAATATGCAGAGCAATATCTAGCATGTCAGATATTCTGAGCGTGCGACTGAGCATTGACCAATGAGACAGCCCAACACCCCATACGTCAAGTGCATGCTATCTCCCTTCAGCACGTAGTTGTGAGGTGCCATATTGGCATTCATTTCAATCCTGTACATATATATGCCGTTTCTGAGCACCAGCGAATCAAGAATCACCTGAAAACCTGTTGTTAACTGTGTGATTCGCTGCAAAAAAATAATGAGAAACATCATATTTGTGGCAAAAGAATTATTGTAACTTGCATATTATGAGAGTATGCCATTTTAAAGCAAAGACACACTGAGGATCCACCAAAAACACATTGTTGTTGGTACACTTTGTTATAATTAAATTTCAATTAGTAACTTAGCTACGATTAAAGCTTTTAGCAAGGAGCAACATGCTAGTAATGGATATCAAACAGTTTAGCGTAGTGAGTAGCATTATCAGTTCAGAACTGGAAGCATGTTACAGCGATGGTTCAAGTTTAGGATTAAAATTTTTTCCCCCTAAGTTTCGCGTTTTTAATAGGTTCTGATGTTTTATTATTAGTTTCATGTAAGTATATATTATAATATTTGATGTTATGTAAATATAAGTTCACCTTTTTTTGAGGAGCAAGTTCGTTCGATTGGCTTAATCTACAGGACAACTTGCGCTATTTGTAAAAGAAAAAGGAGCAAAATATCTTTATACGTCTGTAATTGAAATGTTGCAAAGATTCTGCTACTCGGTAGGAACAGTGATCAAGTAAGAATGACTTTGGCATTTTATTAAAACGTAGGAATGATGAAATAGTGGAGAACTATTGCAAATTTGTGTTGCACTGTTTGTAATGGAACTTTTCTAAGCCTGTGTCCTTACTGATTGGACATGGTACTTTCCTTTTCATCTTAAAACATGTAAATGGATATTGAAGTTTTTATTTGCGTATATTACATACAGAACAATGTGACTAGTATATGGTCAATGGAGGAAATGTGTGTTAATAGAGCTAGCGTGTGAATTTTATGCACGCCCCTTTAGAAAACAGTGTGGTTTGCAAACTAGAAACATCCTGCAACTGCAGCTGGAGTGCGTTGTGATCGCGTATACCATGTTTGGGCCCAAGTACAGTATGCACAAGTTGCATCATTTCTGAGCGTTCAGTAGCACATTGAGCTTGGCACACTCAACGTTGATGTTTGACAGCACAATCCATGTGCCGAGCTTTACACTTTCTTACTGGGAGGGCCTGCATGCCCACATGGTACCACCCTACCGGTCGACATCAGAGCCAATGTCTTGCTGCGTCAATAACCTCTCTATCATCCACATACTACTTCCAAAGCACATACTACTTCCAAAGAAGTGCATTCTTCTTCATTGGGCCACACAGATGGGCATTGGAAGGTTGTTTCCATTTCGAAGTGATGAACCAATGTTTCATCACCTGTGGCAACGTTCAACAAAAAATAGTGACGATCAGCCTGGTAATGCACAAGCAATTTCACACAGATGGTCTTTGTTGCTCTTTACGGCCTTCTGTCAGGTGGTGAGGAACTCAATGAGCTCACAATCAGTCTTGTGATGCACAAGCAATTTCACACAGATGGTCTTCATTGCTCTTTATGGGCTTCTGCCGCCAGGTAGTGAGGAACCCAATGGTGTCACACCTCAAGTACGCCAACTGGTGAACGAATGTGTCAGCACTGCCAATAGAGATGTGCAGTTATCTAGCGAGTTGTGTGACTGTGATTCGTCGATCACCTCGAATGAGAGTGTCCAACATTGCAGGAGTTACAGCTGTGTGTGGCCGATTGTCACGCACTAGATCAGACAGGTTTGCGTGACACTGCTGTGGTACTGATAGACATTTTGCCCACTGAGTCATCGTACTTTTGTTCACTCCAAGGCCTCTGTAGACATTCTGCAAGCACCTATGAATATCTGTGATGCTCTGGTTTTTTGTCAGAGGATACTCAATACAACTCACTCCTTGGAATGCACCTCTATTAGATGCCATTTTGAGGGGCCACATATTGCACAGCCAGCTGGCTGTCCAGTCTGCCAAGTTGCTGCTGGCAAGAGGGGGTGCACTCAGCTCAGGTTGAGGACAATTGAGGAGCTACTTGACTGGGAAGTAGTGGTTCTGGTCATGAAAACTGATTGAGGGAAAGAGCAGTGTGCTGATCACATGACACTGCAGCTGGTCGGTACCATTGGACCTTCATGGCCTGTTCAGACGGAGTTTAGCATGAACGCCCCCCCCCCCCCCCCCAATATTATAACATAACAACAAATGAATAAGGAGCATTATGGACCACCAGTAGGAAGCCAACCTTTCAACACTATACAAAACCTCAGGTTAGGTGCCATGTCCCACATTCATCCAGCCACTTTGTGATCTTGAAATTGTCACAACATCCTATGCTTAGAGAATTAAGCCCAGATAGGGCTATTACGAGTAATTAACAATGATGACTTCACGTCATGTTGTTATGCTATGGTCACAACTTGTGACAAGTACAATGCATATTGTAATATATTCCTGGGATTGGTTCTACTTGTGTAGGAACTGACAGCTATTACAAACATTCATAAGCACTACATAATGGATTATTTAGCAGCATATGTTACAAAAGTAGATCGTAATACCTTATGTTATAAAATCAATTCTTGAAGTTCATAGGTTTTCATATTATATTTACCATAAACTTGAACACATGTGAATTATTACCATACATTTCTGACATGATTCTAGTACTGTTTAAAAACTACCGGACGATAAAGTGGTGTCGAACGACTTCTTATGCACAATATTGTAATCTCATGTTGTTATTCAGACAATGTTTATGGTTTATCAAAGTATTATCATCCAAATGCTATAATTATGCTATGTAGCACTCTGAATGTGCATTCTCTTCTCTGTTCTTTTACATTACATATTCAACCCAAATATTAACCTGTAATTTACATCTGATGCAATTTCAGATTTGAAATTGGTAATTCAAATTTGCCAAAATTTTTCATCACTGAACAAACAGTTGTGATCTTGGTAAATAAAGCGTTTGTATTAGAACACTTCAAAATTTCTGCAACTGTTTTATTCCAATAGTGTTACAACTACACACTGTCGCCTGCAAAGTACTTGCCACGGGAAGCGACACAGTGCTGAAAATTGTTCTTCCACTTCTCATAGCAATTCTGGAACTCTAATACTGGAATAATCTTCAGCTGGTCAGTTACAGCCATTTGAATGTTGTCCAGTGTTCCACTGCAACATCCCTTGAGGTGCATTTCCAATCCCGGAAACAGAAGAAAACCACAAGGACTCATGCTGGGCTAAAAAGGAGGCTGAGGAGCCACAGGAGTGTTCTTATAGACCAAAAACCAGTTTATTGCAATGCAGTTCCAATTGTCTTCAATGTTTGGTCTCTGATGAACAGTAAGCATGACTAATTCAAATCTGTCCCCAATGACTCTCGCTGTCAACCGAGGATCTGCATACACAAAATCCTGGTCTCTGTCAACATTTGCATCAGTTCTTGAAACTGAAGGATTTCCACAGTAAAGTCACCTTCAACTGACTGTCTTCCTTCTGCAAATGCCTTAAACCACCAAAAAAGCTGGATGAATGACAAAATGCTGTCTCCATAGGCCTGCCGAAGTTTTTCAAATGTTTCCCTTGCACTGTGTCCAAGTCTGAGGCAAAATGTGATTGCAAACCGGTGCTTGAAATTTATGTTGCTCATAGTCAGACTGTACAAGCAAAATCACCTACTGTAAAGAAAAGAGCTACGGACAACCGAAGTGACACTAACGCAGTCCAACACGCACTGATGGCTTAACATATTTTCACTTGTCCCCCCATTAAGTCCAGCATCACTAGCTTTATCAGATCGAACATTATGCTATTAGTCTCATTACTTTATTTACATACCTTGTATGATACATTATTTCACTGTAAATTTAGGACAATTTATGCAGCAAGAATTGCATTTTTAGGTCAAAAACAATGATGAAATCTGACTCACAGGTAATTTTACAGTCAGGCCAGCCACTTCATCCTTTGCAGTTTCTCCAAAACTGTAACTACTAGCTGATTTTGTGGCAGCTCCTTCCACAGCAACAAAATCAGGTGAGCCCCAGTCGCCTCCAGAGGTACACGCTTCACTACCTTCTAATGCCTGACAAAACAGAAGCAAAAAACAAACTGTTAGCAGGATGGCTCAATGATCATGCTTTTGAATGTGTGTGTGTGTGTGTGTGTGTGTGTGTGTGTGTGTGTGGGTGGGTGGGTGGGTGTGGGTGTGTGTGGGTGTGTGTGTGTGTGTGTGTGTGTGTGTGTGTGTGGGGGGGGGGGGGGGGGGGGGGGGGGGGCACCCGCATATACACAATGAAACTGCCCAAAATAAAAGACCAAGTGACATGACCATGAAGGAATTCTGGCCAACAACAGATTATTTTTGATACTTTTTTTTGGGAATTCCTCTGGAGTCTCTGCTTTTTTATTTAACTGGAATGAGGACATATTGCCAACTAATTCTAATAACTATATGGGGAAGGAGGATTTCAAAGTATCTCTTCAAGTTTATTGTAGTCTCCCTTTCCAACAGTACAATGCCATCAGTGTAACACAGATGATTTAGATATGCTCCATTAACATTCATTCCAACTTTGTTCAACATCTACATTAATGAAACAATACATATATGGAAATCAGAATTTCAAAAAGGCATCTACCTAGAGAGGAACATTCCTTTAAATAATTTACTATATGCTGATGATGCAGTGATCCTAGCAGATAAGGAAGATGACCTACAGAAAGGAATCTACTTGCTAAAACAAATAAGTGCAAAATTTAACATGGAAATTTAAAACAAAAAAAGCTAAGACAATAAATGGCTTTTATGGGGAAAGAACCAATCAGAGCCAAAATATTGATAGATGAGAAGATTTTGCAGCAAGTAAACCACTTCACTTATCTCAGATGTGAAATGACATATGGCTATAGCAGAGATACTGAAATTAAGCTTAGTAAATTCAGCCGGATATGTGGAAAAATTAACAGAAACCTAATAAACAAAACCAGGAAAGACACTCAAATTAAATTTTACAAAATTGTTGCACTTCCCACAATGCTCTGGGTGATTACCAAGAGACAAGAAAGCCGGATTCAGGCACACGAAATGAAATTCCTTTGAGGTGTTAAAGGTTGCACAATAGAAGACAGGCTAAGAAATCGAGATATCAGAGAAGAACTGCAAATCTTTAGCCCCAATGATAAAATGCGAGATTACAGTAGAAAATAGAACGAACATCTACAAAGAACGGAGAGTGAGAAACTTCCTTTAAAAGCAAGAAATTAGAAGTGCCATGAGAGAAGAGACGGAGGAAGACCCCGACAGAGATGGGTACCGTAACAGGCAATTCCTGTCTAGAACCTGAAGAGGAGAAGAAGAAGAAGAAGAAGAAGAAGAAGAAGAAGAAGAAGATATACTACAGCTAATGTTACTTCTGGGATGTTTACATTGTCGTACATTGCCTTAACTCATGAAAATATAAATTTATGCTCTGTTTTCTTCTTACTCTTATTATTTTCAAATGTTTCTCTTATCAAATTTTCATTTGAACTTATCTCAACATCTCAGAGAAATTTCAGTGTTCTTGCTTAACTGAGCATATTAACTTCTGGCTGAAACTCTTGCCCATCTTTTCCTGCATCCCTTTTTTGAAAATCTGACCCATCTCCACATTGAAATTCTCATAATTTAAAGTTTCTGGTTTCCTGATTAGTATGTTTGTTGCTGTCTATATTAGCCTCTCTTTGTATTCTAAATTGTACAAATATGTGATTACTTACAATTCAAAAGTGTTTTAGGACTGTTGCATCCAGTATAGCTTTGTCAATGATAGATAAAATATAGTATATTTAGTTTTTATTTCCATTTGATCCTTGCGAAGTGCAATTTTTAGTTGTTTTCTGCAGAAAGAATGTGCTCTGGATAAAAATGTTGTTGTTCACAGCAGATTTTAAAAATATATGGCCCTCGTCATTTCCTACAAGGAAATGTTCTTTGTTTTTGTCCTAATTTTGCATGAAGCTTCCACATCATCATGTTGTAGCAGAAACTGCCATTGTTTATCAATTTCTGTCACTCTTTGTTTAGTGTCTTCTCCTTGCACATCAAAATTTGGGCACTCTAGTGCATACACATGATTTATTTCCATGGACTATATTTTGTTTATTTTTAAAACTAGCCCTGATGTTCTATTTGAAATTCCTTAAGTGCATGTAATATTTTGAATTTATTAAATTTTTTTTTTAATTTTCTTGTTTACAATACATCTTATATCTGAGTTTCCTCCCTATTCTGTTCCTTTGGAATAAACACCTGTCCTGATGTTAATTTTACTCACTCTTCATATTTTGAAGTAATTTAGATAACCCTGATGTTCCATCCTCCAATTCCACTGCCTTATCTTCAGATACACCAACATGAACACAAAGCTAAACACAAAATAGAAGTACAAGTCTATATTCCTAAGAGGACTGCAAGATGATGCATTGATTGAAAGAATGTATAATGAGACAAAAAGAAACTGTTCAACGGAGACAAAAATAATTGTGATGGAGGACTGGAATTTGATAGTAGGAAAAGGAAGAGAAGGAAAAATAGGAGATCACAGACTCAGTGAAGGGAATGAAAGGGAAGCCACCCGGTAGAATTTTTGTATGGAGCACCATTTACTCATTACAAACACTTTGAGAAATGTGAAAGAAGACACATGGAGACACTATAGAGTTTCATGTAAATTCTTTATCTAATTCCCTCAGCATCTCCATTAACTTTGTCTTTCTGTTGTTGATTTTCATCTTATAACGTCTTTTTGCAACGATATCCATTTTATTCAACTGGTCTTACAAAGTATTTTGCTGTCTGACAGAATTACAATGTTGTTGGAAAATCTCAAAGTTTTCATTTCTCCTTCCTGAACTGTTACAGATTTTCTAAATTTCTCCTTGGTATTCTTTACTGCTTGCTGAAGTACAGGTTGAATAACATTGGTCATAGGCTATGAACTTGTCTCATTCCCTTCTCAAATACCACTTCTCTTTCATGTCCTCTGACTCATCAAAGCAGTCTGATAGTAGTGTAAGTCATAGAGAACCTATCCATCTCTGTATTTTCAATATTTTCAGAATTTCAAATATAGGTCTGCTTTTCTTAAATTTATTTTCCAATAAAGTCATACAGTCAGCATTGTCTTGCACTTTCCTATATTTCTCCAGATCCCAAATGGATCTTTCCTGAGTCAGCTTCAATCAGTTTTTCCACTCTCCAGAAAATAAAGTGTGTCAGTATTTTGCAACCATGAACTATTAAACTGATAGTTTGGGAATATCCAAACCTGTCATCATCTGCCTTCTTTGAAACTCGAATTCTTACATCTTATTTTTTACTGTCTCCTATATCTTGCACACCAAGTGGAACAGTTCAGTCATAGCAGGCTCTTATAAGGATCTCAATAATTCTGAAGAAATGTCATCCACTCCAGAGACTGTGTTTCGACTTAGGTATTCCAGTGTTCCTCTCATTTTTCTACAGTACTGAAGTTTATTCCCCTTGTACAGCGTTCCACATTTGTCCACATCATACAAAAAACAGTATGTATGGTGAAATCAACCACTGACCTTTTTGAATCAACTTTCCTAACATAAACTGTAATACTCACTGCAACATTAAACAAAGAGCTAGCAGACAGAGATTAGACAATGAGGAGGGAAGGAAAAAAAAAAAGTGGATTCCAAAGACGTACAGGATAGTCATAACTAATTGCTTGTTTACTGAACAAAGATTTTATTTTAAACATTAAAAACAACTTACAGGCTCTTCTTCAAGACTGCCCCATTCATCCATGTCCCAGCCATCAGTGCCTTTCCGGTCTGTTCTACCACTTATCTGCCCAGGTAATGGACTGCGAGGTTCTGTCATTCCTATCTGGCCACTAGGAGCCTGTAAAATAAAATCTTGGTTAAATAAGCTCAATGGATTTAAACTTTGAAGTTTAAAGCCCCAGTAACTTAATAATGTGTTAGCAGCTACGTAGCTAAATGACAGAACTGTTATCTTTTCTCTGATATGATCTATCAAGAACACCACACTTCCTGCAAATGGTGCAAATGGCCGAGGCAGAAATTTTCTAGTGTCTGTGTCACTACAATACAATCTACACATGTATAAGCACTTTTAGTGTTGTGCATGTTGTTTCATGCAGTATAAGATGTTACTTTTGATAAGAAATAGATATCTGAATTATATACTGGTTTGCTGTGAAGGTCATGCACTTAGCAGGAAGGGAAACACAAGGACACAGTTGGAGTTACTCAGTGCCCCAAGTATATGCTTGGTACATTACAATAACTGCCATTGAACGCTGTGTATCACAGACAACAGGAATCATACCTTAACTGTTGGGATCACAAGGATGGTATTCACCATTATGGAAAGAAAAATATTCAATCTATAAATGTGTCACATTGACGAAACACCTGACTGCTGAAGTGACACAGTTGTTTGCAGGTAAACTGAGGCAAGTACTTAATCCATCACATTTTTAGTTGTATTAAATTTGCTCATGTTCTGTGGCTGAGGCTGTGTCATCTTTTAACTCTCTTGCTGCTTATGGGATGCTACAGATCATATAATTATAACCAAAAACATTCCCAGGGGGTTCAGGTATCCACTGACCAGTAATCCCAACCAACAGCCATGAGACTTTGCACAGTTAGTCCACCTGAGAAGTCTTTCAAAATGAAATAAAATATCAGTAACAAATGGCACTCTGTGGTAAAGAATGTATGTAATGTGATTAAATGAGAGGAAAGCAACTTTGACAAACAGTTCCACTTCTATACTCTTGGTGATGTTGGTTGACAGAGCATTAGGGCATGCTCTAAGGCACAAAAACATGTCTTATGCCATGGTCCACAGACTAAAATCATCAGAACATGATATACCGATGCCTTTTCTTTAATCTTTTTCTTCTTGTTGTTTATCCCGGCTTCTTGAGATCTCTTGTGAAGAGACACGATACAACAAATTCCGTAGTGGTGTAGGACAATCAATGAAGTTACACAACCGTTAATAATTTAACTTCTGAAACTGCTAGTTTATTGGCATTTATGGAAAGAAAAACACTCTCATACTGTCAGCAAACTCTGTGTAACATTTTCTGTGTGTAATGGGCCTTACTATGTCAAAATCATTCTAATGAATAATTTAAGCTGCTTTACAGTGTTGCTAGGGTACTTAATCAAAAGGTGATATGTATCTCAATTAAAACTGGTCCTCGATATTTTGAATAAACTTTTGGTTCATTTTTTGTCAAAATCAGCATGTGTCCCAAAATTAATTTCCAACTTCATGCAACAAGTCCAAATGCATCTTCAACTATTGTACGAGATTTACTGGACAGCTCGATCACACACTGGCGTGTAACATATTTCAAATCAAGCATGCAGGTTTCAGTTTTCCGTGATGGGCTAAACAACTCTTTTGTAATAACGTGATGTGTCTATCCCACGTAAAGTTTAAATGAAACTGGATTTACTCTCCATTCAGGTCAAGATCACAAAACAAAATTCACCACATAGGTCAGAGAACTGTACACACACACACACTTTTAGCACTCATCTCAAAGTAAAAGCTGCACATAAATTCACACTTTTTTAAGCATACAAAATTCTAAACACCTTTATATTAAACAAATAAATTATGACATGTAATTAATAATGAAACATTTCCGATCCTGAATAACCTTCAAGAACTTTTACTTCATAATCAATAAAATTTTATCACCGGAGAGAAATTATAAGTTTTCTAAAACAGATTCAGATTACAGTCAACTCGAATCTGGACGATGACGTCACAAATCGCCACTTGCTTAGAATGAACGAAATACCTGTACTGAAAAATATGGTCCATTGTAATTTACTGACTTTAATAACAAACTTGGTGCCCCTTGCTTCGCTACAATAAGTACCAGCCAAGAAAGGCTACACTGTATGGTTACATTTTTAGATTCATAAAACCTTGGGAGACTTGCAGGGTCAGTAAAAATCAAGAGGTTGTGAAATGGTACACTCTTGGTAGAAATACAGGGTGTTTATAAAGGAATATCAGGGTTTTAATGCTTTATAATATTTATTACATTAAACTTACAGTTATAAATGATATGTCAAATGAAAGAGCAACTCCAACAGTTTTACCAAGAACCTTATAAATGTTCAATGTGAGCACCATTTGTCATTTGATTGGTGAACTTCACTGTACCCAGGTGCTGGATAGGCCGCAAAGCGCGCAATGACAGGGGTTTCTTTGCATGGCCTCCACGTTCGCCCGACCTAATGCCATGCGATTTTTTCCTTTGGGGCTTCATCAAGGATCGTGTGTACGTGTCTCCGCTACTAGCAGACCTCCCTGAATTAAGAAACTGGATTGAAGGAGCTGTTGCTACAATCACTGAAGACACATTTATCAATGTTTGGGAAGAACTCGACTATAGACTTAATGTGTGCCGTGTGACAAATGGTGCTCACATTGAACATTTATAAGGTTCTTGGTAAAACTGTCTGAGTTGCTCTTTCATTTGACATATCCTTTATAACAGTAAGTTTAATATACTAAATATTATAAAGCATTAAAACCATGATATTCATTTATAAACACACTGTAGTTTGAGCTACTCAATGAGGAGAGTAGCTGGTGAACTCCATAAGAAAGCATGCACTGTACCAAAACTACAAGAGTACATAGCAGTGAGTTTCATCAATCCAAAAGTTGAGCCTTACATATTTAATCCAATGTGTTGTATTAAGGTCCCAACAATTCAGTCATTCAATAACGGCATACTCAATGTATACAGTACTCCAACATGAAAATGGTCATTTAGGGACACTCCTGTAAAACTAACACCTAAGCAAAAAACAACCTGCACTGACAACCAAGGATGGTGGTTAATGAAAGTGCAATGACCTGCATCTGTACATGCAACTGTGTATCTGTAGCAGTGATTAACCAGCAAGTATACCTAGAATTGAACAGCCACAACAGTAAAACAAAGTACAAGAATAACACACCTCTTCAGCAGGCAGACAGAAGAATCAAAAGACTGCTACTTGTAACACAGTTTGATCAATATCTCCAAAATCAAAACAAGGGAGTAAGAATACCAGACCTAAAAGGTCAAACAATAATGGAAAATCCTGGCTGGAGCAATACGGAAAATAAGGGAAACACAACCACTCGCCTATAGCAGATTGATGCGTGGAGCACAGTAACACATAACATAAAAAAGCATTCACACTAGCTTTTGAGCACTAGCCCTTTTGCTAGCACTAGTACACATATACGTACAACCAGATACCTAAACACTTAGTTCTGCCACAATGGCCACAGGAGTGTGTGTTTGGGTGTCAGTGTGGTTTGTGTGTGAATGTGTGTACTACTGCTAGAAAAAGCACTAGTGTGAATGCTGTTTTCTCTTATGTGTTACTGTGATCCATGAACTGATCTGCTAGAGGTGAGAAGACCTTAAAAGTTTGGCACAAAGATATCAGGCTATGTAACCTTGGTCTTGTCAGACAGATTTTGTGGTCAACAGATAACGCAGAACATGGAGACATTGATATCTGGTGAGACACACACCTAGTACTGGGTAGACACCCCTCATCGTAGCAAGCCTGTAAACTATTACCCACAGCACAGAGACCTGAATACTGTAATATTGCTCATCTGCCAATGGAATGATTTTTTAATAAACGCCTGAGAGCAATGGCATCCTTTGGATATGTAACTGATTGTCCTTTTGAGATGGGTGTGTATCATGTCCGTGTTTTTGCATGAAGGTTGGAGCACATCTCCACCTCAGTTTCTTTGGAAACTTAAAATTTATGCTTCCATTCAGGTTTATGAAACTATACGCAACTCCTTCAGGATTTTTTCACCTCACTACTAGGTTGGTGGGTCATGCAACAGGGGAAGAGGAGTTCCTGGTGGTGCGGGACATTACTCGTAATTTGCAACTGGTGAGGCCATCTGTCTGGCTGTCGTATCTCAGATAAGGTACTCTGAGGGGAGAAGTTAGCCTGAACTGAACAGTGCACTACCTTCTTACACTAGGGAGTGACTATGATTAAAACATGTAAAAAAGTTAATTTCTTGACAGAAGCTACATCAGTTTATGCAAGTGAGGTGCTCTTGCAGAAATCACAATGTAGAAGACAAACGTGTCTCCAATATTATTAGTCCTATTAATGAAAATTCTTCCTTAATATTTTAAGACTAAAGTACCAGAGCCAACCTGTGTGTTGCATTTTCTGTGGCTTATGTGGGTTCTCGTAACAAAGATCTCCCCTTGATATTTTTTTCATGGCCAAATTCGTCCTACTTTTTTGTAAGTCATGTAATTGGGAAAAATTTGTGGCATATTAATATTAAATGTGGCCAGGAAATCATCTACATTAAATTAACCCTCGAGTGTGCATGCCTTTGTATAAAGTGTGCCAATAATTAATATCATTATTTTGCACTGTTCCATTGTTGTTTTACAATTGTGAGGCCATACTATTCTTTTATTATTGCTCCAGCTAACACAGTTATAAGTCATGTTGTCATACATCCAAGTCAGCAGTAGTAATATAAATGAACAGGAAGCTAGGTGACAGAAAATTTATGACCCATGCAAGAAAATTACCCAGACACTGAGCTAATAGCAAAATTCCGCAATGAGGAAGTTATCTATATGAGATAATTAGTAACCAATTAGGGATCTGATGCAATTGTGCAGTTTGACGCTTTGAGTGGTCGTTACTGTGATGTAACACTTGTAAGCTACAACAGTGATATAATGAAAGGTTTATTTTATTGTTGTTTAATTAAACAGTGATTTAGTTTATATAATGTAAGTTTATTTTGTCACTATGTAATTAAACTTTAACTTTGCTCTTACATAATTAGCTTGGTAACATGTAAGATAGTTATTTTTTAAATGTGTACAAAGTGCAATGGGGCCCACTAATGTTATGAAAAACGATGTGCCTGTTCGAGGGTTGAAAATGTGGCTCTTGTTGAGAAACAATATTATCAAAATTGTCTATAATTATGTTCCTTGACTTATGTTTCGATACCGCAAAAATCAACAAGAAATCACTTAGTGGGTGCTTGGTGTCTGCATGGGTAAGAATGAAAACTAAGAAATACATAAGTCCAGATCAAATTCTTGCTAGGTCCTATGGTCAGCTTTATCATCTCTTGAAAAACCTTGTCAATATGAAAAAGATTATGTTACTATGTGGGTTTTATTCCTCAGAGGGTCACTAGTTGCATGAGGTGGTTTTCATGTTAGATGAATGCAAGGTCATAACATGTCCAATAGAAAATGTCTAGTGAAGTGCTTGGGGTTCACATAAAAAATATGGTTGACAACTCTTACTTTTTTAACCAGCAGACATACCAAGGATTTCAATGATATATTATACATATCTCAGACTCTTTCTTTTGGAAAGAAATAACTGTTGTTTCTGAACAAATTAGGATTACTCAGATTTTTGATTACACTATGTTCTAATAGTTACCTCCATGTCTCCCCAGTTTTCTGTGTCCCATGTTTCATCATAGTCAGACACTGAATCACCACCTTTACTTTCTTCTTGTTCCAAGGATGTCATTGATGTTACACTTGATGTAGTAGTGGATATGCTACTGCTTGATGGCTGTTCTAAAAAGAAAGAAAAACAATAATTCAGGATTTTCTTTGGGTTAAGAGACGGGATGCTTAGTATTCCAAGATACAAATATTGAACCTTGTATCATAATATAAAAACATCACCAATGCTGTTTTTGGTATTAGTTCTAGAATATTTGATATCTTGTTAGGTAGGCCCCTATAACGAAGCCAAAGTGAGTGAGAATCAGAAAATACACAATAAAATGCACAGAGAAAATAAATATAGCCATGAAATACAAACAAAGGAAGAACGGTAAACTAGGGTTTATCCCCCTGTTGATAATGAGGTATCTGAGACAGAGCAAAAACTGGGGCAGGACAGGGTTGTGAAAAGAACGTAACCATGTCGTTTACAAAGAAAACATCCCAGTGACTTCCTTAAAAAAATGTGGATTTGATGCCTGCTGCTGCTGGATGCAAGTCCTGTACCTTAAGCAACTGTCCACCTCGCAAGATGCAAACAAATGACATTGGACAAAGACAGACGTTATATTTCAAACAAGATTAAAGGAAAATGCACAAACAGAATCATTAAAAATTATATATATTAAAAGATAAGAAAAACCTAATTGTTAAATCACATTCTTGTGTAGCTAAGTTATTTGTACAGCCTGAAAGAAAATACACAAACAAGTAATATACTGTCTATTACTGAAACCAGAATGGGACAGGAATGCAAGACATTAAGCACCAACATGTTAGAGGTAAGAGGGGGAGTAAGAATTGGTGGAAGTGTAATTCTGTAACATTGTTACTGCCTGTTATTACCTCTATTTACTAATCTGTAAGTTGTTATTGGCTTTCCTCATATTTTCTATAGTTCTTAAAAATTGTGACCAGTCACATAAAATAATGTAGCTTCTATTATTGTGAGTACTAAAGATATTACAGAAACATATCAATATCCAAAGAAAACCCTATTTAGATATCATGCAAATTCTCCATCATGGATTTACACAGGGCAATGAAAACACACAAAGCAATATATTAGTGCAACAACAAGTGCTATTGCCCCTTGCATGCAAACAGATCAATGTTTCAGCAACATACATAATTCTGTAGATATGGACAGTGCTATTAATGAGCCTGAAGTAAGGATTCAATGAACCACGGTAAAAAAAAAAAAAAATAAAAAAAAATAAAAAAAACACACATCACATCACCATGTAATCTCAGTACAATGCTGTGCTTCTGTGGCCAATCATAGAGCAGAAATATATATTGGTGGTTTTCCATTAACTGTGATGCCTATCCAAAACACAACTCAACATGCACCGTAACAGTAACATTACAATATGTTTTGATTATACTAACATGGTAGTCATTTTCTCTGTATCACCTAGTGTTCTAAATAACTTGTTAGACTCACTGGGATTCAACTGACAAATGAAGCATATACCCAACATGTAACAAACCTGCTTCCTTCTGCATAAGCTGCTTCTGTACATCCATGATGGAGAATTTGCATGATATCTAAACAGGGTTTTCTTTGGATGTTGATATGTTTCTGTAATATCTTTAGTACTCACAGTAGCTGTGTTGGCTCCAAAACTGGCTGAAAGATGTTAGTTATGCTAACAATATATAGCAGTATTGTGGTCGGCACCAGAGGTAGATTTAAAACACTTTAATTACACACTTGGTGTACGGCATTCACTGATATGGCCAGTTTTGGGTCTCTCACAAAGTTTGAATGAAAGGAAAGATTGTTACCTATTATCCTATAACACACATCAAGTAGAATGGCGCTTCCGCATGTGGAGACAGAGCAGTAGGGAAACATGGAGAGGATGAGATCTGTGCATACATGACAGCACAGAGCGCGTAAACCAAGGACATGGTGCCAAACTGTGTTGCTGCAGACAACAATCAGGTTAATCTGCCTTTGGTACACTGTATTATGCATTCAAATTTACACTGGGAATAACAAATTTTAAAACCAATTTCAGTCTATCATCTTGACAGAAATCTTACTCCACGTCTTGACAATCACAACAAAATAAACTTCAAGCACAAAACAAAGTCATTATCCTTGCTTGACAACTGCTTCTGCTCCATAGAATTTTTAAAAATGTGTATGTGGTTGTGTTTCACTGTAGTTAAGTGTGATCACTGTGTGCAAGAAAGAATTACTGGTAGCAAACACTAATGTAAATAGATATTGTAAAAGTGGTCAGTATGTTGTCACATTCGCTGTCAATGGGCCTTTGAGTGCCAACTAATTTTTTCAACATTGCAGTGAGAGAAAACATTTATAATCCATTGAACATGGAAACAATTAACCATCTTCAATGAATAACTCGAGGAAAGCTCACCGATGACATTGAAACCCAATGATATCTTGACACTTAACTGTTTCTGTCATTTTAAGCGATTTTACAATTCGTGCCTTGAGAATGAGAGGGATTTACCTGTGGGAATATCGGATTTTTTTACAAATTTATCCGGTCACATTCTCATGAGTTATTAGAGCATACAACAAGTTAGGAAAAGCTTAATTTCTACTTGGGCAATATTGAACATTATAATCTGCTTCTTCAGAGGATGCAAATTCCCAATCAATAAAGGCTAGGATGTTCTCATATATTATGTGTGCAACTGATATGCTGACAAACACATTTTTTAAGCCAAGAGTCTTTAAATTAAGAAATATTATTACTTTGCTTTGTTCCAAAGTCTACACTGTAATACCATAGTCTCTGTTATCTGAGTCTGTGTCCAAACCATCTGATTGTAAATTCGTAAATTTACGATGGTAGGTTAAAGCCTTATATCAATCTTTACTACACTACAAAGTATTCTTTCTGAAGCATTTCGATATGCTGCACAGACTGGGCCCTCACTGAGGGGTGGGGTGGGGTGGGGTGGGGGGGTGGGGGTTGGGGTGGGGGGGATGTTATCTGCTGCTTCCTGTACAAGCGATTCAATGTCTGTTATCTTAAATGATTTTTCTTTTTCTCCCACATAACCTTCAACCTTTGCCCTAATTAATTCCATGGGATTATACTGACAGTGATATATGGGCAAATTCTCCCCAGTACTATTCAAGCTGGTATTAGAGAATGCAGTAAGATCAACAATCACAAACCCAGGAGGCAATATTTACAATAGATTTCTGCAAATCTTAGTCTATGCAGATGATTTAGTAATAAGTGCTAGAAGTACGGAGGGGCTCACATCAGCCTTCAAAGAGTTTGAAGCCACTGCCAAGAACCTTGGTTTAGAAATTAGTGTGAGAAAATCTAAGTATACGCTAACTGAGAGTGTTAGAAGAAAAACAGACAATCTACAGTTAGAAGGGTACAACTTTGAAAGAGTAGATAGCTTTATTTATCTTGGCTCAGTAATAACATCAGAAAACAAAGTGAAGGCAGATATAACAAACTGAATTAAGGCTGCTGACAGATCATATAGAGCACTATACACCATGCTCAAAAGTAAGAAACTAATTAGGAGACTAAAGCTGACATACTACAAAACAGTGATCAAACCAGTTCTTATGTATGGCAGTGAAGCATGGGTACTGATGGAGACTTTGGAGAAGCAGCTAAATATATGGGAAAGGAAAGTGCTGAGGAAGATTTTTGGTCCTGTGACAGAAGGTGAGATATGGAGAATTAGGACTAATGAAAAAATAAGACAAAGAACCTGATTTGGTAACCTCAATCAAAATGGGAAGGCTAAGATGGTTAGGACATGTCCAGCAGATGACAGAAGAAAGGCTCCCAAAGATGAGGGGACATCCTGGCGGTAGAAGAAGGAGAGGATGACCACATGTGAGATTGCTGGAAGATGCGGAAGCCAACCTGAGAGCAGTGGGAGTGAGGAGGTGGCGCAGATGGGCTGAAGACCGAGACAATTGGAAATCTGTGACTGAGGAGGCCAAGGTCATCAGAGGACCGTAGTGCCATGGAATAAGTAAGAAAGACATGTGGATAAATGCAAAACTGTGTGACCACATTCACATGCATGAAAATCATGTATGTATATTCTGTTGCGTAACTTATTTAAATTAACAAGCTGCAGGAGTTCAGCACAAGTCTGGTTTATATTGTGTGAAATATTTTTATTTTTACACCAGGGCAAAATATCCCCTTTCTTGGTGTTTGTACTTTGTGTTTTATTGGTAACAGTTGTATGATAAATAGCATGGTACATCACAATAACTGACTTTGAAGCACGGTATGACAAGAATTGTTCGGTGAACCACTTCACGAAACTGACAGCTTTCATTTTTGATTGGTAGTCACTGCTTTTCCCTACACCTAAATAAAAGTTTACTCTCAGTGACAAAACTAGAAGAAGAGCCAGCATGCAGAATAATTATCTGAGAACCTATTCCTACTGGAACTTTAAAAATTCCAGTACCATCACTCATGTTCAAGCAGCATAAGCAATACCACCCATCTGTGTTACAAGTTTCTTGGGATTTCGATGTTTTCCAGGCAACATGAAACCAGTTTTTCCTAAGGTTCCTACAGCTCTGATGCTTTCATTTACAATTCTGTTTAGAGTCCTCTTGATGACACCACATGCTTCTGATTCACCCATGTTTCATCAAGGTAACACACTGCTGAGTTGCCTCCTCCTCTTGTACTGCACATCTTTATAAGGGATGTGGTTCTTGTAGCATCTATATCGCTTCTTTCAACTAAAAACTTTCTTCTTAACATATTTGAAACCAATATCTTTTAAAATTTTTTACACTGACGAAGCACTACCTCTGAAGCCAATTTTCTCATTCATAACTGTACCAAATTTTTCTGATGTTTGGTGTTACCATATGGAGAGCTTTAAAACACCATTGTCAATACCACCCATTTGTGTTACAGGTTTCTTGCGATACTGACGCTTTCCAGGCAACACAAAACCAGTTTTTCCTAATGACATGAAACCAACTTTTCCTAAGGATCCCACAGCTCTGATGTTTTCATTTCAGTTCTATTCACAGTTCTCTTCCTGAAACCACACGTATCTGCAGTCCATTCTTGGGTCTTCTAATGTCGACAGTATGAGACCCACTTTCAAATTCATGTTTTAAAAAGTTATAAGTGTGGTAAATAATCTGCCTCACCTGCTTGTGAAGCACTTCATGTTTATTGCCATCACCTGACCTTTTTTAACCATATCAAAACATTTACAGACACACATTCACAGCTACATTGCTACAACAAGAAGAAGAAGAAGAAGAAGAAGAAGAAAGAAAGGAAAAAAAAAACCAGACACTGTTGAATGAATAATGTGGTTGTCGTGAAGTACAGCAACAGTGCAGCATGCAGCAGACATATTTTCACCATCTAGCTGCAACTCGCGACTGGTTGCCCAGAAAGAGAATGAATCTTATTGGATTCCAGTAGTTGAAGGAGGGGGATGGGCAGAACAGCTGAAAATTGGGCTGCCTTCCTACATGATGCTGAGTTTAGTGCAGTATTCAAGCAACACAGCTCAGTGGTTCAAAATGACTCACATGTGACAAAAATTTGATGTATCTGTTCACCATAGCACTGGTCTCATACACATTTAACAAACTCCAAAACAATTAAGATAGTGCACAAAAATAATCAGTAAATCTGTCAACACTGTCCTGCTAACCAGTCACTGTTCATAGGAGTCAATAATCATTGTGTTCCTCTAATAAGTTCTCACTCAGAATTAATTAGTACTTACTGTCACAGAAGTCATGAATTAAACCTACGAGTGGGAGGAAATTAACTGTACACAATATATGCAAATATTTCAGAATGTTAGTTATTGTACTATGGCACATTGCTCGCGATGAGAGACACAGATGTTGCTCCATTTACTCTAAGACTGGCCAATCTCAGATGCGCTAGTTCTATATATAGTCTCGCCTATGAACTATATCTTTTACACTACTCATTACTGATGGAACCATCTTAAATAAAATATTTTGTGACCCTCAAAATATTGAGCTTTCTAA
This sequence comes from Schistocerca serialis cubense, assembly GCF_023864345.2. Taxonomy (NCBI): domain Eukaryota; kingdom Metazoa; phylum Arthropoda; class Insecta; order Orthoptera; family Acrididae; genus Schistocerca; species Schistocerca serialis. Next base: position 389,219,626 of record NC_064638.1, read on the forward strand.
TTAGTGAGTTAATTAAAAAATGCTGCATGTCAAATGGAACATTTCAACAAAATTTAATGCCAAAGTTCAGAACCTAACAGTAATGTTGATATAATTTGTAATTGAAGTTAGCAATGGTCTGAAGCTTTAATATTAATTAATTTGAAGGTAATTAGTTTCAGACAATTTTAGGTACCTTAAGGAAAAGTTGAAGATATGTATTTTCAAGTGATAGGTGTTAATATGCTGAAAAATATTTCTTAATGCTCACAAAATATTAAGGTCATATTATATTAACCTTTTCAATTAACAATATTTCATAATTAACAAAGTTTATGAGTTAACTAATTAGATCACTGAAACTATAACAGCAAGTAGTATTTAATGAGCAATGAAATTCAATGGGACTAAGTTTGTTTATGAATCTGAAAATACTGTGCACTCTCTGGGTACACTATTATAATCTCATTACCATAGTCTAGGAGACATTTAGAAAATCTTGGGAGGTAGAAAAACATAGCAAATGAGACTGGACACTCAACTTGCTTCATCTCAAATGGGTCATAGATTTTTCTCTTAATTTGCACTAATGTAGTACATACTTAGATGTAATGAATGTTGCTAAAGTTCAATGAAGCTTTAAAAGCCTACTGAATACTGTATGACAGTGCCAACCATTGAGCAGTGCCATTAATGCAACCAGTTAGAGCAGAAGACAAGAATTCTCTCTGTACTGCAGCATTTGGCATAAAAAATTATGGCAACAACAAATTATGTATCTTTGGAAACTAATAACAACACTAATACTCACTGCACTACATTTGTAGGGAGGTATCATCCAGTTTTAATAAGCAAGTAAGGCACACATGCTGTACTGTGGGGTCATATGGGGGCGGTATGGTCAGAAATGAACACACTTCATACACTGTGATTGCAGTGTAGACACTTTTATTGTTCTAAGATGACTGTTGAAACTGGTGTGTCTACACTACAATTGAGGCATATGAAGTGTGTTCATTTCCATTAATAAGCAAGTGTGAAGAAATGAACATTTATTTATCGATAAATTCATGTGTTTATTGGAATGATGTCATACTGTGCTATTCCTGGTTTGAATAATGCACACTATATTTGCACCACACACATGAATGTATCAGCAAACAAATGTTCTTTCATCACAGTTCCTTCTTACAAATCTTAGTGAAGTAACACCAGGCTATAACTGCTTTGAATCTTTTTGCCCATAAGGAGAATTATTCAACAAACTACTTCTATAGCTGAGAAAGCCCTTGAGTATTATGGTAATCATGGGTAAAATAAATAATTTATTGAAATGTACTGTAGTTACGTTATAAATGACAGCATACCAAGAGAACCTGGCTTGCTCAGAGTTTTGCTCGCCATTGGTGTAATTGACTTCACGGTATCAGATTGGCTGCGATAAAATTTGGCAGTTACAGCTGTTACAGCCCACCCTGCCCAGGTTGCTGCAGCATTTGACAAGCTTGGTGTCGCAGTATGGACATCAGCCTCTGAAAAAATAAAAATATTTATTTCTATTTAAGAAGTCTTATAAAACTGCATAAAAATTAAGGTTTTCTTTTGTGTTTCTTCCTTTTCACTTGCATTCATTAATTCCATTAGTACTATCATGGTTTCTGAATAAATATTTATTTCAAACTATTTTCATGGTAGAAATTTTAAATTTGTTCCCAATCAAGCATCCCCAGCTTGTGTCATATACATTTGTTTCAAATTGGGTGTCAGATTGTAGATGAAATTCATAGAAAAAATATCAAAGTAACACTGTACTTGCCCAAATGAGTGCCACAGATTAGATACTGTTTTAATATATACAAATCATCTTATGGATAACATAGGAAGCTCTTTAACTTTGTTCACAGAAGATTCTGTTGTATATAGATTACGTTACAAAGTCACAAAATTATAGAGAAAAGCTAGAAGACCTGCAGAGGATCAACACCTGCTGCATATACTGGCACTGACTTTCAACGTAAACAGAGGTAACAGTTACTGTGCATATACAGATAAGGACAAACATTACTGTCTGAGCAAACAATTTGAGATAAATCACTAAAACATTCATAATCATTATCTGACAAAGAATTTATGTCCAGAACCATTTAAAGTCTAATTACCATGTACTACTACTTGCAAGAAAGGCAGATACTACATGGAGATCTTTTAGAAGAATCCTCACGAACTATCACTCACTCACAGAGGATGTAACTTATAAAATACCCCTTCAATTAACTCTTGTCAATTGCTCATCCATCTGAGATTCTTATGTGGTTACAAATAGATAATATCTAAAGGAGAGCTATGAATTCTGTCATAGATTCATCTGGTTAAGTGCTCGAGCATAAAGGATAAGTTTACCGTTAACATCTTGAGAATATACATTTGAAGAAGAGTCAAGCAGAGTATTGTTTCCTGCCACACACACACATCTTGTGAAATGACCACAATGATAAAAAATTTGGGATTATAAGAATACTACTGACAATTTATTTTAATTTTAGTTTTTAGTATGTTCTGTGAATCATATTCATGTTAGTTCAGCAAGATGCGGAATATGGCAATAGGTTTACACATAATAACATATCTTCTCTGCGAAAGCATGGATACAAGCTGGACACTTAGATAACTGCACCTTTCTTTTAATTTTGGCCTACAGTAAAAATCTGATACATGAAACCCAACCAAAAGCGTAATATCGACTCAAATTTATTTATGGAATAGGAATTGTCGAGAGGAAGAGATTTAAATTTGTTTTTAAAACTTTCACTATTTGCCAGCAGCTTTAATCCACAAGGCAGATGGTCAAATATTCTCACAGCTGCACACTTTGTTCCTCTCTGTACAAGAGTAAGGAGATTATTTTTTTCCTAATGTTATATTTATGAATGCTACTATTATTTTCAAATTGTGCCCAATTCTTCACAACAACTTTCATGAGAGAGTAAACGTAATGTGAGGCTGCTGTTAGCTACTAGTATATCTAATGTTACTAACAGTTGTTTCAGGATAGACACCAGGTATTTCTGTACAGCATATGCCTGTGCAATGAAAATTTGTTATCTATATGTGGAACTTCCCCAGATAATTCCATATTAATGAATGAAAGTATCCAAAGTAAGCTAATTTTTTAATGCTTTCATCGCCAAAATCAGCAATCACACATAGAGCAAATGTAGGTGAATAAGTGTGTTTGAGGACATCGATAATATGTGATTTTGAATTCAAATGTAAATCCAAGAATTTTGAACAACCCATTTCCTTTCTGTGATACTGTATTGTTAGTGATGATATGTCTTGCTCTGCACATAATTTAATTACCTGTGTTGTTTCTATATTAGGTGGTAGACCCTTTTCCAAGAACCAATCAATATTATTTTTTAATGTTTTACTTATTACTCCTCCTGTTGTTGCAGCTCTGATGGATATGATTACGATGCCTGTACCATCAGCAAAATGGACTATTTCTTCTTTATCAGTGTAAGATGAAAGTTAATTTTTATATAGCAAAAACAGGAATGGTTCCAGAATTAAATGTGATGGACTGCCAGTAGTAATTTGTGAATTCTCTGAAGATGATTCATCATGAGATCTGCATAAGCTACCATATTTAGTTTCCTAGAAGCTAAATATGAACTGAATCACATTTTCGCTCAAAAGCCCAACAACTGAGTTTTTACAAAGAAAGTCTGTGATTTGCACAGTAAAATGGCTTGGACAGGTCACAAAAGATCATGCTAGATTAAATCTTGACATTCACATATTTTTGTATACAACCACTGAAATGGTAGACAGCATAATCAATGGGGCGACCTTTGAATCTTACAACTGCAGAAATGCTCAACCACTCTTAAGTACATTACCTTCTATTAAAATTTTGAGAAAAATAAGTTAATAGTTTGTTAATATATCTGTCCTAATACATTTCTTAAAAGTGAGTATAAAAAGGGTACACTTTAGTCTGTCTGAAAAGATACCTTCTGAAAGTCATCAAATCCATGGCTGATTGAAGGAGCTATATCAGAAGAACGTATTTTTAATGTTTTGCTTGAGATGTTATAAATCCCAGGAGATTTTTTTTTTTTTTTTTTTTTTGCTTCTAGGCAATTAGTTCTTTTCCTGATAGAGTGATTTCAAGTTGACTGAATGCTTGTGGTACTCACTGTCACATACACTGCAGTGCTTTTTCTTTTGAGCTGGCTGCAGAAAGTTTCTCATGTTTAATAGTGCTCACCCCGCATGATTCATGAATGGAACAGGAAAAGAGAAAAATGATAATTGCAGATCCAGTATCCTCTACTTTCAAAATTTGTCAGAATAAATAACGTTTGAAAACATTTTGTGAGATACATGCACTGTGCTTTTGCTTCTGACACATATAATGCAGGGGCTTGCACAGAATGGTATGTAAGTTGGTAAGAGCATCACCAGCAAAAGCAACTTTCAGTGTTCAAGTTCCAACAGCATACTAACACTCTGTTGTAAAAACTGCAATATTGCATGATTTAAAAACTGAATGGACAGTATGACCTTTGCAAATCGCCAATAATGTGTTTACACAACTGTATTTATTGTGGGCTCATAGTCTCTTAGAATTTTTTTAAATACAGTCATATTCTTTATCAACAGAAGTATTTATTACAAATTCCATGTCTACAATTTCAACATTAGGTCATTGTAAAGTGATTAAATGTGCTGGATGTCCATACAGAGGCTCACATCCTTTTTACTCATTTTATTAATGTAGACAGCTGCTGTGTTTCAACTCCTTTAACCACTTGAAAATAACTTAAGATTGTAATTGTATCTGTGGAAATTGTAATAAATGGAACTGCTGTTGACAAATACATCGTCATTTAAAAAATAATGCATTTGCACAAAATAAAGGAAAGTAACAATTTATCTTTCCACTTGATTTTTGTGTATCAATGAGAAGCAACAGCAGAGTTGGAAAAGAACAGGCAAGAAAAACATGAACGGTTTAGTTGACAGAACTGTCTCCAGTTTTGCCTGAAACCACAAAACATGCCATCAGGTTAACTGGATGAGGATTTGAGTGCTGTTCTTCTCAAACATATGTCATATCATTTAATAACTGCATCATGTTACTTAGCATGTGCTTGAGACAAAGAATCTGACAATGTTGCAAAAGAGACCAATAATGGAAGAATACAATATGATCTTACAAGTAATTTTTTCCAGTAGCATTTTAAAATACTACATTGCCTCAACAGAAAGTATATAGATCACTGGCTGTCTACATTGCTCTGAATTTCATGTTCCATCAATAGCAAACCCAATCTTATCTGGATCACAATTTGTCAAATGAGGCAAACATGTCAGTTTTATCATGTTTGCAGGAGATACTAGAGTTCTTTCTCCTATGCTTTCAGTACGTCTGTGCTTATTTGTCTTCTGCAGCTGGTGTTTGTATGTCTAAAGGTTCAATTTTATATTAAATTGTGGTACATGTTTTTTCATTTTGTTAGCCGTGACATACTGTAAATCACAGATATTTCCCCTTAATATTTATAAAGTATTCAATTTAGATGCTACACACAGCTTAAAGTTTAGCATTATAAATGGATAGAATCTGCATAGAAATTCTGAGAATAATAAAATCTACAACACAATGCTGATTGTAGATTTATAAATGAAGCATACCCATTGACTCTCTTAAACTGGGATCTTCTGAAACTTTCTCCAGTTTCCCTAGAAATCCTTTGATGGTGCGGAAAGCACTGTCCCTTACAGACTTTTCAGGGTCAATTGTTAATTGACACAATGCTGGCAAAATTCGTGTAGCAACTTCAGAGAGGAGAAAATACTGTTGTGTTGCAGCAAGAGCAAGAACGCCTGAAAATAGAAAAATAAAACTCATTTTCTTTTTACTCATTAAAAAAATACGAATAATTTCAAACAATTTTTTATACCTGAATCACAAATTACCTTTAAAAAATATGTACATGAAATCTCATGTTGTAAATTAATGAAGAAACTCATGCACTTAAGAGTGTTGTGAACATTAAGCTACACACAAACTAACATTGGCCTCAGATTTGGGGGTACCAACAGTTTCCTCAGTCTATACTTCTGACTAACAGCTAAATATTTAGTCCTTCCTCCCACTCATCTCTTTTCCCAACAAAATTATAGAAATGTAGATTACTGCTGAACTGTATAAACTATACAAATTTATTAGGCAATGTGACAAGGAGTAATATACAGAGAACTGTGTATCTTTCATCATAGTGTCTTTGAGAGTAACGTATGTGGAAAATTAAGTAAGCAACTACATTGTAATTTCAAGGAACTGAGACATGAGACAGAAGCAAGTAAAATGCAAAAAATACCACATTGAATACCACACATTTATAACTGGTATCCAAAGTAATACCCTGTATTTCAAGACACTAATAATAATGGCAAAAGCATGCAATTTTGAAAGTGGAACAAAAATAATGAGTATATTGCTCTCTGAATGAATGACAAAGTTAGAGAAAAACTGAAGAATGGAAAACTAAGAAGACAGAGCTCACCAAGATAATAAACCTTTTTGGATTATTAAACTTGGGAAGTTGTCTAGCATCAATCAACAGCTTACACACTTTGTATAGGAATAAACAAGTTAGAATAAAGATTCAGTGACAGAATTAGACAACTCACGATCCTCTTTCAATAAGAAAGATGTATTAGACAATGTATAATATTGCAGAATAAATAGTGCAAACAGGTTTAGTTCTGAAAGAGCTTGAGACAGTAGAAACTCATCCAACTGCAGATATTAATTTTGTTTCTGCTCTCTACTTTTCTCAATCAAATGCCTGTGTTTTTACTCATCATATCAATGGCACACATTTACATTGCCGAAAGCTCAATGTGTAAGTCTTTTTTTGTGCCTGTCTGCAACCCTAATAACCTTAGGGTGCATAGCAATCTATCCCCTACATAATATTGTTGACATTCCAATCTGAGCTTTCTACTATTTGATTAAGTACTTTGTGATGGTAGTTTGGCTAGTCTTTCACAGACAAGTGTGGTATTCATATTATTTTTATAATTCTTCACAGAAATTTTTTGTCATTACACACCTCAAGAAAGAGTCTCTGGGAACTTAGAAAAGAAGTCAAAGGCATGTATTAAGTTTTCTCAGTTTTCTTGCCAATTTAGTTTTAACTGATAAGTCAAATTTTTGATGATTTTTTCCACTCCTCATTGTTAGGAGCCAATATCTGTAACTGATACTGGAGTAATCTCTGATATCTAACTGTTGACCAAATTTTCGATGGTGATTTCATACAGAGGTAAAGTGATTTCTATACGCTACTAGAGATTTACCAATATCTACATTGACGGGACACAATTATCATCATTGAACATACTGGAAAATAACAGTCTGGTATGTAATTTTTTTCAGTGAACACTAATAATGAAAAGTTCCCAAGTTTCCAGGGGGTGGTAGTGCTGAGATACCGCATTGTTTCGATGAGCGTCTTCCGGCAATGAGCGTCTTCCAGCTAAGATAATGGGTATGACATTGCTTGAAACTTGATTTTTCAGCAATGCCACTTGGCTAAAAACCTGATAGCTTTACGTCAACAATGTCGTATATTTCTCAGTAGCCCTCAGATTGAGTACTCACTTCCACGCACCACCTTTCATGATAGAATCAACACATGGTGATGCAATGGATATGACTTTCGTCTCATCAAACATAAGCCTATTCTTATTAACCGATTTGTCCCAATTTTGATACTTAATGTGGTTATAACTTACAGTGAGAGGTCCCAAGCTGTGCGATTAACTTTTTGAAACTATCTACCCGGTGATGTAGGTTAAGATCCTAGGTATCACACACTGCAACTGTTCACCTTGGTGGGCTCACGTTGTAAGCAATTGATGAAAAATAACTCAGAATTTTGTGTGACACTCAATTGCATTAAAAAAGTTGCATTACATAGTCTGGCTGTATGGTATAATGGACAGGATAAAACTTCACATGCAGGAGGTTGTGAGTTAAAACCTCTTAAGGTGCACAATTTTTTTTTTTAATTTTTAAATCTTTACCCAAAAATTACTTTGATCATTAGTTTTATTCAGTTAATTGGTTTAAATGTAATTTTTTATTTCTGTTCCTTTGTCCCATCATTTTAATCACTGTATGAACTTTTTAATTTGTAGTGTTTTTCTTTATGTCATTAATTTTCCAATCACAATTTTTGTGAACATGAATTTAATTTGTGCAGTGGTGTGAAAAATATATTTTTGTTACCACGTGTGCAATTTTTTTGCATCATAAGCAACATACAAACATTTAAAACGTAACCTAAATACCTATTGCACTATGGACAAAATAATGCAGATGAAAATTTAAATGAAAGACAGGTTTATAAGTAAAACAAACTTCAAGCAAAATGAGAAATAGATATAATGAATGCAATAATGTGGATGAAAAAATGTTGATGAAACAAAAGAAATTTAATAGAAATTAATACATAAAATTAATTAAAAACACATGAAGAAAGATTTCAAGTGGAGAAAGAATGACAGGAGGAAAAATGAGAGCAAATGAAGTTAATATTATGATTAAAATTATGTGCCAAAGGAATGTAACTAAACAATTACATTTAAATCAATTAATTGAATAAAAATCAAGATCACAGTTATTTACATATATATTTAAAAATAAAAATTTAGTGCACCTGACACGATTCAAACTGACAACCTCCTTTATGTGAAGCTGTTAACCTATCTATTTTACTATGCAACCGATCTATGTAATACAACTTTTTAAATGCTACTGAGTAGCACACAAAATTCCGAAGTTTTTTTTGTCAGTTACTCGCAAATGAGGGCCCACCAGGGTGAATGGCTGCAGTGCGTAATACCTGGATCTTAACCTACATCACCGTCTAGGTAGTTTCAGAAGATCAATCACACTGCTGGAGACCTCGCCTTGTTAGTAGCATTCAACACACTTTATTTTGCAGAGCATGTCCTGTCTTCTTCAAGATCTGACAATTGGTCAGAACACTTTGTGTGCCAAGGAGCCTACCTATTTTTGTAGAAGTAGCCACAAAAAAAGGAAGGAGAGTTATGAGTGGATTAACTCTCTTTGCCTTCTCACTTTTTACAGTGTGAATTAACAGCATGTTAATTGTAGCCTTACTTTTGGATCAATTTCTTCAAATGTCTACTACTGCAGTCTGGACGGTCCTTTGCAGAAATAATTGTGACTCTATGTGCCAACTTATTTAAAACAGCAAACTTCTGGGACAGAGGATGAAAGCTGAGATAATAAGTATGTGGTGGCTTGCAGTACACAGAGGGACCAAATTATCCATCTGATCTTCATTCAAGTAAAACCTCTACAAATGACAACTTTTCAACTTTCTCCTTAACAATCATGAACTTGGTACTAGTGTACATACTACTCACATGATTAATACTCTGATAAAGAGCATTGATGCATAATGAGCAGGTGCTCAGATGCTACAGCAAGTTTTTTACTTTCCAACAGGACCAGTGTCACTATTATCATCTCTCCAATGCAGACACCACCATAAACTTTGGCAGCATATGCAATCCCCATGAACTCTGTATGGCATCATCATGTTGTAAGATGGCCGGTATTAGATATAAAAGACCAGCACAATATCATACACAAGTCAGCTCCTGAAGATGACTAACGCAGTTGTCAAAAGATTAAGTAATCACTCAAGCATTAATGTGTCAAGAAAACCAAGAGACCTTAATGCAATGGACACCTGCATGTGTGTTTTGCACGAATAAACAGAAATTCTTTGATCCTGTATCATATAATCTTCCACAATTTACAATAGAATATTGACAGCTGGAGTATACAGGGTGATTCATGAAGATATGCAATTTTTTTGATATGTAATTATACAAGTAAAACTAAAGAAAAAAGTTCATATAAACATAGGTCTGCAAATGTTTAGCCATGGAGTTATGGCTAATAAAAGATTTTGCCTGAAATTTAGCAACTTCGCTACTAAGAAGCCAACACAAAACTGCACAGGGTTAAAGTAAAGCACGATTTCCATTTATTTTGTTGTTATTGGTCTGGCGACTCTAATAAAACATGTCCCAGATGTGTATCTGCAACAGTTTTCTAGAACAGCCAGAGAAGCAAAGATTATTATACAAGTAAATTTGTTTACTTTCCATTAAGAATGTAGAAACATTTATGTCATTGTTGGCAACCGTTAGTGAGTTGTTTCAGTCATTTCCTAATCTTGCAATGAGTTAGTTTTCTGAATTGTTCAGTGAAAGAACATAATAATAACAGTGTATTTAAGTGAAACCACATAGTAACTGTTGTAGTTTGTAGAGTATCTGACACGTTCATACAGTTTGAGTTAGCATTATTACCATCATTTTTCCAAAATTAAATTCTCTGCAACTTCTGTTGAAAACTTTGTGCAATTGTCTGAAATTTAAAAAACAAATTGGGCCAAATACTTAATAAATTAAAAATTTTATGAAATTACTTCTTTGGTTCTCTGAATGTTCTGGAAAACTACTGCAGATACACATCTGGGACACGTTATATTACATTCACTAGATCAATAACAACAATGGAAAGCATGCTTTACTTTAACCCCATACAGTTTTGCGATGACTTCATATTGGCGAAGTTGCTAAATTTCAAGCAAAATCTTTCACTAGCTGTGACTCCATAATTAAACATTCGTGGATCTATGGTTATATGAACTTTTTTCTTTAGTTTTACTAATAGAATAACAAATTAAAATATTTGCATATTTTTGTGGAGCACCCTGTATAAAGAAGCTGCGTCAATAAACTACAAATAGTGAAAGACTATTGAACATGTATTACACTTGCAAATATTAATATGTTCTAGCTATAAGTGTCAGAAAATTCCCCAATATGTTTAACGATTAAGTACATACATTGCATAGTAGAAATTTAAAGTTTTATATTCATACTTCCCACTGTTGGTAATATCACACACAAAAGATAGCACATTTCAATCAAGAGCTGTACACAATGTAAATTACAGAATCTAAAAAGATGCTCACAAATAAATTTAAAAAATTATAAATATTATTTAGATTGAGAATAAAAGCATGCACAATAACATACACAAATTAAATATAAAGTTTACCAGCACTCCGAGCTGGAGGAAATGGGTCCCTCATGGCTCTTATAAAAGCAGAAATTAAGACTTTTTGTCTTATCTGTGGATGCAGGTGCTGAGCTATTTTCCCTAGGCACACAGTGGTGTTTGTTCGAATACCACCCTGAAGAAATGAAAAAGAATCGTTATGAGATATGGAATCTGGTCTTGGTAAGACAGTTTCAAGTATGACATTCATCAATGGATAAACCATACTAACAATAACAAATGAAGTTTATCTATGACAAACTAGGAAACATTAATGCAAATATTAAGCCTGAAGCCTCCAAAGCAGCATTGTTGATAAGTGCACCAGACTAGTTTTAAGAGAAGTTGATCATATACTAGGAATCAGGCACTCTGTAAATTCCTACTAATATGTCACAGTTCCTCCTTACATTGTTGCCTTATATTCTTCACATCCCCACACCTATGACACCTGTGAACCCATGATTTCTGCCATACTCTTCCACACTGATGGTGTCCATTGTGTGAAATATCTGGATCCTAAATTTGACTAACATAAGCCCCTAGCTGACTTTACACAGAGCACTCTCTGTCATAACTCACATTAATAAATGCAAATCCACATAAATGTGTGCTTGTGACACAGTGTGTCACGTGCAAACATGGTACAATCTTCACTGTTGAACACAGTAACGTAAACTGTTCACATGAATCAGCATACATGAAGCACTTTTTCTTCTCATCTCAGTCCCATTATAGCATAGCAGACATGGGAATTTGCAATCATCTTTGTCATTTGGCTCATATACAGCAGTTGAGCTTTGAAATTTTGTTGATATTAATCTGCCTGGCAGTGTGTGCATATGCCTCATACACATCAGCACTACACACATTATCAGCCATCACATTGCACTCCTTCCAGTTATTGCTACACTGTAACTTTTTCACAATGTGTCATTTTTTCAGGACACCTGTTTGCTTGCTACCTAAGGACACTTCCTTCATGCTGAAAGGCACTTTCATTACAATATATTACCATTATTATATACATTGTGGGGCAAATAAAAGTGGGTTGGATGAGAGGATACAACTGAATGTAAATGCCTGCATACAATCGTACAATGTGGTGCAGCCATCATGTGTACGCCCACCACGTGATCCACACAAGTTCAGAGCATTGTGTGGGCTGCGTCAGTGTGAGTGGAGCACCGGGTGTTCACGATGGAAAGTTATGTGACAACGAACTTGTGGAAACGGTGTAGTCAGTTGTTTGCTGAGAAGTTAATGGTGTCAAAGTGCCAGCAAAGAGGGCCATGCAAAGCTTAGTCCAAAAATGGCATGAGACACGATTTCTTTTGAATAATTCAAAAACATTCTAAAATGTGTCTACACACCAGAAACTGTGGCTGCAGTTCACCAGAAAATGGTTCAGAGTCCTCCTAAATCAACTTGAGGCCTACCACAAGAGACCTGTCTATCACGATGATCATGTGGAAGATACTCCAGCTGGACCTGCAATCCTACCGTGTGCCTGTTGTTCATGCACTAAAACCAGCAGATGCTCCTCAGTGCCTCCAGTTTTGTGGGTGGCTGTTCACTGAGATAACAATGAATGGCTTGGGTATAGATCTGTTCTTTATGTCTGATAAAGCTTGGTTTCACCTGAGTGGTTATGTCATCTCAGAGAAATAAAGGTTCTGGGCAGCGGACAATTAGCATAATTTCCAAGAAACACCATTGTGTGAGCAGAAGGTTGGGTTTTAGTGTGTTGTATCTGTACGTTGCATTACTGGTCCCATCTTCTTTCGTCAGACTCCGACTCCGGTGAATTACTTTGCCAACATTTTGAAACCATTTGTGGCAGCATTAACAGAGGAAGAAATAACTAAGTTTTTCTTCCTCTGTTAATGCTGCCACAATAGGATGGAGCAACTGCCCATATAGCCGGCTGAACCTTGGGGCACATTTACACAATCTTCACTCCTGTGTGATTACTTTGTGTGGGGAGTCATCAAGTATATGGTGTATCACAACCACCCCCACAGTCTTCAAGACTGCAGCAGAACATTTTGGATGAGACTGTAGCAATTCCAGTTTTGATCAATCTTCGATGAGACTGCAGCAATTCCAGTTTCGATCAATCTTCAGTAACTTGCTGGCCGTGGCCCAAAAGTGCCGAGAGATGAATATTGGTCACTTTCAACATCTGCTATTGCCAGGTTAAAACTGTATTTCCTTTCCTCTGCTGTAATTCTTTGTACCCTACCCTGGAACTCTGTTCTCCAGGTCACTTTTATTTTCCCCTCCCCTGTACATCAGTACTATAACTGTTATATAAACATATTTCTCTATCTCGAGTCCTTCATTCGTGTCAACATTGCTTAATGTTTTGTAGCCATACTTCTTCCCTTTCTGAATTTCTATTTGTTCAGTTTGTGTACCTTCAGTTTAGTTGGCATTCAGTGTATTCCGACCTGATCAACTTCTGCTAGAAATCTTGTATTCACTGCTTAAGAATGCACACTGTTGCCTTCTCCACCATATATAATCCTGTGAATCCAGCATCAGCTCTGGCACCTACCTCTGTTCCTCCATTCTATAAAAACCCATGTCAGACACTGGGAGCTAGAGAACCGGATGTTTACTTCAAACTGTCGCTGTCATGAACATCATACTCTCAAATTATGTTACTAACAAATATCATTATTTGTATTTGACCCCCTCATCTGCACTGGATAAATTACTTAGTCTCTAATGTGTATTTTGTAGTGAGAATAAAATTATTCATCAGGGAAAAAACCTAATTACTTAAAAATTACAATACTATTGAGTGGGACAACTAAGCTAAATATCACAAAAATTAACAGCAAATTTATTAATTTATAGAAAGGTAACTCAAATGATTTAATACTGTTTTCATGTGACACTCCTTTTCTACCAAAATCATTTCTCTATCATTTATCTATTTCTCTGTAGCATTAGTAGGGAATCAGACTTTCGATCGTACGAGTAAAAACAGTGAAGATGAAGGCATAACAGAACATTCTTTCCAGAAATGTATCCAATTTCTGCTTTTGAGGGACCCACAAATTCTAGACTATTTTAGAGGTTTTTCACTATCCTTGAGATTTCTATTTCTGAAAACTTGTTCTGAGCAAAGTATTGATTTTTATTTTGAGTGAATAAAAAGCAAAAACAAACATACATTTTACTTAATTTTTAATGCCTTTGCATGGAAACTGTAAACCAAATTGTACACAAAATCAAACACCAAGTATCTGCTGAGATGGAATTCCATAGGGACCCAATGAAACGAAGTTAATGCGACAGAGATAGAGACATGTAACAATATTAGAGAAGGCAAGTTGCTACTCACCATATATTGGAGGTACTGAGTCGCAATAGGCACAACAAAAAGATTCACACAATTACAGCTTTCGGCCATTAAGGCCTTTGTCAACAATACACATGCACGCACGCGCACGCACACACGCACACACACACACACACACACACACACACACACACACACACACACACACACACACACACGCTCTCTCTCTCTCTCTCTCTCTCTCTCTCTCTCTCTCTCATGCAAACCCAAATTGCACACGCGTCTGCAGTCTCAGGCAACTGAAAACAGCCTGAAACTGCAGACGTGTGTCCGAGTTGCGTTTGCGTGTGCACGTGTGTAGATATAATTGTATGAATCTCTTTGTTGTGCCTATTGCAACTCAGCATCTCCGTTATATGGTGAGTAGCAACTTTCCTTCTCTAATATTGTAACATTCCATCCAGGATTTTCCATTGTTTGAGATAAAGACATCTCACACAGTCTCTCAACCATGCTTTGACTGGAATATCCCAGGAAAGGGACCAAGTGGAAAACGTTGTAATAGTGTTATGATATTCATGAGAGAATATAGGACATTCTGCTTGTCAGCACTACCCTCCGTCAGTGTCACGGTTAAATGAGTGGTTTGCAGTAAGTACATAGTTCACTTACTGCAAACCACACATTGAACTGTGGGGCTTCTAACGGTTTCGGTGACAAGAAAAGCGGTGCAAAACTGGATTGCGAACTCCACACTTCTCCTACTACAGTTGACTTACTTGAA
This sequence comes from Schistocerca serialis cubense, assembly GCF_023864345.2. Classification (NCBI taxonomy): domain Eukaryota; kingdom Metazoa; phylum Arthropoda; class Insecta; order Orthoptera; family Acrididae; genus Schistocerca; species Schistocerca serialis. Next base: position 389,234,893 of record NC_064638.1, read on the forward strand.
ATGTTTAGCAAATCCTCTTCTCTGAATATGCAGCTGCGTCGATCTCCATAACTTCTTCTCCGAAGAAATAATGCTGGTTAGAGGAACCAAAAAATTACTATCTCTCTCACTTGAAATAACTCGGTACCTCATACTTTCAGTTCAGCTCAGGTGTATTTTCATCTCCACACGTTTCATATAAGCATACAAACACTTGCAAGTCAACTACACCGATACCCATTAGATACAAATAAATATAATCACAACTGCCTGGTTTTAACAACCAAATAATTTGTAGACATCCCATGCGTCTTGCTTCATTCAGAGCTAAGATATGAAGTAAGTTAAAAGTCTATAGTTAAATGTTCCTTTTTCTTTCTTTCTTTTTTCGACAATCACATTCCCTAACACAGCAAAGAATAGCATTTAATTACTCCGTGTCCTCTCACACAGCGTCTGTGGCTCTTGCAGCAGACAGCCGTTGGCATCATCCGACTGCCCCGCTTATCGTCTTCTCAATACAAACTTCCACCCCGCACACAGAAACCGGTGGCTCACAAGGGAACCTCCCCGTCGCACCCCCCTCAGATTTAGTTATAAGTTGGCACAGTGGATAGGCCTTGAAAAACTGAACACAGATCAATCGAGAAAACAGGAAGAAGTTGTGTGGAACTATGAAAATATAAGTAAAATATACAAATTGAGTAGTCCATATGCAAGATGAGCAACATCAAGGATAGTGCGAGCTCAGGAGCGCCGTGGTCCCGTGGTTAGCGTGAGCAGCTGCGGAACGAGAGGTATTTGGTTCAAGTACTCCCTCCAGTGAAAAGTTTAATTTTTTATTTTCAGTTTATGTGACAAACTCTTATGTTTCCATCACTTTTTTGGGAGTAATTATCACATCCACAAGAAAATCTAAATCGGGCAAGGTAGAAGAATCTTTTTACCCATTCGCCCAGTGTACAAGTTAGGTGGGTCGACAACATATTCCTGTCATGTGACGCACATGCCATCACCAGTGTCGTATAGAATATATCAGACGTATTTTCCTGTGGAGGAATCGGTTGACTTATGACCTTGCGATCAAATGTTTTCGGTTCCCATTGGAGAGGCACGTCCTTTCGTCTATTAATCGCACGGTTTTGCGGTGTGGTCGCAAAACACAGACACTAAACTTATTACAGTGAACAGAGACGTCAATGAACGAACGGAGAGATCATAACTTTGCGAAAATAAGAAATTAAACTTTTAACTCGAGGGCAGACTTGAAGCATGGACCTCTCGTTCCGCAGCTGCTCACGCCAACCACAGGACCATGGCGCTCTTGACCTCACACTATCCTTTATGTTGCCTATCTTGCGCATGGACTACTCAGTTTGTATATTTTGCTTATTTTTTCATAGTTCCACACAACTTCTTCCTGTTTTCTCGATTGATCTGTGTTCAGTTTTTCAAGGCCTATCCACTGTGCCATCTTATAACTAAATCTGAGGGGGGTGCGATGGGGAGGTTCCTTGTCAGTAGATGTGTTTCCACTCTCTTTCTTACTTTCTAAATATTGAGTGTTTGAGACGGTGGAAGGCCGAGTGTCTCTAGAATTTACACAGGAATTCTCGAGTCACTACATATCACTCCATCTTAGCTCGAACATGTGATATTTTATACATATTCATTATGTACTTTAATATCCCACATAAGGCTAATTTACGTATTAATCAGTATACATTATATTTCTTTTAGTAATCGTGTACTTAATATCTAGCTCTTCTTTTTTTGTTTTGATGATAGCTATCTGAGCATTTCACCTGATGTTGGAGTTAGTACTTTTATATCTAAGAATCGTGCGGACAACATTCTTGATTTCCAGCCACAAACTCCAGGTGTCATAGACACTTAATAATTTCTTTCTTCATTCTAATTCTCTGTACTATTTTTTCTTTAGTGTGTAATAGATTTTACCACCTGCAATAGCTTGTAGTCTGGAGGAACTCATGGCAAATGAAATTGTGCTTTCTGACACTCATAAACATAAAAATGCTAGTAAAATACAGAATTTAAATTTACCAGAATAGTTCCTACAAAAGTAGGACACAATACTGTCCTTTTGCCTATCTGCCCTTTATATGCAATAAATGCTGGGTGCACTCCCCTTTATGCTTCCTGAGTAGGACTTATGGTTCATTTCCCAAGTATACATCTTTATGTACACCATAATATCCTCTGGAAAATAAAATCTTTTACACACTTTACACTCACTTCCTAATACTTCACTTAATCCCCTAGAGTCCTCCACTACTCTTTCACTTCTAACCTTCCAGTAGACACCACATTTATATACACTATTCAATATATCATACATTTACTTATGCTAAACCTGTCCCATTATCCTACAAATTGCCAGAACAAATGTTCGACTGCCATTCCTGAATAATTATCACAATCAGTTCCTCCCTGGCTTATGCTCATTAATTCCTCCTTCGCTTATGCTCTCCTTAATTACTCACGCTTCCTTCTTATGTATCCCTGATGTATAATAATTATATCCTTATGTATATAGGCAATATAGAATCATGATTGTTGATAGTTTCTTTCACATACCTAGGCAATGTAGAGCTGTCATAGTGAACAACAATGTGTGCATATTTCCCTAAAGTGTCCCTATATAACCATGTGTGCGATGTAGAACCATCACAGTAAATGACAATTTGTGCATCCTTCCCTGATGTACACCTTCCTTTCCCCCTACAACCCTTGGCAGTTCTCCCAATTTGATGTGTAAGATCATTGTTTGCGTAATTGTATTCTTTCTGTGTACGCGTGTGTTTGTGTAGCCTGATTCTTTGGCCTACTTATATAAAATAAGTTGAAGGTTAATGGAAACCATGGAGGGACTTCTGAGAAAGAAGTATATGAATATGTAAAAAGGGAAATATAGATAGGTACTTAAATGAGAAGTATAAAAGGAAAAAGTAGAAATGCAAGGTAGCAAGAATGGAGGTACAAACCATGCCTCCATCCTTGCTACCCTCCCTGTTTACCTTTCCCTGTTGCTTCATAACCTGGGTTTTGAGTAACTGAATCCACTTTCCCTTCTTCCCTTTCTTTCCCCTCTCTCCTCCCTGATGAAGGAACAAAGTTCCGAAAGCTAGGAACGTAAATTTTCTGTTCTGTTTTGTGTATCTATCGGCTGTACTGAGCTAAGTACTGGACAGCCCCTCTATCTCTTTGTTAGTACTTGTTTCACATCTTTATATGAGATTTTCCATTAATTATTTACTGAATCTAACTGAAGACTTAGTTCTTGTATTAAAGTAGCTGAATTTGCGCTATGTGCATCTAATTTTTCACCTGAAGTTGCTATTTGAGCATTTGCAGCTGCACTTAGGTTATCTAATCTAGCATTTCGTTGAGTGTTCACTGAGTCAAAGCTTAAGTCTGAGACTTAGTGCTTAAATTACATTTGCTACCTCAGTCCAGTCTGGCATTTCTTTTGTCACTGTCATGGGCATGGCTGGTTCTGATGTTCCCCCAGTTTTCTGAGTATTATCCATATTTTTCTTAATTAAAGATAGAGTTATCATTAAAAAAATTCACCTCTTAGTAGAATAACTATACTGACAGTCTATTAGCGAACAGTGTCCTTAACTTTACACTCAATTAATTGTCTTTCGCTCACCCTGAGTAGAGTTTTAGGCTGTGTCAGTGAGCAGGTGTGGAATCGGTGTTGGTGAACAGCACAGGCGCCGGCAGCATCAAAGGTTGGTTTCAGCATCGGTGTCAGTGAACAGATTTGTAGTCAGCACCGGTTAGTAGCAGCTGGCGTCGTTGGCATCGGTTACTGGCTACGGGGCCCACGCCCCCGCGATGTGTGTGAGGGCGGCTTACTCTCCACACTGGATCTTTGACGTCGAATAGATCTCGTCGTAACTCTTCTTAGTCTAAACTGTTGAGATTTTCCTTGTGTCTTTTCTTGTATGGTATTTATTAATTTTCACCCCTTTTTACCATTTATGCAGAATCCAACTCTGTAAAACAATTTCCCTGTTTTCACCAATTAATGATGTATTGGATTATGCACAATAACATTCTCACATTTCGTTGTCGTTGTTGTTGTGGTCTTCAGTCCAGAGACTGGTTTTATGCAGCTCTCCATGCTACTCTATCCTGTGCAAGCTTCTTCATCTCCCAGTACCTACTGCAACCTACATCCTTCTGCATCTGCTTAGTGTATTCATCTCTTGTTGGTCTCCCTCTACAATTTTTTACCTCCACACTGCCCTCCAATGCTAAATTTGTGATCCCTTGATGCCTCAGAACATGTCCTACTAACCGGTCCCTTCTTTCTGTCAAGTTGTACCACAGACTCCTCTTCTCCCCAATTCTATTCAATACTTCATCATTAGTTATGTGATATACCCACCTAATCTTCAGCATTCTTCTGTAGCACCACATTTCAAAAGCTTCTATTCTCTTCTTGTCCAAACTATTTATCGTCCATGTTTTACTTCCATACATGGGTACACTCCATACAAATACTTTCAGAAATGACTTCCTGACACTTAAGCCTATACTCGATGTTAACAAAATTCTCTTCTTCAGAAATGTTTTCCTTGCCATTGTCAGTCTACATTTTATATCCTCTCTACTTCAACCATCATCAGTTATTTTGCTCCCTAAGTAGCAAAACTCCTTTACTACTTTAAGTATCTCATTTCCTAATCTAATTCCCTCAGCATCATCCGATTTAATTCGACTAAATTCCATTATCCTTGTTTTGCTTTTGCTGATGTTCATCTTATACCCTCCTTTCAAGACACTGTGCATTCCGTTCAACTGCTCTTCCAAGTCCTTTGCTGTATCTGACAGAATTACAATGTCATCGGCGAACAAAGTTTTATTTCTTCTCCATGGATTTTAATACCTACTCCAAATTTTTCTTTTGTTTCCTTTACTGCTTGCTCAATATACAGATTGAATAACATTGGGGAGAGGCTACAACCCTGTCTCACTCCCTTCCCAACCACTGCTTCCCTTTCATGCCCCTCGACTCTTATAACTGCCATCTGGTTTCTGTACAAATTGTAAATAGCCTTTCGCTCCCTGTATTTTACCCCTGCCACCTTCAGAATTTGAAAGAGAGTATTTCAGTCAACATTGTCAAAAGCTTTCTCTAAGTCCACAAATGCTAGAAACGTAGGTTTGCCTTTCCTTAATCTAGCTTCTAAGATAAGTCGTAAGGTCAAGTATTGCCTCACGTGTTCCAACATTTCTACGGAATCCAAACTGATCTTCCCCTAGGTCGGCTTCTACCAGTTTTTCCATTTGTCTGTAAAGAATTCGTGTTAGTACTTTGCAGCCGTGACTTATTAAATTTCACATGTAAATATTTCCGTCTTCTCGTATATCACTCGTATTTCGAATGGTTCAGATGGCTCTAAGCACTATGGACTTAACATCTGAGGTCATCAGTCCCCTAGATTTAGAACTACTTAATCCTAACTAACCTAAGGACATCACACACATCCATGCTCGAGGTAAGATCTGAACCTGCGACCGTAGCAGCAGCGTGGTTCCCTTCTGAAGCACCTAAAACCAATTGGCAACAGCGGCCGGCGTGGTATTTCGAGCTTTTAACCACCAGCAATTCGAAAACAACCAAATTATTTATAGATGTCCCATGCGTCTCTCTTCGTTCAGAGCTAAGACATGAAGTAAGTTACAAGTCTATAGTCAAATGTTCATTTTTTTTTTTTTTGAACAATCACATTCACTAACACAGCAAAGAATAGCATTTAATTACTCCGTGTCCTCTCACACAGCGTCTGTGGTTCTTGCGGCAAACACTTGTCGGTGTCGTTCGACTGCTCCGCTTATTGTCTTCTCAATAAAAACTTCCAACTTGCACACAGAAACCGGCAGCGCAGTAGATACGTTTCCACTCTCTTACTTACTTTTAAAATATTGGGTGTACGAGATGGTGGAAGGCCAAGTGTCTCTAGAATTTACAACGAAATTCTCGAGTCACTACAGACACAAGGAAGGTAGTGCTGACAACCAGAATGTTCTATACTCCCTCTACACTATCACAGGCCCCACTTGGTCCCTTACCTGGAACATTGTCATTTATGAGGAAATCATTTATTCTAGCAGGTTCTTGTTTAATAGGACTTGTGGGCACTAATTACTGTACACAAATTTCATCATAATCTCAGGCATTAATAGATTTTTATTTATTGCAGTTACGTAATTAGTGGCCACAAGTCCTATTAAACAAGAATCTGACAGGATAATCAATTTCTTTGGAAGCAGCAATGGTGGTATTGATTCATTAAGTACTGACAGAATAGTCTGTACCATTTTTGGCAAGTTATGGCCTTAGAGCGCAATCTTATGAGTCAGTTCAAGAATTAACTGGCTCCTAAGGACACAAAGACCAAACTGGTCAACATACAGTATCAGAACTGTGAATATCGTTGAGAACCTACTGCTGTTAACTAATTATGTGATCAGAACAATCAATGAACATAGTGAACTGACTAGTACATCCTCATCACCTGTTGCTATAGTTACAGGAAATATATGTTCAAATATCTCCAAATTAGGGAAGTCAACTGCCATAAAAGCACAGACAGTTGTAGACTGAGACAGAGGGGGCAGTGGTATGTGAATAACCCATCTTTAACCCCACCTGGGTCACTGGAGGGGAAAAATTACAAAGATGGGTATCTGTTTTCACAGCCTTTTTCAGACATGCAATTGTAAGTTTATCGGAGAAAACTTGACATTGTTTTGAGTTGAAAGGTTTAGGCATTTTGCTTCAATGCTTTGGCAGTTAGCTTTCAGTAAACTGATGAAGTTTGTAATCCTGAAAATTGATCAAAATAAAAATGTGATATAGCTTAGTAACCTTTATAGTGAGTTTTATTATGTAACGTCCACAGTACCTGATCATCCTTTGACTGAAGTCTCGCAAAATGTCTTAGAACCTCAACATTTAAGTTATTGTAATTTAATTTTGGAGCCAGATGAATAATAGACTGAAAAAGAAAAGGATGGATTAAAAATGGTACAAAACTAAGGAGAAAATTTTTTATCCAATGCCTCTGGATAAAACGTTATTACCTTTACTGTCTGTTCACGGATAGTTGGGTTTGTGTCCATAAAACCATTGGCTACTTGTGGGAAGATTTGTTCATTTACAATATTTGATTGCAGATGTCCTAGAAGGCAAAGAAGATAATGAATATTTTACCTTGTATATTTTTAAATTCATTGTAAATACTTGTATGCTAAACTTTAAGAGCATCATGTAAGCAACATCAAAAGATGAAACTAAATTTGAATTTAGATTGGCAGACAGTTTTATGTTTCCATAAAAAATATCAATATACACATATGACATAATCTGAAATAAACTTGGGCAGCCAAAGTGAATGGAACAAATCTAGTTATTAACAACATGTAACTTTATTTCCAATATCAACAGCAATAGTACAAAAGATAATCATGAGAGAAATCCAGGAAGTATTGGATGATGACCTGTAAGCTTTTATTATCTATTAAACTGATTAAGCATTGTGTTCTATTAATTTTGATGCTGTTTTATTGTCATTCTAGTGCTACTACAAGGTGGAATCCAAAATTTTCAGGACTGGTGCTGCAATCTGGAAAGTAGGAGTAGTAGATCTTTGCCACTACGGAGACCCTTGCAATGATTCAACAAGTGTTTGGGGGACAGAGCATGAGCTGTACGCATGTCTCACAGTGGAAGAGCCAGGGTTCTCCAAGACCCAAAAAAGCGAGACAGGTGAAGAGCAAAGTGAAGAACATGATCATTGTTTTCTTTGATACCAAGGTAATTGTGCACAAAGAATTTGTCCCACCCAACCAAACACATACTACTGTGATGTTTTGCGACAGCGCCATGAAAACATGCGGTGACGATGGCCTGAACTTTGGCGTGAAGGTAAGTGGCTGCTACATTACGACAAGGCTCTCTGTCACACATCGTTGCTCATCAGGACCTTTTTGGCGAAAAACAATATGGCAGTTGTACCCCACCCACCGTATTCGCCAGATCTGTCACCTTGCGACTTTGCGCTCTTCCCAGAACTGAAATTCAAGTTGAAAGGCCATTGGTTCAACACTCTAGAGAGGATTCAAGAAGCATCGCTGGAGGTGATAAATATCCTCAAAGAACAGGATTTCCAGAAAACGTTTGACCAGTGGCAGAAGCCCTGGGACCAGTGTGTACGTGCGGATGGGAACTACTTCGAGGGTGATGGTGACCACTTGTCCAAAGGTAAGGTTTTCAACAGATGGCAGCACCAGTCTTGAAAATTTTGGATAGCACCTTGTATCCATACTGGTGGGGTGTACAACAAATAGGTAACATCTTTCCTTTATAAATAGATCACAGTGCCTCAGTTCATAAACCCAAACTGAGTCTAGCCGATATGGAGAGACTGTTAATTAAAACTGTACATTTGTCTGTGGAGTGTTGAATGTAAACTTACTATTAATTATGACACCCAGGAGTTTTAGATGATCCACCTGTTGAAGTCTGTTGTTCTTAGCGTAAATGTGAATTTTTGATGATGCACATTGCCCTTTTCTTGTGATAAGCCTAGCTTTTGATTTTGTTCATTGAATCAGAGTTTGCTGTTATTGGTCCAAGTTCCGATTTGTTGCTTGTCGTATTGCAGACACTCTCAGTTTCAAGTGATCTTTTCCCTTTAGTTAGCAGAATTATGTTGTTCACAAAAGCAACTGTGAGAGAGTGCTTTGAGTAAGGCAACCTAAGAAACAAATTAATATAGTCTATTGATCTGGACCACAGCAAGATCCTCATGAGCATCCTTCGATTGCTATTCTCTCTTTTTGAAGGTAGTGGACAAATAATGTTGTGGTTCTGTGGCTAAAGTAGCTTAAGCAGTAGTGTTAACATTGTCAAAATCTCTCTCTAAATCTACAAATGGTATAAATATCAGTTTGCATTTTCTCAATCTGTCCTCCAATACAAGTCTGAGTCAATATCACCTACTGCTTTCCTACATTTCTCTGGAACCCAAATTGATCTTCCCACAACAAAAGAGATTATAAAATGAATATCAACAAATGTAAAACAAGTGTAATGAAGGGCAGTTTAATTGCATCAGGCAATGATGACGGAATTAATGAGGAAATGACACAGTGAAAGTAGTAGAAGAGTTTTGCCATTTGAGCAGCAAAATACCAGATGATATTTGAAGACCCCCTCCCCCCACGCCTCTGCCACACACACACACACACACACACACACACACACACACACACACACAAAAAACCCTTATCTATCAAACCTTAGTCCACTGACAAATCTCCCATGCCATGTACTCACACATCTGAAATCCTGCCCCCCCCCCCCCCCCCCCAAAGAAGTAGCTGCAAAGGAGCACCCATCTCATCACTCAAACTGAATTGGAATTACTGCACCATACCTTTCACCAAGGCTTCGGGGCCTAGTGAACAAAAAATATGTAATAAAAATGAATTTGGCAGGTACATTACACACATGTACAATTAATGCTTAAAGAATCTTTAATTTTGATCTGTCTACACAAGCCTATCAGCTTAAAAGCACAGACCTTTTCTAAGGATATGTTTGATACTAGTCACCCTCATATTGAGCTTCAAACTATTTCAAGGCAGTATCTAAACATATAAATGCTTCAGAAGCAGATGGTATGCTTTCAGCTTCATTTTCTGGATCACTAGTTGATGAGATGCTGGCTGTATCAGCTTTATCAGTGACAAGGTTTATAACTTCACTATCTTGCATGATTTGATGCTCTGGATCTGCGTCACTGACACCAGTCCATTCTTGAACGTATTCTTCATCACATTCATGGCAATTGTGTTCTTTTAGCATACTGAGCATTTCAGACACATCACTATTCATTATTTTCAATCAGACTTTGACAAATTTCTGCCATACTCAAAATTTTATTCCAGGCTGTTTTTAAAATTCTGTTCCTTTACACTACCCACACTGCTGTGATAATGTAGGATGCTTCTTTCAAACCAAAATTTTCACAATTTCCTAACAGACTTTCTTCTCCCTCCTCTTCTCTTTTTAAGAATAACTTAGACAACAATTCTTTCCTCAAATACCATTTGAAAGTTTTAATAATGCCTTGATCCACAGGCTGTAATAAGGAGTTTACTTTAAGGGAATAAAATACAACTTTTATGAACTTGTCTTTTTCATTTAAGATGTCAATGATGTACGAGTTGATGCATTGTCAAGGAGCAGTAATGTTTTCTCTCTTTTGCCATTCTTTAACTGATGAGCTTTTACAGAGGTGACAACAACTTCCATAAGCCATTCTGTGAAAATCTTACTGCCCAACCAGGTGCTCTTTTGTGAGGTGTAAACAACAAGCACCAGAGATCTATTAATGTGCTTGAAAAAATATTGCCTCCTACTTTTACAAATGATGAGCATAGGGAATCAGTGGCTACCAGTAACATTAGCACAAGCTGAAGCAGTAATACAATCCTTATTTATTTTAGGACCAGGTGCTACTAACTCAAGACATGAAGCAAGAGTTTTCCTTGGCATAGCTTTCCAAATGTGCCCAGTTTTGTCAGTATTGTAAATGTTTTTGAGAGCATAATTTTCTTCCCTCAATATGTCCCTTAGTTTTACTTTGAAAAAACCAGCTGCTGAAAAAACAGTTGACAGTTTTTCTCCTTGTATTTGAACCTCATGAATGCCATGTCTTGACTTAAAGTCTCAGTCTATGTTGCTTTAAACTTGATCACACTCCAAGACTTTCATTAAATTTAATTTCCTTTTCACACGGAATAGGATCCGAGATTGGTTCTCTTTTAATGTAAACTGTTTGTAAACAGCATCTTTCAGTTCTATGTACATGTCAAGCTTCATAATTTTACAATTTGTCGATCTGCCAGTAGCCTCAAACTTTGAGACAAAATTTCTGATGCTCATGTTTTGTTTTTTATATTCATTAATTGTCAACTTACCAACATTATACTCATCAGATAATATGGCTGCAGAATCACCTTCTTATAACCTTTTATTGATCTTGTATTTATTTCTCACAGAAAGGAAACATGTTTATATCTAGGCATTTTATATCACAAGTTTACTTTATGTGTCATAGGTGATAAGTGATCTTAACAGAGCACAAACGATTACTACTGCTAGCAATTAGACTCTCTCTGTGTGTGTGTGTGTGTGTGTGTGTGTGTGTGTGTGTGTGTGTGTGCGCGCGCGCGCGCGCGCGCGTGCGCAGAGATGAAGAGGCTTGCATGTAAGGGACTAATGTGGAGAGCTGTATCAAAATAGTCCAAATCAACGACAACAAGAACCAGAATAACAACTATATATTTCCTTCATTGCCATGGAAAGAGAGAGAGATTGGGGATGGTTAGGAATGTTGGTCAGGTCACTCAGAACCCAGGTTGAGAGAATTAGCCTTCTATATATGGATGTAAAACTCATGAATTGGGTTAAATGTCAAGGAATAAATTTGAAAACCTAAATAGTGACTGGTTGCCGCAAATAATTTGTATGTAAAATTACAGTCACAGTATTACTAAATCCACTATAAAGAAAATCATTCTATTGTTTAATGTGTGTGTTTGCATGGCCATCCTCCACAGAAAGCACAGAAATATTTGTTATGTAAATAAAAAAGGCCTTCTCTTGTTGCACTTTATTTTATTTTCCTGGAACATTTCACCTTCTTTTACTTTAAGGCATCATCAGTGGGTTCTATAATGCTATAGTTATGATACACTTTTGTTTTGATATGTATTATTCATAGATTATAAAACAGTTCGCTTCTCACTTTTTATGTAAGTAAGTGATTACTTATGGTTCTTCCTGTTTTTAGTTGGCATTGGTGTTTCTTCTCATTAGTGTTATGTCCATATTAATGATGGAAGACTGGTAGCACATCATAACAAGTGGGGGGAGGGGGGAGGGAGGGAGGGAGGGAGAGAGAGAGAGAGAGAGAGAGAGAGAGAGAGAGAGAGAGAGATAGGAGGAGGAGGCGGAGAAGAAGAAGAAGAAGAAGAAGAAGAAGAAAAATAAGAAAAGAAAAGTGGGAAGAAAAATGTTCAAAACACAAAAATGTGCTTCTGTTTCATAAATAGAGTGCTAGTGTGACCTCCATGTGACCAGATCAGAGGAAATGCTGATGCCAACTAAAAACAGAAAGAACCATTAGTAATCACTTACATAAAAAGCAAGCTGCAGACAGGCACTATTAAAAGACCGTCACATATAGCTTTCGGCCACAGCCTTCATCAGTAAACACACACACACACACACACACACACACACACACACACACACACACACACAAGCAAGCAAGCAAGCACACCTAACGCACACACGACTGCCATCTCCAGCATCTCGAGCTGGAATGCAACATCACGTGGGATAAAAGCAGCAATCTGGAGTTTCCACTGTTTGATATCAAAACAAAAGTGTATCAAACTGTTATCATTATAGATCCTCTGATGATGCCTTAAAGTGAAAAAAGGTGAAATGGGTCTGGAAAAATAAAACACAGTGCAGCAACAGAAGGCATTTTTTATTTACACAACAAATATTCTACAGATTGTTGCTTGAACTCCAGACATGCTTATGTTCACTCTCAACTTCAAACAGTGTCACAAATTTTGTGAGAGAACCTGTTGCTTGATGATGTCAGTTATGCATGTTGGGTGAAAACAAACATACCACATGAACACACCAGATTCTTTTTCATTTTAAAAGCATGTAAACTAGCCAAGCTACAAACACTTGCACCAATAATTAATGTATCTCTGTATCCTTTTCCACAATTTGTAACAAAAATTGAGGTTGGAATAATGTTCCATTGCCCTACGACTCTTAACCTTCACATTGACTGTGTTCATCTGGTTGCAGTGCACAATTCTGTCTAGCTCATTGCATTCAGTGCAACATGATGCTTTTCAGAATGTCCCTCCATCCATAAATGCACACACGTTTTTAACACACACTGCCCTTATGATACAGATCCATTCACTGAACACTTTGTACACACCTGTAAACTAAATCTACCCTTAACATCTGGGTGGTTGTTATTACATTCAGCTCTGAACCTATGAAACTTTACTGCTCTAGGAACTGTGTGCCTTTCGCTTGATAAACAAGCTCATGTTGGACAACAGTTCCAAATGAGGTATTTGAGTATTTGCTTTTTTCTAAGCAATCAGTATATTAGGTGGTAGCTGGAAAAGATAACAACTAAATGTAAACTAAATATTGCTGGAAGTTAGATGAGAATAACAATGCTTTCATTTTTTCTGACAAGGGTTACCACAGTAGTAGGAAAGTGGTGGAGAAAAGGCAGGATGAGTGGCATAAGAGCAGTAATTATCTGTTACTTACCTATGAAATGTTCCAGTTGTTGCAATAAGCGTATTCTGGTTGCTCTATCATTGGAACTGAAGAGTTTAACAACACAGGGTACTATTTTCTTCTGATATTCGACTTCATCTAACAGACGGCCCAACTGAAAAAGATTTTATGATAAATATGTTCTATTATTAAATTTTACTCTCTCTCTCTCATAATTAACAAATTATGATTTAAAGATTTTAAACATGGCTGCAGCAGCAACTGTTAAAATTCTTCACAATAAAGGATGGCAGCCAAAAACAGTTGCAGGATAGAATTTTTTTTATTGAAATTCTTGACCAAGGTTTCGGTACATATAAATATACCTTCATCAGAAGTAAAACTTCTAAAATTACATCATGCACTGGAGAATAATAAAACAATTATGCCAAAAGGCGTCGTCAGTAATTAAAATATCATCTCCATTTGTACAACATGTGTAATGGGCACAGGATCAAAGCGAACAGTTTAACAATGTTACTTCGCCTATGAACTCCATAGTTCATAGGCGAAGTAACATTGTTAAACTGTTCGCTTTGATCCTGTGCCCATTACACATGTTGTACAAATGGAGATGATATTTTAATTACTGACGACGCCTTTTGGCATAATTGTTTTATTATTCTCCAGTGCATGATGTAATTTTAGAAGTTTTACTTCTGATGAAGGTATATTTATATGTACCGAAACCTTGGTCAAGAATTTCAATAAAAAAAATTCTATCCTGCAACTGTTTTTGGCTGCCATCCTTTATTGTGAAGAAATTATGATTTGCCATTTAAAAGTGAGCAGGAACAGGAAAAGAGTGCAGAGGACCCAATTTATGTTTCTGAAGATTTACAGTCACTAAAAACAACTAATAAATAATTCTTACTCAATTTGTTTACTTTGTTGTCCTTTTTCTCACGAAGTAATTAACTGTGAAATTTTTGGTGAAAATAACAAAAAAGTTGACACTGTTTATATTCAAAAGAAATATATCTCTCAATACATTGATACAATCATTGCATGGTAAAAGGTAGAGAAACGTAGAATCTAGAGAAGAAACAATAGGAAGAAGCCAAGGGAAGAAGTATATTGAAAGCTGAAGTTGTGGAGTGTTGTTAAAGGATTAAAGGTAAAATGAATGATAAACAAGAGAGGAGACTTGCAATGAAGAAAATGTGAATGGAGGGGGAGGTAAGAGGAGAAGGAGATGAAATGGGAGCAAAGAGTTTGACAGGAAAGTCATCTACAAGGGTGAGACAGAAAAGAAGCAACAAGAAGGATACAAAAAAGAAAACTAAGCCTTGAAAAATTCCTCCACATTGTGGGTCAAAGCTTTGAATACTTGTCATTCCTGAAGGTAAGGTACATTCTACCCTCATTCCCAAAATGATATTCTGAAATCACCCGATCTATGTAATACTCTAGTCCTCCTCTATCCCACACCAAATCTCAATTCTACAGATTAGTTCCTATGGATGAAACAAGTGGAAAACCTTTCCATACACCCAACAAAGAAAAATTAAAGAATATTTACCTTAAACATGGGCATTAGGACAGCTGAACCTGCATCACCGTACTCAAATGCCGTAATGAGCTGAGGTAAAATCTTATGTTGACAAACATTTTCTGGAAAGCTATCAAGCTGTGATGTTATTGAGCTGAAGAATCTATTCTTTTCATTTTTTTCTTTAATCTGAATTTCTTCAAGAAAGAGTAGTGCATCAACTAAATCATTCTTGAAGTATCCTCCAATTTTCCGACATCTTGTTATAATGTCAGCTGGATTAGGTCTACTTGCAGGATTTGCTCCAACAAGCTCACAATACACAGTACTGAGCTGCTTGGGAATCTGTTGATAAGATATTAATATTAGTAATGTGACTCTATTAAGCAAGATAGCTGAAAATCATGCAAAGTATCTGGATATGTATTATTATTATTATTATTATTATTATTATTATTATTGTTATTATCTATAATGTTGTATCAGGACAAAACTATACTTGACTTAGTCGTAACACACATCTTTTAAAGAGAATACGAAGGTCATTTTATACAAGCTTTAATTCGGTTGGTAGGCACTAAATGAATGGACATAATTGCACACACTGCTCCATTCATTCTGCTATATTTATCAGTTTTTAAAACTGTAAGCATGTAATTTTAACATGACATTTAATAAATGTAACCAACAAATATAACACGCATAAATATTCAATAAAAAATATGTTTATGTCCAAATTACATCACTTTTTAATGGCGTTAGAAAAATGACTGTGATGATAAGGTGGAAATCAAATCTAAGATAATATGGAATGTTTTTCTTATGGCAGTAAGAATCTTGTAAGTGTACTGTGATGCTAAACATAGCTTCAGTTATGCATAAAAATGTTAATATTTTTATTATTTTTTTCATGTTAGAAGCACCATGAGTACTGTAAAAAACTTATCCTTGAGTTTAGCAAACAAGATAAAAAATACCTTTGCTTCATCATTTAAGCTGTTACAAAACAGAAGCTAGTGTCAGCATGGAAAGGATTTTCCTGTTAACTGCACTTGAATGTAGATGGCTGTTCGTGCTGAGGCAAGTAATTTGCTAATTCAGGTGAAGCCAATTAGTACAGAAAAGTATATGCACCTAAAAACCAATGATTTGTTACTAGGGATAGTGTTTATGACTAAAGTTACAAGATGAGAGTTACATACATCATAACTCCGTAAGTTTTACTGCCACAAAAACAGCTGAGAAAGTCACAAGTTGTGTGCTGTGATTGTATGACAGAAGCAGTTGGAGCAGCCGACAACATTGATCTACATGCTTATGAAGCTGCAGTAACGTATTTCCTGGTTTTTGGACTTACATGACAGACTATGCACATACGCATTTTAATTGATCCATTGCATTACTCATCTCCTGTTTTTGGTACTACTTATTTCACAAAACTATCAGGCAATGTGACATCATCAGATAAAACTGATTCACCTAATCCATGTCAAACTACTTCATTATAGTGGGAAGTATTTGTTTTTGAGAATGGACAAATATCTAGGCTGCGGTAAAGGAAACACTGAAACCCACTGGGTTATGCATTTCAACTAGGCTAGCAAGACTTATGGCCACTGATCCATCCAAGTCTGTGGCTAATGCCCTACATTCTTGTTTCACCCACAGCCTGATAATGATTAACTCTATTAACGCTTACGTGGCAAATACTGTATAATCTATGCCTGGAATGAGAGGTCTATGATATGTAAATAATTGCAGGGATGCAAATCCATTCATTATTTAGTGGAAAAGCAAATGTCCATATAAGCAGGGAATGTGAACATTGACTTTGGGTGGCTTATTTACTTTAGTGAAAGATTAATGGATCTGTGGCATAATGTTATTAGATAATAGATTTGAAGTTATGGCACTGCTAGCATTCGAAAAACTTTCAAGCTGGAGATTTTTTAATTGATTGTAATGTAATTTCTTCTTTTATTTCAGTAACATAAATAAATGTGTGACTGATGTCAATAACTATAATGTAATTGATAGGTACTACTTCATTTTCAATATAACACTGTAAAAACAATGAAATAAGACTAAAATAAAGAACATACAATGCTTAAATGTAAGTCATCAGAAATTTTTGAAATTGGGAGACTTGTAACACAAAAAAGAGAGATTAAATCCAAAATCGAGAGACTGTAAATCCAAACTCTAGACACTGTAAATCGAAAATCAAGAGACAGTAACGCCAAAATTGAGAGACTGTAACATCGAATTTGGCAAAAAATAATGGCGAATTTTGCAAAAACGAATGCTGAATTTGGCCCAAAAAAAAAAAAAAAAAAAAAAAAAAAAAAAAAAAAAAAAAAAAAAGAAAAAAAAAAAAAACGAGTTTTTCTTATCCTTAATAGCCACACACTGCAGTACAAGAATTAATATGCTCATCCAAATAAATTGTATGGGGTAGGTGCCTATGTAGGAGGTAAGTGTCTTAGAATGAGGTGCACTGGATTCAAGATTGAGTTTCAGTGCATTCTTCCAAAATGAACAATGCACTCCCGCAACAAAAACACAGCGTGTGTGGCGACATAATGCCTAGATGCATATCATGTAGTTTTAGAAGTCAGCAAAGTCTAGGAAAGAAGTGTCACCAATGACTGCAGTGTAATGACTTTCAAGCATTTAGTTTTGTTTGATAATTTAAATAAGTTAGTGATAATGTCATGTGATTATGACTACCACAACAGAAAATGTTACAAAAATTGCTGAAATAGAATTATCTCAGGGTGATGTAGGGGATGAGGAATCTATAACAGATTAGTAACATTTTTGAAGACAATGGGTTTAATGAAATCAGTATTCCAGGACTAAGTTCAACAATGCAGGTATCAACTCTAGTAAGTGTAACTGCAAACCAGTAATAAGTAAATAAATAAAATAAAGGTGCATTATTATTGATTCAGAGAGTTTGAAGCACAAAATGGAACAGAGTAATCAGATAATATAACAGCAACGATATGACAGTAATTGGAAAATGGTTGAAAGTAACAAGAAGGAACAAGCTAAACAGGAACTCACTGAGTTACTGATGAAAAAATAGGGAAAGCTTGGGCAGGAATTTCCAAGCAAAGTATGACGAGTTTGAAAATAAAATGCAAGAAATGAAACAATGAAATCACTATGACAGAAAAGGACTGTAAAGGAAATAATGATGCATGCATGAAAATGATTTCTAGATTCCAGATGCAATGGAAGGAAACTGAAATGAAATTTAGCAACTTTCACAAAAAAGTAAAAAAATTAAACCTTAAAAAATATTTTACCATCAACTTTGTTATGAGAATGATAAATAAATCACAAAATGGTTAAAGTGAGAAGAACAATTTCATGTTTGTAACAGTCAATACGCAAAGAACTTTCCTGTTTTAACACTTACATTGTTCAGGTCTTTGAGAGAAGATTGCTGAGGCAAGGAACCATTGAAAGCTTCCCAGATGAGACACCCAAGTCCCCACATGTCCGTTGAGCTGAATCATGAAACAAAGCAGTAAAGAGCCACTTGTGTAGCATAAATAGATGCACAACATGAAAGCTGATTTTTTGGAAGCTTTAGAAAGCTTAGAAACTGTTACATTTTCCATATTATTATTATTATTATTGATGAGGCACTACATAAAATCTGAAATTACATATTTGAGTTATGGTGAGTAGCAACTATCCTTTTCATAATATAGTTGTTTTACATTGATTGAAAAAAGTCCTAACACCAAGAAATAATTAGAGTAATGAAATTTCAGGAATACATTAGTCTAGGTAACATATTTAGGTGATTAACATTGCAAGGTCACAGGCTAATGTAAGAGTGAGAAAACCATTGCCAATGAGAAATAATGGTACACTGACAACCAGTGAAACCACCGGAATGCTGAATGCATGCATGCAAATGTGCTTGTATTGTAGCATACAGGAATGAGATGTCAGTCTGTGGGTCAGAGTTCCACACTTGTTGCACTTGGGACGGTCAATACAGGCATGGTTAATGCAGGTTGTATGTAGATGACGCTGGAGTTGTCGTCAGATGCTGTCCTACATGTGGTCGACTGGAGAGAGAGACGCTGATCAAGCACGTCAAGGCAACATATCGACCCTCTGTAGAGCATGTTGGGTTACAACAGTGGTATGTGGGCAAGTGTTATCCTATTGGAAAGTATCCCTAGAAATGCTGTTCATAATGGCAGCACAACACGTCGAAGCACCAGATTGACGAACATATTTGCAGTCAGGGTGCATGGGGTTATCTTGAGAGAGCTCCTGATGTCATGCGAAGTCACACCCCAGACTATAACTCAAGGTGTAGGTCCAGTGTGTCTAACACGCAGACAGTTTGGTTGTAAGGCCTCAACTGGCCTTCTAACCATCACACAGCCATTACTGGTGCTAAGGCAGATTCGGCTTTAATCAGAAAATACAACAGACCTCCACCCTGCCCTCAAATGAGCTCTCACTTGACAACTCGTGTCATAAATGACGGAGGTTTGGGGTCAGTGGAACACACACTACAGGGTGCCTGGCTCTGAGCTGTCCTTGAAGTAACAGATTTGTAACAGTTCACTGTGTCACTGTGGTGCCAACTCCTGGTCTAATTGCTGCTGCACATGCTGTATAATGCACCAGAGCCATACGCCAAACACTAAGATCTTCCCTCTAGGTAGTGCCACATGGCCATCTATAGCCTGGTCTTCCTGCGATGGTACATTCTCGTGAATTCCGCTGTCAGCAATCATGTACAGGGAAATGTTCCAGCCAAGTCTTTCTACAGTATCACAGAAGGAATATCCAGTTTGTCGTAGACCAATTACTTGCCCTAATTCAAACTCAGTGCAGTGCTAATAATGACATCTTTGTCACCTTAAAGGCTTTCTTGACTAACATCAATTCACCATGTGCAATCTCAAAGATAACTAATGCTCACAACTACTACAGCATGTTTTTAAAGCAAATCTGATTTGCACCCTCATAGTGCACTAGTAGTGCCACTCTTATGCGACTGGCACGAATTTCAATAAATGTCACATTTCAGATATAGAAACACACCTAACAACTTTCATTGAACTAGCACAACTGTTCCCTGGTATTGGGGTTTATTTTCCCCGTCAGTGTATATAACAATATCTGTTTTCTGGCTTCAAAACACCTGATGGTAAAAATGTTTCATTATTGAAACAACTGTGTTGTGATGTCAGTTTGTTGAGTGTTTGGAAAGAGGTCAGTGAAATTCTATGACTGTTTATCAGTGGAAGTGTATATGTAGCTGTATTTACATATAAAAAATTTACTTGTTCACACACCACTGAAATTAGCCATTATTACTGATTTAACAAGAACACACATTTCTGTATTACAGCCAATACTGCCTGAAGAGTATCCTAATTAAGATCAACATAGATATGAGTTTTCCAAAAAAACTGTAATTATTTATGACAATTTTATGAAAAGGTTAGATTGATGCTCACCACAGAGTGGAAATGCCGAGTCGCAGTCAGGCACAACAAAAAGGCTGCTAAACAAGTAAGCTTTCAGCCAAAAAGCTTTCTTCTGAATTAGGCAAAAACACACACACACATATATGTAAATGCCACTCACACACACACACACAAGCACTGTCTCTGGCTGCCGAGGCCAGGGAAAGTGGTCATGTGTGTGTGAGTGGCATTTGCATGAATACATAAGTAAGGTTTTGTGTGTGTGTGTGTGTGTGTGTTGCCTAATTCAGAAGAAGGCTTTTTGTTTTTTGGCCAAAAGTTTACTTGTTTGCAGTCTTTCTGTTTAGCCTGTCTGTGACTCAACATTTCCATTATATGGTGAGTAGTAACCTATACTTCTCATAATACTGTCATTATTCCCTCCTGACTTTTCCATTGTTGGTAATTATTTCCTCCATTTATTGTGATCCATGAATAAGCTCATATGGATGAGTAAATGTGATTAATTTAGAATATCATAGCAAAAGGTTTGGATGAAACATTTAAATTTCATTAAGATTGGAGCAAATGGTTAACTAGCTGCCTGCTCAATTTAGTATTTTACTTTCTAGGAGACAAGGAAGTGGGCATAGAGTCCACCACCACAAATTGCTAAGCAAAATGTGTAAACATATTTTCATACAACTATTTTTTCAATAATAAATGATGTGCTTACATTTTAATACTCTCACAAAAATTAAGTGGACAAATAACTGATTTAGTGTCCCTGTGCAGAATTTCATAATATATAATCCGCTCCCGGGATTGGAATGACTCCGTACCCTCTCCCTTAAAACCCACATCCTTTCGTCTTTCCCTCTCCTTCCCTCTTTCCTGACGAAGCAACCGTTGGTTGTGAAAGCTTGAATTTTGTGTGTATGTTTGTGTGTCTATCAACCTGCCAGCACTTTTGTTTGGTAAGTCACATCATCTTTGTTTTTAGATATAATATATAATCTGTATCATCAATTCTTCTACATAACACAAGAGTGTATTTGCCCTATTCATTATACAACTGATCAGTGATGATATTAACTGAGTATATGGAAAAAACATTCTAGAGGGATGGATGGTAGTAAGAAATGTAATTATATACAAGGACATAAAAAAGAGAATGCTCAAATTACAGGACTAATGCAGCTTTCATAAAGGCAGGTCCTGCAAAGACACAACATTTGGTTTAAAACAATTATCAGGAAAGAAAATAGAGTTCAACAAGCCACTATTTCTGTTCTTTCTAGACTAGGAGAAAGCCTATAATATGGTAGGTATGATGAAATTATGAGAAATACTCACTGACCACAATGTATCCCTAAATTTAATGAATGCCAGTCAATCACTATACAATAACACTGAAATTAACTTAAACGAAGAATTCCTAACTGTAAACCTGGGACTAAAACAAGAGTGTGGTTCCTCAACAGCCTTTATGACATACAAGGTGTTCCTGGATGAATAGTCAATATTCAAGGATGAGCAAAAACTTATGTCCATTACTGAATGGTTTCCAAAACAGAACAAATTTTAATGTATATTTGTTTGTGGCTAGTGGTGCACATGTGTGTATCTTACCTTAATTACTGGATTGGTCATGATAGTACAATTAACTGTCCACCAAGATAGCCAAACTACTTGGTCACATCATATATACTGTTGCCCTCATTAGAGAATGTGTACAGGCACTTAGACAAGCAACACAAAAGGTTCTGCTATACACTCACTGTGAACTGTTTAACAGCTGCAATGTGACATATATGATACTACTTAGAGGTGAATGTGTTAGAAATACATATTTTTCAACAGATATGTTATAAAATGTACGCAGTAATGTTCACTAATTGTTGTACTGGTGCAAACCTGACAATGTATTCAATAAAGGAGACATATCACGTTGCAGACAGGCATGATTAAAAGACACTCACATGTAGCTTTCAGCCAAAGCCTTTGTCCGTAACACACACACACACACACACACACACACACACACACACACACACACACACACAAAAGCAAGCACACTTCATGTACACACAACCACCAACTCCAGCATACACAACTGCCAACTCCAGCATCTTGGGTTAGAATGCAACATCACGTGGGATGCAAGCAGCAAACTGGAGGGGTCGGGAAGGGGAAGGGAAAGGGAAAGTAGTGTATGGGTGGGGAGAGAGATGGACACTGTCTGGGGGACTGTGCAGGAGCTAGATCATCAACAGACGCAGCATCAGGAAGTTGTGGGGCAGGGAGGTGGGGAAGAAAAGAAACAAAAAAGGAGAGAAGTGGAGAAAGATAGGTGGATGCAGTGGCAGAGGGCTGCAAATAAACAGAGTGGCAGACAAGAATGGGGATGGGATGATAGGACAGACGGGGGTGGAAACTGTTCGGTAGGTGGTGTGGAGACAGTATGTTAGAGGTTGAGGCCGCGATAATTATGGGAACGGAGAATGTGTCGCAAGCATAAATCCCATGTGTGCAGTTAAGAAAAGCTTGTGGCAGAGGAAAGGATCCAGATGGCTCAGGTAGTGAAGTAACTACTGAAATCAGGTGTGTTATGTTCAGCTGCATGTTGTCCCACAAGGTGGTCTACTTTGCTCTTGACCACAGTTTGGCAATCGCCGTTCATCCTGATGGACAACTGGGTGGTAGTCTTACCAATATAAAGCTGTGCAATGATTGCAGCAGGGCTGGTAAATGGCTGCTTTCACAGATGGCCTGGCCCCTGATGGGATAGGATAAACCCGTGACAGGATTGGAATCTGAAGTGCCAGGTGGGTGGACCGGGCAGGTCGTGCACCTAGGTCTTCCACAGGGATATGGTTCTTGTGGCAAGGGGTTGGGATTGGGAGTGGCACTTTAGAAGAGGTGGGAAGTATATCGGTTAGGATGTCTCTCATTTATGAGCACTACGATAGGTAATCAAAGCCTTAGGGAAGGAAGTCGTTCAGTTGTTCCAGTCTGGGGTGATACTGGGTGACGAAGGGGATACTCCTTTGTGGCTAGTTTTTGGGGGTGGTGGGAGGATTGGGGCTGTGAGAAGAAATGGTATGGGAGATCTGTTCACAAAATATGTCTGGGAGGACAGTCCATGTCTGTGAAGTCCTGTCCCCATACCCTCCACCCAACAGTTTCCAATCCCTCTGTACTACCATCTCCTCCCCATTCTCATCTCCCACCCGATTTATTTGCAGCCCTCTGTCAATGCATCCACTCGTCTTTCTCCACTCTTCTCCTTTGTTACTTTTTTCCCCCACCTCCCTGCCCCACAATTTCCTGACAGTGCATCTGTTGGCAGTCTAGTCCCTGCGCACTCCATCAGACAGCATCCGTCTCTCTCTCTCTCTCTCTCTCTCTCTCTCTCTCTCTCCCCACCTGTACACTACTATCCCTTCCCCTTCCCTTCCCACACCTTCAAGATTGATGCTGGCATTCGTGTGTGTGTATGTGTGTGTGTGTGTGTGTGTGTGTGTGTGTGTGTGGCGCGCGTGGGGTCGTGCGCGCGCATCTTCACTGATGATGATGAAGGCTGCGGCCGCAAGATATATGTGAGTGTCTTTTAATCGTGACTGTCTTCTTTACGGTAAGTAGCACTCTATCTTTTCTTACATTGTTGAATGAAGTTACTATTGTTTGATTTAATGTATTGAATAATGCAGAAAATAAATAACAGTCCAGATTAAACATGCTCTATCTTGGAAAACCATGTCCACACATGAAGTCATTTGCTTCAAATGACCATGCCTACCAAACCCATGAATTCTGACCATTCCTCCTAGGACATCCTGTATGTGTTAAAGCGCTAGATTAATGGAATTCTAAGAACCCCAAGAAGATGAGTGTGGGAAGAAACAAATTTATTATTGCTATATTATTTTCAAATGACCAAGTTGTTCTAGCACACAATGAAAGTGTTTTACAAGAAAAAGTATTTAGATTGAATAATATTTTTCAAAACTCATCAAATGGTTCTACCTGTAAATGAAACGAAAGAAATGGTAATGGAAGGGAAACACACAAGAAGAGCAAAAATACTGGTAAACAATAAAATAGTAGCACAGGTAAATTCGTTTGAATATCTTATGACAGAGATATTAGTACACAAAACTAATTTGTTTGTAGTTTAAATAAGCAGAAATATAATGCTATAAGTGACTGTGTAGGAAGGTACCTTGGTACAACTGTGAGGAAAGACAGAACACTCAGACTACATAATATGGTGGCTAAGCCTACTCTTATGTACGGTAGTGAAAACTGGAAAGAAAAGGAGATGAATGACAATTTTAAGCAGCTGAGATGAGGTTTGCGAGGTCACTCCTTGAACTAACACTAAAGAGAGAATGGGGAATGGAGATATAAGACAACACCTACTAGTAAAAGTCAAGAGATTAGGGGAGGGGAAAAAAGGATGGTATGAACACATCAAAATAAGTAAACCTGAGCACCTGCCATGGCTAGCAAAACCTGAAAACAGGATATAGGATGACCACTGAAGAGATGGAGGTGGGGGGGAGGGGGGTGGGAAGGAGGGGACAATTTTGTTAACCATTTTACTGCTGTGGGCACGTACACACATCCTGCTACACCATTCCCAAGGTGTTGTGGATGTGTATATGCACACCGCTTGGATTTTTGTGTAGGACTATGGTCATCTGACTGTGTCCTAAGCAGCCGATTTCTCACTACTACAGATGAGATACTTCCATATCACGATGAATAAAGAAGTTTTGAGTCTTTATCATACAACATATTATCCATTTTCCTCACTGCATGCCATCATTGGAAAAAAGAAGAAGAAGAAGAAGAAGAAGAAGAAGAAAACTCGTTATGATATCTTGAATAATTTATGAGATATGACAATTGTTATGTCAGCATGATGTGCAAGGATGTGAATGGGTGCATCACACACGACCACCTTTGGGATATAAAACCCAATAGCTTCAGAACAATATGAAATATCCTTCTGCTGTCAATCTTAAACAAAATTTTGATATCTAATCTAAATTTCATTCACTGCAACGTTTGAGCTAAAATCAACCACGCACAAAGTTCACACAATGCATTTTTACCTCTGAACATTCTTTAAAATTTCATGCTTTAATATGAGCGTAAATCAAATTTTTTCACCTAATAGTTTTTGAAAGATTGGATAAGTATTTCACATCGCCTGGAACGTCATCTCTCAGCACAGGCAATGTTTTACTTAATTTGATGCAGCGCAGTGCATATGATGGATAACGAGAAGAAATTCAGTTCTTTATTGAGTGAAGAGATCAGACTAAGAGACGCAAAATCAATTTTTTTCACCTAACAGTCTTCAAAAACTCGGATGATAAGTATTTCATATCAGCCAGAACACTGTCTCTCACTGCAGGCAGCAGCATTTGGCAAGTAGTAAAGCCATAACAAAAGCTGCCTCAGCACAGTATGTAAAGAGCATTTTGTTGTAGTGAAAGGGTTAAATTCACTTAGTTTTGGGATGGGTTAACACTCACTTCTTCAAATAGGAGGAGGAGGAGGAGATGTAGTATATATTTTGGACCAGGTGATGGTGGGACTGAAACAGTGTGTCAAAGTAACAGTTTCAGAAATCCCACAATTTTGAACATGGCAGCACCCAAAACTTTCAATAAATGGTGTATACCGGCAATTAGTCACAACCGAGTGGGCTATACACATTATTCACTGAAAGTTTCAGAAGTGGTTAATTTTTCAGTCTATATTATCATTTCATATTGAGCAAGGACAGTGAAGGCATATTAGCAAGATTTTCTAAAATAAGATAGTCAGTATTTTTTTTAAAGGACAGTAATTTTCAAATAGTTACAACTGTTCAATGCAGATCAGGTAAAAGCTGTCAAATGTATCACTGAAACTCAATATGTCATCACTGACTATAACAAGCACTGCAACAAATGTTGCTAATGGCAATAGGAAACACAACAGCTGCTTGGACTGCCCCCAGTTGTGTTTTTGAAGTTGCCGTCTAGAACCTTACAGCTACAGTATGGCTCTTATTCACAGTATCACATTACAGAGACTGGTCAGGGGAATATTACTGTCCGAAGTACAGTGAATGGAGCCATTTTTACTTAGCAAATCTCGATTATAAATGAGCATGGCTGAGGTACTTGCTAGTTCATCTCTAGAATTTTACTGAACTTGACAATGTCAGAACTTTCTTGTGTTTTTCAGTAATTATTTTCCTGTATTCAAGTCTCATAGTGGCAAAATCTTTCAGTACCTTAAGGCAAAGAAGCGTACACAATGTTTGTGTATCCAGTTTGCCCAAAGTTACCACTTGGGATATATGACCATGAATTTTCAACTGTGTTGGCAAACAGATGTTTTATTCTGAACTGCATGTGAGCCAAATTACTAGCATCAGTAAACACATTCTCAGAATATCAAACAATGGAAAATCCAGGATGGAATGTAACAACATTATGAAAAGCTCCCCATATAGGGGAGATGCTGAGTCACAGGTAGGCACAACAAAACGACTGTTCCAAATAAAGCTTTTGGCCCGTAAGGCCTTTGTCAAAAATAGATCACGCACACGCAGCACGCGTGCACGCACACACACATGACTGCAGTCTAAGGCAACTATAGCAACACACTCAAAATACAATATTTATATTGAAAATCATTCACTCTTGAACTACTTCCCCCTAATATTTGGAAGTTGGGACTATTTGCTCCCAACAAGTTGCACTACATGAGAATACCTGTGAGAATGACCATTTCAAATCTAGTTCACTGATATACATTACAAGCTGTTGATTCTTCAGTTGGCAATCTACAGCGTTCTGTTAAATTCACAAAGAGACAGATGGGTTGGTCTTTGCTTGGCTTCAGAAGCCCCAACTACCTGCATAGCTCCTCCTCCTCCTCCACCACCACCACCACCACCACTTCCAACTCCAAAACATGCTATGAACCTTTAAAATTGAGTAATAGGGGAACTGGTTCATATAAAGATGTGGTTGTTAAGGGAGAGAGGGACTGTACATATATTCAGCTTCAAAACGTTGAAAGCAACTCATATACGCATAGCGCATTACTTTGCTTGTACTGTGTGTCACACAGAAATTCGTTTAACCCTGTACTTATACCATCTTCTGGATAAACAGGACAAGATGGGATGCTCCTGATTGAATGAGCTGATATAAATTCAAAACATGAAGGCCACTTGGTCAGTTTATTTTAGGCTTGTTAGTATTGCTATGTACACCAATTTCTTTGTGTCATTTTATGTAAAAAGTCATCAGCAATGCTGGCCAAAGACTTCTACATCTACATCTATATACATACTCCGCAATCCACCATACGGTGCGTGGCGGAGGGTACCTCGTACCACAACTAGCATCTTCTCTCCCTGTTCCATTCCCAAACAGAACGAGGGAAAAATGACTGCCTATATGCCTCTGTACGAGCCCTAATCTCTCTTATCTCATCTTTGTGGTCTTCCCACGAAATGTAAGTTCGCGGCAGTAAAATTGTACTGCAGGCGGCCTCAAATGCTGGTTCTCTAAATTTCCTCAGTAGCAATTCACGAAAAGAACACCTCCTTTCCTCTAGAGACTCCCACCTGAGTTCCTGAAGCATTTCCATAACACTCGCGTGATGATCAAACCTACCACTAACAAAACTAGCAGCCCGCCCCTGAATTGCTTCTATGTCCTCCCTCAATCCGACCTGATAGGGAGCCCAAACGCTCGAGCAGTACTCAAGAAAAGGTCGTATTAGTA
Organism: Schistocerca serialis cubense; assembly: GCF_023864345.2. Classification (NCBI taxonomy): domain Eukaryota; kingdom Metazoa; phylum Arthropoda; class Insecta; order Orthoptera; family Acrididae; genus Schistocerca; species Schistocerca serialis. The sequence continues at coordinate 389,263,063 of NC_064638.1, forward strand.
TTTTATAAGAGGTCTCCCTTACTGATGAACCACATCTTCCCAAAAGTCTACCAATGAACCAAAGACGACTATCTGCCTTCCCCACAACTGCCATTACATGCTTGTCCCACTTCATATCACTCTGCAATGTTACGCCCAAATATTTAATCGATGTGACTGTGTCAAGCGCTACACTATTAATGGAGTATTCAAACATTACAGGATTCTTCTTCCTATTCATCTGCATTAATTTACATTTATCTATATTTAGAGTTAGCTGCCATTCTTTAAACCAATCACAGATTCTGTCCAAGTCATCTTGTATCCTCCTACAGTCATTCAACAATGACACCTTCCCGTACATCACAGCATCATCAGCAAACAGCCGCACATTGCTATCCACCCTATCCCACAATCCAAACGATCATTTATGTAGATAGAAAACAACAGCAGACCTACCACACTTCCCTGGGGCACTCCAGATGATACCCTCACCTCTGATGAACACTCACCATCGAGGACAACGTACTGGGTTCTATTACTTAAGAAGTCTTCAAGCCACTCACATACTTGGGAACCAATCCCATATGCTCATACCTTAGTTAGGAGTCTGCAGTGGGGCACCGAGTCAAACGCTTTCCGCAAGTCAATGAATATGGCATCCATCTGATACCCTTCATCCATGGTTCGCAAGATATCATGTGAAAAAAGGGCGAGTTGTGTTTCGCACGAGCGATGCTTTCTAAAGCCGTGCTGATGCATGGACAGCAACTTCTCTGTCTCAAGGAAATTAATTATATTCGAACTGAGAATATGTTTGAAAATCCTGCTATAAGAAGCCACCTTCATTCTGCCAACGACCTTATCAAAAAGAGCAGAGAGGCAGACAGAGTTTCAGGTGAACGTCTTCACATGAGGTGGAAAACTACCACTAAAAGGTGGAAGAAGCAACAATGATCAACACACAAAGATGCAGATGGCAAAGGAAACTGCTACATTAAAGACACACGATGTTTATACACAGGACACATGGCTTGTCACAGGTTAAAGATTCCACAGTCTGATACCCTGTAATTAATGTTTCAGCAAATCGAGTGGAAGTGGCTAACTGCCATCCAATCTTAATTCTTTCTCGAGCACCATATGTTTGCTGTCTTGTCTGTTTTGTAAGTATGTGCAGTGCATCGTGAAGTATGGCTGGCAGCGCACCGGCAGCACTGATCCCCACCACTGCAATGTGTCAATCACAAAGTAGCTTTAATCAGAGTGTGGTCCCCATTCAGATATCAAGGAGAGGACTGCCAAGGGGGAAGTAAGCATGAGAAAACTGAACAAACAATGAAAAAATAACATTCTACAAGTTGGAGCACGGAATGTCAGAAGTTTAAACATGATAGGGAAACTAGGTAATCTGAAAAGGGAAACAAAAATGCTCAATCTAGATAACCGGGGGTCAGTGAAATGAAATGGAAAGAAGATAAAGATTTCCGGTCAGACAAATGTAGGGTAATATAAAGCAGCAGAAACTGGTGTGTCAGGATTAGGTTTTGTTAGAATAAAAATGTAGGTAGAAGGCAAATAACAGTGAACAGTTCATTGACAAGGCCAAATATCAGAACTGACAGCAAACCAGCACCAAAAATAATTGTTCTCACATACACTGATCAGTCAGAACAATATGACTACCTACCTAATAGCAGGCATGTCCATCTTTGGCATGGATAACAGCGGCAATGTGTCATGGCATGGAAGTGACAATCTAGAAAAATTTTAAGTTTTGGGAAGACATGGAAGTCTGACCGGAGCCATATCAGGTGAATAAGGCAGGTGTGGCAACAATTCATACCTTAGTTCATGTAATTTTGCCATGGCGACGGCACGTGTGCGCAGTCTTGATGGAAGATTACTTTCTTCCGTGCTAAACCTGGCTTTTTTTTGCGTATCTTTTGTTGAAATTTGTCCAGGAGGTTAGCTTAGTATTCTCCAGTAATTGTTTGTCCAAAAACAAACAGAATCTCCTTTGCATCCCAGAACACAGATACTAAGCCCTTTCCCGCCGAAGGAACTGTCTTTGCTTTCTTTGGTGGTGGAGAATCAGCATGTTTCCACTGCTTTGACTGTTGTTTTGTCTCCGGGGTATAGTAGTGCACCCAAGTTTCATCTGTGGTCACAAACCGGAGCAACAAATCTTGTTTCTTTCTCCTAAAATGGGTCAAACATTGTTCCGATATGTCCATTCTCGTATGCTCTTGATCCAGTGTCAAGAGTCACAGCACCCATCTTGCGGATAATTTCTTCATTTCTAATTCTTCAGTTAAAATGTGATATACCCTTTCAATTGGTGATCCTCAATAACCATTTTTTGCACTTTTGCAATGATTTCTGGAGTAGTGACACATCTTGGCCGACCACTGTGGGGATCATCATCTAAACTCACCCGACCAAATTTAAATTCATTTGTCCACCTGGAAACAGCAGAATATGAAGGAGCAGAGACCCCCTGTGTATTCTAGAAATCGGCATAAATGTCCTATGCTTACGTATCTTTCTTTACGAAGTACTTAATCACTGCTCGAATCTCAATATTTTCCATCTTCGCAAATCACTACGCAGGAACAACAACAGAGCCACATCACCACCACAGCTCTCTTCCAAGAGCACTGACGTGGTACGTGTTTACAGGCAACAGTACAATGAATATCATGTGAACAACTCACTGCGCTAATGCTGACTTCACATGGTGATTCCGAGAACTTTTCAAACCAACCTCATACTATGTCCAGTATTAAAGTCTGGCGTTAGTTCCACCACGGTTAACCTGTCCTCTTTTATCAGTCTGCCCAGCCTACGATGTCCAACTAATGTAATGAAGGATGGCCACCCAACCACAAGAAGTCTAGAAGCGCTTTCACCTTGGTTTCGCCATGTGTTCACGACACTCACCACAGCACTCCTTGAACACCCGACAAGTCGTGCAGTTTCCGAAATGTGTGTGTTGAGCCTGCCCCCCAGTCAAACTCAGGTAGATTGTGTGACTCCCTTATTCTACACATGGACAGCACTGTCAATGATACTGCATTCACTATGCGGTTGTCTGATAGCATTCATTCCTCACCAGGTGACACTGTTTGGACAGGTTTATATTGATAGTACGTTGGTGGTCACTATGTTCTGGCTGATCATAGTTATAATAGAGGGAAACATTCCACGTAGGAAAAATATATCTAAAAACAAAGATGATGTGACTTATCAAATGAAAGTGCTGGCAGGTTGACAGACACACAAACAAACATAAACATACACACAAAATTCCAGCTTTCGCAACAAACTGTTGCCTCATCAGGAAAGAGGGAAGGAGAGGGAAAGACGAAAGGGTGTGGGTTTTAAGGGAGAGGGTAAGGAGTCATTCCAATCCCGGGAGCGGAAAGACTTACCCTAGGGGGAAAAAGGGACGGGTATACACTCGCGCGCGCGCGCCCACACACACACACACACACACACACACACACACACACACACATATATATATATCCATCCACACATATACAGACACAAGCAGACATATTTAAAGACAAAGAGTTTGGGCAGAGATGTCAGTCGAGGCAGAAGTGCAGAGGCAAAGATGTTGTTGAATGACAGGTGAGGTATGTGTGGCGGCAACTTGAAATTAGTGGAGATTGAGGCCTGGTGGATAACGGGAAGAGAGGATATATTGAAGAGCAAGTTCCCATCTCCGGAGTTCGGATAGGTTGGTGTTAGTGGGAAGTATCCAGATAACCCGGACGGTGTAACACTGTGCCAAGATGTGTTGGCCGTGCACCAAGGCATGTTTAGCCACAGGGTGATCCTCATTACCAACAAACACTGTCTGCCTGTGTCCATTCATGTGAATGGACAGTTTGTTGCTGGTCATTCCCACATAGAATGCGTCACAGTGTAGGCAGGTCAGTTGGTAGATCACATGGGTGCTTTCACACGTGGCTCTGCCTTTGATCGTGTACACCTTCCAGGTTACAGGACTGAAGTAGGTGGTGGTGGGAGGGTGCATGGGACAGGTTTTACACCGGGGGCGGTTACAAGGGTAGGAGCCAGAGGGTAGGGAAGGTGGTTTGGGGATTTCATAGGGATGAACTAAGAGGTTACGAAGGTTAGGTGGACGGCGGAAAGACACTCTTGGTGGAGTGGGGAGGATTTCATGAAGGATGGATCTCATTTCAGGGCAGGATTTGAGGAAGTCGTATCCCTGCTGGAGAGCCACATTCAGAATCTGATCCAGTCCCGGAAAGTATCCTGTCACAAGTGGGGCACTTTTGTGGTTCTTCTGTGGGAGGTTCTGGGTTTGAGAGGATGAGGAAGTGGCTCTGGTTATTTGCTTCTGTACCAGGTCGGGAGGGTAGTTGCGAGATGCGAAAGCTGTTGTCAGGTTGTTGGTGTAATGCTTCAGGGATTCCGGACTGGAGCAGATTCGTTTGCCACGAAGACTTAGGCTGTAGGGAAGGGACCGTTTGATGTGGAATGGGTGGCAGCTGTCGTAATGGAGGTACTGTTGCTTGTTGGTGGGTTTGATGTGGACGGACGTGTGAAGCTGGCCATTGGACTGGTGGAGGTCAATATCAAGGAAAGTGGCATGGGATTTGGAGTAGAACCAGGTGAATCTGATGGAACCAAAGGAGTTGAGGTTGGAGAGGAAATTCTGGAGTTCTTCTTCACTGTGAGTCCAGATCATGAAGATGTCATCAATAAATCTGTACCAAACTTTGGGTTGGCAGGCCTGGGTAACCAAGAAGGCTTCCTCTAAGCGACCCATGAATAGGTTGACGTACGAAGGGGCCATCCTGGTACCCATGGCTGTTCCCTTTAATTGTTGGTATGTCTGGCCTTCAAACATGAAGAAGTTGTGGGTCAGGATGAAGCTGGCTAAGGTAATGAGGAAAGAGGTTTTAGGTAGGGTGGCAGGTGATCGGCGTGAAAGGAAGTGCTCCATCGCAGCGAGGCCCTGGACGTGCGGGATATTTGTGTATATCCCAGCCAAATGAATGTCATTCAGCATCTCTATCTATAGCCCTATGCTTTGTTTCACACCTATTATGCAGTAATCTCTGTTTCTTTAGAAGTTTATTTACAGTGATGTACACCACGAAGGTTCCTGACCATCATGAGCTGTTCTACTGGGTACATATCTATCCAGTGCATGGTCAGCTATTCTTTTAAACTTGGGCCAGAGTTCCTCGACATGCTCCTGTCCTGAGCTGAGAGTGTACATAATATATGCTTGTTTTAGTTGTCCTTTGTTCTTTGGTAATGATAGTTGCTACAACTGCATCATGGTGACTGCTACCAGTTTCAATGTGGATACCCTCAAAGAGGCCAGGTCTATTTGTTGCCATTAGATCCAATATATTTCCATCATGAGTGGGGTTTCTAACTACCTGTTCTAGGTAGTTTTCAGAGAAGGCATTTAGTGAAGTTTCACAGGATGTCTATCACATTACCCACTAACAAAACTGTAATTTTCCCAATTAATTGTTGCATGATTAAAGTCTCCTCCAATAATTACAGTATGATGAGGAACTTATGTACAAGTGAACTGAGGTTCTCTCTAAATTTTTCAGTTACATCAGGACATGAGTCTGGTGGGCGACTGAAGGATCCAATAATCATTTTATGCCCACCCTGATATTGAGTCTTGCTCAACTCGTCTTGCATGCAGCTTCAATTTCTACCTTGGTGGCTTTGAGGTCTTTGTCCACTGCAATAAATACATCACTTCCATTCTCCACCAACCTATCCTTTTGATATACATTTAAATTTTCCCCAGAAATCTCACTGCTATCAATATCAAGTTTGAACCAGCTTTCTGTACCTAGTATTATGTGAGCTTCACTGTTTTTCATGAGCTCTTCAAACTGGCACTTTGTTGTGAATGCTTCGGCAATTTACGACTAGGATTTTAATACTCTCACCTGTGGGAGGCATTTCTTTCGATCTTATACAGATCCTTCTGGGTTTCCTAAAGCTACCATTATCTGGACTGGACGGACAGTCATCTAAACTAAAAAAAAAACAACCTCATGTGCCCCCCCCCCCTCCCCACAAACAGTCAGCTGCCTGAGAAGCAGCCTCTGATGTGTAGTGCACACCCGACCCATAAGGGAACCCTGTAGTTCTCAAACCTATGGTGCAAGCCCAGGAAGTTGCAACGTAGCTTGCCACAGAATCTTCGAAGTCTCTGGTTCAGTCCTTCCACTCAACTTCCCCCCCCCCCCCCCAAAAAAAAGGATTAGGAGAGCAAAGATAGCTTTATCCATTCATCCATCAATTTACAAGCATGTTCATAATACAATAGATGTAAAAGTATTATGGAAGAGATATCTATGACGACTCCCAACTCTCAAGCATACATTTACTGATTTTTAACAGTTGGGCTGGAAAATTGCTTGTTCATGCCAAAGTACATGTCAACCAGATAAAAGGATTGGCTCCTTTTAAGTTTCTGGATTACTTAATGAATGCATGCTTATCATTCTTGTCTATGTATCATTTCTATCACAAGAGATTTCATATCCATCTTTCATAATTTGTTGAGACACTCTTGATCAATGGAATTTCTCAATTCAGTCAATTGTTGGATCAATTGCCTGAATTTAATTTCATATTTTTTATAATTAAATCAATGTATGTATTTAGGAGCACCAGAAATGAAATTAATCACAAACTCAGATTTAAATTTGGTAACCATGTGGCAGACAGTGCAGGAATTCTGCTACCTTGGTAGTAAAATAAGAACCATGTATGCACAGGCAAAGAGGGCATTTCCAGACACAAGAAGGAAATTAGTATTGAACAAAGGCCTTAATTTGTGAAAGAAATTCCTGAGAATGTGTGTCCAGGGCACTATGCTGTATATAAGTTAATCAATGGGGGGTAACAGAATACAGAAGGAATCAAAGCATTTGATATGTAAAGTTAGCAAAAGATACTGAAAATGAAGTACACTGGAAAAATAAGAAAAGTGAAAGTTCTCTGCAGATATGGTAAGGAAGAAACATGTTGAAAACACTGACAAGAAGAAGAGACATAATGATGGGACATGTATTAAGACATAATGAAATATCTTCCACAGTACGTAAGGGAAGACAGATCAGAATATACACCAAACAATTGAGGACACTGGGTGAGGGGAGCTATTGAAGAGACTGGGCGAGGGGAGGAAATCGTGGTGGGTAACATCAATGCTATTAAAAGTTTGATCATGTAATGTGTCACAAGTGACAAGGATATTTATATGCTGATGTATAATATTCTCAGTAATCAGGTTTAGCCCACAGAGCCACACAAAAAAAACAGCTGTTTAACAGTCCCTATTCAAAAATGTAGGGTTCAGCAAACCACACTTATTTCCACTCCTCAAATGAAGTTATGGGAGTTTTTGAATTCATTATTTTGGACTTGCATGGTTCAATGCAGACATCACTAATCTGAAATAACTAGACACTCCCTAAATCAGATGATCTCCCTATAATTATCTTCTTACATACTCATAAAAATAGAAATGTGTGGTGTTTATTACTTGTAATGATCAGTGAAAATCAAATTGGGAAAAGAATTTGCACCTTACACATAGACATCAGAAGAGAAAACAAAATGTTGAATTTCTTTACAAGAGAATACAAACTTCAGATAATCATACCTCATACTGAAGAAGAAAACCACATAATTGAGTGTTACAGAAGGACCCTTGTTACAAATGTCGAAAACTCTCTAAAGTTAACTTAAATGCAAACTTTTAGGGAAACAGTGACTTGACTGCTTAAAGAAATTGTACAAAATGCATCTGGAATATCATACTTTCCGTTCTTATGAAGCAATCTGATCAGTACATGTCGTTGCTGTTAACTGGTTCTTACCATTTTGTAATGAGTCTCTGTCTACTTGGGTCAGCTTTTTCAGGTGGATCATATTTCTCAAGAGTAGGAAGAATTTTGATGGGAAGGCCAGTCCCTTCGACAGCACCTGCCATGTACTCAACACCTCCCAGCTTCCATTCACCCGCAGTATTGACGAATACAGATGACAAGCAGACATTGTTGTGACGCAAGTTCCCGTCATTATTGAGAAAGCTTAAAGCACGCTGAAAAAGTACAAGGTGCTCATTTTACTCACAAAAGTAACTAAATATGCAATCGTAAATATGAAAAAAAGATGACAGATTACCAACATTTGATGCATACTTACAGTAATCTGAAATATTCCCCATGACAAGTATAGATCACGTTGATGACCTTCCCTTGAAAGCTGTGCCAAGTGAGTTTCCAGAGGCACAACAAATTCTGTAGCCAAGTACAAAACCTTCTCAGTCTAAAAGCAAAGTTAATACATGAAACAATGAAGAATTACTAACAGGTACACAATATATGGACGGATAACACAGAAATTTCCATAGCATTCAAGATATGTGAATTATTTTCCATATAAATTAAAATGCTACTAAGACAATCTGTACAACAAATCGAAAGATTCCAAAAGATTTCCAGCTGAAACAACACCATTTCCAACATACATGAGGTGTGCTCAAAAAATTCCGAAACTTTGTCCGTAAAATTTTTTCTATGCCTACCCTTTACTTACTGTGCCTGGTCTCCTTTAAAATATTTTCCTCCACAATCGATACACTGCTCCCAATGCCATTTCTACTTCCGGAAGCAGTCTTGGTGCACCTCATGCTGGATCATGTGAAGCACTGTGCAAATTTTCTTTTATCCTATCTACCGTTGCAAATCTTCAGCCTTTCAACTTTGGAAATGAAAAGAAGTACACACCATGAGGCCCAGGTCTTAAAGAGTACAATGATTTTGTTTTTTGTGGAATAGTCATGCACCTGACATTGTAATTCTGTCAGAGACAGCAAAGGACTTGGAAGGGCAGTTGAACAGAATGGACAGGAGGATATAAGATGAACATCAACAAAAGCAAAACGAGGATAATAGAATGTAGTCGAATTAAGTCGGGTGATGCTGAGGGAATTAGATTAGGAAATGAGACACTTAAAGTAGCAAAGGAGTTTTGCTATTTGGGGAGCAAAATAATTGATGATGGTTGAAGTAGAGAGGATATAAAATGTAGACTGGCAATGGCGAGGAAAGCATTTCTGAAGAAGAGAAATTTGTTAACATCGAGTATAGATTTAAGAGTCAGGAAGTCGTTTTTAAAAGTATTTGTATGGAGTGTAGCCATGTATGGAAGTGAAACATGGACAATAAATAGTTTGGATAAGAAGAGAATAGAAGCTTCTGAAATGTGGTGCTACAGAAGAATGCTGAAGATTAGATGGGTAGATCACATAACTAATGAGGAGGTATTGGATAGGATTGGGGAGAAGAGAAGTTTGTGGCACAACTTGACTATAAGAAGGGATCAGTTGGTAGGACATGTTCTGAGGCATCAAGGGATCACCAATTTAGTATTGGAGGGCAGTGTGGAAGGTAAAAATCGTAGAGGGAGACCAAGAGATGAAAACACTAAGCATATTCAGAAGGATGTAGGTTGCAGTAGTTACTGGGAGATGAAGAAGCTTGGACAGGATAGAGTAGCATGGAGAGCTGCATCAAACCAGTCTCAGGACTGAAGACCACCACAACAACAACAACAACAACAGTCATGCACCAACAGGGATGAATGTATGGGTGCATTATCGTAAGCCATGAACTGTCTCGCCACATTTCAAGCCATTTCCTTCTCACATTTTCTTGCATGCATAGCAACACATATCGATAGTACCATTGATTAACAGTTTGTTTCTGTGGCACGAATTCATGATGAACTAATCCTTCAAAGTCAAAGAAAACTATCAGCATGGCTTTAACATTGACGTGACCTGCCGAGCTGTTTTTGGTTTTGGTGAACCTTTCCTGACCCACTGCGAAGACTGAACCATGGTCTCAACATCGTAAGCGTAGACCCACATCTCATCACCAGTTATGATCCATTTAAGGAACATCTTGTTCTTATTTGCATGATCCAACGGCTCTTCACAGATTGCGAGGCAAAGGTCCTACTGGTCTTGACTCATGTCACAGGACAAACTTGGTGGCAACACGAAGCATTCCGAGATGATGTGTCAGGATTTCATGACATGATCCAACTGAAATGTTACATTCTTCTGCAATCACTTGGACAGTCAGTCTTGAATTGCCACAAACAATTTCGTTGATGTTCCAGACATTATCATTGTTGGTAGACGTCAAAAGGTCATCTTTAATTTCCATCCAGCCATTTTTAAACCAAGTTTACCATTTTTAACGCCAAGTACAGCCTAAGCACTCATCACCGTATGCTTTCTGCATCATTTGGTGTGTCTTTGTAAATGTTTTCTTGAGTTTCACACAAAATTTAAATGCAGATGAATTGCTCCTCTAACTCCGCCATCATGAAATTCGCGAACTTTGTGAAAAAACTTTACGCAATACAGAAGTGAACAATAACTAACAAACATACAACAATCAAACTTCCAGCAGTTACAGATTAAATACAGGTGTGTGCAGCGATGCTAACTGCATTTTGATCCAACACACCATTGGCACGAAATTATGAATGTTCTGGAATTCTCTGAACACACCTCGTACAAATATTCCCGGACACAAAGGACCACTAAATTAATGTTTATTTTGAAATTTGGTTCACACTTTTAGTAAACAATCATTTACTATGAACACAAACAACAAAATAAGTAGACACAAAGTGAAATTTTAAAGAAAGAGCAAAGACTGTGCATACCACACACTGAATAGTCATGCATTGGCATTTCACATCTTTCAAGAACCCATGCTATTAACCATTGGTGCATTATTCACATCAGAGAGAGTTTCTAAGTACTTACACACATTATGCAGCATTTGTCTGCATTTATGCTCAGATTACTGTATAAAAGAGATTGTCTGCAAATCATATCGCATCACTTAAAATTTCTTGAAGCTAACATCCCTCTGTAGATGAGAGCACAATTTGCAAAATATCTATGACAGCTACTGATGCTATCCACAATCTTAGCTGATTGTGTTTTTGATATTAGTTAGAACACCTACAATGTTTCCCACAGACATGCCTATTACCACCACAACTTGCAATGATGACACAAGATGGTCCTTTCGGCCCCTTTGTTAACACACTGTTATGGATGTACTTCAGAACAATTATGACTTAACAGTCACAGCAATTCCATTAAATTTTATGACTCATTAACCAACAAGAAAACATCAAATTTTGCAATAGAAAAGTGTAAGCATGAATTTCACCTTGTGACAATTTCAAATGCAGGGAGTTAAGCTCGTTAGGAGTTATCAAGAAAGTACAGCTGAGCTCACTAATCAGCTGACACGACACATCCTAAGGCATCAAGAACATGGTTAATTTAAGTGGCAGCCTGTTGTCATGGGCTAATGTGCTACAGTACACTGTAAATATCATACTTAAATTATGCCATTTCTCTTCGAATGCGAGCCAGAAATCGCATTAAAAGTATGCTTCTCTTTGAATGCATGCTGGTACTCAAATAAAAGGATAAAAAGTTGTTTTGCAGTGCTCTCTCCATGATAACTAGCAATCAGTGGCAAAGTGAGTGTAAAGTAATGTGCAAGGAATATGGTGAATTCTGTAGACGAACTGCTAAAGAGGCTCTTTGCCACTAGATATATGAAGGAAAAAAGCTGGTAGATGCCCCTTTCAAGTCCCTAGAACATTTCACCTGAGTGGTCTATGGGGAAATGTAAAATGCTCTCTAAAGATTTACACAGAGTATGAGGGATGTTTGAGGAGCAGTTGATGTATTGGCGTCACAGCACATGTTAAATTATTAATTAAAAAATGAAATATCTTTAACCATTTCAATCTCTATAGTAAAATTAACATATTCAATTTAATTACAATTACTACCCTCGTAAGTCAAAAGGCTAAAGGTAGTGGTAAAGTAGCAAATATATGAGGAAATTTAGTATGATAAGTGTATGGAAAGAGTTGGTTATATAAAATTTTGTGCAAGACACCACTGGTTAATTTAGTAACGGAGGAAAGTGTCGGATGTAAAAATTTTAGAGGAACATCAACGCTTGACTACAGCTAACAGGTTCAAGTGAATGTGTATTGCAGTAATTTAACAGAGAAGAACAAACCTGCACAGGATAAACTAGTATGGAGAGCTACAACAAACCAGCATTTGGAATGAAGACCCCCAATAAAAGCTGATACTTAACCAATGTGAATGTTCACTTGTAGAAGTGTGGCTGAAGGTACCTGAAAGGCATATCCAGCAGGAATCTGGAGAGACAGATATGTCAATTTCATACTTAAATCTAAAGCCATAACAGATATGTTGGAGCATTTACTAACAAGAATAAATAATAAAGAACAGAGCTTGCACCTTGCCAACACAAGTTAACAAGCTGAATCAAGCTGAAAGAATTTAAATTGGATGGTGGGTAGCAGGAATTATTGTTCTAAAAGCTAGAATTTTTTTTCCTCTACTTGTAAATGCGTCTATCAGCAGTACTGGAATTTTGCTTCCTAAACAGATCAGCTGTTCTATCTCCTTGTAACTTTAAGAGAATTTTTATTTTGCGAAAATTACGATCAATGGAAGGAACAATAGCAGAATGAGAACATTTCACTCTTAAAAGAGCCTAAGTTAAGTGTATAAAGTTGCAGGAAAGCCAGAATAACTTTGTTTCAAGTTAAACAACATGAGAAAGTTCACGCTTTTCATTAGCACTGACAAAGCAATTGTTCATTTGGAACTAAACAAAAAGAAGTAATGAATTACGTTTAGGACGGAATATTTATCAAAATTACTGGTGTAACAAGTACATGATGATGATGTATGAGCATCATTCCATTAAGTCAGTTTTGAGAAAAGCATTATCAAAATTGATGGTATTATAGAGAGACAATGCTGTATTTGTAGCTTTACATTAGGCCAAAATATTAACCTTTTTCTGCTCAGTATGCATTTAAATAATCACACCTCTGACAGTGATGCTTTAAAATCATGAAGAGTTGAAGAATTACTGTGTGTTTCTATTTCTTATAGAGGTCATTTTAGTACTGGAGCTAGCCCTCAGAAACATATAAAAAAGCAGTGCTGAAAAGGTGCAAGAAATTGAAGGTGACACATGCATGGTGCTGTTCATGGCTCCAAGGACTATGGGTAGAGAGTGCACATTACAGGCTCTCAAGTGTAGATGTGAGCTGAAAACTAGTAAGAAGATTGTTTTGAATTTAGCAGAGGAACAATGGAGAACTTCACCAGGTACGCATATAAAACCCTATATGCAGAATATGGTTATTCTGCATTTTTGGAAAAGCCTATTAATTAATAATGTCTGTAAAGCACATGTGGAAATTACCAGTGGTTAGTCAGTATGTTTTAGCTGAAAATGAAAATAAATGCTGTACTGAGATTGGTTAATCTTCAGTACATTAAATACAGTTATTATCAAAATTTTTGTATGCTTGTCTTTATTCTGATGCACTACGTGAATGTAGTTCGGAAACACTATAGCTGTTTAGAGGAACATAAATGTGGTTGCATGGTAGAAAATTTTTGATAGTTCGTGGGTCATGAAAAAAGGAAAGGTGTGTTGAGATAGGGAGAGGGAGAGTGGGATGGGCCACCTTGTGTTGGAAAACAATTTTTTTCTTTAAATAATGGAGAAACTAGCCAACAAGAAAGGATATATTATGAGAGATGTAAATTATAAAGGAATGTAGTTTTGTAGAAATACTATTGAGCAAGGCAGAGATTGGAAGAAAGAGTGAGGTTTTGTAACAGGAAAGGAATGTGTAGTATTCTCATCAAGAGAAATGTGCAACTCTGAGGGACTACACAGATATAGATTGTAAAAGAAAGAATTTTGGTAACTGGAAATGCTACTGCAAGGCATTCAGTTAAATGGATACTGTAAACAGCACTGAATGTGATACAAGCCTGCATACAACTCTTTTAGAAATTAGTTTGGATGTTATTTTTCAACAAGCGGCTATTCCTAAATAGAAAGGGTAAAGTAAGAAACTTTACACAGAATTTTATAAAATTTTCACACAGAGGTAAATTAATATATTTAGTTGCAACAGACACAACAGGATTCACACAAAATTATTGCTTTTTTTGTAACTTTGTGCCTAAATTACTGCACATAGCTGGCAACGTGAGGTATCGATATTTTCAGAGGGCTTATTATGACCATTTAGGAAAGATCACCCAAGCAGGCATGGAATACATTCTACTACTTTACTCTTCCACCTATTGTGGACTGTTTAAGAGTTATGTGGTGTTCCCTTTCCCCCTCTCTTTGCCTTTTCATTTCTCATGGTTAGTCTTAAGTGCATTAAATACAGCACAAATATAGACATTGGGCTATGGTAAAGAATAATTTGTTACCACAATCTTTATTTTGCCACCAAAATCTGACCTAGACCTCGGAGCTACTCTACACATCACAGATCACTGTAACCACACACTTAAGATCAAGGTGTAGATGGGTGGGAGGCCCGGGGTGAGGGGCGCTCTCGCACAGTAGCCACTGTACAGTGTGTAAACTTTTAGAGGGAAGAGTTGTGAGGGGAGTGCGGGGAGAGGAGGAAGCAAGCATTGGCTGGCGAGGGGAGAGGAGCCGTTGGGGGGGAGGACAAGGCACGCCTACCAGTTGCAGTGCTGGCACTAAAAATTGCGCGTCATGCTTACACGAAAGCAGCTGATAGGCTTGGAAGTAAAACTCGCCTTAAATGTTGTTCGTAAACGAAACTGAAATCGTCATGTACATTAAAATGTATATATATAAAAATACATCTAAAAACAAAGATGATGAGACTTACCAAACAAAGTGCTGGCAGGTCAATAGACACACAAACAAACCCAAACATACACACAAAATTCAAGCTTTTGCTACAAACAGTTGCTTCATCAGGAAAGAGCAGGAGCGGAAAGACTTACCTTAGGGGGAAAAAGGGACAGGTATACACTCGCGCACACACACACACACACACACACACACACACACACACACATATCCATCCGCACATACACAGACACAGACAGACATTTGTAAAGGCAAAGAGTTTGGGCAGAGGTGTCAGTCGAGGCGGAAGTAAAGAGGCAAAGATGTTGTTGAAAGACAGGTGAGGTATGAGCGGAGGCAACTTGAAATTAGCGGAGGTTGAGGCCTGGCGGATAACGAGAAATTATCCGCCAGGCCTCAACCTCCGCTAATTTCAAGTTGCCGCCACTCATACCTCACCTGTCTTTCAACAACATCTTTGCCTCTTTACTTCCGCCTCGACTGACATCTCTGCCCAAACTCTTTGCCTTTACAAATGTCTGTTTGTGTCTGTGTATGTGCGGATGGATATGTGTGTGTGTGTGCGAGTGTATACCTGTCCCTTTTTCCCCCTAAGGTAAGTCTTTCGCTCCCGGGATTGGAATGACTCCTTACCCTCTCCCTTAAAACCCACATCCTTTCGTCTTTCCCTCTCCTTCCTTCTTTCCTGATGAAGCAACTGTTTGTAGCGAAAGCTTGAATTTTGTGTGTATGTTTAAACCATTCATCCGGTTGCAATGAAACTTTCGTGAGTTGTTCTCCGAATGCCCGAAAAGAGTAATGAACAATGTTTTTTTACAGCTAGGTCACTGTTACATGCGTAGCGCAATTTATTAGGTTCAGGCTTGTCATGCAGTGGACCCGGGTTCGATTCCCACTGCTCGCAATTTTTTTTTTTCCATTTTATTTCATTCCCCGCAATGTTAAACTATTAATTATAAAATTTCAATATACTTAAACAGGTCATATAGTATATTGTAACTGTCAATCTCTATATATAAAAATGAATGTATGTACGTCTGCCCTCTGTGCATTCCAAAACCATTCATCCAATTGCGATGAAATTTTGGTGATTTGTTCTCCGTACGCCCACGAGGGTTCCTAGCCAAGAAAAAAAGAACTAAGGCACATTCTTGAGGAGATATGACGTCATAAACAATGAGATGCCACCGCGGGAAAATACCCAGATTTATGCATCCACTATTTGAGAATGAGAGTACTTAGCGATTAGCAACAAACGTTACATACAATTTCAAACCTTTAAGAGAATTTCTCTCGCAGACACCCCCCACAAAATAATGAAAGGAAAAAAGGTTGTCGCTCACTACATTTTCTCAGTACATACCGTAAATCTGCCGCAGTAGGCATGACGTTTTAATGTATTATTTCATTACTATTAACTCTAATCGCAACATATTTCGCATACAGTATCCACATATATCAGTAAATGCGCCGGCAAATTTATGTCTCTTTACGACATATAATTCAGGAGATATGATGTGGTAAACATCGAGATGCGTCAAAAAGTGCCACATGAGGCATGACGTTTTGTTCTATTATTTCTTCACTACTACGCAACACGTTTCGCAAATGTGCTAAAAAAAGTATTTGTAAATGGGGTGAAGCAATTTTTTCTGCTCCGTTTCCCTTTCGTAGCATTCAATCACACGCAATATCATTTTGTGAGCATTGCTACGTAATACTGGTTTCCTTCTAACCGTAGGCCTACCGGTAGGGGTTGTTGGTGACTCCCGAGATGGGCCAGCAACTGCCTCTTCACTCATTTTCATAATGTTTAGCGCAACTGCACAATAAAACCACGCAGAACAGTACAGCGCCAAACAATAACGAAGCAGACGACGATGGCTACCTTGTACAACACAGTCAGCTACGTAATGTTGGCAGCAGTCGAAACTGCGTGCCTACCGAAGCCTCCCGATGTTTACCGACTTCTACAGATTCAGGACTAGGGAGAGGTCTGCCATCTAAAAGTTTACACACTGTACTAGTGTTTCTCTGGCACTATTGGGAATTCTGTAGAACCAACCCCTGGTTGGCGCGATGATTTCCCTGTCAATAACCACCTATCAGTTTACTTGGTACATTTCATACGATCAGGTTGGTTATTATACTGCCAATGTTACATTACATGGTGCTATTGAACCAACTAAACTTTCTATTTCTTTGAGTTCGTAATTTTTCAATTTCTTTGAGTTTGTAAGGCAGCAGAGAGGGTTTAGAAGCAACAAGCAGTATATTTGTACGATTCCACATCTGGCAGATCCCTGGAGCAATACTGCTCTGTTTTCTTCTGTAATTCGTTTTCTTATTTTCATGTAGTCCCTGCTTCCAACAATAATTTTTGTTGTACACAGTGCTCAGAGGTTTTTGAGAATTAAGTGTAAACAGTGCACAAAAATTCAGCAGCATATTTCAATAACAAATTTCTTTGTGTCTTTCCATTATATTAATTTGACAAAGATTATTTGGTCAGACACAATGAATTCACTTACTTTCTGATCACATGCCAGCCATTCATCTCTGCAAATCATTTACATGCAACTATTTCCATGGATTAAAGATTAGTATCACTAACCACTGGTGAAAATGTCCTAGATTCAATTCCCAGAGATTAACTGGCATTCATGATGTGCAAAGGATTGAAAGCAGTCTCCTCAGCCCCGTGAAGTCACAACAGAAGCTATAAGGCCAAAAGAACCACACCAGGCTGTAGACCACACAACATTATTCATTTCTATGCTGTTTTTGAGATGCCATTTGATTCATTCAAAACTTATACTGGTCATTAACTCTGTCATCCATATCATGATATGATATGATATATACACATAATCAACTGGAGAGGAGAGTTGGAGAGAACCTATTACAGTTATCAAAGTGAATAGAATAGTATGATGTGCCATACGACTGGGATGTCATCCTACTATAGACCAGCTGTTGGTGTGACAGTCAAATGTGGGATGGTCAGCAGGTGTAAAATCAGTGTCTTCAATTCCAGACATATCACAGGTGCCCAACACACTCCCTCTCAGAGGACAAGCATACGCTGGTTTTTGCATGTTTCATTAAGCAAAGAGTCTATCACGATTATTTCAATTGGGCTAAAGCCACAGCCAAAAGAGTCAATTGTAGCAGGCAACAATGTGTCAGTCACAGGGATCTAAAATAACTATTGTGGATTTAACAGCAAGTATAGGACCACACTGTTGCT
Source organism: Schistocerca serialis cubense (assembly GCF_023864345.2). NCBI lineage: Eukaryota > Metazoa > Arthropoda > Insecta > Orthoptera > Acrididae > Schistocerca > Schistocerca serialis. Next base: position 389,281,138 of record NC_064638.1, read on the forward strand.
AGCTACACATATCACTATTCCACAACAAGAAGCAGCAATCACCCATACTATCTAAAAGAAACACCCCAGTACGTGGTGTGGAAGCCAATGCCCCAAACATCTATCTCCGCTCAATGCAGGTCACAGAGCACACAGATCAGCATGGGTGCAAGAACACCTTCAATGGATGCTCAGAGTATTGTAGAAGGTTGCCTCTAATGATAAGTCACAGTGCATGTTGGTACATTCTTACATTCTGACGGCAGAGTAGGTGTATGTAGACAACATGCGATAATCCATCTTGGAAAAGTTATTCCCATGTGGTGGAACTTCACATGGGATGAAACGGGGTTGTTTCTTAGATGTCTGGCACAGCTCTCATCTGTAGTTACTTGGTTTCATGTTAGATGGATCATTCTGCACAACAGATAATAATGATGCGAACAAGCCATTTTACATCCACATTTCAAATTAATTTGTGCCTATGGTTGCATTCTGAACATTTCTAAGTGTCCTTTATTTAAAAAAAAAAAAAAAAAAAAAGAGAGAGAGAGAGAGAGAGAGAGAGAGAGAGAGAGAGATATACAGATGTTGTGAGTTAGTAAGTTCTACCCACGATCTTGTGCACATTACAGTCACTACAGCAATGGAAATTATTCTACGGAACGGAAGGGGTTGTCAAGGAGAAACTTTTAGTATGTTTTGAAATTTTCCTTTGCTGTCTGTCAGACATTTTATAGCACTGGATAAGTGACCAAAACATCTTGTTGCAGCGATGTGCACCCCTTTTCGTTCTAAAAGCAACCTTAATGTGGAGTAATGAATATCATTTTTCCTTCTGGTATAGTAATTATGTATTTCATTGTCCCTTTTGAACTGTAGGGAATTATTTACTACAAACTTCATGAGGGAATAAATACACGGTGAAGCAGTAGTCAAAATGCCTAATTTCTTAAATGGAGTCTACAAAAGACGATTACGGGTGAGCGCGCATATTTTTCTTACAGCATTTTTTGTGCAATGAAGACTTTCTTTCTTAAAGATAAGTACCACAGAACATTATTTCATTTGACATTATTGAATGAAAGCATTGAGGAACCCACATGTGATTTTGCCCTAGTCACCATATGATACATTCACTGCTTAGAACACCCTGCAGGCAAAGTACCACCTAATCACTCCCGAATTATGAAATAACATTTTGAGTAAGCCTGGAGATATGACAGTGCTCGTGTGATTGCCCAAATCAAACATCAAATTCACTTCGTAATTAGTCTATCCATTAATTTTGTGTTTTCAAATCCATTCATTTCAAATACAACTCAATAACCACATAAATGGAAGATAAAGCTCATAACCAACTGAAAAAAATGACAAATATATGATTACATTTAAAGCAGTCTAACAGGTGTACCAGTATGAAATGAGCGGTTTTTTTTTTTTTTTTTTTTTTTTTTGTGTGAAAATGAAACACTAATTTTGAATTGAAAAGTAAAAACATTTTATTCAAAGTACTGACCATTGCTTTGTATACATTTTGACCACGTTTCTGGCAATTTGTGGACACTACACCAATAGAAATGTTCGTCTTTTGAAGCAAACCAATCAGACACCCAATTTTCGACTTCTTCGTAGGAATTGAAGTGTTCCTCAGCCAATGCGTGTCCCATTGATGAAAACAAATGGTAGTCGGAAGGGGCCAAGCCTGGTGAATACGGCAGGTGGGGTAGCAGCTCCCAGCCAAGTGTTTTGATTGTATCCTGAGCCAGTTTTGCTTTGTGTGCAGGTGCATTGTCGTGTAAAAAAATTACTTTGCCATGTCTTCTGGCCCATTCTGGTCTTTTTTCGATCAACGCATAGTTTAAATTGATCATTTGTTGTCTGTAGCGATTAGTATTCACAGTTCCACCGCGTTTTAGAAGATCATGATACACCACACCTTCTGATCCCACCAAACACAGAGCATTGTCTTCTTGCCGAATCAATCTGGTTTTGCAGTCGATGTTGATGGTTGTCCCAGATTAGCCCATGATTTTTCCCATTTAGGATTCTTAAAGTAAATCCATTTTTCATCGCCAGTAACAATTTGATGCAAAATTGATTTTCTCTCATGTCTTTGAAGCAAAATTTGACAAATAGTTTTTTGGTTTTCCATCTACCTTTCATTCAATTCATGTGGCACCCATTTTTCACACTTTTGGATCTTTCCCATAGCTTTCAAACGGTCAGAAATTGTTTGTTGTGCAACATTTAGCATTGCTGCCATTTGCTTCTGACTCAAAGTATCATCTTCATCCAATATTGCTTGCAAATTTTAAAATTTTCCCGGTGAATTGACTGTTCAAACAAATTTCGGGCTTGCAGCCCTCGTGGTGTGTATAAAGATAAGATGTATGGTCTGCTAAGTGACTCTACCTATAGGAGGATTGATTACGATCCTACAGGACGTGTGCAACGAAAAACTTCAGCACTATTAAATTCCTCCTCCTTATCGCAAGAGACCATCAAGAGGTTAAGACCACACGGTTGTGTACCTCCAAGACTGTATGGCCTTCCAAAGATTCATAAAGAGGGTCTTCCTCTGCGTCCAATAGTGAGCAACATTGGAGCTCCTACATATGATTTAGCTAAACATCTCGCTTCCTTACTGAGACCTTTCGTAGGCAAGGTGCTCACATCACATACGAAAGTCAGCTGATTTTATCAATCGACTGGGGGCTCTACGTCTTAGCAGTGTAGACCTTCTACTAAGTTTTGATGTGGTCTCACTTTTTACAAAAGCTCTTGCAGATTCTTTGACACTGGTTGGTAACATGTTTCCTGTTGATATCACTGCTTTGTTCAGGCACGCTCTTTCCTCAACTTATTTTATGTTTAATCAAGAATATTTTGAACAGACTGAGGCCATGGGTAGTCCCCTGTCTCCTTTGGTGGCCAACCTTTTTATGGAGGATTTTGAAGAGAGAGCGCTTGAATCAGCTGCCCTGAAGCCAAGAGTTTTTTGGCGGTATGCGGATGACACTTTCATAGTGTGGCCTCATGGAGAAGATAAATTAATGGAGTTTCTACATCACCTCAACTCCATTCATAGCAACATCCTGTTCACCATGGTAATAGAGAAAGATGGTTGTTTGCCTTTCTTGGATGTCCTGGTTCAAAGGAAACATGATGGTTCTCTAGGGCATTCAGTTTACCGGAAACCCACTCATACTGATTTGTACCTGCAAGCATCGAGTTACCATCACCCATCACAAACCATGAGTTTGCTTAAAACACTTGTTCATAGAGCTCATACTGTCTCAGATCTAGATAGCTTACCTCAAGAACTCGCCCATCTAAAGACAGTATTCAGCGAAAATGGGTATTCCATCCGGCAGATTAACAGGGCACTAACAGTTAAAACTAAGAAGCAGGAAGTGAATAAAGAGGAGAACATGCCGGAACAATCTTTAGCTTTTCTTTCGTTGGCAACACTTCGTTTCAAATAGCAAGAATCCTCCGAAAATTTCAGGTAAAAGTGGTTTTCCGCCCACCATCAAAGATTGCGGACCTTGTGGGATCAGTTAAGGACAATCTGTTACTACGAAAGGCCGGAGTTTACAAGATACCGTGCCAATGTGGTATGGCTTACATAGGTCAAACCACACGCACCGTGAAAGAACGCTGCACTGAACATCGTTACACCCGCCTTTTACAGCCAAGCAAGTCCACTATTGCTGAACATTGTATTTCTACTGGATATTCAATAGAGTATGAGAAAACAATGATTTTGTCCACAGCAACGTCTTTCTGGGACTCCAATATTAAAGAATCTGTAGAAATACGACTGGCGGAAAATCTGTTAAACCGTGACAGCGGCTACCAGCTGGACAGTGCATGGAATCCCATCTCCACGATTTGCTCAAATCGAAAACGACAGAGTGTGTTGACGGCCGTGGCAAATAGCAACGAAGAGGGCGTATGAGTTCCGCTATTCCACCAGCGAGGGCGCTGCCGGCGGGCAATGTGGTTCAACTATCAAGCTTTCGACGCACGCGCAGAATAGTTACAGCACGCTATACATTGCGGAACGGAAGACATTTTCGCCAGTCTGCGATGGCTCACCTGAAGATGACTGGCAGGTGCCCAGTTGAAATATCGTGCGAAGTATTGAACGACAACCGGGTGCAAGCCCGAAATTTGTTTGAACAATATTGCTTGCAATTCGGCATCTTCGAACTTTTTTGGTGGTCTTCCACGTTCTTCATTTCTTACATCAAAATCATTATTTCTGAACCGTTGAAACCATCTTTTGCATGTTGCTTCTGATAGAGAATGATCACCACATGCCTCAACAAGCTTTCGATGCAACTCTGCAGTACTTTTTTTCAAATGAAAACAAAAAACTAATGCTTACCGCAAATCATCACTTTCTGGTACAAAATTCGACATTGTTAACATGATGATGTTTGTTCCATGACTTGATGTATACTAAATATCTTTGACGGATGTCATACCAACCAAACAAAAAAAAAAAAAATATTAAGGCTCGTTCACAACAAATGTTCCCTATCGATACATTTGTATCTTAACGCTCATTTCATACCGGTACACCTGGTATATCATTTTATTCCATTATTTTAAGGTAAAAGTTAATGCAAATACTTACTTCAAGGCTGTCCAAGTATGTCAAGATACTTGGATGACGCAGCGTTTTCAGTCTTTTAACAGCTGCTCTTGCAACATCAAACTGAGTTTCATTACCAGTCCGCAAATCAAAGACAAACACTGAAACATCTTCATTTGTTCCCTGTAAAGAAACCTCATAAGAACTTACACAAAATGATTTCAAAACTAACATGCTCAAGAACATCAGAAAGTACATAAATGCTGATTTATGTGGTAACTCAATGTTAAAACAAAATTTGATCTTTTCATCTTTTTACACATTTTACATTATATGTTGAATGTCAGCTGTCAGTCTCTTTGCATAAGGCACCAATAACCTGCAATTATTCCTGAATTTTGTGACAATCTCCTAATCACATAATCTCTTTGTGGGACAACTTTGCTACTATGCTACCTTACAGTATGTGAGATGCTCCTTTTACTTGTTGACAATGCCTTCCCATTAACAATGATATACCCAATCCTGGTTGCTATGAAGCCTACAATCTGACCTCATATCTGTTCACATACTCTTTATGAATGCTTATAAAGTGATATGTTCAGTCCTGGAAACTTGTCACTGTGTTATACGGCCCGCTTACTGCACAGTATCCAGACAACTCCATTGAGTATACATTTTGGCAGCTCCCTTTAAGGGAAAAATAGTCTCTGAAACGGAAATAATCATGATTCTCAATAGGTTGTGTCCACTAGGAGGCAGTAACATTTATATGTTTCTGTACCACTGATACTTGTAGGACTGTTGAAGGAGTGGGGCAAAGATAGAGGAAACATGGCTGAGCAGTGGAAATGATACCAAGGTAGTGTTGTATGTGTCACATGGTCGTTACAAGAGAGGCCTGAAGCTGCTAACAGTCTGCAAAGGAAAGGTTGAAGAAGTGTTGGACAGAATTTATTAAACAGATTCCCAAGGTTATCAAAGTGAACAGGCTCTAAATGGACTGTAAACGGCACACATTGTTATATTCCTCTAGATACATTTTATTGTAACTGCCTGCCTATCTGTGGTGAGAAAAAATGGCGAGACCCAATACTGACCACTGACTAATGCAACTATACCACATACAGCTCTCTTAACAGGAAGGAGGTTGCAGCATCTGAACACATGGGCACAAAAGGAGTTTAGAATGGACCTCCCAAATAAAAATTCATCTGTTCAGTGTTAGGAGCTTTAGCTTCTCAACATGGATTCTACACACATTACAGTTCCACTATAAACAGAAGCCATCCTATTATTCTATATCTACAGTCCTTGAGCAACATTACAATGTATGGTCAATTGGGTACAAGTTATTTCACTCTTCGATTTGTGAATGTGAGTGGGAAGAACCACTCTTGGCAAGCCTCCATACACACTCAAATACACCTGATTGGTTGATTGGATGATTAAAGGCATGAGAACACCAGGTCATCATTCCCTTTTTCCACAAACAGACGGGTCTACTATACCGCAGATCACAGATAGCTTAACATGTAAAACCCAGGGGAAGAAACCCCAAGGTCTACAAAACGTCAAAGAAGGTGATATAAGGGGCAAAAAGAATAAAAGTGAGACAGAGGTAGAAGATGGGCAAGGTGCCCCAACTAGGGAGAAGACAGAAGCATGCGAAAGCAGAATGCAATGACAGGACACACAATTTCCAGTCCATGCCACTTACCAGAGATACCCCACTCAGAAACTGTCTAGGAAAGACAAGCAACACGAATGGGCAAGAGAAGCACAAAGAGACAAAAGATGAACAAGTCTAACAGATGATGCAAGAGGGGGAGGAAGAAGAGTACAAGAGCAGGTAAAGTGAGAACTGGGCTGGACCACCAAGCCCAGACAGCTGCAGCCTGGTCTGGGCAGAGGAGGCAACAGTGTGTTCTGTCAACCCCTCAATGGACCGATAAGGTTAGGTTAAGTGGCCCTCCCTGAAAGAGAGTTGTAAAAGCCCCCTTCACGAATAAAACGTAAAACTAAGTCAGCCACTGAGGCATCATCTCTTAGTACCAAGGGTAGCGAGACGGAGATTAAGAGCCTGCTGCAGGGCAATTAGGTCTCGAAAGTCCAGCAAAGGGGAACCAGAACAAGAGTGGGGTGGGTCCTCGAGATGGAGGAGATGACCATGAGGCAGTCAAGTATGGTCAATGCGGAGCTGGCAGAAGATAGTAGAGTCCTTGGGAGCGGCCTGCATGAAGGATCTCCACAGATTCGTTGTCTCATTTATCACTTGTAGTTAATTTGGTGAAGTAAGAGTGGGCCTTTTCACATTCCATATTCCTTAAACTTGATGGCATAATACTGATCAGATGTCTGTTTCTGGAATGCCGACCTCAAGAGTCGATTTATTGGTAGCCAGTTTGGCCAAGTTATTAGTGAGTTCAACCTGGGATCTCAACATGGCTGGGGGTCCAGAGACAGGTCACGTAGCATCCACATTTTTCAAGGGCATGACTAACACATGTTGAGGGTAATACTGGTCGAGAGCTTGCAAACTGCCCAAGGAGTCACTGCAGATGAGAAAGGCCCCAGCAATGCAGGAACAGATATACTCAAGAGCCTCAGAGATGGCTACCAACTCTGCAGTGAAATTACTTCAGCCATCCAGCAAGGACCGCACTCAGTATGTCCTGCGTGAGAACAGGCAAAACCCACGTGACCAGCAACCATCAAGCCATCAGTATAAATCAATTATGAACAGAGGGATGCACCAAGGATGAAGAAAAATTGGTGATGGGTGACTTTGGGAGAAACTGAGTCTTTTGGACCTTGTGATAGGTCAAGAGAAAGCTGTGGCCGAGAGATACCCCACAGAGGAACTTGTGAGTGGGTCCAGAGGAGAGATGGAAGAGGAAACAACTGAAGTTCAGAGAAAAGAGATTGGATATGGACTGGATTCGTAACCAATGATCTGGGTTGCCATTGTGGGAGATGGATTTCTGCATTTGGAAGGAGTAGTCAGTAGTTTGGATACTTGGAAGAGCTGTGAATGTCATGGGTAGCAAAATTGCTGTTGGCATCTCATCTGCTGCTGCGCTAGTATCAGTCCTAGTCAAGAGAAAGGGAAATTTTATCAAAATTCTATGAAGGCGCAGTTGGACGATGGAGTCTGGGGCTGCTGGCAGAGTGTGGTAACAGTTGACAGTCATCAGGCCAGGCAATGTAAACATGGCACTCGTGGGCACGGAGCTGTGACGGCGGTACTGCACGCACAATCTGTTTTGAGTGGTGCAACAATGAGGCAGGAAACCGCAGTGTTGCTTGAAGTTATTGCAATGTATGAGGCAGGGCACTAAGCCAGAGCTAGGAGTGCTATTTGTAAGTGGCTGATGTGTGGAAATGTATCCCTACCATAGTTTCTGTCTCTCTCTGACACTACGTCAGAAGCGAGGGGAAAACCAGTATAAATAAAGGGCTATTACAAATGATTGAAGCGATTTCATAAATTCACTGTAGCTCCATTCATTGGCATATGGTCACGACACACTACAGATACGTAGAAAAACTCATAAAGTTTTGTTCGGATGAAGCCGCACTTCAGGTTTCTGCCGCCAGAGCGCTCGAGAGCGCAGTGAGACAAAATGGCGACAGGAGCCGAGAAAGTGTATGTCGTGCTTGAAATGCACTCACATCAGTCAGTCATAACAGTGCAACGACACTTCAGGACGAAGTTCAACAAAGATCCACCAACTGCTAACTCCATTCGGCGATGGTATGCGCAGTTTAAAGCTTCTGGATGCCTCACGGTTTAAAGTTTACGGCCCCTTTTTCTTCTGCGAAAAAAACGTTACAGGACACGTGTATCTGGACATGCTGGAAAATTGGCGCATGCCGCAACTGGAGACCGACAGCGCCGACTTCATCTTTCAACAGGATGGTGCTCCACCGCACTTCCATCATGATGTTCGGCATTTCTTAAACAGGAGATTGGAAAACCGATGGATCGGTCGTGGTGGAGATCATGATCAGTAATTCATGTCATGGCCTCCACGCTCTCCCGACTTAACCCCATGCGATTTCTTTTTGTGGGGTTATGTGAAAGATTCAGTGTTTAAACCTCCTCTACCAAGAAACATGCCAGAACTGCGAGCTCGCATCAATGATGCTTTCGAACTCATTGATGGGGACATGCTGCACCGAGTGTGGGAGGAACATGATTATCGGCTTGATGTCTGCCGAATCACTAAAGGGGCACATATCGAACATTTGTGAATGCCTAAAAAACTTTTTGAGTTTTTGTATGTGTGTGCAAAGCATTGTGAAAATATCTCAAATAATAAAGTTATTGCAGAGCTGTGAAATTGCTTCAATCATTTGTAATAACCCTGTATATGGGCAATTTTAGCGCGAGAGAGAGTGTGCCAGGACAATCGAGCGTCGGGACGGACCTGTGCTGGCCTATGTTTATAGGGGCCAGTCTGGCAGCAATGTTAGAAGTGTTTGGCGTAAACTTGTACTTTGTTTCTATGTACTTGTTTGGGCTTTATTCTGCCCCTGGGAACACAACACTGGGACGGGACGGAACGGAACAGCAGCCTGGAACTTGGAGATCACATGGTCTGCCTGAAAGAGGGCAGTGACAGCGGTCTGCAGCGGATCCAGGAGGGGCTCGGTTCCACTCTTGTCTACAGGCCACATTCGCTTTCCACCTGGTGTACCGGGGTTCCGGGATAGGTGTACGCTGTGGGAGACGCAGCAGCACTGCGGCAGTGCCAGAGACAGTGGGTGGGTGTTCTCATCCAGCAAGCACCACTAGCGGCAAGTTGCGACACAGCGTTCAGGAGGGTGCGGGTTCAAGTCCAGTCCTGTCCTGGGAGGAGCGGCGGCCCGAAGGACCAGTACATCCACCTTCGTCCCATGGTTGGACAGAGCAGGCCAAACAGGCGGAGGGCGGCGAGGACCAGGGACGGTAGCAGTCTCCGGAATCGTGGACAGCTACGTGGCACAAGACATGACGCATCGGCAGGCGGCAACCAGGCAGAACGCGGCCGACTTCCAGCTGAGCGGCCTTGATGACAACAGCAGCAGCGTTGGCATACCAGGAGTTGCTGAGCCAACTGGACTTGCTGCGGGCAGCACGCTAACATTCATCGAATACTGCAAATTAGCTGAATAAAGCAATGCTACCGAATACCACTGTATCACTCTACACCACCCCTCAATGCTCTTGAACTTGCTCGGACTCCTGATAAAATGTGGAGCAGTGGGTTCTGGCTTCAGTTCAGCCGTCTGGAGTCCCGGGTTAGACCACTGACCCCGCAACAGTGGTGTCAGAACTGGTGCCGGTTACAATGCTGGTACCGGATTTCAACTCCCACATCTTGTGTTGAGCAAGTAGCATTGAGATCTGCCTGTGCAGAGGGGTTGTTGAGGTGTTTGGTTGCGTTCATGACAGGTGGTCGTGCACTTCTTGTTATGTCTTGTCGTTCAGGAGGTGTTTGTCCATACCAGTATAGGGAGGAAAGCAGGACTGTTCACCTGCACATGAGCACGATGTGGATGGGTAAGTGACGTTTGATTTTTTTTTTTTTTTTTTGTCATTTTTTGTGTTTTGAAGGGTTAAGTATGAATTAGGATGGACTTTTTAAAGGTATGTTTTGTAAGGCAGGAGGAGCCTGTAGATTTGTCTGGATTCAGATGAAATGGGGGACATGATAACATAGCGTCTAAGTGATGTAATTTTTGTAACCTGTCAGGCCATGGACTACCATGTACAAAGTGGGTACCAAAGAATTGTTTTATTTGTAAGAGGTTTGTTCATTTGGCGAGCAATTGCTCAGAATGTAGATGGGCAATGATTCGCCACAAGAACTAAGTTAAGGTGTAGCAGAGTGAAATAAATGGCAACAGTGGAGCTATAAGCGAAATGGTGGAAACACAGCAAGCAGAGGCTGTAGCAGTGACTACAGTGGCAGTGATTACAGCGGAAGCTGTAGCCACTCTAACAGAGCAAATTTGGGTATTGTCAGAGGCGAGGACATGTGAAAAAGAAAAATATGAAGAACTAGCATGGAGATTTGAAGCATTGTGAGCAGGGGAAGGGACGTCGGGTGAAAGTAAATTACAGGTCATGGAGTGTCATAGACCGTTTGACCTGGCAATCGTGGCATTGATTAACCCCTTTTTGGATAAAGCAACAAAGGATGTGTCAGTATTCCTTAATAACATTATCACAATGGCTGAGGCCAATGGGTGGCCGGATGTTGTAATGCTGAGAGTGGCGAAATTGCACTTGATAGGGGATGCCAAGTTGTACATATTGTACCATGAAACGTTGAGGCTGGGTTACGCCAGAGGTACCAAAAACAGAACAGTACCAGGTTTTTTCGTGAAAAATTAAGTGTGTTAGTCATGAGGAGAAATGAGACTGTGGAGGTTTTCTCAGACAGGATTTGAAAACTGAATGCACAAATGTTCGAACTTTCACAGAACGGGGAAACTAATAGAGTGCTGTTACAAGAGGCCGAGAACAGGGCGTTAGGTGTGTTTTTGAGGGGTGTACCACTGGACATGTCACGTCGAGTGAGAATGGAGAATCCCAGTGATCTTGCGGCAACTCTAAGAATTGTCACATACTTAGAGGAGGTAGATTATGCGACGAAGCAAAGGGTGGAGCATAGAGTCGTGGCAGTGGAAATAAATTGTTTCGGTTGTGGCCAAGTAGGGCACATTCGGAGGCAATGTCAGCATCAGTTGCGGTGTTACTCATGTGGGAAAATGGGTCACTGAGATGTGAACTGCAGGAGTAAAAGTGGGCGGGAGCCTCGGCGGCAGCAGGCATTAAATGAGAACGGGATTGCTTCAACCGTCTGAGAGCAGTCCCAGTGAAATTAGGTAATGCGCTTGTAGGTGCACAGACGGAATGCTGCTTATTAGGCTTGGTGAACAGAAGGGAACAAAGGTTTCTGTTTGACACGGGAGCACACGTGTCTCATTAGTCTAGACTTGGATAGCACGAGAAGGCTTGAGCCACCACGTTATAGGTTACAAGGGGTGGGAGATAATAAAGTGGAGTCATTGGGTACGTCGGTACTTCAATTCGTGATCCCATGAACTAAGTTTAGTGAGCAGGTAGAGGTGTTAACATAAGTAGGTGAGGGGTATTCGGTGATTCTCTGACTGGACTTCCTTGACAAACATCGTGCGAAGATAGATCTCTGGCAACAAACAGTGGAACTCGGTGGAACAATGTTTTGCATGGGGGAAATGGTTGCAAATGGATGAATGTCGCAAGGCACATTTAACATGAAGGTGACGCCAGCTAAACTGCAAATGGATTCGTTAAAGGTCGACCAGCAGGATAACATACCGGCAGATACAGGGAAGGTAGTTTGGGTTTCGATAAATATGAACTTGCCAAAGGAGACGTTGTACATGGTGGATCCACTCTCGAGTAATGAGGAGTTGGATAATGCACACTGTTTCATGCAAAGGAGTTTAGCTCACGCAAATTTTGCGAAAGGAGATTATAAGGTTCCTATAAGTGTAGATAACTTCAGCAGAGCGGATTTTACCTTGTCGAAAGGGCTGTTATTGGCCGCATTGGGGGTTTTTGATGAAGATGACCTCGATAGGGAGGATTTAGAGGCGAGCCATAAGCAAAACTCCAATGCAGCACAATTAAGGGGAAAATTACAGCATTTGCAGGGAGATGACAGGGTCGTGTTGGAGGAGTTGATATTGACATTTAGCGATTTATTCGGAACGGAGGGCAGGTTACTGGCAACACTGATTACGAAGCATCACATACCAATGGAGGATAACACACCAGTGTTTAGGAAACCATATAGGATAGCACATCATATGCAACCGCTACTAGAGGAGTTTATAGAACAACAACTACGGGATGGAATCATAGAGCATAGCGATAGTCCATATTCAAGCAATGTAGTTCTCGTACCTAAGAAGTTGGTGGATGGTACAAGGAAATATAGGTTTTGATGTGATTATAGGTTTCTGAAGATGAACATCAACAAAAGCAAAACTAGGATAATGGAATGTAGTCAAAATAAATCGGGTGATGCTGAGGGAATTAGAGTAGGAAATGAGACACTTAAAGTAGTAAAGGAATTTTGCTACTTAGGGAGTAAAATAACTGATGATGGTCGAAGTAGAGAGGATATAAAATGTAGACTGGCAATGGCAAGGAAAGCGTTTCTGAAGAAGAGAAATTTGTTAACATCGAATATAGATTTAAATGTCAGGAAGTCGTTTCTGAAAGTATTTGTATGGAGTGTAGCCATGTATGGAAGTGAAACATGGACGATAATTAGTTTGGACAAGAAGAGAATAGAAGCTTTTGAAATGTGGTGCTACAGAAGAATGCTGAAGATAAGGTGGGTAGATCACGTAACTAATGAGGAGGTATTGAATAGGATTGGGGAGAAGAGAAGTTTGTGGCACAACTTGACTAGAAGAAGGGATCAGTTGGTAGGACATGTTTTGAGGCATCAAGGGATTACAAATTTGGCACTGGAGGGCAGCGTGGAGGGTAAAAATCGTAGAGGGAGACCAAGAGATGAATACACTAAGCAGATTCAGAAGGATGTAGGTTGCAGTAGGTACTGGGAGATGAAGAAGCTTGCACAGGATAGAGTAGCATGGAGAGCTGCATCAAACCAGTCTCGGGGCTGAAGACCACAACAACATAGGTTTCTGAATGCGAAAACCCTTTCAGACGCATAACCGATTCCGAATATCACACACACATTGGACAATGTGGGACAATATAAGTATTTTACGACGATGGATTCATGGAGTGGATACCATCAGTTGGAAGTAGTGCCAGAGGATAGGGCAAAGACAGCTTTTACCATTCTTGGGGGCCACTATCAGTATGTATGTATGCCGTTTGGGTTGAAGAATACACCGGCAACTTTTCAGCTATTATTAGATGGGATTTTAAGGGGATTGAAACCAAAGACATGTATGGTTTACTTAGACGACATTATAGTATTTTTGAAGGATATACCAGAACATGTATTGCATTTGAGAGAAGTCTTTAGAAGATTGCAGACAGCACAGTTAACATAAAGTTTAGAAAAATGTAATTTTGTGCAAACGCAGTTCAAATATTTAGGTCATGTAATCAGTCAACAAGGGGTTCAAACAGATCTTCGAGTAACAGAAACAGTTCAAAATTTTCCGACACCACATACAATGAAACAATTACAATTATATATTGGGTTATGTTCATATTATTGTAAATTTGTAAAAGATTTTGCTAAAATAGCTGAGCCGTTAACAAAACTTTTAAAGAAAGGGCTTAAATTTCAATATACGGAGGATTATCAGGAAGATTTCGATGAATTAAAGATGAGATTAGTTTCTGGTCCGCTGCTGGTTTTGTGAATTTTGAAGAAGGCTTCATCTTAGGATGTGACGCTTCAAATGGCGCAGTAGGATGTGTTTTGGGGCAAATGGTGAAGGGACAGGAGCATCCGGAGTTAAATAGGGCAGAGTGGAATTATTCCACAACGGAAAAGGAGATGTTGGATGTAATATATGGAATAACATATTTTCGTTGTTACCTTTATGGTAGGAAGTTTAAGGTCATGACAGATCATGCAGCATTGAGAAGGTTACTGGGACTCAAGGATCCTTCTAGACAATTAACACGGTGGGCTCTAAAATTAAGCGAGTTTGACTTTGAAGTAATTCATAAGCCAGGGAAGAAACACAGGAATGCAGATACATTAAGTCACAAATTAGACACATTAGGAGTAATGGGTAAGAGTGTCATGGAATGGCAAAGGGCACAAGAAGCGGATGAGGAGGGCCAGAGTTTTAGGATTCAAACGCATTTCATTGTCAAGAGAAATATGTTGTGTAGAGTTACCAGGTGTGGACCACAGGTAGTGGTACCAAAGAGTTTGAGAGAAGAAGTCTTAAAGCAAGCCCATGAACATGTGCTCTCGGGGTATGTTGGTCATTGAGCAATGGGAAGACAAGTAGTAGAACGATTTTGGTGGTGCACTTGGAGAAGGGATGTGGAACAATACGTAGCAAATTGAGTGTCGTTTGTGCAGCGAGTGGATGTGACACGTGCAAGAATTCCTTTGCAACGGTTACCAGAGGCTTCAAAACCATTCGAGTTTCTCGGGCTAGATATCTGTGGGCCATACAACAAAACACTGGCAGGGTATCATTACCTTTTAATTATAATTGATCACTTTCCGTGGTTTCTAGCCATGGTCACAATACCAGACCAACAGGCAAGTACGGTAGCACAAGCTTTAGTCAGTAACTAGTTATTGAAGTCTAGGGTGCCTGATAGCATAATTATGGATCAGGGTACGAACTTCATGTCCGAATTAATGTCACAGCTGTGTCATTTATTGAGGATTAAAAAATTACGGACCAGTTAACTTCATCCGCAGGCGAATGGGAGAACGTATGAGTACATAAGACAATTTCAAAAATGCTATGTTATTATGTGAATGGAAACCATGATAACTGGGACAATTATCTTCCATACGTGGTATAGAGTTATAACAGTAAAATACATTCCGGGGTCGGAATGTCACCGTTTGAGGTGGCCTATGGAAGAAAGATGCCACTGTCACTTGATGTCCTATGTCTGAAATCGGGAGCTAAAGGGGACACAGTGAGGGAATTTGCACGAACAATATGGGAAGTCTGGAGAGGGTACAGAAAGCCAATACGAAAGCGTTAGAGAGGCAGGAAGAACCGAATAAGTGGTTGGGACCTTTACCACAGTACAGGGTAGGCCAACGGGTACTGATCACGAGTCCATGTACACCTACGGGAAAGACGAAAAAATTCTTGACGAAGTACCAAGGACCATACCAGGTCGTGGACATGACTTCGCCTGTGAATGTTAAAGTGCAGCTGCCAACAAAAACATCCATTATCCATGTGAGTAGAGTAAAGCCTTATAAAGGAATGGTGGACGGATTACCGCAATTACAAGTGACCTGATTGCAGAGGCTAGGCAAAGCAAGTGGAGGAAGGAGGTCTCTCTCTCTCTTTTTCTCGCGTTTTGGTGGATCTGATAATAAGTTGCGTTTTCCTTGTTTGTTGTTTCAGTTTTGTCATTATTTGGGGGAGACTATTTTTGTTTTTTGTTCAGAGAATTCAATAGGGGCAGAGTGAACTATCAAGAATTTTTGAGGATGTCGTACAATGTTGCAGTAACTTGTAGTGGGACGGGGTTTTAGAAATATTACCAGTGCAGAACCTGACATATTTGAACTCCACATTAAAAACAGAGGTTTTGGAAACGTTGCATTCCTTTATTAATGCACAGGAAGGATCTATCACGGTTAATAAAGTATTGGAGCATGTTCAAATGTTGCAACAGCATCGAAACAACAGGATAATGACAGTGGGCATTTCAGCCACAGGGTGTGCCATTTTCTTCTATTTTTCTTCAGTATAGCTTTATGGAGAATGTGCAAACATGCACCAGTGGAGGAGGTGCCAACACATCAGTTGCCTACAGCAGGGGTAACCAGTGTAAACAGTGCATAGGTGTAGAGTCAATGTTTTGATGTTCCCATTAGTTTTAGTCTGTAGAATGTAAGTTTTGTAAACAAGGTATGTTTACGCAGACACAGGCCACATCTATTTTATCTCGATTTTCGAGACGAATCTTGTTGAAAGGAGGGAGGTATGCTGCGCTAGTGTAAGTCTTAGTCGAGGGAAAGGGTAATTTTATCAAAATTAAATGAAGGCGCAGTTGGATTTTGGAGTCTGGGGCTGCTGGCAGTGTGTGGTCACAGTTGACAGCCATCAGGCAAGGCAATGTAAACATGGAACTCATGGGTGTGGAGCTGAGACGGCGGTATTGCACGCACAATTTGTTTTGAGTGGTGTAACAACGAGGCAGGAAACTGCAGCATTGCTTGAAGTTATTGCAATGTATGAGGCGGGGCACTAGGCCAGAGCCAGGAGGGCAATTTGTAAGTGGCTGATGTGTGGGAATATATCCCTGCCATAGTTTCTGTCTCTTTCTGACACTACTTCAGAAGCAAGGGGAAAACCAGTATAAATATATGGGCAATTTTAGCTAGAGAGAGAGAGAGTGCCAGGACAATCGAGCGTCGGGACGGACCTGTGCTTGTCTACGCTTATAGGGGAGAGTCTGGCAGCAATGTTACAAGTGTTCGGCATAAACTTGTACTTTGTTTCTATGTACTTGTTCGGGCTATATTCTGCCTCTGGGAACAACACTGGGGCAGGACGGAATGTCAGCCTGGAACTTGGAGATCACATGGTCTGCCTGAAAGACGGCAGTGACAGCGGACTCCAGCAGGTCCAGGAGGGGTAGGTTCCACTGTAGTCTACGGGCGATGTTCGCTTCCCATCTGACGTACCACGGTTCCGGGCTAGGCACACACTGCGGGAGGTGCAGCAGCGCTCCGGCAGCACCAGAGACGGTGGTAGGTGTTGCCATCCGGGAAGCACCACTAGTGGCACAGCGTCCAGGAGGGCGTGGGTTCGAGTCTGGTCCTATCCTGGGAACAGAGGCGGCGGCCTGAGGGACCAGTACATCCACCTTTGTCCCATGGATGGACAGAGCACGCCAAACAGGTGGAGGGCGGCGAGGACCAGGGACTGTAGCAGTCTCCCGAATCATGGGCAGCTATGCTGCACAAGATGCGACGCATAGGCGGGCGGCAACCGGACAGAGCGTGGCCAACTTCCAGCTGAGCGGCCTCGATGACAACAGCAGCAGCGTTGACATACCAGGAGTTGCTGAGCCAGCTGGACTCGCGAGACAACGCCGCGGGCGGTACGCCGACACTACGCTGCACCCATCAAATACTGTAAATTAGCTGAATAAAGCAATGCTATAGAACACCACTGTATCAACCTGTACTGTCCCTTACGCTCTTGAACTTGCTCAGCCTCCTGACGAAATATGGCGTGGTAGCTCCCGGCTTCAGCTCTGCCATCTGGAGTCCTGGGTTTGATTACCGACCCTGTAGCAATGCAATTGAGGCATCCCAGCCTCCTTCATCAAGCTCTTCATGGGGCTAGTTTGAAAGGCTCCTGTTGCAAGTCAAACCCTGCAGTAATTTATTGTATACAGTATCCACAATGCTGAGGGCAATGCCGAACGAACCATATGAGAGATTCCAATAATCAAGGCGGGATTGTATCAGGACTTAGTAAAGCTGCAGAAGGAGAGTGTGATCTGCACACCAGCACTTTCACTTTATCTGGCGAAGGTGGGGAATCCATATCAACTGAGAACTGAAGACCACTTCTAAAAAGCGATAAGTCTCCACCACACTGAGTAGTTAGTAGTTGGGGCCAAGTTCTGGTTATGGATGAATGATATGTTGTTGTCGGAAGTGCAGTACCCGCGCCTGTACCTTTCGTATGGCAACTTGCACTCAACATTCAGCAACACACGCACGCGCACACACATGCGCGCGCCCACACACACACACACACACACACACACACACACATACATATCAGCATACAAGGAGGGTGATACTGAAGACCCCCAAAGCTGCTGCTAAACCACTGATGGCTACTAGAAAGAAAGGGACACTCAGTACAGAGCCCTGCAGGACAACATTCTCTTGGATAAGGGAAGCACTGTGGGAAGCATCAACTCAAACCTGGAAAGTGCAGTATGACAAGAATTTGTGGATAAAAATCAGGAATGGACCCCACTCATGTACGATTCAAGAATGTGGTGGCTCCATGAGGTGTCATAAGCCTTTTGCAGATTAAAGAAGAGGGCTCTAATGTGTTGTTGTTGGGCAAAAACTATTCAGATGGCAGGGGACTCCAGATAAATCATATTATCAGTAGTGGATCGGTCTTGGCGAAAACCACCTTGGGACGGAACCAGAAGATCCTGAGACTCAAGGAGCCAACACAGCCGCCAGCTTACCGTATGTTCACAGAACGAAACATCCAACTGCTGTACAAAAACGTGAAAGGAATGTACAAGTAGAAAACGCTACATCAGAATTGTTTTGAACAGGGGTAAACAACATTGTAGTGCACTATTTTCATTACTTTTCATTGTATTCAAGGGAGTAGTTATTAAAACACTTAAAGCTGTGGAATCTGGAAATTTAAACATCTTAGTTTGCACATATGATATTGCCATTTGGGGAGACACACAGCAAGAGTTTTAGAGGAAACTAGATTGATTTAATTTAATGAGTACGAATTAACAGAAGAAGAAAACAGGAGTCAAGAGGAACATTCAATACAATAGTCACTTTTGACCAGTGACGTATTGTTAATGGCTGCAGTACTGCCACATTTTGGTGCGAATAATCACAGTTTTGTTGTTAGCTGGTGAAGTTGCAAATTTGAGGGCAAAAAAACCTAATTGTGGTGACTGACTGATCTATAGCCTTGCCTGAGATCTAGATTAGGTTGGAAGGTGACAGTCTGGTTGTGAGATGGCCAAGCCAACAAATGTCAAATTAAAAGAAAACTTGCTGTGATAACAGACTGATTTGCAAATGCCACTAATATCACATTATTGCTGCAACGTTGTTTCCACCATTTGTCACATTGTTCCTATGTCAATGGTTAAACCTGGTGACTCATTTAAAATGCAGGGGTACCTCTTCATCTGAAAACAGTAAAAGTTTGCAGAACACCCAGCCAATGTAACCACAGACTTCACGGAGAAAGAACTGAATATGCAGAAAGTTTCAGTTATTTTTGATGTATCACACCAGAGGAGTGCTGAGTTAGTAGTCCAAATCAGTTTCAACAGGTGCTATGTTCAATGAAGTGCAAAATCTAGTCTGGGATAAAACAGTTCCCATAAAAGCTAAACAGACAACACTCAAGTCATACTTTTGGCCACTAATGATATATGGCTTGGAGATCGTGTGGTATCAAAAAGAAACATCAGCAAACAACAAGCATGTGAAATGAAATTTTTACGATCCGCTATGACGAAGACAAGAAGGGACTACGACAAGAAGGGACTACGACAAGAAGGGACTACGACAAGAAGGGACGACGACAAGAAGGGGCTAAATTAGAAGTGCATGCATTAGGTACAGCATGTAAGCGACCTGTTCACTGGAGGAAAGCTTACACATTGCACAGCTAAAATGGTTTAGGCATGTCCAAAGGATGCAAGATACTGTAACCCATAGGGTTTACTCTGAAATAACTGTACTTGGAAGGAGTCCGCCCTTCAGAAAATAACAACATCGCTGGACATAAAAGATAAAGTTTATAATGATACAATCAGATGGAGATATAGTGTGCACTACAGTCCTACCCAACTAACTGGAAGGGTACCCAGATGAAAATGATGACAGACGCTTTTGACACTCAGATGATCACAAGAAACCTTGCATCATTATATTTATGCACCTGCTTCTCTAGTGTCATGTGACCATGGTGCCTGCTGGTGGGAGGCCCCAGGAAGGTGCAAAATAGTGTGTGCTAGGTATAGGCTAAAATGGAGATTAGGTCCATTGGGCTCCATCCACCTGAGAAATGAGTCTGTTTAAAGTAAATTTCTCCATCAATGCAACTGCTTATACTTTCACCTACTATTAATAAATAATCTTAATAATCACACGAATTTCAAACATCCCTGAAGTTGCTGAACTTCATATTTAGTTCCCTACAATAGGACTTGAACCTGGAAGGTTTATGTTTTATTGTTAGCTTTCCATAACTGGTGTATTCAATCACATTTTATTGTCTAACACACCACCTGCATCTGTAGCCCATGAAAGTTCTATGAAGGTCTATTTTTTGTGATTATTTTATGCTTTCAGCAAGCTACAAATATTTAGGGTGAAGGCTCTAGTTTTGGCCACTAGCCCACTTATGGCCACCTTGATGTCAAAGGTTAATTTTTAAACTTCTCTGGAATACCGGCCAGTTCTACTATAGATTATTATAAACTTTGTGAAAGGCTCTATTCATTTGTCTACATAATCATTCTTTTGTCTGTTTCTGTTTGGAGACACCATTTTTTTAAATGATCAGTGTTGCAGAAGCTGGGCTTTGCAGAAGTTTTCTTTAAGCAACACGTGATCTGTTTTTTTGTATTTTACATGTTTAAATAAAACATCAGAAGAAACTTAATCTGTTCAGAGGTAAGATAAGAGATTATATTTTAATTTCTTTTGAGTTTTATATCGCTCAGCCTAAAAACATGTTATCAAAAGTATGTGGCCATTAACAGATCCATATTTGGCCCTGGTTCCGTGTTATGGCCATGCATGTGGCCGTAAGTGGAGACATATATGAATCCTGTTTTGGTCACTTCTAAAAACTGATACAAAAACATCAATATTAGTGTTCTGTCCTACACTAAGCTAGGCTAATTTTATATAAATAGGCTTATTAAAATATTTTTGGTATTTTTATATCAATATATACCTCATTGTTGGTACTGTCTTGGCATATCATACTAATTTACCAATGCTTATAAGATACAAAATATGCAGTAGACATTATTCAAATGTGCAACATTCTTTAACTCTATCTTTGAGCATTATTTATAGGAAAAATGAGTCAACCAAAGAATAAGAAGTTTCAGTACTCTCCTAGCAAAGTTAAAGATGCTCTAAAGGCTATTGATGAGGGAATGAAGGTTGCTACTGCAAGCAAGTTGTACAAAGTTGCAAGGACAACATTAAGAAACAAAATTTCTGGTGTATCTCCAAAAGAATCTACAGGGCACTGTGGTCCACATTCTGTCTTAGGAGAACAAATTGAAAAAAAAATTGGTGGACTGGGTTTTGGACTGTTCTAGCATGGGATTTCCAGTTACTAAAGAAAATCTCTGTGCATCTGTGCAAAAACTTATCGAGAGTGCAGATATGGAAAGTTGTAAGGCTACATTTACTAATAATCGACCTGGAAAAAAGTGGTACAATGGATTTTTTAAGAGACACAAGGTTCTGTCACAAAACATGCAGAATATATCAATCGGGCTAGAGGTTCTGTTACAGAAGAAAAAATAAGAAACTGGTTGTACGAAGTATCCATCACTTTAAATGATATTGATGTGTTAAATGACCCAAATAGAATTTTTAATATGGATGAAACTTCTTTTTTTCTGGCTCCTAAAGGGGAATTAATCATAGGTCCTCGTGGCCATCATGTTTATGTAACTCTGACAAAGATAACGTTACTACATTGTTTGCAGTGAATGCTGCTGGAAAATTTGCTCCTCCCTTAACGCTGTTCAAATATGCAAGGATTCCAGCATCATTGGTGAAAGCAGCTCCTCTAAACTGGGGCATTGGAAAAACAGAAAATGGGTGGATGACAGGTGAAAGTTTTTGTGAGTATATAACAAATGTTTGATCCGTTCTTGAAAGAAGCTGAAATTCCCCGGCCTGTAGTAATATTTTTAGATGGGCACTGCTCTCATTTGACACTTCATTTGAGCAGATATTGTAGGGAAAATAAGATCATTCTAGTTGCTCTCCATCCCAATTCTACACACATCTTGCAACCATTAGGTGTAGCTGTCTTTGGACCTATGAAAAAAATGTGGAAGAAGATTGTTCAAAAATGGCATTTTGAAAATAATGGCACTGAAATTTCAAAATCTGATGTACCTTCTGTTCTGTCACAAATTATTACAGAACCTAAAATGGTGGCAAATATTTGTGCTGGTTTCAGGGCAACTGCTCTGTTTCCATTTAATGTGAACAATGTAGATTACAGCAAGATAGTTGTTCATAGTATACCAGCCTCAGCCACAGTTCGGACAAATGAGGAACTTCAGAGACATTTCTCATATATACACTCCTGGAAATGGAAAAAAGAACACATTGACACCGGTGTGTCAGACCCACCATACTTGCTCCGGACACTGCGAGAGGGCTGTACAAGCAATGATCACACGCACGGCACAGCGGACACACCAGGAACCGCGGTGTTGGCCGTCGAATGGCGCTAGCTGCGCAGCATTTGTGCACCGCCGCCGTCAGTGTCAGCCAGTTTGCCGTGGCATACGGAGCTCCATCGCAGTCTTTAACACTGGTAGCATGCCGCGACAGCGTGGACGTGAACCGTATGTGCAGTTGACGGACTTTGAGCGAGGGCGTATAGTGGGCATGCGGGAGGCCGGGTGGACGTACCGCCGAATTGCTCAACACGTGGGGCGTGAGGTCTCCACAGTACATCGATGCTGTCGCCAGTGGTCGGCGGAAGGTGCACGTGCCCGTCGACCTGGGACCGGACCGCAGCGACGCACGGATGCACGCCAAGACCGTAGGATCCTACGCAGTGCCGTAGGGGACCGCACCGCCACTTCCCAGCAAATTAGGGACACTGTTGCTCCTGGGGTATCGGCGAGGACCATTCGCAACCGTCTCCATGAAGCTGGGCTACGGTCCCGCACACCGTTAGGCCGTCTTCCGCTCACGCCCCAACATCGTGCAGCCCGCCTCCAGTGGTGTCGCGACAGGCGTGAATGGAGGGACGAATGGAGACGTGTCGTCTTCAGCGATGAGAGTCGCTTCTGCCTTGGTGCCAATGATGGTCGTATGCGTGTTTGGCGCCGTGCAGGTGAGCGCCACAATCAAGACTGCATACGACCGAGGCACACAGGGCCAACACCCGGCATCATGGTGTGGGGAGCGATCTCCTACACTGGCCGTACACCACTGGTGATCGTCGAGGGGACACTGAATAGTGCACGGTACATCCAAACCGTCATCGAACCCATTGTTCTACCATTCCTAGACCGGCAAGGGAACTTGCTGTTCCAACAGGACAATGCACGTCCGCATGTATCCCGTGCCACCCAACGTGCTCTAGAAGGTGTAAGTCAACTACCCTGGCCAGCAAGATCTCCGGATCTGTCCCCCATTGAGCATGTTTGGGACTGGATGAAGCGTCGTCTCACGCGGTCTGCACGTCCAGCACGAACGCTGGTCCAACTGAGGCGCCAGGTGGAAATGGCATGGCAAGCCGTTCCACAGGACTACATCCAGCATCTCTACGATCGTCTCCATGGGAGAATAGCAGCCTGCATTGCTGCGAAAGGTGGATATACACTGTACTAGTGCCGACATTGTGCATGCTCTGTTGCCTGTGTCTATGTGCCTGTGGTTCTGTCAGTGTGATCATGTGATGTATCTGACCCCAGGAATGTGTCAATAAAGTTTCCCCTTCCTGGGACAATGAATTCACGGTGTTCTTATTTCAATTTCCAGGAGTGTAGAAAAGCAAATTGATCCTGTCCTTCTAGATGAGTTCAGAGCAACCAAGAGAAGGAATCATGAGTGGGAAGGAAATCAAGAAGCATTATTACTTTTCAAGTTCTGGAGAAAAATAGCTGATGAGGTTGAAATGCATGGTGCTAGTGGTAACACTGATGACATTCTGACAGATAGCTTAGCGCCTCCCTCCGAAGATAATCAAACAGAGGATCTTTCACAAAACACAGACAGACTTAATCCTTCATCCACTCAAAATGTTGATAATATTGACATATCTTCAACATGCAGCAGCATTTTACAAAATTCAGGCAGATATATCAACAACCCCCAATAGTATTTCACATAATTCAGGTACTCCAACATCCAACCATAGTCCATCTTCAGTGCGTATCCAAGTGACACCACCAAAATCATTAGCAACAGTTTTTGAAAGTGTCATCACTTGGCCAGAACCCAAACAATGAGGCACAAAGAGAAAGAATGAACATACACCCACTGTTGTGACTAGTGGCAAGTGGGTGGAATATCATGAACTGAAGGAAAAAGAGAAGCAGGAGAAGGAGCAGGAAAAAAGGAAGAGAAAAGCTATGAAGGAGTTAAAGTCCAAAGAGCAGCACTTGGCATTATCTCATGTAAAAAAGGGGAAAACAGAAAACAGACAAGAGTTAAGTGATAGGCCAACAAGTTCTTCCGAGGAAGAAGAATGGACGGACAGTGGAAGCAGTTTAGATGACTACATAGAAGGAGATGAAGATGAAATACCAGAAAATGTGAAACTATCTTCGAGTGAGAATTTGAAAGTAGAGGACTTTATTTTGGTAAAATTTAGTTTAACAGGAAATAGAAGAACAAGACCTGCAATTTTTAAGTATGTATCTGTAATTTTGAAAGTGCTTTGTGACTCTGAATATGAAATTCAGTGCCTAAAAAGTTCTCATCTTCAGAAAACTTGTTTCGAATACATTGCAAATGATGTTTCGACTATAACGGGTGAAGGTATTATAGGGAAACTGCCAGATCCAGTCTTGATGGAAGAAGGGCATTCATTAAAAACAATGTTCCCTGGTTCCATTGATACTCATGAAAAATAAACTTGTGTGGAAGTTGATTTAAGTAATTACTGGGACAATACTTTGCCTAATGATTTTTTTTTTTTTTTTTTTCTGTTCTTTCCGTTTCTGTACCTTTTACCTATTTGATGTATGTTTGTTGTCTTATATACTTGTATAAAGCACAAATTACTTTCTGGCACATGATTGACAATTATTGTAGCCATTGTTTTATTATAATATGAAGTGACCATAAGTGGGGAAACAACTGGCTATAAGTAGGGTTAACATGGCCAAAACTGGGGAAATGCGCCATTTATTTTTCAATATTTTTTTCTGCTTTTGTTATACAACTTAGAATATTTGTTTTTACATGGTTGTAATGTGTAGACTTTGAAGCAATAGATACAATTTTTTGAAGTAATTTGTATACTTTCTTCCTATACTAAAAATGTGATGTATCTCGAATTGCCCTTAATGTGGCCATAACTGGGGCCTCGACCCTACTCAAAACATAGATCATCAGGCAACAATATATGTCGAAAATGTTTATAAGGCAAGTAAATAAGTCTACTGAAGACTAACACGGCTGTTTCGTATCTGGAAATGCGCAAACATTTTCTATAGCTCTTCTACAGACTGGATGACAGATTATATAAAAACCTATGAAACACATATTTTACTACGACTCTCTCCAAAATAGAACGATTGGTTTTTGAATTTCATGCAATTTTCTTTAAAACTTATGACACTCCCCACTCAATAACACAGTATAGTTTCAAATAAAATGCTGCCACCTTCCTGTCGTGGGTGGCTTTATTCTCTTATGCTTCCTTCGGAGAGAGAGTGAAATAATGAAATTGTGCAGTAAATACTAAGTCCGCTGCTTGCACTCCTTACCTACTGTACTAGGGCACATAGACCGTTGCTGTGCTTGGCCATCAAAAGAACGAATAACCATGGGTTGTTTTGCGCAATGGGTACATTAATGTATACTGTAATAAGTACACCGACAAATACAGACGTGTTTCCACATACTGATGCTTGCAAGCTTGTGTTTACCTTTTTCTTTGCCTGATGAAGAGCCCATACACTTTTATCCTCGAGTCCTGTCACTATGTCTCCTATCTCGTAAGGAAAATCTTTAGACGGATCTCTAGCGAAAAATGACCACATTATGTAAACACGTTTTCTTTTCTGTACAAACGCATGATTTAGGTTTCTCGAACACTAATTCATAGCACCTGACAAGTCCCACGTACATTTGCTTACATGAGTAACGGAGTGCTTTGACTCATGTGGTGTAATTTTCAACTTTACCACTATTATCTTTGAAAGTGTATGAAAACAAAACAACGTCAAAAGTGCGCGCGAACGGCATCGATCTTCATAATGGCAATGAAAAGCCAAATATTTATATATTGGTCGCTTGTATGAAATGAGGAGATAACTTACATAATATTTATGTAGATTCTTTTGTGTTGGTTGTCCTGGGTCTTGGTTAAACGCGACTAAGCACTTGTAACAAGTAATCTCCTTTACATTAAATTAGGTGGAAAGGACAAGTGGCCGTGAAGGCTGGAGATAACAGTCAGAACAAACAGATGATGAAAACCGTGACATGTGCATCATAGTATTCCATAATTTTGATTCTAGAAATTGTTTGAAGGTGGCAGTAAGTTAACATAAACGGCATTAACCCTCAAAACCGCATATTAGTTGACACTGGTGTTGGCTGCGCTCATGTACAGGAGAAAGTAGGTTTTACCACAGACTTAGCGTATCTAATACTTGAAACTCGCAACCTTGACGGTTTTTATATAAGATCTGAAAAGAGGTTGAGTATTCAGTTGAGAAACAACGCAGCAATGGCGCAAAGTATACCTCTTTTATTAAGGATTGTTGCTTCATCGGTTAATGTGGCCAATAGAGCTGGAAAAATTATACGAGATATTATGTCGCAAGGTGAATTAGGCATTGTTGAAAAGGTAAGAACTACTCTTTTTCAGTTTGCATTGGACATCAAATAGTTCGCCATGGGATAGTGTACGTATGTGCAGTTATTGCCATAAAATGAAATTATGTTCTTTATTTATAACTTAGAAAAAAGAAATCGTTTACTCATAGTTTATCTAACGACAACATAATTTGCAGGGCAAAAATGATTTGCAAACTGAAGCTGATAGATCTGCACAGCGGTGCATCATTTCCTCTCTATCACAGCAGTTTCCAGCAGTCACCATTATTGGTGAAGAAGGTTCATCAACTTGTGAAGTACCCTCAGATTGGCTTGTGACTGATAGTAACCAAGAGGTTCTAAAACAAACTTGCCCAAAGGAACTGCAAAATGTTTCTGAAAAGGATGTAAGAAGCAATCTTGGTATTAAATAGTGATAACATAGATTACATGTGTTAAATTTCTTGCTCTTCATCTTGAAAATGCATTAAAATGTTCGTGTTGTCAGTGTCTTACAGCTATACCAACTGTAGTATGTACCCGGTGATGACACTAGAAATTTTTGTACTTCCTCTTCATCACAAATGAGAAAGCTATTTATTTACTCAGGGTAAAAGAAAAAAAATGAAAGGGTGTCACATACAGCAAATATTATTCTCTTTTATAAATAATTAATGTGAGTAATTGAGGGACAAATACGTGCTGTTTGTGCTGCACTTCAGTTTTGATAATTTCAGACTTCACTGTTCTTCTCCCAGGGCACACTTTGCTTGGTTGAGCTGTAGTTTGTTGACACACTGAAAATTGCATCCGAACAATCAGAAAAATTTATTACTAATAAATCATGTTGTACACTTTGCAGGTTGTGATTTGGGTTGATCCTTTGGATGGAACATCAGAATACACACAGGGTTTGTAATCTTTCCAACTTACCTACTTCTATAATTTTTTTGACTTTTCTCCTGTTGTCATGTATGACTTAAATCGAAGACTTGCACTTGCAGTTGAAAACATGGTTTATTGGATTGAAAGTAACTGTTTCAGATGAGTGCTGTGGTTGGAAGCATTTGTGACGATTAGAAATAATATTGTTCTTTGGAATGAGTCTTTCATTCTGCAGTGTAGTGTGGGGCAGATTAAAATGGTGTGTCGGATGAGGACTCAAACATGGGTTCAAGTCCTGGTTTAGAACACAGTTTTAATATACCCGGAAGTCTCAGTTTATAGTCAGTTGTGGGAGGAACACTTCTTTAGCAGTTTTCAAAAAAATGAGTGAACCCCCCACCCTTCTTATACATATGGCATGTATGTGTATACACTACTGGCCATTAAAATTGCTACACCAAGAAGAAATGCAGATGATAAACGGGTATTCATTGGACAAATGTATTGTACTAGAACTGACATGTGATTACATTTTCACGCAATTTGGGTGCGTAGATCCTGAGAAATCAGTACCCAGAACAACCACCTCTGGCCGTAACAACGGCCTTGATATGCCTGGGCATTGAGTCAAACAGAACTTGGATGGCGTGTACAGGTACAACTGCCCATGCAGCTTCAACATGAAACCACAGTTCATCAAGTGTAGTGACTGGTGTATTGTGACGAGCCAGTTGCTCGACCACCATTGACCAGACTTTTTCAATTGGTGAGAGATCTAGAGAATGTGCTGGCCGGGGCTGCAGTCGAACATTTTCTGTATCCAGAAAGGCCCGTATGAGACCTGTAACATGTGGTTGTGCATTATCCTGCTGAAATGTAGGGTTCCACAGGGATTGAATGAAGGGTAGAACAACAGGTTGTAACACATCTGAGATGTAACGTACACTGTTCAAAGTGCCGTCAGTGCAAACAAGTGATGACTGAGACATGCATCCAATGGCACCCCATACCATCACGCCGGGTGTATACCAGTATGTCAATGACGAATACACGCTTCCAATTTGCGTTCACTGTGATGTCACCAAACACGGATGTGACCATCATGATGCTGTAAACAGAACCTGGATTCATCCAAAAAAATGATGTTTTGTCATTCGTGCACCCAGGTTTGTCGTTGAGTACACCAAGGTAGGTGCTCCTGTCTGTGATGCAGCGTCAGAGGTAACCGCAGCCGTGATCTCAGAGCTGATAGTCCATGCAGCTGCAAACGTTGTTGAACTGTTTGTGCAGATGGTTGTTGTCTTGCAAATGTCCCTATCTGTTGACTCAGGGATTGAGACGTGGCTGCACGATCTGTTACAGCCATGTGGATAAGATGCCTGTCATTTTGAGTGCTAGTGATACGAGGCCATTGGGATCCAGCACGGCGTTCCGTATTACCCTCCTGAACCCACCTATTCCATATTCTGCTAACAGTCATTGAATCTCGACCAACATGAGCAGCAATGTCGCCATACGATAAACTGCAATCGCAATAGGCTACAATCCAACATTTATCAAAGTCGAAAACGTGGTGGTACGCATTTCCCCTCCTTACACGAGGCATCACAACAACATTTCACCAGGCAATGCCGGTCAACTGCTGTTTGTGTATGAGAAATTGGTTGGAAACTTTCCTCATGTCAGCACGTTGTAGATGTCGCCACCGGCGCCAACCTTGTGTGAATGCTCGAAAAGCTAATCAATTGCATATCACAGCATCTTCTTCCTATCGGTTAAATTTCGCGTCTGCAGCACGTTATCTTCGTGGTGTAGCAATTTTAATGGCCAATAGTGTACTATTTTTTGCAGTTTTAATTGCTGAGGGAAAACACCAGTTAATGATAATGAATTGTTGCAAATAACAAAGGGGTTGTGGTGGTGGTGGTGGTGGTGGTGGTAGTAGTAGTAGTAGTAGTAGTAGTAGTAGTAGTAGTTCTTGTTGTTACTTTTGTTGTTTATTCATCCAAGGATAATTCGATAACTCTACAATGATCTAGGATACATCTGCTTAACACAAATGAAATGTTATTCTCTCTCTCTCTCTCTCTCTCTCTCTCTCTCTCTCTCTCTCTCTCTCTCTCACACACACACACACACACACACACACACATATATTTGTTTAATGAGGAGAGAAGAGAACAGTTGCTCAACCATAACTTTGTTGAGGAAATGAACCTATTGTTTGCCTGAAATGGTATTGGAAAAGCTAAATCAGGATGGCTGGACAGAGCACGAACAAGCATCTTTCTAATTTGAGGCCAGTGTCTTTATGAACACAGTACCTCATTCAGTTACAGAGTGTGGGAAGTACTGTAGAATACAACTATTCAGTTTTAGGTAGTGACAGTATCAACCAGTATAGTCACTATGATGATATCCACTCAAAGTGTTCCTAAAATACAGAGTATTAGGACTGTGACGAGAATATAGTGGTTATACGTGGAGGTTTCTTGTTATTGATGCCTTCAGACATATTAAAAATTATAAAATAAGATTGTCATATACATTCGTTGGCAGTGACCTTCCAACCTAATCTTGGCCTCAGGTTAGTCTGGTGATCAGTCTGTCATGACAACGATCATTTTTAAAAGGAACACATGAGGCAATACTGACCCTCTGACTTACCTTCGAAGCTAGATTAAGGAAAGGCAAACCTACGTTTCTAGCATTTGTAGCCTTAGAGAAAGCTTTTGACTATGTTGACTGGAATACTCTCAAATTCTGAAGGTGGCAGGGGTAAAATACAGGGAGCGAAAGGCTATTTACAATTTGTATAGTAACCAAATTGCAGTTATAAGAGTCGAGGGGCATGAAAGAGAAGCAGTGGTTGGGAAGGGAGTGAGACAGGGTTGTAGCCTCTCCCCGATGTTGTTCAATCTGTATATTGAGCAAGCAGTGAAGGAAACAAAAGAAAAATTCGGAGTAGGTATTAAAATCCATGGAGAACAAATAAAAACTTTGAGGTTCGCCGATGACATTGTAATTCTGTCAGAGACAGCAAAGGACTAGGAAGAGCAGTTGAACGGAATGGATAGTGTCTTGAAAGGAGGATCAAAAGCAAAACGAGGATAATGGAATGTAGTCGAATAAAGTCGGGTGATGCTGAGGGAATTAGATTAGGAAATGAGACACTTAAAGTAGTAAAGGAGTTTTGCTATTTGGGGAGCAAAATAACTGATGATGGTCGAAGTAGAGAGGATATGTAATGTAGACTGGCAATGGGAAGGAAAGCGTTTCTGAAGAAGAGAAATTTGTTAACATCGAGTATCGAGTATAGATTTAAGTGTCAGGAAGTCGTTTCTGAAAGTATTTGTATGGAGTGTAGCCATGTATGGAAGTGAAACATGGACGATTAATAGTTTAGACAAGAAGAGAATAGAAGCTTTCGAAATGTGGTGCTACAGAAGAATGCTGAAGACTAGATGGGTAGATCACATAACTAATGAGGAGGTGTTGAATAGGATTGGGGAGAAGAGAAGTTTGTGGCACAACTTGACTAGAAGAAGGGCTCGGTTGGTAGGATATGTTCTGAGGCATCAAGGGATCACCAATTTAGTATTGGAGGGCAGCGTAGAGGGTAAAAATCGTAGAGGGAGACCAAGAGATGAATACGCCAAGCAGATTCAGAAGGATGTAGGTTGCAGTAGGTACTGGGAGATGAAGAAACTTGCACAGGATAGAGTAGCATGGAGAGCTGCATGAAACCAGTCTCAGGACTGAAAACCACAACAACAACAACAACAACAAAAACAGTTATCAACCTTCACATTGGTATCTGAATTGTTTTATACTTTCTCCCAGATTGATTTGCTAATTAAGATACTGACTTCAACTCCTTTTATGGTTAAATTTTCCTCACTGGATGAAATGTGATTGAAAGATATTATTGATAACTGTGAAAAATAATCGCTACAGGTTATATCAAAGTTTTCTAATGATGTCCTGAAGTGTTGGGTATTTTACCAGATATCAGTCTCGTTGTTGCATGATATTTCTACAGTGTGATTCATCTTCACCATGTGCTACCAGAGACTTGATTGAGTAGAATGGATCGAGTATTTGTACCTAGAGTCTCATTTGTCCGTAGTTGGTTCCAGGCATTCAACCTGTTGTCTGCTCCTGCTAGCAGCATCCTTTGCCATTCCCTTTTTGGTCTGGTGTGCCTGTCTGTGCACTGGCATTCCATTTATGGTCAGAAGCAGTCCAGGTGTTCCCTCTGCCCTCCCACTAGAAACGTTCTTTGGCGTTCCCTCTTTGGTCCAGTGTGCCAGGCCCCAGGCCAAGTGCTAGTGTTTCGTCCTCAGCCCAGTGCACCCATTTTGCATGGTGGCATTCCTTTCTCAATATTGTGTGGTTCTGTGTGTTCCCTTTGCGGTCCGCTCCTGCTAGAAGTGTACTGTGACATTCCCTCTTCAGTCAAGTGTGCCTGATGCTTTGTGTGGGGATCATTCCTGGTGTGCACACCCTCACTGCTGTTTGTAGAGTTCTGCAGCTGCCCCCGTTGCATTATCAGCAAGTCCAATGCAGGATCCCAGGCTCTACTGTGTTGGTACCCAGTGTCATGATT
This sequence comes from Schistocerca serialis cubense, assembly GCF_023864345.2. Taxonomy (NCBI): domain Eukaryota; kingdom Metazoa; phylum Arthropoda; class Insecta; order Orthoptera; family Acrididae; genus Schistocerca; species Schistocerca serialis. Next base: position 389,313,428 of record NC_064638.1, read on the forward strand.
CATTAGATTTTCCATCACTATTATCTCTATAGACTATCTTATAATACTGTTCCAGTATCAGGGGTCTGTGCAAGAACCCTTGTTTGCTAATATTTCATGGAATGGTTGAGTTCCGGACAATGTTCGATAGTGGCTGATTTAGTTGCCTGTCTTAGTTAGGCATGCTTCTGATGTTATTTGCACCAGATGTCCACTGTCCTAGCTGTTTGGCCAGTGTCACATTTCACATTGGCAAGATATATTAAATTCCTGGTTTTCATAGCCCCAGGTCATCTTTCATGTTTTCCCAGTTGGTCTGTTATTTTTATAGGTGGACAGAACACACAAAATTATTGCTCTTCTTCTAGATCATGTGATGGAATATTGAAGGCCCTTCTGAATCTGTTTGGCCATGTATCCGTTCTTACAGAACGCTGATCGTAGCTCTCTATTTCTACTGTCTATTTATCTGGATCTGACAGGGTATGTGCCCCGTGAACCAATGTCTTTGGAACTCCAATAAATAGTGGACCCATTCCACTAGATGAGCAGTCTCAGGTAACACCTGATGAAGACAATGGATCACGTTGTTGAAATATCGCGTGTGAACAGTGCTGATATCTGGCAAAATACCGATACCTCAAGATGTCAACAAATCATTGGGAAAGTCTGAAGAATTACATCAAGAGACTCCTTGGGATCTATCATCAGGAGTGTCCCAGGGAAGGGTAACAAAACCACTGGAATTCTTTATATACGTAAATGATCTGAGTGTTCAAATGCACCTTAAGTATTGTACTACTTGACACGGTCACATCAGCTAATATCTAGACATAATGTTGCAAAATGATATGAAATTGATGAGTATGTAAGGATTGCAGTAGAGAAGACGGGTGGTCGACTTCAGTTCATTGGGAGAATTTTAGGAAAGTGTGATTCAGCTGTAAAGGTGTAATGTCACCTGTTCTTTAGTACTGCTCAAGTGTTTGTGATTCCCATCAAGTCACATGAAAGGAAAATACTGAAGCAGTTCACATGCGTGCTGCTAGATTTGTTACCGATAGGTTTGAACAACAGCAGGAACTCAAATGGGAATCCCAGGAAGGAAGGTGATGCTCTTTTTGAGGCACACTATTGAGAAAATGTAGAAAACTAGCAATTAAAATTGACTGCCGAATGATTCTACTGCTGTCAAGACACATTCCACATAAAGACCACGATGATAAGATAAGAGAAATCAGGTTTAGTATGGAGGCATATAGACAGTTGCTTTTCCCTTGCTCTATTTGCGAGTAGAAACAGGAAAGAAAATGACTTGTTGTGGTAAAAGGTACCCTCTACCACACACCATACAGCAGCTTGTGGAGTGTATACAGAGTGACAATTATTGAGGGAGGGTAAACAACATAAATTAGTTGCAAACTGCAGTGGGCACACACTTTATGTAAACATCACTACCGATGTTTCGATTGCCCCTATTGGCAATGATGTGCTGCAGACAAATAGTGACCCACTGAAGTGTCGGAACATCAGTGCTGTCGATGACCTCTGGAATGACTGTTCTCAGCTCAGAAATGGTTTTGGGGTTATTGCTGTACACCTTTTCTTTAATGTGGACCTACAAAAAGGAGTCGCACGTGTTCAGATTCGGAGAATATGGTGGCCAATCAAGGACCATGCCAGTGGCCTATTAGTACCCCAGAGCGAGAATGTGGTCCCCAAGTGCTCCTCCAGGACATCAAAACACTGTCCTGCTTTGATGGAGTTGAGCTCCGCCTTGCATGAACCACATCTTGTCGATATTAGGGTCACTTTGGATAATGGGGATCAAATCACACCACATACCACATACCATTAAGTAGTCATCATGCCCTTAAGGAATATTGCACCAATTATTCCGTGACTGGACACAGCACATCACACAGTCACCTGTTGAGGGTGAAGAGACTTCTCGATCGTGAAATGCAGATTCTCAGTCCCTCAAATGCGCCAATTTTGCTTATTGACGAACCCATCCAAATGAAAGTGGGCATCGTCGCTAAATAAAACCATGCATGCACATACTAACTCCCATGATGCCCCACAGTCAACTGTGCAGTTTGAACATCCTAACACAAACTGTTCAGAAGTTATGATGATTTTATTTCATATAGTTCAATAATTGTCACTCTATATGTAGCTGTAGCTGAGATGTACTGAAACATCAGGAAGCTGGATGAGCTTTGACAGAGGAAAGGGAGAATGCTGGATTCTCTCTGTTTCATGCTGAGTTATCAAGATGGAGATGTAGTACCAGTTTTCACCATGATTAAAGATCTCATCAACTCCAGAGTGATGAACAAGAAAAACATTGGATGAGCATGGCACTTGTGAGAAGGGAGGATTTGAGATATTCACCCCAGGCTAGATGTGATAGCCAGGGAGCTTTTACACGTTCACCTGTACATGGCAGCCTCCTTAGCAGCTGTAGATTGGCAGAGTAGACAGTGCCTCTTGACCTCTAGTGGAATGTGCCTAGAAGAATGCCTCAGCATGTCAGTCTGCGAAGTTTGACGACATGAGTAAAAAAGCACAGCAATTGGAGGGCAGCTGCACTGTGTTTAACCTAAGTGGCAAGCTGTCTGATGACACTACTTTGAAGGTACTCCTCAGGGGCCTCAACTACATACAAGTCCTAGAAATGTGCCCATTTCAGGTTTCATCAGTGCAGTGGAGGAAGTAACTAACACAGTTCCACCAAATGCGGCAGAAGAAGTTATCCAGGATACCTCCAGAGTACTCACCAAGACAAAGCCCTCAAAACTGAACATCTCAAGCGATGATAGACTTGCACTCAAGAGGCTCCAAGAAGACAGCAGCATTGTGGTGTTGCCAGCAGTCAAAAGGAACTCCACAGTCATTTTGCACGAGGCTGAATTGATGAGAAAGTGCGTCAACTTCAGGAGGACCCTGCATACAGACTTTTGGAATGTGACCTTAGACAAAGAGGGCGAGAAGACCAGGGCTCTTTTGAGGCAAACCATTATAGCTGACAAGGTCATCAAACAACTACAATTGATAGCGCCAGATTCATCTAGACTACTTTTTCCATGTGTGGGGAAGTGTACTTGCAAAATCCACAATTTGGAGGACTTCTTGCAGTGTCTCGAGCATCTACATATCACAGAATCTGATATGAGAGTCAGTTTTGATGTCGTACTGCCGTTCACTAGGGTGCCACTGAAAGACTCATTGGAACTAGCTGAAGAGAGATTTGATGATGATCCACCTGCTTAGGCATATACTGACCTCAACTTACTTTCTGTATGGGCATCAATATTATGAGCAGTTCTGTCTCCAGTGATTGCCAATATGTTCATGAAGAGGTTTGAAGAGGGGGCATTGAAGACAGGTGGATGTAAACACACATGGTTCTTCTGGTATGTAGTTGATAACTTTGTGATCTGCCTTCTTGGTAGGTAGACAATCAATGAGTTTCTGGAACATCTGAGCTCGTGCCACCCAATTATGAGGTTCACAATGGAACTGGAAAACAATGACCAGTTTCTGTTTCTGGATGTCCTTGTCAAAAAGAGAGCAATTGGTTGCTTGGCCACAGTGTTTATCACAAACCTACACATGCTGATATACAGGGTGTTACAAAAAGGGTACGGCCAAACTTTCAGGAAACATTCCTCACACACAAAGAAAGAAAATATGTTATGTTGACATGTGTCCGGAAACGCTTACTTTCCATGTTAAAGCTCATTTTATTACTTCTCTTCAAATCACATTAATCATGGAATGGAAGCACACAGCAACAGAACGTACCAGCGTGACTTCAAACACTTTGTTACAGGAAATGTTCAAAATGTCCTCCGTTAGCGAGGATACATGCATCCACCCTCCGTCGCATGGAATCCCTGATGCGCTGATGCAGCCCTCGAGAATGGCGTATTGTATCACAGCCGTCCACAATACGAGCACGAAGAGTCTCTGCATTTGGTACCGGGGTTGCGTAGACAAGAGCTTTCAAATGCCCCCATAAATGAAAGTCAAGAGGGTTGAGGTCAGGAGAGCATGGAGGCCATGGAATTGGTCCGCCTCTACTAATCCGTCGGTCACCGAATCTGTTATTAAGAAGCGTACGAACACTTCGACTGAAATGTGCAGGAGCTCCATCGTGCATGAGCCACATGTTGTGCCGTACTTGTAAAGGCACATGTTCTAGCAGCACAGGTAGAGAGTATCCTGTATGAAATCATGATAACGTGCTCCATTGAGCGTAGGTGGAAGAACATGGGGCCCAATGAAGACATCACCAACAATGCCTGTCCAAACGTACTGATGTGCTTGATGCTAGTACTGCAGAGCAATGAGTCGCATGTCAACACAAGCACCAAAGTCAACATTACCTTCCTTCAATTGGGGCAACTGGCGGTGAATCGAGGAATTACAGTACATACTGACGAAACTAAAATGAGCTCTAACATGGATATTAAGCATTTCCCGACACATGTCCACATAACATCTTTTCTTTATTTGTGTGTGAGGAATGTTTCCTGAAAGTTTGGTCGTACCTTTTTGTAACACCCTGTATGCCTGCAAGCCAGCAGCTATCACTGCTCTCCACAGAAAAATGGAGTTCTCAAGACATTGGTCCGTAGGACACACACCTTGTCAGATCTAGATAGTTTGACAGAAGAAATACGGCATCTACAATCAGTGTTCTGTAAGGAGAGAGAAACGACCAGACAGATTCAGAAGGTCCTTATACCAGCCATTCTGCCACACAGTCTAGAAGAAGAACAAGATGAGGCAAAGACTATGGCGTACCTGGCTTGTGCGGGATATATCTCTGCCAAAATCAGCAGAATTCTCAGGAAGCATAACATCAGGTTGTGTGTTCTGCCCACCTACCAAAATAAGAGGACTACTGGGAAAACGAGAAAGATGACCTGGCTTTTTGGAAACCAGGACTGAATGAAATATCTCACCATTTTTACATGTCATTTATTGGCCAGACAACAAGGACAGTGGACATCAGATGCAAAGAACATCGGAGGTACGCCCAACTATGACAGGCAGCTAAATCAGCCACTGTTAAGCACTATCTGAAACTCAGTCATACCAAGGACTATGATCAAATGAGGGCTCTGGCACAGACTCCCAGATACTGCGACAGTGTTCTTAGTTATAAGAGAGTCTATAGAGACAATGGTGATAGAAGACATAACGAATCGTGGCATTGGGTACCAGGTCAGTACAGCCTGGGATCCTGCACTGGAATTGCTGAAAATGCAATTGGGGGGGAGGGGGGGAAGCAACAGAATTCCACAGATAGAACAACTGAGGGTCTGGCCATGAGGAACGAACCCCAGAGAAAAGCTGGAATGTTGCAGGATGCTTCTAGTGGGAGCAGGCCGTGTAGGGAACACACAGAACCGCACCAGACCAGGAACAGAATGCCAGTACGCAAACGGGTGCACTGGACCGAAGATGAAACACCAGTGCTCGGCCTGGTGCACTGAGCCGAAGAAGAAACACCAAAGAATGTTTCTAGTGGGAGTGAACTGCAGAGAGAACACCTGGACCTTCTGAACATAAATGAAATGCCAGCGCACAGACAGCCGCACTGGACTGAAGAGAGAATGCCAAAGGATGCTACTAGCGGGAGTGTACCATAGGGGAAAAAGACTGTAGATATGAATACTGAACTTGTTCCACTCTACAGGCAGTTTCAGGTAGCACCTGACGAAGATAATGAGACACTTTGTCAAATTATTGTGCAAGAGTGAAGCTAATATCAGGTAGAACACTCAACGCCTCAGGATGGCAACAGATCATTGGAAAAGTGTACAGAGTTTTTCTAATATCCACTTGCCCTTGTTTACACACATGTGACCAAGCAGTGTGGAACTAGCTTTGTTTTACTTGTTTAAGAACTTAGAGTCACACAATAGTCATGTTTTTATAATTTTAAAAAATTTTTCTCTCTATGGGCTCTGGCTCAGAAAATCTCTTCAGAGAACTACTGTTTTCCCAGTGACTTTGAGTTTCTGTGGAACAAGATCAAGATCTTTTCTGTCAGGAAATTCGTACACATTCAAAACAATAGCAGTTTTTGTCGTCGTCGTCTTCAGCCTGAAGATTGGTTTGATGCTGCTTTTCATGCTGTTCTATCCCGTAGAAGACTCATCATCACTGAATAACTTCTGCAACCTATATTCTTCTGAATCTGCTTACTATGTTCATCCCTTGGTCACCCTCTACAATTTTTACCTCCCACAGCTCCCTCCAATAATAAATTGGTGATCCCATGATGCCTCAGAAAGTGCCCTATCAACTGATCCCTTCTTCTAGCCAGGTTGTGCCACAAATTTCTTTTCTCACCAGGTCTATCCAGTACCTCATTAGTTGCATGGTTACCAATCAGATCTTCAACATTCTTCTGTAGCACTACATTTCAGAAGTTTCTGTTCTCTTCTTGTGTGAACTGTTTGTAGCCCATATTTCACTTGCGTACATGGCTATGCTCCATACAGATACTTTGATAAAAGACTAGCTGACACTTAAATCTATATTTAATGTTAACCAATTTCACTTCTTCAGAAACGCTTTTCTTGCCATTGCTAGTCTACATTCTATATCCTCTCTCAGGATGTATATGCGTTGGGACAAACGGGAAGTCTGTGAAAATTTGGGAAATTTTTCATCTGTGGAAAAACTTGAGAATTTTTTAGAATTCCAGAATTTTTCATTGTTTTAGTTTTCAGTTAAATTTTTTGTAATTTTGAGTAGTAAGAAATGGTATGCTAACAAAGAATTTTTGCTTAAGCCCACTATTGCAGAATAATAATACAGCAATAAAACATAAATGAAGAATAACATCAAAATGAAACTTTAGTTGCATAGAAATGTACAGTTAACAGCAACAAAACACAGTGCACATACAAGCGTCTGTGACAGCAAAATGTGTCAAAGCCTTTAGCACGAAGACTTTCCAATACTGTGTGACATCAAACTGCTTTCAGTGAGGGTGATGTCACAATTGTTTAAATTTCTGACAGGTTGTGCAAAATACATGGTGATTCAAAAGTCCCTTGACATTTTGGAGAAAAACATGTTTATTCTTAAAATGGAAGTTAAGCTTTGTTACACACCACATTGGGAACACACATCGAAACATTTCAGTGTGGTGACCCTGCAAATCTATTTTATTGTTTATTGTAATATGTATTCGATAGATCCAGTTCTGCGTGTTAACGCATGGATGTGGAACGAGTCAAAAACATTTAGTTCATTATTACATTAGTTTCCATAAGCACAATAAACAAAGATTAATGATACAAGTTGGAAACATAATCGGTAGGGTAAAATTACACTCACAAGAAGAGTTCAAGATACAACATTCCGATTTTGTCCAAACAATTTTTTACAGATCACATTTAATTCATTATTACATTAGTTTCCACAAGGACAATAAACAAAGATTAATAATACAAGTTGGAAACACAATTGGTAAGATAAAATTATACTCACAAGCAGAGTTCCAGATACAATATTCTGATTTTGTCCAAACAATTTTTTAAAGATCACCAATTAATCTGATTAACACAGCAAGATATATTGAGGCAGGAATAAATAATAGTATTTGGGAAATAAAATTAGCTGTCACTGCTATAGAATTCTTCTAGAGAATAGAAACTTTTTTCAAGCAAGAACTCCTTTAGCTTATTTTTAAACAGTACTTTTTTTTAATCTTGTAGGCACTTTACGAGGTGTGACAATAAAGTAATGAGACTGATGAGGAGGAGGAGGGGGGGGGGGGGGGGGAGGAGGAAATGTTGCTTACCGTTGTAGTCAAGTTTAGTGTGGTCTCCTTCAAAGTAGTTCCCTTCTGATTGCACACATGTTTTCCAGCACTTCTGCCATTGATGGTAACATTTCTAGATCTCATCTTCTGCAATATTCTCCAAGATCCTCGTCACAGCTTTTTGGGCATCTTGTGTTGTTTGAAAATGGTGTCCCTTGACCACCGTTTTGACTCTTGGAAATAGAAAAGAGTCACATGGTGTGATATCTGGTGAATAAGGTGGCTGTGGTAGTACTGAAATTTGTTTTGAGGTTAAAAATTGCTGTACTGACAGAGCAGTATGGGGTGGCGCATTATCATGATGCAGAATCCGATCTTTCTCACACCAAGATCTTCAATTATTATTAGACGAACTGTTTCACGATAGATGTTCAGTTCTTCTGCAATCATTTTCACGGATAATCTTTGATCAGATTGTACGAGTTCATGCACCCTGGCCAAGTTGACATCTGTCCATGAGGTTGATGTTCGTCTACTGTGGTCTTCATCTTCAACACTCGTTCTGTCTTCACTAAACATTTTGGGCCCACGAAAAACTTGAGCTCTTGACATAACCTCCTCTCCAAAAGCCTTCTGAAGCTTACCTTAAGTTGTTGTCGTGTTTTCACCCAATTTAATGCAAAAAGAAATGGCATAGCGTTGCGCAATGTTATGCGGTTCCATTTCTGTGACGAGACACACAAACACGTGTTAACTTATTACAGCACAACTCACGACCGAGTAGTTGCATCGATGTGCCGCTTGGACTAGAAGCAGCTTATAGACCAAGGTCAAAGATATTGTGCCTACGCAAGCCTGCAGGGTTGCCACATCTTGCAGAGAAAATCAGTCTCATTACTTTATTGTCACATTTCGTGTATTACTTGGAAGTGCATTGAAGAGTTTTGTGCTTGTGTATTTCACCCTTTTTTGCACCAGGGACAGATTTTTCAGGTCACAGTGTATGCCACATTTCCGCTTTGTGTTATGGTGATGGTACATTTAATTTGTTTCATATTGAGAAAGATTTTGAAGCATGAATGTCATGGTTGAAAAGATATAATGTGACAACCTTTTTCTGACTTGTAAAAACCTTTTTCGATAGTGGTGAATTGCCCAGAAGATTATTCCTTAGCACATAAGTGAATGAAAGTAGCCAAAATAAGCAGATTTTGAGACATCGATTTCTCCGATTTTGGTGATTATACGAATGGCAAATGTTGCTGAGCTGAGCTTTTCGGGGTTTGGTTGATGTGCTGTTCCCAGTTAAGCCTGCTATCTATGTATATGCCCGAGAATTTCAAACAATCTGCTCTCTCAGTCTGCTGGCTCTCATGTATAATGTTTATATCCTGTGGACTTTGGTGACCAGAATGGAAAGTGATATAATTAGTTTTGCTTTATTGATAAAGAATTTATGGTGAACCAGTTCAGAACATCCTCAAGTAAATGGTTGGCATTTAATTCTAGATCAGAGGGTATCTTACTGTCTGTCACAATACTTGTGTCCTCTACAAACATTGTAAAATTGCTTGTTTTGTTTGAGGACAATGGTAGGTCATTGATATATATGAGGAATAGCAGGGGACCAAGGACAGAACCTTGTGGAACTCCATATTTTACAGTTCCCCAGTCGGACTCTACCCCTCCTATGTGCTAGCACTGTTTTCTGTTGTCTGCCCTGTAGGTAGGATTTGAGCCAGTTGCCCATTTGTCCTCGGAGTCCATAGTGGCATGCTTTCTCTATAAGTATTCTATGACTAACACAGTCAAAGGCTTTAGACAGATCGCAAAATATGCCCACAGGCAATGTATTTTTGTTGAGGCATTCCAAAACATTATTCGTAAACGAAAATATTGCTTTGGTTATGGAGATACCTTCTCTGAATCCAAACTGGTTTTTACTAAATATTGTATGTTTTCTAGGTGACTGACTATTCTGGCATATATTAGCTTTTCGATAACTTTAGAAAATGTAGTCAAAAGAGAGATAAACTGATAGTTTGTAACATCTGAGGCATTGTTGAGGGGTTTACAATAGCATATTTCATCATTTCAGGGAAGATACCTTGTTTGAGAGAGGCATTGATTATTTGAGCTAGGACTTCACTGAACTCATTGCAGCAGGCTTTTAGCAGTTTGCTAGAGATGTCCCTAACAGCAGTGGAATTTGTGGCTTTTAAAGAAGTAATGGTTTTTCTTACTTCCTGTACTGTTATAGGGGCTATACCTATCTGCTCTATGGAGATTGGGAAATTACCTTTCAGTATTTTTAATGCTACTTCTAAGGAGGCATTGTGTCCTGCTTTCTCAGCAACACTTAGAAAATGCTCATTGAAAAATTTTGCCACAGTATTTTGTTTCTGTACCTGTCTATCTTCATTACTGAGAACAATGTTTTGGGACCTACTGGGGCAATTTGCACCAGTCTCACTCTTTATCACTTCCCATGCGGTTTTGATTTTGATACTAGATTTATTAATTTTGGAGCAGAGATGCACAGCTCCTATCTCCCTTGTGTGGCATGAAACATGGTCGCCAATATGTCTTGTGTTATTGCTCCTGCTGGATCAGTTATTCACTGTATCAACTAGCCTAGGCTATTAATCTTTACCTGTTACACCTTTGACTTCATAAAACCCCAACAAAAAGGTGCAAGGGCTACAAGTCATAAGAGCGGGGAGTCCTTAGTCTGATGATGCACAGCCAATCCACCAATGAGGAAATGTTTCGTCGATGTAATCACGACCAGCGATTGTGAAGCGCAGAGGTGCATCCTATTTTTGGAAATCAACAAGAGTCTTTTATGTCATCTGCTCCAGTTGTGGTTCCAGGTACTCTTGAAGCATGTCTAGGTAAATTGTTCCTGTAATTGTCTTTTTGACAAAAATGAAAGGTCCATACCGTATACCCTTGTTTGGTTACTCCCAGCCACACATTCTCTTTAGGTGTGTAATGTTTCCAACCCTGAACTGCATTTGGCTGTTCATCCACTCAAATGCAACAGTCGTACCTATTCATCTTGCCACATGTGTGAAATGTGGTTTCGTCACTGGACAAAATGTTTTCCATTAGATTTTCATCTTCGATTGCTTATAGCAAGTCTGAACACATGGCAGCATGAGCAACAGTGTCTTCAGGGTCAAGGTGATACATAATCTGGATGTGGTATGCATGTTTATTCAACGTGAATCTCAGCATCCACTACAGTCATTTGCAGGACATCTAGCTCCCTACTGAGCTGTCACGTTGAAGTGGTTGGCCTGTGATTGATAGCATTCTGTATGACACTTATGGTCTCTGGTGACATTACTGACCTCACAGAATGTACTCTTATTTTTTGAACTTATTCACTAAATCCCTGATAACTTGCCTAGATAGGCCTGACTTTCTAACCTTCCTCAGAAAATCCTGTTGGACCTCATGGTAGGTCATCCCTGTCAGTCAAGTCGAAACAATGGCTATTCTTCCTGCATTTGTGAGCATTCTTCAGGAGTATCTCCAAAAAATAAGAGACAGTGGTTAGCAGTTTCAAGGAATTGTCAAGGGACTTTTGAATCACCCTGTATTGTGAATGGTGCTTGAAGAAGTGTTACTTTCAAAGTAAATTTCCTTTTACGCTAGTTGAATTATGTTATGCATGAGAAGGTGCTATGAATTTCCTAAATCACAGACTGTTTAACTCTCATTCAAGCTGAACACTCTGTGGACCAGCCACTTAGAAATATTTCAGGCCCAGAAGACCAGTTATTTATGCATTATTTAAAATTTTACTGGCTTATTTGACTTTGACACATCTCATAGGCTAGCACACGCTAAAAAAGGGCAATATTATATGTGAAAGCCTAGTTTTTCTTATAGCTATACTATATGTGCATTAGTTTAAACCATTAATTTTTTCCTGTGTATGTATTTGTGCTACTTAACAGTGTTGTTCCTACTGTACTGGCTGACTACATCGTATGTCCTATGCACTCAATATCTGCTGTCATTGGCCGGTGAGATCATATGATGTGAGTTCCGTTTGGCTGACAAAAGTGCATCGTGCAGTGCAATATCGGTTTCAGTGCTTCTGAAGCTATTGTGCTGTATTAGTATTTATACTTTCATAACAAGAAAATATGCAGTTTACATGTTGCCGTATATCAGAGATCTTTCCAAAATGCATAGTTTTGTGCTGGATTCATATCATAAAGTGCCAGGAAGTTCTATGCTGGTCTATAAAACCTTTACCATTCAAAGGATTGAAAAGTTTTATAGATCCAAGGGAAAGTACGAGGGCCGTTCAGAAAGTAACCTCCGGTTGATTTAAAAAAATACACCAAGTTAAATAAAAATATTTTAATATATACATCTTACAACTACATCTTTGCACTATTTTTCTACATAGTCTCCATAGCAATTGAGGCACTTATCGTATCTCTTCAGAAGCTTTGAAATTCCTTCTGCATAAAAATCATCCGCTTGTGCCTGGAGCCAGCCTGTGACCGCATCTTTGAGCTCTTCGTCGTCATCAAACCACTGTGACCTGAGCCATTTCTTCAAATGCATGAAGAGGTGATAATCACTTGGCGCCAGGTCTGGGCTGTAAGGTGGATGGTTGATAACGTCCCACTTGAAGGACTCAAGAAGGGCCGTTGTTCTGCGAGCAGAGTGAGGACGGGCGTTATCATGCAAAAAAACGATACCGGAAGTCGGCATACCACGGCGTTCATTCTGTATAGCCCGTCGTAACTTTTTTATTGTTTCACAGTACACGTCTTGATTAATGGTCGTATCAAGTTCCATGAATTCAACCAACAACACCCCTGACTGTCTGAACGAGTTCGTCAGTCACCAATGATGCTCTACCACTCCTCTCTTCATCATGAACGTTTTCTCGTCCACTTTTAAATAAACATACCCATTTACGGTCAACTCCTTCACTCATAACTCTTGGTCCATACACGGCACAAAGCTCACGATGAATAGCTGCTGCAGAATATCCTTTGGCTGTAAAAAACCTTATGACAGCACGCACTTCACATTTGGCGGGGTTTTCTATTGCAGCACACATTTCAAACTGCCACAAAAACTAAACTAGCGCAGGTACGACGTTCACTCGACCACGGCTTGATGCCGACTGACCTGATGAGTGTGTGAACGCACAGATGGCGTCGCTACTCCCCCCACAACCCGCACTGTGACCAATCGGAGGTTACTTTCTGAACCGCCCTCGTATATTGTCACTTAACATGTAGAAAATGTACGTTCACCCTGGGTATAGTGTATTTACACCCAGAAAAAAGTAAGTGTATTTTCACTGGGGAAAAGTGTGTTTTTAACTGGGAAATCCAAGAAAAATGTGGGATATTGGTGTGTGTGTGCGTGCATATGTGCGTGCGTGTGTGCTTGATAAAGGAGTGGGATAACCATCAGGTATTCTGCTACGCAGATAGAAAAATCATCCACTTCTGTAAGTGTTTCATTTCTGAATCTAATTCCCTCTGCATCATCTTATTTAATTCAACTAAAGTCCATTATTTTTGTTCTGCTTTTGTTGATGTTCGTCTTATATCCTCCTTTCAAGACCCTCCCCATTCCATTCAACTGCTTTTCTAAGTCCTTTGATGCCTCTGACACAATTACAATGTCATCGGCAAATCTCAAAAGTTTTTATTTATTTTCCCTGAACTCTAATTCCCGCTCAAAATGTTTCTTTTGTTTCCTTTACTGCTTGCTCAGTATACAGATTCAAGAACATCGGGGATAGGCTACAACCATACCTCACACCTTTTTCAAGCACTGCGTCCTTTTCATGCCTCTCAACTCTGCCATCTGGCTTCTGTACAAGTTGTAAAAAGCCTTTTGCTCCTTATACACTCCTGGAAATGGAAAAAAGAACACATTGACACCGGTGTGTCAGACCCACCATACTTGCTCCGGACACTGCGAGAGGGCTGTACAAGCAATGATCACACGCACAGCACAGCGGACACACCAGGAACCACGGTGTTGGCCGTCGAATGGCGCTAGCTGCGCAGCATTTGTGCACCGCCGCCGTCAGTGTCAGCCAGTTTGCCGTGGCATACGGAGCTCCATCGCAGTCTTTAACACTGGTAGCATGCCGCGACAGCGTGGACGTGAACCGTATGTGCAGCTGATGGACTTTGAGCGAGGGCGTATAGTGGGCATGCGGGAGGCCGGGTGGACGTACCGCCGAATTGCTCAACATGTGGGGCGTGAGGTCTCCACAGTACATCGATGTTGTCGCCAGTGGTCGGCGGAAGGTGCACGTGCCCGTCGACCTGGGACCGGACCGCAGCGACGCACGGATGCACGCCAAGACCGTAGGATCCTACGCAGTGCCGTAGGGGACCGCACCGCCCCTTCCCAGCAAATTAGGGACACTGTTGCTCCTGGGGTATCGGCGAGGACCATTCACAACCGTCTCCATGAAGCTGGGCTACGGTCCCGCACACCGTTAGGCCGTCTCCCGCTCACGCCCCATCATCGTGCAGCCCACCTCCAGTGGTGTCGCGACAGGCGTGAATGGAGGGACGAATGGAGATGTGTCGTCTTCAGCGATGAGAGTCGCTTCTGCCTTGGTGCCAATGATGGTCGTATGCGTGTTTGGCGCAGTGCAGGTGAGCGCCACAATCAGGACTGCATACGACCGAGGCACACAGGGCCAACACCCGGCATCATGGTGTGGGTATCGATCTCCTACACTGGCCGTACACCACTGGTATTAGTCGAGGGGACACTGAATAGTGCACGGTACATCCAAACCGTCATCGAACCCATCGTTCTACCATTCCTAGACCGGCAAGGGAACTTGCTGTTCCAACAGGACAATGCACGTCCGCATGTATCCCGTGCCACCCAACGTGCTCTAGAAGGTGTAAGTCAACTACCCTGGCCAGCAAGATCTTCGGATCTGTCCCCCATTGAGCATGTTTGGGACTGGATGAAGCGTCGTCTCACGCGGTCTGCATGTCCAGCACGAACGCTGGTCCAACTGAGGCACCAGGTGGAAATGGCATGGCAAGCCGTTCCACAGGACTACATCCAGCATCTCTACGATCGTCTCCATGGGAGAATAGCAGCCTGCATTGCTGCGAAAGGTGGATATACACTGTACTAGTGCCGACATTGTGCATGCTCTGTTGCCTGTGTCTATGTGCCTGTGATTCTGTCAGTGTGATCATGTGATGTATCTGACCCCAGGAATGTGTCAATAAAGTTTCCCCTTCCTGGGACAATGAATTCACGGTGTTCTTATTTCAATTTCCAGGAGTGTATTTTATACCTGCTACTTTCAGAATTGCAGTATTCCAGTCAACATTGTCAAAAGCATTCTCTAAGTCTACAAATGCTATAAATGTTGGTTTGCCTATCTTTACTCTGGTTTCTAAGATAAGTCCTAGATCAGTATTGCCTCACACGTTCCTACATATCTCTGGAATCGAAACTGATCTTCCCCAAGGTCGATTTCTACCAGTTTTTCCATTCTCCTGTAGACAGTTCATGTTAGTATTTTGCCGCCATGACATATTAAACTGATTGCTCAATAATATTCACACCTGTCAGCCACTGCTTTCTCTGTAATTGGAATTATTATATTCTCTTGTAATTTGAGGGTATTTTGCCTGTCTCGTATATCTTGGAAACCAGATGGAAGAATTTTGTCATGGCTGGCACTCCCAAAGCTGTCAGTAGTTCTGTCCTCTTTCAGTTCTATAATACTGCCCCAAGTACATCTTCCTTGCATAGAACCTCAATATACTCCTTCCACATTTAAACTTTCCCTTGTTTCCTTAGGACTGATTTTCCGTCTGAGCTTGTGATATTCCTACAGCTGCTTCTCTTTTCTCCAAAGATCTCTTTAATTTTCCTGTATGCGGTATCTATAATTACCCTGGTGATATGTGCTTCTAAATCCTTACATTTGTCCTCTATCCACACCTGCTTAGCCATTTTGCACTTCCTGTCAATCTCGATTTTTTAGACATTTTTATTTCCTTTCACCTGCTTCATTTACTGCATTTGTACATATTTTTTCTCCTTTTGTGAGTTAAATTCATCTTATCCTGTGATATTCAAGGGTTTCTGCTAGGCCTTATCTTTTTGCCATGATTTGATCCTCTACTGAAACTTCCTGGCAGATTAAAACTGTGTGCCGGATCGAGACTCGAACTCGGGACCTTTGCCTTTCGTGGGCGAGTGCTCTACCAACTGAGCTATCCAAGCACGACTCACACCCCATCCTCACAGCTTTACTTCTGCCAGTACCTTGTCTCCTACCTTCCAAACTTCACTGAAGCTCTCCTGCGAACCTTGCAGAACTAGCACTCCTGGAAGAAAGGATATTGCAGAGACGTGGCTTAACTACAGTTCTGCATGGTTCGCAGGAGAGCTCCTGTGTAGTTTGGAAGGTAGGAGACATACTGGCAGAAGTAAAGCTGTGAGGATGGGGCGTGAGTTGTGCTTGGGTAGCTCAGATGGTAGAGCACTTACCCGCAAAAGGCAAAGGTCCCGAGTTCGAGTCTCAGTCCGGCACACAGCTTTAATCTGCCAGGAAGTTTCATATCAGCGCACACTCTGCTGCAGAATGAAAGTCTCATTCTGGAAACATCGTATCTGCCTGCGCAAATCACAACACTGTCCTTTACTTCAAGATTTACATATGATTTAAAATGTGAATACAAAATTCGGGACACTTGAGTTTGCTTGCAAATCTGTCATCTTTTTGACTTCCTGATATCCTTGACTAAGGGGGGGATCAGATCATTACCATCTCCCCTGTAGCCATCTCCCTCCCCAGATCCAAGTGTTGTTGGATGCTATTCGACACACTCAGAATTTCACAATGCACAAGTTCTGCTTTTATTATTTAAATAACTCAGATGTTTCTGAGTGTCACTGTTTGGAGAATCACTTTGAGTATTATAGTTGTCTGATGCACTTATTATGATACTTTCAAGTTTAGGTATCCATTGTTTCCTGCTTGCTTGAGGTAGGACCGCAATCCCACGTTGTCTTCTTGCTTTGTTTGCATTGCTCGTAGCCAACTGTATGAGATTATCTTTGAACATATAGGACTGTGATTCTGTTTGTTGTGTTTTATAGCCAAGTTTGTACGGTTTCTCTTCTAAGGAGAGTACAGTCTTTTTGAGTTTTTCAGTTTCACTAATTTTTTCATAGTTGACGGGTGGTGAAACTCTTCATAATGTTTACACTTCACATCTGCTGCTGAACTTACATTTAAATTGGATATATGACGTAGTTAATTTGAGTACTTGTGATGACTTACTGATAGTTTAAAAATATATTATTCCTTAAAACTTTTGTTGGATTTCTTCTGTGTTCTAACGTTATTTGCTGCAGAATAACAAATATCTTTAGATGCCAACTAGCTCTGCAGATAATGAAGAAATTGATTAAATGTATGATGAGATAAAAGAAATTATTCAGATAGTGAAGGGAGATGAAAATTTAATAGTGATGAGTGACTGGAATTCGATAGTAGGAAAAGGGGGGGTAAGAAATGAAAGAGGAAGCCGTTGTTGTTGTTGTGGTCTTCAGTCCTGAGACTGGTTTGATGCAGCTCTCCATGCTACTCTATCCTGTGCACGCTTTTTCATCTCCCAGTACCTACTGCACCCTACATCCTTCTGAATCTGCTTAGTGTATTCATCTCTTGGTCTCCCTCTCCGATTTTTACCCTCCACGCTGCCCTCCAATACTAAATTGGTGATCCCTTGATGCCTCAGAACATGTCCTACCAACCGATCCCTTCTTCTGGTCAAGTTGTGCAACAAACTTCTCTTCTCCCCAATCCTATTCAATACTTCCTCATTAGTTATGTGATCTACCCATCTAATCTTCAGCATTCTTCTGTAGCACCACATTTCGAAAGCTTCTATTCTCTTCTTGTCCAAACTATTTATCGTCCATGTTTCACTTCCATACATGGCTACACTCCATACGAATACTTTCAGAAATGACTTCCTGACACTTAAATCTATACTGGATGTTAACAAATTTCTCTTCTTCAGAAACGCTTTCCTTGCCATTGCCAGCCTACATTTTATATCCTCTCTACTTCGACCATCATCAGTTATTTTGCTCCCCAAATAGCAAAACTCCTTTACTACTTTAAGTGCCTCATTTCCTAATCTAATTCCAGCAGCATCACCCAATTTAATTCGACTACATTCTATTATCCTTGTTTTCCTTTTGTTGATGTTCATCTTATATCCTCCTTTCAAGACACTGTCCATTCCATTCAACTGCTCTTCCAAGTCCTTTGCTGTCTCTGACAGAATTACAATGTCATCGGCGAACCTCAAAGTTTTTATTTCTTCTCCATGAATTTTAATACCTACTCCGAATTTTTCTTTTGTTTCCTTTACTGCTTGCTCAATATACAGATTGAACAACATGGGGGAGAGGCTACAACCCTGTCTTACTCCCTTCCCAACCACTGCTTCCCTTTCATGTCCCTCGACTCTTATAACTGCCATCTGGTTTCTGTACAAATTGTAAATAGCCTTTCGCTCCCTGTATTTTACCCCTGCCACCTTTAGAATTTGAAAGAGAGTATTCCAGTCAACATTGTCAAAAGCTTTCTCTAAGTCTACAAATGCTAGAAACGTAGGTTTGCCTTTCCTTAATCTTTCTTCTAAGATAAGTCGTAAGGTCAGTATTGCCTCACGTGTTCCAGTGTTTCTACGGAATCCAAACTGATCTTCCCCGAGGTTGGCTTCTACTAGTTTTTCCATTCGTCTGTAAAGAATTCGTGTTAGTATTTTGCAGCTGTGACTTATTAAGCTGATAGTTCGGTAATTTTCACATCTGTCAACACCTGCTTTCTTTGGGATTGGAATTATTATATTCTTCTTGAAGTCTGAGGGTATTTCGCCTGTTTCATACATCTTGCTCACCAGATGGTAGAGTTTTGTCAGGACTGGCTCTCCCACGGCCGTCAGTAGTTCCAATGGAATATTGTCTACTCCGGGGGCCTTGTTTCGACTCAGGTCTTTCAGTGCTCTGTCAAACTCTTCACGCAGTATCATATCTCCCATTTCATCTTCATCTACATCCTCTTCCATTTCCATAATATTGTCCTCAAGTACATTGCCCTTGTATAGACCCTCTATATACTCCTTCCACCTTTCTGCTTTCCCTTCTTTGCTTAGAACTGGGTTGCCATCTGAGCTCTTGATATTCATACAAGTGGTTCTCTTCTCTCCAAAGGTCTCTTTAATTTTCCTGTAGGCGGTATCTATCTTACCCCTAGTGAGATAGGCCTCTACATTCTTACATTTGTCCTCTAGCCATCCCTGCTTAGCCATTTTGCACTTCCTGTCGATCTCATTTTTGAGACGTTTGTATTCCTTTTTTCCTGTTTCACTTACTGCATTTTTATATTTTCTCCTTTCATCAATTAAATTCAATATTTCTTCTGTTACCCAAGGATTTCTACTAGCCCTCGTCTTTTTACCTACTTGATCCTCTGCTGCCTTCACTACTTCATCTCTCAAAGCTACCCATTCTTCTTCTACTGTATTTATTTCCCCCATTCCTGTCAATTGCTCCCTTATGCTCTCCCTGAATCTCTGTACAACCTCTGGTTCCTTTAGTTTATCCAGGTCCCATCTCCTTAAATTCCCACCTTTTTGCAGTTTCTTCAGTTTTAATCTACAGGTCATAACCAATAGATTGTGCTCAGAGTCCACATCTGCCCCTGGAAATGTCTTACAATTTAAAACCTGGTTCCTAAATCTCTGTCTTACCATTATATAATCTATCTGATACCTTTTAGTATCTCCAGGGTTCTTCCATGTATACAACCTTCTTTCATGATTCTTAAACCAAGTGTTAGTTATGATTATGTTGTGCTCTGTGCAAAATTCGACCAGGCGGCTTCCTCTTTCATTTCTGTCCCCCAATCCATATTCACCTACTATGTTTCCTTCTCTCCCTTTTCCTACACTCGTCTGGTAGAATTTTGCACAGAGCATAACTTAATCATAGCTAACACTTGGTTCAAGAATCGTAAAAGAAGGTTGTATACATGGAAGAATCCTGGAGATACTGACAGGTTTCAGATAGATGATATAATGATAAGACAGAGATTTAGGGACCAGGTTTTAAATTGTAAGACATTTCCAGGGGCAGATGTGGACTCTGACCACAATCTATTGGTTATGAACTGTAGATTAAAACTGAAGAAACTGCAAAAAGGTGGGAATTTTAGGAAATGGGACCTGGATAAACTGACTACCGGTAAACCAGAGGTTGTACAGAGTTTCAGGGAGAGCATAAGGGAACAATTGTCACGAATGGGGAAAAGAAATACAGTAGAAGAAGAATGGGTAGCTCTGAGGGATGAAGTAATGAAGGCAGCAGAGGATCAAGTAGGTAAAAAGACAAGGGCTAGTAGAAATCCTTGGGTAACAGAAGAAATATTGAATTTAATTGATGAAAGGAGAAAGTATAAAAATGCGGTAAATGAAGCAGGCAAAAAGGAATACAAACGTCTCAAAAATGAGATCGACAGGAAATGAAGCAGGCAAAAAGGAATACAAACGTCTCAAAAATGAGATCGACAGGAAATGGCTAGAGGACAAATGTAAGGATGTAGAGGCTTATCTCACTAGGGGTAAGATAGATACTGCCTACAGGAAAATTAAAGAGACCTTTGGAGAAAAGACAACCACTTGTATGAATATCAAGAGCTCAGATGGAAACCCAGTTCTAAGCAAAGAAGGGAAAGCAAAAAGGTGGAAGGAGTATATCGAGGGTCTATACAAGGGTGAAGTACTTGAGGACAATATTATGGAAATGGAAGAGTATGTAGATGAAGATGAAATGGGAGATACTGTTGTGAATTGGCAGGAGCCAATTCACGGGGTTTGGAGGAAGCCGAAAGGCAAGCGTTTAAGCTCACGCAGGCTGGCGTGAGGTCTGGAACAGGTAAAGTAATTATACTATCAAGAAAAGTACGTAGCTTCAGGAATACTTAACTTTAATCCGTAATTGGTAAACATCGGTCTGACGGTACATGCATCACAAGATAAATAGCAAGTGATAATGGCGCCTTGCTAGGTCGTAGCAAATGACGTAGCTGAAGACTATGCTAACTATCGTCTCGGCAATTAGAGCGTAATTTGTCAGTGAACCATCACTAGCAAAGTCGGCTGTACAACTGGGGTGAGTGCTAGGAAGTCTCTCTAGACCTGCCGTGTGGCGGCGCTCGGTCTGCAATCACTGATAGTGGCGACACGCGGGTCTGACGTATACCAATGCACCGCGGCCGATTTAAAGGCTACCACCTAGCAAGTGTGGTGTCTGGCTGTGGCACCACAGATACGATACTGCGTGAAGAGTTTGACAGAGCACTGAAAGACCTAAGTTGAAACAAGGCCCCTGGAGTAAATTATATTTCATTAGAACTACTGATGGTCTTGGGAGGGCCAGTCCTGACAAAACTCTACCATCTGATGAGCAAGATGACAGGCGATATACCCTCAGACTTCAAGAAGAATATAATAATTCCAATCCCAAAGAAAGCAGGTGTTGACAAACGTGAAAATTATCGAACTATAAGTTTAATAAGTCACGGCTGCAAAATACTAACGCCACTTCTTTACAGATGAATGGAAAAACTGGTAGAAGCCGACCTAGGGGAAGATCAGTTTGGATTCCGTAGAAATATTGGAACACGAGAGGCAATACTGACTCTACGACTTATCTTATAAGAAAGATTATGGAAAGGCAAACCTACGTATCTAGCATTTGTAGACTTAGAGAAAGCTTTTGACAATGTTGACTGGAATACTCTCTTTCAAATTCTAAAGGTGGCAGGGGTAAAATACAGGGAGCGAAAGGCTATTTACAATTTGTACAGAAACCAGATGGCAGTTATAAGAGTTGAGGGGCATGAAAGGGAAGCAGTGGTTGGGAAGGGAGTGAGACAGGGTTGTAGCCTCTCCCCAATGTTATTCAATCTGTATATTGAGCAAGCAGTAAAGGAAACAAAAGAAAAATTTGGAGTAGGTATTAAAATCCAGGGAGAAGAAATAAAAACTTTTAGGTTCGCCGATGACATTGTAATACTGTCAGAGACAGCAAAGGACTTGGAAGAGCAGTTGGACGGAATGGACAGTGTCTTGAAAGGAGGATATAAGATGAACATCAACAAAAGGAAAACAAGGATAATAGAATGTAGTCGAATTAAATTGGGTGATGCTGCTGGAATTAGATTAGGAAATGAGACACTTAAAGTAGTAAAGGAGTTTTGCTGTTTGGGGAGCAAAATAACTGATGATGGTCGAAGTAGAGAGGATATATAATGTAGATTGGCAATGGCAAGGAAAGCATTTCTGAAGAAGAGAAATTTGTTAACATCGAGTATAGATTTAAGTGTCAGAATGTCGTTTCTGAAAGTATTTGTATGGAGTGTAGCCATGTATGGAAGTGAAACATGGACGATAAACAGTTTGGACAAGAAGAGAATAGAAGCTTTCAAAATATGGTGCTACAGAAGAATGCTGAAGATTAGATGGGTAGGTCACACAACTAATGAGGAGGTATTGAATAGAATTGGGGAGAAGAGAAGTTTGTTGCACAACTTGACCAGAAGAAGGGACAGGTTGGTAGGAAATGTTCTGAGGCATCAAGGGATCACCAATTTAGTATTGGAGGGCAGCGTGGAGGGTCAAAATCGTAGAGGGACACCAAGAGATGAATACACTAAGCAGATTCAGAAGGATGTAGGTTGCAGTAAGTTCTGGGAGATGAAGAAGCTTGCACAGGATAGAGTAGGATGGAGAGCTGCATCAAACCAGTCTCAGGACTGAAGACGACAACAACAACAACATTATATCTTCATAATCAAGCCATTGTTTTTATGTGTAAGGGGGACATTAACTGTACATGGATGTGTCTATTTCATTTCCATGAAGAGAGAGTCTTTATATGACAGTGTGGAAATACACAGAGTTACCAAAAGTCGTGGGAAGGCACTAGATATGATCTTAATAGCCAGTTGCTCATTCCTGAACCCTTAAAACTGTTGTAACACTCTATAACATGGACTCTGCTAGGTGTTGAAGTTGTTTTGGAGAGATACTGATCCATATGTCTTGTGGTGCTAGCCACAATGGACCTTGTGTAGTAGGTTCTATGTTCATCAAGCATCTGGAGGTATTGACATCCTACAAATACCCAGACTGAGTGACGATCTGGGGCGGGTGCCAAACCACACTCGCGAATCCACTGGAGTGTGCATCGAGCTACCGGTGTGCAACCAGTGGTGATATTTCACAGTGTCTTATAGAAATCTGGCATTTTGAACAGGTACTGTAATGCCACAAAAGGATGCAGATGATCTGTAAGAATATCCACTTAACATGCACTTGTTATTGATCCCTGCTGCCAGACGAGGCCCAATTGTGGCCATGTGAACACTGCCTAGACTATAACTGGGCCACCCCCTTCTTGGACATAATCTTGTTGACACACACAATCGGTAGCTTTGTGTGGCATATGCCACACTTTGACATGCCCATCAGCTTGATACAACTGAAACCAGGTTTCATCAGACTATGTTGCATACCACCACTTTCCATATTCCAGTGACTACATTCATGGGCCCATGTCAGTCACTGACCTCTGTATCAAGGCGTCAACAAGAGGACAAAAATCATTTATCAGCTGCTGAAGTCCATGTCCTGCATTTGCCTCCATACAGTCCTGACGGAAATGGTTCTCAAGCCCACACATTCAGATCAGTGATCCAACTCACTGTAGATATTGATAGTGCTCGGCAGAGTAGCTATCTCGTCCATTCATGAACACTTGCCGTTATTCTGTGTGTCATTTTATCTGTGTGAAATCTAGCTGAGGCACTGTTGACTTTGGAGACCTCAGTTCTTGTATGCTCTCTGATACATTAAAATTCATGGGTCTTGCATTGTTATTACACACATTCCACGTTTGTCAACTTGTGACTTACTGGTATGATCGCTGTGCACCTGTCTGTAACAGACTGCTCAGGTGCTGTATCTACACACGTGCCATACACAGTGCCTAGCGTTAACATTGGGCATCATGCAAAGCACATCTTGAAATGGGATACCCCACCAGTATCATTTGGCCACTGAGATTATTGTTAGTGAACTAACTGTCCTTTAAGTACTTCATCATGAACTGGTAACTTCTCTGATATGTGAATCTGATCTGCGTATGCCATTGTTTGTGTTTCACACCTTCTCAGTCATCTGAAGTAATAACATTTGTCTCGATCTAGGATTCTCATTGATTTATGAGTATGCTCACTAACTATGAAAGCTGAGTTTTGATATGTGGTATACTTGCTTTTATTTGTGGAAGTGTCACAAGATTTTGATAATACATTAATTTATTATTTTGCATAAAACACAGTTCGAACTTTTGATTTTTACAGGGTTGCTGGATCATGTTACAGTACTAATAGGGATTGTTGTTGGTGACAAAGCTATTGGAGGTGTCATACATCAGCCATATTATAATTACAAAGAGCCTGAAGCAGTAATAGGTCGGACAATGTGGGGCATTGTCGGTGTTGGCGTGGGAGGCTTTGTGCCACAGCCACCTCCTGAAGGTCAGCGAATTATAACGACGACACGTTCTCATTCCAATGAAGTTGTGCAAGCTGCCTTGGATGCACTACAGCCAGACAATGTACTAAGAGTTGGTGGTGCTGGTCATAAGGTAGGTTACTAGTACCTCATTATGTGAGATTCATTCTTAGAAGCAAAATATGTGTTTTTCAGCTCTGCAAATTTTTTGTGCCTTGTACAACATATTTTAAAATGATGAACTGATGCATAAATATGATAGGTTCTTTATCTAATAAGATGTACATAAAGATGTCATCTCTTTCAGGAAGTGTCTCTCATGTACTTGGTAATGTCACTTGCATTAGTCAGGCTATTTGTGCGGTAGCAAAACATTTTGGACCCTCTTCATAAGCTTCAAAATAATTCAAATGCAGAAGCAACAAATAAAATTTACAACTGTTGGAAAGTGCTTACCTTCTACAAGTCATCCATATATGAAATAGGCAAGAACTTTATAACAGCCTTACCAAGTAATGCTGAATAACAACTTATAAAATGCACGTAGAAGCAAGTGCCTGAAACCTCTTAAAGTGTTTGTTCGGTTTGTTTTTCCTTAGGCCTACTTATAAACATTGTTTTAAGTAGCACAATGGATACGCCCCTCCTCTGCTCCCACCCCTCTTTCATCTTATTGATTGTAAATATGCATTGGCAGTTCCAGATCCTGAGCCAGTTCAATTGAATGACAACCTTTAGACTCCAAAAATTTCATTTCAGATATATAATATTTGCTGAACTTCTTGTGGTTTGTATTAAATATTTGAGTTCTATCCCTTTTTTGGATGGCATAGATCACTGCATCAACAGCATTTCAAAAGCTGCAACTTCACCCTAGATATTGCAAAATCACAAGCACCCATAGACCTCAGTCGCCTTGGATTTTTATGATTATTTCTATCACTATTATAACTGGGTTATATGAACTTAAATTGTACTGGGTTATGAATCTTCCATAAAGTGTCTCTGTAATGTTCTCAATATACACAACTGAGTTATCAGATAGGATCAGCAATATTGTAACGTTGTTTGTCGATGTTGTTGTTGTGTACAGGAAACTATTGTCATTTGACAATTGTGAGGAACTGCAAAAAGACTTGGACAAAAATTCCACTTGTCATAATGAATGGTAGCTCTCTTTAAATGTAGATAAATGTTCAGTAATATCTATAACAAAGAGACGGAACCAACACAATTTGATTATAAGATTAGTAGTGAACATCTTGATCATGTCAAATTGTATACATATTTAAAAACAAAGATGAGGTGACTTACCGAACAAAAGCGCTGGCAGGTCGATAGACACACAAACAAACACAAACATACACACAAAATTCAAGCTTTCGCAACAAACTGTTGCCTCATCAGGAAAGAGGGAAGGAGAGGGGAAGACGAAAGGAAGTGGGTTTTAAGGGAGAGGGTAAGGAGGACATATGTCTGCTTGTGTCTGTATGTGTGGATGGATACGTGCGTGTGTGCGAGTGTATACCTGTCCTTTTTTCCCCCTAAGGTAAGTCTTTCCGCTCCCGGGATTGGAATGACTCCTTACCCTCTCCCTTAAAACCCACTTCCTTTCGTCTTCCCCTCTCCTTCCCTCTTTCCTGATGAGGCAACAGTTTGTTGCGAAAGCTTGAATTTTGTGTGTATGTTTGTGTTTGTTTGTGTGTCTATCGACCTGCCAGTGCTTTTGTTCGGTAAGTCACCTCATCTTTGTTTTTATATATAATTTTTCGCACGTGGAATGTTTCCTTCCATTATATTGTATACATATTTAGATGTAATACCTAGATGTCGAATGAAGTGGGGCAGCCACGTAACATCAGTTTGAGGGAATACACATGGATGACTCAGATTTATTGGAATGATTCTGTGGAAGGACAACGCATATGTCAAGGAAATAGCTCACAAGACACTAGTGTGATCAGTTTTGTAATATTGTTCCAGTGTGTGAAGTTCTTCTCAATCAGGTATGACAATAAACATTGAATGAATTCAGATATATGCTGCTAGGATCATAACAGGTTCCTATAGCTAGTGCTATAGTGTACCATAAATACTCGGAGAACTTAAACGGGAATACAGGAAAGAAACATACAGTTTTTGCAAAACAATGTTGGATAAATTTAGAGAATTGGTATTTGAGAAAGAAATTGCAACAGTCATGTTGTCATCTTCGTATATCTCACTTAGTATCGTGAGAATAAGCTAAGAATTGATAATATTGGTATCATTGACCCTTTCTCATACGCTGCACAGTGTCTTGTGGAGTATATTTGTAGGTGTAGAATATGTTAACATTGATTCATGTTGAGATTCAGCTGCCACATGTTCAGAGGAAGTCATTTGTCAGCACCATCTACCATGGCAACAATGTATTTCTGGACACATCTTTATAACCCTGCAGTTTGTCAGTTTATTAATGTTCACCGTGTATAAATGTGCCATAAAGTCATGGAGGAGAGAGGCGACCACTATTCTAATAATAATCAGTAGTTCTTCATTCAGTCTGACTGGGTCACAGTGGTAAAAGTCAAACATCAGGTAAGGAATGACTTTATTGCTCATACGATGTGTTTCGGAATTTATCCATCATCACATACCCAGGAGTGATTACTGCATGAAGACATCACATTTCAAGTTGTATTTGAAACAAACATTTGTACACTATAATTTTTTGCTGGGAAGTAAAGCCGTATCAGCTGAAAAATACATATGCTCATGTGCAAATAATGTTGTCCTGCAGAATCCGGTAGCTACCCTACAATGTCCACATGTATGTGCGAAAACCTTGCTGAAGGCATTGGGAAGTGAACAGCACGTGTCAAGACAGCATGCTAATCTTATTATGCTGGCAAGTCAGGCGTGCATTTGCCCATGTGTGACACTCTTTTTTGTACTACAGGCCACACAACTGTGGAGGAGACTAATTTGGCTGTGACTTGGATTTGTGGGTATGCTAGGTGATGTAGTGCATTGAAAACCTCATATCAACACTGTTCTGGTATGTAGGGTTGTCCTTCCCTTGCTATGTCGCATCAAATTCCATCCAGCACATTCAGGGTTTATACACATTGGATCTGCAATGCTATTCACTGCTTCTGTGTAAGACAGTGCAAGAGAGGATAATCTTGTTGCTTTGATGCTAAATCTGACGAATCAGTGGAGTTTAAACTAGCACAATTCGAGTTATGCAGTCTGCGGCCATGTTGTTTTTCCCTGCTATATCCACACGTCAGTCGTACACCTGCGTGGTGATTTGAGGTCTGTGTCTAGGTTAAAAATAGCTACTGGAGGCTTGGTGTCTGTAAAAACACCTAAGTAAATAGCAAGAAATTTGTGGTCAATAGCACTCCAGTTTTTGTTGCTGTTGAATCAGGTTCTTGGAGGAAAAAGTGAGCAGCTGATATTTGCCATTAACTTTTGGTTGCAGAGGTGCTCGCACTGCTGTCTGGCTTGGATATACCACAAGCACCAAAGGTATGCTCAATTGCGGGTGTTCCAGCAGTGTTGCCTTTGATAGATGTTTCTTTAGGTAATGGAAAACTGCTTTGGCATTTGCAGTCCACAGGTTTTTGTGATTTCTTGTAATATTTCTGCCAGCAAGTAACACTGTGAGTGGCTCTTGTATGGTTGCTAGTATAAGCAAGTGACATTGTAATAGTTCAACATGACTAATGATCTGCATGGCCCCTTGTAAGTTGTGGGAAGGGGCATCTGTTGTATTGCTTTGACCTGCGTGAGCAGTGTTGACTGGCCTGCCACGGAGACCAAATATCCCAGGAATTTAACTTCACGTTTTCCTAGTGCACACTTTCTTTCATTAATAATTATGCCATCCTCTTAGAGGTGACAAAAAAGGTGCCACTTGTGTGTGACATGCTTCTCTACTGAAGTAGAGAATACTAGAATGTCGTCCATATTGCAAAATATGAACGATAATTCTTCAAGCCCGTTGGGCACGAACCATTACCAAGGTTGGGCAGTATTTCTGCAACCAAATGGCATAAAATGGCACTTGAACAAACCAGATGGTGTGGTCACTGCCATTTTTTTATGTCAGATTGTACCATGGGAATTGGGGGAAATGCCTTGGTGCAGTTTGTCACATTTGTCATTTGATAGTGACACTCTTTTAAATCAGTTACATTGGGAACAGGATAGTGGTCTGGAATTGTGTGGGTATTGAGTGCTCTGCAGTCTCCATGTACTCTCCATAGATTGCCTTCCTTACGAACCATGTGGATCGCGGAGGCCCACAGTCTATCAGACCTGCTTATCATCCAAGTCTCATGCCTCAGTAGTGTGTTTACATTTCGTGGCATGTGGTTGCAGCTGTAGTGGTTATAAAGCTGTGCACTGTTATACAGTTATTAAATTTAATAGATTTCCACTGTGTTTTGTGCTGTTTGTGACAAAATAAAAATTTAATAAACTTTTGGAAACATTCCCTTGCTGTGTTTTTTAGAGTTTTCTGTGTGTTTAAGTCGTTTAGTAAATTTCGTGCAGTAGTTTTCAGCTGACGTTTCTTATTGTTTCTAGTGAAATATTTCAGTAAAATTATCATTCACTGTTTTAGAGTGTTCCAGTCGCTGCTTGAATATTTGGTTTTTGCTAATAGATATTCTGAAGTTTTGTTAGTATTAGTAGTAGTGGTTTAGTAGTATTAATAAAAGTTGTTGCTTTCTTAGTGGAGAGAGAATTTCGAGACCACTACTGTTAGTTCTATAAATAGTTCTACTGGTGTAACTGAACTTAGGTAATGTAGACGTTTAGTTTTTTTCAGTAACTGTAAAATTTTACCATGAGTGAGAAGTGTGGGCTCTGTCATAGGTTTGTGAGTAGTGGGTTACAGTGTGGGATTTGTTCAAAGTATTTTCATTGGGGGGAATGCAGTGGGGAAGCCAGTGGGCATTGTAGCAAGATCCTCTCCTGGAAATACAGGCTCTGTAGTAGAAATAAGATGATACAGGATCAGGAGCGTAAGATCTGTGCCCTTCAGGTGTAGTTACAATATACAAAGGAGGAACTAAATAGGTCGGGGAGGGCGAAGGGTGCTGGGGAATGGGAACTGGCAGTTGGCAAGAAGGCAGCTAGGAGGAGGAGGCATAAGAGGAGCTTCTTGTAGCTTTAGGTGTAGGAAACATGCAGCAGTCCTCAGCAGTTAGGAAGCCTAAGTCAGTTACAAAGTCTAACAGAAAGAAGGAGGTTCTGCTGCTAGGTAGTTCCCATGGTAGAGGTGTGGGCCAGCAGTTGCAGGAAGTGTTGGGAGCGAGTACCAGGTCACCAGCATTGTGAAGCCTAGTGTAGGGTTGGCTTAGGTGACTGACAGTTTAGGGAGTTATGTAGGAATTTTACGAAGGAGGATCAAGTATTGATAGTGGGTGGAACAGGGAATAGTGTTGATAGGGGTGGGGAATATGATGTAAATGGTGAACTGGTAAAGATAGCTACTCAAACTGGCGGGACTAATGTGCATTTCACGCACCTGTTTCAGCATCATGATCTGTCTTATGTTAATGCGGCTGTTAGGCTAGTTAACATGGGTCTGCAAAAGGCACTGATGGCAGAGGGCGTGGGTCACATTGCATTGGTGCCAGTTGATTCTATCAGTAGATCGGGTTTCACTAGGCATGGGCTGCACCTCAATACGCATGGGAAGGGGAGGCTGGCAAAGCTTATAGGTGACAGTGTAGTGAGTGGTGGTGGTGATGGTGGGATCATTCATTGGAAAAATTCATGTAGTAGTTGAGTTGTCTTGTGACAGCCAGAGCGAGAGCACCAGCAGCAGCGAGTACTGTTTGTATAAAGCGTTTATTTTGCATTTTGTTTACGACCTTCCACTAAGGAAGGGATTCTATTTGTGTTTATCTGCTCTGCATAGTAACTAACAGTTCTTGATAAAATTTTACGTAGTTTTCGTGTTAGATTTCTTAGTGTTTTCTTGACCGTTTAGAACAGAAAGCGCCCTAAAACCGTCTTTTGTTTGTTTCGCGGCCGTTAGCCACTAGTTACTTGAATCAGCAGTTGTCTTGTGACAGCCAGAGCGAGAGCACCAGCAGCAGCGAGTACTGTTTGTATAAAGCGTTTATTTTGCATTTTGTTTACGACCTTCCACTAAGGAAGGGATTCTATTTGTGTTTATCTGCTCTGCATAGTAACTAACAGTTCTTGATAAAACTTTACGTAGTTTTCGTGTTAGATTTCTTAGTGTTTTCTTGATCGTTTAGAACAGAAAGCGCCCTAAAACCGTCTTTTGTTTGTTTCGCGGCCGTTAGCCACTAGTCACTTGAATCAGCAGTTGTCTTGTGACAGCCAGAGCGAGAGCACCAGCAGCAGCGAGTACTGTTTGTATAAAGCGTTTATTTTGCATTTTGTTTACGACCTTCCACTAAGGAAGGGATTCTATTTGTGTTTATCTGCTCTGCATAGTAACTAACAGTTCTTGATAAAACTTTACGTAGTTTTCGTGTTAGATTTCTTAGTGTTTTCTTGATCGTTTAGAACAGAAAGCGCCCTAAAACCGTCTTTTGTTTGTTTCGCGGCCGTTAGCCACTAGTCACTTGAATCAGCAGTTGTCTTGTGACAGTCAGAGCGAGAGCACCAGCAGCAGCGAGTACTGTTTGTATAAAGCGTTTTTGTACTTATTTGCTGCGCTTAGCTTTTAAATAGTTTTTCTGGGAAAACCTAGCGTAGTTTTCGCGTCTCGTATTTCAGTGAGTGTTTCTTGATTATCAGAGTAGCTCATCAGAAGATTATCTTGGGAATTTGTCACCGTATAGAGTAGGGTAAACATAGTCATGTGTAGGGACTGTGGTTGTTGTGAGCGGACGCAAGGAGAATTGGCCACTCTTCGGGGGCAGGTGGAGACTTTGTCTGTTAGGCTCATCGAGCTCGAGGCGCAGGCGTCGGCTCGTAGTGGCGTTGGGGCAACTGTGGTGAGACCTATGCCTACTTCGGTGGCCTTGGAATCACATGGAACCCCTGATGTCGCTGCGTCTTCCGGCAGTGAGCATCTTACCGGTCAGCCATCACTCCAGGGTGAATGGCGGACAGTGGTGGGCTCGCGCGTGCCTGGCCGAAAGGCGAAGGTGGGAACTGGCCGCGTGGCAGCTGCCTTACCCCTTTCCAACAGGTACGGGGTGCTTCCTAGTGGTGATGACATCGTTTCCGAGCCACCACAGGATGCCTCGCCTGTTGGGCCAGTGGCCGATTCTCCGGCAAGGTCCCGACAGTCACAGAGGGCGGGCCTATTAGTTATAGGGAGCTCCAACGTTAGGCGGGTTATGGAGCCCCTCAGGAAAATAGCGGGTAGGTCGGGGAAGAATGCCAGTGTGCACTCGGTGTGCTTGCCGGGGGGTCTCGTCCGTAATGTGGAGGAGGCCCTTCCGGCAGCTATTGAACGCACTGGGTGTGACCGGCTGCAGATAGTAGCACATGTCGGAACGAATGACGCCTGCCGCTTGGGTTCTGAGGCCATCCTTGGTTCCTTCCGGCGGCTGGCTGATTTGGTGAAGACAACCAGCATCGCACGCGGAGTGCAAGCTGAGCTTAATATCTGCAGCATAGTGCCCAGAGTCGATCGCGGTCCTCTGGTTTGGAGCCGTGTGGAGGGTCTAAACCAGAGGCTCAGACGACTCTGCGACTATAATGGTTGCAAATTCATCGACCTCCGTTATTGGGTGGAGAACTGTAGGGCCCCCCTAGACAGGTCAGGCGTGCACTACACACCGGAAGCAGCTACTAGGGTAGCAGAGTACGTGTGGCGTGCACACGGGGGTTTTTTAGGTTAGAGGGATCCCCCCTTGGGCGAAACGATAAAATACCTGACGGCTTACCAGAGAGGACATTATCATCGTTGATAAAGAACGTCCATCCTCAGAGACCAAAAACAGGAAAAGTTAACGTAATATTGGTAAACTGCAGGAGTATCCAGGGCAAGGTTCCTGAATTAGTATCTCTTATTGAAGGAAATAGTGCGCATATAGTATTAGGAACGGAAAGTTGGTTAAAACCGGAAGTGAACAGTAACGAAATCCTAGACACAGAATGGAATATATACCGCAAGGATAGGATAAACGCCAATGGTGGAGGAGTATTTATAGCAGTAAAGAATTCAATAATATCCAGTGAAGTTATTAGCGAATGCGAATGTGAAATAATCTGGGTTAAGTTAAGTATCAAAGGTGGGTCAGATATGATAGTCGGATGCTTCTATAGACCACCTGCATCAGCAACCGTAGTAGTTGAGCGCCTCAGAGAGAACCTGCAGAACGTCGTGAAGAAGTTTCGTGATCATACTATTGTAATAGGGGGAGACTTCAATCTACCAGGTATAGAATGGGATAGTCACACAATCAGAACTGGAGCCAGGGACAGAGACTCTTGTGACATTATCCTGACTGCCTTGTCCGAGAATTACTTCGAGCAGATAGTTAGAGAACCAACTTGTGAAGCTAACGTTTTAGACCTCATAGCAACAAATAGACCGGAACTTTTCGACTCCGTGAATGTAGAAGAGGGTATCAGTGATCATAAGTCAGTGGTTGCATCAATGACTACAAGTGTAATAAGAAATGCCAAGAAAGGAAGGAAAATATATTTGCTTAACAAGAGTGATAGGGCACAAATCGCAGAATATCTGAGTGACCACCATCAAACGTTCATTTCTGAGGAAGAGGATGTGGAACAAAAATGGAAAAAATTCAGAAACATCGTCCAGTACGCCTTAGATAGGTTCGTACCGACTAAGATCCAAAGCGAGGGGAAAGATCCACCGTGGTATAACAATCATGTACGAAAGGTACTACGGAAACAAAGAAAGCTTCATCATAGGTTTAAGAGTAGTCGAATCATAGCTGATAAGGAAAAGCTGAACGAAGCGAAAAAGAGCGTAAAGAGAGCAATGAGAGAAGCATTCAACGAATTCGAACATGAAACATTGGCAAACAATCTAAACAAGAACCCTAAAAAGTTTTGGTCATATGTAAAATCGGTAAGCGGATCTAAATCCCCTATTCAGTCACTCGTTGACCACGATGGCACCGAAACAGAGGACGACCGAACAAAGGCAGAAATACTGAATTCAGTGTTCCGAAACTGTTTCACTGCGGAAAATCGTAACACGGTCCCTGACTTCAGCCGTCGCACGGACGCCAAAATGGAAAATATTGAAATAAACGATATCGGAATTGAAAAACAACTGCTATCACTTAGTAGCGGAAAAGCATCCGGACCAGACGAGATACCCTTAAGATTCTACAGTGATTATGCTAAAGAACTTGCCCCCTTTCTATCAGCAATTTATCGTAGATCGCTGGAAGAACGTAAAGTACCTAGCGACTGGAAGAAAGCGCAGGTCGTTCCCATTTTCAAGAAGGGTCATAAATCAGATGCGAATAATTATAGGCCTATTTCGCTTACGTCAATCTGTTGTAGAATAATGGAACATGTTTTGTGTTCTCGTATTATGACGTTCTTAGATAATACAAATCTCCTTCATCATAACCAACATGGATTCCGCAAACAGAGATCATGTGAAACTCAGCTCGCTCTATTTGCCCAAGAAATTCACAGTGCCGTAGACACTGGCGAGCAGATTGATGCCGTATTCCTGGACTTCAGGAAGGCATTTGATAAGGTTCCGCACTTACGTTTAGTGAAAAAAATACGAGCTTACGGAATATCGGACCAGGTTTGTGATTGGATTCAGGATTTCCTAGAAGAAAGAACACAACATGTCATTCTTAACGGTTCAAAATCCGCAGATGTGGAGGTAATTTCGGGAGTACCGCAGGGAAGCGTGATAGGACCTTTATTGTTTACAATATACATAAATGACTTAGTTGACAACATCGGTAGCTCCGTGAGGCTATTTGCAGATGACACGGTTGTCTACAAGAAAGTAGCAACATCAGAAGACTCGTACGTACTCCAGGAGGACCTGCAGAGGATTAATGCATGGTGCGACAGCTGGCAGCTTTCCCTAAACGTAGATAAATGTAATATAATGCGCATACATAGGGGCAGAAATCCATTCCAGTACGATTATGCCATAGGTGGTAAATCATTGGAAGCGGTAACGACCGTAAAATACTTAGGAGTTACTATCCGGAGCGATCTGAAGTGGAACGATCACATAAACCAAATAGTGGGAAAAGCAGGCGCCAGGTTGAGATTCATAGGAAGAATTCTAAGAAAATGTGACTCATCGACGAAAGAAGTAGCTTACAAAACGCTTGTTCGTCCGATTCTTGAGTATTGCTCATCAGTATGGGACCCTTATCAGGTTGGATTAATAGAAGAGATAGACATGATCCAGCGAAAAGCAGCGCGATTCGTCATGGGGACATTTAGTCAGCGCGAGAGCGTTACGGAGATGCTGAACAAGCTCCAGTGGCGGACACTTCAAGAAAGGCGTTACGCAATACGGAGAGGTTTATTATCGAAATTACGAGAGAGCACATTCCGGGAAGAGATGGGCAACATATTACTACCGCCCACATATATCTCGCGTAATGATCACAACGAAAAGATCCGAGAAATTAGAGCAAATACGGAGACTTACAAGCAGTCGTTCTTCCCACGCACAATTCGTGAATGGAACAGGGAAGGGGGGATCAGATAGTGGTACAATAAGTACCCTCCGCCACACACCGTAAGGTGGCTCGCGGAGTATAGATGTAGATGTAGATGTAGTTGGTGTTACAGCTGTACCTTTTTTTAGATTGAAGTCAGCTGATAGGTATACCTGCTTAAAGGAAGTCCCTCTAACTAAAGAATCACTTTCAAAGGGCATCATGTTTCCAAGTAGAAAAGAAGTTAGGATATTACATCAAAATATAATATGTATTAAAATTAGTGACCTGCTTATAGATGATACTGTGAACTTATATTGGTATATCAAAGCACTATTCAAATAATTTGACAATTCAGAGGCTTGCTTTACCAGGATAGAGATTAGCTGGTTGTTTTTCAAAGAGTTCTTTGCGAAGTGGGACCGCGTATGTAAAAAATGGTATTCCGTTTGAGTCCATAGATGTATCACAGCACTGCACTGGACAGATATTTGAATGTTGTGCGGGGGCAGTTGAATTTAGTGAAACTAAACTTCCAATTGTTGTTGTTCATAGGTCCCCTAACTCTGACTTCACAGCATTTCTGCTCAAGCTAGAGAGGGTTCTTTCCCCCCCCCCCCCCCACCCCTTCAACTGGGGTGCAGGGGAACAGTAGCACAGCTGTAGATAATATTTTTATTCATTCTTTGTTTCTAGATGGGCATTCTGTTAGTAAAAGGGTGATTGTTTAACACTAAAAGGCTTTTGCACCCAAAAAAATGTCACGTATAATTACAAACTATGTAGGAAAGCTAATCCAACGCCAATGGAGAGTTTTTCAAACCTCATCAAGGAACAAGAGTGGCAAGATTTTTATAGTGCCCATAACATAGATGACAAATATTATGCTTTCCTTAACAGATTTCTCATGCTCTTTGAGAGTTGCTTTCCATTAGAATGTTCTAAATGGGATACTAGCAGTAAAAGGCAGCCTGGGTGACTGAGTAGTGGGATAAGGATATCGTGTAGAATAAAGCGGGAATTATATCAAAATGTTAGAAATAGTCACAATCAAGCTTCAGTAGCCCATTACAAACAGTATTGTAAGGTGCTTAAAAATGTTATTCGGAAGGCAAAGAGTATATGGTATGCAAATAGAATAGCTAATTCACAGGATGAAATTAAAACCACATGGTCAGTTGTGAATGAAGTGTCTAGTCAGCAGCACAGGGTCAGTGATGTAAAGTTGGTTCATAGAAAAAATATTTCTGTTACTGATAAATCAGATATATGCACAGTACTTAACAATTATTTTCTGAGCATTGCTGGTGAATTAAATAAAAATTTAGTATCTGCAGGGAATCGTATAACTGTCTTGGCAAATGCCTTTCCAAGACTGATGTCTGAAATACTCCTCTGTGATACCGACAAGGGGGAGATTGAGTCAATAATTAAATCACTGAACACTAAGGACTGTCATGGGTATGATGGAGTGCCTAGCAGAATATTGAAGTACTGTGCTGCACATGTTAGCCCTGTACATAGCCATATTTGTAATTTTTACTTTAGGAATGGTCATTTCCTGAACGATTAAAGTACTCACAAGGAAACCTCCCCATCGCACCCCCCTCAGATTTAGTTATAAGTTGGCACAGTGGATAGGCCTTGATAAACTGAACACAGATCAATTGAGAAAACAGGAAGAAGTTGTGTGGAACTGTGAAAAAATAAGCAAAATATACAAACTGAGTAGTCCATGGGCCACATAAGCATCATAATGGACAGTGTGAGCTTAGGAGCGCCGTAGTAGCGTGAGCAGCTGCAGAACGAGAGGTCCTTGGTTCAAGTCTTCCCTCGACTGAAAATTTTACTTTCTTTATTTTTGTATAGTTATTATCTGTCCGTTCGTTCATTGACATCTCTGTTCACTGTAATAAGTTTAGTGTCTGTGTTTTGTGACCGCATTGCAAAACCGTGCGATTAGTAGACGAAAGGACGTGCCTCTCCAATGGGAACAGAAAACATTTGATCGCAAGGTCATAGGTCAACCGATTCCTCCACAGGAAAACACATCTGATATATTCTATACGACACTGGTGACGGCATGTGCGTCACATGTTAGGAATATGTTGTCGATCCACCTAACTTGTACACTTGGCGAATGGGTAAAAAGATTCTTCTACCTTGCCCGATTTAGGTTTTCTTGTGGATGTGATAATCACTCCCAAAAAAGTGATCAAAACATAAGAGTTTGTCACATAAACTGAAAATAACAAATTAAACTTTTCACTCGATGGAAGATTTGAACCAAGGACCTTTCGTTCCGTAGCTGCTCACGTTACCACGAGACCACGGCACTCCTGCGTTCCCATCGTCCTTAATGTTGCCTATCTTCCGTTGAACTACTCAGTTTGTATATTTTGCTTATTTTTTCACAGTTCCATGCAACTTCTTCCTGTTTTCGCAATTGATATGTGTTCAGTTTTTCAAGGCCTATCCACTGTGCCAACTTATAACTAAATCTGAGGGGGGTGCGATGGGGAGGTTCCCTTGTCAGCAGTAAAGTCGCTTTATGAAAAGGGAGAAAGGGATAATGTAGACAATTTTAGACCTATTTCTATGTCATCAGTATTTGCTAAAGTTATTGAAAGGCTGTGTAAGTAAGGATAATAGATCATTTTATATTACATAATTTGCTATTAAATTTACAGTTCGGCTTCAGAAGTCACTTAACAACTGAAAATGCTATATTCTCTTTTCTCTGTGATGTACTGGATGGGTTAAACAAAAGGTTTTGAATGCTAGGCATATTTTTTGATTTACTAAGGCGTTTGATTGTGTTGATCACAAAACATTACTCCAGAAGTTGGACCATTATGGAATACAATTGGTTCACCTCTTACTTTAATAACAGACAGCAAATGGTCATTATTGATAACAGCTGTGATGGGTTTGAATGAGGTACGGTCAATTGGGGCTTGCCCCAGGAATCAGTGTTGGGGCCACTCATGTTCCTTATTTATATAAATGATGTGCCCTCTAGTATTATGGGTAACTCTGAAATATTTCTGTTTGCTGATGACACTAGCTTGGTAGTAAAGGATGTTGTGTGCAACATTGACTCTGTTTCAGATAGTGCAGTTCATGATATAACTTCATGGCTTGTAGAAAATAAACTAATGCTGAATCACAGTAAGACAGTTCTTACTGTTTCTAACGCACAATTCAACAAAACCTGACGCTTTAATTTCACAGAATGGGCATATGATTAGTGAAACTGAACATTTCGAATTTCTAGGTGTTCCGATACATAGTAAACTGTTATGGAAAGCTCACGTTCAGGATCTTGTTCTGAGACTTAATACTGCCATTTTTAATATTTGAATGGTATCTGAAGTGATCATTTGACACAAAAATTAGTCTACTTTGCTTATTTTCATTCGCTTATGTCGTATGGCACGAGTATTATATTTTGGGGTAACTCTTCCCATTCTAAAAGGATATTTTTGGCTCAGAAATGGGCGGTTCGGGTAATAAGTGGTGTAAGTTCACGAACTTCTTGTCGACCCCTGTTCACTAGTCTGGGTATTTTGACATTGGCCTCTTAATATATGTATTCTTTACTGTCCTTCCTTGTTAACAATATCAGCTTGTTCCGAAGAATAAGCAGCTTTCACTCAGTTAATACTCGGCAAAAATCTAACCTGCATTTGGATTGGACTTCCTTAACTCTTGTGCAGAAAGGTGTGCAGTATACTACTGCATCCATTTTTAAAATAAACTAAGGCAAGAATTCAAAAATCTTAGCTGTAATCCACATACTTTCAGATCAAAACTGAAGAGTTTCCTCATGGGTCACTCCTTCTATTCTGGTGAGGAGTTCCTCAAAACTTAAGCTGATTGTTATGTTATATTGTTGATTGTGTTTACTTAAACTTATGACTTGACTTTTCATGGGATCATTAACATTTATTTTTATCTGTTATTACTTTTATGTTGTAATTTCATGTACTGACTCGTTCCATGACCTTGGAGATTTGCTCCTCAATTTTGTGCTACAGAACTTGACGTATAAATAAATAAATAAATAAATAAAAAATACAATACCTGCTATCAGAAGTTGATCACACTCTGTTTGCACCACAAGCAGCTTCTCTGGAGGCAGACACGATGGGCAGAAAATGATGGGTTGACCTTTTGTCATGGGAATATGGTGTAGAGTATTGCATGAGGATTTCGTGGTGGCACAGGCATATTTGGTGAGTGCTGGAGAGTCTTCAGACAGGTTATAAAAAAGTTGCTCCTCAGATAATGCTATGATATCGCTGACAGTACACAAATCATCAAAAGTCAGGGGTTTCTTCTTGCGCGACACACATGTTGTGGGTACAGAATTGCATCAGTTACTCCGGCATGGATATCACGGTAGAGGTGCCAGACATCTTGTTGCAGAAAGCCATGGGCAAACTACACTGCACTTAACCTGCCATGGTAGACAGCAACCTTTCTGTGGTTACTGGTTGATCATGTCAGGCATATGTCAACAGTTGTGTAAAAAGTCTGTTTCAATTATAGGACGAGGCATGTCCGCAATCACAAAAGTCCTAGTGGGGTGGAAGTTTGACTCCAGGTGTAACACTAACAGTTCTTCGTCGTAGATAGTGATTCTCACATTCTGTGTGGTTGCTGTCAGCGTGTC
The DNA here is from genome assembly GCF_023864345.2 of Schistocerca serialis cubense. Classification (NCBI taxonomy): domain Eukaryota; kingdom Metazoa; phylum Arthropoda; class Insecta; order Orthoptera; family Acrididae; genus Schistocerca; species Schistocerca serialis. The sequence goes on from NC_064638.1 coordinate 389,353,142, forward strand.
ACCAGTCATTCTTGGGGACACTGATTTCTCAACTTGTATCACTAAGAAACTCTAAATGATTAATGGAAAATCTCGTATAAAGATGTGAAACAAATACTAACAAAGAGATAGAGGGGCTGGCCAGTACTTACCTCAGCTCAGTACAGCCGATAGATACACAAAAAACAGAACCAAAAATTTATGTTCCTAGCTTTCGGAACAAATGTTCCTTCATCAGGGAGGAGAGAGGGGAAAGAAGGGAAGAAGGGAAAGTAGATTCAGTTACTCACAACCCAGGTTATGAAGCAACAGGGAAAGGAAAACAGGGAGGGTAGCAAGGATGGAGGCATGGTTGTCAGAGGGAAGCCAAAGATATTCTACTGTAAGTACTGTGTCAGCTTCAAACCAAAGAGGATGCATACAGAAGTAATGAGGTATATAGTATAAAGATAAACACAACTATGTAGGATGAAAAGATGCGTGAATGGCTAAAGAGGAAAGGGAAAGAGGATAAGACTGAAGAGTAAATGGGAGTGAGGTTGTTTAACGTAGGTTCAGTCCAGGGGAATGGCGGGATGAAAGGATGTGTTGGAGTGCAAGTTCCCATCTCCGCAGTTCAGAGGGACTGGTGTTGGGTGGGAGAAGCCAAATGGCACATACGGTGTAGCAGGTTCCTAGGTCCCTAGAATTATGCTGGAGGGCATGCTCCGCTACTGGGTATTGGACATCTCCTAGGCGGACAGTTCGTCTGTGTCCGTTCATGCGCTCAGCCAGTTTAGTTGTTGTCATACAGATGTAAAAGGCTGTGCAGTGCAGGCATGTCAGTTGATAAATGACATGTGTAGTTTCACATGTGGCCCTGCCTTGAATTGTGTATGTTTTACCAGTAGCGGGGCTGGAGTAGGTGGTTGTGGGGGGATGCATGGGGCAGGTTTTGCAGCGGGGTCGGTTACAGGGGTAGGAACCGCTGGGTAGAGAAGGTAGTCTGGGAATATTGTAGGGTTTAACAAGGATGTTACGGAGGTTAGGGGGGTGACGAAAGGCAACTCTGGGTGGTGTGGGGAGAATTTTGTCAAGGGATGATCTCATTTCAGGGGTTGACTTGAGAAAGTCATATCCCTGGCGGAGTAATTTGTTGATGTTTTCGAGGCCAGGATAACATTGGGTGACAAGGGGGATGCTTCTGTGTGGTCTGGGGATAGGAACATTGTTGTTGGACGGGGAGGAATGTATTGCTCGGGAGATCTGTTTGTGGACAAGGTCTGCAGGATAGTTGCGGGAGAGGAAAGCACTGGTTAGGTTATTGGTGTAATTGTTGAGGGATTCGTCACTGGAGCAGATACGTTTGCCATGAATACCTAGGCTGTAGGGAAGGGAGTGTTTGATGTGGAATGGATGGCAGCTATCAAAGTGAAGGTACTGTTGTTTGTTTGTGGGTTTGTTATGGACAGAGGTGTGGATGTGAGTTTCAACAAGATGAAGGTCAACATCCAGGAAGGTGGCTTGGGTTTTGGAGAAGGACCAGGTGAAATTGAGATTCGAAAAGGAGTTGAGGTTATGGAGGAAATTAAGGAGTGTTTCCTCACCATGAGTCCAGACCACAAAGATGTCATCTATAAACGTATACCAGGCCAGGGGAAGCAGCTGTTGGGTCTCAGGAAAGCCCCCTCCATGCGGCCCATGAAGAGGTTGGCATAGGACGGAGCCATTCTGGTTCCCATGGCCGTTCCCCTGATTTGTTTGTAGGTCTGGCCTTCAAAAGTGAAGTAATTATGGGTGAGGATGAAGTTGGTAAGTGTGATAAGGAACGAGGTTTTTAGAAGATCTTCGGGTGAACGTTGGGAGAGGTAGCGCTCAAGGGCAGAGAGACCATGGGTATGTGGGATGTTTGTGTAAAGGGATGTAGCATCTATGGTGACAAGATAGGTTTCAGGTGGGAGAGGAGTGGGAATGGATTTGAGGCGTTCTAGGAAGTGGTTTGTGTCTTTGATGTAGGACGGGAGTCTGCGGGTGATAGGTTGGAGGTGTTGGTCTACCAGAGCTGAGATACGTTCTGTTGGGGCTTTGAAGCCTGCCACAATGGGACGGCCAGGATGGTTCTCTTTGTGGATTTTGGGTAATAGGTAGAAGGTAGGGGTAAGTGGCTCAGGTGGAGTGAGTAAGTCTATGGAAGCCGTTGTGAGGCCTTGTGAGGGACCTTGGATTTTTAGGATTTTCTGCAGCTCAGTCTGGATGGAGGGAATGGGATCCTGGGTAACAGCTTTGTAGGTTGAGGTGTCGGAGAGTTGACGCAGTCCTTCTGCCACATACTCCACACGGTCAAGTACGACAGTTGCGGAGCCTTTATCCGCCGGGAGGATGACACTAGAGCGGTCTATTTTCAGCTCCTTAATGGCACCGGATTCAGCTGGGGTGATGTTGGGGGTTGTCGGGACGTTCTTCAAGAAGGACTGGGAGGCAACACTGGATGTGAGGAATTCCTGAAATGTCTGCAAGGGATGGTTTTGGGGGAGGGGAGCAGGATCCCTTTGAGAAGGCGGTCGGAACTGTTCTAGACAGGGTTCAACACTGGGTCTAGTATTTGGGGGCTGTGTTTGGGTAGTGAAGTGATATTTCCAGTTGAGGTTCCGGGTGAATGAGAGGAGATCTTTAACTAGGGCAGTGTGGTTGAATTTAGGCGTGGGGCTAAAGGTTAAGCCTTTTGATAGAACAGATGTCTCTGGAGGAGAGAGGGATCTGGATGAGAGGTTTAGAACTGAATTGGGACTGGTGATATGTGGCATTTGACTGTGGTTATAGTTGAGATTTGGTTTGTGTGGGGTATGTGCTGGGATGGGGAGATTGAGTAGGGTGGCTATGCTAGGTTTGTTGGCTATGAGGGGGTTTTGTTGAAGGTTCTGTTGTGGTTGGTGTTTGTGAGGGATAGGGAGGGGGCCCCACTTCTTAGGTGTTGCACTAGCACTATGGATAGTTTTTTCATGTGGTGTGTGGCATGGAACTCAAGTTTGCAGCTGGCTTCTAGGATGATGTTCCTGAGTGTGTTCTCCAAGGAAGGGTTTGAGAGGTGGAGGACTTTGAAGAGAGATAGGAGCTGTTGGGAGTGGTGGTTACATGAAGTAGTGTAGAGATTCAGGACAAGTTGGGTAAGAGCTAAGGATTGAAGGTTCTGGAAGTCCAGGAGAGACTGGTGGAAGGAGGAATTGCTCCCAGAGATGGGAACTTTTAAGGTAAGTCCTTTAGGGGTAATTCCAAAGGTTAAGCAGGACCGGAGGAAAAGTATGTGGGACTGCAGTTTGGCTACGATGAATACATGTTTCCGGAATGAATGTAAATAATGTGGTATAGGATTAGGGTACATAGTGGGTAACTGGTGGGTAGGGAAATTAAATAACTAAAGTTAAAATAGTAATCATAAGAAGGAATAAAACACGGAGGGAAGGACGAGAAAGAAAGAAATTGTGTTGGTAATGTTCAATACCAAAGGAAGACCACTATATAAGAAAAATACGGAAAAAGTTGACCATACCAAGCAAGTATGTCCAGATCAGGGGAAAAGAACACACGTTGCTCAAAAACAGAGATAGCGAGTGCCGCAAAAGAGATCGCGCGTGCCGCAAAAGAGATCGCGCGTGCCGCAAAAGAGATCGCGCGTGCCGCAAAAGAGATCGCGCGTGCCGCAAAAGAGATCGCGCGTGCCGCAAAAGAGATCGCGCGTGCCGCAAAAGAGATCGCGCGTGCCGCAAAAGAGATCGCGCGTGCCGCAAAAGAGATCGCGCGTGCCGCAAAAGAGATCGCGCGTGCCGCAAAAGAGATCGCGCGTCCCGCAAAAAAGATTGCGCGTCCCGCAAAAAAGATCGCGTGTGGCGCAGAAATGTCCCAAAAAAATTTTCCTGTGGCAGAGAAAGATAGCCAATGGCACAAAAATATTGCCAGCAACACAAAATCGACGGAAATGGATGATACTAGTAGGTGTGGAAGAGATTGTTGGCAGTGATGGTTGGCTGGAAAACAGCGCATAACGAACGTTAAAACTATGGAATGTTAAATAAATAAATCAATAAACAAACAAAAAAAAGAGAAGTGGACTATAAACGGAACAAGATAATAGGAGGAAGATGAAACTAACACAGTTGGTGACGAAAATATTTATTCATGTATATATAAAACACTGAAGAAGAGAAAGTGTTAAGATGTCAGATGTAAGTGATAGCTAACAAAAGGGACAAAACAATGAAGGATGTGGACCATATAGGTGATCTAAATGATTAATGGAAAATCTCATATAAAGATGTGAAACAAATACTAACAAAGAGATAGAGGGGCTGGCCAGTACTTACCTCAGCTCAGTACAGCCGATAGATACACAAAAAACAGAACCAAAAATTTACGTTTCTAGCTTTCGGAACAAATGTTCCTTCATCAGGGAGGAGAGAGGGGAAAGAAGGGAAGAAGGGAAAGTAGATTCAGTTACTCACAACCCAGGTTATGAAGCAACAGGGAAAAGAAAACAGGGAGGGTAGCAAGGATGGAGGCATGGTTGTCAGAGGGAAGCCAAAGATATTCTACTGTAAGTACTGTGCCAGCTTCAAACCAAAGAGGATGCATACAGAAGTAAAGAGGTATATAGTATAAAGATAAACACAACTATGTAGGATGAAAAGATGCGTGAATGGCTAAAGAGGAAAGGGAAAGAGGAGAAGACTGAAGAGTAAATGGGAGTGAGGTGGTTTAACGTAGGTTCAGTCCAGGGGGATGGCGGGATGAAAGGATGTGTTGGAGTGCAAGTTCCCATCTCCGCAGTTCAGAGGGACTGGTGTTGGGTGGGAGAAGCCAAATGGCACATACAGTGCAGCAGGTTCCTAGGTCCCTAGAATTATGCTGGAGGGCATGCTCCGTTACTGGGTATTGGACATCTCCTAGGCGGACAGTTCGTCTGTGTCCATTCATGCGCTCAGCCAGTTTAGTTGTTGTCATACCGATGTAAAAGGCTGTGCAGTGCAGGCATGTCAGTTGATAAATGACGTGTGTAGTTTCACATGTGGCCCTGCCTTGAATTGTGTATGTTCTACCAGTAGCAGGTCCCTCACAAGGCCTCACAACGGCTTCCATAGACTTACTCACTCCACCTGAGCCACGTACCCCTACCTTCTACCTATTACCCAAAATCCACAAAGAGAACCATCCTGGCCGTCCCATTGTGGCAGGCTTCAAAGCCCCAACAGAACGTATCTCAGCTCTGGTAGACCAACACCTCCAACCTATCACCCGCAGACTCCCATCCTACATCAAAGACACAAACCACTTCCTAGAACGCCTCAAATCCATTCCCACTCCTCTCCCACCTGAAACCTTTCTTGTCACCATAGATGCTACATCCCTTTACACAAACATCCCACATACCCATGGTCTCTCTGCCCTTGAGCGCTACCTCTCCCAACGTCCACCCAAAGATCTTCCAAAAACCTCGTTCCTTATCACACTTACCAACTTCATCCTCACCCATAATTACTTCGCTTTTGAAGGCCAGACCTACAAACAAATCAGGGGAACGGCCATGGGAATCAGGATGGCTCCGTCCTATGCCAACCTCTTCAGGGGCCGCATGGAGGAGGCTTTCCTGAAGACCCAACAGCTGCTTCCCCTGGGCTGGTATAGGTTTATAGATGACATCTTTGTGGTCTGGACTCATGGTGAAGAAACACTCCTTAATTTCCTCCATACCCTCAACTCCTTTTAGAATCTGAATTTCACCTGGTCCTTCTCCAAAACCCAAGCCACCTTCCTGGATGTTGACCTTCATCTTGTTGAAGCTCACATCCACACCTCTGTCCATATCAAACCCACAAACAAACAACAGTACCTTCACTTTGATGACTGCCATCCATTCCACATCAAACCCACCCTTCCCTACAGCCTAGGTATTCATGGCAAACGTATCTGCTCCAGTGACGAATCCCTCAACAATTACACCAATAACCTAACCAGTGCTTTCCTCTCCCGCAACTATCCTGCAGACCTTGTCCACAAACAGATCTCCCGAGCAATACATTCCTCCCCGTCCAACAACAATGTTCCTATCCCCAGACCACACAGAAGCATCTCCCTTGTCACCCAATGTTATCCTGGCCTCGAAAACATCAACAAATTACTCCGCCAGGGATATGACTTTCTCAAGTCAACCCCTGAAATGAGATCATCCCTTGACAAAATTCTCCCCACACCACCCAGAGTTGCCTTTCGTCACCCCCCTAACCTCCGTAACATCCTTGTTAAACCCTACAATATTCCCAGACTACCTTCTCTACCCAGCGGTTCCTACCCCTGTAACCGACCCCGCTGCAAAACCTGCCCCATGCATCCCCCCACAACCACCTACTCCAGCCCCGCTACTGGTAAAACACACACAATTCAAGGCAGGGCCACATGTGAAACTACACACGTCATTTATCAACTGACATGCCTGCACTGCGCAGCCTTTTACATCGGTATGACAACAACTAAACTGGCTGAGCGCATGAACGGACACAGATGAACTGTCCGCCTAGGAGATGTCCAATACCCAATAGCGGAGCATGCCCTCCAGCATAATTCTAGGGACCTAGGAACCTGCTACACTGTATGTGCCGTTTGGCTTCTCCCACCCAACACCAGTCCCTCTGAACTGCGGAGATGGGAACTTGCACTCCAACACATCCTTTCATCCCGCCATCCCCCTGGACTGAACCTACGTTAAACCACCTCACTCCCATTTACTCTTCAGTCTTCTCCTCTTTCCCTTTCCTCTTTAGCCATTCACGCGTCTTTTCATCCTACATAGTTGTGTTTATCTTTATACTATATACCTCTTTAGTTCTGTATGCATCCTCTTTGGTTTGAAGCTGGCACAGTACTTACAGTAGAATATCTTTGGCTTCCCTCTGACAACCATGCCTCCATCCTTGCTACCCTCCCTGTTTTCCTTTCCCTGTTGCTTCATAACCTGGGTTGTGAGTAACTGAATCTACTTTCCCTTCTTCCCTTCTTTCCCCTCTCTCCTCCCTGATGAAGGAACATTTGTTCCGAAAGCTAGGAACGTAAATTTTTGGTTCTGTTTTTTGTGTATCTATCGGCTGTACTGAGCTGAGGTAAGTACTGGCTAGCCCCTCTATCTCTTTGTTAGTATTTGTTTCACTAAGAAACTCTTCAGTTGATGACTGGTCCTACTTGAACAATCAGTATGATCAGTTGACTGCAGATAAAGTGGTACTGTGTGGGATGAAATTTTTCTGTTTTATCCAACTGCATCTTTGTAACTTGAGTTTTGCCTCTTGTGCTGCTAGCTGCTCCATGTTGGGTTTGGTTGATGCGTTTTGCCCATTGTTGATTATTGTACACACAGAAACATGACTTAAGCTGTTTGCAATGGTTTTTACCTTCATTGCTGAGACTTCCAATGGCAAGTCTGAGCTGCAATGACAGCATGGATATTGGCTGGAAGTTTCAAAGCTACAATACATGTAGGGTTCCAGGCCTGCTAATGTATGTAGAACTTTGAGTATTTGTGACGGAGTCTTGTCACCCATCTTTTCACCTGCTAAATTTTTTTTGCAGCCGCATCTCTGGTGACAGTATGTGATGCTGCATGAGAGCTTCCTTTAGCACAGTGTAACTAAATACAGATGTGAACTCACAATATTAAATCTATCAGTGTTATTGGACACATGATACTGTTGAAGTATGCATTCAGATTGCGTAAACCTGATGTGGATTAATGTCGGCCAGAACGCGAGAATGTTAACATTGCCATGTCATGCATATGTACTTGCACATTGTGCATTTTCACCTGTCGTTCTATTTTGCAGTATTACAAATTTGTAGTGGGATTTACTGTTATGTATCAGTTCCTGTAACTCCTCGTCAGAACACCTATGTTGGTGCATATACTTGAATAATTTCAATGCAGTATCTTTGTTCATTTTTCAAATAGGTCTCAATATTCTTTCTGAGATTCTTTTAATATTTGTAATAGTGTTTTTTATTTTCTCATTTACAATAAAGTCTACATCTGAATTTCCCCTCCCCCTGCTATTTTCATCTGCAGTAAAATGTATGTCCTGATTTTAAATCTGTTTTGTCCTCACTTTATTGTTTCAATTCTGATAGCATAGCATATCCCATTTGTTCTTGTTTAACTCCTTCTGCAGCTCAACTAATCTATCCTTTGAACTACAAGTTTTGTGGGTTATTTTCCCCAAATAAAAGTGTATACAATCAATTTGGTTTCTAATAAACTTGTTATCAGTTAATTGTGTGTCCCATGGTTTGGAGCTATTGCTAGAGTTATCTGTTTACAACTCTCAATATTCTTTCAGTGGTGCTGTAATACTGATGTTCCAGAAATTGAAATATTGTAGTCCTAACCCTACCGAAGGCACTCAAGCAAATCATCACAGACTAAAAAGTTTGAAGAGCCGTATGAACACTGTTAAAAACTTTGACAGAACTATGCTAAGAGTAGTCTCAACCTCGCTACGAGTTTTTCTAAATCTTACAACTTGGGCTCAACACAACGACCTCGTGTGCTGATTGTGTATCAACAGGGCCTCAAGTCTCCAGAAAATGTCATTTAGCTGTGGGTCAGTCTTCGCATTACCTATAAAATATTTTTCCTGGAGAAAAGCAGACAGGTTAGGCTGGTGAACAACCCATTCACATTTGTTCCCTGTAATGCAGTACATCCAAGATTGTTGCCTTAAGGTCTAATATCAATATAGCTTGAAAATTTGTACTGAGTCTCAGGATCTATCCTGGTTTCTTCCCTTATTCATCACATAGCTGTAATTGACAGCTATGCTCCTAGCTGCTTTAGCTACTTGTAGCATCTTCAATAGGTTTTCCTATAATACATGAATATACACTAACTTACTAAAACATCCAAAGTAGAGACAAGAGAAGAGTATCAAGCAAGAAAGAAAGAAGCAAAAAGAGTGGTGGCAGAGGAGAGAAGAAAGCGGATGGAACAGTGGACCAGAAGGATGGAGGAGGGTAGTGAAGGTTCAAAAAAGGTGTTATATGGGATGATTACAAGTAAGAAGAATGGTACAACAGATTATGCCTGAATGGTGAACAAAAGTGGCCAATATGTAGAGAATAAGGAGGAACTCAAGAATATGTGGAAGGAGTATTTTGAAGAACTCCTGAACCCGAATGGAGACCTGGATGATGAGGAACAAGCTGGGGAGAAAAAGAGGAGGAACAGCAAATAGAAAAAGACCTTACATGGGGAGAAGTGGAAGAGACATTGAGCAAGATGAAGGGAGGGAAGTCACCAGGTCTAGATGAGCTAAGTGTGGAGACAGTGAGAGCAGCAGGCGAGGTGAGGATACAATGCTTATATCGGGTAATGAAAATTGTGTGGAGAAAGATGATGATCCCAGAAGACTGGAAATAGGGAATAGATGATGATCCCAGAAGACTGGAAGAAGGGAATAGATGATGATCCCAGAAGACTGGAAGAAGAGAATAGAAGATGATCCCAGAAGACTGGGTGAAGGGAATAATTGTCCCGATCTTTAAGAAGGGAAATTGAAAAGAGTGCAAGAACTATCGGGGGACAACACTGCTGACTCATCGTGCAAATATTTTTGAGAAAATTTTGGAAGCACGAATTCAGGCAAAATTAGAAGGAGGGATGAGAGAAGAGCAACATGGCTTCAGAACAGGGAGCTCCATGGTGGATATAATTTTTGTTGTAAGACAACTGCAGGAACAGCATTATGAATATGGAATAGATCTACTAATTATCTTCCAGGACATTGAAAAAGCATATGATAGTCTACGTAGAAGCAATGTGTCAAAAGCCTTGGAGAACAGAGGAGTAGCAAAACAGATTATTTGGAGGATAAGGGAAATGTACCATGGAAGTGTGAGCTGTGTGAAAGTGGGAGGAGAGAGAGATCAGCTTGGATTGAACAGAAGAATGGTTTGAGGCACAGAAGTGCACTTTCACCATTACCCTTCATTGTAGTGATGGATGATATAATGAGTACAATGGCACAAGTAATTGGTGAATGAAAGATGAAAGCTATAATGTTTGCAGGTGATCTGATGATTTGGAGGAATAAGGAGGAGGAAGTACAAGAGCAGTTGCACATATGGAAACGAACAGTACAAGAATATGGGATGAAATTTAGTATAGGTAAGAGTAAGATGATTAGCACAACAAGAATGAAGCAGGGAGGAACAACTGGAATAACAATTGGTGGGGAACGATTGAGGAGAATGGAGAATTTCAAGTACCTAGGAAGCCAGATACAGGAAGATGGAAAAAAAAGACATAGAAATAAACAAAGGGGGGAGAAAAGCAGAAGCATTTCGGAAGAGTGTCAGAAGCCTGATATGGAGCTAGCATGTACCCCAAATCAGTAAAAAGGTTATATACCGGTCATATGATGTCCCAATACTGACATATGCATCCAAAACCAGTGTTATGAAAGGAAGAGAGAAAAGCAAAGTACACGCTAGTGATGTGAAATTCTTGAGGATATTTATAACTGCTATAGTCATTAATGTCAGTGCATTAGCATTCTCTGCCACCCATGAAGAGAGACATGGAGATCAAGCTTAATCAGTTGTAACATCAACAGCAGGGCATTCATTATACTGTGCTGTAGAGTGTTTCTCATTCGCATCCTTCTGGCCTATTATTTTTTAAAGCCCTTAGCCAATGTGAGAAGTAATTTGGTTCATGCTTGGTAACATTTACGTAGCTGATGTCTTCCTTTCAATAATTTCTCCCTCACTATGATTTAACGTTTTTAAGAGATTTCTTACTGAATGAGAATCGTTTTGCTTCATAAGTGAAATCTCAAATCCAAAATATCTTGCTACATATTCTCGAAACTCCCACACCTTCCACCTCCTTTTTCATTCCTTTTAGTTGCATATTTTGTAGTGAGTGGTTAATTTAGTGTCAAGGACTTAGGAAAGATGGGGTTCAGTTAGATACTGAGGGGATCCTTGTATGCCCACTTGCCCCTGTCCTGTTTTAAGAACCTTATAACTGTTAAAAAAAATTCATTTTTCTTTTGTAACACTGAGAAAAACTAATAATTTGCGGAATTTTATCAGATTAATATGGATGTCATTTGCATATGTATAGCATAAGGCAGTTGTTGGTAAATTCTGGTTTAAGGGGTGTCAGGATGAGGAAGGGTGAGTAAGCCTACTTAACCTACCTATTCATCAATATACATACTCCACAAGCCACCGTATGGCGCATGGCAGAGGGTACCTTGTACCATAACAAGTGTTTCGTTTCCTGTTCGGCATGAAAATAGAGTGAGGCAAATATTCTCTTATCTTAGTAGTCATTATGTGAAAAGTATGTTGATGGCAGGAAAATCATTCTGCAGTCAGCTTCAAAGGTCAATTCTCTAAATTTACTGAACAGTGTTTCATGAAAACATTATCGGCTTATGTCCAGGGATTCCCATTTGAGTTTACAAAGCATCTCTGTATTACTCACATGTTGATCAGACTTACTGGTAACGAATCTAAATTGTTGCCTGTGAATTGCTTCAGTGTTTTCTTTTAATCTGACCTGGGAGAGATCCGAAACACTCAAGAATATGCACCTGATGACAGAGATTGCTGAAGGATAGTTCTGGTGAATCAACACATGATTTTAATACTGTACGAGAAGCACCATCGTGGTCCATAAAATTACTACTTCTTAAGGAGATACTTTGTAATTTCCTGTCTAACTATATATTGTCACCAAGGAATTACCACTTTTGGAGGAGATGTTGATTTTTGTTATCTCCAGTGGAATTTTGTATTTGAGACTAATGCCTGTGAGTGATAATGGTATTTGCTGAAGTGAATTTATGCATGGGTTTTTGGTTGTTTACTGGCAGATGCAATTTGTGTTGCTACAGTGTGGAAATATCAATGAAACTGGTTTTAGTATTCAGTTTTACTTTTTTGAGGATAACCTTGTTATAGATGAAATACAAAAGTAGGAGAAAATTCGATAAAATTAGAGTACTTAATATTTTCTTAAGTGTTATAATGTTGATGCTTATTAGTGATATTTATATTAATTGCTAATATATGTTTCTTTGATGACCTACAGGTTTTGTTGTTATTGGAAGGTAAGGCACACGCATATGTGTTTGCAAGTGCAGGCTGCAAACGTTGGGACACTTGTGCTCCTGAAGCAGTGTTGGTTGCTGCAGGCGGACAGTTGACAGATGTACATGGCCATTCTTACCCATACAATTCCAGCACTCCTCATCAAAACACTGCAGGTGTTCTTGCTACAGCCCCCGGTCAGGATCACAGCTGGTATCTTCGTCGCTTGCCAGATGCAATACGTGCTATGCTCACATAGAATTTCTGTGTTAAAACTGAAGTGCTATTTCCTTGTATTTAGTTTGGTGTGATGGTACATCTTCGGGTGCAAAAGATGAGAACAGATCACTATATATCTTCAGTGAAATGTGTTATATTAATATATCTTATCAATTTTTATCTTTTTAATAACATTTTGAACAATATTTTATTGTTATTATTAAGTATTATATATTATTATCTGTATCATCATAATCATCATCATCATCAACCCTGGAAAAGGAATAGTGTGTATTTTATTACCCACTGAAGTTCAATAAATGAAAGCTGTTGTCTTCTGTATGTGAAATTTTCACAGATTTGTCTTAATGAGATCGCTGTCTCAACTGTTTCCCCTATAATTTTGAAATTATGTAATGTTTATCCTTCTAACTGTTGTGTTATCAGTTTATATTCACATTCAGTATTGTACATTATGTGTTTAATTCCTTGGCACATATGACTGTTTGGAGTAAAGGCTTTCTCCCCCACAGTAAAGTACGTATTTGAAATCCTTGATAATAAAATGTATGACTTATATATTTTTTTAAGTCTCAAACTCAGAATCTCCTGCAGAATTGATTTATCCAGAGAATAGAATATAACGTGAATGGACCTATCACCAAAGATCAAAACATCTTGTGTTAATATTGTGTTGTAGACCAGCCTCAAACACGAACTTCCAAATTCAAGTGTAATAACACTTCTCCAACTGAGTATTGATTTTAAAAGGAAAATATCCAATTTTGAATACTTGTATGATACATAATTTTAATGTTTTATGAAGTTTCATTAAAAGATACACATTCCGGCAGAGTAAAAAGTTCATTCTTCTTTTCCTTGTGCCTTTGTCCCGCATTGGTGCAGGGTCGGCATGGTTGTTAATGGATTCGGCATGTTTAATTTAAGGAGTGGCCAAAGGCTCTTCCCATTATCACCACAGTTCCCCCCACACAGGATGAAAAATGTGTACCCCCAACGGTCAGCATATAGTGTTATTCATGTCAAAGTCAGTGAAAGTATTCTAAATGTTCGCAAATTGTGTAACGGAGGTGGGTCTTGGCTACCACCTAAAAACCAGATCCAGGCTGGCCAGCACACTGACTCTCGTCATTAAATTCTGGGCAGATTTAGTTCTGGTTTGACGCACATCCCTGTCCCCAAAAGGGACACTTCAGCACACATCGCTATCCAGGCAGGTAGTGAAATATGTTCATTCCATTAAAAAGTTTATTGACTGTATATTTTCATTATTATTTTCAATGCTAACTCATACCAGAGTGTAATATTTCAGACAAAAAAAGTTCTGAAATCAGATTGGTATCATGTTTGCAGCACTTGAGTTCTCAACACAAAAGGAAGTAGACAGTCTGCATTACAAAGGGACTATTTTCTGAAGAACTGCTTTTCAGTGTGATGTGACCTTACACAGAGACAGGTTTCATCAAAATTAATTAACTTATCTGCAATGTGAGAGCTGCTTATGTTTATTTTCTGGCATATTATTGAGCCCCCATCTGTAAATATACACACCCACAACCCCTATGGAAATTGTTATTAGCACCCAGTACAAATCAAAAGTCTTAGATGCATTCCAATATGGCTTCCATCAGTGTTGCCAAAATGCTATTACGCAAAAACAAAAATGCAGTATCATCTGAAGTGACTCAGAGATGTAGCTGCCAAACCACCCACCACCTGTCACTCTTGTCATTTCTAGTAACTGCCCACCTCAGCTGTGGCGTCTTATTTGATAGTAGTTGCTTGTGACATCATTATCATGGCATCAGATAAGTTGTGTCAGAATTACAAACTGCTTTTTGAATCAAATTATCTTTTACACAATTTCAAATTCCACTGAAGGTCAGTTTTAAGCAAGATTCAATGCATCAAAATAGAATTCAGCACACTCGCAGATTGCTGGTTCTGTTCACATGCAAGTCATGTTTACAATATCTCAATTGAACCGGATTGACACGACCTAGAAGGAAAGAAGACAATGGGGGAGAACAAAACACTACGTAAATGCCAAAATAAAAACTGAACAGAATGTGGTTGATATGTAAATCAAATGACTGCAATTGGTTAACAGATTACAAATTTGGAATCAGATTTTTCTGTGTTTTGATATAATTAACATATTGTCTTTTAGATGAAACAAATTACCTATATTGAGGTATTTTGCTCATGTACATAGTTTGTGGTACTTCAGTTGTTTCAAAACGCTTTTTGAAGAAAATTTAAAGATATCAGTTGAGCAGTGCTCTTGTATCAGGCTTGACATGAGTAGTAGTTGGTAACTTTCCCTCACATAACCTATGGCACAGTAAGACTTGAATTTTGGTAATGTTACACATAACTTCAAAAATTAGAACCAAAACTGAAGAAAATCACATGGGGAGAGCTGATAGAGCAAATAAAGCAAAAATAGTGCTCTGAAAATTTATTGATAATTTTAAACAATTTGATGTTTATACTCTAAAAATGCAACAAAAACTTAATTTTGATGAACAATAAAATGTGGCAGAAATTTAGTTTTGTGCTGAATAATAAAGAATGTGATTTCACCTAAAAATAAACTTAAATTGACATAAATATCTTAAATTAATGTGAGCAGATGAGCCACAACTCCAAATTCTGTCAGGTAATACAGGGTGTTTATAAATGAATATCGGGGTTTTAACACTTTATAATATTTATTATATTAAACTTACAGATATAAATGATATATCAAATGAAAGAGCAACTCTAACAGTTTTACAAAGAACCTTATAAATGTTAAATGTGAGCACCATTTGTCACATGGCACACATCAAGTCTAGAACTGAGTTCTTCCTAAACATTGCTAAGTGTGTCTTCAGTGATTATAGCAACAGCTGCTTCAATCCAGTTTCTCAGTTCAGGGAGCGGAGGCACATACACACGATCCTTGATGAAGCCCCAAAGGAAAAAAATCACATGGTGTTAGGTCGGGTGAACGTGGAGGCCATGCTGAGCAATCCCTGTCATTGGGCCCCTTGCGGCCTATCCAGCGCTTGGGTACAGTGAAGTTCAACCAATCACGTACTTCGCTATGCCAGTGAGGTGGCACCGGTGCCAAACACAACTGTTTAAGTTGCTCTTTCATTTGACATATCATTTATAACTATAAGTTTAATGTAATAAATATTGTAAAGTGTTAAAACCCTGATATTCATTTACAAACACACTGTATGTAACCAATTTTGAACTAGGGATAATGCTTAAATACGTAGTGTACACACAGGATGTTAGTATCATATTTCTACTTTGGGAGTCAAAGTAAGAAATTGCACTGTATATCATTCGCTCTGTAAATAAAGTTCTGCTGAGCTAGTTTTGTGCATTGATTAAACTAAATACAACTGTATGGTCATTGAAGAGGAAATATTCTACTTGTGTTTAGTTAAGATTTAATGCCATTATAGTTGATGGTGAAGACGGGGTTGTGAAAGAAAACCAAAGATCTGTGGATGACATATTAAATCTCAAAATGCAAGGAGTAACAGGAAAGTTGTGTAGCACTCCACATATTTTGCATTTTCAAACTATTTATATTACACTTAATTCATCACTTCATCTTTCATGACTTCTGATCAATGTATGTAATCTGTGTGTTTTCTGGCAGCTGGTCACATTCATCATTCCACATGAACATAAGCTCGTCAGCTGTAAAAAATTGCCATTCACGGATCGGAATCTTTGTTTACAAAACGTGGTGAAACTATGTGCAACAAGAGTGCGGCAGATGGGCATCTGTTCAAGAACTGTGAAATCCTCTGCAATTAATAAGTCAAATAAAAGTTTTGATCAGTGTGGTGAAGCACCATCATATATAATGAATAAACTACTGACTCTTGATCTTGGAAATATGATCTATACAGTTTGAATGAAGCTCAGTCATTTTAATATATGTATCGGTTAGTTTTTTCCCCGACAGTGGTCTGAAGACCCAAAGACTCGTTTCTCTGGTGGTGTGACACACATCATGGGAGCTACTTGTTTATTTCCTCCTCTTTTTAAACATAGGGATAAATCATGATAGTATAAATATCTCTCTCAGGTTTTGAAAGTTATAAACTTTGATTTCTGAAGTGTTACTATTGTTAATATACAGCTGCTACTTTTTCTCTTATGTCACATTTGTTAAAGGCTGCATGACTTCAAAAATCTATTATACGAGTGCCATAAATTAAAAAGCAGTTTAAGTTATAGAATTGTAGAATCTGAATAATGTTCTTTACATTCCTTCACATATGGATCCACAGCCTCAATTAACTTCTAAATGATGCAACCATTTTAAAAACAACTGTAGGCTGTCAGTTTTATTTTGCAAGTGCCTTTATTGCACCTTGTATATATTTCGCTTTGTTGGCTAGTTTTAGCCATTGGTCATTTTCAGATGTATAGCATTGGTGCTGTGTGTGTAACATTTGAAACCTGTTTCATGCTAAGTGTGGACTGACACTTGTACCCTCATACACATGTTGAATGTTTACTTATATTGCCTCACACATCACAACCTGCTTCCAAGCCCACATTGTGCAGCACATCATATAAGTAAAGACATTGCTAACAGCTAGCTTCTTGGTCCTTGCAAATTCATTTAATGGCACATGGCACATAAATAAATATATCAGTTACAAAATGTGGAAAACATGCATCATCCAAAGCCTTTGACTTTAAATATGACACACACATCACGAACATTGTAATTTGAAAATGGCCAAGGGCTGAAACTGACCAGTAATGTGAAATACATATGTGATGCAATAAAGGCAGTTTGCATAAAACTGACAGCCTACAGTGGTTTTTAAAATGGTTACATCGTTCAGCTATATTCTTTAACTTTAGCACTCTTTGAACTATTCATTTTATTTCCATTTCTTTCAACATAATGAAGTTTTATTCTATTAATTCTCCTCTAATTACAAGCAGTTCTTTTCCTCAAGAATAATTCCAGATAAACCCACTGGCACAGTAAAATAAAATGCATTATCTTTATAGACACAACGGTCAAAGAGCAAATAGTCTCGACAGATTTCCAGGAAATCTTCTAGACACAGTTCAGTTAAAGTCTAATGATTGTTATCATCTGACATTTGAAATGATATTGGTTTCTTTAATTACTTTTTTTACTTAATTAACAAAATAGTTGATATATTTTTTCATTCCAAGCATTAGCAAATTATCAAGAGATATGAATGATTGCGAAATAAGTGTAAAAACAGCCTAATCTCGTTGATTTAGTGATCTAAGCAACAGTTTATTCATAAAGAAATACTTCCAAATGTATGTATAAGTGCAGCTTACTCTGCTGAAAACAAGAGAATATAAACACACATTTCAAGCATGTACTGTAGTTCTTTTGCTGTCTGTTCTGATTATGATTGCCACTTTCCTTTACACACAGCAATTTTATATGTAGTCTAATGATTCGCACACTTACACTTCATTCAACTTTCTAATACACGAATATTTTTGTAAATGAAATCAGTTTCGCTTCAAAAGTAAATGTGATTAAAATTCTTGTGGTTTGTGGTTGAACTGCAGGGACAATTGTGGAATTGGTTTCTTCTGTGTTGTGAAACAGTTTTATTGATTCTTTCATTTTATCATCACAATCGTGTGGTTTTCCCTTCAGCTACAGTTGTGGTGGCTTATTTGGTACATTAAGTAATGTAAGTGTTGCATTCCATACAAGTTTCTTATGTTCCACATTCAGTGATTTGACTGTAAGCATAGTAAAGAAAACTCACATTGTTGTGTAGATGTATGACGTCTTTCTGCAAAAGGTCGATCTTCTACTGTTTAATAGCCATTTTGAATTAAAACAGACCGTAACTATAGCCTGCTTCAGTGTAATAAGTCTATGTCAGTGAGTCTGCATATATAAGAGAAATTGATGTTCAAGAAAATATTAAGATCCAGTGGAAGCCATATTTATTTTACAGTTTGGTTGAAATTTACCATGGAAGAGCAAGTGCCTTATACAGTTGATTGGGTAAGTCATTCGACCAGTCAAAGAAACGCACCAGCATGCAATCTACAATACAAATGTGACTAATGAAGCATTGTTGTTTACAATCCAGCCTTCTCAGTGCTGACTACTTTTAGGCTGTTGTGGTCTCTTGTCTCAAGTTTGATGCTGCTTTCCACAGTAGTACATTAGTATATGCTGTGCAAGCCTCTTCATCTCTCCTTAACTACTGCAGTCTTTATCCATTTAAACATCCATACTGTATTCGAGCATTGGTCTCCATTTACAATTTTTACCCCTGTGTCCCTGTGTCTGTTATTAGATCCACCTATCTAATTTTGAACTTTCTTCTGTAGCACCACATGTCAAAAACTCTTATTACCTTCTCTTCTGGACTGTGTATCACCCCCATCTCACTTTCACACAGTGCTACACACCAGACAGATACCTTCAGAAAATGCTTCTTGATATTGAAATTTTTATTCGATGCTAACATTGTCCATTATCTCTTATTTTGCTGCCCAAATCAAAACCCATCTACTATTTTTAGTCTTTCATTTTCTAATTTAATTCTTTCAGCATTGCCCAATTTAATGTCTTACTTTTGTTGATATTCATCTTTACAACCTCTTTTCAAGGCACTATCAATTCTGTTCAACTGATCTTTCAAGTCATTTGCTGTTTCTGACAGAATTGCAATCTCATTGGCAAATCACAAGTTTCTACACTCCTGGAAATGGAAAAAAGAACACATTGACACCGGTGTGTCAGACCCACCATACTTGCTCCGGACACTGCGAGAGGGCTGTACAAGCAATGATCACACGCACGGCACAGCGGACACACCAGGAACCGCGGTGTTGGCCGTCGAATGGCGCTAGCTGCGCAGCATTTGTGCACCGCCGCCGTCAGTGTCAGCCAGTTTGCCGTGGCATATGGAGCTCCATCGCAGTCTTTAACACTGGTAGCATGCCGCGACAGCGTGGACGTGAACCGTATGTGCAGTTGACGGACTTTGAGCGAGGGCGTATAGTGGGCATGCGGGAGGCCGGGTGGACGTACCGCCGAATTGCTCAACATGTGGGGCGTGATGTCTCCACAGTACATCGATGTTGTCGCCAGTGGTCGGCGGAAGGTGCACGTGCCCGTCGACCTGGGACCGGACCGCAGCGACGCACGGATGCACGCCAAGACCGTAGGATCCTACGCAGTGCCGTAGGGGACCGCACCGCCACTTCCCAGCAAATTAGGGACACTGTTGCTCCTGGGGTATCGGCGAGGACCATTCGCAACCGTCTCCATGAAGCTGGGCTACGGTCCCGCACACCGTTAGGCCGTCTTCTGCTCACGCCCCAACATCATGCAGCCCGCCTCCAGTGGTGTCGCGACAGGCGTGAATGGAGGGACGAATGGAGACGTGTCGTCTTCAGCGATGAGAGTCGCTTCTGCCTTGGTGCCAATGATGGCCGTATGCGTGTTTGGCGCCGTGCAGGTGAGCGCCACAATCAGGACTGCATACGACCGAGGCACACAGGGCCAACACCCGGCATCATGGTGTGGGGAGCGATCTCCTACACTGGCTGTACACCACTGGTGATCGTCGAGGGGACACTGAATAGTGCACGGTACATCCAAACCGTCATCGAACCCATCGTTCTACCATTCCTAGACCGGCAAGGGAACTTGCTGTTCCAACAGGACAATGCACGTCCGCATGTATCCTGTGCCACCCAACGTGCTCTAGAAGGTGTAATTCAACTACCCTGGCCAGCAAGATCTCCGGATCTGTCCCCCATTGAGCATGTTTGGGACTGGATGAAGCGTCGTCTCACACGGTCTGCACGTCCAGCACGAACGCTGGTCCAACTGAGGCGCCAGATGGAAATGGCATGGCAAGCCGTTCCACAGGACTACATCCAGCATCTCTACGATCGTCTCCATGGGAGAATAGCAGCCTGCATTGCTGCGAAAGGTGGATATACACTGTACTAGTGCCGACATTGTGCATGCTCTGTTGCCTGTGTCTATGTGCCTGTGGTTCTGTCAGTGTGATCATGTGATGTATCTGACCCCAGGAATGTGTCAATAAAGTTTCCCCTTCCTGGGACAATGAATTCACGGTGTTCTTATTTCAATTTCCAGGAGTGTATTTCTTCTCTCTGGACTTTAAGTTCCCCTCCAACTGAAATACAAGATGTTTGATTACATTATTCTCTTTCTCCCTTCCTTTACATTATATTTTGTCACATTTAACAGTCAAATAAATAATATTAAAAATGCATTTATTGTAACACTATCTTATCTAGCTTGTTGTGGTTTGTATTGTTATTGCATAGATTCTCAAACTCAAAGCACTCTGTATTGGCGTGAACACACAAAATGTAAGCACAATAATAATTGCAATAGTAATTATTGACAATCAGATCACTGCTCCCATAAAGCATGAATTGATGAGTAGTACTAAGTCTCATGTAAGAAGTGCTTAATTTATGTATTAATGTTTACTTTTTGTTTTCATGCAGATGGATCGACATCGGTATGAGATATGTTATGTGATATGTAACAAATTATTTGTTTGAAGATTTTTATAAATTTTGCTTAGATTTAGAAACCTCTGACCTTTCTGAACTATTCATGCAACTTTAATAAAGAAATATCATGTAACAAAAGCCATATGAAATGAAACTTCAATGGAAATAACTTAACTGCATTTAATAATAAGTTAGAGCATTTGAATGTTCTTTTGACAGCTGTATTTCAAGTAGTGGTAACTTTGACAGTGTCTTTGTTGATATATTCAATGAAATGTTTTGACTTAAAACCATACGTAACGAAATGACCAGTAAACTTAAATGGATTAATCAAGGTATAAAAATCTGTAGTGCCACGAAGAGGCAACTCCACAATGAGCTGAAATACAATAAAAATAAGCATTTTACTAAGTATGTTGGATATCATAAAGCTATATTTAAAACAGCTGTGAAGGCAACCAGACAAGTGGCATACAGTAAGTTCATTTTACAACATAAAAGGGAGGCAAATGCAGTTTGGTCTATTGTCAAATCAGAGTTAGTAGGCATGAAATACCTACGATCAAAGTAGATGATAGACTTATTGTAAACCCAGCACAGATATCTGTGTTTAAATGAATTCTTCATAAATGTGGTGAAGTCAGATGTTGACACAGCAGAGTATCAGAGTAAAGTAAACCCCTCTGGACTCCACCAAGAAGCCGAGTATCTCACAGATTTTAAAATAAATATCAATAAAGGATGTGGAAAATATTATACTATCTTTAAAAAATAAAAACTCTGCTGGGTGGGGTGTTAAACCTACTGAAGTCATTAAAGCAGTGTATCACATAATAGCACCTCCAATAACGCTGATTATCTGCTAAGTAAAGTTGCTGGTATCTTCTGTAATCCAACAAAAACTTTTGACTCTGTAAACCATGATTTGCTTATCTACATATTAAAGGTGGGGAAAAGGGCAATGCTATGAAATGGCTTACATCATACCTGCAGACAGAAAAAAAGTGTAACCGTCACTTCAAACACAGTGAATTATTATTCGAAGTGGAGTACAGTATCACAAGATGTGCTGCAAGGCTCAATTTTAGGGCCAGTCCTATTTCTGTTTTACTTCAATGACTTGCCCATAGACATAAATTCTTCATCAATTCTGTTTGCAGATGAAACTTCTATTTTAATGGAAGGTGATGATGCTGAAAAAATTCTGATCTCTATTATGAGCACACTGGATATCGTAGAAAACTGGTTCCAAGTAAATAGGTTGAAACTTAAAATCGCAAAAACCTGTAACGTTTATTTCAAAACCAAACATTCAGAATGTGTGGAACATAAAAATTCAACATAACAATCAACTTACAGATGATCAAATTCCTTGCACTAAATTTGGACAAGAATTTAAGCCGGAATACACATATTGACTTTCTATGAAATAAATTACGCATTTTTGCATTTGTAATGTAAAAATTAGCAAATTCTACTTAAATGAGTACACAAAAAATAGCAGATCATAGATATTCTGACTCTGTGATTGGGTAGGTATAATTTTCTAAGGAAGTTCAAATAGTATGTCTTGAATACTGAAACTGAAAATATGTACTGCACAGCAAAAAGAAACTTGAAGTTAAAATCTTCTGAGTTATTAGGCCGCGTCATATTTCTTCTAAAATGATTGACGTTTCAACCCCTCTGCTGGGATCTTCCTCAGGATCTTCTGGTGTCCACACACCAGAAGATCCTGAGGAAGATACAAGCAGAGGGGTCGAAGCGTCGATCATTTTAGAAGAAACATGACGCGGCCAAATAACCCAGAAGATTTTAACTTCAGTGACAACAGCCATGAAACCAGAATGAGATTTTCACTCTGCAGTGGAGTGTGCGCTGATATGAAACTTCCTGGCAGATTAAAACTGTGTGCCCGACCGAGACTCGAACTCGGGACCTTTGCCTTTCGCGGGCAAGTGCTCTACCAACTGAGCTACCGAAGCACGACTCACGCCCGGTCCTCACAGCTTTACTTCTGCCAGTATCTCCTCTCCTACCTTCCAAACTTTACAGAAGCTCTCCTGCAAACCTTGCAGAACTAGCACTCCTGAAAGAAAGGATATTGCGGAGACATGGCTTAGCCACAGCCTGGGGGATGTTTCCAGAATGAGATTTTCACTGTGCAGCAGAGTGTGTGCTGATATGAAACTTCCTGGCAGATTAAAACTGTGTGCCCGACCGAGACTCGAACTCGGGACCTTTGCCTTTCGCGGGCAAGTGCTCTACCAACTGAGCTACCGAAGCACGACTCACGCCCAGTCCTCACAGCTTTACTGCTGCCAGCATCTCCTCTCCTACCTTCCAAACTTTACAGAAGCTCTCCTGCGAACCTTGCAGAACTAGCACTCCTGAAAGAAAGGATATTGCGGAGACATGGCTTAGCCACAGCCTGGGGGATGTTTCCAGAATGAGATTTTCACTCTGCAGCAGAGTGCTAGTTCTGCAAGGTTCGCAGGAGACCTTCTGTAAAGTTTGGAAGGTAGGAGAGGAGATACTGGCAGAAGTAAAGCTGTGAGGACCGGGCGTGAGTCGTGCTTCGGTAGCTCAGTTGGTAGAGCACTTGCCCGCGAAAGGCAAAGGTCCCGAGTTCGAGTCTCGGTCGGGCACACAGTTTTAATCTGCCAGGAAGTTTCAACAGCAATGAAAGCCTGCAGACTTACATAAAAAACTACAAATCCTGACTCTTCCCCCCATATACGTTTACATAATTACTATGTTCCTACAAAGCATACAAAAATTACTTGAGAAGAATTATTTTAACCACACATACAACACAAGAAACAAAAGGGCTTTTATGCTATGCACACACCAATGGAAATTATATACATGTTGTTGTTGTTGTGGTCTTCAGTCCTGAGACTGGTTTGATGCAGCTCTCCATGCAACCCTATCATGTGCAAATTTCTTCATCTCCCAGTAACTACTGCAACCTACATCCTTCTGAATCTGCTTAGTGTATTCATCTCTTGGTGTCCCTCTACAATTTTTACCCTCCACGCTGCCCTCCAATGCTAAATTTGTGATTCCTTGATGCCTCAGAACATGTCCTACCAACCGGTCCCTTGTTCTCGTCAAGTTGTGCCACAAACTCCTCTTCTCCCCAATTCTATTCAATACCTCCTCATTAGTTATGTGATCTACCCATCTAATCTTCAGCATTCTTATGTAGCACCACATTTCGAAAGCTTCTATTCTCCTCCTGTCCGAACTATTTATCATCCATGTTTCACTTCCATAAATGGCTACACTCCATACAAATACTTTCAGAAATGACTTCCTGACACTTAAATTTATACTCGATGTTAACAAATTTCTCTTCTTCAGAAATGCTTTCCTTGCCATTGCCAATCTACGTTATATATTCTCTCTAATTCGACCATCATCAGTTATTTTGCTCCCCAAACAGCAAAACTCCTTTACTACTTTAAGTGTCTCATTTCCTAATCTAATTCCCTCAGCATCACCCGACTTAATTCAACTACATTCCATTATCCTCATTTTGCTTTTGTTGATGTTCATCATCTATCCTCCTTTCAAGGCACTGTCCATTCTGTTCAACTGCTCTTCCAAGTCCTTTGCTGTCTCTGACAGAATTACAATGTCATCGGCGAACCTCAAAGTTTTTATTTCTTTTCCATGGATTTTAGTACCTACTCCGAATTTTTCTTTTGTTTCCTTTACTGCTTGCTCAATATGCAGATTGAATAACATTGGGGAGAGGCTACAACCCTGTCTCACTCCCTTCCCAACCACTGCTTCCCTTTCATGCCCCTCGACTCTTATAACTGCCATCTGGTTCCTTTACAAAATGTAAATAGCCTTTCGTTCCCTGTATTTTACCCCTGCCACCTTTAGAATTTGGAAGAGAGTATTCCAGTCAACATTGTCAAAAGCTTTCTCTAAGTCTACAAATGCTAGAAACGTAGGTTTGCCTTTCCTTAATCTTTCTTCCAAGATAAGTCATAAGGTCAGTATTGCCTCACGTGTTCCAATATTTTTACGGAATGCAAACTGATCTTCCCCGATATCGGCTTCTACCAGTTTTTCCATTCGTCTGTAAAGAATTCGTGTTAGTATTTTGCAGCTGTGACTTATTAAAGTGATAGTTCGGTAATTTTCACATCTGTCAACACCGGCTTTCTTTGGGATTGGAATTATTATATTCTTCTTGAAGTCTGAGGGTATTTCGCGTGTCTCTTACATTTTGCTCACCAGATGGTAGAGTTTTGTCAGGACTGGGTCTGCCAAGGCTGTCAGTAGTTCTAATGGAACGTTGTCTACTCCCGGGGCCTTGTTTCGACTCAGGTCTTTCAGTGCTCTGTCAAACTCTTCATGCAGTATCGTACCTCCCATTTCATCTTCATCTACATTCTCTTCCATTTCTATAATATTATATACATAGACTTCACAATACATGGGGATGACAATATACAATAAATTAATGTACAAAAACATATTTAATACGAAGCCAAAGATTCAAAAAATAAGGCTACACTAGATTCTGTTAGAGAAATGCCACTATTTATTAGGATCAGTTGTTCTGTGTTTATGGTGAAGTTTTGCCACAATTTTGACATCTCTCCTGTACCTGAACCAAATAGTTCAGATTATGTACAGTCTGAGGCAAATACACTACCGTTCACAACACGTATGAAAAACACTTGTACCAAGTATCTGAAAACTGTTGCCCACTCAAAATTAGCTATATATTTGGAATAAATAAGAAATAAAACTCTCTGATTGCAATAGTTATACTTAAAATTGTGTTCATGATCACAGAATTTACACACATGAAAAAAAAAAAAAAAAAAAAAAATATATTGCATCACCCCAGTTCACAGAAATCCTGAAGATAGTTGTTGACTGTGGATATTGTATCACAGACATAGTCCCTTTGTTCAGAGATGTCGCTAAACCCACCCAAAGATGTAAACAACCCCGCATGAGCAGTGCCTATTAGACGGACATGGTCCGACAGCCGATCAGTTCCAGTCGTTACACCAGGGAAGAGGTACATGGTTCATGTTGCCTGTAGTTCAACCGTGCCTAGACGGTCAATACTGCGGTTCAGTCGCGTTCGCGTTGTTACTTTGTGCCAGGGAGGGCTCTTAATAAGGGAGGTGTCTCAGAGTGAACCAAGCAATGTTGTTGGGACATGGAGGAGATACAGAGAGATAGGAGGTGCCAATGACGTGCCTCGCTCAGGCTGCCCAAGGGCTACTACTGCAGTGGATGACCGCTACCTATGGATTATGGCTCGGAGGAACCCTGACAGCAACGCCACCATGTTGGCTAATGCTTTTCGTGCAACCATAGGACATCGTGTTACGACTTAAACTGTGCGCAATAGGCTACATGACGTGCAAATTCACTCCCGACGTACATGGCAAGGTCCATCCTTGCAACCAAGACACTATGCAGCGCAGTACAGATGGCCCCCACAGCATGCTGAATGGACCGCTCAGGATTGGCATCACGTTCTCTTCACAAATGAGTGTCACATATGCCTTCAACCAGACAATCGCTGGAGACGTGTCTGGAGACAACCCGGTCAGGCTGAACGCCTTAGACACACTGTCCAGTGAGTGCGGCAAGGTGGAGGTTCCCTGCTGTTTTGGGGTGGCACTATGTGGGCCAAATGTACGCCGCTGGTGGTCACAGAAGGCGCCGTGACTGTTGTATAATATGTGAATGCTATCCTCCAACCGATAGTGCGAACATATCGGCAGCATATTGGCGAGGCATTCATCTTCGTGACGACAATTCACGCTCCATCGTGCACATCTTGTGAATGACTTCCATCAGGATAAGGACATCGCTCGACTAGAGTGGCCAGCATGTTCTCCAACATGAACCCTATCAAACATGCCTGGGATGGATTGAAAAGGGCTGTTTATGGACAATGTGACCCACCAACCACTCTGAGGCATCTACACCAAATTGCCTCTGAGGAGCAGGACAATCTGGACCAACAGTGCCTTGGTGAACTTGTGGATAGTATGCCACGACAAATAGAGGCACGCATCAATGCAAGACGATGTGCTACTGGGTATTAGAGGTACTGGTGTGAACAGCAATCTGGACCATCACCTCTGAAGGCCTGGAGTTAAGGAGGAGGCTGGGGAGGGATTGTTTGGTGGGCAGTGACGTGCTACAGTTCAAACGGTGGGCAGGGAGAGGTGGGGAATAGTGGCAAAGGAGAGAAATAAAAAGATTGGGTGTGGTGGTGGAATGATGGCTGTTTACTGCTGGAATGGGAAGGGGGAAGGGGTGGTGGGAAGGATCCGTATGGCATAGCCTGTGAAGCAGTTGAAATGAAGGCTATCATTTTTGGCAGGGTGTTCAGCAACAAGGTGGTTCACTTGTTTCTTGGTCGCAGTTTGTCAGTGGCCATTCATGTGGACAGACAGCTTGTTTGTTGTCATGCCTACATAGAATGCAGGATAGTGGTTGCAGCTTAGCTTGTAGACCACATGACTGGTCTCATAGGTAGCCCTGCCTTTTATGGGATAGGTGATGGTAGTGACTGGGCTGGAGTAGGTGTTGGTGGAATGATGTATGGGACAGGTCTTGCATCTAGGTCTCTTACAGAAGTACCAGACATGAGGTAAGGGATTGGGAGCAAGGGTTGTGTAAGGATGGACGAGTATATTGTGTAGGTTCAGTGGACAGCAGGATACCACTGTGGGAGGGGTGGGAAGGATACTGGGCAGGACATTTGTCATTTCAGGGCATGACGAGAGGTAATCAAAACCCTGGTAGAGAATGTAATTCAGTTGCTCCAGTACTAGGTGGTACTGAGTTACGAGGGGAATGCTCTTCTGTGGCCGGATGGTGGGACTTTGGGAGGTGGTGAGAGAGTGGAAAGATAAGGCACAGGAGATTTGTTTTTGTACTAGGTTGGGAGGATAATTACGATCAGTGAAGGCTTCAGTGAGACCCTCGGTATATTTCGAGAAAGCTTTAATTGTGAGAATGTGACACAGTATATCTGCTATATAGTGAGTAGCAACTTTCCTTCTCATAACATTGAAATATTGTCTGTTTTATCTATGTCAAATGAAGGTAATTGTCGAAGTGTCTGAGAACTAAATACTTACAAAACTTAATTTATATACTAAATGGTGAACTGTGTACTGTGGAAGGCCTAATTAAATTAAGGTTTTGAGTATTCACTAAGCAATTCTGATTCGTGGTAGTCTGTGCAAAGGATTGGCAAAATTTGTTTTCAGTTCTGGTGTTACTGTGGTATACTTGCATCAAAACAGAGAAGGTAATGTTGGTTTTGACACTTAAAGTACAAACATACTCAGAATGTTGATATCTTTATTGATCCACTCAGTCATTCAGTGTGCAGAAGTGTACATGATATGGGACAATTCAAACAGATGATATGAGAACATGTATGTACATAACATTTTCTCCTACCGTGAACATTATGCCGAACATGAAATGGGACAAGTCACACATTGTTTCTTATAGTGAACATCGTACTGAAGATATGTATGTATTCGTAATGGTATAAGTTCAAATACTAATGGTGGTCATAATAAACAGCAGTAGCTCATTAATGGACAATAGGTTATTTCTAATGAAATAGTTTAGTTTTTAAAGATAATGAAAATATATAATTTAGAATATGTTAGCTCACATTCAAGCAAGTGTTGTATGCTGTAGAAACAAGGCTTTGTTAGGACTGCTCTAGGATTTTTGTTTATTTAAAAAAATTATTGTTTCTCGAATACTTTCTACATATTTTGGGAGATGGTTGTACAGTTTGATTCCCATACATTTAACGCTATTACTATACAGTTTAATAGAATAGCAAGGTAGTCTTCACAATTTGCTTGACCTTGTGCCATAATGGTGACAGGCCATATGCCTGTGAAGTCTATTGATGTTTTATTTAATAAAACAGAGCAGTTCAAATATATAGTGACTAGGGAGAGGAAGTAATTAAATTTTTAAAGAGTAGTTCTCACATTTCTCTTTGGTGTTCATACAGGATTATTCTAATTGCTATTTTTGTAGTGTAAATAATTTCACTAATTCAATACTATGACACTAAAAAATAATTCCATAGCATAGTACTGAATAGAAATGAACATAATACATGCATGCCAGTGTGCTGGTTTTTTTTTTTTTTTTTTTTTTTCACTGAATGGAGCATAAAATAAAGTTTACTAAGCCTGGAACTAATCATGTTGTCGTGGTTTTTACCATTTGAATGCGTTAGTGATGTGAATCCCTAAGAATTCTGTCTCATTGACAAATTCCACTTACCATGTTTTATGGACTATAACACACAACTTAATTTTTAACATTTTTGTTATTAGGTTTCTAAGCCAGACTATCTGAACTTTCTTCTTCTTCTTCCTCCTCCTCCTCCTCCTCCTCTTCATCATCATTGTCCTCTTCATATATATCTTCATATATAAGATGGTCTTCACTGCCGTAAAGAGCATTTGTTATGCAGCGCTTCGTGAAAGATTTAACAATAATGTCTTTTCTCACTCTAGGCCATGGCTGAATCATAAAAGAAGGTTGTTTATGTGGAAGAGGTCTGAAGACACTGGAATATTTCAGATAGATTATATAATGGTAAGACAGAGATTTAGGAACCAGGTTTTAAATTGTAAGACACTTCCAGGGGCAGATGTGGACTCTGACCACAATCTAGTGGTTATGAACCGTAGATTAAAAGAAGAAACTGCAAAAAGGTGGGAATTTAAGGAGATGGGACCTGGATAAACGGACTAAACCAGAGGTTGTACAGATTTTCAGGGAGAGCGTAAGGGAACAAATGGCAGGAATGGGGGAAAGAAATACAGTAGAAGAAGAATGGGTTAGCTTTGCAGGATAAAATAGTGAAGGCTGCAGAGGAACAAGTAGGTAAAAAAATGAGGGGTAGTAGAAATCCGTGGGTAACAGAATATATATTGAATTTAATTGATGAAAGGAGAAAATATAAAAATGCAGTATATGAAGCAGGCAAAATACAAACGTCTCAAAAATGAGATCGACAGGAAGTACAAAATGGCTAAGCAGGGATGGCTAGAGGACAAATGTAAGGATGTAGAGGCATATCTCACTAGGGGTAAGATAGGTTCTGCCTACAGGAAAATTAAAGAGAGCTTTGGAGAAAAAAGAACCACCTGTATGAATATCAAGAGCTCAGATGGAAACCCAGTTATAAACAAAGAAGGGAAAGCGGAAAGGTGGAAGGAGTATATAGAAGGTCTATACAAGGGCGATGTACCTGAGGACAATATTATGGAAATGGAAGAGGATGTAGATGAAGATGAAATGGGAGACATGATACTGCGTGAAGAGTTTGACAGAGCACTGAAAAACATAAGTCAAAACAAGGTGCCAGGAGTAGACAACATTCCATTAGAACTACTGACAGCCTTGGGAGAGCCAGCCCTGACAAAACTCTACCATCTGGTGAGCAAGATGTATGAGACAGGCAAAATACACTCAGACTTCAGGAAGTATATAATAATTCCAATCCCAAAGAAAGCAAGTGCTGACAGATGTGAAAATTACCGAACTATCAGTTTAATATGTCACAGCTGCAAAATACTAACACGAATTCTTTACAGACGAATAGAAAAACTGGTAGAAGCCAACATCGGGGAAGATCAGTTTGGATTCCGTAAAAATATTGGAACACGTGAGGCAATACTGACCTTATGACTTATCTTGGAAGAAAGATTAAGGAAAGGCAAACCTACGTTTCTAGCATTTGTAGACTTAGAGAAAGCTTTTGACAATGTTGACTGGAATACTCTCTTCCAAATTCTAAAGGTGGCAGGGGTAAAATACAGGGAGCAAAAGGCTATTTACAATTTGTACAGGAACAAGATGACAGTTATAAGAGTCGAGGGGCATGAAAGGGAAGCAGTGGTTGGGAAGGGAGTGAGACAGGGTTGTAGCCTCTCCCCAATGTTATTCAATCTGCATATTGAGCAAGCAGTAAAGGAAACAAAAGAAAAATTCGGAGTAGGTACTAAAATCCATGGAAAAGAAATAAAAACTTTGAGGTTCGCCGATGACATTGTAATTCTGTCAGAGACAGCAAAGGACTTGGAAGAGCAGTTGAACGGAATGGACAGTGTCTTGAAAGGAGGATAGATGATGAACATCAACAAAAGCAAAATGAGGATAATGGAATGTAGTTGAATTAAGTCGGGTGATGCTGAGGGAATTAGATTAGGAAATGAGACACTTATAGTAGTAAAGGAGTTTTGCTGTTTGGGGAGCAAAATAACTGATAATGGTCGAATTAGAGAGGATATATAATGTAGATTGGCAATGGCAAGGAAAGCATTTCTGAAGAAGAGAAATTTGTTAACATCGAGTATAGATTTTAAGTGTCAGGAAGTCATTTCTGAAAGTATTTGTATGGAGTGTAGCCATGTATGAAACTGAAATATTGACAATAAGTAGTTTAGAGAAAAAGAGAATAGAAGCTCTCAAAATGTGGTACTACAGAAGAATGCTGAAGATTAGATGGTTGGATCACATAAATAATGAGGAGGTATTGAACAGAATTGGGGAGAAGAGAAATTTGTGGCACAACTTGACTAGAAGAAGGGGTCAGTTGGTAGGACATGTTCTAAGGCATCAAGGGATCATCAATTTAGTATTGGAGGGCAGCGTGGAGGGTAAAAATTGTAGAGGGAGGCCAAGAGATGAATACACTAAGCAGATTCAGAAGTATATAGGTTGCAGTAGGTACTGGGAGATGAAGAAACTTGCACAGGATAGAGTAGCATGGAGAGCTGCATGAAACCAGTCTCTGGACTGAAGACCACAACAACTGCAGATAAGCACATACCATTTAGGATTCCTGATTGATTGACTTTATTTATATGAATGTACTGTGCTCAGTTCTTGATGCAATTACTGAGCCAGCCATGGGTAGTTCCTCTTTCCCCATAAGAACCTAACTTTTGCAAAACTATGTTGTGATTTACCATGTCAAAGGCCTTTGTGAGGTCAAGTAAGACACTTATATTTGGGCATTTCTTGTCAACAGGATGTAGAGTAGTATCAGGAAATCCATATATTACATCAGTAATGATTTTATTTTCTTGGGAACCATACTGAGCAGAAGAAAGAGTGTTATTTTTTCCTAAGAAATGACTTTATTCTGGCAGCCATTGCATAGTCAAATACTTCACTGAATACAGACAGCACTGCAACTGGACAATAGCTGCTGGGATCTTCTTTACATCCTTTTTTATGTGTCAGTGTGACTTTTGTGATTTTAAGTTTTGTTGGGAATATTGCACCTGAAAATGAAGCATTTATTACATGAGACAGTGGCTTACTAATAAGTTTACTGCATCGGTGGAGAAGGAAGCAGGGGATCATGTCTTCTGCTCATGATGTTTCCTTTATTTTACTTTGAATTATCTTTTCCATCTCTGCTCCCGATGTTGGTGACAAAAAAAGTGTGTCGATAAAGGCACTGAGGACTGATTGGGGGGTAATTACTTTTTAAGACATTCTGTTAGCTTTTCTGCAGTTCTAATAATATACTTTAAGTTTAATGTTACTCACACTATCCCTACTCCTACCTGTTTTTGCATGAATTATTTGCCACATGTATTTGCTTTTATTATATGAAGATTTCAGAAGAGTAGCATTGTGTAGCCTTTTTTGCAGCAGCAGCATTAACGACATTTCTAAATATTCTTTTGTATGCAGTGAAATACTTCTTAAATTGTTCACTTTTACCAAAGTTAGTCTTGCTGATGGAGAAAAGCTCTCTCTTCTGCTTTTCTGAGGTTATGATACCTGTTGTAATCCATTTGGAGGATGCTCTATTGTAACATGTATTTTTTGTTTTTAAAGGGAAACAACAGCTGAAATGGTAAGAGAAAATGTTTAAAAAGTTTCAAATTTTTCATCTGTTGTTTGTGAGTCTCCCAGTTTTCTCTCTGCATATGGTACAAAAAATTAAGGACATTGCTTTGACAAAAACTGCTTTGTATTATCATTTTTTTGTTTTTTGAGTTGAGGTTTAATTTCCATTAAGACTGACTGTATAATCAGAAAGTCCCAAATTTGCATACCTATAGTGCAGTCCATGTTGCTGATTACTTGGTCAATAGCATTTACAGTTTGGTTATTATCCTAGCTGGGAGTGTACCCTTCATATCAAGACTGTAACAATTTATGAAATTTTTATAGATAAATTGAGCATCGCCTTCAGTAAGGAACTTAATATCAAAATCACCACAAATTATAACTATTGATGGTTTTCTTTTTATTGTTTTTTCTAATCCGCTTGTGAAGTTTCTATGAAAGGAGCGCAAGCTTTCTGAAGGAAATCTATAAACTGATATTACATAAACACCGATATCTTTAATAGTATTCCTTTTGAATGGTTCTCCACTATATATAAAAACTTTTCTTTTACTGTTGGTGAAATGTGGAAAATTGTTTCCCCTCCACAAAAAGCTCATGTCTTTAGTGAAATATTTTGATGACTTAAATGAGTGTAATACAACTCCAATGAAATACAAGATCATTTAACACTTTGGGTGCCATGCCTGTAATATTATTTGTATTAAATGTTGAAAGAGTGCCATGCCTGTAATATTAAGGGCATGACATTCTTACCAACATTGAAGAAAATATAACATTACGTGCATGGCACTTGATGTGTTAGCAGGCAGAAAAATGAATTCTTTCACTGAAATGATTTAGTTGTCATTTGACTTGTCTAGAAGAAGCACTGGAACATAATAAGCATGGATAGGGCAATTGTCTTTTGTTGTAATTTTCAACACACTCATACACTTACTGTGCACTCTGTACAGTAACTGCTTTGACATGAATAAGTTGAATTTGTATTTTCTTTTTTTTTCTTTTAATTTAAGATAGCCATTAGAAACATCTTTCTGCACAGGCCCTAGCATTCAACAGTTTTTTAAATTTTTCCTGAGGGCATGCAGCTTTACTGTTTGGTTAAATGATGATGATGTCCTCTTGGGTAAAATGTTCCCGAGGTAAAATAGTCCCCCATTTGGATCTCTGGGCGGGGACTACTCAAGAGGACGTCGTTATCAGGAGAAAGAAAGAAATAAAAACTTTGAGGTTTGCCGATGACATTGTAATTCTGTAAGAGACAGCAAAGGACTTGGAAGAGCAGTTGAACGCAATGGACAGTGTCTTGAAAGGAGGATATAAGATGAACATCAACAAAAGCAAAATGAGGATAATGGAATGTAGTCGAATTAAGTTGGGTGATGCTGAGGGAATTAGATTAGGAAATGAGACACTTAAAGTAGTAAAGGAGTTTTCCTATTTGGGGAGGAAAATAACTGATTATGGTCAAAGTAGGGAGGATATAAAATGTAGACTGGCAATGGCAAGGAAAGCGTTTCAGAAGAAGAGAAATTTGTTAACATCGAGTATAGATTTAAGTGTCAGGAAGTCGTTTAAGAAACTACTTGTGTAGAGTGTGGCCGCGTATGGAAGTGAAACATGGATGATAAATAGTTTGGACATGAAGAGAATAGAAGCTTTCAAAATGTGGTGCTACAGATGAATGCTGAAGATTAGATGGTTGGATCACATAACTAATGAGGAGGTATTGAATGGGATTGGGGAGAAGAGAAGTTTGTGGCACAACTTGACGAGAAGAAGGGATCGGTTGGTGGGACATGTTCTGAGGCATCAAGGGATCACCAATTTAGTTTTGGAGGGCAGCGTGGTGGGTAAAAATTGTAGAGGGAGACCAAGAGATGAATACACTAGGCAGATTCAGAAGGATGTAGGTTGCAGTGGGTACTGGGAGATGAAGAGGCTTGCACAGGATAGGGTAGTGTGGAGAGCTGCATCAAAGCAGTCTCAGGACTGAAGACCACAACAACAACAACAATAACAACAAAGTGAATAATTGTTTTGGCTGATTGGATATATTTTAACAGGATACTATTTAATATTTTTATTTTGAAATTTATATTACATCATGTTTTCCCCGTATTGCAGTTCTATTATGCGTATATACTGTATCTCGACAGACATTTTATGCTGTTGTTATAACGGGTCACCTACTGACCTCTTACTTGCAGCATGCTAACTGTTCTAAACTAGACTGTGTGTAGGTAGATGGTGAAAACCCCCCGGATATGGTAAAGTTAAAATTTATTAAAAACAAAAAATGAAACAGCGATTGACCATAAGCGTCGGCAAAGACATTAATTATGAAAGCACAGTATTTGCAGACAAATGAAGAAAAAAAATCTTCATTCATTTTTCTTTGTACATAATCTTGTTTGTGACTCTCTCATATATAGAAGGCCAATAAAGATGTATGGCTAAAAGTATGAAGTATTACTAGTGTTATGTATTATGTGTGAGTTGGAATAATACAATACTTAACAACAATATTAAGTGAAGTGGAATCAAGTAAGGAGGATTTTCTTATTTTTGACACACACTGGTGTCTTTGAAGTCAGCTGCTTGCATCATCTACAACTGTAGTGTAAGAGAGGAAGTCTGAATAGCCTAAATTGTACAAGCAGAACATTTCTAATAGCGCACTTGTATTATCCTTTAATTTTTTCCCATTCACATATGTATATTTCTTATTTTTTTCATTATTATAACACAACTGGTCACAACAAAATTTGAGGATAACTGGATCATATGATGAAACCATTTCCTAGACATGCAATGTATTCAGCTTGTGACGAATTAACTTTAATTCACATACAGCCACATGACTGATTTACAAGAACCTTAAAGAATGAAAAAATTGATATCGTTGTTTGAAAATGCATTAATAATTAGCTGTTATTATATTGTTTTGAACTAATGTGCATACTGATGCTAAATTTAATATAGTAAAGTTAACAAGAAAACCACAACTTTGAAAACAATGCTACTGTTTGTCTCCTACTTCTGGCGTAATGTCTTCATGACCACCACATTAATAGTTATCATAGAACTACAGTTATATCTGAAACAGTCGTGACAGATTAAAACTGCGTGCCAGCCAGGGACTTGAATCAGGGACCTCCGCCTTTTGCGAGCAAGTGCTCTACCGATTGACCAATCCAAGCATGACTCAAGGCCTGCTCAGGAAAAGAGGCAATGACAGAAGTAAAGCTGTGAGGGCAGTTTGTTAATCTTGCTTGGATAGCTCAGTCAGCAGAGCCCTTGCCTGCGAAAGGAAAAGGTACCAGGTTCGAGACCCAATCTGTCACACAGTTTTGATCTCCCAGGAAGCTTCAAATCAGTGTACAATCCACTGCAGAGTGAACGTTCATTACCTATGTTTGCAACTGTGGTGGGCTGTTAACAAATGATATTACTACTTTGCTTGCAGCTCAGTGTAGTATTATTTAACTGATTCGTGTTAATTTGTCAATGGAGTCACTATTAAAAAACTTTTTAATTGTACTTTTAATGTGCTGATTAGGTCTTTATTGTCTGATGGGAGACTGCTGAATACCTAGTACTGGAATACATGACCTTTTCTGGATGATAGACATGGAAGCAAAGCCTGTGTGGAAATTATTTTTCTGCCTTATATTGTGGGTGTGTAAATCACAGTTCAACTGAAATTGATTTTTATTGTTATTAACAAAGGCAATTAAGGAGCAAATATTGTGGGAAGTGAGTAGGAGAACTTCACAGTATTTAAATAAGTACATACAGTATACAGGGTTATCTATCTTAAAAGGTAGTTTAAATTTAATAATGGAAAATCCAGGATGGAATGTTAGTAATATTACAAAAGGGATAGTTGCTATTCACCATATAGCGTAGATGCTGGGTCACAGGTAGGCACAACAAAAAGACTGTTGGAAAGTGAGCTTTTGGCCAACAAGGACTTCAATGGGGATAGAAGACAAACACACACACACACACACACACACACACACACACATGCATTTGCATGAGTCTGTGTGTGTATGTTCTATCTTCAACGAAGGCCTTGTTGCCCAAAAGCTCATTTTCTGACAATCTTTTTGCTGTGCCTATCTGCAGCTCAGGTGAGTATCAACTACCCTTTTCATAATATTGATAACAGGTAGTTTGACATATCACTTTTTGCTGAATGATTACTTTATGTGCTTTAACTGCATCCCTCCAAAAATTAAATCTTCAAGTCAAGAGGGATTGAAAATAGGCAAAAGCAGCCTGTATACTGGTCTTCAAGTCAACAAAGAGAGAAATTTCTTAGTATAAAACATGCCGAACTGAATCTTTCTTAGTTTATCTATGTGTTGATGCCATTTTATTTTGCTATCCAGGAGGTTTCCAGTGACTTTTACACATATTGCTTTATTTAGTGTAAGGTCACTAATGCATGTTTCAGAAATCAGCAGATTATTTTTTGCTTTTTCAAAAGGACATAATATGGGACTGTGAAATTAAGAGTGAAACTATGTGATCTCTCAGATATTCTCAGTGAAGTTGGTTAATAGTGTGTTGTGAGTGTTATGCTGAGTTGTTTGTTTCAATTTTATGCACAATGTTTCAACGATCGACCCAGCCATTGCAATATAACATTACTGCTGTTTTCTTTTTAAGCAGACCAACCAATGACTGTCTCTGGTTGGCAAGCACATAATCATTTAATACATTTAGAAACTGTGAATGGTCCTTGTGGACAGTGACGTATCCTGACAAAGATTTTGACTCAACTTTAGCTTTATTACAGTCAACAAACATGTTCCCTCAGTTATTGGCATTACAGAAACTAATATTCACAATAATTAAATATGATTTATATATAGCAGTGCAAACAAACTATAAGTTCCTGCACAGGAAATGTTTTACTTTAGCAGTGGCATGTTCCAGTACTCTGACTCACCAATGTTAGTTAATTCCCCACATTTATCTAGTTCTCACAGTCTACTGAATAACAGAGTCTCAATACAGTTGTTTGTGCTAACTCACAATGAATAATATGCATCTCCACAATTGTAAA
This sequence comes from Schistocerca serialis cubense, assembly GCF_023864345.2. Classification (NCBI taxonomy): domain Eukaryota; kingdom Metazoa; phylum Arthropoda; class Insecta; order Orthoptera; family Acrididae; genus Schistocerca; species Schistocerca serialis. The sequence goes on from NC_064638.1 coordinate 389,391,027, forward strand.
ATGTTTTTACCGGAAATGTGTAAGTTTAAACTGTCTACCATGTTATCATAAGCCAACACCAATGGCTCTTAGGCTGCACAGTTCTTACCTCAACCAAGAACACCAAAAAATACCCTTACACATGCCCTGCTATCTACCTCCTCAACTTGGTCACGTGACCCCTACTTGAATCAGGTTTGCTCTTAACTTCTAGACCACCATTCAAATTTATTTACAGTTTTTGAACGTACTTCATGTTAAACAAATAAGATTTATTTGTAGATTGCAAAGTTTCATTCCAATATTACCCAGATTAATTTTCTACTTATCTGAAATTATGTCTTTTGAATAAATGCTTTACACTATGAATTGAAACTACTGGAACCTAATCAAGTTCACAACTTAATTCTTCATCCTCTGTGTTACTGGTTTAGTTAAATGACACACCCAGAACATTATATTATTAGAATTTCTTACAATACATATAAATAAAAGACAATAATAAGAACTATTTATGCAGAGGCTAACTTTTATTGTGTAACTGTGGCAGACTTCCTGTATTGGCACATAACCAAAGTAGTGTGATGTTGTTGTTTATAACTAATTCCTGTTTGGATAACAGTATGTAATATAGCCTCTTTCTGTAGGTGCCTTCATTCTCCTTTGTGTGCCATGTTGTTTGTGAAAAGAGTGTAGTCCTAAATACTTCTTATTTCCTGGAAATGGTTGCACAGTTGCCCGTGGCTCGCTTCTCCCAAAATTCCTTTTGGCATACAAATCACTCACATTATACAGCCATTTTGCTCATCATCTATATGTCACTCAACCCAGCCTTTGCTCTCTATGAGCTTGCTGTGTTACACCACCTTCTTCTTCTTAAAGTGCGTGAGTTTTTCATGATTCTTCCTCCAGTGTCGCGCCCCAGGCTGCTGATGTCACACAGCAAGGCATTTGCCCACAGTGGAGTCATCATAGCCAGGGCTGCTTAGGCCCTAGTCTCTGGTCACTGTAAACAAAAAGCTTCTGTCCGTACCACAGGTATCAATCTGTGATGCCCGGGAAGCCATGGAAATTGCGTTGCTGCGTATCCTAAAGCAGCCCACAGTATGGTGGAGAGAAGACATGGTAGCAATGACTCAGCATCACCCCCCCCCCCTCCCCCGCCCCATTTCCCAAAAGGAGAGGACTTTGCTAACCACTTGTCTTTTACCAGCACCTTCACCATGGCTACTACTACAACACTTCAGCGCCGATGCAAGCTGTTCAGCTCACCTGCACCAGGTGGCACGGAACTAGCTGTAAGGCAGCACAATCAAACATCAGAAAAGAGCACTGCATTGTTAGTTGCTGTGGCCAGTACCCACACAACCATGGAAATACGTCCACCTGGATTTTGTGGGCCCTTTGTTGGATGCATTTTGGTTGCTCATCATTGAAGCATACTCCCAGTTTCATATATCAGCTGCCACTCCATAATGGGGGAGTCTACTGTATGAGCCTTCACCCTGATCTTCTCCACTGAAGGCTTTCCCCACACCATGGTGACAAATAATGGACCACAGTTCACTGCTCAGACCTTTCAAGAATTTTGTGTGCAGCATGGTAGACACCAAGTATTGCACATAAAACAGAAATGACAACTCGGCAGAACACTCAGAAGCACACTAGTAAAGAATGGAACTGATTGCTTAAAGAACTGTTCAGTTATCATCTTAGCTGTATTGAGTATTGTGGAGTTCAAATGGCTCTAACAAGGGAACCTTCCCATCACACCCCCATCAGATTTTGTTATAAGTTGGCACAGTGGATAGGCCTTGAAAAACTGAACACAGATCAACCGAGAAAACAGGAAGAAGTTGTGTGGAACTACAAAAAAAAATAAGCAAAATATACAAACTGAGTAGTCCATGGGTAAGATAAGCAACATCAAGGAGAGTGTGGTCCTGTGGTTAGCGTGAGCAGTTACAGAACGGGAGGACGTTGGTTCAAGTCTTCCCTCGAGTGAAATGTTTACTTTTTTATTTTCACAAAGTTATGATCTGTCCGTTCATTCACTGATGTCTCTGTTCACTGTAATAAGTTTAGTGTCTGTGTTTTGCGACCGCTCCACAAAACCGAGTGATTAGTAGATGAAAGGCCGTGCCTCTCCAATGGGAACGGAAAAAATTTGATCGCAAGGTCATAGGTCAAGCGATTCCTCCACAGGAAAACACATCTGATATATTCTATACGACACTGGCGACGGCATGTGCGTCACATGACAGGAATATGTTGTCGACCCACCTAACTTGTATACTTGGCGAATGGGTAAAAAGATTCTTCTACCTTGCCCAATTTAGATTTTCTTGTGGATGTGATAATTACTCCCAAAAAAGTGATGGAAACATAAGAGTTTGTCACATAAACTGCAACAAATGAATGCAACAGTTTCACAGTTGCACAGTTTTCCCTATGCTCTGTCAAAACATATGTTTTTAACATTTTCAAATTTTTCCATTTAGGTGCAGTGTCCCCATTCTATGGCGCAGTTGCCTCGCATCGGACGGACAGACAGACAGATAATAATTGTCTGAAAATAAAAAATTAAACTTTTCACTCGAGGGAAGACTTGAAGCAAGGATCTCTCGCTCCGCAGCTGCTCACACTAACCATGGGACCATGGCGCTCCTGAGCTCAGAGTATCCTTGATGTTGCTTATCTTGCCCATGGACTACTCAGTTTGTATATTTTGCTTATTTTTTTCATAGTTCCACACAACTTCTTCCTGTTTTCTCGATTGATCTGTGTTCAGTTTTTCAAGGCCTATCCACTGTGCCAACTTATAACTAAATCTGAGGGGGGTGCAATGGGGAGGTTCCCTTGTAAGCACTATTTGACTTAACATCTGAGGTCATCAGTCTCCTAATATTGTGGAGTTACGGTCACTGATTATTTGGTTTGTGACATCAGCAATCATTGCAGTTTTTAAAGAGTTCTTATTGTAGTAATTTCACACAAAAAAGAAGACAAGTACAAAGTTTTAACTGTTTAATGTGAACATAATTCCGATATTCAACATTACAAACCAGACCGAGTGCAAGATACAAATCACAGTTCATCCCAAGAGCAGAGTCCAAGTTACCAAAGTTAGTTCGCTGATCGGTGTGTCAAGGCATGTTTCATTGTCAATAAGATAACACCATCAATGAGAATCAGTCTGTGGTGCAACACAGAATAATCATGGACAGGATCTGACATTCAGGCCAGATGTTTTTCTGGCCACCTCTGCTAGGTATTTTACCATGCCTGGTGGAGAACAGGATCCATGCTGATAGCGTGAGCATACATGAGCTTGTAATAGGAAAGCCATCCAATTTCTGCTGAGCTTCCTTGTCACCATAAAGCAAAATAGTTCCTCCTGGTTGAAGCTGGGGTCATGACCCATAGGAAGACATGAGAACGCATCCGGGAACAGAAACCACCATTGCAGTCTGGAGCCATCCTGTCTGGCAGGTCACCACAAGGTAAAAATGGCAGTTTACTGACTTGTGGGTCTTGACAAAGTGAAACTTACCACCATATAAAAATAAATGAAGTTTCTTGATTGCATAAATAATAGTGAGGACCTCCATCCCGATTTGGAAATAATTCTTGTGTGCTGTGTTGAGCATCTTGGAGGTGAATGTTATTGGCTGCTTCAACCCATCAAGTTTGTGATGTGCCAACACAGCCCCCAATCCAAACTCAAATGCCTCAGTAACCAAATCAACCTACTTAGCTACTTATCGGTTGAAACATGGTGACGCAAGGGGTGAGCGGAGACTGTTACTCAAAGTTGTGAATGCTTGGTCACGTGCAGTCATGCACCCCTTTTCAGTAACTGATTAAGTAGATGTGCAGTGGTAGCTGCCTGTGGGATGAATTTATGATAATAAGCAAATTTGCCCAGAAAAGTCGGGAGCTCCTTCTGGTTAGTGGATGACGAAGAGCATAAATATCAGTGATGTGACTGCTCATTGGCTTGATCCACTGATGGAAAATGATGTGTCCAAGGTATCCAACCAAGGGTTGAAAGAAGTAAAAAAAAAAAAAAAAAACATAAAATAAAATAAATATAAAAAAATAAAAAAAAGTTCCACAGATGTTCCTCATTGTCCAAATAGTTGATACAGCAAGGAACACATTGTCTGAACTGCTCTATGAAATGTTGAAAAAGGACCAGAGCACATGCTACCCCAAAAACCAACCAATGTCCTTGTGAGACCTTAGGGGGTGTTGATGACAAGTAACAGCTAAGATGCCTTGTCAAGCAGGAGTTGTAGATATGCCTGCAATAGATTCACCTTTTAAAATACTACCTTTGCATCAGTTTTAACACCAATGCCTCCAGATGCTGGATGGTGTACCTGTCAGTCACAATCTTTATGTCGATTGTCACCACAAAGATGAAGCTTACCAGACGGTTTCTTGATAATCGCTAACGGCGTAGCCCATTGGCTAGGCAAAATAGGTTCAATCACCTCGAAAACTGTCAACCTGTCTAGTTTTTCCTTTACTTGATCACAAAGTACCAGTGCATTGGCTTGGCCCAAAAATAGATGCTGCGCTATCAGTTTAAGGATGATATGGACACTAAAATACTTAGCCTTGCTGAGCCGAGGTGCAAATGTCAGATAAATCTATACAAAGTTCATCAAATTCCTGGTATGGCACTTGGTCAGAAACCAGATTAACTGAATCAATGATCATGAAACCAAACACTATGGAAGCATCCAAGCCAAACAAGGTTTCCATAAAAGCACTGTCCATCACAAGAAAGGTCAATGGGCAGGCCAACACCTTGTATGTTGTGTCAGCCATAAATTTTTGAAGAAAGGCAGCTGTTGTAGCTTAGAAGACAACATGTAGTGGGATACAACAGTGGTGCACTGAGGTGCAAATATGTGTGAGAATTAGAGACACTGGGACGCTTGTATCTACTTCTCATTGAGATGCATATTGATGTATAGCTTGTCATAAACTAGTGAAGGGTGTCACATGCAGGACTAATGCCATTAATGTCCACTGGCAGGGGGCCTCGTATATGGCATGAGTGGACAGTTCATGACATATTGCTGCAATGTGTCCTTTCTTCCAACAATGTTGGCAGGAAAACCAGCACTTGGGGCAGTCAGGCTGATCATGGTGAACAATACAAGCTGGCCATGAAGGAAGGGGCTTGCAGGAAACAGTTTGCCATTGACATGTTTGTGCAGTGTATGGCTTACAGGCATGCTGTGCCACCATGATTTCCTCTCCTGAGGATGTGTCTGTACCCAAGTGTGTGCCATTGTCCAAGTTGACAGTGGTCTTGTCCACCAAGGAATCCAACTGGTGGCCTGCTGCACAAGAAACTTCAAATGATTGAACAATGAAAAGGACCTCTTCCAAGGTGGGGGTCTTCAAATTGCAGTGCCAATTGGCAGACCTCTTTATCTAGGACTGAGCTAATGATTGCATCCTTGACCATGGTATCAGCGTGCTCCTTATACTGAGAGGTAAGAAAGTGGCACTCTTGACTGAGACCCTGCAACGTCACAGCCCAAGCACAATACGATTGGTGAGATTGCTCCCTGCACTGATAAAACTGCACCCTCTTTTACGAGTGTGCTGGTGATGATAAGACATCAGTAAAGTGTCACATTTTGTCAAATGAGTAGGAAGTGGGTTCTGAAGTGCGGCAACTTTCACAATGAGTGATACATGTGGGGTGTAATCCACAACAGGAAAAGAGCCTTAATGGCATCAGTGTCCATTACCCTGAAGGCTGCGAAGCATTGCCAAAAGCGCTTCTCATGTACCTCACAGTCCTCTGCAGACTCATCATAGGTGGGGGTGGGAGGCAGATGGGCTGGCAGTTGCTGTGGCTCTGCCAGCAATGCGGTCAACATCCTGTCCAACATGGCCAAGTGTTCCTGCTATCATAAAACCAAATGCCAATGGCTTTCCAGCTGCTGCTGCAGTAAATACTGAAGCACCACCTCCAAGGACACACTGGTAGCCATCATCAAACTGGTGACAGACACACATTAAAGTCTCACTGCCCTTGTCACCACTTGTATAATAATTTCACACACAAATATGAATGTACACAACGTCATATGCATTTTAATGTGTGCATAGTTCTGATATTCCTTACAAATCCAGAGTACAAGCCAGGCCAAGTCCAATATACAAATCACAGTTGGTCCTGAGAGCAGAGTCCAAGTTACTATGAGGAAGAAAAATATCAAACTGAGTGAGACTGCTCTCCTCTCCCGGGTAATATGAAATTAGTTTGTTACTTGGCATGTCGGTGGTACGCACAGGCCTTATGTGGTGCCGTCTTCTGATGTTTGATCATGCTGCTGCCTGGTGGCTGGCCCCGCGCAGTCTGGTGCCTACGCGAGTGTGTTAAATAGCAATGGCTTGCATTGACACCTTGTGAAATGTTGTGGTAGCCATGGAGATGGTGCCAGTGCAACACAAATAGTAAGACGTGGTTTACCACACTTGTGGGTGTTGAAAAGTCACGTATGGGGATTAAGAATATGTGGAGACCCAGACCTTATTCAGTTTTATTAGCATACAAGCATTTGTTAATGCGACTCTCTGTTTCCCGTTATGGAAGTAAGGGTATGTAGGTGCTACAGATTCACTGCTTACACATGACAGGCATGGCCTGGAAATGATGAAATAACTCCATGGCATGTTACTGGTACGTTTGCCCTGCATCATTGCTGCTTGCTGCACTGCTGCCCACACTGTGCTAGTTTCGAGCCACAGTGATTATTGGGCGGAGACTTGAATGTGATAGGCCGCTTTAAGACCACTCTAACTGTACTGTTGTTTACAGAATTTTTCCTCATTTACACAGTTTCTTGGACATTATATACATTTACACCTATGTAAACTGGTTGCATTTTCCCAGTTGAATAGTTATGTGGAAATGGAAATAGATTAATAATTGCTTGAATAATTGGAAAAATTGATTGGAAAGAATATTTGAAAAAATTTTGAAGGGAATTTATGAATCTGTGCACCATCTTGGGTGAACTTTAACTGAAACCAATATCAACAGACCTTTAATATCATTACGTTACCTTATAACCGTGCGAATAAATATTCCTTTTCTAATACTTTTATAGTACTTTTCATGATTAGTTAAAATACACACTGTTAACAATGCTGGTAAGACAGATCCAAGCATACGTCCATATGTTACTGCTTCCCGAAACAAAAGGTTGAAGATACATACATTAATAAATTGAAGAGTGTATTTTTTCTTTGTTTCATACAGGTATTTAATAATGTATACAACATTATCCTTGCCACAAAACAACTCGTCAATTTACCTTGGTGGTGTCTATAACTTATTCAGTTTACATACAGCTTATATATAAGGAAAGAGCAAAAAAATAATATGATTCAATACACAGTATCCTACCAGTGAAACCATCATATGTAGATGGTAGTGTTCATTGTGAGCTCAGGAGATAATTTTAAGAATGGTACATATTATCATGACAGTTTCATACCGGATAATATCAGACATAACAGTTTCTGTAAATCGATTTGTTTTCATCACCTAACTTATATTTATATTGGAAATAAGAGGATGAAAATCTGCAAAGGTATTTCATTAACAATGATGGGCCAAATCCTCATTTGTATAACTATTTCTGGTTCAGAAATATTTACAATAAACTGAAAAATTTGTTGCAATGTTAGTAAATGTCAGAAAATGTGCTCTGGATAACTGTTGTCTATTTTTAGAAGTGGCGAAAAGTATCTACATTCAAAGGGCGCATTAAAACACCGTTTCTTCCCAAAAATCACTTTTTTTGTACCAAATGAACCACTGTCACTGATGTCAGATGATACAGAGAACATGCTTTTCACTTCACACCATTACAAGTAATGTATTAAGCTAGTACTGTGTAAATGCTCCTGGCAAGCAGCAAGATTCATGGAAATTGTGATGGGCCAGCAGCAAGGCCATATTGTAAATGTGCTCTGAGACTCGACACGCACAAAATGGGTGCCATTAATTACTTCATATTTCAATATCCGATGCAGAATTTTATTGTTCACACAGTCAATGGCACTGGCAAATTCAGTTAGTTCTTTTTGCCTCTGCTTCAACTACAAGTGCTGTATTTATTAAGTCAACAATCTGCCAAGTTTTTGTTGCAGTCTACCCTTTTCCTTGCAAGTAATCCTCTGGGCCAATATTGCTGTGCTAATTACTTGCTCTGGAAATTTTACTGTTACCACACACCTTGCTTGCTGGAGTATGGCTTTTTCAAGTAATTGTTCCTGATGCATTTGTTCATTATGCAGTTGCTGCTTGTAATTTGATATCTGCTGTTGCAGTTATTAGTTCTTTATCTGCCACAGTGTCTTACTGTTGAATTTATGTTTTGGTCCCTTTCTTCCTCATTATGTCAACTCCATGAAGGATTCTGACCTTCTGTTCAATGCCTATCATGTTCAGGCATCCTATAAGAAATATAAAAGAAGCTCTGTTTTATTACTTTTATTTTGAACTCTGTTTCAAGTGTTTGATTTGCAGATAATAAGTTTGTAAGCTATATGTTTGAGCTATTTTCTACAAATACACCTTAATATTTTGTAAAGTTAATGAGTTAATTTTTGGTAAATAATGTGTATGATTATTTCCTGAATGAATTTTCTGTTGTGTGAAATATTCAGTCAGTGAGTATGTACTTTCATCCTTTTTCAATATTTTGACTGTATTACTGTTGTCATACATCTCTTGCTACTTTGCCAAAAATAGAATGTTCCTGTTTCACTGTGTAGTAGACAATGAATGCTATTTGGCTTATTGACTGGTCTACAAATGTTTTTTTGTCTAAAATATCAAATAAGTATGTACTATTTATGAGATCTGTTTTTTTGTAGTGTTTATATAATCATGTTGTGCAAAGATAACAAAAGCTCTCTGTTTAAAAGTTTGAAAAACAATTCATTATTACGAAAAATGCTTCATTTTAACACGTGTGATAAAGAACTGAAAATAAAATATATAAAATAACTGTTTATTGTGAATATTTCAAACTGGAGCAAAAAGGTAAACTAGTTGTCTTTAAAATAAGATTATATATCCTTTTATTTCACAAGTGCATATGATAAGTATTTATGACTGGTAAATACACTGTTGATTACTCTGGTTAATCAAAGTATTATGATTTCATAGCTAAATGTCATTGACCCTGACAATGATGAACTATGTTGGGTGCTGCCAACCTTTGACAGCTAAAGCATCCCATGAAAAATTGTTATGATCATGGCATATAATGAATCATAGTTTGGAAACTGTTATGTCCTTCAAAAGACGTCTCAAAATTTTTCCACTTGCAGTTTTTGGGATAGCGTTAACAAATCTTACACCACCACGTAAACGTTTCTGAGGTGAAACCAAACCTGTAATAATGAAATTATTCAGTTAATGTACTGCATCTCTGTAATTAACATACTATAAAAAACAATTTCATGAAATTAGTGTAATTTTGATGTGAAAAAACATTATTACTTTTTGTGAGGACACTGATTCTTCATCATCATTATTCTTACCATAAACAGTATCACCAGACCGGTCTTCTCTGCTATATGATTGGTGTCGGTACTACTACTATTGCTTTCCTGAGACAGTAAAATGAATGTATCAGTTTGTTTTTACACCTTAAATAGTAAACTTTACTTTCTGCATGCATGGCAAGCTGGTACTTGCCCGAAGCCAAACAGTGTGCTGGACTGCTTTCAGTATTGTTCTTCTAACTGTACAAAAATATTGTATGCAGATGACACATCAATAGTGTGTAAACACAAAGACTATGTGAGTCTGGAGGTACAGTGCAACAGTGTAACTAATGAAATAGTCATATATAAAAACAAAGATGAGGTGACTTACCGAACGAAAGCGCTGGCAGGTCGATAGACACACAAACAAACACAAACATACACACAAAATTCAAGCTTTCGCAACAAACTGTTGCCTCATCAGGAAAGAGGGAAGGAGAGGGGAAGACGAAAGGAAGTGGGTTTTAAGGGAGAGGGTAAGGAGTCATTCCAATCCCGGGAGCGGAAAGACTTACCTTAGGGGGGAAAAAAGGACAGGTATACACTCGCACACACGCACATATCCATCCACACATAATGAAATAGTCAAGTATTTTAATGAAAGCCATCTAAACATAAGTGCTTCAAAGACTGCAATGATGGAATTTAACACAAGGAAACAAATAGAATTTGACATGAAATTATCCATAGGAAATGACATCGTAAAAAAGGAAAAATGGACAAAGTTCTTGGGAATTACAATCCAGGACAGCCTCAAATGGGACATGCATATTGATTCCTTAGCATGTAAGCTGTCGAAGAATGTGTTTGCTATAAATATTATTAGCAAATATTGTAAGGACATGTGTGTACTAAATACTGCTTATCATGCCCTATTCTCATCAAACTTAAACTATGCTGTAGAAATATGGGGTGCAACAACTCTAGCCAACGTAAGTACATTATTAATACTACAGAAAAAAGTTATCAAAATTATTTGTGGTGCCAAACCTAGAGAATCATGCCGGAATCTGTTCCCAAAATTAGGTGTGCTTACCATTATAGGTGTATACATATTGAAAGTTATATTGCTTGTGAAAACAATAAATCCAAATTTCAACTGTGACCTGCACCAGTATGATACAAGGCAAAAGTTCAGATACCATGTAAATAGCCACAGAACAGCTTTATATGAAAAAAATGCACTTCATGCTTGGCTGAAGCTAGCCAATGCCCTACCAAAAAGTCTCACAGCCCTTTCTACTAACAAATTAAAAGATCAGCTAAAAAGAATTCTAATTGAAAACCCTTTTTATTCCTTAGACGAGTGTTATATCTGTATGAAAAGTGCTTCATAGGTATGTCAAGCTCATAGTTTTAAGTAACCTACAACTAATATAATGTTGATAAAAACAATAGTTGTAATATCGTGATTGTATACTACAAAATGTAAAATCCATCAAAATGTAAAATTTATTAATACAAACAAATCTTTAGTTTGTAATTTATAAACATACGTATTCAGAAGAATAATGTGTATGATGTCCTGAAACTGTATTATTTCTAGGGATTGTATTTGATTATTCGATGTTGAATAAATATTATTATTATTATTATTATTATTATTATTATTATTATTATCCCTGTTATGGAAATGATCTTATTTAACTCAAGTTAAAATCTTATTAAGCTGCTAACCATAATCAGATGAAAGCCTCAAGCTCTCAAATTTAAATTGTTCCAATAGTTGTTCAGAGATCCTGTTAGAGAACATTTTCCTTCACAAGCAACATACCATTTGGCACCCCCTTCCCCCCTGCTTGTATATTTTCACTCACATCATTTGTGAGGGTACAGAATTTTTACATAGTTAAATTTAGGATCTCTTCTTTTAAAGTAAGGGGTTGAATTTTTCTGTACTGTTGTCATCTTACATAAATGAATAATAGCACACTTTATCTGTGGTGGAGTAAAGGGGAATGGTTCAAACAAAGAACAGTTCCATATTTTTGAATATGATACTACATGGTTTGTTCAAATATTTGTTTGTGCTGCCTTCTGCTTGAGGTACTCCTATGGTGGCATGCAGTATTTGAAGTTCGTCAGAACTGCCTTTACATCACAGCAAGTATGGGACAGAGCTTCCACCTCTGCTTGGACATTGTAAGGACCACCTTGGAATAACTCATGTTAAAGACTATCAATGGAAACTATATGCAAGAATTTGTATGTAAAAACTTGTACCAAAGAGCTGCAAGTTTGTTTCAATATTGAAATTTGTATGTTCATACAGACTGCATGATGTACAGATTCATGCTATAAATGTAAACTGTTATTTAATCCTGTGGATGACCATTTCCATCAAGGAAGAGTGTAATAATAAGGGATAAATTACAATGGAAAATGATTCAATAATAATTTTTCATCATTTTGCCACCAAGAACTTCTTGCTTTCAGATTCCTGTTTCACACCAGGGTCACCATGTCAAAGAATTATGGTGACAAAATCGTGAAAATATTATTTCATATATATATATATATATATATATATATATATATATATATATATATATATATATATAAAAACAAAGATGATGTGACTTACCAAATGAAAGTGCTGGCAGGTCGACAGACACACAAACAAACACAAACATACACACAAAATTCTAGCTTTCGCAACCAACGGTTGCCTCGTCAGGAAAGAGGGAAGGAGAGGGAAAGATGAAAGGATTTGGGTTTTAAAGGAGAGGGTAAGGAGTCATTCCAATCCCGGGAGCGGAAAGACTTACCTTAGGGGGAAAAAAGGACGGGTATACACTCGCGCACACACACACATATCCATCCACACATATACAAACACAAGCAGACTCTCCTTTAAAACCCAAATCCTTTCATCTTTCCCTCTCCTTCCCTCTTTCCTGACGAGGCAACCGTTGGTTGCGAAAGCTAGAATTTTGTGTGTATGTTTGTGTTTGTTTGTGTGTCTGTCGACCTGCCAGCACTTTCATTTGGTAAGTCACATCATCTTTGTTTTTAGATATATATTTCCTACGTGGAATGTTTCCCTCTATTATAACTATATATATATATATATATATATATATATATATATATATATATATATATATATATATATATATATATATATATATATATTTTGACAGTGAATCATCTGGCAAGTATTTCATGTGTGCAATGTAAACTCTTTGATTCTCTACACTGCATCTGAGCTAAAAACAAAGTATAGATGTATACTTTCTTAGCAGTCTTACAATCACAGTTACTCACAGTATTTAGAGTGTATGTTGTTTGTTTAAATAAACTGCATTTACACACAACATTTAATGACCCACCTTTCTGAATCATGCACTGGAATGATCAAATCGCATACCATGCCAGAAGAATTGAGTCGCGCGCTGGAATGTAAGTTTTCATGTCAACTGCATCGTGCACAATCACTCATGAGCAACTGCATTTCATAATCAATGCGTACCATAACAAGCACTGACTTACCAACAAGAAATGTGATCCTATGTCCAATTACACCCATCTCCATGGACAGTGTTGCCAATGCACACTTGTGTGGTGGCACTCAATCTGGGGGTAGGCCAGTTCGAATCCTGGTGGCGGAAAAAAGTTTTCACTGCCAGTATTTGGCCAGCAAGGGGGAGAGAGGTGGTGGCGTGAAGTTCCTAATCACCAAACTTTGCACCAATGTCCCCGGTTTAAATATCAAACCTCTCCACCATGTCTAATGAAGCGAGGACTTGTGATGGTGCATGTTGATGTTGATTCATCCATTGGATGGGGCCATTAAGATTAGTGGACCCCTTGGTGCTTTTCTTAACGAGTGTCTCATGAAGTGAGGGCTTGTGACGCTGTTGATGGTGATCTGTACGTTGGATGGGGATGTTAAGCTTGGTGTTATTCGCAAGGAGTAGGCTATATGCTGGCTAGACTACATGCTGGTGTCATGTTTCACTATCTCCCTTCTCTTATCATCATTATTATCATCATCATCATCATCATCATTGTAATTATCATACAACACAAATGTTATGCTACACAGACATTCTCGTTTGCTGTACTTCTGTTTGTGGTCTCAATGTATGTGGTTGCTTACAAGAGCTGATGTGGATACCAGTTGTTTTCATGTGGAACTTTCTTGTTGATGTCTTTCAGGAAATTTCAGCCACTATGTACGAGGGTTATTCCAAAAGTAAGGTCCGGTTATAAAAAAAAATCAAAACTAAAATGTTTTTTCAAAACAATTGTTTTATTTACATTCCTTACATCTTTATCTATTTTTCTACATAACTTCCATACTTATTTAAACATTTGTCACATCGTTCAACAAGCTTTTGAATGCCCATGTTATAGAAATCGGCCGCCTGTGACGATAACCAGTCCTTAACTGCTTCTTTCACTTCATCATCTGTGTCGAAGCGCTTGCCGCCGAGAAACTCCTTTAAGTAACGGAACAGGTGGAAATCACTTGGCGCCAGGTCCAGACTGTAAGGAGGATGGTCCATCTGTTCCCATCCAAATTTCTTGATCAGAGCTTGCGTTTCATTTGCAGTGTGGGGTCTGGCATTGTCATGCAACAACAAGATTCCAGACGACAAAAGACCATGTCGCTTATTCTGGATTGCACGTCGAAGTTTAGTCAGGGTAGCGCAGTAGGCGGCTTTATTAATCGTTGTTCCTCTCTCCATAAAGTCGACTAACAATACTCCACATCTATCCCAGAACACAGTCGCCATAACCTTACGTGTTGAGATTGTCTGCTTTGCCTTGACCTTGACTGGCGATGACGTGTGACGCCATTGCATTGACTGACGTTTAGACTCTGGAGTGATGTGAGAAACCCATGTCTCATCCCCTGTGACAACATTGTCTAAAAGACTGTCACCTTCCTTATGATATCGCTCCAAAAAATCAAGAGCAAAAGCCATTCTTTTCATTCGTTGGGGCTCAGTAAGCAGCCTGGGAACCCAACGGGCACACAATTTGTGAAACTTCAAATGTTCAGACACAATTCTGTACAAAGTTGTTCTACTCACATTCGGAAAATGCATGTCTACGTCTGTAATAGTGAATCGGCGATCTTCACGAATTTTTTTGTCAACCGCATTGACCAAATCGTCTGAAATCACTGATAGTCGGCCACACCGTGGTTCATCGTGCACATTATCCCGTCCTTCATTAAAAGCTCGCACCCACTTGCGCACTTTACTGTCGCTCATTATGTTAGGACCGTACACTTCAGTAATCTGCCGATGGATTTCCGCCGCTGAATTGTTTCTTGCAGACAAAAACCGTATCACTGCCCTTACTTCACAATCGGCGGGCTGATCAATTGTCTTAAACATTGTAAAGTGACACTGTGAACTACACTCAGCAACAGTAACAAAGCGAATGGCGGCGTTTGACGCGCAAGGCTTGCCGGGAGTCGGCGCGCATGCGTGTTTTGTCATTGGCGCCAAATTTCAATAGTTACGGCGAATCGGACCTTACTTTTGGAATAACCCTCGTATTTAGAAAGCCTGATGGTGACACAGTGTATCGTTGAAACTGGTTGCCAATAAATTGATAATGAAATTACAGCTGATGGCAATGTTGAAAACTGTAAATACAGTTACATCCTGGCTGCACTTTTTGAGCAGATGGCTGCAAAAGTACAAAATATCCTAGCTTCTCCACCAAGCACTGAAAAATACAGCTCCATCAAGCACACATTTGATGCAATCTGAAGCTAAGTGATTTGAAAACCTGCTCTGCAATGAAGAACTCAGTGGCCACATGCCATCTCAGCTACTTCATCATCATTGCACACTGGCAGTTAATGCAATTAATGATGATATTGTGTGGAATATGTGGCTGTCACGCTTACCTGTGGTTGCACATTAAATACTTACAGTTTGTGCTGGTGACCTCAATGCTCTTTGGAAGCACTGCTAGCCCAAGTAGCTGAACTGTTAGCAATTCATGGCCGTACAGATATGGCACTCCACATGTAGTCCAGGTAAATTAGGAAAAATGGGGGGAAAATTTATAAAGTTTTGAAAATTTGGAAAAACACTCTTAGATTATGAGCCCCCTACTTCCGTTCATTACTGACTCATTTCAGGGTATTCAAGTCCTTCACTATTGATGTCTCTCCTTCCGAAACAGATTTTCCACAAATAAAACAGGTAGTAGGGTCCAGCATTATTGTTTCCTCAGTCCAGACAAAAGAAGTGAGACTAATAAGAAGCACTTCATAACATCACAAACTGATGAATACTGCCACAAAAACAGAACACTCTGGCACTACTTTGACAGTTAATTATATTAACTCAACTGAACTGGACACTAGGTAGGAAGTAAGGACAGTGACAATAGCGGTAGGTGAGCATTGAGTGAATGGGAAGGGGAACTTGAGTTTTCTTTGTTGGCGTGTACTCTTGATTTCAACAATACTGATTGCAAAAGAAATATCATCAAGTACAATATACAAGCTTCGAAATATTTCCACACTTTTAATTTAAATACTCAGCCAAGCACGAAATATTTCCACACTTTTAATTTAAATACTCAGCCAAGAAAAAAAAAAAAAAAAAAAAAAAAAAAAAACTGCAAACTATTATGTTAAAAAAATTCTATTCCAATACCTCAAATACCATTCATATAAATGGAAAGATCTTTTCCATGAACAGTTTTGCGAGGAATATATTTAGTGATAAGAGTTCTGTTTGAAAAATGATCCTTTTTGGGTGTAAATTTAAAATGTGGTACAAATTGACTTTTGGACGGGTTAAATGGGAATGTGCCCCCCCCCTCCACCCCCCCCCCCCCCCCCCCCTACGAAGGGAACTATTCTGTTTCTTATTACTATACCCCATATGAGTATTTTCCCAGAGATTCAAAACTTTATAAATTTTTCCCCCATTTGCTGATTTTCTTACTAATTTGCCTGGGGTTATGTGTAGCACAACAATGACACTCTTCCAGCAGAAATTAGCTCACCAGGGAGAGTAACTGCTGGTATCACAAAAAGATTTGGACCTGAATCTCAGCAGTGTTGACTAAGCTGCGCCAAGGGATATGCCACCAGAAATCCGTAGTGACTGTGACTAATTTCAAATCAGACAGCTGTTGACAGTTTATAACAGAGCACTCCGCTAAGCTACAATTTCTGTGACACAGATGCTGACCTCTCAGTTTACCCTTTTTCTCAGTTTTCATGGTAGAATACTGGACGATATGCTCAAAGCCGCTGTCTGCACTCCTTTCAGATTTTACAAATTTGTATGAATGCCATTTTGACTGTTCAATGCTGCACAAGACTTTTGAGTGTGTTATGTTACATCTACACTGATGACCTGCTTGTAATGATGTCTAGTAAGGCAGATCATCTAGCACATCTACAGCAATATTCACTAGGCTACAAGAACATGGTTAAGTGATTAACTCACAGAAATGTGTCTTCAGAGCAATGCTAGTAAAATTCTTAGGGTACTTTATCAATTCACAAGGAATTCCACAACTTCAAAACAGAGTGGGAACTATTTCTCAGTTACCCCAGGCTACAGTGTGCAGTCATGCACTGTTGGCAGCACCTCTCAATGAAATGCTAAATGGTTCACCTAAACTTGGAGACAATCTATGGTGGATTGATAAAAAGAAAGCATTCTTAGAATAAGTAAAAGCTGCCACTGCAGAGGTTGAATTGTTGGCTAATTCTCTTCCTGATGCACCTCTCTCAGTTATGGTACATACATCATCAACTGCAATTGGAACAGTGTTACTATATGTGCAAAATGAATGGCAAGCTGTAGTTTTCTTCAGCAAGAAATCATCACCTTTGTAAGCAAATTGGACAATATATGGCCATGAGCTCTATGTGGCGTATGCCTCAATCAAAAGTTTATGCATACTCTTGAAGGTAGACATTTTACACGTCTCAAAGTCCATAAGACACTTGGGTTTACTTTCCGTCAAAAGCCAGACAAAGCATCACCGCACCAGTTTTGTTATCTGGACTTCATTGAGCAACTTACTACGTCAATTCAGCATGTTTGGCGATACGCAAAATGGATCAACAAATGCACTATCTCACTTTAATGCTGTCACAAAGGAACTAAAGGAACTTGACTTCATAGTGCTTACCAACACCCAATAAAGAAACAGTGAACTAAAGATATGTCTTGAACCACCATCAGGCTTATAGCTCCAATGCAACCAAATACTGAGCTCGAACATATCACTATTCTGTGAATTATCAATACCACAAGTGCTCGAACATATCACTATTCTGTGAATTATCAATACCACAAGTGTGACTGTTCATTACAGCAGATTTTTGCAACAAAGCAATTTCACCTCATCACAGGCTCTCTCAACCAGGAGCAAGGGCTAGTATATGACTGGTGAAGAAGGCATTTATTTGGCCAAACATCAAACAGGATTGTGAGGCATTTGTTTGCCAGTGCAGTGCTTGTCACTGCAACAAAGTCACTCAGCATGTAACACCCCCTCCCTCTGAGTCAAAGCTTTGAACATTTCCACATTTACGTCACTGGACCTTTGCTACTGTCAGAAGGGTAATAATATTGCCTGACAGCAATTGACCTTTTTTATTGTTGACCTGAAGCCGATCCTACGAAAGACACAACAAAAGCAGCTGTAGCCAAAAACTTCTTCTGTGACTGGATCCTGCGCTTTGGCATTCCTCTCCATGTTACTACTGATCAGGACAAGAGTTCTTTAAAGCACTCTCAGAATTGATCGTTATGAGCTGTATTCGAACCTGCACTTACCAAGCCGCTACTAACAGACTTGTGGAATGGCTTCATCAGCAATTAAAGACCTTTCTCAGAAGCCAAGGCTCAGAGCATTGGACTGACAGTCTACCTATCATTCTACAATGCCTCCAGACAGCTGTCAAAGAAGCTCTCACACTAGAATGGCTGAGTTAGTGAATGGTGAGGTACTTTGATTGCTGAGGGAGTTATTTACCAACATATCAAACAGTATTACTGAAGCATAGGATTTTGTGCAAAAACGCTCACAGATCCACATGCTCCATCCTGAAATTTCCAAAGAACATTCTACTCAGTGACCATGGCTTAAATCATACAATTAGGCTTTCATCTGTCACAATGCTATTGATAAATCTCTTCATCCACCATAAGATGATCCATACATGGTATTGGCATGCCACAACAAAATATTCAATATCAATATTGATATCTATGACTCTTTCACCACTATATCCATCAAAAGGCTCAAGCCAGTCTTCACCCCAGCTAACATTGAGATGTGAGTTCCATGACAACACTGGACACATCTTATCTTCCACTGCTACCAACTGTGCCTCCAAGTGAACTGCAAGATTCAAATGGCTCTGAGCACTATGGGACTCAACTGCTGAGGTCATTAGTCCCCTAGAACTTAGAACTAGTTAAACCTAACTAACCTAAGGACATCACAAACATCCATGCCAGAGGCAGGATCCGAAACTGCGACCGTAGCGGTCTTGCGGTTCCAGACTGCAGCGCCTTTAACCGCACGGCCACTTCGGCCGGCTGAACTGCAAGACACAACTTGTTTTGGGCACCACATACATTTCTACTTCAAACACCATTGACATTCAGGAGAGGGGGGGGGGGGGGGGGGGGTGATGCGGACAGTAATATGAACACTGAATCATCTGCTAAATATTTCACATGTGCAGTATAAATTCTTTGATTGTCCACAATGTCTCTGAGCTAAAAACAAAGTATAGGTACAGATGTTCTTAGCAGTCTTCTGATTATGAGTACCAGTTGTAATAAATTGTTATGTGCTTTTTCCATATAGTTTATACTTCATAAATGTGGTCTATGCTCTATTTCAAATATTCCTGTTTACCCTACTATTAGTAGACTACATGACTCCTCATTTATATAAGACAACAATGGTACAGAAAACTTTGCATCTCTTTAAAAGGAGAGGTCCAGAATTTGACTACATAAAAATTCTGTGCCCTCACACAATTTTTGCTACTAATTAATAACCCAGTTGCACTTGGGCACCTCTGGCACTTATTCTGAGCTTGGTGCCCCAAATTGTTGCTTATGTTGCCTGGGCATTAAACCAGCCTTGACATCCTTGTGCTACAGAGGCAAAATCCCAGTTTTAATAATCACACCAGGCCAACACCAGTCATTTTCTTTTTGCTAAAATGTATGAAATAATTATAAAAATAAAGATTGGGAACAACATATTATATTATTTGATCATGTTCTGAGTTCTCTCAACCAACTTGCATTATCTTTATTAACTCTCTAATATATTTTATGGTAATGAACCAAGCAGAAGAAATGAATCAAAATATGTGCTGCAGCTAGGACTCGAACCCGGGTCTTCTTGCTTGCTAGGCAGAAATGCTAACCATTACACCACCACAGTACAATGGCCAACAGTGCCTCGTGAACTAACCAAGCTGAGTGCCCTCCCCAACACAAACTTCAATTCATATCTTCTGCTTATTTTCCCTTACACTGTCACTAATGCCAGGGCTCTCCAACATCGGAACAGCACCCCAGCGTTGGACATAATGGGAAAGTCCTGCACCAAAGGAGATCTTATAATTAAATGTTTCCCCGAGACATTTAAGTCTCTTCATTATCTACGATAAGGATCAAAGCTGCCATTCCAATGTCAGAGAGTCCTGGCATTAGTGACAGTGTAAGGGAAAATAAGCAGAAGATAAGAATTGAAGTTTGTGTTGGGGAGGGCACTCATCTTGGGTAGTTTGTGCAGCTATGATGACCATTGTACTGCGGTGGTGTAGTGGTTAGCATTTCTGCCTAGCAAGCAAGAAGACCCAGATTCAAGTCACGGCTGCAGCACAAATTTTGATTCATTTCATCTGCTTCAGTGTCTCAGGGAAACGTTTAATTATATTTGATGGTGTTAATAATTATCACCTTTATTGGCATGGAATTCAAAAGAAATTTATGTTGTAAATCCCTGTATAACAAATAGGAAACAACACATTAGAATCTGACATACAGGTAGAGTTATTTACAGTAAAGCACGATGTCCTAAAAAGTGTAGTGCATGGAACAGCATTGTTTACGTTATATGTAAATGACCTCCCACAAAATGTAAATCAGTAAGCTTGACTCTACATCTTTCTCTGCTAACCACTGTGCAGTGCATGGCAGAGAATACTTCTTATTGTATCACATATTAAAGTTTCTGAACACTACATCTGCATATGGAATGTGTGGAGAATGACTGCTTAAAATACCTCTGTGTGTGCATGGCAATTAGTCTAAACTTGTCTCTGTGGTAGATTCCTCACTTATTACTGGTAGTGGAAACCCTTTTGCCAAATATTTTGCATCTATCTTCAAGCGTACATCAGTTCAGATTTTTCATAATTTCCTTGACGCTGTACCGTGAGTCAAAAAAAGCTACTGCGGTTCATGCTCCCCTTCTCTGTATACATTCAACATCCCTCTTACAGATGTTTGATGTGGGTCTCACACACTAGAACAGTATTCAAGGAGGGGTCACACAAGTATTTTGTAAACAATGTCCTTTATGACTAACTGCATTTTTCCCAATATACCCACAATAGGCTGAAGTCTAGTGTCTGCTTTATCTATGACTCTGCCTATGTGATTATTACATTTCATATCCTTACATACTGTTACACCCGAGGTTTGTACGAGTTGACAGATTCCAGTTGTGGTTTCACTGATATTGTAATCATAGGATACAATAATTTTTTCATATTATGAAGTGCACAATTTTCCATTTCTGAACTTTTAAACAAAACTGCCAACTTCTGCATCACTTCAAATCATCTGATGGAATATTTATGCACTTTGTTATAGATTTATGTACTTCGTTACAGATAACTGTCTCCCCCCATGAACCATAGACCTTGTCGTTGGTGGGGAGACTTACACACCCCAGCAATACAGATAGATGTACCATAGGTGCAGCCACAACAGGGGGGGATCTGTTGAGAGTCTAGACAAACATGTGGTTCCTGAAGAGGAGCAGCAGCCTTTTCAGTTGTTGCAGGGACAACAGTCTGGATGATTGACTGATCTTTGGCCTAGTAACATTAACCAAAACGGCCTTGCTGTGCTGGTACTGTGAACGGCTAAAAACAAGGGGAAACCACAGCCGTAATTTTTGCTGAAGGCATGCAGCTTTACTGTATGGTTAAATGATGATGGCATCCTCTTGGGTAAAATACTCCAGAGGTAAAATAGTCCCCCATTCGGATCTCTGGGCGGGGACTACTCAACAGGACGTCGTTATCATGAGAAACGAAACTGGCCTTCTACAGATCTGAGCGTGGAACGTCAGATCGCTTAGTCAGGCAGGTATGTTAGAAAATTTAAAAAAAGGGAAGTGGACAGGTTAAATTTAAATATAGTGGGAATTAGTGAAGTTTGATGGTAGGAGCAACAAGACTTGTGGCTTGTGGCAGTGTTATAAATACAAAATCAAATAATGGTAATGCTGGAGTAGGTTTAATAATGAATAAACAAATAGGAGCACACACAAGGTACTATGAAAAGCACAGTGAATGCATTAATGTAGCCAAGATAGACAAGAAGCCCATGCCTACCACAATAGTAAAGTTTATATGCTAACAAGCTCAGCAGATGATGAAGAGATTGAAAAAATGTATGATGCAATAAAAGAAATTATTCAGATAGTTAAGGGAGATGAAAATTTAATAGTCATGGGTGACCGGAATTCGATTGTAGGAAAAGGAAGAGTAGGAAAATTAGTAGGTGAATATGGACTGGGGGTAAGGAATGAAAGAGGAAGCCGTCTGGTAGAATTTTCCACAGAGCATAACTTAATCATAGCTAATACTTGGTTTAAGAATCATGAAAGAAGGTTGTTTATGTGGAAGAGGTCTGAAGACACTGGATGGTTTCAGATAGATTCTATAATGGCAAGACAGAGATTTAGGAACCAGGTTTTAAATTGCAAAACATTTCCAGGGACAGATATGGACTCTGAGCATAATTTATTGGTTATGAACTGTAGATTAAAATTGAAGAAACTGCAAAAAGGTAGGAATTTGAGGAGATAGGACCTGGATAAAATGAAAGAACCAGAGGTTGTATAGTTTCAGAGAGAGCATTAGGGAACGATTGACAAGAAGGAGGGAAGAAATACAGTAGAAGAAGAATGGTTAGCTTTGAGAGATGAAATACTGAAGGCAGCAGAGGTTGAAGTAAGTAAAAAGATGAGGACTAGTAGAAACCCTTGGGTAACAGAAGAGATATTAAATTTGGTTGATGAAAGGAGAAAATATAAAAATGTGGTAAATGAATCAGGTGAAAAGGAGTACAAATGTCGAAAATGAGATCGACAGGAAGTGCAAAACGGCTAAGCACAGATGGCTAGAGGACAAATGTAAGAATTTAGAGGCATATATCACTAGGTGTAAGGCAGATTCTGCCTGCAGAAAATTAAAGAGAGCTTTGGAGAAAAAAGAACCACCTGTATGAATATCAAGAGCACATGGGAAACCAGTCCTGAGCATAGAAGGAGCGTATAGAGGATCTATACTAGGGTGATGTATTTGAGGGCAGTATTATGGAAATGGAAGATGCCATAAATGAAGATAAAATGGGAGATATGATACTGTGTCCAGAATTTGACAGAGCACTGGCCCTCAAGTAGACAACATTCCATTAGAAATATTGATAGCTTTGGGAGAGTCAGCCATGACAAAACTCTACCATCTGGTGAGCAAGATGTGTGAGAGACAGGTGAAATACCCTCAGACTTCAAGAAGAATATAATAACTCCCATCCCAAAGAAAGCAGGTGTCGACAAGTGTCAAGTTTACTGAACTATCAGTGTAATAAGTCATGTTCGCGAAATACTAACACGAATTCTTTACAAACAAATGGAAAACTGGTAGAAGCCAACCTCAGGGAAGATCACTTTAGATTCCACAGAAATGTAGGGACAACTTATCTTAGAAAATAGATTAAGGAAAGGCAAACCTACATTTCTAGTATTTGCGGATTTAGAGAAAGCTTCTAACAATTTTGAATGGAATACACTCTTTCAAATTCTGAAAGTGACAGGGATAAGATACAGGGGGCAAAAGGCTAATTTACAATTTGTACAAAAACCATATGGCAGTTATAAGAGCTGAGGGGTTTGAGAGGGGAGTGAGACAGGGTTGTATCCTACCCATGATGTTATTCAATCTGTATACTGAGCAAGCAGTAAAGGAAACAAAAGAAAAATGAGGAGTAGGAATTAAAATCCACGGAGAAGAAATAAAAACTTTGAGGTTTTCCAACGACACTGTAATTCTGACAGAAACAGCAAAGGATCTGGAAGAGCAGCTGAACGGAATGGACAAGGTCTTGAAAGGAGGATATAAGATGAATATCGACAAAAGCTAAATGAGTATAATAGGATGTAGTCAAATTAAATCAGGTAATACTGAGGGAATTAGATTAGGAAATGAGACACTTAAACAAGTAGATGAGTTTTGCTATTTGGGAAGAAAAAACTGATGGTTCCTAAGAAGAGAAATTTGTTAACTTTGAGTGCAGGTTTAAACGTCAGGGGGTCTTTTTTGAAAGTATTTGTATGGAGTGTAGCCATGAATAGAAGTGAAACATGGACGATAAATAGTTTAGACAAAAAGAGAGTAGAAGCTTTTGAAATGTGGTGCTACAGAAGAATGCTGAAGATTCGATGGGTTGAGCACATAACTAATGAGGAGGTATTGAATAGAATTGGGGAGAAGAGGAGCTTGACTAGAAGACTTGAAGAAGGGATCGGTTGGTAGGACATGTTCTGAGACATCGAGGGATCACCAATTTAGTATTGGAGGGCAGTGTGGAGGGTAAAAATCGTAGAGGGAGACAAGAGATGAATACACTAAGCAGATTCAGAAGGATATAGGTTGCAGTAGTTATTCAGCGATAAAGAAGCTTGCACAGGATAGAGTAGCATGGAGAACTGCATCAAACCAGTCTCTGGACTGAAGACCACAACATCAACATAAATAAATAACAGACAGATGTTACTATTAATGTTGCATGTGAGGTCTTTATATGACATGAACAGCAAGGCCCCCAACACATTTCCTTGGGGCATTCTTGATATTATTTCTAGACTGCTACTAACTCTACACACAAGATAACATGCTGTATCATCTCTGCTAACAAATCATCAGTACAGTCACAAATTTAATTTGATACACCATATGATAGTACTTTTGTTATTAAATGTAGGTGAGATTTTTGAAAATCAAGAAATACTGCATCTGAGTCCTTGGTTGATGGCTTTCAGGATATCTTTTGAGGAAATGTGTTTCACATGACTAATGTTTTCAGAATCCATGGTTGGCTTGAAGGAGTCATTTTGTGAAAGATGTCTCATTACATTTGAGCTCAGGATGTGTTCTAACATTCTACAGCATATGAATGTCAATCATATTGAATAATAATCTTGTGGATCACATAAGGGGCCTGCCTCATAGATGGGTGTACCTGTGCTTTTTTTCAAACTACTCAGCACAGTTTTTGTGGAGGGGAACTATGAGTATTATGGTTAAAAGAGGGGATAATTCATTTCTAAATTCTGTATAGAATGTGATAGAGGTTCCTTTGTAGTCTGGAGCTTCGTTCAATTTGCTCTTAATCTCTATTTAATCTTTCCAGTTTTTATCAGATGTTTCTCAAGAGTGCAGACATTAATATCACCAATGACTACACTGAGGAAGACTGAGATTGAAATGCACATCTAGTGATCCTCATTTAGTTTTACTACACTCTTTCCCAAAATAGCTTTAAAAAAATGCTGGCATGTATCTTAAAAATCCTGCAGCTGCTTCCTTCCCCATCTTTCTTCCAACCAAATAGTGCTCTGTGTCTTCCTTTCTTCTGTTTACTCATTATGATCTTTCTGTTTCCCTCTGCACTCTTAGTACAAAGACCACAAATTTAAAATCTGTATGAAATTTTTGAACATACAGGGTATGAGATGCAGAATGAACATTTAAGTAGAAAAGAAGTAGAAACACAGGTTATGTGAAGGGATAGGGGGGACTGAGGACAGCAGCAAAAGAGAGGTCAGGTATAGGTAGCCAATGGAGAAGAAATAAATAATAGATTAAACGGAAAGTAAATAAGAAGAAAGATATAGATACACAGCACAGAGAATACAATGACAAGACATGATGAAGTAATTCTGTCTAACCCATTGTTGTGGCCTGAAATATGTTTCTAAAGAACTGCGATCCTCCCCCCCACCCCCCACCCCCCACACCCCTCCTTCCTGACTCTCATTACTCTAAGTAACTTCCTCCTATATGGAGATGTTTCATCATTTCCTTGAAATCCTGTTATATTTTGAGATATGACTTTATTGTGAGGTTCATATCTACTGAACACCTACCACAGTACCACAAGTTTATATGCCAACTAGCTAGCTGAAGAAGAGATTGGTAAGTCATGGTTCCAAAATTTTGACGTGAATTATTTACAGAAGAATGGAAAAACTGGTAGAAGTTTCAGTCCCAGAGATACATAGGAACACACAAGGCAATACTGACTCTTTGTCTTATTTTAGAAGATAGGTTGAAGAAAGGCGAACTGACACTTACAGCATTTACAGATATAAAGAAAGCTTTTTTCGTAGTTTACTGGACTACACTTGAAATTTTCATTTAGCAGGGACAAAACACAGGGAGTGAAAGATTATTTACGACTTGTATAAAAGCTAGCCTGAAGTTACAAGAATTGAAGGACATGAAAGAGGGAGCAGTAGTTGAAAAAGGTGTAAGCAGGGCTGTAGCCTATTACCAATGTTACTCAGTTTCTACATTGAGCAAACAGTAAAGTAAACAAAGTAGAGGTTTGGAAAGGGAATTAAAGTTCAAGGTGAACAAACAAAAATTTTGAGAATTGCTGATGACACTGTGATTCTGTCAGAGACAGCAAAATACTTAGAAGAGTAGCTGAATGGAATGGATAGTGTATTTTAAAATGATTATAAGGGGAACATTAAAAAAGTAAAACAAGAGTAACCAAGTATAGGCAAATTAAATCAGGCTAATTGAGCAGAAAGTAACTGATGATGGGTGAAATTGGGAGGATATAGACTGCAGACTGGAACTAGCAAGAAAAGCATTTTTGGAAAAGAGGACTTTGTTAGCATGCAGTATAAATTTGGTGTTAGAAAGTCTTTCCTGATGGTTTTTGTCTGGAGTGTAGTCTATTACAGAAGTGAAACATGGGCAATAAATTTAAATATGGTGCTCTCTGTTGTATTTGCACCTATATTTGTTTGACATGAAAGCTTATTATGTTGACAAATGTATGTTTACAATGAAATATTACTGTGAATGTAAAATCATTGTATACAAATATGCATGAATGGAGTAAGCTTTCATGTCAAATAAATACAGATCCAAATACGGTAGTGGGCACCACACATAAATTTATGAAGGGTTATAACAGCAGAAAAACTGAAAAACAACCTCAACAAAGAACTCCAGGACACTATATTGTAACATCTAAAATGTAAGGCACATAATTACGAATGGAGATGTAAGCCATGCAGCAATATACATGCATAATTTTATACAAAAAAATTATAAAAAAATAAAAAATAAAAAAAATGGTAGAATGTGCTGCAGATAATTTAAGGTGTGACACTACAGAAAGCAAAGTGGCAACCTGTGGATTTGAACTCAACTTATACCAAATATATGTCCACTGTTTTAAGCTCTGCTCCACTTCACTTGATAAGCAATAAATCTGAAGCTCAGTCAAGTTGTGAGGTGGCACTGGCCATATCTGCAGGTTCCTTTCTAGCTAATCCATATGTTCTGTGTGCTGGCCACAGTACAGATTTTTTATTTATTTATTTTTTACTGCAGATTGATTTCTGAATTTTATGACATATGTGTTACCAGCTTACCAGCTACAAATGATATAACCTCCTCTTCTGTTAATGATACACCCTGCTGTTTGACAACATATGCCAAAGGAAGTTCACCAGCCTCTACATCTGGTACTGATGTAACTGCAGCATCTTTTATTTTTGGATGTGATAGTAGTACAGCCTCCAGCTCTGCTGGTGGTACCTGTAAAAGAGTTTCTTCTTTGCTTACTGACAGTTTACATAAAATTTTATCTATATGCAATATTTTGTGTCATAAAGAACAGTAATACAGATATACACTAATATTTATGAAAATTGTAACATTTAGAATGAATTGCTCAAATTAAGCTAACACCACAGGAGTTCAAGAGCAATGTAAAAGCAGTAAGTAATTGAAATTTCAGACAGGTAGTGTACATATAGGCCCAGCAGTACCCCATCTTGTATGGTCTTAGAGGTTAGTTCTCCATTAGTGAAGGGGCATTAGATGAAGTGTAAATTAAATGTGTATGCCAGTGCCGGTATCCCTAGCTGATGTCAAACGGAAAAAAAATACCATTATACTGGTGAGATCAAATGGAGCAGACTAACCTGTCTCCAGGAAATAAGTTTGTCAATTGTGACAGTCTAGTTCATACTAGGCATGCTACCAAGCCAGTGTGATGTGCATGAAACCACAAGATTGATTTCTGAATTTTATAACATATGTGTTACCAGCTTACCAGCTAGATCCCAGTACATAATGACTACAATCTTATCCACATGGCTATATCTGCCCAACCAGCTTTGTTCACCATGCTGACTTGATCCTAAAGCACTGTTGTGGATGTGTTCATGTTCATGCAAACTGTTTGGCATTGTCTGCAGTGGGATGGACAGTTGCTATGCATGCCACTACAATGGCTTCCATTATGTGGAAAACAAGGGGGAAAAATGTCAAACTGACATGGCATGTCAGTGTCACTTCTGGCATACTAAGTACATCTACATCTACATCTACATCTACATCTACATCTACATCTATACTCCGCGAGCCACCTTATGGTGTGTGGCGGAGGGTACTTATTGTACCACTATCTGATCCCCCCTTCCCTGTTCCATTCACGAATTGTGCGTGGGAAGAACGACTGCTTGTAAGTCTCCGTATTTGCTCTAATTTCTCGGATCTTTTCGTTGTGATCATTACGCGAGATATATGTGGGCGGTAGTAACATGTTGCCCATCTCTTCCCGGAATGTGCTCTCTCGTAATTTCGATAATAAACCTCTCCGTATTGCGTAACGCCTTTCTTGAAGTGTCCGCCACTGGAGCTTGTTCAGCATCTCCGTAACGCTCTCGCGCTGACTAAATGTCCCCATGACGAATCGCGCTGCTTTTCGCTGGATCATGTCTATCTCTTCTATTAATCCAACCTGGTAAGGGTCCCATACTGATGAGCAATACTCAAGAATCGGACGAACAAGCGTTTTGTAAGCTACTTCTTTCGTCGATGAGTCACATTTTCTTAGAATTCTTCCTATGAATCTCAACCTGGCGCCTGCTTTTCCCACTATTTGTTTTATGTGATCATTCCACTTCAGATCGCTCCGGATAGTAACTCCTAAGTATTTTACGGTCGTTACCGCTTCCAATGATTTACCACCTATGGCATAATCGTACTGGAATGGATTTCTGCCCCTATGTATGCGCATTATATTACATTTATCTACGTTTAGGGAAAGCTGCCAGCTGTCGCACCATGCATTAATCCTCTGCAGGTCCTCCTGGAGTACGTACGAGTCTTCTGATGTTGCTACTTTCTTGTAGACAACCGTGTCATCTGCAAATAGCCTCACGGAGCTACCGATGTTGTCAACTAAGTCATTTATGTATATTGTAAACAATAAAGGTCCTATCACGCTTCCCTGCGGTACTTCCGAAATTACCTCTACATCTGCAGATTTTGAACCGTTAAGAATGACATGTTGTGTTCTTTCTTCTAGGAAATCCTGAATCCAATCACAAACCTGGTCCGATATTCCGTAAGCTCGTATTTTTTTCACTAAACGTAAGTGCGGAACCGTATCAAATGCCTTCCTGAAGTCCAGGAATACGGCATCAATCTGCTCGCCAGTGTCTATGGCACTGTGAATTTCTTGGGCAAATAGGGCGAGCTGAGTTTCACATGATCTCTGTTTGCGGAATCCATGTTGGTTATGATGAAGGAGATTTGTATTATCTAAGAACGTCATAATACGAGAACACAAAACATGTTCCATTATTCTACAACAGATTGACGTAAGCGAAATAGGCCTATAATTATTCGCATCTGATTTATGACCCTTCTTGAAAATGGGAACGACCTGCGCTTTCTTCCAGTCGCTAGGTACTTTACGTTCTTCCAGCGATCTACGATAAATTGCTGATAGAAAGGGGGCAAGTTCTTTAGGGCTTCTGGAGAAGTCGCCTTGCAGCCTGCCCTACAAATATGGCCACCTTCTTGTGGATGTTATTGTGATCACAGCTTGGCAGCATGCACTGATGAGTGGCTCTCCAGATAAATTTCAAGTGTGACGATCTGAGATGTCTCTGTATACAACAGGTGATCTTGACTCTAACATATTGACAGAAATCTGAAATAAAACATCTACACAACATGTTTTAGAGCACTAGCTATTCCTCCTCCTTCAGGTAACTTCAGATTTGATATATCAGCAATATAGTGCTGATACATGTGTGGAAAGTAATATACAATTCTTCTTCAAATGACAGGCACAACTGCTTCATTGATATGCTTGTTCACCTGACATTTTGTCCATCAAACATATCTGGGATATCATCAGTTAGAAACTTATCCATCATGTTCTCCTATTAATTGATGTTGATGCTTTGTGAACTCTACATCTACATCTGCATTTATACTGTGGAAATAACTGTGAAGTGCATGGCAGAGGGTACTTTGCATTGTACTACTTTTTTATTTATTTATTTTCATGTTTTGCGTGATGGCTTTTGCAAATGTCAGAGGTAATATCGTTAAAATATTTATACTTACAAATTATATTACATACAAGTACTGATGCATCTTATATCTATTTTATATACTTATTGCTTTACAGCTGATGATGCTATTGATTCATATCACAACAGGGGCTGTGTGTGTGTGTGTGTGTGTGTGTGTGTGTGTGTGTGTGTGTGTTATGCATGGATAAATGTTGGAGTGTTATGGATGGAAGGTTTTTAATTATGATGTGTTCTACTCTATGTACATCACCCGGATGCATGTGCATACCAAATTTCCATTATTAATAATCTGTGATCACCATTCTTTAAGTTAATTACTTTTGTTGACTGCTATGCAGTGCCACTAGACCATGATGTGTGACTTCTTTGCCTTCTGCAGTGTGGGTGGATACTGAAAGAGAGCTCTGATCTGACCAACCTACTAAGTAACGTAAACGTGTTTTGTGGTAGCTCATCATTATTTTATGTGCAATGTTTTCTATGGACAGCTGCAGTTACAATGATGGCTAAACAGATTTCTCTTGCTATGTAACTCATAACAGATTACTACACATATTCACGTACTCCTTTTACATTATAGGTCAGTATACAACTGAATGACAGCTCTCATAATGATTTTTCAGTTGTTTCTCTATTTTGACATTATCGTCAGTGCCTTTTGCTCTGTGGCTTCCAAGGTACCACCAAGCCATGACACCAAAGTGTCAGTGTGCAGCCACAGGAGGTGGAGATGCACATTCGGCATTGTGTCTTGTTGATATACTCAGATGCCTTCCTTTTGCATCCATCTGCATGTATATCAAACGAGGGTGTGTGCAGTGGGAGTTTTACCCTTAGCAACTACCTAAACTACATCTTTAGTTGTTGGCCTATGTGGTTAACAGTGGAACATAAACTATGTAGGAAAAGATAGATTGCTGCTTACTGTAAAGAAGACACACTAAGTTGCAGACAGGCACAATTAAAAACTCTTACACACAAGCCTTCAGCTTCAGCCTTCATTGAAAAAAAGAGACATACACACCTTTCACTGACGCAAGCAAGAGCACCTCACCCACACATAACTGCCAACTCTGACAGCTCAGGCCAGGTAGTCATGTATGCTTGAAGTGTGATTACTTGTGTGAATGAATGGTATGTCTTTCTCTTTTTCCAATGAAGGCTGAAACTGCAAGCTTATATGTATGTGTCTTTTAGTTGTGCCTGTCAGCAGGTTAGTGTGTCATATTTACAGTAAGCAGCAACCTGTCTTTTCCTACATTGTTGATATTCCTACCTGGAGATTCCTTTATTTAGAAGTGGGACATATTACTCCATAGAATCTGTTACACCACAATGTGTGTGATTTCTTCATGTGATAAAGGACTTTGTCTGATAGAGAAATAATATCCAACAGTCAATTTTTAAATGTCCCTGTCTGCTGCTCAACATCACCTCTATGTGGCAAGTAATAGTCTATCCTAATCCATACTGTTATTGTTATTAAATCCTGAATTCTCCAGTGTTTAAAGATTATCGACTTATATTCCTTATGTTTTACCTAGCCGACATAACTGAAATGGAAAATGCTTATATCTGGCTATTTACCTGTGAATGTACAATGCTGACCACTAAAATTTGAACACCATGAAGATGACAGGCTACAATGTCAGGTTGACTTAAGTGTACTGCATACCTGGGTATGCAATTGAT
Source organism: Schistocerca serialis cubense (assembly GCF_023864345.2). Taxonomy (NCBI): domain Eukaryota; kingdom Metazoa; phylum Arthropoda; class Insecta; order Orthoptera; family Acrididae; genus Schistocerca; species Schistocerca serialis. The sequence continues at coordinate 389,423,211 of NC_064638.1, forward strand.
TAGCATTTCAGCAAAACCATGCCATGTAATAATGTATATAAGCGAAGACTGTGCAACTGCTGTTTCATTCAAAAATTGCTTTTGAACATGAGGTGTTTGTGAGAAAATTGTGTTGTGTCTTGTGTAACAAGGAGAAAGATCTACCAGCATGTGTAGGATTGTGGTCTATCAAAACTGGTTTATAATTCCACAATATTGCTGCTAACAGTAGTCAGGATTCCACGATTTAGTGAAATGCCAGCTCCAAATTGCCCCAATACAGTTAATGGCTAGAGAGGACAGACACATTATTTGTGCAGGCTCATACAACCATGTCTCACACATTCAGTCCACAAATGGGCTTGTTTCCAATGAGAAATACTCACACGGTGAGTGCGAAGATATCTGGAGCACCACAGACTGTCAGTGTGGTGGCCATTGTTGCAACCTCCCTTCAACATAGTAGCAGAAACACATCAACAATGGGGCATCAAATGACAACAATTGATACACATGTGGCACCATGTTGTTTTTTAAGATGAGTCATACAAAGAACCCCTTGAGTGCAAGGCCACAAGTTCAGTCTGTAGTAATGTTCATGTGAAAATGTTGTGTTAACAATTATGACAGGAAACATATTAGCTGCTAATGATTCACCATGTGCCCTGGAGATTGATAGAAAATGAGAGTCCAGGAGGTACAAAGATCAACCTTCTAAGAAATATATGTATTACACTTTTCAAAATGGACAATGTCGAAATCCAAGAAATGTTCAAAACAAATCATTAACTTGCACCATGAAAATGAAATAAAAAATGACAAGACAGAGTAATGACAAAAGTTCACACCATTGAGATTGAATGCAAGCTCCTTGGGAGTTACAAACTATGCAGGACGTTCAGCTAAGTACCCACTCTTAAAGAATGTATATAGAATCATAATGGTGGAGCACAGTGATGAAAAATGATGGAATGTGATGTTGTGCAACTGAATGTGAAACAGTCTGGCATGGGGCCTATCATAAAACTAACTATTTCTTAAAGTGTAGCAGCAGATAGTGCTATAGCAAGTTCTGTAGGCATGGAAAATATGAGCACCCAGAGCTAAATTTGTCCAGTGGTTCCAGGTGGTGTGAACTGCAGTGTCACACACTTTTCAGGAGGCATAGTCCACTCTAAATGAATATGATTTATATACATAGAGCAGAAATTGAGAAAAAGCAAGCTGTTTTGACCAGCTATTGCCCAAAGATAGTGCCATAGTTGTAGGTTTCTTACACCCATTTTCCGACTCTCAACTACTGTGATGTAAATATTCTCTAATGCTCTTGCAAGATCACACAGCACAAAAAACAATCATAAGGTCAGAGCACTGCCAACTTCTTGCAGCATAATAAATAACTTTCCAGTCAATTTACCGTCCAGGTTAACAGATGGCATAATTGCACATGAATGTGTTAAGGCATTGATGTTAGTTGATCTTAATACTTCTCTCTCAGTACCTCTAAATTCCTGGGTTCCTTTCGTATGCATCTGCTCTTCAAATTGCAAATACTTGGAGTAGAAAACAAATTCGTTACTAAATGAGAATTTTCAGGCCGATACTGCAGTTCTCTGTGCATTGTCAAGTTGATGTTTTGTTTGAAATTTCGTTATCTTATGTCTTCCAATTCTGTAGCACTGTTTGAAGTTATGCAACAATCCACTGTTTCCCTTGAAATCACTGTAATTTATGTTGCAAGGAATTTTATGTGCATAGTGTAATTGCTCACTATCATGCACAGCCTACAAATTGTATCGATCGTTGTTGAAATACGCAAATGCCAGCTTTTGTAACAAGTGTGCCTTGTCCTCCCTTGAATATCCACAGTTTTTCATATGCACTACGTGGTCATATTGCTATGGGCTTATTTTAAATCTGTTTGTAATTGTTTCTTTACTACGATGCAGACGATGTTCCATGTACACAATTACGTTTAGAATCTGTTCCTTGGACAATGATTGTCTGTACTATGTTTAACTGGAGATGGGATTTGTGGACAATCAACTACACGGCTCAACACCTGTTTCAGTATCACTTTTACTAGTTAAGCATATATCATCATCATTGTATTCCTCATGTACATTGTCCATACAGTCGAGTCATGTACAATATCACACATCCCATTGACTCATCTTGCAGAAACGCTAATTTTTCATCTCCCATTTCTTTCTCACTCTGTGAAATTCATTGGATTCCTTTTTGATGAAATGTCAACATTGGCAACTGTTGTTTTAGATATAATGCAATGTTTGCAGTGTTTATCATTGCCAATGTTCTGCTTTGTATCAACACAACTAGCACTGTATCACTGTTACGAGTTACTCATTGTGTAAGTAGTTCAACTATGCTCCATGGCCTCTCACTGTGCTTACCATTGGATGCCTCTAGTTCTGCCATCAGTTGCCATTAGCAGCCAGTACTGTGGTCACATGGCATACAATATGTCAGGGCACGTTGAATGCCATAAACATCATTGGCCTTTTGCAACTTTGCACTCATGGGGTTCCTTGTCAATTCTGTGTATAGAATCATGATGGGTGTATCCACGTGTTAAGGCTCTGAGGAGAACAAACATTGTCAAACTACATTTGTCATTGTTGTATGGCTCCAACATCTGGTGAGATGATACGATATGATGTGCTATGATCATCTCTGTTTCATGTAGTTAGTAATTTGGACACCAGACATTACTTTTCTGACAAGTTGAAGCCAGTGACCCTCATGACCATAGGCAATCACAAGGGGCACCACTCCGACCCCCCCCCCCCCCTTTCCCTGCTCCTCCCCCTCCCTGCAGAATCTGGAGCACAGATTTTTATTGCATTTAAGTATCAACATAATCTATCTACAACAAACACTGAGTGAATATCCATGAGTTAATTTCTGGGATATAATATGTTTTTTGTGTTACCAATAAAATTTAGTTCTTGTGGGATGATAAGTCTTGAAAACAACCATCTAATTTGTATCAGAAATGGCAATTTTAGAGTTTTACCTACCGCCACCTGCACCCCTCCCCCACCCCCATCCCCAGATATTACCTTCTCACCCCCAGTACCATCCCCAGCTAAATTTCTGCAAGTACACCTGTCTGTCATGTGTGTGACATTATGTTCCTCACAAGATAATGCAAGACCCTCACTGACAATGAAGATGGCAGCTAGAATAAAAGTTAAGCAAGTGTCCTTCCAGAAAAACATGAATTTTGCTGTAAAACAGAAATGTGTGAAAACAGTAAGAACAAAATTATGAAACTGAATGAACACATAATGAGCTTAAAGTTCATAATCAGTAGTTTGAAAATGGATATTTTGAAAATACAACAAGAAAATAGTGAGCTGAACATGCTAAAACTTGCGCGAAATAGTTAATCTGTAATGGAAAAGTGGTCAAATGTGAAGTGCAATAACAGCAAGACCAAAGTGTAAAATCAGAAAACCTGTGAAATGAACCCAAGCTTTGTGCACAAAAACACATTTCAAGTACTTTCAACCGCCAATAGTGAAAATGCAACATATAGTTCACATGAATGATGGGAAAAGCAAATAGGCACTGTGAATGAGGTAGGAGAAGGAATTTTTTTTATGCAAACAAACGTGAATGAGGTCAATGTAAATGTGCCAACCAAAAACTGTGCCAAAGTGCTTAATAAAACAATACAAAATTATTCCCACAGAGTGAACTCCAATAATCGAAAACTTTGTGCCTTCAGACAACCATGGTCATGAACTTGCGAGTACGCTAAAAAAAACAGCTGAAACATATTTGTGTGGTATAGTCAAACCAGGAACCCATTTGGCAAAATTAAAAAAAATGACTGCATCCACAGGAGTAAAAAATCTGCACAATCAAGACTTAGTTTTACTTCTGGGAGGTGCAAATGAGATCTAAAAAAATGAAATAGTGAGTGCTACACACAATCTTAAACAGTGTCTGAGAAACCTTACGCATACAAATGTAGTAATGGTCAATATTCCGCATTGCTATGACCTTGTAAGATGGTCATGTGTTAATAGGGAAAAAAAAGTGCCAACAATCAGTTTGCAAAAATTTGCAGATATTTTAAAAATGTGAAATGTGTTTATATAAGCAATATTGGATGTAGATTCCACTCATGATACGGACTTCACCTGAATGGCTTGGGGAAAGAATATCTGGCAAACCTGATAACCAAGGAAATAAAAAATGACCAAAATAAATTCAAAACCAAAATGATAATTACATCACCATTGCCAGACTCCATAGAATAAGCACTTCAAAATGAGGTAAAAGCATTAGAACCATCATCAGCAAGAGCAAAGCATGTAAAAAAAGATGAACTGTTAACAGAAAGAACAATGGGCAGTGATCTGAATGGCAAGAGAACTATAGTTCCTCATCATCCAAATATTTTTTTTAGACAAAAACAAGAAAAATGAGAAGACTCCAAGTTCACAAGAAAGCAGAGCAGTAGTGGCAGAACCAACATTTGAAGTGTCAGAAACAGCATCGCTGCCACCACCACCACCACCACCACCACCACCACCATCATGAACAACAACAACAGAAATGGCAGTATTAAGTACATCAGCAACAGCACCAATAGCAGCAACAAACAACTCACTGCAGCCCAATGTACAGGTAGGACTTAAGAGGTGCAGGAAACGTGTCCTTCTCAAGCATTTTTGGTGTCTCAGCAGGACACGGTACATCATGGAGCACTGGTGCAGAAGTTTTGAACTAAGTAGCATCAATATTCATCCATATAAGTTGGAAAGTCAGTATTGCAGAAAAAATGCCAAAATGAAGGTGTATGTATCTTTACTAAATCAAGTATCAGGTACAAAAGAAGGTGTGAAGCTGAACCATTAAGTGTGGAAAATCATTTTGAAGCAGCAGCCATACAGTTGTATGAAATACAGGAAAAAGTCATAATCATAGCAATATACAGACCACCTACTTGAGATACAGACATATTCCTTAATCAATTAAAAAGACTGCTTAACATTCTTTTTTAGGGAAAGCGCCACTGTAGTCATCTGTGGGGATTTCAACATAAATCTTATGAATGAAAGTAGGCTAAAAAATCGATTCCTAAATCTAGTATGTAGTTTCAATCAGTTCCCACACATACACAAATGCACAAGAATGACATATAATACAAACAGTTTTATAGACACACAAACAAACACAAACATACACACAAAATTCAAACTTTCGCAACCAATGGTTGCTTCATCAGGAAAGAGGGAAGGAGAGGGAAAGACGAAAGGATGCCAAAACCCACATCCTTTCGTCTTTCCCTCTCCTTCCCTCTTTCCTGATGAAGCAACCGTTGGTTGTGAAAGCTTGAATTTTGTGTGTATGTTTCTGTTTGTGTCTATCAACCTGCCAGCACTTTCGTTTGGTAAGTCACATCATCTTCGTTTTTAGACATATTTTTCCCATGTGGAATGTTTCCCTCTATTATAAACAGTTTTATAGATAATATATTTTCAAATATACAATCCACATAAGTAGAAGTAACAAACACTGATTTGGGATTGTCAGATCATGATGCTCCTGTCCTCAAATTCCTTCGATGCAAGAAAAAAAGTGAACTTCATGTATAAAAGAAAATTTTCCACTGAAAACTGAGTAGAATTTACAAATATCCTAATAGTGAGTCCTGGGCAGAAGTGCTGTCCCTAACAAATATGAATCATGCATATAACACTTTTTCTCAAGTTTCATGGGATATTTCAAAATGTTCTTTCCAAAGATGCTGTCAAGAATCACATCACATCACAATAAAAAGCCCAGATCTTGGATCATAGTTGGCATCAAAACTTCTTGTGGAACTCTAAAAAGATTAAATTCAAAATTAAAAACATCTACAGATCCACAGTTCACAGAATATGTTAAGAATTAGAAGAGGGTGTATCAAAAAATAATTGCCACAAGGCAAAATTTATGAATAATGGCAACTTAATAAGACAGTCTGATAATAAATCAAAAGCCATATGGGATATTGTGAAGACTAGGATATCATTCTCGAAAACACAGAAAATGTCAAAATTAGAAAACAAGCTTTGCCAAATTACATCAACAATTATTTAATAAATGTAACAACTTAATTAAGCTCAAAATTTACAAACCAAGAAAAACCAGAATTTCCAAAAGCTGCTTTTAGCTTGAGGATAGATCCAACAGATGAACATAAAGTGTTCAAAATAATAAAAAGCTTGAAACGTAAAATGTCAGAAGGAGCAGATGAGGCACCCATTTATATCATAACAATGACAGCTGCACAGATTGCAAGGCCCTTGGCATACATACCAACTTATCATTTAGTGAAGGATTGTTTCTGGAAAGGATGAAAATGTCAAAAGTGAAGCCATTATTCAAAAATGGCGACAAGCACAAGGTAGAAAGCTATCAGCCAATAGCTTTCCTTCCAGTATTTTCCAAAATAATAGAAAAATCAATGAAGCACAGAATCAACAACTATCTAAATGACCCTAAGTTACAAAATAGAAATCAGCATGGCTTCCAGGCAGGTAAATATAGAAACAGCACTAATGTGCTACACTGAACAAATAATCAAAAATATAGAAAAAAAAAACAATAGCATAGTAGAAATAAATTTCGATCCCTCCAAAGTATTTGACACTGCCAATTGTAGGAGGAGGAGGAGGAGGAGATTAGTGTTTAACATCCCATCGACAACGAGGTCATTAGAGACGGAGCATAAGCTCGAGTTAGGGAAGGATGGGGAAGGAAATCGGCCGTGCCCTTTCAAAGGAACCATCCCGGCATTTGCCTGAAGTGATATAGGGAAATCACGGAAAACCTAAATCAGGATGGCCGGACGTGGGATTGAACCGTCGTCCTTCCGAATGTGAGTCCAGTGTGCTAACCACTGCGCCACCTCGCTCGGTGCCAATTGTAGCATTCTACTAGAAAAACTGGAAGTGTTACATATTCATGAGACAGGAAAAAAATGGTCTGAATCACACCTACAAAACAGAATACAGATTGTAGGACTGATGTCAGATTGCTCCAACCACAAAATAAATTTAGTATCAGATGAAAAAAAAAAAGTGGAAATAGGAGTGCCACAAGGCAGTATTTTAGGCCCCTAATTGTTCCTTGTCTACATAAATGACATTCACACCTCAGAGGGGGCAGCAAAGGCTATACTATTCGCAGAAGACACTAATGTAATAATAAGTGCACCAAAGCAAATGCTGCAAACAACTACTGATCAAGTAATAAAGAATGTCCACACTTTGTTCAATGCAAACCGGTTGACATTAAATGCAAATAAAACAAATTTATGCAGTTTGGGAAAATATGTCAAAATGTAAAGCTTCATCTGTTGTTGAGTGACAAGGCCATAGACAGAGTGGCATCAATAAAATTGATGGGGATTCATGGAGATGAAAATCTTAATTTTAATGACCATGTAATGAAACTTGTGCAGAAACTTAACTCAACCTGTTTTGCTCCTAGAATTATTACAAATGTTTGTACTGCAGAGGATGCCAGGATGGCATATTTTGACTATTTTCAGTCTCTTGCAACATACAGAATAATATTTTGGGGTTTCCCCATTTGCTGTCTAAAACAAATCTTTCTGTCACAAAAGAGGGCTATCCAAATCATAACACACAGTCTTCCACAGACACAATGCAAACCCTTAGTCAACAAACTTAAAGTTCTAACAATATGTTCCTTATATATATACAAATCTGTTTTATATGTTAGGGCCCAGCTTGCAGATTTTCAGACAAATGCCAATTTGCATAACTACAATACCTTAAATAGCACAGCACTCCATACTCAGCAAACAAAAAGTACACACACACCAAGGCATGTGAACTATATTGGTACAAAACTCAACAACATACTGAAACCAACGTCAGAAAGTTAGAAGATGAAAATAGATTTAAAGTAGAATTTAAAAAAATTCTACTTGAACAATGTTTTTACTCGATAAATGACTATAAAGCCTTAGGGCAAACAGACTATGCAGTTACAATACTGTTAGTATACATGTATAAAAAGTTATATTACTGTCACTTGTATTATTCTTCATACACTTTTTGTACAATTTTGTATGTATTATTCTTTGTATTACTTAATGTAAAATTTTGTATGTTCATTTTCCATAAATTGTTTCCCATAAATTGACATTTACTTTTGTACAGCATCCAAACAATATTTATTGTCTATGGGTGAGTAAATAAATAAATAAAATAAATAAAACTACATGTCACCCATGGTGTTCTCACCTACCTTGATACAGAGCATGTTCGACTGTTATCCTGGTCAGTAATTTCTCCTCATTTTAACTTACTGAAAACACCTGGTCATTGATTGTTGAGTGCCTGGCATGCCACCACTCACAAGCTATATGTATGACTGATGAACTCTGACAAGTTTAAAGCTGTACAAATGATAGACCCTTGTCTATCATCCAAGCTCAGATTGAATCAGTGCACTACTGGGTTAGAGTCACTGTTGTTGCCAGAAGTGGATTATGTTGTCATTCCTCATGTTGTAATTTTAATGGTCAGTAGTGTGTGTGTGTGTGGTGTGTGTGAGAGAGAGACAGAGAGAGAGAGAGAGAGAGCTCTATAATCATAAAAATGTATAACGGCTTATATTATAATTCACAAGTATCAAATATTTCACTCTTCCAAGATTGTACTTTTATATGTCATTAATTACAATGGTGGAAGTCACATTTTTACATGCATACTGGAAAGTTGGCTCTTCATGCCATATTATGTAAATGCTGGCATCCAGTGCCCACTTCAAAGATAATGTAACCAGCTTGTATAATAGTTCCACTTCCTGTTCCCATGATATACCACAGATCACATGGTGCAAACTGGGATGTCTTTATGATGACCTTTGACCATCATTTCACTTATGTTTATGTCAGTGGCTGCTTAGACACAGTGTAGCAAAGTTTAAAACCTGTACTTTGGTCATCTATTTTTCCACAACTATATCAAATGAGTCATGCCAATTGCTAGTAAATTAGATAATTTCACAGATTTTTCGCATTTATTTTGACAAAATTGCTTTATATAACTGAAGATACACATTTTGACAATGACTTTGGTTCTACTGAAATCTATTTATAGTATGTAAGTAAGAGAAAAAAATCATGCAGCCCGTACATTGTTTTAACTGTTTGCCCACCTATTTTTCTGATACTTTGCCTGGTACTTGTACTTTTATTGTGCTTTAATCTATTGTAGTTGTAATACTTGATAATGGTCTAAGGCCAAAATCTAGACTGTGAAAACAAATGGCAGTTATTTCTTCTAGAAAGTTTTATATGACTGTGGCTCCATACATAAGTATAATCATTAAAGCTTAATGTTGTTTCTTTGTTTACCAAAGTGTCTCTCAGTGACTCTGTGGATCATGTTGGTTCCATTTTCCCCACAGGACACCACCAAGCTCTTTCATACATGTCTTACCATGAGCTACTTTATATGGAATCACAATTTGTATGACCAGCTTGAAGGCATCACCATGGTAGTCAACATAATATAGTGGTTACCAATTTCTTCATAGAGCGTTTCAAAAGATCAGTGCTGGACTTGGCAGTTTGTACTACTAAGGAGTGGTACAGGTACATTGGTGACACCTTGGAATGTGGAAAAATGCTGAGGGACTGCTTAATGGCTTCCTAAAGCATCTGAATAGTCTCCACACAAACATAAAATTTACTGTGGGCATAGAGAAGCACCAACAACTGCCATTACTGGATCTGCTGGTTATGAGAAATTGTGAGAACCTGGGCCAGTGTGTGTCAAAAACTAATACACATGGACCAGTACCTGCACAAACTGTCAAATCATCACCTGAGTCATAAAATAAGAATAACTTGTAACAAGTGCATGAGAAATTTGAGAGCCACAGCATCTCGGATGCATTCTGAGGAGCAATGGATACTCCACCATTTGCACAAGAAGGATCACAAACCTTACTTGGTGAAGTGACATATCAGAAGGGGAAATGTTGTCTATGGCCTCTCTGCCATACATCCACAGGTTGACAGACAGAATTAGCGATACATAGCTGGATATTGCACAAACATGCACAACTGGCTACAAACTGACCAAGATAAAAGAGTATCTCAGATCCATAAATGTCAAATGGGCTCTCTCACAATGTTGGAAATGGACTACATATTGTGTACATGTGGAAAAGTCAACATTGGCTTGACTAGATGCTCCATCAACACCAGAATCACTGGACATAAAAAATATAGCAAGTTGGGACAGGTGGAGAAATCAGACATGACAGACAACACACTGTGTGCAAACAACCACGTTATAAAATTTGCCATCAAAGAGTTTTTACACTGTGGAAAAGACCTACCATACCTACCTCTTCCAGATTACCCACAAAAATACACTATCATGACTATAATTTTAACAAGGAAGTAGAAAGCCTAAAAGTAAATGGACCCTGGATTCCCATAGTGCAGTGAACAACTGTTGCAGGTACCAAGGCGAAAACCTTAATGGCAAAGCCCAGGGAAAAGCCCTCAGATAATGGTGTGGCAAGTACATATAATCTCTGCCCATGTCCTCTACTCCAGTCTGTCACCAGGAATGGAGGGTAAACCTTTGACAATGCCAGCCCCTCATGTTGGTGAAATGGCAGGAAAATCACTAAACAAATGTTGGTTGAAGACACCAAGACAGAAGCCAACAGGCAATACATGTTCATTTTATGCCAGGGCATGGTATCAATATATTTAATTTATAATTTTCATATGCAAAATTGAGAAAAAATTATTATAAATTTATTTTTGGAATAGAGATTACATAAATAAAAATTCTGCATGTGAGCCTCCCACATCCATTAGTAAATACTTTATTTACCTTTCCTAATTAAAATATACAATGAAAATGATTTCAGAACAATAATTTTGTCTCACAAAATTAATTTTCATGATATTAAAATTTTCGTAATGATTAGAATGATTACTACATTTCTAACTTACATAGATCTTTGCACTGTATTTTCTTTGTGTGTAAAATATATCTCTGTTTTTTACTTTGTGTCAGGAGTTTTGGTGGGAGATGTTGTAACTCAGTATGAGCATGGCAAACAGTTTGAGTAGATATCCATGTGTGTAAAATTGTGGCTGTGGAAGCAGAGTGGAAAGGTGTGTTTAAAATGTTCAGTTTTCATTTTCACATTCATTAGAATGTGGATAAACACAGGAATTACTAATACTGTTCCACATGATGTATTCAAAATAATTAAAACACATGTCTTTTCTGCAATTAACAGAATGATTATGTTACACAATCATAGAGAACATTTATACTTAAAGCCAAACATGATCACTGTTTTGCTTTCTGCTCTTGAATAATTTTAAAGACATTGCAATGAACTCATCATTTTTGAGTGGACTACAACTACAGTTAAATTCCATATTAATTCAGTATCTGTGAACTATGAGAGCAGGACTTAACAATAGGTCAATACACAAGTCATCAACTTTACTAAGTTACACAAAGAACATGCAGGTGAAGCTCCAAATCTCTGGTTCTGACTAAGATTTTAGAAATGCTTCCCACGGTTGTAGGACAAATATGGAACTGGAAACTGTCTGAGATTTTGTTATTAAGAACTAGGCTCTACAATGGTTAAAATCTCAAACTGTCTCCTCTACCCAAATATCTGATTTGACTTAGCTGATAGTATTCTAAGTGATTTACATAAATGTCCTGTATGAAATAGTAGATAAATAAAACAGTAAGAGCAGTGACTTCATCAAAGTATGTAGCTTTTTTTTTTTTTTTTTTCTCGTTTATGTAACATAACCTAGAAATAGTTCTTACACTTGTCAGTAATAGCAGTGTGAGTAGATTGGTACCATTCCTAATTTGTTGGCTGTATATTTTACAAATGTAGCCTACAGTGGCTGCTTCTACCAGTTCATGTACAGGGTGATCTGGTTAAATGGGGAATACTGCAGGAAACAATCGCTGAGAGGATAAGGTGGGGGAATGCTCTGTCCGTAATAGTGTTTTATCTCTACACTTGAAGGCAGCGAGCTGGAGAACCATAATACAATAGGAACATTATCCTTTGTGCCACCAGAGTCTCACTGATCCAGCAGGGAGGCTGGGTCACCCATAGGATGTGCACATATGCCTTACCAGTGAGATGTTGTGGATGAATGACAGGTCCCACAACCATTGTCAGTAACCCCTGCCTAAGTGAGGCTGAACCTGTGGTAATGGTTCGCTGCCACCATACTGTGACAGTTCTGCATAGCTCACAGGTGAGTGTTGTGAAGGTTGATGAGACCACCCTTCATAAAGGTAGCCTCATCTGTGAAGAGGATGGATGAGAGAAATCACAGCACTGTGGTGACATGTCTGTAGGTAATAAGACCTGCACATGTTTCAAGTGATATGGATAGTAGCAGTTATGGAGGATGTTCGACACTGTCATTTGACTTAGCCCATCCTGGCAGTTCACCTGTCTGTTGCTGATACCAGGGCCACTATCAAAGATATTGCATCTCCACATTCAAATGGGTGTACTTCCCTTGAAAAGCATTTCCGACATATGTTCCATTTTACTCCTTATCCTCTCATGGGACATTTCCTGCAGTTTGTCCCCATTTAGCAAGATCTAGATCTACATCCATACTTTGCAAACCACCATGAAGTGCAGGGCAAAGGGTACATCCCATTGTACCAGTTATTAGGATTTTTCCACTTCCGTTTATGTAGGGAGTGTGGGAAGAATGATTGTTTGAATGCCTCTGTATGTGCTGTAATTATTCTAATCTTGTTCTCACAGTCACCATGTGATAGACACAAAGGAGGTTGTAGTCTATTCCTAGTGTCATCATTTAAAGCAGATTCTTGAAACATTGTTAGTAGACTTTCTCAGAATGGTTGCATCTCTGTTGAAAGTCTGCTAGTTCAGTTTCTTCAGCATCTCTGTGACACTCTCCCAGAGGTCAAACAAACCTATGACCATCTCTGTTTATGTTCAGTATCCCCTGTTAGTCCTATTTGGTATGGGTCCCACACATTTGAGAATATTCTAGAATGGGTCCTGCTGTGTACATAGTTCCACGTAGTCAGCGCATACACAACTTTCCAAATAGAGTGCGCCCCGCTAAGCACAACACCGCAGGTGCAGCGCTCATCCATCTCCGCACTATGAGATGGCGCTGTCTTGGAGACGAACCAAATTCTGCTTCCGCCGATCCGCGAATTAATATGTCACGCAGCCAATGAGATTGCTGCTAACATAGAACCTTTTCTCCTCGCGGATCACACTCGCGTAGTGATACCTGAATGCTCTAGGTATTATAACAAGTGTACAGACCTCCGATTAGTCAGTCTGCATTAGTCTGCACTTGAAGGCAGTGAGCTGGAGAAGTTTCAGTCTGCGCCTAATAAGATTATCACATTCCTGTACATAGCCATGAAGAGACATGTATAGACACTTTGGCAAGTATCAGAGATATGTGAGAATAAGATTAATGTACCAAGACCAAAGGAACTTCAGATTGTCAATTGTAAACAGCATCCAGAATCAAGTTACGTAATGTCTAGGATTTTTATTATTTTAATAAATGTGTGTGAAAATTAATCAAGTTCTGTTTAAAGTTGGTCACCGTCAATCTGCTACTCTAAGCGTGCAAGTGGCATTTCTATCGTCTGACCTAACAGCAGAAGATAAACACGCCATAATAAGACCATGAGACATATTGCTGACACTCGCCTACTTCGTTAGAGCAACAAGTCAAATAATCTGATGGTGTGTGTACCGAAGGTCTTACAGTACACACACAACAGGTCCCACGAGTGATTTGTCAGCAATCGCCTTCGTAGACTGATTGCACTTCCCCAATATGCTACCAATAAACCAGAGTCTACCACATCATTAATTGACTTGTTCCTCATCTCTCTTTCTCTTTGATGATGAGTTTTGCAGAGCACGATATGTGATTCAGTGAGTACTCAGATTATTACAAACGGTGATTACTACAGATGCTATGTCTTTCAAGCTATCTGTTCCTCACTTTTCATTTTTTTGCTTTAAAATATATAGAGGCTAAAGAAATTGTTTGAATTAATTGCAGTGTGCTGCTTTGCTTGTAACTGTATTATTACTCCATCAGTTGTTTTCTAGGAGAAAATGTGATACATGCAATTTACTCTGTAATATTTGGCGCCTGAAGAAGGAGTCACATGCCACTGAAATTGATATTATTATGAATTGAACAGAACAATAAAGAATGTAGATGTAAATCACTTATACAATGAAATTACTAGGAATGGACAACCTTCTATTATATGCTTCTTCCATAATGGAGCATACTAAACTAAATAAACTATCATCCTAAAAGGTATTTGGTCAAATGAATGTTTGCTGACCACATTAATATTTCAACAGAATATGTTGGTTCGAGTTGAGAATGTTGATGGATGCTGCTACTACTCGTATATATGAAAACAACAGTAAGTTCAATTACACGTGGAATAATGAGGTATGATGATTATTACCCCCAAAATGTTATTAGCAAAAAGCTTACAACAAAGAGGAAATGAATAAAATCTATGTGCTAGGAAAATTTGCTTTGGCCACTTTCCATAAACTCTCTATTAGCACTGAAGGAAAAAATTACAGAATTTAGAAATTATTTTTTATGTTCTTAAAATGTGTCACAACTGTTGATGACACTTTCAACATTTAATTTATTATTATCCTTTTTGAACAGTCTCAACTACGCAATTTACAATAAAGACTGAAATTTGCTTATTGTCTTCTCCAGTCTTCTTTTATTACTGGGCTCTATTTTATTATCTCAATTTTAGCTTTACTGCGAGTTTAGTGGAATTCCACAACTTGTCTAGTAAGTCTGGCAGAGTAAAAGACATGGTCTCGAGAAACCAGCAACTATTTACTAGGACACAGTCTGTCATAAACATAGGGGTAAGTAGAACAATACAGTTTATTGGCATGTACAAGACAGCTGACCAGAGCTGGTGCACAACAATATAAAGAGCATTTGACCACCAGGGTCCACTGTCTATCAACTGCAGGTAATCAAGGCACCGGACCACAATCGATGGCCTCTGGTAGGGGCCAGGAGCAGCCAAACGGAAAGCTGTTCAGATGTGTGATGCATGCTTCATTGGTGGTGTTGAGGCTGTAGTAATATGTGGGTTACCACAGGTTGGTTCCAGCCTTTCAATATACTAATAGAATTTTAGCATGCATTTTTTCACGTATAAAGAAATGTTTGTATACTATTTTGTTTACTTATTTTCTATTAGTCTGTATATTCCTTCTTAGGTCTATTTTGGACTTACATTTTTTATTGCTTTTCATTCTTTCTGTTTAGATTTCTTTTATGTGTCTATGTCTATATAAAACCAATGTTTCAATCCTGTGAAGGCACTATGAACTGATGACCATGTTGTAATGCTCCAGATCTGTGTATTTTGAGATGTATTTTTGTTGTAATGGCAAAAAAAAATTTTTAACCAATCTTTTCTATTTCATAAATAAAGTTTTCTACAAATAACCAGTTATTTATATTTTCTCTTTAATGGGCTTGTGTAAATATCTGTAACAAGAGACTTTCTTCATTTTTCTGTATTTAGTTTCTAAAATACTGGGTACTAGACTATGTCCAACATGTATTTTTCCCACCAAGATCTCATCTACACCTATACTGGGCCAACCACTGTGAAGTGCATGGCAGAGGGTACTTCCTATTGTAGCATGTACTAGACTTTATTCTCATTTCAGCCACACAAGGAACACACGAAGAACGATTGCTTAAACTGCAATGTGTGCTGTAATTAGTGTGATCCTGTCTTTGTAATCCCTGTGGGAGCAGTATGTAGGGGCCTATAGTATATTCCTAGATTACTCACTTAATACTCTTTCTTGGATTTTTGTAAGTAGGATTTTGCAGGATAAACGGTCCCTATCTTCAGAGTTTTCAGCACCACTCTGATGGCCTTCCATGAGTAAAGCAAATATGTGACTATCAGTGCACCCTTCTTCGTACACTACTGGACATTAAAATTGCTACACCAAAAGAAATGCAGATGATAAAAGGGTATTCATTGGACAAATATATTATACGAGAACTGACATGTGATTACATTTTCATGCAATTTGGGTGCACAGATACTGAGAAATAAGTACCCAGAACAACCACCTCTGACCATAATAACGGCCTTGATATGCCTGGGCATTGAGTCAAACAGAGCTTGGATTGCGTGTACAGGTACAGCTGCCCATGCAGCTTCAACACCATACCATAGTTCATCAAGAGTAGTGACTGGCGTATTGTGACGAGCCAGTTGCTCGGCCACCATTGACCAGACGTTTTCAATTGGTGAGAGATCTGGAGACTGTGCTGCCCAGGGCAGCAGTCGAACATTCTCTGTACCCAGAAAGGCCCGTACAGGACCTGCAATATGCGGTCGTGCATTATCCTTCTGAAATGTAGGGTTTCACAGCGATTGAATGAAGGGTAGAGCCACGGATCGTAACACATCTGAAATGTAATGTCCACTGTTTGAAGTGCTGTCAATGTGAACAAGAGGTGACAGACGTGTAACCAATGGCACCCCATACCATCATGCCGGGTGAAATGCCAGTATGGCGATAACAAATACATACTTCCAATGTGCGTTCACCGTGATGTCGCCAAACACGGATGCGACCATCATGATGCTGTAAACAGAACTTGGATTCATCCGAAAAAATGACATTTTGCCATTCATGCACCCGGGTTCGTCGCTGAGTACACCATCGCAGGCGCTCCTGTCTGTGATGAAGCGTCAAGGGTAAGCGCAGCCAATGTCTCCGAGCTGATAGTCCATGCTGCTGCAAACGTCGTCGAACTGTTTGTGCAGATGCTACATGCTAATGCTTACACAGTGACTTGATTCCCCACGGGACCTGACTCAGCTTTTGAGAAACAAGGATTGGTGTGTTTCCAGCTTGATTCAGATCTAGATTTGGACATTTCCATTTCCCCCTTAAATTTGTGTGACGTTGCAGCTGCCTACTGCAAGGCCTACATATTATACCAGTTCACTCATTTTGTGCAACGTTGGTGGATGGGAACAACTCCTGGGCCCATTTTTCTCCCCCGGATGGCCACAGTAAAATCAACAGCGCATCAACGAAAGGGTTCTGTTGTGTGTCTCAGATAAGAACTATCAACTTCATTTCCACCATCCTGCTCAGCAGCCATCTGCTTCTCAACCCAAAAGGGACCACTCCAATACTGTAGCAGCTCATGATTCCACTGAGCCTTGTTCTCAACTGCAGTGATGGCTTTCGACATCAAACCACCATCTTACTGGTTGTGGCTCCATTGGATCATGTGCCACCTGCATCTACTCCCAGGGCGGTCACTACTGCAGGAGGAAGAGGGGAGGAGGAGGGGGGGGGGGGGGGGGGGAGGAGGATTTGGTGGTGCCACTCGACTTCATTATAAAAACTGAATAGGTAGCGCTATATTACTGTTAACTGCCATGGCTACTATGCAGAGGGCACATCTCACCAGGATTGCCTTCTGATGGATCCCACAAATAAACCAGCCCAGGACCGTTCTGAGGCAGTGAAGTGTGTCCCAATCATACTACTGGTTTGGCTTCAGCATTTTCCTTCCAGAATTTGTTACTGGTGGAACTCTGATACTGTGCAAACTGGACTTTGATTGGAATTCTTACTTAAAATACCTTGCATTGCCCTATGGGGCATTTTGTAATCTCCATTCATTTTGTATGCAAATTACCTTTACAAAAAATAAATGCAGTTGAAGTATGGAGGTGAGCCACTGCAGTGACATGTTTGTCTTTTCCAAAGTACATTTGCTCCTGACTTTATGTTCATGAACAATAATGCTGCCCTATATTAGGCTGCTCCTATGAGTGAATTTATTGCAAGTGAAGATACCCATTGCATGAAATTGCCAACTGGGATCTCCGAATCTTTACTGAATATGGAAAGTCCAGGGTGCACTGAAGAGACCCATTGTTAGCCACTTGTCATCACCAAGGACACTTCCATATCTCTGCACAGCTCAAGCTTGGTAATGGTGTCAACTGCCATACTATATATAGGGGTAAATACAGGGTGGTTACAATTAAACTTTTGTTACTTGAGAGGGTCCCCATGAAAAACAAGTGATCATAGGACAATGAAACTTTGTAGAAACATTTGTAAGGACATGTGAAACAGAAATAATGAATAAAACACTGAAAGGAACACATTTTAATTTCCACATGAGATAACATTTGTTAATTGCATACCATGTTTACATTCCGGATTACAAACACTGGTCAATGTGATGACCATCTGCATACACGACAGACTGGAACTGAACTACAGATTTCTGTACTGCTGCCTGAAACATTTCAGGTGGGATGCTGGCTACTTCCCTTGTTATGCTTATGTTCAGCCTCCAATGTGTGTTTGAGTCCCACTGATAAACCCTCTCGTTCAGGTAATCCCACAGCCATAAATCACATGGGTTCAAATCTGGTGATCTTTGTCACTATGCAGTTTGGAATGATCCAATGGTTCGATTTTCTCTAAATGTGTTACAGAGTAACCAAGTGAGCTCATGAGCAATGTGATATGGAGCTCCATTGTGCATCAAAACAGTTGAGCCCAAAGCATCTCTCTCCCATAGAGCAGGGATTACATGTTGTTGAAGCAGATCACAGTAACATGTGCAATTCATGCTGCATGTTCTTGGTCCTTGGGGTCTAAGTTCCTCCCACGTCACCATACCAGTACCATTATCTAACCACAAGTCATGACACTTAACACTACTAACAGTGTAAATCCTGCAGCACACAGTCTGAACATCACTCCTATAAAGTAATCTGCCAATATAGTAAATAATTTTCCCTCTATACTGACTCAAGTACTGAAAGTTTCATTATAATCACCCTGTACATCTCCTGCTAATACTTCTGTTGCTGTGGAAGAGTTTGTTTGGTTTTATTACTGGTTTTTAAAAGGATATTTTAAGTTTCAGAATTTCTCTAATCTTATGTTTTGGATAGTGTTGTAAATCATGTCTTTTTATTAACATTTACCTTGCTTTGTAATCTTTTTGACATTCTGTTAAGAACATATGTTTTCAATTCTTGATTACACTTAGCTTTTGAATCATAAATCAATGACATTACTGCTATAAAAGCACATAAAAATAGAATGAAAAATCACAATTATTCATTTTCTCCTAGAGGGAGATTATACATTGAAATATGGCATAAAAAACAATTTGTTAACATACCTGAAAGCCTTTGTACTTTATTAGCTCCTTAACTCTGTCAACAATAAAAAAATATTTATCATTGTCAAAATAACCTATGTCACCAGTATGAAGCCATCCTTCACTATCAATTGTTTCTCCTGTGGCAGCATTATCACCACAGTATCCTTTCATAATTATTGGACCCTTGAAACAAAGCTCTCCTTTCTGGTATGGTCCAAGAGCAACTCCCGTTTCCACATCAATAACCTAAAATAAAAGCAACTTTACTGAAGTCATACAAAGCAAATATCCACAGATAGATAGTTGGTACTCGCCTCTGATAATTAGTTAATAAAACGCAAATTAAATCTAAGTCCTTCCAGTGCACCATAGATATCATCTATTCCATGACAAATGCTTTTCTGATCTATTCAAGTAACTCACTTGTTTCTACAAAATTTGATATAAGTGAAAATTGTTATGATAACCAGGCTTTCAAACCTTCTTCTTCAGATCAATAAGTTTACAAATTTCAAATATATGAAACCTTTCCAAACAATTGTACACAATATCAGGGGGCGAATCCTAGGATCCGTTCAAGAGAATCTATAAGTCACACAAAGCATTGTTGCAATTCTGCAGCACTACAAGTTAATCAGGGCCACACTGTAAGAGCTGTTCAAAATGTGCACTGTGAGCCATAATCCATAAATGGCAATGCCTTAACAAGGGCTTGATGACACCTAGTTCATGACAAACAGTTGCACAGGGTTTTTACGTATTTTGTTCGAGGTCATTTTTATCATTGTCTAAAGTAATCCGCTCCACACTTTTTGAGATTCCACAGTGAAAAGGCCAATGTCTTAAGGTCAAGAGCCCTAGAAGGAGAATGCAGTGGCCATCCAATTCACTATCTAGGGAAGGTGATGTTCAAAAACTGCTGTACAACAAAAATTAAGTGCACTGGAGCCCTCGCACACATGGACCAGATAGGACACTGAACTGCTAAGAGCACATTTTCTATTATTACAGGTAGCACCATTGTCAGGAGGGCCAAGTACAATGGTCTGTTCAGTTAGTGAGGTAGCATACATGGGGTGATCAGTTGGTAATACTTCAGTACAGATTGAATCCAAATTGTTGTTGATGGTTTATGACAACCACAGAATGGTAATTAGCATGTGCCTAGATACTATGCAAATGTTGAGGGAAGTTCTGGCAGAATATAAATACTTTTGGGCTACAGGAGATCATTCACTGAAAAGCAGAAGCATTGAGTCATGAATAGGCACATGCAAAAAGAAAGAAAAACTTGCTAGCTTTTGGAGTAATCCCTTTTTGACCCAGAGTAAAACACACTCACACACAAACACACACACACACACACACACACATGCCCATTCCCCCACATAGTACCAACTGCATGCCAGTGCTGAATTTTGGCAGACGGGCTAGGACGTGTTGGGAGTTTGACTGATGGGGTGGGTAGACAAACAGCACCAATGCTGCATTTTGGCAGGTGGTCTAGGGTGTGGTGGGGTTGTGTCATGTGGTGTGGGTAGAGGAAGAGGGGGGTAGGAGGCAGGGAGGACTAGGGGTGTGTGGCTAGTGGCTCAGAGGAAGAAAGCTAGTTTGCTGTCTATGAATGCAGGATGGATAGGTGGCAGATGCACAGGCTGGGCATGTGATGCACGGTTGTCAGAGCCAGTGGGGAGCATCGCAAACTGAAGGTGGGGTGGCATGGGGATGTAAATTGTAAGGTTGTGATGGGATGGAGGAAAGGGAAACTGTTGCGTGAAGGGTTGGTTCAAATGACTCTGAGCACTATGGGACTTAACATCTGAGGTCATCAGTCCCCTAGAACTTAGAACTACTTAAACCTAACTAACCTAAGGACAGCACACACATCCATGCCCGAGGCAGGATTCGAACCTGCAACCATAGCAGCAGTGAAGTTCCGGACTGAAGCACCTAGAACCGCTCGGCCACAATGTGTGTGAAGGGTGTGAGGACAGTTGGGACAATTGGTAACTCATGTCAATACATCAAATATATGTAAGGATGTGCTTAAAAAAGTTTGACATGAAAAAGGTATAGGAAATAAATGTGTAAGCTCAAGGAATCAAAGGTAGTTGCATGTGTCAATTCAAAAGTGTGGTGAAGTTCAGGGCCTATCAGAATTGGCTACCACCGAATAGCACCACTGCTGCACCCACTCCCTGCAGTGTCCACCCTTTCTTCTTCTTCTTCTTCTTCTTCTTCTTCTTCTTCTTTTTTTTTTTTTTTAAAAAAAAAAGGGTGAAGGGTGAAGCATGGTTGGTAGGTGTTCTGCCATTGGCTACCATTTGAGATAGGGGTACATCTAATTTCAGTTTACGACAAAAGTCAGTCAGGATGTTGCATTCTTTGAGTGTATGAAGTACTGTTAAAGATGCACCACACGTGCACTTGGAAGGGTCCTTTTATTGCAAGAGAATTTCATGTGCGAGTTTGGTGTGGCCAATATGTCTACTTCTACATCTATGTCCATACTCTGCAAGCCACTGCAAAGTACATGGCAGAGAGTACTTCATATCATAACAGGTATTAGGGTTTATTCCCATTCCATTCACAAGCTGTGTATGGATTATGGGAAAAATGACTGCCGGAATGCCTCATCATATGCTGTAATTAATCTAATCTTATCCTCACAATCCCTACAAGAGTGATACATTGGCAGTTGCAGTATGTTCCATTTACTCATAGCAATACCGACATATGTTCCATAACACACACTACCGGTAGTAGGGGGGGGGGGGTTAACAACACACTTTTTAAGGATTTGCTGACTTGTATGTAGTGTCCAAAACTTGAAAATACATTACCATCATTACCAACAAGTGTTCAATAATGTATACTACGAATGAGGGGGATAGTTTATGATCATAAAAAAAATTAAAGAAGTTACAAATTTCATTATTTGTGGCTCACTTTTATTAATAGCAGGCTTTTTAAAGAGATGATGATGTATAAGTGAGGTCCAGAACTTGAAAATATTGAATATGAGACTCACTGAAAAAAGTCGCATCTACAACAACAATTACTACTATTACCACTACCACTGCTACTTAAATTTTTGGATGAAGTTTACCTGAAAAAATTTAAAACAGTTATAGAATCTTGTAGAATAATTGTTTAAAAACAATTAATATTTTTTGAAAATTTTAAAATACAAAGTACCCAACTAGACAACAACATTTGCACAAAGTGGGTATAAAGTATCCCTCACAACCTCCCTCCTCCATTAGTACTGCTAGGATTAGAGGTGGCTCTTGAAACACTGTAAGCAAGCTTTCTTGGGATGGTTTGCATTTGGTTTCAAGTGGCTGTTGGTTTCTTCAGCATCTCTGTGACACTCTCCCATGGGTCAAAAATACCTGTGACCATTTGTGCTGCCCTTCTCCGTATATATTCAGTGTCCCCCCTTAATTGTATTTGGTATAAGTCCCACACACTTGGGCATTTGCAGGATGGGTTGCACAGGTGATTTGTAACCAATCTCCTCTCTAGACCAATTGCATTTCTATGAATAAGCCAAAGCCTGCCACCTGCTTAACCTATGACTGAGCCTACATGATGGTTCCATTCCATGTGCCTACAAAGTGTCACATCTCAATATATGTATGAGTTGACCAATTCCAGCTGTGACTGGTTGATTCTGTAGTTGCAGAATACTATTTTTTCCTTAATGTTGAAAAGTGCAAAGTTTTACATTTATGGTATTTAAAGCAACTTTCCTATTTTTGCACCATTTGAAACTTTAACGAGATCTGACTGAATATTTTATGTAGCTTTTTTCAGAGAGTCTTCATTACAGACAATGGCATTATCTGTGAAAAGTCTGAGGTTACTAAAGTACACAGCATGAGGTGAAAGCTGATTTGTGAGGGGCCTGGAGCAAAGGTACACACTCTCTAGTAGCCTCTTTGATCATTCAGATTGTTTGTATGTGCAATATCTACCCCTCAGGGTGTGGTTCAAGGAAGTGATCAAACATCAGTGCCTGATGCTCTCAATTGTCATGTTTTCACTGTGTTTTCAACCTTAGTGAGACTGTTGGGAAGTTCATTGTCTGGAATACTCAGCATTCAAAGGAAATTTATGGGAATTCTCATTCTGTGGAAGTCGTACAGAAGGTTGTTTATGGTTTATGTTGGAGACTACCACATTTCATGGTCTACTGTTTATTCAAGGATTCACTACATACCAGGAAGTACAGGTTTGGGAGAGTTCTGACATGTTGGAGACTCAAATTATAACTGTCAGTTATGCAGTAAATGTATTGCACATATTTGGTAGAGAGTGTTTCTCATAACCTCCTACTCGGACATATGCATAACTGATGTGGTTATTGACCTTAGACACAACTGTATTACTGTATGATTTCATTATGTAGACAATCATGATATACAGAGTTAAGTATCTGCCAATAAGTGGTGAGATTTATCATTCCTTGGTACCACCATGCATTTCCATCTGTATTATTGGGTTGAGGACACAGCACAGCGGAGTTTGAGATGTAGTTCTTTGCATATGAGCGAGTTGGAAGAATTGTAGTTCTCTACATACGTTCTCAAGACATACGTTAGATGGCCTACCTGTTTGGAGGTGGTTCATAGGTAGATTGATCCTTTCATTTTGGAACAGAGAAAAGTAACAAGGATTTTAGGTTTCTGTTTGACGGTGATCACATAACTGATCAGGAGGAGTTATAATGATGCTCTCAAATATGTGATACCTGCTTCTGCAAAGATGCTGCTGTCTGGTCTGGCATGAAAGGCTCTAGTCACTAATTTTACTCCATTATGATGTACATGGTCTAAGAAACATAGTACAGATGGTGCTGCTATACCATAAATGTCACATATATAGTCTAAGTAAAATAAAATCAACGTTCTATAAAACCTTAATAAAACCACTCAATCTGAACCTAAAAGGTGTTGCTGTGAAAACAGAGACTGCTTCATATCCCCATGCCATTACCTTTCAGTTATCATATGTTGGTAACCTTGCTAGTTTACAATCAAAATAAAAACATAAAAAGTGAAATTGGCCAACTACTTAAAGTAGCTGGTCTCCCTCATAAAGCTCGAGATAGGGATATACAGAGCAAAATCTGCAACAATGCATCCAACATAATTTTGTTGGGGAAAAAAGTACCTGTGTTCTGGGCACAGCATTGTGCCCTTTATACAGCATCTAAAGGGAATGCAATGGGGTTATAAGTTCCTGTGTTACAGGGTTTCTCTGTCTACGGTATTAGCCAAGTCAATAAGCAGCTATTTAGAGTTAATTTGATTCACTTTATCTGCAAAATGTTTGCCCTGGTAGCACTTACTCTGATCGAGGGCACTCATCACAGGTGCCACCCAGCCATAGCAATGATCATCTGTAGAGACGGGCACTTACTCCTTGTGTAATCTAACATATTATTAATTTTTTTTCTTTTCTTTTCTCCTTCATTCTTTTCTTTTATTATAATAATAATTTTGTATCATAGATAACATTGGCATAGAAATAAAACAGGTAGAGAGATGCTCTTCAATTTTTTAACTGCTTTAGATTCATCTGTCTGTCTCGATAAGTGGTAGCAGGTGGATATGTAATGAGTTCCACCAAGTAAATATTGTTAAAAAATGTGTGTTCCAATTGTACATTAAAAAGTCTTATAAAAAGTTATCAAGATAGAAAAGTTTATTCATACATTCACAATGACCATACCCGTCTGTTCATCTCTCCATGACGCACCGAGAATCCTGCATCAAGAGGATCGAAGCAGACAAGAATAATTTGCGTGAGCAGAAGAGGGGCAATTCGGAGCCAGTATTGTCATACCAAGCTCTTGCACAATGGCGGTAACAAGAAAAAGAAGTACATAAATTATATCCTGAATAAATATATTGAATATTGAAGGTCTGTTTATATTAGTGCCAGTTAAAGTTCACTCAGGATACATGTACCTTCCAATTTTTTTCAATTATTCTTTAAAAAATTCCTTTTTTTAATTATTTAAGCAGCAATTTTTAATCAGTTTTCAATATATATCACATTTTATTCCCCCCACCACTATTCAATGACAACCACTCAAAGGATTGTGCCAAGTGGAATATGAACAGACCTTTCAGTTGTTGAGATAAATATTTTTTGAGATAAATGAACCATTTTATCGTTACATGAAACTAATGAGGCCTTTGTTGCATTTGTTATATGTCCATGAGATTTGAACTATTAACAACTTGAAGGAGCAAATTAAAATTAAATACCGCCTACAAACAAGATGTGCCAGGAATGCTGATTTCAGCGGTAAAGGTAGGAAGCTGCTACACTGTATGCTTATATGGCCATGCTTGGCAGTGCCTCTCTCACAGTAATAATCTTCTTTCCTTCAATTGATATCTTTTACAGAAATTGCATTTCTATAGAAAAGATGAAAATTTGTGTAAAGTCAACATCAAAGTGCAAAATAATTCATTCATATTCTGAAAGACTGTATCAGAGAATAATCAGGTTCATTAATGAATATGCATATAAAACTGCTTGAATTGAAACAAAATTTCATTTTTTGTAAAAAATGATTGCACTGGTGATATAACTAATCATAATGTCACTTTTATGACACTCAATGAGACAATTTCTCAGTTCTCACCAGGAAACATTTTTCCAAATAGTGAAACTGAAGTGCATGACAGTGAAAATTCCTCTGACTATTTGCTCACTACATCATGAATGGAGGAGCAGGAAACAGTTCAAAAAAGCAATGTAAATACTAGTGACAACCACAATTTGACACAATTCATGCAACTAATAACACAACAGCTTACAAAACAACAGGAATTTCAGGAAAATATAGGACAACAGTTTGCACAACAAAATCAGACATTTAACAGTTTCAAGAATAGTATTAGTCAAAAGTTCAGTGAGGTGAGCAAAACTATACACACTGAATTATCTGTCAAATTATCTGGTAAGTTCACAGAGCACAGTAAACAACTAAAACAAGAAATAATTACCAACATGTTCCGCATTATAAATACATTAACAGAAAAAGTAATATCCGTAGACTATAAACAGGAACAACTTGCAGGTGAGCTATCCTTAGTGAAGCATATTCTCAAATTCAGGAGACACAATCCCAAGTGGATGCGTTGGTAAAAATGTGACGAACGCAGTCAACGAGCTGCAAGACATATGCAAAAACCTACCTACAAAAATACACAAGTTGACTCTAAAAGTAGATCAGATAAGTTTAGAATCAGAATTTGTCAAAAAACAGAGAGATAATTTATGTGCAGATGTACAGGAAATAAGTGAAATCTGAGGCCGGGATGATGGATAAGGGCAGCACCCCTGCTGAAAAGGTAGTGTCAGAATACAAAATTTATGTAGATACTGTAGAAGAAGCTCTAAAAGAGAAAGAAAGCCAACTTCTAGCTAAAATTGACTTGCGTTTAAAGGGAGCAGAGGAAAGGTTAAGAGGTAGTGTTGCTAAAATTACTGACATTCCAAAATAACATACAACAGGAAGCAACTGCCGTCTGCATCACGTCTGCTGTGCAGCGAGCTACGTTGCTGTCTGCGTCACGTCTGCTGTGCAGTGAGCTATGTTAATTTAAGTATTAACTGTATTTTTCTTACTTGTCACTTCTTCTTCCATGTGTTTTTGCTTTTAGGAAGCTTTAATTGTCGAGTGCTAGTAATAGTGTTCCATAGATTTTGTGTTTGTTTTGAATACAGTCAGAGAGAGTCCCTTTAGTCAGCCATAGTGCCAGTAGTGCTAGTGTTTGTTTTGAATGCAGTCAAGAGACAGGTAGTGCTATTTTCATTGTTTTCTACAAGAAGTGTCTAGTAATCACAGTTTAGTCAACTATCAGCCACCTTTAGTGAATTAGCAGTCTAGTTAAAAGTTGATTAACTCCCTACAGTCAATTGATTTCTTAGGATGGATAGGATGTGTGACTGCTGTGTATGGACGCAGGAGGAGCTGGCCATTGTTTGCGATCAGCTGAATGTGCTGATGGCCGCGGTCAGCCGTCTTCAGGCTGCTGCCTCGGAGTGTAGCGGTAGTGGGGAGTCTGGTGCGCCGCATGCTTCACCCACTGTCCCTGCTGTCAAGACATCTTCCCGGGTACCGGGCGCGGTTGGGCCACCGTCCCCCCAAGTGGAGTGGCGGGTTCAGCGGCATTCGTGGCGCACGAGGTGGAGGGTCAGTGTGGAGGTTGGCTGTGTGGCATCGGTGCTCTGCCTGTGAGTGGACATGTGGCCGCTCCTTCAGCAAGGTCTGAGCAGACACACTGGGGGGAGGGGTTTATTAGTGATTGGGAGCTCCAATGTTAGGCGGGTGATGGAGCCCCTGAGGGAAATAGCAGAAAGGTCCGGGAAGAAGGCCAGTGTTCACTCTGTCTGCTTGCTGGGGGGTCTCATCCGGGATGTGGAGGAGGCCCTGCAGGTGGCGATAGAGAGCACTGGGTGCACCCGACTGCAAATTGTTGCTCATGTCGGCACCAATGACTCCTGCCTTCTGGGTTCAGAGGTCATCCTCAGTTCATACAGGCGGTTGGCGGAGTTGGTGAAGGCGGAAAGCCTTGCTCGCGGGGTGGAATCTGAGCTAACTATTTGTAGTATCGTTCCCAGAACTGATCGCGGTCCTCTGGTTTGGAGCCGAGTGGAAGGCTTAAACCAGAGGCTCAGACGTTTCTGCTGAGATCTGGGGTGCAAATTTCTCGACATCCGCTATCGGGTGGAGAAATGTAGGGTCCCCCTGAATAGGTCAGGCGTGCACTACATGCAGGAAGCGGCTACAAGGGTAGCGGAATACGTGTGGAGTGCACATGTGGGTTTTTTAGGTTAGAGAATTCCCTCCCTAGGCCCAACAAGACGCCTCCTGAGACGCGGCAAGGTAGGAGTAGGCAAAATGCAACAGGGAATAACAACATTAATGTGCTAATAGTAAACTGCAGGAGCATCTATAGAAAGGTCCCAGAACTGCTCTCATTAATAAACAGTCACAATGCCCACATAGTACTAAGGATAGAAAGTTGGCTGAAACCAGATGTAAGCAGTAATGAAATTCTAAAATCAGATTGGAATGTATAGAGCAGAGACAGGCTGGACAGTGAAGAGGGAGGTGTGTTTATAGTGATAAGAAGTGCAATACTATTGAAGGAAATTGACAGAGTTCCGAAATGTGAAATAATTTGGGTGAAGGTCACGGTTAAAGCAGGCTCAGACATGGTAATTGGATGTCTCTATAGGCCCCCCCGGTTCAGCAGCTGCAGTGGTTGAGCACCTGAAGGATAATTTTGAAAATATTTCGAGTAGATTTCCCCACCATGTTATAGTTCTGGGAGGAGATTTTAATTTGCCAGATATAGACTGGAAGACTCAAACGTTCATAATGGGTGGCAGGGACAAAGAATCCAGTGAAATTTTTTAAAGTGCTTTATCTGAAAAATATCTTGGGCAGTTAAAAAGAGAACTGACTTGTGGCGATAACATATTAGACCTTCTGGTGACAAACAGACCCGAACTATTTGAAACAGTTAACGCAGAACAGGGAATCAGCGATCATAAAGCGGTTACTGCATCGATGATTTCAGCCATAAATAAAAATATTAAAAAAGGTAGGAAGATTTTTATGTTTAGCAAAGTGACAAAAAGCAGATTTCAGAGTACCTGATGGCTCAACACAAAAGTTTTGTCTCAAGTACAGATAGTGTTGAGGATCAGTGGACAAAGTTCAAAACCATCGTACAATATGCATTAGATGAGTATGTGCCAAGAAAGACAAAGAGATGGAAAAGAGCCACCATGGTACAACAACCGAGATAGAAAACTGCTGCGGAAGCTAAGGGAACTTCACAGCAAACATAAACATAGCCAAAGCCTTGCAGACAAACAAAAATTATGCGAAACGAAATGTAGTGTGAGGAGGGCTATGCGAGAGGCGTTCAATGAATTCGTTCCTTCTCTAGATTGTCGCACAGATGACAAAATGGTAGATATCAAAATAGATGACAGAGGGATATAGAAACAATTAAAATCGCTCAAAAGAGGAAAGGCTGCTGGACCTGATGGGATACCAGTTCGATTTTACACAGAGTACGCGAAGGAACTTGCCCCCCTTCTTTCAGCAGTGTACCGTAGGTCTCTAGAAGAGCGTAGCATTTCAAAGGATTGGAAAAGGGCACAGGTCATCCCTGTTTTCAAGAAGGGACATCGAAGAGATGTGCAGAACTATAGACCTATATCTCTAACATCGATCAGTTGTAGAATTTTGGAACACGTATTATGTTGAGTATAATGACTTTTCTGGAGACTAGAAATCTACTCTGTAGGAATCAGCATGGGTTTCGAAAAAGACGATCGTGTGAAACCCAGCTCACGCTATTTATCCACGAGACTCAGAGGGCCATAGATATGGGTTCCCAGGTAGATGCTGTGTTTCTTGACTTCTGCAAGGAGTTCGATACATTTCCCCACAGTCGTTGAATGAACAAAGTAAGAGCATATGGACTATCAGATCAATTGTGTGATTGGATTGAAGAGTTCCTAGATAACAGAACGCAGAATGTCATTCTCAATGGAGAGAAGTTTTCCGAAGTAAGAGTGATTTTAGGTGTGCCACAGGGGAGTGTCGTAAGACTGTTGCTATTCACAATATACATAAATGACCTAGTGGATGACATTGGAAGTTCACTGAGGCTTTTTGTAGATGATGCTGTGGTATATCGAGAGGTTGTAACAATGGAAAATTGTACTGAAATGCAGGAGGATCTGCAGCGAATTGACGCTTGGTGCAGGGAATGGCAATTGAATCTCAATGTAGACAAGTGTAATGTGCTGTGAATACATAGAAAGAAAGATCCCTTATCATTTAGATACAATATAGCAGGTCAGCAACTAGAAGCAGTTAATTCCATAAATTATCTGGGAGTACACATTAGGAGTGATTTAAAATGGAATGATCATATCAAGTTGATCGTCGATAAAGCAGGTGCCAGACTGAGATTCACTGGAAGAATCCTAAGGAAATGCAATCCGAAAACAAAGGAAGTAGGTTACAGTACGCTTGTTCACCCACTGCTTGAATACTGCTCAGCAGTGTGGGATCCGTACCAGATAGGGTTAAAAGAAGAGATAGAGAAGATCCAACAGAGAGCAGCGCGCTTTGTTACAGGATCATTTAGTAATCGCGAAAGCGTTTCGAAAAAGACGATCGTGTGAAACCCAGCTCACGCTATTTGTCCACGAGACTCAGAGGGCCATAGATATGGGTTCCCAGGTAGATGCTGTGTTTCTTGACTTCTGCAAGGAGTTCGATACATTTCCCCACAGTCGTTGAATGAACAAAGTAAGAGCATATGGACTATCAGATCAATTGTGTGATTGGATTGAAGAGTTCCTAGATAACAGAACGCAGAATGTCATTCTCAATGGAGAGAAGTTTTCTGAAGTAAGAGTGATTTTAGGTGTGTCACAGGGGAGTGTCGTAGGACTGTTGCTATTCACAATATACATAAATGACCTAGTGGATGACATTGGAAGTTCACTGAGGCTTTTTGTGGATGATGCTGTGGTATATCGAGAGGTTGTAACAATGGAAAATTGTACTGAAATGCAGGAGGATCTGCAGCAAATTGACGCTTGGTGCAGGGAATGGCAATTGAATCTCAATGTAGACAAGTGTAATGTGCTGTGAATACATAGAAAGAAAGATCCCTTATCATTTAGATACAATATAGCAGGTCAGCAACTGGAAGCAGTTAATTCCATAAATTATCTGGGAGTACACATTAGGAGTGATTTAAAATGGAATGATCATATCAAGTTGATCGTCGATAAAGCAGATGCCAGACTGAGATTCACTGGAAGAGTCCTAAGGAAATGCAATCCGAAAACAAAGGAAGTAGGTTACAGTACGCTTGTTCACCCACTGCTTGAATACTGCTCAGCAGTGTGGGATCCGTACCAGATAGGGTTAAAAGAAGAGATAGAGAAGATCCAACAGAGAGCAGCGCGCTTTGTTACAGGATCATTTAGTAATCGCGAAAGCGTTACGGCAATGATAGATAAACTCCAGTGAAAGACTCTGCAGGAGAGATGCTCAGTAGCTCAGTACAGGCTTTTGTTGAAGTTTCGATAACATACCTTCACCGAGGAGTCAAGCAGTACATTGCTCCCTCCTACGTATATCTTATGAAGACACCATGAGGATAAAATCAGAGAGATTAGAGCCCACACAGGGGCATACCAACAATCCTTCTTTCCACGAACAATACGAGACTGGAATGGAAGGGAGAACCGACAGAGGTACTCAAGGTACCCTCCGCCACACACTGTCAGGTGGCTTGTGGAGTATGGATGTAGATGTAGATGTAAACCTATGCTTTTAGAGGAGTTAGATACTTTCATTGGTCACGAATTTGTGCAATGAAGACTATGTGAATGGATGACTCAGGTACTCTGACTTTGTATTAAATACATGGAAGTGAGCAGGGACAGTAACGGATGTTGAGCTGCACACACATGCTTTGCAAGTTAAACACTGGGTAGATACTAACTGACAGTAATGTGACTATGCGCTTACAGTAAGCACTTTGTTATGAAGGAAAACTTATGCGTGTATGTGTTAATGGAGCTGACATGCTTATATAAATTGGTAACCATATAGGATAACTCCAATGGCTGAAAAATAAAGGCTATGCCCATATCCGTCAGGGTTATCAACCCATAAAAAGAGAAGTAAGCTCAGACACTGTGCACCTCCATATGACGTCAGTGCACAGTGGGGGGCAATTGTAATGTAACATATTATTACACATAGAAGCAAAACAGGTAGAGAGAGGTCCTTCAATTTTTTAATTTAATTTTCGATTAATCTGTCTTTCACTATAAGTGGTAGCAGATGGACGTATGATGAGTTCCGCTGAGTGAATGTTGTTAGAAAATGTGTACCATATTCCAATTGTACATTAAAAAGTCTTATAAAAAGTTATCAAGATAGCAAAGTTCAGTCATTCATTAACAATGACCATACCCGTCTGTTCATCTCTCTGTGATGTGCCAAGAATCCTGCATCAAGAGGATCGAAGCAGACAAGAATAATTTGTGTGAGCAGAAGAGGGGCGACCCGGAACCAGTAGTGTCATATCAAGCTCTATGCACAATGGTGGTAACAAGAAAAAGAAGTATGTAAATTTAAATGCTGAATAAATGTAGTGAATATTGAAGGTCTGTTTATATTAGTGCCCATTAAAGTTCACTCAGGATATGTGTACTTTCCATTTTTTTTTTTCAATTATTCTTTCAAAAATTCCTTTTTTTAATTATTTAAGCAGCAATTTTTAATCAGTTTTCAATATATATCAGATTTTATTCCCCCCACCACTATTCAATTGGCATCTGTGAGGACTTAACAGCTCTGGCATCATATACATCCTGGAGGACTTCCTCAATACCGACCAACTGGAATGAAAGTAAATCTAATCTACTCTAATCTGCCTTCCCTGTATCATCAGGTATCCCTAGCGAGAGGATCCGTGATGATCCCACCATGACATACTTTTAATGCAGTGGCTTTCAAGCACATTTTTGGGTCTAATTACTTATTGGGTGTAGCTCATCTTCTACATTGTACATAAGTTGGTAGTACCTTAAGTGTCCTTCCCAACTGGTCTTCACTACAGGAGAAATTTAAGAAAATGCAGGTCAAATGCAAAAGGGGACCAAAAATTACATCAACCAAAACGTTGGTGAAAAGTATAGGGGAAATATGTACAGAGCAAAGAACAGAGAAAGAACAACCTAGAAATAACTGGACCAATGCTGAGGATTGTCACCAAGGATTCAATAGTATGAGAAGTAAGGATGGCTGGAAATGGAAGATTGCAGCAGAAGAAAGGAAGGGAATGCTGCAATCGCTTCGGTCCCATGCTTGCCACATACACACAAATGACAG
Organism: Schistocerca serialis cubense; assembly: GCF_023864345.2. Taxonomy (NCBI): domain Eukaryota; kingdom Metazoa; phylum Arthropoda; class Insecta; order Orthoptera; family Acrididae; genus Schistocerca; species Schistocerca serialis. Next base: position 389,456,501 of record NC_064638.1, read on the forward strand.
AGTCATGAGCCCCCTGAGAGATCATTGTGATTACAATTACATCCAGGATACTCTTGAGATAAAATCTGCAATCATGTGGGGTACCATATTTATGTCAGAAAGGTACATAACACATGATCCAATCCAGGAACAAATGGCTCAGCATTTAATATTTTGTCAATATGAGTTTGACTGGTTTAATTCTAGCAGTTAAATTATGTGTTGAATGTTGTAATTAGTTCTTATTTGACCCAACAGATAACGTGTCTGTCTGTTTTGTCCTTCACAATGTCCATCAAAATAAAGAAAGGAGAGTGAGGTATGTTGGAAAGAGAATGAGTTGACCAAATGACAGACATTTATTGAGAAGTCTAAATGCAGACAAGTCCAAATCCACATATCTGCAATCTAGCTCCATGTGACTTAACAGTCTCTCTTGAAAATGGATGGAATCATCTGTGGCTGTAATTTTGAGATCCTGGAATCAGTGTCTGCATACAAAGCTTTCTTGAACAACAATCCCAAGGAGTCATACTATGGAATCACTCACTAATGGTTCTAGAAGATTTTACTGGCATATACAAATTGTTTTACGACAATTTTTAGGACATACCTCAAATGCTTTAAAAAGTGAAATTTCTAAGATTTATCATCAATCATACTTAACAATCAAGTTGCAAATTAAATAATGTTACAAGGTAAACTGATGTATGGGGCATATATGTGCTAACATTAACTTTATTGTACAGAAGTTATTGATACCAAAAATACTCTCTATCTTTTAAACAGGTTAATATTATCTCAGCTGTTTAACTGAAAGAATTTCATCTGATTTTGTATATGATGTAATATATTTCAGTCTAAAATGTATGAAAAGAAATTATTTTGTTGCTTTATTACAATCAATATGTATTGACTCTGTATGTACAGTTAAAATTACTTTTCTTTTAGAAACATTTGAAGTTACAAAATACTTGGCACACTTAAAATTCATATTATTAATTGCACAATCTAATGCTAAATATTAAATTTATTTCTGGATTCATTTATAAAATAATGATATAACTTGGTGAAGATTCTTCTTTTGTCAAGAAAGTTTGTGAACTCCTTTTGTTTTGTAAACACTTTGGAATATTGTTAGTACTGCAGAATGATGGAATCAGAAATGTTTTTATGTTTGGCAATAACAAATTAATTTTTGGTTTCATGGAACTGGAAATTGTAAAGACAGTGTGATGTAGAAAAATGTGATAGAATAAAAAATAGTAGAAAAATATAAATTACGCAGCAGGCTTACTTAATAGTTACAATGTCATCTGGAGCCTACAAAGTCAAGAATTTCAGCCTCAAGAATTAACCCCTAGATGTGATGAATTGGAGCCAACTATGAGAAAATAAGATAAGTAAAAAAGTTATTTGAGCATCTTACTCCTCTCTAAGCTTATGAAACGAGTCGGTAATGAAGAGTGAAAATCAACTGGTGATATGAGGGAAGGGGAGATTACAGCATTTAACAGAACACAGCATTAACTAGCTTACCTGCCCTGGCTCTTCTACTGGCAGAAAGTACAAAAACTCACAAACACAACCACACAGATACCCAAACACACTCTATCTTGGTAACACTGATTATTAGAAAGCAGTTGCCTGGGCTATGGAAGTGGGGAGAACATAGGGAAGGATAAATGAGGAAGGAGGGGATAATAGGATAATGTGAGGTAGAACAGGGAAGATAGATGCTCAGTGGTTGCATAGCAGCACAAAAGATATTCTGAGGAGGTAGAGCACATAAGAGATATATATAGAATATATAAAGAGAGAGGGATGGAGGGAAGGATGTGAAGAGAAAGGTAGGGATGGAGAGGGAGACTGAGAGGGAAGAGAACAGGGGGGAAAGACAGAAAGGGGACTGGGAGAGGGGGAGGGGGGGGGGGGGGGGGTGCTCACATGTGGAGAGGAAGAGTGGTGGGAGAAGATAATACATGATTTGGAGGGGAAGGCTTGGTGGGGCAATGACAGAAGAAAAAAGTTAAGATGAAGCAGTCAGAAACAGGTTAGCAGAATTTAGGCCAGGGGGATTGTGAGGATGCAGGATATCTATATCTACATCTACATTTATACTCCGCAAGCCACCCAACGGTGTGTGGTGGAGGGCACTTTACGTGCCACTGTCATTACCTCCCTTTTCTGTTCCAGTAGCATATGGTTCGCGGGAAGAACAACTGCCGGAAAGCCTCCATGCACGCTCGAATCTCTCTAATTTTACATTCGTGATCTCCTCAGGAGGTATAAGTAGGAGGAAGCAATATATTCGATACCTCATCCAGAAACGCACCCTCTCGAAACCTGGTGAGCAAGCTACACCGTGATGCAGAGTGCCTCTCTTGCAGAGTCTGCCACTTGAGTTTGCTAAACATCTCCGTAACGCTATCACAGTTACCAAATAACCCTGTGATGAAACGCGCCGCTCTTCTTTGGATCTTCTCTATCTCCTCCGTCAACCCGATCTGTTACTGATCCCACACTGATGAGCAATACTCAAGTATAGGTCGAATGAGTGTTTTGTAAGCCACCTCCTTCGTTGATGGACTACATTTTCTAAGGACTCTCCCAATGAATCTCAACCTGGTAGCCGCCTTACCAACAATTAATTTTATATGATCATTCCACTTCAAATCGTTCCACACACCTACTCCCAGATATTTTACAGAAGTAACTGCTATCAGTGTTTGTTCCGCTATCATATAATCATACAACAAATGATCCTTCTTTCTATGTATTCGCAATACATAGAGATACAATTCCCACCAGCATATTTCCGAGAAACTTGTTCTGGAAGTGAGTACACAAATGGTACACGCAGTGAAGCAGCTGTTAAAGTCATTTATGTTGTGGTGCACAGCATGTTCAGCAACTTTTTGGTCAAGTTTGTGGTTTGCCACAGTTTGGTGATGGTCATTCATGTGGGTAAACGATTGATTATCTGTCATGTGCATACAGAATGCAGCACAGTAACTGCAGCACAGCTGATATGTAACATGGCTGCTTTCACATGTGGCCCTGCCTTTTACTGGTAGGAAAAATTCTGTGACTGGGCTGCAGTAGTGAGTGGGTGTATGGGACAGGTCTTGCACCTGGGTCATCCATAATGGAATGACCTGTTGAGTGCGGGACTGAGAGCAAAGTTGGAGTGGGTTTGACAAGGATATTCTATAGGTTGGGTGGGTAGTGGAACATTTCTTTGGGTGAAGTTGGTAGGATATTAGAGTATGACATCAGTCATCCTAGGACATGTTAAGAGGTGATCAAAGCATTGGCGAAGGATGTGGTTGAGCTTTTCAAGCCTAAGGTGATAATGAGTAATCAGAGAAGTACTGATCAGTGACTGGTTAGCATGTTCACAGCTGTTAGAGGAGATCTTTCATGTTGTTCTGAAGCTGCTAAGTCATCTGTCTTTCCCTCTCCATCCCTCACTATCCCACTACCCCCTCCCTCACTGCTTTGTACATCCTTTGCTGTCACCCCACCACATCCATCATCCCAGACAATTGCTCTGTAAAATTAGTGTGGCAACAGCCATGGTAGTGTGGATGTGCATGTTTGTGTGGTTGTGTGTGTGAATGTATGTACTTTCTGCCAGTAGAAGAATCAGAGCTTGAAATCTAGTTAATAGTGTGTTCTGCTATGAAAGTCTACATGCCACATAGCAGTCTGCTAAAGGTGAGTGGTTGCCTTTCATTTATTTTGCATATTGTTCCACCCAGAGATTTCCATTATTATTTTACCAGATATATACTTATACTAAGAGAATCTGAGATGTAATACTGTAATTACTATTAGAAAGGGAGGACAATTAGGGTTTAATGTTGCAATAATGACACAGTCATAAGAGATGGAGCACAAGCTTAGACTGGACAAGGATGGGGCCTTTTTACAGGAATCTTTATACATTCACTTTAAATGCCTAAGAAACCTTAATTCTGGATTGTTGGATAAGGATTTGAGCCTTGCTTTTCTAGAATGAGGTTTAAACGTTATTAATAGAGGCAGATATATAGGCACTCTTGATAATAAAGTTCCTCTACGTAAGTTCTTTTACTTTAGCTAATGAACTACATATTATTTTTTTAATAATTAGAAAATATAAAACTTTCTTAAAAACAAAAGCTTATTAATTCTTTAATCATGTCTCAAATTTTATTAGTGGTCTTAGAGCTCAAAATAGCAGAATAATTATTAAGTGATCTATGAATTCAAGGGGTTTTAAAGAGACAAGAACAATTTTATATTATACTCACCTTCACTTCAGTTGAAGGTACAACTATGCCAGATGATCCATATTTATTTTCTCCACTTGGTGTCATCAGTGAAGCCAGAGTTGTCTCTGTCATGCCATAGCCCTGCCTGATATTATTTATTCCAAGTCGTTTTGTCACTTGTTCCTGGATTTCTCTGCTTATAGGAGCAGCTCCACATTTTATGTCAGTCAAAGAGGACAGATCATATTGGCTAACCATTGGATGTTTAGCAAGGAACACAAGCAATGGGGGTACGAGTGTAAGTCTTGTCACCTGTGCATATGGAAAGTGTGTCATCACATATTATTACATTAATCTGTATCAAATAATTATTGTGAGTCATTACACACAGACAACATGTAAATCATGCCAAATCAAGTACTTCCAGTGTTGTTTTACTTAATAGTCCTTAAAAGTTGCCACAAATGTACTTTGTACTGTGAATACCATACATTTATATGCATAGGCACTAAATAATATGAACAACTACAAACTGTTTGGCAAATAAATAAAATGATGACAGTGGTAGTATCACAAATTTCTGCACGATTGATCCTGGAATGGGAAAACTGAATATCCATCTTTATGGGCATATCATTTCTTCTTCTTCATTAATAAACTCTCTTGTTTGGAAAACATGTCAGCCCCGCATTTTAGTTTACTCAGCATGACATTGCAATACAGTGATTAAGGACATTTTAACACATGCTGGTAGTCAGGCACTGTAGTTTAAGTTAAACACAGTGTTTCCACACATCATCCCTCAAATAAGTGTGTTAAATACACATTCTGCATCTGCGTTACTATATTGCAACTTGTTTAGAGCAGAATAGAGTCTGAAGAGCATGCAAGCAAGATAATAAATATGCAACCAGTCTATCTGCTTTGGTGGCATTAGTCATCAGAAATGGTGGGAGGTACTTATAGTCCCCAAATTATAGGTAGTGTTACACATAGAACAGAAAGTGTTATCCACTCATTAGAAAGTAAGTAGTAATAAAAAGCATCTAAAAAGTTCTACTATGACAGTCTCAAATTTTTTGATAGCAGCTACCTATAAGAAAACTTTTAATGAGGCTACTAGCCTCCAGCCAGAGTTTTACTGAAAACCCAATGAAGCCCAGAGAGCATTATATAAGATACCTATTTCTCCTAATGAAAGGGTTAAACACTGCTCTTATAGAATTAAAGTATGTGTTATGTAGCTTTCATTACTTTTTTGATGATGGGAAAGATGACTAAAATATATGGAATATTCATATCCTACCCTGATAGTGATTTTTTGAGAACCAAAGCAATTTTTTTTTCATCCTACTGATTAACATGGTCTTTCAGAAATATTATTCAGATGAGAGTTCCCACTATTCTCGTATGAATGTGGACAAGGACAAAGCCAAAAAGGGGGAGGGTGGGGGCAGGGAGTCTGGACCCTCCATATCACCTAAATGAAATTACACATGACCCAGGTGCATGCAGTGAAATTGGCAGATATTATGATTTTCAATCATATGAGAATGGAATATACACTATCAATAGTAAATAAGACTATCTCTTTAGATTTAAACTCACTGCCCACCCCTACTTTAGTCAATACAAACTACTGTACATTATTAGCCTTGCTTGAGCTCAGTTCTTGTTTAGTTAATCAATCCAATTCTTACTAGCAATTAAATTTAATGTAAGTGCTGCCATTTATTGTTTACATGCTGTGTGCTGCTGCGACAGTTTCTAATCATGGATAAGTTTGTGAAAAGAATGATGAGGAAAGCTGATTTTGATTTGTCCACTACTGATATAGGAAGTTAAAAATATGCATGCACTACCACAATAGACTAATTAACAATCTATAGCAGTTAAATTTTAGAACTGGAGTTGTTATTTGGAGACTGGCAGGAAACTGGGGTCGCAATATTTCATTATTTCAAAAGGCAGTGGAGCAGTAAACTAAATAAAAATAACACTAAATTGAAGTCAGTGCATAAAAATATAATATTCTTGGATCTGCACATCACCTGTAGATCATACTGATCAACAAAAATATCACCTGAACACTGATGGTTGCATTTCTTCAAAAAAATTGCTCAAAATTCTATTATCAGTAGTGCAAATGGCAAAATCATATGGCCAAATAAAGCAATATTTAATTGTGCATTTGGACATATACAAGCTCTGAGAAATTGAGAAATACTGTGGAGAATACATGTTATCATTTTTCAACAAAAGATTTTCTTGCTTAATTTTATAGACCAAATCCTACTTGTATGACGGCCTCTCAGATGCAAATTTTGTACAAATCAGACCACCCCCCCCTCCCCTCTTTTGACAAAATCCTGGCTACATCCTTGGTGTGGAAGTATGCTTCCAAGCTATATGTATGATACTGATTTAGGAAATAGTATAATAGTCTGTGTACAACATGGTTGACAATAGACCTTTGATCTAGAGCCAATTTGTGGTATGACTTTGGCCAGACAGGATGCTTAGTGCTGCAGTGGATTGTTGATTCATGTATTTAGAGACTGATACAAAATGTATAAGGTAATAGACACATATATCGACCAGATGCTGCAACTAGAAGAAATTAAATATTTGAGGCCAAGAAACTTCTCTTAAACTTATTATTGTGTTAATCTGTAACTTGATGATGGTTGCTTTCCTGAAATTAGTTGTCTGAGAATGAATAAACATTACTAGAGTTTTCAGTGGTTCATGATGCTATTCTTTAATATTGTTAAGTCATTATCAAACAGGGTTATTATTAAACAGAGCCATTATTTTGAGTGAATCAGCATCAAAGTTCAGATCACTGATATAAATAAGAAAAACAATGGGTCCTAGTACTGACCCATTGGAGACACTATAGGTGACTGAGCCTTTTCTTGATAAATATTCAGAAGGTACTTGTAATTTTATCTCCAAGTGTCTCGTGTTTATTTTTTGCCTATGATGTTTGAAATGAATGTATCCATTTATCTGGCAGGTACCTAATACTGTACATACAAACTTGTTTAGGAGAATATAACTGTTGGAAACATAGTAAAGAATTTTTTTGGAAAGCACAGTTTTCTGTCCTGAATGACAGAGCATTCTCCAAAGATTGCATGATAAATACTCATATCTGGTACTGCAGTTGTCATTCTGAACCTGATATTTATTAATGTCATTAAAGAATAAGTAAACTGTTGTGTGAGTGTAGGAACTAAGGGATCATTGAAGCTTCCTCAGCAATATTTACTGTTATGAATTTAAGACAGAACTACCTTATAATAATCACAAATTTACCTTGTGGTCCTGTATCGCCTTCAGAAAAAGTACCTCATCAAATTTTGGCATCACTACACATTTTGAACCAGCACAAAAATTTCCTATCTGATAGATGAAGGCATATGCATGGAAAAATGGCAACAATCCAAGGTGTGTAATTTCTGACGTCAAATTACCATATGTTGGATCTCTGAAAAATGGTTTTCATATTAAGAAAATAAAAATATGTTAATATTAAAAACTCAAGTTCTCTACTTTTTAGCCAAATGTGTGTCATTCATGTAATGTATATTCACCTTAAATGATTGACTGAATGCAAGATGTTGGAATGAGTAAGCATAACTCCCTTAGGTAGTCCAGTGGTTCCACTTGAGCAAAGTATACAAGCCACTTGTTCTCTCGGATTTACCTTAACAGGCTTAAAACACAGAGATGTGTCTCTGACAAGAGTGGAGAATGGAATGTATCTGTGACAGACAATATTTCCAAAAACTACTATGTGCTTTATAAAACTTAGTTCTTTTGCAACATTTTCCAGTGCCTGAACTGTTGCTTCTGAGCAAAATACAACTTTTGGTTTTGATATATTCAGTGCATGCATCATTTCTCCTGAAAAAAAAAAAAAAAAAAAAAAAAAAAAACATGATATTATTAATAAGAGCAGAACTATGTACTTAATTGGCCATTAATGAAAGGCAAGGGAAAGTCTTGATGGAATGTAAATAATTTAAGGAATAAAGGTAAAAACTAGCAACATAGTAGAGATATTGAGTAATCATGGCTAAACTTTGCCAAGTGAATACAGTGTGCCTGAAGAGCAGTTCTGCAGCTCGACCAGTGTGAGGAGGGATCGTGTCCGATGGAATGGGCAAGAGGATAAAGGAGATAGGGAGCAAGAGAGAGGACTGTGGAAGGGTGTGAGTGAGAGGCAAATGATGCCAGGAGAGGATAGCAACACAGGTAAAGGCACCAATCAGTTTGTGCAGCACACACTGACGATGTTCCTCATTCCTGGGCACAATGATAAATAGCTGAAACCTGGCAAAGGACACAGTTCAGTTGTTCCAATCTGTGATGATTAATGGGTGACAAAAGTGTTGTTTCTTTGTAGTTAATTCATGGGGATAGTTGGAGGTTTAGAGGTGTGTGAGGATATGATGCAGGAAATCTGTCCATAGAGTAGATTTGAGGGATAGTTCCTGTTTGTGAACACCCTGGTAATACCTTCAGGCTGAGGAGCACCAGTTGAAGCAGTGGAGGGAAGGTGCTGAGGCTGTGGAGGAATGAGGAGAGGGTTTCTTGGTTCTGATTCCAGATCATGAAGACATCATCAGTGAACCTGAACCAGACAATGGGTTTCGGATTTTGGGTAGCTAGAAAGTTAACGTCTAGATTTACATTTACCATACCGTATCATCATATCCCTAATTCTCCAACTAACCACAAAAATTAACTGCAAAGGAGCTCCCTCCTCATCACCCAATAACACCCCAGACTGGAACAACTGAACCTTATCCAATATAATGCAAAAACAGCTGGCATTGTAAATTTCACTTTTATTTACTTCATGACTAGTTTTGAGTCATGACCCATTCACCAATCATCCAGATACTCAAAATGGTATTTCCCGAAATATAAAAACCATATCAAGATAACAAATACATGCTAATCACAAAGTGCAAAGTGACAGTTACAGAGCATACAGATATCTGTAAGACCCAAAACTAATCATCAAGTAAATAAAAGAGAAATTTGCAACTTTGGCTGGTTTTCTGCTGTATTAATTAACACATCTTGCTGCCCTGCAATTACTCCAGCATGCTGGAAGTCTGTGAATCTTATCAAGGCCTGACTATTACACCCAACTAGCACCTCCATTTAAAGTTCCATCACAAGTTTATCCTATTCTACCAGAGGCAGGGCCACCTGTGAAAGCAGGCATGTCATACACCAGATTTACTGCAATTCCTGCACAGCATTTAGTGTGGGCATGATCTTCATCTGGCTGTCCGTCCAAATGAATGGCCACCTCTAAACTGTAACCAAGAGCAGAGCTGACCAACCAGTTGCAGAACATGCTACTGAGCACATGTTCAGCTTCAGTGGCTGCTCCCAACATGTCCCACTTGGATCCTACCCCTCAATACCAGCTTCTCATAATTACATAGATATGTGTTTTCTTTGCAATACATCCTTCGATCCTGTATCCTCCTAGCCTCAATCTCTGTTAGTCTCCTGTCCCCAACCCACCTCTACCTCTGCTTCGGAACCTAAACTTCACTCATCTTGCAAACTCCCCCCTCCCCTCCACTCCCCTCCCTCGCCCCACAGGCACCCCTTTCCTCTGCTCTGTCTCTCCCTCCCAATGCGCTCATCAACGTCATTCTCACCATATTCTGCATGGACACAATGGTTCCAGTGCCTGTGTTGCATTCCTATTACACACTCCTATTGCCTCCTTTTTCTTCGTTCCTATCCCCCACTCATTCTGCCTCTCTCTCATAGCCTCTCCTTCGCCAACTCTCCCTCCTGCTCCCCATCTTCTTCCTCCTCATGCCTCCTCCACCCAAAACAAATCCTCATCCCACTCGAGCTGCAGAACAGCAGTTCTGTTCTTGTGTATTCAGCTGACACAGTGTAGCCATACAGATGTGTGTGTGTGTGTGTGTGTGTGTGTGTGCGCTGGCAGGTTGATAGACACACAAACAAACACAAACACACACACAAAACACAAAATTCAAGCTTTCGCAACAAACTGTTGCCTCTTCAGGAAAGAGGGAAGGAGAGGGAAAGACGAAAGGATGTGGGTTTTAAGGGAGAGGGTAAGGAGTCATTCCAATCCCGGGAGCGGAAAGACTTGCCTTAGGGGGAAAAAAGGACGGGTATACACTCGCACACACACACATATCCATCTACACATATACAGACACAAGCAGACATCTCACAAGCAGACATATTTAAAGACAAAGAGTTTGGGCAGAGATGTCAGTCGAGGCGGAAGTGAAGAGGCAAAGATGATGTTGAATGACAGGTGAGGTATGAGTGGCGGCAACTTGAAATTAGCGGAGATTGAGGCCTGGTGGGTAACGGGAAGAGAGGATATATTGAAGAGCAAGTTCCCATCTCCGGAGTTCGGATAGGTTGGTGTTGGTGGGAAGTATCCAGATAACCCGGACGGTGTAACACTGTGCCAAGATGTGCTGGCCGTGCACCAAGGCATGTTTAGCCACAGGGTGATCCTCATTACCAACAAACACTGTCTGCCTGTGTCCATTCATGCGAATGGACAGTTTGTTACTGGTCATTCCCACATAGAATGCGTCACAGTGTAGGCAGGTCAGTTGGTAGATCACGTGGGTGCTCTCACACGTGGCTCTGCCTTTGATCGTGTACACCTTCCGGGTTACAGGACTGGAGTAGGTGGTGGTGGGAGGGTGCATGGGACAGGTTTTACACCGGGGGCGGTTACAAGGATAGGAGCCAGAGGGTAGGGAATGTGGTTTGGGGATTTCATAGGGATGAACTAACAGGTTACGAAGGTTAGGTGGAAGGCGGAAAGACACTCTTGGTGGAGTGGGGAGGATTTCATGAAGGATGGATCTCATTTCAGGGCAGGATGAGGCAACAGTTTGTTGCGAAAGCTTGAATTTAGTGTGTGTGTTTGTGTGTCTATCGACCTGCCAGCACTTTCGTTCGGTAAGTCACATCATCTTTGTTTTTAGATATATTTTTCCCACGTGGAATGTTTTCCTCTATTATATTGATATCAATAATTTGAATCCAACAATTACGTTTGTTATTGTCACTGTTGCATTTCGAAATCTTTTCTGTCGTCTTATTTTCTCTTTCTGTTTTTGCCAGTAGTTTCACTTTGTATTCACCTTCTCCTTTTTACCATAATCTGCTATACAATTTTAGCCCTGCCTATATATACTCAATAATAGGTAACCCACTTCCAAACCATAACCATAACCAAAAAAATTTTTTTGCCGCTTTCAACACTACCGCCGCTATAAAATCCACCATTTCTAGTTCACAAACAGTTCCTTTCACCTTTAAACAACCATTTCGGCTAGTTCTAATAACTTTCGCTTTATTTCCATTTCCGTTTTTCGCACAGCACTGATAATTTTTATCCGCTTCCCACAGGTTTTAACGTCATTATTTCTTCGTCAGACAATTGTTAGCCTCATTTTCATAATGTGCCACCACAAAACCACTCCTTTTAATAAATTACACGCGGTTTTTTCGAAATTTTCCCGAATTTCTCCATACTTTAACGTGTTTTGGCGGCAACACAACCACCTAACCTTTGTGCACATTGTTGTCTACCAACCCAAGTCCAACATAGTCCAGCTGTAACCAACGCCTTCTCGCCTTTTTTCACACCAGATCTCCAGTTACTTTCCAGTTCACCTTTATCTCTCCCCATATATTTTTATTTTCATTTTCATTTCAGCCTCATTTTACACTTTCCACCTTCTAATACCATGTCACCCTCACAACACCCCCACAACGACCCCATTAAGTTTTATTTAAATTCCCTCCGCAAACATGCCTTCGCCCTAGCCAGATTACGCTCCCATATTCTATTTTCTCAGGCTTGTCTGACATTTGGCATTACCCCCAAAGGCCTCACACTTAAAGTTCCCATCTCTGGCTGCAACCCTTCTTTCCACCAGTCCCTATACCAGTTCCAAAATGAACAATCCATTGCCCTCACCCACCTAATCCTTCACCTACACATCAACTCGGCCAATGAACACACCCGTCAACTCCTATCCTTAATAAAAGTCCTTAATCTTTCCTCTCCCACATCCACACTGGCTGTTCAGAGCATCCTCCTACAGGCCAACCGTAAATTAGAACAGCATGCCACCCTCCACGTCAAAAAGCTATCCAATCTCCTGGTTTCCCACCTCCGGAAAGGCAACTCACTCACCCTTCACAACCTTTCCAGCAAACCTCAACCTCCTCTCACTGCACACAAACCCAGTCTCTCCCATCTACTCAGTCTCCCACTTCCAGCTCCACTCCCTCCAAAACCTCAAAATTCCAATCAACACAATCCGGAACCACAACACCCTAATTCAGTAGTTAACCTTTCCTCCAAACCTCTCTCCCAAACCGAAACCTCTGTCCTATCCAAAGGCCTCACCTTCAGCCCCACTCCCAGATTCAACCAAACAGCCCTCGTCAAAGATTTACTGTCCTACACTCGTACTCTCTGCTGGAAGTATCACTTTGCCACGAAGAAAAATGATCCTAATCCTACTCCTAATGATCCAACTCCCCAAGACACCATCCAAATTGAACCCTGCCTGGAACAGTTCCGTCCTCCGTCGCAGCGGGACCCACCTCCTCTGCCTCAAAATCAGGTACTTGATCGTCGGGAGTACGTGGCTGAGGGACTGTGTCAGCTTTCAGACAACACCACATACAAAGTTTGCCAAGGTAACCCCATTCCCGATGTCCAGGCGGAGCTTCAAGGAATCCTCAGAATCTTAGGCCCCCTGCAAAACCTTTCACCTGACTCCATCAACCTCCTGACCCCACCGACACCCCGCACCCCTACCTTCTACCTTCTTCCTAAAATCCACAAACCCAATCATCCCAGCCGCCCCATTGTAGCTGGTTACCAAGCCCCCACAGAATGTATCTCTGCCTACGTAGATCAACACCTTCAACCCATTACATGCAGTCTCCCATCCTTCATCAAAGACACCAACCACTTTCTCAAACACCTGGAATCCTTACCCAATCTGTTACCCCCGGAAACCATCCTTGTAACCATTGATGCCACTTCCTTATACACAAATATTCCGCACGTCCAGGGCCTCGCTGCGATGGAGCATTTCCTTTCATGCTGATCACCTGCCACCCTACCTAAAACCTCTTTCCTCATCACCTTAGCCAGCTTCATCCTGACCCACAACTTCTTCACTTTCGAAGGCCAGACATACCAACAATTAAAGGGAACAGCCATGGGTACCAGGATGGCCCCCTCATATGCCAACCTATTCATGGGTCGCTTAGAGGAAGCCTTCTTGGTTACCCAGGCCTGCCAACCCAAAGTTTGGTACAGATTTATTGATGACATCTTCATGATCTGGACTCACAGTGAAGAAGAACTCCAGAATTTCCTCTCCAACTTCAACTCCTTTGGTTCCATCAGATTCACCTGGTCCTACTTCAAATCCCATGCCACTTTCCTTGACATTGACCTCCACCTGTCCAATGGCCAGCTTCACACGTCCGTCCACATCAAACCCACCAACAAGCAACAGTACCTCCATTATGACAGCTGCCACCCATTCCAAATCAAACGGTCCCTTCCCTACAGCCTAGGTCTTTGTGGCAAACGAATCTGCTCCAGTCCAGAATCCCTGAACCATTACACCCACAACCTGACAACAGCTTTCGCATCTCGCAACTATCCTCCCGACATGGTACAGAAGCAAATAACCAGAGCCACTTCCTCATCCCCTCGAACCCAGAATCCCCCACAGAAGAACCACAAAAGTGCCCCACTTGTGACAGGATACTTTCTAGGACTGGACCAGACTCTGAATGTGGCTCTCCAGCAGGGATACGACTTCCTCAAATCCTGCTCTGAAATGAGATCCATCCTTCATGAAATCCTCCCCACTCCACCAAGAGTGTCTTTCCGCCGTCCACCTAACCTTCGTAACCTGTTAGTTCATCCCTATGAAATCCCCAAACCACTCTCCCTACCCTCTGGCTCCTATCCTTGTAACCGCCCCCGGTGTAAACCTGTCCCATGCACCCTCCCACCACCACCTACTCCAGTCCTGTAACCCGGAAGGTGTACACGATCAAAGGCAGAGCCACGTGTGAGAGCACCCACGTGATCTACCAACTGACCTGCCTACACTGTGACGCATTCTATGTGGGAATGACCAGTAACAAACTGTCCATTCGTATGAATGGACACAGGCAGACAGTGTTTGTTGGTAATGAGGATCACCCTGTGGCTAAACATGCCTTGGTGCACGGCCAGCACATCTTGGCACAGTGTTACACCGTCCGGGTTATCTGGATACTTCCCACTAACACCAACCTATCCGAACTCTGGAGATGGGAACTTGCTCTTCAATATATCCTCTCTTCCCGTTATCCACCAGACCTCAATCTCCGCTAATTTCAAGTTGCCGCCACTCATACCTCACCTGTCATTCAACAACATCTTTGCGTCTTCACTTCTGCCTCGACTGACATCTCTGCCCAAACTCTTTGTCTTCAAATATGTCTGCTTGTGTCTGTATATGTGTGGATGGATATGTGTGTGTGTGTGTGCGCGAGTGTATACCCGTCCTTTTTTCCCCCTAAGGCAAGTCTTTCTGCTCCCGGGATTGGAATGACTCCTTACCCTCTCCCTTAAAACCCACATCCTTTCGTCTTTCCCTCTCCTTCCCTCTTTCCTGAAGAGGCAACAGTTTGTTGCGAAAGCTTGAATTTTGTGTGTATGTTTGTGTGTCTGTCGACCTGCCAGCACTTTCATTTGATAAGTCACATCATCTTTGTTTTTAGATATATTTTTTCTACGTGGAATGTTTCCCTCTATTATAATCATATATATATATGTGTGTGTGTGTGTGTGTGTGTGTGTGTGTGTGTGTGTGAGAGAGAGAGAGAGAGAGAGAGAGAGAGAGAGGGGGGGGGGGGGGGGTGGTGAGGTGAGTGGGGTTAATGTTGCATTACTCGTGTAATTTTCATAAAAGACATTAATTATGAAAAAAGTTACAACTATTGCAAGAATGTTCATATTAATTAATGTTCTAATTCTTATAGGCAAATATCAAAATCCAAAGTAATATAAACAGTGAAAAGTCTAGTAATTTCTCACAAAAGTAAAATGCTGACAAAAATTGTTGTAATCATATTAATATTTCAAGTAAATTTAAACATAAATCTTGTAGTGAAATAATTTGGATTATGAAATTTTAATTATATTGTAAGCCTTAACAATGAAGTAAACTTTTTTGATTGTAACAAATTATAAAGTGATTGTGGCTGCAACTGCAGCAGACAATCTTTGTGAAGTTTTATCAGTCTTGGGGCCACAGGCAGAGGACCATGTAATCACTGAGTCTGACTTTGATCTGTATGTTATTAAGAGTTGTTATGAATAAATAAAGGATATTATTCAACGGAGTGGTAACAATAATTTTTTTACTAAGAAAATCCTCACAATTGCATAAGAATATGGAATAATCCAAAAAAATCACCTCAGGATTTCTGTAGCAAACAATAATAATATATGAATAAGAGCTACAATCATCATCACCTCTGATTCAATATGACAAGTAACAAATTATTTCTGTGACATTTCCTCTGACAATTTTTTTATGGTTTTGCAAGAACCACAATTATATGATGTGGATATTGCAAACAATTTAACAAAATTTTTGTCTTGATTTTAGTCTTCCCTTATTTTACTTTTTTGATTCTAAAACCCTCTCCTGCATTCTGAAATTATTTCAAGTTATTTTATGCTCACAACATCAAACTTTACATGCATTGGCACTGTCAACAAAGTATAAATTTTTTTACAGTTACAAATTACATTTTAATAACAGCAAAAATAATCAATTATTGACGAAATAATTTAATTGGGTAGATAAAAAATCTACTCACCAAGTGGCGGCAGAACATACACATAAAAGACGGTTGTAATTGGGATGCTTTTAGAGCCAGTGGCTCTTTCTTCAGGCAGAAGGGTTGATGGGGCAGGAAGAGGGGTGAAGGAAAAGAAGTAGATTTTGGGAAAGTTGCCCAGAACTACTGCTTACTGCACAGATTTACAATATGGTACAGTTACAGTACTATACTTATTTCTATGACAGAATTGTTTCTTACATTATTATTCAAGTTAAATCCTAGTCATACTGGCAATTTTGGTTAAGCTACTGCTTGAAATGCTTTTTGAAAGTATCTTCTTTCAACATCTTAAATTCATTTGGTAAGGAATTGTGAAAAATAGATCCTTTGACATACAGACTTTTTGCTGTTAACCTTCTGTTAACCATGTGACAGTATTTTTTGTGCCTTTTATCATGGTTGTGAATTTCCATGTTGTTATATACGGTATGATCTTAGTGTCCTCTTTCACTAGCATAATGCTTTATAGTATATGAATGGCATAAACTGTGAGAATATTATGTCCAGCAAATAAGCTTTTGCAAGATGTTTCTTGTTTTACTTTTGCTACGATCCTCAAGGCTCTCTTTTGCAGAATGCAAATCCTTTTCATACTAGTGTTGCACATCCCACCCCACAGTACTATTCCGTAAGGAAAGACAAGAAAGGATACACAATTCAAAATATACAGTCCTTAGGATTTAAGAATTAAGTTATGGTGATAATCTCCTTAATGCACATAGATTGGTCATTATTTTCTTTGCAGGCTTGGTCAACTTGCTGCTTCCATGAAATTCGCTCATCTAGGCACAAACTCAAAAATTTACATTCTGAACAGGTTCCTGACAAAATCTTACAAATCACAATATTTTGTTTAACTCAACCACATAGTTTAATATATGTTTTTTTTCTATGTTTACTTATAAGTTCTCTCTTTCAAAATGAGCACCTGCTTTTCAGTAATGTCTTGACTCTCTTCAGTTAGGCTGGGCTCACTGTCCCCACAGCAGACACCAGATGTGTCATTGGCGTACCTGCTTATTATCTAGAGGGCTAGTGAAATCATTTACATGACACATGAGTACAAATTGACCAAAAATGGAGCTACAGGGTAACACCAAAATATACTTTTCTCAGTCTTCTTCCTCTTCTCTCCAGTATTCCCTTCATTATCACATATAATTTTTGTACACTGCTGTCTACCTTTTAAATATTTTTTTGAGCAATTGCAAATGTTTTACAGAGATGCCACCCATCCAAAGTTTTGATAAGAATGTGACACAATGTACTCTGTTGCAAGCTTTTGAGAGGTCCAGGAATTCTCTTGCTGCTTGACACTTTTCTTTTCTTTTCTTCTTTTTTTCAACACACAGTGGACTGCTGCTGACATGGCACTTTGACCCCTTCTGATACCATGTTGGAAATCACTTAATATGTCAACACTACTGTAATGTTCCAGGATTTCTTTTAACACTATTTTTTTCAGTTAATTTGCCCAGTGTGGAGATCAGGACACTGTATCTGTAGTTTTGAACATGCCTTATTTCCCCATTTTTGTGTAAGGGTTTGACTACAGCCAGTTTTAACTTGTCAGGGAATACACCATATTGAAGAAGACCATTTATTAGATGTACTCAGAGCTTAATTTTGGCCAGAACATGCTGGAACAGCATTCTGGCACCTCCCAGAATTTTAATATTTTTGCACTTACTGGAAACGTAGCACCAGAGATTTAAAATAGAGTATGTGTATTATTTGTGATGTAACTCTAATTTACCATCCAAAGGTGTGATCATTACACTGCTTGTATGATTGAAGAGGTGCATTCCAGCACCTAAGATTTTAGAAATTAAGCACTGAATAGACTAATGGTTTCACTAGTTCATGTTTGCATTTCTTCATTAGATATGGAGAAATTTCATCTAATCCTGCCGATTTTTATTCTGAGGCTATCAATAAGCTGCAGAATGTCGTCTGTGTAAACTACAGGTAGATTACTGCAGTTCTGTTCATTAGTGGAGTCAAATGTGTGCTGAGGATCTTGTTTCATGCAAACATAATTTTCAACAGTATCTACAAAGTAGTTATTAAAAATACTGCTAACTAGAAGGGGATCAGAAATGACATTATTATTCACAGTTCATTCTACATTATTAATTTTAGTTTTGTTACATTGTTTCTGATTTTATTTACAATTAACCAACAAGACTTTTGCACAATGTTACACCATAATTTAGATGGAAGTGAACTCGCCCATGGTGGGCATTTATAGGGGTTTGTCCAATATCCTCGTAAAAGTGATCTATGGATGAATAAAAATACCACTACTACACTACTGGCCATTAAAATTGCTACACCACAAAGAAAACATGCTACAGATGAGAAATTTAAACGACAGGAAGAAGATGCTGTGATATGCAAATGATTAGGTTTTCAGAGCATTCACACAACGTTGGCGCTGGTGGCTACACCTGCAATGTGCCGACATGAGGAAAGTTTCCAACCGATTTCTCATACACAAACAGCAATTGACCAGTGTTGCCTGATGAAACATTGTTGTCTTGCCTCGTGTGAGGAGGATAAATGTGTACCATCACGTTTCTGACTCTGATAAAGGTCAGATTGTAGCCTATCGCGATTGCGCTTTATTGTATCGCGACATTGCTGCTCGCGTTGGTCGAGATCCAATGACTGCTAGCAGAATATGGAATCAGTGGGTTCAGGAGGGTAATATGGAATGCCGTGCTGGATCCCAACAGCCTCATATCACTAGCAGTCAAGATGACAGGCATCTTATCCGTATGGCTGTAACAGATAGTGCAGCCACGCCTCGATCCCTGAGTCAACAGATGGGGACGTTTGCAAGACAACAACGACCTGCATGAACATTTTGATGATGTTTACAGCAGCATGGACTGTCAGCTCGGAGACCAGGGCTGTGGTTACCCTTGACCCTGCATCACAGACAGGAGCACCTGTGATGGTGTACTCAATGACGAACCTGGGTGCACGAATGGCAAAACATCATTTGTTTGGATGAATCCAGGTTTTGTTTACAGCATCATGATGGTCGCATCTGTGTTTGGTGACATCGTGGTGAACGCACATTGGAAGCGTGTATTCGTCATTGCCATACTGGCTTATCACCCGGCGTGATGGTATGGGATGCTATTGGTTACACGTCTCGGTCACCTCTTGTTCGCATTGACAGCACTTTGAACAATGGACATTACATTTCAGATGTGTTACGACCCGTGGCTCTACCCTTCATTCAATCCCTGCGAAACCCTACATTTCAGCAGGATAATGCATGGCCACACGTTGCAGGTCCTGTATGGGCCTTTCTGGATACAGTAAATGTTCGACTTCTGTCCTGGCCAGCACATTCTCCAGATCTCTCACCATTTGAAAACGTCACGTAAATTGTGGCTGAGAAACTGGCTCGTTACAATACGCCACTCACTACTCTTGATGAACTGTGGTATCGCGTTGAAGCTGCATGGGCAGCTGTACCTGTACACACCATCCAAGCTTTGTTTGACTCAATGCCCAGGCGTATCAAGGCCGTTATTACAGTCAGAGGTGGTTGTTCTGGGTACCGATTTCTTAGGATCAATGCACCCAAATTGCGTGAAAATGTAATCACATGTCAGTTCCAGTATAATATATTTGTCCGATGAATACCCATTTATCATCTGCATTTCTTCTTGGTGTAGCAATTTTAATGGTCAGTAGTGTATAACAGCAGCTACCACTACTACAACCATTTTGATGCAAGTTTTCAGAGCTATGAAGACACGACACTCTCTTCTAAGCTTACCATTAACATTACTCTCATGAGAAATGAGTATCATGTAAATGCTTAAAGGTGAGTGAATCACCAAATAAATACCAGTACTCAACATGTTAACCCATTTTAGGTTATCTTGCATCCATATGCTTAAGAATTTTTTTTTTTCTGAATTTCTTATCACTGGTTCATTACTACTTGAAACAGCTGGTTCATTTGGTTTGAAACATTCACATATTCCTGTCTATGTAGAATTTGTCCTGAAATGACAAATGATGCTGTGATCTAGATAATGTATTATTATTTATGAATGATTTCAGATTGTCTTCATATTTACACATTCAAAGATGTGAAACAAATACTAACAAAGAGATAGAGGGGCTGGCCAGTACTAACCTCAGCTCAGTACAGCATACACATAAAACAGAACCGAAAATTTACGTTCCTAGCTTTCGGAACAAATGTTCCTTCATCGGTGAGGAGAGAGGGGAAAGAAAGGGAAGAAGGGAAAGGAGATTCAGTTACTCACAACCCAGGTTATGAAGAAGCAGGGAAAGGAAAACAGGGAGGGTAGCACGGATGGAGGCATGGTTGTCAGAGGGAAGCCAAAGATATTCTACTGTAAGTACTGTGCCAGCTTCAAACCAAAGAGGATGCATACAGAAGTAAAGAGGTATATAGTATAAAGATAAACACAACTATGTAGGATGAAAAGATGCGTGAATGGCTAAAGAGGAAAGGGAAAGAGGATAAGACTGAAGAGTAAATGGGAGTGAGGTTGTTTAACGTAGGTTCAGTCCAGGGGAATGGCGGGATGAAAGGATGTGTTGGAGTGCAAGTTCCCATCTCCGCAGTTCAGAGGGACTGGTGTTGGGTGGGAGAAGCCAAATGGCACATACGGTGTAGCAGGTTCCTAGGTCCCTAGAATTATGCTGGAGGGCATGCTCCGCTACTGGGTATTGGGCATCTCCTAGGCGGACAGTTCGTCTGTGTCCGTTCATGCGCTCAGCCAGTTTAGTTGTTGTCATGCCGATGTAAAAGGCTGTGCAGTGCAGGCATGTCAGTTGATAAATGACGTGTGTAGTTTCACACGTGGCCCTGCCTTGAATTGCGTATGTTTTACCAGTAGCGGGGCTGGAGTAGGTGGTTGTGGGGGGATGCATGGGGCAGGTTTTGCAGCGGGGTCGGTTACAGGGGTAGGAACCGCTGGGTAGAGAAGGTAGTCTGGGAATATTTTAGGGTTTAACAAGGATGTTACGGAGGTTAGGGGGGTGACGAAAGGCATCTCTGGGTGGTGTGGGGAGAATTTTGTCAAGGGATGATCTCATTTCAGGGGTTGACTTGAGAAAGTCATATCCCTGGCGGAGTAATTTGTTGATGTTTTCGAGGCCAGGATAACATTGGGTGACAAGGGGGATGCTTCTGTGTGGTCTGGGGGTAGGAACATTGTTGTTGGACGGGGAGGAATGTATTGCTCGGGAAATCTGTTTGTGGACAAGGTCTGCAGGATAGTTGCGGGAGAGGAAAGCACTGGTAAGGTTATTGGTGTAATTGTTGAGGGATTCGCCACTGGAGCAGATACGTTTGCCACGAATACCTAGGCTGTAGGGAAGGGAGCGTTTGATGTGGAAAGGATGGCAGCTATCAAAGTGAAGGTACTGTTGTTTGTTTGTGGGTTTGATATGGACAGAGGTGTGGATGTGAGCTTCAACAAGATGAAGGTCAACATCCAGGAAGGTGGCTTGGGTTTGGAGAAGGACCAGGTGAAATTCAGATTCGAAAAGGAGTTGAGGTTATGGAGGAAATTAAGGAGTGTTTCTTCACCATGAGTCCAGACCACAAAGATGTCATCTATAAACCTATACCAGCCCAGGGGAAGCAGCTGTTGGGGGGTCAGGAAAGCCTCCTCCATGCGGCCCATGAAGAGGTTGGCATAGGACGGAGCCATCCTGATTCCCATGGCCGTTCCCCTGATTTGTTTGTAGGTCTGGCCTTCAAAAGTGAAGTAATTGTGGGTAAGGATGAAGTTGGTAAGTGTAATAAGGAACGAGGTTTTTGGAAGATCTTCGGGTGGGTGTTGGAAGAGGTAGTGCTCAAGGGCAGAGATACCATGGGTATGTGGGATGTTTGTGTAAAGGGATGTAGCATCTATGGTGACAAGAAAGGTTTCAGGTGGGAGAGGGGTGGGAATGGATTTGAGGCGTTCTAGGAAGTGGTTTGTGTCTTTGATGTAGGATGGGAGTCTGTGGGTGATAGGTTGGAGGTGCTGGTCTACCAGAGCTGAGATACGTTCGGTTGGGGCTTTGAAGCCTGCTACAATGGGACGGCCAGGATGGTTCTCTTTGTGGATTTTGGGTAATAGGTAGAAGGTAGGGGTACGTGGCTCAGGTGGAGTGAGTAAGTCTATGGAAGCCGTTGTGAGGCCTTGTGAGGGACCTTGGATTTTTAGGATTTTTTGCAGCTCAGTCTGGATGGAGGGAATGGGATCCTGGGTAACAGCTTTGTAGGTTGAGGTGTCGGAGAGTTGACGCAGTCCTTCTGCCACATACTCCACATGGTCAAGTACGACAGTTGCGGAGCCTTTATCCGCCGGGAGGATGACACTAGATTGGTCTATTTTCAGCTCCTTAATGGCACGTGATTCAGCTGGGGTGATGTTGGGGGTTGTCGGGACGTTCTTCAAGAAGGACTGGGAGGCAACACTGGATGTGAGGAATGCCTGAAATGTCTGCAAGGGATGGTTTTGGGGGAGGGGAGGAGGATCCCTTTGAGAAGGCAGTCGGAACTGTTCTAGACAGGGTTCAACACTGGGTCTAGTATTTGGGGGCTGTGTTTGGGTAGTGAAGTGATATTTCCAGTTGAGGTTCCGGGTGAATGAGAGGAGATCTTTAACCAGGGCAGTGTGGTTGAATTTAGGCGTGGGGCTAAAGGTTAAGCCTTTTGATAGAACAGATGTCTCTGGAGGAGAGAGGGATCTGGATGAGAGGTTTAGGACTGAATTGGGACTGGTGATATGTGGCATTTGACTGTGGTTATAGTTGAGATTTGGTCTGTGTGGGGTATGTGCTGGGATGGGGAGATTGAGTAGGGTGGCTAGGCTAGGTTTGTTGGCTATGAGGGGGGTTTGTAGAAGGTTCTGTTGTGGTTGGTGTTTGTGAGGGATAGGGAGAGGGACCCCACTTCTTAGGTGTTGCACTAGCACTGTGGATAGTTTTTTCAGGTGGTGTGTAGCATGGAACTCAAGTTTGCAGCTGGCTTCTAGGATGATGTTCCTGAGTGTGTTCTCCAAGCAAGGGTTTGAGAGGTGGAGGACTTTGAAGAGAGATAGGAGCTGTTGGGAGTGGTGGTTACATGAAGTAGTGTAGAGATTCAGGACAAGTTGGGTAAGGGCTAAGGATTGAAGGTTCTGGAAGTCCAGGAGAGACTGGTGGAAGGAGGAATTGCACCCAGAGATGGGAACTTTTAAGGTAAGCCCTTTAGGGGTAATTCCAAAGGTTAAGCAGGACCGGAGGAAAAGTATGTGGGATTGCAGTTTGGCTACGGTGAATGCATGTTTCCGGAATGAATGTAAATAATGTGGTATAGGATTAGGGTACATAGTGGGTAACTGGTGGGTAGGGAAATTAAATAACTAAAGTTGAAATAGTAATCATAAGAAGGAATAAAACACGGAGGGAAGGACAAGAAAGAAAGAAATTAATTGTGTTGGTAATGTTCAATACCAAAGGAAGACCACTATACTAGAGGAAGTACTGATCAGCCGACAATTATTCAGCATGCTTTATAACATGACCGTACACACAAATGACTTTAGATGTTTCTGAAGATTTGGGAAGTGTGCCTATTTACAGAGAAGTCTGTTGATGGTGTCGTTATATTTATGACAAAAATCACCAACTGCTTTGTACTACAACTGCTAACTCCCATTCAAAAAGCTCACTGAACCAAATAGCTGTAGAAATGTTTCAGCTGTGCCAGGCCAATCCAGAAAACTTCCTTAGCTGCTTGTCATCATGGATGTGTCTCTGTTTATTACTATAAACAAAGCAGCAGACCAAGCAGTGGAAACATGTGGATGCACCACTGCTGAAAAAGGCAAAGACCCAACCATCACTGGTAATATGAAGCTGAGTGTCTTGTGTAACTATCATGGTGTGGTGCTAACACATATGCTCATAAGGGACAAACTATCATATAGAAGTATACTACTGAATTTTCTTACAAGAGCAAGGAGGGCTGTCAAGATAAAATGTTGTGGGAAGCTGTCCAAAGGGGTGTTTTTGCTCCATAAAAACCTGCCACTTCATTGTGCACAGGACACGGTCACGCATGCTGCAGAGGACACAGCCACACATGTTGCTTCTATGCATCATCACATTTTGCCTTGTTCTCCCCTGCCACTCCTTCCCCCACTCTCAAATGTATTTTTCTTACATGGCCACCAATGACTTCTTCCTCTTTCCTCACAAGAAGAAACTATTGTGTAGCAAGCATTTTCAGACTGCTCATAATGTGGTTGTTGATGTAGAACATTCCCCTTGCAGTCAAAATGCAACCAAGGTCTCCATTAAGACATTCACCATTGGGAAAAATGTGCCATATTGCAGAGCGAATGTACAGGGAAGGACAGACATTATCACAAACTTTCACAGTCACAGCTTGATTTTTTCGAGATGATAATTAGATCTCAAGAGTTCCCTTCACATCAGGTAGAAGCATTTTTGTAGAATAAGTTTTATCTGGTACTTGAAATTTTATTAAACCCTCTTCTGACTTTGTACTTTGTGGTAACGTATTATTCAGCCTTTCATCTTTTACAGAGCTTCATTTTGTCATTATATTGTATGGTCTACTGAATGTCTAAGGCCTGCAGTTTCATTTGTAAAATCAAGTTGGCTCCTTCCGTTTAAACTTCTCCTAATTAACAACACTACTGCCAGAATATACAAACAATGTAATGGAAGAATGTTTATTTTTATTTATTTATTTAACTTGATCATGGCTATCAGGTCTGCTCTTACATCAGACCAGGGTTTCACACATATGGTACCTTTTGTTTTTAATCATAGTTTCCTGAGAAATAACATTTTTAACATAACAAATAGTATTAAAATAATTTCAGTGTCTGAAGTGGCAATGTGAGTAAATTATACTGACTATGAACTGATGAAGTTAATGCTGGCAGTACTTGCATTGCAGCTGCTGCAACTAATAGTAGTAGTAGTAGTAGTAGTAGTAGTAATAATAATAACAATAATAATGACAATAATAACAATAAAATAGTGGTATATACACTAAAAATTTATAAGTGTACAGGATAGATGTTTTCTGATACAGTGACTTCTGGAGAAAGGAAGGTTAAGGAGACTGCACCAGCTAAGAATAGTTGGAAAAAAATGAAGATCTGGATTGGAAGAAGGATGTACAAGAATAACAAGTGTGCACAGTGACACTGGTAATCCTTATTGTTGCTTTAGTAAATATGTCATTAACTGTCTTGTGAAGCTGTAGACGTTATTCAGCTCTCTAATGTAATACAGAAGGTTATTCCAGAACTGGGGTCCTGCTACCAAGAACAACTTAGAGAAAATGGGTGAATGATGTAGTGGGATAGAAACAATTTTGCTCTGGTGAGAACAGGTGTTCCTGCCATGTTCTTCAGACAAGAGCCCTAAGGTTGAATAGATATATGGGGGATAGTGTATACTGACAATGCAGTAGAGAAGACAGAGGGTATGTAAATCTCTGTGCTTGTCTGCACACAGCCAAGATAGCTGTGCATATGTTTGTGAAATACGATCAAAGAGTCAAACATCACGTAATGGACACAGGCATTCACAGCCAAACACTGTGAGCTTTCCTGAGAATGGTTTTGCAGGATAACAATAATCAATAACTGAAAGTATAAGTATCTGTGAAAAGTTTCTGCTTCACATCAAGAGGGAAAACCTTTTTATATTTTTGTAGGGCATGGAGAGGTGCTGATGCCTTCTTGCACACTGCAGTTATGTGCTTAGTCCAATTTAGATTTTCACATATTATTACTACTGGATTCTTTACTGATGGTGAAAAGCTGATATTGTCCCTATTTAGAGTTAATGATGGTAGGGAAGCCCAATATTTCGGGCTAATGAACCTAGAATTACAAACCACCACCACTTGGAATTTGGATGGGGTGAGCTTTAACCCTCTACCCTGCACCCATTTTGATAGTGCACACAGTTCGGTACTGAGAGTCTCAATAGGCTTCTTCAAGTTTGCAGCTTTTGCACTTAGATACAACGGGAGGTCATCACCATACATGTGATATTTGTAGTAGGACAAATATGATGACACATCATTTATGTACAATGAAGAGGGTATAGGACCTAAAACTGAACCTTGAGGGATGCCTGATACTATCTACATCCATTGTGTGTTTATGGTGCCGGACATGATGCACTGCTGGTGAGACATCCGGCATGAGTGAAACCATAGCACTGCACTATGTGAGAAATTGAAGCTACTAAGTTAGCAAGTAAAATGTTAAAGTAAACAGTGTCAATGGCTTTGCTGAAGCCTTACAAGCACATGATCATTGCCTCCTGTGTATCCGTGGCAAGTTTCAGGTTATCTGTTACCTTTATTTAGATGGATGTCATGTTGGGATGTTTACAGAAACCTAACTAGTATTCATCTAGTAGGTTGTTTGTAGTTAAGTGATTTGTTAGCTGGTCATGAACTGTATTTTTTAAGGCCTTGGACAGTGCAGGAAGAATTGAAATTGGTAGATAATCAGGGGGTGCTACAGCAACATCCTTTTTTAGGTAGTGGCTTAACCCCTGTTTCCAGGCCTCAGGGAAAATACTTGTGTTTAAGGAGTTGAAGACGTGTTATAGTGGGCAGTAGTGGGCCAATAATAAGTTCCATCATTTGGACTATGACGCCATCATGTGCAGTAGATGCTGGTCTGATATGCATGATGGCTTTTTTTGTGGTAATGCAAATAATGTGCTTTAGATAGAATATTTCATGGCTACAGTTGTTTACCTCCACGAAGTAATCAATGAGTCTGTTTCATTTGTGGTTCAATTGTGGTTCTAGCTAATGTGAAATAGCAGTTTAGTTCTTCAGGTGAGACAATGGGTTCAGATGGGACTTTAACTTTGCCTATGCCAAGACCACAAATGTTTTTCTATAGTTACAGTTGGTCTATTTCTATTGTCAGATAATGTATGGGCATGCTTGAGTTTCAAAATTCTCACAGCTTGACTGACTTTTTTTGGCTTCTGCTTGTAAGCAACATGATTTTCAGGCCTGGAGCATAGTTTGTATGCCTGATGTGCAGCATCTCTGATATGCACGAGTCATTTTAGCTCAGGTTTCCTTCTTACTTTTCTGGAATTAGGGGATTAAGTTTGTTAGCAAAGGTTTTCAAAAGATTTTTGATGTTTCAGATTCAAAGGCTCTTATAATCCTCCTTCATGCTATAAAGCAGCTTTTGCTGGCAGGTGAATTTCCCTACAAATGACACAGACACCAGCTACTGTGTGTTCATGCAGTACAATGTGACCATGATACTGAACAGTGGTTCGTTAGGTGGTGACAGAGCAGAGGAAGGAGGAGACAATGGAGAAGAGAGTGTGGGTGCAAGATGAGTGAAGTTAGGGTCCTGGGGCAGGGGTCGAGGCAAGTGTGGGCAGGGGTCTAGTAGAGACATGGGCCAGGAGGACAACAGGACTGAGGGAAGCGTTGCTAGGACAACTCCCATTTATTTAATTTAGAGAAGCTGGTACAGGGGAAAGGATCTAAATGGCACAGATTATGAAGCACAAATTGAAACTGAACACATTGTGCTCAGCAACATGTTCAACTCCTAGGTGATAAATTCTTCTTCTGGCCATAGTTTAGCTGTGGTCATTTATTTGGTTGGAAAGCTGGTTGGTGATCCTGCCCACATAAAATTCTGTGAAGAAACTGCTTTTACTGGTGGCCTTGCCTCTGGTAGGACATGATAAGCCTATGATTGGGCTGGAGAAGAATATGTGCTGGTTTGATGTATCTGGCTGGTTTTGCAGCTTGCCTGTGCATTGTGTAAGTTTGCTCCCCCCATTCAGTGCTACATTTCAAATTTAATGAAAGTAAATTGGAAATTATTTAGTTGGAGGCAGAGGAATGGTGGAGAGAGGGAGGAGTTGGCCAGGGGGATACTCACATGTACATACAGGTAAACAAGAGAAAGTTAAGAGCTGAGTCCATGTGCCTATATAGTAACCATCCCATGTGCCTGTTTGATTTAAAAACAACTTAGTTATTCTACATCTTTAATTCAAGTGTGGAACAAAATGCTCATGATTTATAATTCAGATGAATTTTAGCACCGCAATATCCAATGGATGTCCATGTCCCAAAGAACTAGGTTTCTGGTAGATATGGCATGTTTACAGTTGTGATACGCTGCCCTCCAATACTAAATTTTGAAAGCTTCTATTCTCTTCTTGTCCAAACTATTTATCGTCCATGTTTCACTTCCGTACATGGCTACACTCCATACAAATACATTCAGAAATGATTTCCTGACACTTAAATCTATACTCTATGTTAACAAATTTCTCTTCTCCAGAAACGCTTTCCTTGCCATTGCCAGTCTACATTTTATGTCCTCTCTACTTCGACCATCATCAGTTATTTTGCTCCCCAAATAGCAAAACTCCTTTACTACTTTAAGTGTCTCATTTCCTAATCTAATTCCCTCAGCATCACCTGACTTAATTCGACTACATTCCATTATCCTCGTTTTGCTTTTTTTGATGATCATCTTATATCCTCCTTTCAAGACACTACCCATTCCATTCAACTGCTCTTCCAAGTCCTTTGCTGCCTCTGACAGAATTACAATGTCATCGGCAAACCTCAAAGTTCTTATTTCTTCTCCATGGATTTTAGTACCTAATCCGAATTTTTCTTTTGTTTCCTTCACTGCTTGCTCAATGTACAGATTGAATAACATCGGGGAGAGGCTACAATCCTGTCTCGCTCCCTTCCCAACCACTGCTTCCCTTTCATGCCCCTCAACTCTTATAACTGCCATCTGGTTTCTGTACAAATTGTAAGTAGCCTTTCACTCCCTGTGTTTTACCCCTGCCACCTTCAGAATTAGAAAGAGAGTATTCCAGTCAACATTGTCAAAAGCTTTCTGTAAGTCTACAAATGCTAGAAACTTAGGTTTGCCTTTCCTTAATCTAGCTTCGAAGGTAAGTCGTAGGGTCAGTATTGCCTCACGCGTTCCAATATTTCTACGGAATCCAAACTGATCTTCCCCGAGGCCGGTCGGCTTCTACCAGCTTTTCCATTTGTCTGTAAAGAACTCACATTAGTATTTTGCAGCGGTGGCTTATTAAACTGATTGTACGGTAATTTTCACATCTGTCAACATCTGCTTTCTTTGGGATCGGAATTATTATATTCTTCTTGAAGTCTGAGGGTATTTTGCCTGTCTCATACATCTTGCTCACCAGATGGTAGAGTTTTGTCGGGACTGGCTCTCCCATGGCTGTCAGTAGTTCAGATGGTAGAGTTTTGTTGGGACTGGCTCTCCCATGGCTGTCAGTAGTTCTAATGGAATGTTGTCTACTCCTGGGGCCTTGTTTCGACTCAGGTCTTTCAGTGCTCTGTTGAACTCTACACGCAGTATCATATCTCCCATTTCATCTTCATCTACCTCCTCTTCCATTTCCATAATATTTTCCTTGTATAGACCCTCTATTTACTCCTTCCACCATTCTACTTTCCCTTCTTTGCTTAGAACTGGGTTTCCAACTGAGCTGTTGATATTCATACAAGTGGTTCTCTTTTCTCCAAAGGTCTCTTTAATTTTCCTGTAGGCAGTATCTATCTTACCCCCAGTGAGATAAGCCTCTACATGCTTACATTTCTCCTCTAGCCATCCCTGCTTAGCCATTTTGCACTTCCTGTCGATCTCATTTTTAAGACATTTGTATTTCTTGTTGCCTGCTTCATTTACTGGATTTTTATATTTTCTCCTTTCATCAATTAAATTCAATATTTCTTCTGTTACCCAAGGAGTTCTACTAGCCCTCGTCTTTTTTCCTACTTGAACCTCTGCTGCCTTCACTACTTCATCCCTCAAAGCTACCCATTCTTCTTCTACTGTATTTCTTTCTCCCATTCCTGTCAATTGTTCCCTTATGCTTTCCCTGAAACTCTGTACAACCTCTGGTTTAGTCAATTTATCCCGGTCCCATCTCCTTAAATTCCCACCTTTTTTGCAGTTTCTTCAATTTTAATCTACAGTTCATAACCAATAGATTGTGGTCAGAGTCCACATCTGCCCCTGGAAATGTCTTACAATTTAAAACCTGGTTCCTAAATCTCTGTCTTATCATTATATAATTTATCTGAAACCTATCAGTATCTCCAGGCTTCTTCCATGTATACAGCCTTCTTTCATGATTCTTAAACCAAGTGTTAGCTATGATAAAGTTATGCTCTGTGCAAAATTCTGCCAGGCAGCTTCCTCTTTCATTTCTTAGCCCCAATCCATATTCACGTACTACATTTCCTTAGTCACCCATGACTATTAAATTTTCAACTCCCTTCACTATCTGAATAATTTCTTTGATTTCTTCATACATTTCTTCAATTTCTTCATCATCTGCAGAGCTAGTTGGCATATAAACTTGTACTACTGTAGTAGGTGTGGGCTTCGTGTCTATCTTGGCCACAATAATGCATTCACTATGCTGTTTGTAGTAACTTACCCACACTCCTATTTCTTTATTCATTATTAAACCTACTCCTGCCTTACCCCTATTTGATTTTGTATTTATAATCCTGTATTCGTCTGACCAAAAATCTTGTTGCTCCTGCCACCGAACTTCACTAATTCCCACTATATCTAACTTTAACCTATCCATTTCCCTTTTTAAATTTTCTAACCTACCTGCCCGATTAAGGGATATGACATTTCACGCTCCGATCCGTAGAATGCCATAAAGACGTCTAATTGCTTTTTTCAGCCAAGTGAAAATTTTTTTGGCTACAGGGGAGTTCCCCCATAAAAGAATGCCATATTGTAGATGACAGTGAAAGAAGGCAGAGTATGAATGAAGTTATGAACCTTGTGTAACACGTGTGTAGATTGGCTAGTAGGTAGATAACTCATGATAACTTTCGACGTACATAATCTGCACGTGTGTCGCACATTAATTTCAAGTCAACGTGTATTTCTAGTAGTTTAACAGATGATAACTGAGTGTTGCTTTTTGATAGACTGAAGATTATCTTGACAGTCGTTTCATGGTTCATAGGTAACTCTTTAGCTTTAAACCTGATATTAGATATTTTTGAGAGATTCTTCATTTTCCTCCTTCAATTTGTTTATATCCTTTCCAGAATTAGCTAATATTGTGTCATCAGCATAGGGGATAGATTTACAGGGTAAGTAACTTGGAAAATAATTTACAAATAATATAAATAGTAGAGGGCCAAGCACTGAGCCCTGAGGTACACCTCGTTTTATACTTAGAGTCTGTGACTTCTGGCCATTATGCTTTACAATTTGTTTTCTATTGCTGAGGTATGATTCAATTAGTGAGAGTTCCAAGTGTTTGATTCCATAGTAAAACAGTTTATCTCAGAATAATTTGTGGTTAACTGAGTCAAATGCCTTACTCAAATCAGTTTGAATGGCTTCAGCAGATAATTCTGATTCAAATGAGCTTAGTACAAAAGAGATAAGGTTTTCAACTGCTTTGACCTAAATCCATACTGAGAATCATTTAATATATTATTGTCCGACAGGTGTATGCATATTTTCTGCAGTATGCAATATTCTATTATTTTTAAGAGAATAGGCACAAGTGAAATTGGTCTATAATTATTGATACAGGATTTGTCACCCTTTTTGTAAAATGGTATGACAATTGTCTTTTTGAGACATTCTGGAATGTGTCAACTAGAGAGCGTCCAGTTTATCAATATAAAAAGAGGATATGATATGAGATCTACAATTTTTTTAATTACAAAGTTTGACAGGCCATAAACATCTTCAGATCTGGAATATCCTAATTTAGAGGTTGCTCTAATTATATCAATTACTTGTACTTAGTAGAGGATTATACTGTTTTCATCTTGGTGTGTAAGTTGAACTATTCATTTTCTGTTCCACAGACCCAAGTTCATCCACTGGTACCTCAGTTGCATAGCTATGAAACCTTCCAGTTTGTCAAAAAGATGGAATCTATAAAACTGAAAGCTATTGTGATGTCAAGGAATATTCCCACTACATGTTCCAGTTTTGTTAATGAATTAGTTTACAAAGGCAGACCTAGTAGATTGAGTTGATTAACTTTTGCAGAAGCCATACTGGTTTCTTGAAAACAAATTCGTTTTTCTATAGACTCCACATGTTTGAAAACTAATTGTTTTTTCTATAGACACCACAAGCTCAATGTGAAAAAAATTTTTAGTTACTTTTAAAAAAAACCAAACAGCAGTTACATTGAATCTATAGTTTTATGTGTCAGTTGTATGTCCTTTCTTGAAAAGAGACTTCACCTCCAGTGTTTTTACCTTTTCTGGAAAGATACTTTCTGTCCTTGAGCGCCGCGAGGGATTAGCCGAGCAGTCTAAGGTGCTGCAGTCATGGACTGTGTGGCTGGTCCTGGCGGAGGTTCGAGTCCTCCCCTGGGCATGGGTGTGTGTGTTTGTCCTTAGGATAATTTAGGTTAAGTAGTGTGTAAGCTTAGGAACTGATGACCTTAGCAGTTAAGTCCCATAAGATTTCACACATTTCCCCCCCCCCCCCCCCCCCCCCCCTTGAGCAATTTCAGATGCCTGCAATGGGCTTTACTATCAAAGGAGCATATTTCTGTATGAGAAAATCTAGTTTCTTTGCCAACACTACACAAGGACTCTGGTTTAAGTTCTTTCATTGTGTCTAACATCTCCTGCTTCAACGGGGAATACTGATTATATACAAAGAAGGGTAACACAAATGGTCACAGGTTTGTTTTGACCCATGGAAGAGCATAAAAAAATGCTGGAAAACCTGAACTGGCAGACTCTTGTAGATACATGCCAGCTATCCCACAAAAGCCTACATAAAATGTTTCAAGAGCTAGCATTAAGTGACACATCTATTAGAACCCCCTGCATATTGCTCCTGCATGGGCAAAAACAAGTGTAGATATATTAAGGTGTGCCCATAAGCATTTAAGAAATCATTCTTCTTGCACTCCATATATGAATGGTATGAGAAGAAATCCTGATACATGGGATAATGGAAAACACCCACCACGATACATAAAGTCGTTTGCAGGGTATAGATGTAGACTTGTACTACAAAACAACAATCATACAGGCAAACAGACAGAGCATAAGATAGTATTTGTTTCAACTAAATGAGTGCAGTGTCACTTATAATGTACATGCTATAAGCATTTTTAATGATCATCTGATATATTTAGTAAATAAATTAAGAGTCAAATTGTGCATCTGAAAAAGTTAAATTCAATATTGAAACTATCATTCCAAAAATTTTAAGTACCTATAACTAGCACAAGCATTATTTTCTGAATTTAAGAAAATTACAAAAATTCTCAGAAATAAAAGCTCGCATGATGTTGATGGACTTTCAAACTGAAATGTGAAGAGTTATTTCACATAATTAGTGATATGTTTCAATGTATCAATGCCTTACAAGAATAGGAAATATTTTCAGGTAAATTAAAACATACCACCGTTAAACATCATTGTAAGAAAGAGGATAGAAAAGTTGTAATAATTATCATCCAATTTCTTTATGAACTTTTTTTTTCTAAAATATCTCATGAATGGACTTAGACACTGATGCAGCTGGAAGAAGTTTCCTTCAGAAGACAGTTAAGTGAATGGTGCTCTCTGTCCCTCTGATGTCACAGTACGATCTCAGCACTCAAAATGCTGCTCTCAAGTATACACTGGATAATTCTTTTTCAAAAAACTTAGGTGCCTTCTGTTTCTTCAGTTGTATATTTTATGGTTGGACTATTTATGTACTGGTTATCCAATTGGGCTTCGAACTTACTCAGAAAGGACTTGTGTTTGCTGCCATCAACCAGACTGTGATCACTGCAGTTTGAGCCTTGTAATTTTGTGTATGACAGTACAATACAATAAATGGTGTCGCACTGCTGACAGAATGCTCCACCAAAACTGGAAGAACTTTGTTCTCAGCCATGATTGGGTCACTCAGAGCACTGGTCTCACAGCACCACATTGTAGTTGAAATAGTAAATATGATACCAAGAAATGCAACTGTTAATTTTTGCTTACTTTCAGTATATGTGGGATTTAGGGGTGCACATGCAACACCCATGTATAGAGCTGCCAGAACTGGTAAGCAAAAATCAAGAGAGTTTTCACTTAATATGGTAAGTGCATCTCCAGACCTAATGCCTATTGTTCGTAGACTGTCTGCCAGGCTCAAGCTTCTTTTCAAAATCTCTGAAAAAGTTCTAGTTTCTCCAGTCACAGCATTCACCTGCAAACAGATGAATAAAAAGCATTTACAATTGACTAAGGTTCAATAGGATTTATAGAAGTTGCAGCAACAAAATCCATAATGCTTTTCTGTTTCTCTACACTTATCATTGTAGTTCAACAATAATTTCTGCATAAAAGACTCCAAACAACACTAAAATGCAAATATTCTGCTGCAATTTTAATTTTTTTATTTTATTTTCAATTAACGTAATGTCAATACACAGCCTAAAATAAAATATTTATTTTTGTTCAGTTTTTGTCACTGTGATTTGTGTAGGGACTGATATCGCTCACATGAAGCATATGGGAATGTGATCACTGAACATGACATTTAAAAAGTGATGTAATGAATATACTTGTGTGATGCTTATCAAGGAAGTAAACACTTCATTTTTTGATAAAAAATATTACCCATAACTCAGTGTGTGCTGATTTTGTGAGCATTAATAGTACACAGTAACTTTTTATAGGAGAGAAGTAGCAGACTGAAGATATACATCATTCTGTGTTTTCTTGGAAGGTTCCATTAAGGAAGCACTACTTTGTGATGTAAATGCCTAGTTTAGCTGTGTATAGCATTAGAATGGGCAGACAGCTATTAGTATAATGACATTCATTTCGGT
This sequence comes from Schistocerca serialis cubense, assembly GCF_023864345.2. NCBI lineage: Eukaryota > Metazoa > Arthropoda > Insecta > Orthoptera > Acrididae > Schistocerca > Schistocerca serialis. The sequence goes on from NC_064638.1 coordinate 389,491,642, forward strand.
GGGAACATGCTGAGATAAGTGTAGTTCTGTTGATCTAATACAGTTTAGTCCCGGTATAAGTTTTGGTAGTAGATGTATAAATTGTGCCTGTTTGTATAAAATGCTTCTATTTTTAAAGTTTAATTGAAGTGTGTCATGGATATGATCTGTATAATGAATCTCCAAGAGAATTTTCTTCATACTGAAGTCCAGGATGGAATAAGAACAATATTATGAAACAACAGATTGCTACTTACTGTATACAGGAGATGTCGAGTCGCAGACAGGTACAGTGAAAAGACTGCAATACATTTAAGCTTTCATCCAAAAGGCCTCCTACCGAAATAGAAAACACACACACACACATTCAAATAAGAAAAACTCATGCAATTATGACCACTGTCTCCGACTACTGTGACTGAACTGCATCTGTGCCTGTCAAAAGCAGCAGTCTGTGTGGATGAGGAGGGAAAGGAGGAGGCGTGTAGTGGGGATTGGGAGAGATCGAAAGGTAGGGGTGAGGAAAAGTGTAGTGTTGCTTGTGGGAGCATACAGCGACAGGGTGATGACAGGGTAGGGCGGTTCAGTGCAGTTGGGAGGTTTAGGGGCCGGAAAAGGGGTGAGGTGTGAGAGGGAATGGAGAAGGAGAGAAGTAGAGAAGAGGAAAACAGCTAGTGGGTGCATTGGTGGAATAGAAAGTGGTGTAATGCTGAGTGGAATCACAGAAGGGAACAGATAGGTAGAGGACATGGATTAGCAGAGGTTGAGGCCATGGAGGTTACTGGAATGTAGGATATGTTGCAGAGACAGTTCCCACCTGCACAACTCAGAAAAGCTGGTATTGGTGGGGAGGATCCAGATGGCACAGGCTGTGAAGCAGTCATTAAGGGGAAGCACATCATGTGGTGCACTGGGTGGTCCAGCTGTCTCTAGGCCACAGTTTGTTGGTGGCCATTCATGTGGACAAACAATTTGTTAGCTGTCATGTTGAAATAAGAAGCAGCACAGTGGTTGCAGCTTAATTTGTAGATCACATGGTGGCTTTTGAGATGATAGCTGATGCTTGTGACCAGACTAGTGTGGTTGGTGGGAGGATGTATGTGTAGGTCTCACATCTAGGCCTAGTGTAGGAATATGGGTGATGAGGCAAGGGGTTGGGAGCAGGGGTAGAGTAGGAATGGACAAAGACAATGCATTGTTTGGTGGGCAGTGGAATACCACTGTGGGAGATTTGGGAAGGATAGTGGGTAGAATATTCCTCATTTCAGGGTATGACAAGACGTACTCGGAAGCCTGGTGGAGAATGTGATTCTGCTGCTCCTAACCCGGGTGGTACTGAGACATGAAATGAGTACTCCTTTGTGGCTCGACAGTGGGCATGTGGTAGGTGGGAAGTAAAGGTAGAAACAAGGCATGGGAGTTCTATTTCTATACAAGGCTGGGAGGATATTTCAGTTTGCGAAGGCCTCAGTGAGACCCTTAGTATATTTGGAGAGGGAATGCTTGTCAGTACAGATGCAATGACCACTGGTGACTAGGCTATATGGAAGGAACTTCTTGGTAAGGAATTGGTAGCAGCTGTAAAAGAGAAGGTATCGCTGGTGTTTGATACGGAAAGAGAGCTAATGAAGCCACCTCTGAGGTGGAGATTGACACTGAGAAAGGTGCCTGGTTGGGCGGAGGGGAACCAGGTGAAACAAATGAGGGAGAAGGTGTTGAGGTTCTGGAAGGATGTGGATAGAGTTTCCTCATCCTTGGCTCAAAGCGGGCAGATGCCACCAATGAATATGAACCAGATGAGGGGTTTGGTATTCTGGGTGGTTAGGAAAGATTCCTCTAGCTGACCCTTGAATAGGTTGGTATAGAATGGTGCTATGTGAGTGTTCGTTGCTGTAACATGGATTTGTTAGTGGGTGATGCCTTCAAAAGCAAAGCAACACCATCCTTTACATAGGCCATGTAGGGGAATCCTTCCTAACCACCCAGAATCCCAAACACCTCACCTGATTCAGATTTATTTATGACATCTTCATGATCTGGATCAAGGGTGAGAACACTCTATGCACATTCCTCCAAAACCTGAACACTTTCCCCCCCTTTACTTCACCTGGTCCTCCTCAAACCAACAAGCCACATTCCTTGATGTTGGCCTCCACCTCAAGCTCTGACCATATCAGCCATACCAACCACTTTAGAGCCCTGCCACCCATGGTCATAGCATCTGTAGTGATGAGACGTCCCTCTCCAAATATACCAAGGGTCTCACTGAGGCCTTCATATGCTGAATTACATTCCAACCTTGTACAGAAACTGATGTCCAGTGTCTCGTCACTCCAGTCACCTACCACCTTCCACAGACTAACTGTCCACCTGCAAAAGAGCATTCATCCCATGACTCAGAACCCCTCCCCCCCCCCCCCCCTCCCCCCAGGATTGGAGTAACAAAATCACATTCTCAGCCAGATTTTCGACTACTTCTCATCATGTCCTCTACTTACGTACCTACTTCCTTGTTCCTATTTGCAATGATACAGTAGTTTGTAGGCCACATCATCAATACTTCTCCAGCACATGATACATGGATAGCAAATAGCTGTAAGTTTTGATATTAATAAAAGGAAAGATTTGTCATATTTTGTATAAATATGTGATACTTTAAAAATGTGTATTATTTATTATGTTTCACGTTATGAACATGGGGCATGGTAGTGGTGAAAGCAACAGCCTTTCTGTCAAGAGACAGCTATTGTCACAGGGCCATACTGGAGTTGAAAGTTGAATCGATTGCCATTTATCTGAAAGGACATCCTAAAACAATTTGCCCACCCCTGCATCAATAATGATGACAAAAGAAAAAAATTGCAATTTGAATTGTAAAATTAAATATGTATTCAATTCATGTTTGGCTTTGGCCACAATTAGTTGGAAGGAATTGATGCATTTCATTAATACTTGAGATGTGATGATATTATCAGTGGGTGTAAAAGTTGTATATCAAAGATTCAAAAGAGAGGTTAAGTATTTTGAAGATTTTAATCCTACCTTAAGGGCATCTTCATGAATCATTGCTTATCTGAAAGTTTTTTCACGTCAAGAGAAGTTACCTAAGCTGAAATAACATTTAAAATGTATCTCGCAAGGACTGATACCAAATAGTAACACCTTTGAATTAATGAAGTTATGCTACTAAGTTTGAGGTGATTTTATTTCACAACACTTGGATGAAAGTGTTATGAATGGTACTTTTCAAAGCATAGACTGACTTTATTTGAATTTTGAGCTGAAGAAACATAAATTTAACTGTGAAGAAGTATTTAAGTGAGGGTTCTGAAATAACAATCCAGAGACTACTTTTGCGAATAATGAGAAGCTTAAACAAGGTACATTACTAATATCATTGGATGCTATAGATTAGAACAGCTGTGATATTAATGCTGAGTATCATCAGTGATGGCACAAGTTTAATTGGGTCTATATTTTGTGAGTTGGTTCTAGACAATTCAAAACTGAATATTTCACGCGAAGTGAACCTCTGAAAAGAACATCGATTAAACGAGATGGTGATAAGGCAGTCCAAATATTGAACATTACAACTACTATTAATCATTGAAAGAGTAAACCCCAATGATTGACTACCAAAATAGACTTGCAACATAATTAATTGTATCTCCATAACTATCCAATGGTGTGCACCTGTTGTATGAGCTACAGCATTACAGCAGTAACAACTCATAAGTGACTGGGTAGTATATTCAGATAGGACGTACAAAGACCTACGGGTCATTATACCCTCCAATAATACATAGTCTTCTATTCTGCCAGTGCACCCACTTGGCCTTTTTCCCTTTTCTACTTCTCTCCTTTCCCTCTCCACTTCCACACATCCCCCCCCCCCCCTCCGACTTCCCCCCCCCCCCCCCAACCTCCTGACTGCACCTAACAACTCTATCCCATAACCCCAAAATAACTGCACACTTCTACAAGCAACACTACTTCCATTTTGTGTGTGTGTGTGTGTGTGTGTGTGTGTGTGTGACAGAGAGAGAGAGAGAGAGAGAGAGAGAGAGAAAGAGTTGTGCTTTTATGAATGTGTGTGTGTGTGTTTTCTATTTTTGGAAGAAGGCCTTTTGGCTGAAAGCTTAAAATAACAGCAGTCTTTTTGTTGTGCCTGTCTGGGACTCAGTGTCTCCTCTATATGGAAAGTAAGAAATTGTATGGACATATTTATTTATGTTGGAGAAAAAGTCAAATTAACATTATATAAAAATAAATAAGAAATATGTAAGTGAATAAAACTAATCTATTAAAGAACATTTTTAACAAGAAAAGTACGGTCATTGTTACAAATCTGTAAATTACAAATACTGGGTGTTTGTAATTAAACTGCAGCTACTTACGGAGGCCCAGTGTGTGTTTTAACTATTGTATGGCAGTAAAACTTGATAGATGCACTAATGCATTAATATAGAACCAATTAATACTGGAAAAAAATTAGTTCCAATTTTGGATACCACATGCCTCTGGTGCTGTACACCGTTTGTATGACAGTGTGTCATTCATGCTGACATTTGACAAGCCATAAAATGAGTGAGCAATGTGTCTTTCAAGAAGATAGGCCATGCGCTGATAGTGAAACTGTTTTATGTGAACAGCAGCAATTACAGCACTGCACTGAGCGAGTATCAACTGCTGAAAGATCTGAAGAGAGGCCCAATATCATTAAATTGTTTAATAAAGGTGATAATGAAATTCAAAAACACAGGTAAGCTTGGAGTGGCACCTGCAAGAGGAAGGCATCCTACTGAATTGGAAGTTATTGATGAGGTTGCTATTGGTGTAACTGACCATACAGAAGGTGCCCCGGTAGTGCTAGTGCTCATGCAGTGTACAAGAATTGTCCAGTCCCTTGGTCAACACTATAGTAAGTTTTGCTGTTTATTTCACACTGGTACCCATACAAGATCCAGACAGTGCAGCAACTGAAACATAATGATATGCAGTAACATTCAGAATTTGCTCTCCAGTTTCTGGCATGGATCATACTTGATAATATGTGGCCACACAATAATCTATAGAGTGACAAGGCACATTTTACACTATAGAGTGCAGTGAATACAAACAACTACCAAATTTGGGGTGCTATTAAACCATTTGTTCTGCACGAAGAACCACTGCACTTACCATATGTGACTGCATGGTGTGGATTCATAAGCACCTTTATTCTTGGTCCATTCACCTTTGAAGAGAATATACCCAGAGGACCTGTCAGGTAAACCATTACATTTGCCTGTGTCAAGACCTCTTTGTACAGCACATGGTTCCTGCTTTGGAAGAGCACAACTGTGTGGAATACATTGTTTTCATTCAAAATGGGGCAACACCTCATGTTGCTCACCCTGTGAAAGATCTGCTTAATGCAACCTTCCACAAACATGTTATCTCCAGAGATTTTCGAGATGTGTGGTCTCTGAGATCACCTTATCTGGATCCATATGACTTTTGGCTCTGGGAATGTCTATAAAGAATTCATTTTACCAAGGACGTGTTCAGTTTCTACCGGATCTAAAGGCCAGTGCACAGGAACACGTTACTAAGATTCCACCACAATTGCTGTGAGCAACAGCTGATCATGTCATTTTAAGGATGCAGCAACTAATCAATGTCTCTGATGATAGTACTGAACACATTGTGTAAGCAGTGGTTAATTATAAAATCTGCATTATGCCTTAGTTACTTCTTTGTCCTTTTCTGCCAACATCCCATTCCTAATCCATTACATATGGCAACATATCTATATATTCTTCTTGCATTCATGATGCCAGATTTGCACCTGGTGGTCAAAATGGAATGGAATGTTTTTCCAGCATAAATTGATTCCACATTAAAGCATTAACATAGCTACCAAGTTTTGCTTCCATATGATAATTACAACCTACACTGGACCTCTGTTAGTAGCTGTGCTTTAATTATAACAACCCAGAACTAAGACTGTCATTAGATGTTAATTTGTGGCAATTTTTTATAGCATTGCTAACCCAAAATCAGAACTTGTAATTTTTGAATTATGGACATAGAAAAAAACAAAAAGAAACACAAATAATTAAGTTTGATCCAAATAGCCAATCAAAATAATTCTTTATGATTTTTATTGCACTTCTCATTCTAATGGTGTCAGTAATGTGCATTAAATTCATTGAAATTACACAATGTGTAAGTTACAACCTGTAAAAAACAAGGATCTATGTTCATGTACTAGATCAGTACATAGTTTTAATTATAAACAAATGTTCAGATCTTTCTTTTTTAAATTAAAATAAATGTTTTAATCCATCACAAATGTTCAGATCTTTCTTTTTTAAATAAAAATAAATGTTTTAATCTATCATAAGTCTTGAAACATCAGGTTGATTTAGAACTAGCAGAGGAGGAGTTTGCACACTTATGAGATGCGGTTGGCAGCAGCAATGTTTAGAATCTGTCAGATTACCATATTTTGACCACCCCTGCCACATCCATGAAAACGTCCAACACACAATGCAAGTCTGATAGGTATATTCTAGATATCAGTGGCTTGGAGATTGGACAACCCAAGAAGTTTAGAGATAGTCTGAAACTGATGGGCTAAGGTACAAGACAAGGCTAAAAGTGAAAGTATTACACAGAATAGGAAGGTCTTGCTGTTAAGTAGTAATATGAGAATGGAAAGTCTGAACGAGTACTGATTTCTTTGGCTAATAATTACCATGTAGCTAGTGGCTTTAAGCAAAGTGTTATGTTCACTGGTTTTATCTGATTTAGTCTTCTGGGAAAAATATTGAAAAAATGATCTTATAATTATAATGTGGGCACAGGTAACAGTATGAAGAACAATCTCAGATACATAACCTGGATGACATTGCATTTTGTATCATATTTTTGGCAAGTATTCAGTCTCCCAGTCATCAGCAGCCACACAGTTTTTTGGATGTACTGTATGTTTTGACCTCTTATAACAGAGCAAGGTGGGACCATCCCACTCCTGACATTTACATAATTTTTTTCAATTATTTGATTTCATTTTGTTAATAGCACATATATGATAATTACACAAAAGATTAATTTCTTGTTCATGCTTTATTTAATTTATCTTTATTATTCAATGGATCGTATTCAGACTCCTAATGATGGTAAAATTCAATCTTCTGGAAATATTTGATTTAAAAGAATATTCATGGCTTACAATTAATGCAAAATATGTTTAGTTCATTTGAGCGCAGTACTTCTTTCCACTCCCTTTCTGTTTTGCAGCATTCAATCACACACAACATAATTTTGCAAGAATCGCTATATAGCACTGATTTTCTCCTAGCAATAGGCGAACTAGTAGGAATTGTATATGACTCCAAAAATCATAATTTTGATAAAATATTAAACTCTAAAAAAACATTTGTGACAGTGAAGTGCAAAACAGTTACACAGTACCATAAGCTACCTAATATTGGCTGCAGCCAAAAAACAAATGGCTACTGGTCAAGGCCTTCTGACATATACTGACTTCTACCAATTTATAAATAGAAAGCAGTCAGCCAACTTACAGTTAACACACTGTACGAAGGTTGTGATGGTGTTGTGGTACGTCATATGCTACATCCTTAGAGAAATAGGTATAGTAACCACACAATACATAGAACATCAATATTGTCTGCTGCAGAGAACAGTCACTTCACATCACATGCACCACATCTCACATAGAACTTCCAGATTGATGACTATGAATGTGAACTTAAGAGGTGAAAAATATATTTGATAAATATATTTGCTGTTGAATCTTCAATAGTTAGAAAAGACTTTAATCATCCAGGAGTATCCCATGAAAATTTTAGTTTCCTAAGAGGCAGCCAAGGAAAAATTTCCCTGTCACTAGTCTCTAAGTGTTCTCTAGAAACTAAACAGAATATATACTTGAAAGCCCAATCTATGATGGTAATATGTGATATACAAAGGAAACAGATGCACCCTATTTGAGAATATTAATTCAGAAACCAGATCATAAGCCAAAATTTATTTTTAGCAATGATATTAAGCAAGATTCAAAGTGCTATTAAGTTCATAAAATATGTTCACATCTTTGAATCACTGGAAAACCAAATACCATGTCATCTACGTCTACAGCCATACACTGTGAACCACTGAAGTGCATAGCACAGGCTACTTACCATGAAGAATGATTACTTAAATGCATCTGTGTGTGCAGTAATCAGTTCAGTCTTGTCTTCATAATCCCTATGGAAGCAATATGTAGGAGATTATAGCGTATTCCTAGATTCATTACTTGAAGTTGATTCTTGAAACTTTGCAAGTAACCTCTGTCAGGATGATTTGCATCTATCTTCAAGTTCTTGCCACTTAACCTTTCTCAGCATCGCTGTGGCAGTCCATCATGAATCAAACACACCTGTGACCAATCATGCTCTCCTTCTTTGTATAAATTCAATATTTCCTTGCAATGTAGCAGACCAGGAACAATATATTGAAGTTATCAATGTCAGGACTAATGCACATTCCGAAACACAAGCTGCGTATAGTACACATATTTGGTAAATGACTGCTAATATGACAGTTCTTGATTCCACTTGAATACAATTTTATAATTATCTTTTCATGTACATCATCCATGCAAAAATTTTCAAGACAGATTTTATTCATAGCATATAAGCAACATCAGCACAGTAATTATAATGGAAGCTTGAACTAGCAACTGAAAACAAGTTACGTGCATTCAACCAGTCAGTTGTGAGTAGGCAGCATTACATAGAGGATGCATCAATGTTGTTGTGTCATAAACTGCAGTGGAGTAACATCTCTAAATCAAGTGAATCAAGTGTTCAAGAGAGGAGAAGACTATCTGCAAAGTTTGTTCCAAAGCCCCTGACTCCCGAACAAAAAAGTAACATATGGATGTCTGCTGCACCTTCAGAAATGTAAAATGCAGATAATTTTTTTCTAGAAAAAAACATCATGGGTGATGAGACCTGGTGTTATTAGTATGAACCTACCATAAAATGATGAAGTCCAGAAATCATATGAAGGGTCATTACTTTGATGATGTAACTGATATTCATGTCAGTGTGATGCAAAAGTTGAACAATATCTGAAAGAAGGACTTTTCTGACTGTTTTGCATGGTTATATGAATGTTCTGTGCTTTGCAGTCAAATGGGAGGAGACTATGTAGAAGACATGAAACATTAAACTCACTGTCTTAACTTTTATTTATTTTTTACTAATCCTGTCTTGATACTTTTTAGACCAATGTGGTAGATAGTTTTGCTTCTGGTTCTCAGATTATCAGTATTTTATGTAAATTTACTTTAATAGAAATTTCCAGAATATTAGCTTGACTCCTGAAATTGCACTCTGAAATTACTTGTTTTGGGAATATCAGATGTGTAATGTTCATTGCTAAATCAATATTCAGAATAAATATTAGCAATGAAAGTTATTTTGTAATTAGAAAGTAAATTAATATTTCCTCAAGTTAATTGCTAACCTTACACATCTAATAAACTTTCACATTCAAAAATTGAAATATTCTTATCAGATGTTCATCCTCGTTACTTATAAGGCTTCTTATGTTTTCCTGGAAGACACTAAATGGATTTTCTTTCAGGTCCACAATTGAACAAATCTGCAGTATTCTGTTTTGATAGTAGTTATTTCAAGTGTAATTCTGTTTATTTCAAAACTGCCTTTTTGAAGAAATTGTTGAAAAAAAGCCCACAGTCAACTGAGTAGCTTTTCAGCAGTTAAGGTACCTTTGTACCACTTACTATTTTTGTTTCAAATGGCTAGTGAAGCATCTACTGAAATTACTTTGTTCTAATAGTAATGCTTTATTTACCTCTGTGGAAACTGGTGCATCTCAACAGAAGAAAAGCAGAAACGCACATCTAGTGAACCAATCCCATGCCCAGAAATATTCAGGATTTTGTGTCTTATGTTGGCTCTATAAAGCACTATGTTCCATAAATCATGTTTGTTCTTTGTGTAACAAACTTGGTGACGAGTGAGGGTTAAGTTTTCTCCATGTTTAGTGTCAGTGCTAAGTCACCTGACAAATGTCTCAATGGAAGAAACACACTACCATGTCACTGCACAGCAGCAAGCTTTCATGGAACAACAGTAGATTCTCACAACTGCTCTCAGCCAAGTGGTATCTGCGTGTTCGTGGCAGGTTATTCTTCCATCAGTGCAACTGTCACCCTTTCCGGCAGATGATGAATCAGCTGAAAACTGAGACTCCTATGACACACAGTTATGCCAACATTCCCAGATTTTTCACATGAATTAGGCAAACCTGTGTAGGGTTTTCTTTCTTTCCTGGCTTTTGTCATGCTTGCATCAGTTGTTATGCCAACTTGCACCTTTGCAAGAACCGTCCAGCTTATCATTTGATGAAATATGCAAGATTCTCTCAATCTTACTGTGGCAGAATGCATGTAGAATTTTACCATTGTCAGAAATGCCCAAACCAATCTTACAAAGTTGGGCTGCAGAATTACACAGGTTGTGCCATTGTCGAAAATTTGTCACTAGTACACATCACGAATCCTTTGCTGATCACATGGTGCATGATGTTATTACTTGTCTGGTCCCCAGATAAAGAAGTCCATGAAAAAGCACTTCAATGTGAGAATCTAATGCTTACAGATGTGCTCAATATAGCACAGTCCTTTCAAATGCCACAATCCACAGGAAATCAGATTTCTGCATGGATGGCTGTACTGGAAGTTGCTCAGTTAACTCCTGTTAAGCACACTCAGGTGTTCTGGATGACCAGGAAGCCACTGCAGTAGTACAACCTTCATCACAGCATCGCATGGGGCAGCATTGGTTACTGCCACAGCAGCAACAGGCTGTGTCACAACAGTGTCCGCGTGCCCCCTTCCATCTTGCACGAACCCATACTGCTTCATCCAACAGGAGCACACTGCCTGCCCTGCATGTCGGGCTGTTTGCGACAAGTGTCAAAAGAAAGGCCACATTGAATCAGTATCTCTTCAAACGTGCCAGACACAGTAGTACCAATAGGCATAAACTATATCTCTACAGCAGTTGTCTTCTTGAACAAATTGTTTAACAATTGTATGTGATTCATAAACTGCTAAAAATGCAAGTGGACACAGGAGCTGCAGTGCCTTTGGTATCAGCACAAATATACATGGACATGGGCTCTCTCTCTCTCTCTCACAGGTTACATGGAAGTTGGTTAGCTACAATAAACAGCAGATTCCAATCCTAGCTCAGTTCTCCTCTCCTGTATCTTACAAATCTGTTGTTCTCCCTCTCATCTTCCTTGTTGTGGATCATTCCCATATTGCAGACCTGTCTGGGTTAGATGTGTTTAACGCTTTCAGTTTCTCCACTGCCAATTAGATATATTTAGCGTCAGATCAAGTTCCATATCAGCAACTGCAGTCCCTCTGCTCTTAATTTTTGTCACTGTTTTCCCCTGGACTTGGTTGTGCTACCAGTTTTTAGGCCCACATTATCATGGAAGAATCCACCCACCCTCTGTTTTTTGGGCATGGTGGGTACCTGTCACATTGCGTGATTCTGTCAAGGCTGAATTAGACCATTTGACAATGCTCGATGTCATTTGGCTCATTTCTTCCAGTGAATGGGCTACATCACTGGTCATCATTAAGAAGCCAATGGGTATACTTTGCCTCTGAGGCGACTTCAGTGTCATGATTAATGCACCATCTATGACAGATACATACCCTTTGCCCCACCCTGACAGGCTGCTTGCAAAATTATCAGGTGGTCACTACTTTTCCAAGACATTTGTTGGAAGTGTACCTCCAGCTCCCCTTGGATAAGACTACTAGGCACCTTCTCATGTCAATACACCTGTTGACCTATACCAATATCAAAGCTCGCCTTTTGGTGTCACTGATAGCCTCTGTGTCTGGCTCTTCAGCAATCTCTGATCATTGTTTTCTGTATTGCATTCTGCGGGTCTCAAGTGCAATCTTGCCAGATCTTAATTTTTTCAGCCATCAGTTGAGTAGCTGGGTTTTCAGGTTCCTCATACAGGGGTCAAGCCATTGCATCAGTATGTTGAAGCAACTGTGGCTTTGCTGCAGCCAACGTCTTTTAAGGAACGGCAGGCATTTACAGGTAAAGTTGCATACTACTATAAGTTTTTACCAGGCGCATACACTGTTTCTCAGCCCCTTCACATACTTTTATGTAAAGATCTGCCTTTTTTCTGGTCCCTGGCTTGTGACTGTGCAATTTTTTTAATTAAAAAAAAGCTTCAATGTGTCCTATGTCTGGCCATTTTCCAACCATGTCAGCATCTTGTGTTGGCTACAGATACCTCTCAGCATGGTCTTGGTGCAGTGTTAGCATAAAAATATGCAGATGAGTCTGAACAACCTTTTGCATATGCTTCTCAGTTTTTACCTCCCATTCAGCAACAGTATTTTTCTCACATTGAAAAGGAGGCTTTAGCAATTGTGTTTGCCCTCTAGAAATTTCACATCTTCTTGCATGATTTTAAGTTCCATTTAATCACAGATCAGAAGTCGTTGATTGCTCTTTTCAACCCTTTGGCTTCCATGCCCGGCTAGACAACATATCATTTGCAGCAGCAGGCTCTCTTCCTCTCGTGTTATGATTATCAGATCCATTACTGGCCAATGGCGCAACACGTCAATGCCGGTTGCATTATCTCACCTTCCGAACAGGCTGGACCTGGCGTTCAGTCAGGATTAGCTGCTTTGTTTCTATTTAGAAATTGAGAACCAGAACATGGTCAATGGTTTTCCTATCACTAGTACCACAATAGCATTGACTGTCACCACAGATCCTGTACTTAGTCGGATCCTTTCTTTTGTGCAGCATGGGTGGCCATAAAAACCCCCATCCTTGCTTCAGATCCCTTGCATAATTACTCCTCCATCCAGCGCCACCTTTCTGTGTTTGATGGGGTTCTTTTGTTAGTTACAGTGAGCGCTGCTGCCCAGGTTGTGAATCTCACTTCCTCAGGCTGTAATGTACTGTGGCTTCTGCATGTTGGTCATTGGAAGACCTCTTGCACCAAAGTTTTGACCTGCCAGTATGTGTAATGGTAGAGTATAGATGAGGACACTATGTGGCTTATCACAGGTTGCATTCTGCAGGTCTCAAGCGCAATCTTGCCAAATCTTAATTTTTTCAGCCATCAGTTGAGTAGCTAGGTTTTCAGGTTCCTCATGCAAGGATCAAGCCATTGCATCACAATGTTGAAGCAATTGTGGCTTTGCTGCAGCCGACGTCTATTAAGGAACAGCAGGCATTTACAGGTAAAGTTGCATACTTCTATAAGTTTTAACCAGACGCATACACTGTTGCCCAGCCCCTTCACATGCTTTTATGTAAAAATCTGTGTTCAGCAACAGGTGGCCGCATGGCTGTCTTTTTCCCCCTGGCTAATGCTGCAGTGTCCCTTGGAGTGTCTACATACTGATTTTGCTTAGCTCTTCCTAAATCAGCATTGTCTCATTGTAGTGGAACCCTGTTCCAAGTTTCCCTACATGGTGCATTGTCCATCCTCATCTGTGGCTGTCACTATTTCAGCCCTGTCTAAGATTTTTGCAGTTCCGTATACCTTGGTTACCAATAATGACCCTCAGTTTGTTTCTCGAGAATTTGCATCTTTTTGTCAGGCTAGTGGTGTTCACCATCCTGCACTCCTGATGGGTGGACGTAGCGTCACTTTGACCACCTGTGGCCACCACCTCTCCCAGCCCCACCTCTGCTGATGCCTGCTCCTGTTCCTGAATCACAGATAGTCAAGTTCGTGCCACAGTGGGCAGTGGGGATCACTGCCTGGCAGATCGCTGTCTGGGGTTCCTGCCTCTGACCCCACTCCTCAACTGCTGTCACCAGTGCAGCCACTGCTGCACCTGAAACCACAGTGACCACCACCTCTTTTGCTGGGTCCTGCATGGCCATTGCCTCCGACAACCCTGCTGCCACCTCCTGTGCAGACCACTGATCTCAATGAGGTCCTATGGCCTCTCATGACAGGGGGGACACCATGCCAAACTGACCCCTCATCACTTCCACCTCTATTCGCTAGTGCTGCCCACAACATACTGCTGCAGCAGCTGACATTCATTGTCAGGTAATGAAATGGATGCCAGCATTGTTGGAATTTTCTGTGACTAGTAATCTCAGTGCCTCATGAGAGCAATAATTTTTTCCCCCAGTACCTGTGCTTTTTCAGTACCAGCAATTTTTTTGGTACCAGTATCTCTTTTTCAGCACCAGTGTTCTTTTTCAGAACCACTGCTCTTTTTCAGTAGCAGTGCTTTTTTTCGATACCAGTGCTTTTTTCGGTATCAGTGCCTTTTTGCTGTACAATGCATTGTTTTATGTAGCATGCACTTTTTCTCTTCCACGTATTTTTCTGTGCCTAGTATTTTTATGTTTGTGTGTGATTTTCCCAACCCCTAGAAGGGAGGAGTGATGTATCTTCACACATCACGATTTCAGAGATCATGCATCCATACAGTTCATGGGCTCGCTTATAGAGGCCACATGGGTCGACCCCCTGGCATGCTCTGGTGAGCTGTCAAAGAAACAGGATTACATAAGCGATCACAAATGAGTGTTTGGCTTATTCTGTAACCTGTATTATCATTATACATTCAATGTGTTCAGTGCTACGCACAACCTGTATTTCCTTGTGTCTTACTTTGGCTCTATAAAGTACTATGTTCCATAAATCATGTTTTTTCTTGCTATAAGAGTAAGATGCACTATAAGGAACTTCAGTACTGAAGATGTGGAATATTTTTGTTCTCTCCTGAATGGAAAAAATCGGAATGATGTGTACTACTGTAATGATACCAATGACAAATATGACAAGTTTACGATCACATGTAAGCATCTTTTTTAAATAGCTTTCCCCAAGAATACAACTACATTTAACTCTGTTCCAAAAACAAACAGGTGATAAACATACCACATCAAAATGAGATTTCATTACCTACTTCAAAAGATACAAATGAATACTAAAACAAGTTATTTAAAAAAAATCAAAATAAAAAGAAATGCTAGACGATGACTGATTGACGTGTAATTCCAGCAATAAAACTAAAGCAACCTGGCAAGTTATAAAAGAGAAACAGGTGCAAGGCCAGTTAATCACGACAATAAGAGAAATAGGTGCAAGGCCACTTGATCACAGGAATGTAGAGTTGATTAAGAAAACAATAAACTAACTGACCCCTGACAAGTAGCTAGTAATTTCAACCATGACTTAGTGCAACAGTCGATAAATACATACCGTGAGAAGCAGTCAGATAAAAAAAAAATGGTGCTGATGAGATACCAAATGCTATCATCAAAGTTAGTTCAATATTTATTGTTGAATCACTAGCAGAAACAGTATATTTATCAGTTGAGAATGATGCATTTCCAAACAGACTAAAACCTACAAAAATAACAATGCTAGATAAGAAGTGTGCCAATGTAAAAGTGGTAATTATAGGCTAATTTTAGTTTTCATGCTTCAGCAAAATTATGGAAAAAAGGTATGTTACAAGATCAACAGCCTTCTTAAATAATGAAATGCTGATAATTAACTCACAGCTGGGGTTGAGAGCTGGACAGTCAATCCAGTCAGCAAATTTAGCCATTTTAAATGAAACACTAACAGCAGTGGATGTTGAACAACATGTATCTATTTCTTGATCCTAGTAAAGCTTTAGTAGTGCAATATGTCACTTTGGTAAAGTGATGTGTTGCAAAAGCATTTTTTGAATCATCAAATGATGATTGCCACTTTAAAAAGTATAATTTTGTAATGAATTACATAATCTACTGTTTGGATATATGTTCTACTCATGCTCGGGTATCATTAAATGGATGGATGCTGCATACTTGCAAGCCTTGATGACAATAAGTTCATACCACATTCATGGTACCTGCTGGTCAGGCCGTTCATTCTATATCATTGGGTCCTGCCTTGGAGGTATGGTATGGGCCATAGAGGAAGATTGGCTTTAAAAATGTTTATGATAACGCAAGGACATGAGAAAACTTGTATCCATTCTTTCAATTGGAATCTGTTAAATATGTCAGACTGTTTGGGGACTTAGTCCTTTTCAATGTAATTACTGTATAATTAGTGGTCACTGTACATAAGAGTGCAATGTACAGTATATTGATTATCAAAAGCACTGAATTTATTTTGAGAATTGGATGTGGAATATGTACTCTCAATTTCAAGCAGTAATTACAGCACTTTGAGGTTGACAAGTGTGCTGAAACAGTAAGGTGAGCAAGATTAAATAAAAGGAAGTCTTAGTTCCTGATCAGACTTTACTTCACTTCCTGATATTGCGGTAAAAAACCAGTGGAACATTGTACATGCCTACAGTGATCTGACTCAGAACAGGTACAGTGTGGAGCAAATAAAATTCATGGAGAACAAGAACAATAAACAAAAATTCGTAATTTTAAAGAGCATTAGTGAATTCTGATTATTCAAATTTGCATGAGTTGATATCTGTTGTCAATAGTTACTAAGATCAACAGCCAAAATTATGCTTGTCATTTAACAGAGCATTTTGTCAAATACCCCATTTCACTATTGGTAGTAGTACCAGCTAAAGATGATCATGATAGCAGATATTTGTTAAGTAGTGAATAAGAAAGGATACTGTACACCCTGGTATGTGCTTATACAGAGAGTGCATGTGCCATAACAAAATGGCAGCTGCAAGTGGTCATGTTATGCATGGCGTTCACTTGCTGTACAAGGCTATATGTATGGTTTGGCATTCTGAGTTGGCAGTGTCATGGATGGCTAGAAGTAAGAGGGCTGCCAACAGTGTCAACAGAAATGCAAAACAAATGAATCACTTTTATGTTAAAAAAAACTTTGATGTCTGGCCTAATAGTCAGACATTATGTATCAGAATGTGTTAATGTTTGGCTAGACTATTTTGAGTTGCAATCATTGGGATCTGTCATTGTGAGACTTGAAGACTTTAAATACAGAGAAGTGAAAATGAGAGTTCAGTTCATTAGCAAAATTTATAGCAGGTAATTGAAAGAACCAACATGTTGAGAATGTACCAAGTGCAGACAGCAGCTGAAGTACATGTAATGGATCATATTATTTTCTCTTTCTTCGTTCTTTTCTTGTTGTACATGCAAGCCATACATAATCAATGGTAAAGTAACAAGTTGTTTTGTGCCAGTGATAATGTTGCAATACAAACCAAAAAAAGGAGACATATTCTCTTCAACTGATTTCTGATCTTCATATTTTTGTTTCTATAAGTGGTAGCGGTCGCACATCCAACTAGCACTGCTGTGTCAGTATTGTCTAAAATATGCATTCCAATCATATATTAAAAAGTGTTATGAAAGGTATTAGGAAGACCAAGTTTATGTATATAGTTGCGCCAATAAAACCCAGCTGTTCATCATTTAGCCTATGCCGAGAATCCTGCATCAAGAGAATCAAAGCAGACAAGAAGAATTTGCATGAGCAGTAGAGGGGTGATACTGCATCAGTATTTTCATAATCAACTCTATGCGCAATGGAACTATTGAGAAGAAGTACGTAACTTTAAATAATGAATATTGGACTTAAATATATTGACATTGAAGGTCTGCTGATTTTAGCGCCAGTTAAAGTTCACCCAGGATACATGTACCTTCCCCAATTTCTTTCAATTATTCTTTCCAATTAATTTTTTTAATTATTCAAGCAGCAATTATTAATCAGCTTCCATTATTCCATTATATTATCCCCCCCCCCCCCCCAATATTCTGCCACTATTCATACACCACTGCAAACCCACATTTCTCACCATACACTGTAGTGCAAAATCTGTTGCTAGCACTGAGAATCAAGAATTTAGAAGAGGTTTGGGTAGTCAATGGACAATTATTAAACCTTTGACTACAAACAAGATGGAGAAGAAAATAATTAGTCCATGAGTTGGAAGATTTCGACTACAACTCTGAAGGGCTTTGACTGTACTCATCCCACGATGCGTCTACAACAACAGTTGCGGATTGCAGCTGTGGCTTGTCAACATGAGGCAGCAGCAGCAGAAGTGTCAATGGAACACTTATTTCTGATGATGCAGCTCAATCTACACACTGATCCAGCTTCCCATCGGCATCTACACATGAGTTTCTGGTGAGCTGCATAAAATCCAAGTTGATTTAGTTTCCAAAAGTTTTTTTCCTTTTGTTTTCTTTTTTCTTTTTTTGTGCTGTGGGATAAACTGCAAGTGGTTCCACAACCAGAGTTTGTGGGTGTACTGTAATGGAATAGCTAGCCTTGTTACAATATTAAGCTGATGCATGTTACGGCAGACACTGCATGCCCTTGGAGATGAGAAAACTGGATGCAGATATCCCAGTTTGGTTCAAAACATTTTTTGAGCAACTGTCATATAAAAGAGTTAACTACCATACTTGGACAAACACTACACTAGATCAGCATAGCAATGAGTCATAGAGGGAAAAGGAGGAAATACAAAATAGTACCCCGCAGTGACCCATGACATCCACTTTACCAGAGAAGCTAAATTTGGGAATCCTGAAACAGTTCAAAATGAAGGCAAGTGAGCAATTTCAATATGTGAAAAAGACTTGAAACAAAACAATTAACTGAGCAGGAATTTAACACAATACACGATCAAATAATGGGCATACAAGTAAGACTGAGAGCACCGGAACAAAGCAAAGATTTGGATGTTGCCACTGTTTCAGGCTTTACACTTGCTAGTTTGGAGGAGCATGTAGTTGACCTAGTCAGTAATAAAACATGAGAAACGTCTGAGTCATCTGTTGATACACCTCATTCTAATGTGGAAACAGGTAGATCAGAGATTGAATGACTGAAAATTTGGAACAAACTAAGACTAAGGAAGGACTATCTGAGAACTTAATAATCTAAGCATTGATATCATGGCACAGATGGAGAGGTTGAGGAAGGAACAGAAGGAGGCTATTGATACCCCAATAATGGAAGTTTCTAAAGTAACAAATTCTTATGAAGTAGATTTTAAGGAAACATTTACGTGTCTTTGGATGTGTACGAAAGTATACCATGCTTGTAAATCTATATTTTACAGGTAATTAAGCTATAATGAGTGTTTTTATGAAGATTTAAACTTTAAGCACAGTCTGTTGTCAAGGAAGGTGGACTACGAGTGAATGTACCAAAGCATATTGTGATTTTTATTGTTACTGTAAGAAGTATTTGTACAGGAATCTGTATTTGAATAGAGTGTTTTACGTAAACTATTATGCAATTTTTTATCTGTAGAAGAACTAAGCTTTATTAGTAATGTACACTGCATAATTCTAGGCATGCTACTTTATGTAGATGCTTGGTGCTGTAGTGTTCAGTGAGAGAGTCAGAAGACTAGATTTCAGATGTGTCTAGTGCCCAAAGCCCAGAGGTGATTCAATTATTTTATGCTAGCATACCATAGGGTATACCTGATGCAGAGTGTCATCAAAAAACCAGTGTCTAAACTGGAAGCATTTTTATTTAGTTTACATTATTGGTTAAGATTTCTACAATATTACTTACTCTGATTTACTCACATGAGGAAAATGGAATTATCTAAAGAGATATTGGTTTACAGAGAAGAGTAGTGAAAACAGTGTTAACATGAATTTGCATCACTGTTTAATGTTAGAAAAATTGTTGACAAATCAACTGTTTTGTCTGCTACTGCAGAAAATGTGGACTTTCAGTATAACTGCTAGTCGTGACAAGGTATAATATTAATTAAGTTTTTCCCTTAGAGTGTTAAAGTTTAAGCATGTTAATTCACATAATTACTACAGTGATATTTTATTAAACGGAGGGAATTTTTCCTTACATTTAAGGCACCTTATGTTATGTGTGCTTACATTATTGGTTATATAAATGGTAGTGCACCTCCTTTTGACTTAATGGCTGTTAATAATGAATAGAATATTTATGTTGAGTTTATGTAATTGTAGCAGTGAAGCCTTGATTATTATTTACTTATTGTTACCTGAAAGAGTTACAAAAGACCTAGGAAGATTATGTCATTCATATTATTTTATAAAACACATGAGCAGGTGCAGATGGTTCCAGAGTTTCAAGTTATCCTTACTGTATTACTTACTTCTCGATTGGATTTTCTACAGTAGAAGTGTTGGATAAAAATCTCATAGGAAACCACTGTTAATTTGTTTCTTGGTGTGAAACAGAAGATGTACCACTGGTGAATTACAAGAAAAGGTAGAAATAAATCTAACAACAGTACAAAAAGTAATTTTAAATAGACATGCACAATGTCACATGCAAGAGCATAATTTAAAAGCAAGTGTCCCTAATCTCTTTCATCACAGTTCATAGTTAAATAAAGAAATGAGCAAGTTTTTCCATCATTATGAAGTTCCATACAAAATCATAGGGACCCCACATCCAAAGGCTGTTTTCTTATTACACCCTTTGAGTGGAAGGAAAAAAGTCTCTATAATACAGATGAGATCAAAAGATATAAGTCATAAAAATGTCATAATAAACATCCCTTTACAACTAATGTAGTTTTACATTAGTGTGTGGCAAACAATAGGAATTAACAAACAGTAGCCAGCAAGCAGATTACAGAACCTAGACTAGTTACTTCTTTTTCTAAGTGGAGCTGGATGTTAGCTCCTGTATATTGTAAGCAAGGTGGGATAACATCCAGCTATGACTATTACACCATGTAATAGGAGGGCATGTATTGAAACATTCAAAATTACAATAGTGAATGACTATGTACAGCGGAGTAAAATACTTATAGCACACAAGACAGATTAAAAAGCAGTATGAATAAAGGCTACACTAGGTGTAGCTACCTCAATATAAATGTATAAAAGGAGAAGGTAGAGTTGTAAACACTATTAATAGAGTATTGTACTGTAATATGTATGTGTGTATGATCTGATAGGAAGGATAAGTGGACCTTGTAATGGATCTGGGAGATGTTGTTTTTTTTTTTTTTTTTTTTTACCGTATTTGTCGATACTGAATTGAAAATGTTTTCTTATATTTTTGTCAGAATTTATTATAATTTGTCTTATTATATGTTAATTTACTTCTGTTTTTGAGAGTAAAAGCATATTGATTACTATTAGAAAATGTATCGAAGAATAGCAAAGAAACTGATTGTGTAAAATATCTTTGATGTTGGAGTAGTCTTTGACTATAGTCAGTCCGAGTCCAGATAAGTCACGAAACCCTCGTATTTTGTTAAAACAATATTTATATCTTGTTTTGTATTGTTGTGTATAAATTTTTGTTCTTCACAATGACTTATGAGATTTTCGAGAGTATTGTGCCTAAAGTAGAAAGTAGTAATTTAATAGACTTCGAACATCAGGACAGGTCAAATGAAACAGAAAGAACCAATCAATTTGATTTAAAAACTTTTCTTGTAAATTTCACGAAAGAAATTAAACAATCAGTTGACGACAATAAGACTTACTGGGATGAAAAAATTGATAACATTTTGTTGCAAGTCAAAGCAGTCAATACCCAAGTGGGTGAGCTTTCGAACAGAGTTGGCAGTGTTGAGGAAAAAATTGAATCTGTGGAAGCAAAAGTAAATGAAATTGATGTTAAATTGAGCGGTGAAATTAATACTGTAAAAAATGAGTTACTGGTAGATAGGGAAAGAAATTTAATTGATTTTAATGAGATAAAAGGGGAAATTAAAAATTTGGATGAGAATACAAAAGTTTTAGTTAAAAATGTACAACAAGAAACTGACAATCGTTTGGTTACTCTAGAAGAAAAAGTAGAATGCTATGATTTGGAAAACAAAAAATCTGTCAAAGAACTTAGCGAAAAAATTGAAAGTTTTGACATTGAATTTCAAAGCAAAAATTACAATGTCAACACGTGTAATCTTATATCTAATATTCCAGTGAAGCACTTTTCGGTAGATGGACCCTTACATCCCGTTGATTTTATGCAGTATTGTAAGGATTGTTTTTTACCTCACTCACCAGATGAAATAAAAATTAAATTTGTGAAAAAATTCTTGGAAGGGGAAGCTTTGACTTGGGCAAACCAGATTGTAACTTTGGGGATGACCTTTTGGGATGATCTTGAACAAACTAGAATCAAAAGTGAATTTTTGAATGGGCGAAACTATAGGGAATCAGATGGGAACATGAAACAATTTTGCAAAAGTGAACTTCAAAAACTTATTCATTTAACAAAACCTTTGGATGACTTGATCAAAATTGATACCTTAAAGAGAAGATTGCCATCAGCAATGCAGTTGAGTTTAGTTCATTGTCCTGATAGTAATGTAGAGCAGTTTCTCAATTATATTGAAAAGTTGGATAGGGTAACAACAAGAACACACAGTGGGTTTACTCAGAAAGGTAATGGTCAAAATTGGGGAAATGACAACTTTCAAAAAAGGGAACAAAACAATTATCATGGTGTCAGTCAAAATTCAGGGAGATATAACAATTTTGTAAAGAAGGACCATAATTTTTATCCAGAACAAGAACAACATTTTCGCGTTAATAATCAACAAAATAGAGAACACTTTAGGGATCAAAATCACAGAAATTTTGATAGAGGTCAGTACAATACAAACTACCAACAATCAGGTAATGTTTGGCATAGGAATGGGATCAGAAATGTTGATCAGAGACATTGGCAGAACCATAATCAGCAGTTCAAACAGGAACCGGAAATAAAAAACGAGTAGACGCCCCCTTGAAGGTCCGCAAGGTTGAGGCAGAAGGTGAGCATGATGAAAGGACCAATAGATGTGACTATCATAAACCCAAACAGGTCAGTTCCAAACCTAAGCTATCACATGAGGTCATTAGTTGTTACTTATTGAAGAAATTTCAAGAGGAAAGTAATAATGATAAAGATAACATTTTCAATACACAATAACATACAGTAGATAAAAGTAATTGTGATTAATTTAATTTAACAGAGTTTTACACTTGGGCAGAAAAGAAAAACACTTTGTCGGATGATGTAATTTGCAGTAGTTCAGAGATGTGTGTGAATGAAAGAGAGAATGCATGCTGTGAGAATGAAAATGTTGGTGAAAGGGATCTGGTAACTTTAGAAAGGGGAAATAATATTTTGGGGGATAATTTGAATGTGTATGACCTGAATATGTGTAATGATAATGATGTTGTTGATAAAGTTGATAATGATGGTAATGGTATTGATGATGATGTTGAGGAAAGGTATTTCATTAGTTTAAATAGGGAGTTGGGTATACACATGGTTGAAAATGGATTAAATAGTGAGAATATTATAGAAATTCCCAGGGGTGTTACCCGGATGAATGATACTCGCAATCTGGGTGTATGTAAAATTGTGAATTTAGATGTTGCTGGTAAAGAATCTGACTACACAAATAACGATGACACATGTATAACTTCTTACCTAAGTGAAACTTTTATAGATACTAATGATTCACACACATTTCTTATGAATATATGGCTGAACAGTGAAACTATTTCTTTTGACAAGAACTTTAAAAAGATGCTTATTAATGTATGTGAAACTGTATGTCCTGAGTGGTGAAAAAAGATGAGATATTTTATTTTTGAAAAGCTGAAGGATAAGTACTTCAATAGTATACAATGTGATTTGGATGAAAATTCTTGGCTATTTGAGATAATAGAGAGTACTAATGACAATTTTGTATCTTGTGCAAATTTTATAACTGTGACAAATAATACATATAATGGTATACCATATGATTCTGATAAGTATAGGTTTGGGGAAATTGAAAGTGATTTATTACAAGAGGATACAGGTTCTGAGAAAAGTGATCAATTTTGCATTCCTTATATAAAAGTTCAAATTGGCTCATGGATTGGTAAATGTTTAATTGATACAGGAAGTGAGATCTCGGGAATATCTGAAAGATTAAGCAAAAAATTGAAAGTGGGAAAAGATTATGTTGAAATGCCAGTTGTTGGGGTAAAGATAAAAGGTGCTACTGGGAAGAGCAGTAAATTGGTAAAAAGCCAGGCTTTAGTGACATTTTTAATTGAAGGCAAGTTGTTCACACATGGATGTTTTGTAATTCAAGAATTTAATGAGGACTTTCTTTTGGGTATGAATTGGATAGTAAAAGTAAATACAGCATTTGATTGGGTTGGAAGAAAACTTTTGATAGAAACTAGTGAAAGGGAATACATTCAGACAAATTTTGTGAACACACTTGGTGATCAGAGTAATGGAAATTTTGACAGTATTAATTTACTAAAAGAACATAGATTGGAGAATATTGAAATTCATAGATTTGATACTGATGAAGCTGAATTTGGGAATTTAGTAAATTTGAAAATTTCAGAAACACAAAATTTATCTGGGGAGCAAAAACAACAGTTAGAAAATCTGCTGTGGGACTACAGTGATGTTTTTAGTGACATACCTGGTAGGGTAAAGGGTTACCAGTGTGAGCTTCAGGTAAAACCTCATGAACCATTTTTCATAAAACCATACACTATTGCAATATCAAAAAGACCTGCTGTTGAGAAAGAGCTGAAAAAGATGGAAGGATGTAATATAATAGAAAGGAGTATCAGTGCATATAATAATCCTCTAGTAGTAGTTTCGAAAAAAGATGGTGGAGTAAGATTGGTTTTGGACTCTAGACACTTAAACAAAATTTTGTTCAGACAGACAGACCATCCTGAAAATATTCATGAGTTACTCTATAAATTTACAGATATAAAATATATGTCAAGTTTGGATCTAACTTCGGGTTTTCATCAAGTACCACTTTCGGTTAATTCTGGAAAATATACTGCTTTCTTGTACAATGGTAAGAGTTACCAATATTGTGTTGTGCCATTTGGGTTAAATTCTTCTGTTTCCGAATTTATAAGAGCTTTGGATCATGTACTGGGGCAAGAACTTGCGTCTAAACTGATAATCTATGTAGATGACATTTTGGTTACAGGGAAACTATGAGGAAACAAGGGGAAAAGAGGAATAAAAGACATAACAATAGGGTAAGATTAACCACTTTTAAAATTGGGGATCTTGTTCTGGTCAAATCTCATGAAAAATCAAAAATGTTAACTTCAGAAATTAAAAAAATTCTTTGATGTCTATATTGGGCCTTTTGAAGTCATAGAAAATCCACACCCTAATGCTTATCGTTTGGTGTATCCTAAGTCAAAGAAATTATTTGGTCTCAGGAATGTTGTCTCTTTAAAACTGTATAAACAGAAATCATAATTTCAAAAATTTAAATAACCTATTATCATCTAAAACAAAAGTCCTCCACTGGAATACACTTGTTAGAACAAAACTGCCTGTACAACCAAGTATGTATATTTGCATGTACAAATTAATAATTTGAAGTCACATGTTAATTGAAACTGATGAAAAAAAACACTGTTGTAACAAAAAATGAGAGAAAGATTTATATTTTACTTTTTTACAAAAAAAAGTCTCCCTAGTGAGCATTTCTGAATTTTTCTAATTTTGGAAGCTAAGTCTTCCCTGTGGGTGAAGGCATGCATGTGAGGACATGCATGCAAAGGTATAAGTTTCAAAACCAATTTTAGATAAAGCCTCATGATATATGAGCAGTTTATTGTTGTTTATACTGATGTTGTGGGGAGCAAAAGTACTCTTCATAAAAATGTGACTTGTAGTAATATTGTAGTAGAGAGGAAAGTGTACATAAATAATTGCAAAAAATTTAGATAATACTGATGTATCTTTAGCTGTACTAAAAGAAGAAAATCATAAAAAAGATGCAAAATAAAAAAAAACATGAGTAAAAAAAATTTAAAAAGAAAATCATAAGAAAAAAATACAAAAAACATGACTAATAAAAAAATATAAAAATTTAAAAAAATCAGAATTTAAAATATATATATATATATATATAAAAGGCAAATATAGAGAAAAACACATTACACTATATATGTCCAGTATCATTTTTACTGTTACAATATGTAAGCATAATGAAATTAACATTAATATTAAAAAAATTAAAATTAAATCTTATTCTAGGAAATGAGTTTTACCTTTCTATTATTTTCAATCTGTATGCTGTATGTTAGAATATTTCTCATGTATGTTTTATACCATGTATATTTGTCATGTTAAATAATTTCTTTACTTGAAATTTTTGTGTATGGGATTGATGGGGAAGTATCATTGCAACAACAGCCAGTAACAAGTCCACAGATTCAAAGAGTCCAAATTTGGAAGAGGTTGTCAGACTGCATCATTAATGTACTAATTGTGTAATACAGATCCATCACTGAGTGTTGTCAGGATTTTGTTGTATATGTCCATAATAACAAAAGGCCTGGGGAGCAGTTGTAATGGATCTGGGAGATGTTATTTTTTTTTTACCATATTTGTCGATACTGAATTGAAAATGTTTTCTTATATTTTTGTCAGAATTTATTATAATTTGTCTTATTATATGTTAATTTACTTCTGTTTTTGAGAGTAAAAGCATATTGATTACTATTAGAAAATGTATCGAAGAATAGCAAAGAAACTGATTGTGTAAAATATCTTTGATGTTGGAGTAGTCTTTGACTATAGTCAGTCCGAGTCGGAAGCTAACTCTTGGTGTGTGTTGATGGAAGAACAATGTGAATGTCGCAGTCATAAATAATTTTGAATTATGTTAACTATTATTTTTGTATTATCTGAAAAGAAGAAACTACATTGGAAGAAACTGTATTTGAAACACCAAAATGAGAGAAACACGCTGAACCATGTCATTTTCTGCAGCCGACAACGATGCATTGTGGAATCATACTTAGACAACTGAAGCCAAGACTTATATTTGCTTGCAAACATCTAATGGAAAAGGTACTGTCACGAAATATGGCAAATTTAAGTTTATAAAAAAAATAGTGACCATATTTTCAACTTGTGTAATAGCCGGGAAACCATATTTCAACCTAGAGGAAAAGGATAACATATGCCTAAAAGAAAAAGGAGGGCAGATAAATAGGGATGCTATTTCATAATTAAGTGATTGTGTAGAGATAATCTTTCTGCAGAAAGAGCTGTATATTGAAGGTCACTACAGAAGTTAGTACAGTTAATTTTGAAGTTCCTCCAAAGTAGCAAAGTAGATGAATTTACCCGAGTTTGTAAATCTGTACCAAACGCTATCTTAATGATGACAAAAAAAGACAAGTGTATGAGTTTTGTGTGCTATTCTCCATGTTTGGAAAGATAGGAAACTGATTATGGAATGCCTGACACCAACTAGTTGTTAACTGTTCAAACCATGTAACTCCTCTGGTTTGGCGGCAGTTTATGGATGCTGGAGCTATTTGGTGAGGCAACTGGCCTCATAACATGAATGTGATATTCCCTGTAATAACTAAACAGGGCCATATCCCAGTATAGCTCTGGGAGTTTTGTAGAGTCTTGTATACTCCTTCTAGAGGAAATGATAAATAATACTGATGGGTTTATAAGGATTTTCTAAGGCGAGATTTTGGTTATTTGGTCAATGGAATTGGTTTTAATTTGAATGTGGAGTTTACAAACGCAAAGGTGATTACTGTGTCAGGTTGCTACCATCTCCACTTGGCTTCAATAGAAAGGTGATAGAATCACTATTTGGGCCTGTCTGGGTGAAACTGGGGAAGTCTGTTCTGTAGGACATGCCAAACAACTTCATCCTCTGGCTCCTCAGTGAACAATCTGTAAGGGAGGAAATCCAGGGATGGGGGTTGGGATGGGTATCAGTCTTTAGGGTCTGTCTTCTTTCCCTCTTAGGTTCTAACACCTTTAGTATTTCATTTCCTTTCTTTCTTTTCCTCTTGTAGCACCCTGACTATCTTCCATCTTTACTAAATTCAGTAGTCTTCCACGTGGAACCCTCCTTGTATCTGTTTATTAAAAACTGTATTCACTGCCTTACCCAAGGTGTAGCACTTGCTCTGAGATTTTCAAAAGTTTTATGAGCATTGCTAATAAAGTCTGAGTTCTGCAAGCAACACATTAGATTGGATGAAATATGGGCAATTCTACTAAATGACTGCTGGTAATGAGTAGTTCATGAGAGAAATCCAAGAAATATTATAAACAACTGTTAAAAGATCTATATGAGTAATAATTATTTGTCATCCCATATCCATAGTGAAAGAATTATGATCTGGTAGGAATGTTAAGAAACTTAATTATAGTGAAGCTGGGGGCGAAGATTTTCCTACAATTGGTGGTTTACAGTTCACTGTGGAGCATTCCACACATAGCAAACAAGAGTAAGTTGTTTATTATAAATGAGATACAGGTACATATTTGATTTTACATAAAAGAGACACATGTATTAATGGTTGCAGTGAAAAGGTTAAAACTAGTTTTTAACTTTGAATGTTTACTGTTTTGTTAGTATTTCATAGGAGTGATCACATCATTCACCTCAGGGGAGGAATCTGTACTGTAACACAAAAAGCTTATTTTTCCTAATGAATTAGATAATGAACTATTTGGATTAATGCTTTGTTTATGTGCATGTATAATGAAATGGATGAACACAATGTATCTGCAAGCCAGGATAAAGATAAACATCATACCATGTTCATGGAACCTGCTGGTAGGGTGATTTATTCCATGTTGTTGGTTCCTGCCTTGGAGGTATGATGCGGGCCACAGAGGAAGAGCAGCTGCAACGATGACTACGATGTCATAGGGACAAGAGAAAACTTGTTATACATTCACTCAATTGGAATCTGTTAAGCAAGAGAGACAATTTGTGGACTTAGTCCTCATCAACACAATTGTGATGTTTCAAATGTTAAAACAACTTTACAATTAATGGTCACTGCACCCAAGAGTACAAAATATAATATGTTGACTATCAGGAGCATCAAATTTATTATGAGAATTTGATGTTGGGTTTGCACACTTAACTTCCAGCAGTAACTACAGCACTTCAAGAAACAAAGTCCGATTGGGAGAGGTTGGCAAGTGTGCTGAAACTGTAAGGTGAGCAAGACTATATAATGGGAAGTCTTAGCTCCTGTTCAGACTTTACATCACCATCCTATACCATGTTACAGAACCAGCAGAACATCACACCTTCAGTGTTATTAATAATGACATTCTATTGCATAAGTTAAGTAATTGTGGAATTAGATTCCAGTCTAAACGATGGATCCAGCCATACCTCAACAATGATCAGCAGATTACAGAAATAAAATATGAAGACAGTGAAACACACAGAATTTCCAGCTTTCAGTAATGAACAGAAAATCAATTATGGATCCATCAAAGAACAGTACTGGGACCAGACCATATTTCTGTTGTATGTAAATAACTTGGCCAACAAAACAGATGATGGAACAACAGTATTTTTTACAGATGGCACTAATACTGTAATCAGATCACACAGTGAGGAAAATCTGCAGGAAACTGCAACACTGGTAGTGCAAAGTTTAGCACAATGGCTCACTATAAATTCTGAAGTAAGTGTAGCAGTTAACCTTCACAGCACATAAACATCTAGCCTGAAACCTTGTTTTCATCATTGAAGGAAGAAATGGCTTAAACGTGAGTTGTACAAAATTTTTGGTCATATGTATTCAAGAGGATTTTAAGTGGGAGATAAAACTTAACATTCTTAATAAAAAAATTCAGTACCCTTATGTATAGTGTTAGAATTCTCTTTCAGAATACAAGCTGCTTGTCAGTGGTGACAATGATCCATGGCAGTATACAGCTGCTATGGATGTATGAAATCAGTTTTAAGGAACTCCAAATTTTTTTATAAAACATTTAAAATACAGAAAAAGATTATTAAAGGTATAAAACAAGCAAAATTTAGGGGTTTCTATAGACCCCTTTTTAAAAGTCTGAAAATACTGCCCTTGCCTTAAGGAAATACTATCTTCACAAAAGGGATAATTTTTTTTTTTTTTTTTAAGAAAAGAAATCATCCTCAAACATATAAAACTAGGCAGAAGCTTAACCTGCATTTAGACACAGTAAGTAGAAACTTATGGAAAATAGGAGTATATTATATTGGAGTTATATTGTATAGCCATATGCCTTCTTACTTAAAATACTTATCAGTATTAGATAAAGTTAAACAGTTCTTCCTTGAGCATAAGTAAACCCAATTTACTAAATATTGTTAATTGTATAGTTGTGTCACTTTATATTATTACTTATTTTGATTGTGTTGATTAGTAATCTCAGTTAATAACTATGATAATTATAAATTAATTGTGTTACCTCTGATTTGTCCTATTGCATATCTACACTCCTGGAAATGGAGAAAAGAACACATTGACACCGGTGTGTCAGACCCACCATACTTGCTCCGGACACTGCAAGAGGGCTGTACAAGCAATGATCACACGCACGGCGCAGCGGACACACCAGGAATCGCGGTGTTGGCCGTCGAATGGCGCTAGCTGCGCAGCATTTGTGCACCGCCGCCGTCAGTGTCAGCCAGTTTGCCATGGCATACAGAGCTCCATCGCAGTCTTTAACACTGGTAGCATGCCGCGACAGCGTGGACGTGAACCGTATGTGCAGTTGACGGACTTTGAGCGAGGGCGTATAGTGGGCATGCGGGATGCCGGGTGGACGTACCGCCGAATTGCTCAACACGTGGGGCGTGAGGTCTCCACAGTACATCGATGTTGTCGCCAGTGGTCGGCGGAAGGTGCACGTGCCCGTTGACCTGGGACCGGACCGCAGCGATGCACGGATGCACGCCAAGACCGTAGGATCCTACGCAGTGCCGTAGGGGACCGCACCGCCACTTCCCAGCAAATTAGGGACACTGTTGCTCCTGGGGTATCGGCGAGGACCATTCGCAACCGTCTCCATGAAGCTGGGCTACGGTCCCGCACACCGTTAGGCCGTCTTCCGCTCACGCCCCAACATCGTGCAGCCTGCCTCCAGTGGTGTCGCGACAGGCGTGAATGGAGGGACGAATGGAGACGTGTCGTCTTCAGCGATGAGAGTCGCTTCTGCCTTGGTGCCAATGATGGTCGTATGCGTGTTTGGCGCCGTGCAGGTGAGCGCCACAATCAGGACTGCATACGACCGAGGCACACAGGGCCAACACCCGGCATCATGGTGTGGGGAGCGATCTCCTACACTGGCCGTACACCACTGGTGATCGTCGAGGGGACACTGAATAGTGCACGGTACATCTAAACCGTCATCGAACCCATCGTTCTACCATTCCTAGACCGGCAAGGGAACTTGCTGTTCCAACAGGACAATGCACGTCCGCATGTATCCCGTGCCACCCAATGTGCTCTAGAAGGTGTAAGTCAACTACCGTGGCCAGCAAGATCTCCGGATCTGTCCCCCATTGAGCATGTTTGGGACTGGATGAAGTGTCGTCTCACGCGGTCTACACGTCCAGCACGAACGCTGGTCCAACTGAGGCACCAGGTGGAAATGGCATGGCAAGCCGTTCCACAGGACTACATCCAGCATCTGTACGATCGTCTCCATGGGAGAATAGCAGCCTGCATTGCTGCGAAAGGTGGATATACACTGTACTAGTGCCGACATTGTGCATGCTCTGCTGCCTGTGTCTATGTGCCTGTGGTTCTGTCAGTGTGATCATGTGATGTATCTGACCCCAGGAATGTGTCAATAAAGTTTCCCCTTCCTGGGACAATGAATTCACGGTGTTCTTATTTCAATTTCCAGGAGTGTATAAACAATGTATTAAAATGATTCACAGGACAAAAAGATCTATAGTTACAAGAACATAGTTTTCAAGACCTTCCTCCAAAGAACTTAAATCACATGTAGTTTAACTGAGTCCTACACTCAGTGTAAAGGAAACAGTTACCTAGTGATCATCTGCCATAGAGTTCTGTACCAGTTATGGCTCCTATTTTTCCTTAACTACCAGCTATCATTAAAACCCTCTTGGTCTTCTTAACCTTTTCCTTTTCAACCTTAGCTGGGATCTTATGGCTTGTACTATAAGACTGCTTCTGATTTACTCAGGTTATCTAATAACTTTTGTCCAGTCTCAAAAGCACTGGAGCTATCAAACTCAAAAACATCACATCAGTGTTACCACTGATTTATCAGACATTCCTATAATTCAGTCTTTTCATCTGGTCCTTAATTAAGATCTACATTTAAGCCCCAGCCAGACAAACATTTTAAAATCTATTCAAGAAGTTCAATTAATCACATACAATATTCATGTGATTGTACATGAAATGCAACTTAGCTACAGAAATATTTACCTCTGCCTGTGCAGAAAAAAGTATATGGTGTAGCATGAAACTTTATTTATTCTTAAATGTAAGCAGCAGAACCTAAAATCAAAATAGTAACAGCATTTCTAAAATACAAGAGGCTGACTCTCACAATGATCTGATTACATGTACACTGTGTTACAGTAATTCACAATACAAAATACCATTTTGTTTGCTTTCTTTAACCTTTGCATATTTCGCAAATCCTCTTTCATGATGTGATTCACAGAATACATTATTATATGTCATTAGTCCTACCTGAGCAACATTACCACCATGGAGCTCTAACCGTTCATAAAGGTGTTGGCCAAGAGAACACTGTGGCACCGGCTGGAATTCTGAAGGTCCTTGAATAATATTCCTTGTATGCATGGCTTCCTTACGCAATTCTGAAAGGAAAAATGAATTATATAATTTACTTTACACAAAATAATAATTAAGGCATATTTCCTGCAGGGCTGAATGTATAATGGTATGCCTATTGTATTGTGGTTATCAGCATGTGTGTGTGTGTGTGTGTGTGTGTGTGTGTGTGTGTGTGTGTGTGTGTTTGTATGCACATGCACACACTTGGATTTTAAATGGAAGTAACATACTTCGTTCTGCTTTACACTTACAAATAACTTTGATTATTTTGACCAGTATATGAAAATACTTGCAGTGAGGGAATTATCATGTGAGGTTATACATCTGATCTCAATAGAAAATCAGGTAAGCAAAAACAGTCTAGTGTAAATAACAAATTAAAAGATTAGCTGTTGACAATAAAATAAAATGTTACACAGAAATTAAATATGCTGTTTGGTGTCATCTCCCCATTACCTTTCTATGAGTGTATGAACTATCCTCTCCCATGGATACTGTCTCCTCATCAGGAAATAGAGAGCTTATCATGGCTTGTTACTTGACTGTGTATAATGTGTCAGCAGTAAGTCCACAGATCCTGTATGGGGATGGAAGGGCTCACTCAGAACTCAGGTTTGTACATTCATTCCCCTGCAGAACAAATATGAGATGCTGTCACTGCTGAGAATGACAGTGCCACACCCTTCACCTGCTTGGGTGAAAATGCTATATATAAGCTGTTCACACCAGGATTACAATACATCAAGTAATGTACAAGTGAAGAGTGGATACTGTCATTGAAATGATAAATGTGTTGTAACTGTGTCTGAAGATATATGGAGAGATGTCTTATGGCTCTGACAAGAACTGGAACCTCCTTGGCTGGAGAGCTTGCAGTGACTGGTGGGCAGTATGAAAACTAGCCATTGTCACACCTAAGAGAAGCAAGCTGAGCTAGAATGTTGTACATAAATTAAGAAGCTATCAGACAACAAATTGCAATGGATTTAAATGACATTATAATGAAGTACACTGTTGTAAGGGGACTGAGGCATGGCTCAATTTGATATATTGGGGTAGTGAGAGTTAGTCTAAGTCTATGGTCTGTTGCCTTATGTCTGAGGAAGACATGGAGCTAATGAGAGTTATTCTTATATAGCACTTTTAGATACATTTTTCAAAAATACAAGGCTTGATCTATCCCAAATTATTGTGGGTAGCTTCTGAATAATGTGTGTAGCTGTATACTGGGATGATATAAGGACAGAAATATCATACACGAAGTAGAAGAGTATTTTTGTTCCATAGTTTAAAGTGCTCCTTGGAGTAGAAGTTGTTTATATTTTATTATTTTGTGAAAACTAATGGGCAAAGAATGTAGGTAAACAAGGATATGGAATATTTGAGTATGTCTGAAGACAATATGTTATAAATTAGATTTTTAGTTTAAAATCAAAAGATAGGCTGTTCAATAAGTAGCTAGCAATCCTGGATTTCTAGTATTGAATTGTGGAAACTATGTGGACTCATAGCTTTTTTTCAACAATACAACTGTAAAAGAAACAGGCTTTTACATTGTTACAATTTTAAGCCAATATGAGACAAAATGTTAATGAAAATAACATCATTCTGATTTTATTAAAACAAATCAAAGGAGAAAGAAAAAAGCAAAGTTTGAATATTCATATTTGGGGAAGTTTGAATATTCATATTTGGGGCATAAATGTAGACTGTTTTATTAATTAAATGCCAATTATGCATTCATGTTAAATATAGTCTTTGGTAAAGAAGCTCCTGACATTTTTTTGCAACCTACCAGCAAAATCAGTTTGTCTAAATATGTGTAATCAGTTTGTGAGGTATGTAATTTTCAGATTGAGTAGACTTAGTTCTTTTAAAAAAAAGCCATTACGAACAGGGAAGTATGGTGAGAGTGATCCATTGCTGAGGAACTGCAATAGCAGGAGTTTAATGATTTAAAATGTTGTTATCAGCAGATACAACATAATTCCTGGTGTTTGTGTACATATGCCCTCAAAATAAATGTACACTTATAGTAGTTGTAGTAGCTTTATTCATCTGTAGATCTCTTTTTGCAAGGATATAGGACATGTCAAAGTATTTACAAGTTTAGATCAATTTAAAATAAGCTAATTCATATACACATACATTTACAGACTTCTAGTTAGAGACAATCATTAGATTTACTCCTGGTATACAATACTTTTTTTACAAATAACTTATTAAATACTGTAATGCCACACTGTTCACTCGTATCTCACTATCAGTCACTGCACACACTATACACACATTGTTTCATAACATTTCACTCACTACACACAAACACATGCACTGGTGCTCTCTGGGCCATTTTCTGTACCACAACTTCCCATTTGCTATCCTGAAAAACTGAGTCAGCATTACTCTATAATGAATGAGATGTTGAGATCAGAAAGAGGAAGAGATATTAGTATTGTGCTATGCACAGCTTAGGGGTAAGTATTTCTAGAAAGGAGAAAAGAAGGAGAAAACATAATGTGAAGGTGTTAAGTGGAATGTTGGATGTTTTATAATCATTTTTATTATTTATTTGTATAACATTTTTCATCAAACCCCTACTCTGTTTTATCTAAGTAATCCTTCAATGCATAAAATGTATTGCATAACAGGTACTTTTTAGCTGCCTTTTTAAATAAGTGTATTTTTGCAGTTTCTTTAATCTCTTTTGATTATTTATTGTATAGTTTTATTCCTTGGTAGATAACGCTGTTTTGAGTTTCATGTTTATTTTTTCTTGGTAAATGTAAGTTGAGTCTAGCTCTTGTTGTATGGTCATGGACAGAGCTATTTGTGCAGTAATTACCAATTTTGATGTGTACAACTGACTGGTAAAGTCAAATGAAAGTAAGATGAGTAAAGAAAGAATCAACCAATAGTATATGTTCAACCTTGACCAGCAATTAGCTCCCCTGAAGTGACCTGTGTGAGAACTAATGCAATGGTAATGATGCCTTGCTATGTAAAGCGATCAGTTACTGACTGAAACAATGGAGATTAACCCCATTGCATGTTGGGTTTATGTTGTGGTAAATTAAAATAACCAAAAGAGAACCTAACAAAGGATCACTTTCTGAACTCAGTGTATAGGCCTGAAGGCCTCAGTTAACACGTCGAAAGGCTGTCCCTACAGCCACTGAGGGAGTAGGGTGCAATCAGCTGCAGATTGTGGCACTGTAACAAACAGTGCCTGTCATCTGTACTCTGAGATCAGATCTGGATGATTACAGTGACTTCTAAAAAAGTTGTGGTTGAGTACTGTCACTCATTTTTGCTACTCATAGTGGCATCTAGTGCTGTATTTTGCAACTAAACAGGTCAGACTGTCCAGTATAATGTGCTCTTTGTCGAGAATTGTTACAGCTTTGTTGGGTGTAACTACCTGGAGTATTCAGCCCTTCGTTAAGGGCCACTGGTAACTTGGGAACACCACAATTAGTGAATGTGTGTCTCACTTGCAACACCCACAGAGTGTGGAAAACATGACATATTGCTGTTTGGTATAATAAGTGTGGTTTTTGCATCAAACATCTTGTGGCATATTATTTGAGAGAAAGTAATGGGAGGACAGTGAGACTTCCCACACTTTACACTCAATTAGTAAGTGTACTAATGCAAGACCAGTGGCCTGAACTGAACAATTTTGAATAGGTGTTGCATTATATGCAGAGCTTCTTTGAAGACATTTTTCCACACAAAAGATTTATTGTTTTGTGCTCCCACCCTTCCTTTTTCCTTAGACTTTAGTTGTCATTACTTGAACTCTTGTTAAGACTATTTTAAGATAAATGTTGTAATATTTACTTAATTACTCAAAAAGTGAAATAATGCACATGGTACAGAAGGAAATCCACGTTTCTCATGATGCAACAGGAATTTGCACATGGTACTTAGCAGGATCAAGACAGACACCCACTTGCAATGCAGTTAAAAAACTCCATTTATGTCAAGGCTTTATGGTACGGAGAGGTGGATGGTTGTGAGTCAAGACTTTGCTGTGTTTTGTCATTTTTAAAGGTCCAATTACTTTTACTTACTTGAATACAAAGCCATCTGCTGGCTATATGACAAAGGGAATTCAAAAAGTTTTGCACAGTCGTCTGTAATTTTTTTATTTTTTTCAGGAGGAGAATGAATTTTTTTGTGAACATACTTGGAACATTTAGCTATAAGTTGGTATATAAAAAGTATTTTCTTTTATTTACAGGTGAGCCATAATGGACCATGAAGTATATGTCTAGTTGCGACAATGGTCGCTGATGGAGTTCCTCTTCAATACTGGCGATGTCTCTGCCACATTGATTCACAGGAAGTTGCTTCCTGTTTATGGGGAGGACACAGTGGATCACAGTAGTATCCAGCGGTGGTTGCAGATGTTTAAAGGAGGTGACTTCTCTCTACTGAACAATCCACGAAGTGGTAGACTATCGACTACCGCATGTGAATATGGAGACCATTGATCAAACCATCCAAAATGACAGATGTGTGACAACACGACAGCTTGCTGAAATAACTCATTTGTCATTGGATAGTGTGGGATCACTGGTACAGTAATTAGGGTACAGAAAATTCTGTGCACGTTGGGTGACTAGATTATTGACAAGAGAAATGAAAATGACGAGGAAGAATGTGTGCGAGGGTCTCATGAAAACTTTTACTGAAGAGTGGAAATAGTGTTTTGATGGCGTCATTATCCAGGATGAAACATGATTTTTTTTGTCCGAACCTGAGAGCAAAACCCAATCCACGGAGTGGTGTCATTTGGGCTCCCCTCAGAAGAAGAAACCAAGACTTTCACGAAGAGCAGGACAAAAGGTGATGGTTTCCTTCTTCTGGGATCAGTGTGGTGTTATTTTCATTGACTTTTTGGAACCTGGCGCCACAATTAACTGGGATCGTTACTGTTTGTCATTGGACAAGCTGTGACATGCCATCAAGACCCACAGATCACAGCTTCAGGGTCAGCTCATCAGACTACACCATGACAATTCCAAACCCCATACAACCCTTATGACACAGGATAAAATGAGGGAAACGGGTTGGAAAATTGTTCCTCATCCTTCCTGCAGTCCGGACTGGTTCCGTCTGATTTTTACCTCTGGTTGTCTGAAGGCCCACCTGCATGGTAACACATTTGATAGTGAGAAAGACCTTATCTCCTGTGTCAAGCGATAGTGTAAAAGTCAATCCCCAGAATTTTACTGAAGTGCATTCACATCATGGAAAAAGCATTGAGCCAGATGCATCCATCTGATGGAGGCTACATTATGTAGGCTCAATGTATAGCTAAACGTTTCAAGTATGTTCACAAAAAAAGTTCATTCTCCTCCTGCACAAAATAAAAAAATTAGAGACGACTGTGCAAAATTTTTTGAATGCCATTTGTAATAAAATTCAATGAAAACATATCACTCAAGGATTGGGCCTTAGGCCTGTTCCAACTGGCTAACATACATACAAGGAGTGATCTATGATTGTGAGAAGTGTGATCATCATGTCACCAATCCCTGCACTTGTTTCTTGCAAGTAGATGATACTGATGATGCCGATGCTCCTTTATTCAAGCAACTCCTCGTTCGGCCTGTACCAGACCCCCTAGCTCAGAAAAAATTTAGGCAGTGCCAGGAATCAAACCTGGGTCCTTCTGCATTGAAGGCAGCAACACTAATCATTTGGCCATGAAAGCAGTCTCAAATTCAATTTTTCATATAAAATCCATATTTTTTAGAAACAAGAAACTCAGGGTGGCAACCATTAATTAAAATAAGTTCTTATCTGCACCGGCAAAAGTTCAGTGCTTGAAGAGACCATTGTGACAGCAGGGAAGCCATATCCTAAACCCACAATGTTTCTGTTTGGAGAAATAACCTCTTTACACAGTTTTTCAGCACTTGTAGGAGCCAACATAAAAAAGAAACTTTCATAGCTTTAGCTTGTTTTTCATTTTCCTTCTTTTCTTGTGGTTTTCTTTTTTGATAATGTGCACCAGATAGTTTCTTTTTCTTTTTCAGACATATTTAGGTCTTTTTGTTTATTGTTACAAAGTCAATAAAAAACACAGAGTAATTTCACAAAGGTGGTGGACAAACAGACATAGAACAGTGTACTAGTATGGGGCAACAGCATTCTAACAGACCAGTTGGACACTTCTATAGTGATAGTTCTCGATTCCAATGAGTTCTCAGTGTTCTGGAGAATTGACCTCACATCTCAGTCTTCAGTTATTAATTCTCACTTCTCCATTCTTGCTGCTCATATCCTGCCTCTCAGGACTCACTTCTCAGTTCTTGTACGTGTGCATGAGTAGGAAATGACACCAAAGTTCTGGATTAGTAATCACATCCATTTTGTGCCTGCTGAACCTTACCTACTTCATTTGTTGTACAAAATACAATGTTGCACTGAAAGATGTATGCATTTAAAAATGTACTTTACTTTCATAATAACAGTATGGAATTATCCTAAGAAATGTTCCACTGGCTTTCAACAATAATTATCAAAATCCAAGAGAAAAAATTGAAAACATATGCTGGGGGTTGTGGATGTCACAACAATCTTTGTCAGTATACTGGAAATAGGGGTAGATGCAGCTAAGGAACCTAGGAACATTTGGGTTTCTGTATGCACCAGTGTGGTAAACTGCTCTTGGACCTGGCTTTCATGGTCTTGGAGGTATTTGAAATAACACTGGCTATTAAGCATTCCTCAGTTAGGAAAGCTTCTGACCCTGGTGACATTCAAAACTGTGTCCTCAAGGAGTTGAAGCTATAGAATATTTAACACACATAAATGCCAACCAAGAACAATAACAATTCCCTGCCTGATTAACTCACTCAGTAAGACTATTGAGAAGGTGATTCTAAAGTGACTCACTAGCCACTGCATTAACAGCCTGGGACCAGAACAATTTCACTTCTACAACGCAACTCATCCATGTAATAGAACACATAAAGGCGGCTACAACACCAGCAAAGCAATAAGGGCTGCATTCCTGGATATCAAAAAAGCCTCCAATTATGTCTGGTACAATGGCCTCATGCACACACTCAGTAATGCTAGTTAGCCCATCAGACAAATGTGTCTCATACAATCATTCCACACAAACAGTAGTTTCAACACTGACAGTGATGGTAAGCAATTAAGATGACAAGGCATTCAAGTTGGACTATTCCAAGGCAACATGCTGGGGCGCCTGTTGTTTAACCTCCATATTAATGATATTTCAGAAAAATATAATATGTTGGTTGCCATCTACACAGATATGCTGCCATCCTAGTGCAATATTGAAAAACATCGAACATTAACTTATGTCTACAGACACCACTCAAAACTGCTGAGCTCTGGTTGCAGAAATGGTGTATCAAAGTTAATGCTGACAAGTGTGAGGCAGTTCTGTTTGCATGTGGACTGAAATAACTGCATAAACAACAATACTGCAGACAAATTACACTGCAAACATGCTACATATGTTTCCACGAGAAAGACAGATACCTCAGTGTCTGGCTGAACTGGAAACTCACTTGGCTAGACCACATACAACACCTTGCCAACAAAGTGCATATGATACCCAAACAAGTGTATCCTATGCTTAACAAGCAAAGCACATGGAATAGAAAGCTGTCAAGGTCCATGTACATAACACATACGAGGTCTGTCTAAAAAGTATCCAACCTTAGATTTTCTCGTGCAAAATAAAGACAATAGCATGGTGCCACTGTACACAGTAAAGGAAGAGACCTTTATGCGCACGCATGAATTTTGACCCTGCCTTCCAGTGCATTAGTTGCTGCCTGTCGGTTGCTGAGTGAGGTGCTACACAACATGTTCATTGGAATACCGATTCTCTCAAGATGACTAAATGTGTTGAGCAAAGATACTGTATAAAAATTTTGTATAAAGCTTGGTGATTCTCAAAGCATAACAATTCATAAGATTCAGCAGGTGTTTGGAGAAATGCGATGGGTTCAACACAAATTAAAGAGTGGTTCAACTGATTCAAAAATGGCTGCACATCAGCGGAGAGTGACCAGCATTATGGCAGGCTCCAAACTGCTCAGAGTGCAGCTGTTGTTGAGAGTGTGCAAAATTTGGTCATGGCAGATTGTCGTTTGACCATGTGGGAGATTGCCCAAGAGGTTGGAGTGAGTGAAGGTT
The DNA here is from genome assembly GCF_023864345.2 of Schistocerca serialis cubense. NCBI lineage: Eukaryota > Metazoa > Arthropoda > Insecta > Orthoptera > Acrididae > Schistocerca > Schistocerca serialis. The sequence goes on from NC_064638.1 coordinate 389,532,450, forward strand.
CTGCACATGCAATTTTGCATGATGATTTGAACATGCACCGAGTGGCTGTGAAATTTGTGCCCAAGTTGTTGTCGCCGGAACAAACAGATCTCTGTTTTGAAGTTGCACTGGACCTTCTGGACACCACCAACAGTAATCCTGGGTTTCCGAGCACCATGATAACTGGAAATGAGTCATGGGTGTACAAGTATGACCCAGAAACAAAAAAACAGTTGTTGCAATGGAAGCATCCCAAGTCTCCAAGGCTGAAGAAAGTGGAGCAGGTGCCAAGCAAAATCAAGGTGATGCTAACTGTCTTCTTTGATGTCCATCGAATTGTGCATCACAAATATCCACCGAAGGACAAACAGTGACAAAGAAGTACTACCAAGATGTTCTCTGGTAACTCCGTGATGCAGTTCGACGCAAAAGACCAGACATGTGGATGGCAAAAAACTGGCAACTGCATCACAACAATGCTCTTGTGTATTCATCCCACTTGATCCAAAATTTCTAGGCCAAACATGGAATTACAGCCATTCGCCAACCTCCCTACTCTCCAGACATGGCTCCTTGTGATTTCTCATTGTTTCCAAAATTGAAGACACTACTGAAAGGATCGCATATTGAGAGTAGAGAAGAGATAATGTGGAACACGACAACAGAGCTGAACACCATTCCAAAAGAGGACTTCCAGAGGTGTTTCCGGCAGTGGAAGGATTGGTGGTCTAAGTGTGTGTGAGCACAAGGGTTATACTTTGAAGGGTATTAGGGTCCCAGCCATGTCAGGTATTCGAAATATTTTTTTTAGCCAAAGGTCGGATACTTTTCAGACAGGCCTCATAATAGACTACTGATGTTATATGCAGCTCCAACCTGGTGTTATGCAGCTCCAACACATCAGCGCCACCTGTAAGTCATACAGAACAATGCCCCAAGATACACACGTACCACAGACTTACATAATGAATTCTGACTCAATACACTTGTGGAGGTTTGTCCTGAATCTGGGGAACTATGATGACAACCACAGGTGAAAGTGTAATCACCTAAAAACACTTTTTCTTAGGGAAAATTAACTATCTATGGTATACTTAAACTAAGCACACAGGTAACACAATATCAACAAACCCATGTAATACAACAAACTTTAGTGGCCTTGCTAGCTGTGCTCGTACAGCCTACTAACCAGCACAATCACAAACAAACCCCACATGACCCTACACAATGAGTGGTGAATTGGATAACCAAACTGACGTCTCTGATGATTACTTTGTCATGTCACAGTTACACTCAGGCTGCAGCAGGCCCAAGAGATATTGTCAGAGTCCAGCTATAATGATAACACCTCTCTACTAACATTTCCTAAGATCCACTCATGAACTGTCAATATTGGTGCAAATCTGTTAGTAACCCTACTTTTTGCCCAGATTGTCACAGGGTTTATGACCCATGGCACTTGCCATAGCATTCCCCCCACCCCATTACCTTTAAATTGCTACCCTTCAATCACTTTCTGCCCACCGTCTACTTGATGAGGCCATATTAGTGGTTGATTGCACTCAGATATAGGACAATAACATAGACCTGCATATTGAGAATCCTTGATTAGCACACTAACGCTTTCCACAGAAATAAGAATTAGTCTCATTGGTGTTGAGAAACAGTTGAAATCCTTAAAATTGAATAAAGCTCCAGACCCTTACAGTATCCCTTTCAGATTCTATATTGAATTTGCAACTGAGTTAGCCCCTAATTGTAATCTATTGTAGATCCCTCAAACAAAAAACTGTGCCCATTTCTAAGGGTAGTAGAAGTGATCCACAAAACTACTGTCCAATATCCTTGACATCATTGTGTTGTAGAAACTTACAGCATATTATGAGCTTAAACATAATGAGGTATCTTGAACAGAATGACCTTCTCAGTGCCAACCAGCATAGATTTTGAAAACATCAATCATGTGAAACCCAACTTGCATTTTTCTCACATGACATACTGAAAGCTCTGTATCAAGGCAACCAGATAGATGCAGTACTTTTTGATTTCTGAAATGCATTTGACTCAGTATCACACCTAAACTTATTGTCAAAAGTGCGACAACATGGGGTATCGAGTGTAATTTGTGACTGGATTGAGGACTTTTTGGTAGGGAAGATTCAGCATGTTATCTTGGATGGAGAGTCATTGTCAGATGTAAAAGTAACTTCAGGTGTGCCCCAGGGAAGTGTGTTGGGTCCCCTGCTATTCACACTTGAATTAATGACCTTTCAGATAATACTGATAGTAAAATCAAGCTTTTTGCAGACAATGCAGTTACCTATAATGAAGTACTACATGAAAGAAGCTGCATATATATAGTCAGATCTTGATACTATTTCAATGTGGTGTGGAGAGTGGCAACTTGCTCTAAATATTAAGAAATGTAAAATTGTGCACTTCACAAAACTAAAATACATAGTATCCTATGACTATAATATCAATGAGCCAATGTTGGAATTGGCCAACTCATACCTGGTTGTAACACTTTGTAGGGATAAGAAATTGAATGATCACATAGGTTCAGTTGCGGGTAAAGCAAGTGGTAGACTCTGGTTTATTGGTAGAATACTGTGGAAGTGCAATCAGTTTACTAAGGAGGTTGCTTACAAATCACTTGTGTGATCAGTTCTAGAATATTGCTCACGTGTGTGGGACCCGAACCAGATAGGACTAACAGGGGATGCTGAGTGTATACTGAGTAGAGCAGCATGAATGGTCACAAGTTTGTTTAATCTGTAGGAGAATGTCGCAGATATACTGAAGGAACTGAACTGGAAGACTCTTCAAGATAAACGTAAACTAACCTGAGAAAGTCTATTGACAAAGTTTCAAGAACCGGCTTTAAATGATTACTCTAGGAATATATTAAAAACCCCCCATGTATTGCTCACAAAGGGTTCATGAGGATAAGATTAGAATAATTAGTGCAAGCACAGAGGCATTCAAACAATCATTCTTCCCACACTACCTACATGAACGGAACAGGAAGAAACCCTAATAACTGATACAATGGGACATACCATCTGCCATGCACCTCACAGTAGTTTGCAGAGTATAGATGTGGATGTAGATGTGACAGTAGAGCTTTTGGTGCTCATCATCATGCCCAGTGCAGTGATGGAGGGGCTCTCCTTCTCTAAAACTTCTCAGTGCAGAGTAAGTGACTGGTATGGTTATGGTGGCAAGTACAGGCCCAGCATCTGCATGCCGTTGCTGAGTGTGATTTCTATAGGGATAATAATGATAGTGCAAGCAATGATAGATTTGAAATGGATGTGTTGCTCATGCCACAAAATAAGTTCCAATGGAAAAAGGATTTCCTATCTGAATGTAGTTCACAATTATGTGCAGATTAAAATAAATGTATATTTCTTCATATATCTTCAATTTGGAGAGAGTGTGACGGCTTGTCTGCTTTAATTCTTTGCTTGTTGTCCTCAGTCTCTATGTAATTGCTAAAAAAAATAGGGGGTGGAAGTGCAACTACTGTCTACTGTTAATGATGTAGCTGACAGATGCATAGGTGCATTCCACAGTCTTTTACTTTCACCGTTCACAGCCCTCCCAATAATACTCAGTTATATATATCCAGTGCACTATTGGTTAAACTTCCCATAAGCCTCATTAATAGTTTGCAGGCAAACATCCACATACTGCTACACTAGTTTACTGTAGAACATCTACAAGCAGTAAAAACCTAACCACATTTGCTGAAACTACACATTGTTCAAAGTTTAATTTACAGAAATTACAATTAAAACTTAACTCATTAAATTAACAGAATACTTCAAAAAATTGGTTCACGAACCAACAGTTTCTTCTACTGCAAGGGTTAAGCTGAATTATTTGTTTAAACACGAAATTAACATATATCGTTACACAAACAATACTTATGACAAAACTGTTAATTACTTTGGAATTAATTAAGGGCTGGCTTTGCTAACATGTTTTCCAAGAGAGCCAAATAGATACGTTAAGATTACTAGTAGTTCTTCCTCCAAATGTTTATACTTAGTACAGAATTTACATTTGTTTATATGTCAACAATAGAATTTAAGTTACGAAACAATTACTAATTTCACCCTATAATGAAAGATACTAACTAGGAATTGGCAAAATAAATTAGAAACTCAATTACCTACCTAAAACTAAGCACGAAATTAGATCTGGTGTTCTATTCTTTAAAACTGAGGGCTAACCTTTTTCTTTTATGGAAATGCAGATTATACTCATGTATGTTAATAGTAATTAGTCAAAAATGAAAAAAATGAATTTATGGAGGCAGATGGCAAAACAAAAGGAGAAGTAAAAATATCCCAGCTTGCTTCGTCACAAGTGGAAATGAGTAGAGGAAATCAGCAACATTTTACAATAGTTTCCAAATTAAAACACATTGAAAACATATGGAGAATGTAGTTACAATGATTGCTTGAACCAAGACTTATTATTTATCGTTGCTGAACACTAGTTTCTAATGCAGCAGACTTTCATCTTTGTTTTTAGTACTACAGTGGATCGTTAGCGTCTGAAAGGTATAGCCTGTATCCTTCTTACAACAAAGGGACACACATTGATCACTAAATACAAAAAAACAAAAAGGAGATATGCTGCTGTCCTCATTACAGTTTCAGTTCTCGATGTGTATTCAATCACTTTTGTTTCTCGAGAACCCAGTTCTTGATGTATTAATATTCTCATTTTTCCCAATCTCTACACTGTGGTCTAGAATCAAGTGTTGCTACCAAACTGTTTAGATGACATTGTTGTATAGGTGGTGCCAAATACCGGGAACACTCTTTTGAGTGGAGTTGCATTCAAGGGGGTGAGTGGTGGAGAAAACAGGCCAGGAGGCCCAGTAGATACACTGCCGAGCAAAAGTAAAGTGTTTATTCAACTTCCATTATAAACTGTGTAACTGCTCCATGAGGCAAACACGCCTCACTCTGTTGACCCTTGCCAGTGCTGGCTCATTGTTGGCTGCTTCCGTCAGGCAAAAAGATGCTCACATAGGTGCCCGGCAATGCTGGTGGCAGGCCGAGGATGACTGGCAGCCCCAGTAGGCCCCGGCTGTGATTTCAGTGGCACTGCATGTGTGCTGAACAGAATTCCACTCGGTGAATGGCTCCTTCTTGTGGCTCAGACCCACATGTGTTCACCGTAGTGGCGTGTGGTGACTGATGTGATCCACTTCCCACCAGCAGGAACCAGATAGTGGCTGGCTCATAAGGCAGACCAGTGGCACTGGGAGCAAGTCCTGCAATGAGCTCAGTGCTGCCAGTGGGTGGCCCCAACTGGACTTGAGCTCATTGCTGCTACTGACGACACCCAGTCATCTCACCATACTGCGTGATTGTGTTAGTGCTGCTGGACTCAGAAGGGCCCCTGTCTCAAAATTCAGAGCTATTTATATGCCTCTGACATGCATTTGTTGCATCAAAACCCAGTACCTAGTCACACGACCCATTAACAAAAATCTCTCCCTGGCACGGTAATATCGAAACGCCCGTTACAGTTATTACCACTGCTGTGTACCCGTTATTCTGACCAACATGTCACCACACTACAGCTACCGGTCTGTGGCTGTTATTCCAAGGGTTCACAGCAGCTTTCTTACCACTTCCTATTAATTTCACTAAAAACTTGGTAGTGACATTGAAGCTGGCTATGAAGTTGGGTGTGAAAAAAGGTTAACCACAGTTGGTTGGGGCCCACCACACTGGGATGCCATGACAGCTCTACTGGCAGAGACATCAGACACAGTGCATATGACACATTGGAGCCTCCTGCTTGCAGCTGGCATCTACCTGAGTGTGGCAGCTCTGCTGGCAGAGCAGCTACCAAAAGGTTTTGCCAGCAGGTCTGCCTGTGGACAGCACTGCCAGTTGAACACACAGTGGCTTATGGTCATTCCTGCAGCAGAACACCACCTGAACCACCACGCACAACCTGTCGCTCACCAGTATGTAGTTTCCTTCGAACTCCATGTGTGCGTTGTGGAAAGTTTTGACACTGAATCTTTTATCTGTAAGATTCGGATGAGGTCAGCAATCCGAGACACTTAATCTCAGTACTATTCAAACTGCAAACTGAAAAAAACGTGTTGGGAACTAATCCTGAAAATCTTTAGAAAAAATTGACTTGGTAAGGTAAGAAAATCTGTGTCTTTCAAAAACATTTTATTTCAATTTACTTCATTTTAATGAACATAAGTAGTTTGCAAATTAAGAGGATAATGTTTTACAAAAATGCTCTGTAAATCTGTCTCTCAGTGCAAGCGCACATTGTCCTCCTCTGCCTTAATACCTAAGATATTCATTTTTTGTTACAGAAGCAAAGGAAGAATCTCAGGGGTTCTTTTGGTCATGAACTGCACCACAGGAAATCCGTAAAGTCAGGGTCAAGTGCATCCATAAGGAAGAGTGAATATATATGTTAAGCCAGTTGATGATTCACCAGATTGTTACCAGAATAAGAGAACAAGAACAAACTGAAGATGCACATGAACATGAAATGACAGCCGTACATTGTGTGGCTGCATTATGAAAAATTAAAAAATAAATCAGGAAGAAGACAACGATGGCCCAATAATTAAGGTGCTTAATTCAGGTATACAGCAAAGGAAATTACATGAGCAGCGAGCAGAGGAGGATGAAGCCAAAATATTTGTATTCTTTCTACTGAACCTATTTCAAAGCATTCCCAAAGAAAAGAATATGAACACTAAAATTAGAACCATCAGTGCCAAAATGAAGCCCAGTTAAAATAATGCACTCCTCATACTCATATTCAAACTACTTATAACAATACACTTTCATGGCAATGGCCACTTGGAGAATGTAGAAATTATCATTTCTGAGTGTCCATTAAACAAGCAGTAAAGGAAAATAAAGAAAAATTTGGATTACGAATTAAAATTCAGGGAGAAGTAAAAACTTTGAGGTTTGTCAATGACATAATTCTGTCACAGACAGCAAAGGACTTGGAAGAGCATTTAAACAGAATGGGCAGTGTCTTGAAATGAGAATATAAAATGAACATCAGCAAAAGCTAAACAAGGATAATGAATGTAGTGGAATTAAATCAGATGATGCTAAGGGAATTAGATTAGGAAATGAGACACTTAAAGTAGTGGATGAGTTTTGCTATTTAGACAGCAAAATAACTGATGATGGCCAAAGTAGAGAGGATATAAAATGTAGACTGGCAATGGCAAGAAAAACATTTCTGAAGAAGAGGAATTTGTTAATATAAAATATAGATTTAAGTGTTAGGAAATCATTTCTAAAGGGATGTGTTTCAAGGGTAGCCATGTCTGGAAGTGAAACATGGATGATGAACAGTTTAGACAAGAAGAGAATAGAAGCTTTTGAAATGTGGTGTTACAAAAGAATGCTGAACATTAGATGGGTCAATCATGTAATTAATGAGGAGATACTGAACAGAGTTGGGGAGACAGGGAATTTGTGGTACAACTTGACCAAAAGAAGAGATCAATTGATAGGCCATGTTCTGAGACATCAAGGGATCACCAATTTAGTATTGGACGGAAGCTTAGAGGGTAAAAATTGAAGAGGGAGACCAAGAGTTGAATATAGTAAGCAGATTCAGAAAAATGTAGTTTGCAGCAGTTATTCATAGATGAAGAGGCTGATGCAAGATAGAGTAGCATGGAGAGCTGCATCAGACCAGTCTTGGGACAGAAAATCATCACAACAACAACAGTTTCCTCACAACCTGTTCCTGGTGTACCACTCCAGTCACAAGAACTTCACAACTCAGTCAAAGCACATTACTACCTGTTTTATGGAAGTTTTCTTCAAAACCTACTCACGGACGAAAATGGTGCAGCTATGACTCCTGCTACACCAAGTGTCACAAAAAAAAGGTCCAGTAAATTGGATGTGAGAGAGTTACTGTATTTTAAGTAATAAGACATGTAAACAAATGACATGGGTCGTCTACTTTTTGTTTCAAATGTTTGTAATAAAGAATGTTTGTTTTGAAATAAAAAAATCACTTCTATGCATACATTGCAGTTATAACTAAAATTGTAAAAATCACTGTAAACAACAAATAAAAGCAACTGAATAGACATTAATGTCACAAAAATGGTTTCTTCCAACTTTTTTTCAGTTCATCTCAGCAGATTTCCAATAACTCATTGAATGAACGCACCAACATTCTCACATCACTGAAAAATTTATCACAATAGTTTCTTAAATTGTTGGGCAGTGTGTGCAATAACCCATTTATGTCACAATCAGTAGTGAAGGCACATACCCAGAACTGCTTCCTTTTATGCATTATCTTGTTAATTCAATTTCATGCACAAAGCACAGCTACTAGCTCTTTTATATCCATTTTTATATTGTGTGTGGACTGAAGAAATTATTCTGATGTCTTGTACTGGTAGACCGAGCAAGCATTGCCGGCAGAGCTACCAGAAGGCCTGCCTTGATGCCCCAGTGCAGTAATGCCTTTGGGTGCAGGATACCATCTCATAAGCAATTTATTTGCCATCACTGAGCATTGACAAAGTGCTCAGTATATTGCTGTGAAAAGCAGTTGCAATTTATTTGTCAAAATGCCTTGCGGTTAATAACATCCAACAAGAAGCATTTTACTCGTGTCATAAAGATAATACTTCCCTCTGTGTCTATATGGTGGCTTTCAGAATTTTCGTGCAATGGACCTGAATTCAGTTGCTGGTGATAGCACTAATTTAAACTGGCACACCCATCACTGAAATGGCATCTATTAAAAAAATATTTGCAACCAGTAGGAAACCATAAGAGATTTATTATTTATTTAATTATAGTCATTATACCAATATGAAAATAAAGTTTTGTTATTGTACATACATGCTGGATCACAATTAAGTGGCACGTGCAAAAGTATACAAAAACAGAAGTAGAAATATTTCAGTAAATATGGCTTACTAAATGAGCATTGTGCAAGATAGCTCCCAATATTTGATTATGAGCTACTACTGATTTTGGTATGAAATATTGTCCTAAGATGTACAAACGTATTTTAAATGTAACCTTTTAAATTAATTCTGCATCAAACGAGGCTCAAATTTCACCCATATTGACTTTACCTTGAGTGACACAGGGCATTTGTTACATGCATGGTAAGGCACAGGCACATTTTGCTGTTGATATAAAATCATGACAATTAATGCATTAATATGGTTCAAGATGGATGGGACAAGACTTTTCCGTCAAGGGTAATCTCACTCCCACTGATATGCTCAAAAAAGAGGAATCGTGAACTGAACAGTCTTGTCCTTATATTTGAGATGTTCCAGGGAAGTTTGAAAGAAATCTTAATTTACTGCAGAGACAAGTGCACTATTGCCCCAAAATGTGAGAACGACATATGGAATTACTCCCTGAACAACAATGAGTGCACAGTAAATTGTAACATGCTGAAGTAGTTTTGTATTTCTTGTTAAAGTTGGCCATAGGAGTAATATGAGCCCAGTTATATGGAGACTTAATCAAAAAGTTTACAATTCAAATAAAAAAGTAGTCTCAAACTCAGGGAATGAGCACAGTGGAGCAGATGCAGGCATCCTGCATAGCCATCTAACCAGGGACCTAGTGGCAGTGGCCTGCCATTGCCCTCCTGTGAGGTGGTATGAAGTGTCAGCAGTGGTTTGCCATTGTCCTCCTGTGAGGTGATATGAAGTGTCAAGTGTGTATCTGTGTTGTGGACATCCCCTTTGATGAAAATTTTGTGGGCACTGAAAAAGACTAATAAAAGTGTCCTGGTAGGATGGATGCATGCATTGTTGGGCACTACACACACAATAAAAGTAACACAGAATAATGGTAAAACATATTACACGACTTTGGTAATGCTGGTTACAGCAATTGTAGGACACAGGTTTAGGCTATCTGTCCTGCATTGACTACACCCATGAACACAAATCAAATAATGCTCTCTGAACTAAAGTTGGAAGAAAACTAATCTTTTGTCTTTATGTGCTATTCAAAAAACAGTTATAGACTAGCAGTACTCAGTTAAATCTCTAGGCAGGTGGTCTCTGTTCATATATGATCAATTCTATTCACCATCTGTTTCTTCTGAAGACTAACCACTGTCTATCTATTGGCCGCTGTTTCTATCTCACTCAACAATTTGAAGAAATGACAAACATTCTGCAGGAACTCCCTATAAAAAACAGATTGACTTACAACTTACAACTGGCAGCTTTTGCTCATGCACAGTTACTTCAGCATGCGTCTCTCTTTTTGGTGGTGCTGCCATTCCAGGGGGCACGTTTCTCAAAAGCAACGTGATTTGTTTGTACTCAGTGATGTTCCAACTACGGACAGAGGTCCACGGTACTTCTGTTACAAACTGTTACAAACTCTTCTTATGTGGTATCTTAAAACCCCACAAGTGGTTAACTGAGTGCTTGTACAGTGTAATGTTGAGTTTGTGTTGTTCAGGTCAGATGGAAGGGAAAGGCTCAAACTTGTTGCTGGCACATAGTTTACTCCTTCTGGTTAACAGCAAGGAAGCTGATGACTTCAGCATCTGCATCCAATTGAGAGATCACTGTCAACAGTGTCATATGCCTTTACTTCATGAAACACAAGAGGAGAGCTTTCAAATTTAATCCACAGCATTGGTACAAAGACTGAAGTTTGTGATATGTATGCTACCACCTCTCCTTCCCTTGCTAGTCAAATACAGGCAGTGAAAATTTTCAAAACAGCCAACATTTGAGTTGCGTGCCACCACACAAGTTTGTGTTAGCAACTTCGGCTACAGAGATGGATTATGTTTACAACACATTTGTGGTAACTAAGGCAATACCTGAATTTCATACTGAATTTTGTGGTGGCTCAAAACTACACATTCACAATTATTGTGCAAACAGTTCACATGTCAGTGGGTTCACATTTATTGCAACATTTTTACTTCTACTCTCGTGTACTTTCACGTGTGTCAGTTTTTGCTACTAATTATGATAGACCCTGCACACAGATTTTGTACTTGGGCTCCCAAAGCGCCATCTATCTCTATTAAGCTCGCTAAGTTTGGCACAAATTGTATGACAGTGATGCATGGAAAACCAAACTGAAAGTTAATAAGGACAGAAACTGAAGAAATGAATTAAAATTTGTACCAAGGCCAAGATTTGAACATGGGGCATCTGCTTACTAGGCAAACGTGGTAACCATTACATCACTGTGGCACTGTAGCTAACACAGCTGCATGGACTAAGCTGGTTCAATACCCTCCCTAACGCATAACTTCAATCATGCCTTCAGTCCATTTTCCCCTTCTTAAATCATCAGTATTGCTGAGGCTCTCTGGTATTAGAATAGCACCCCAGCTTTGTATATAATGGGGAAATCCTGCTCTATCTCTAGCATAAGTGATCTATAGATCTGATGGAATTACATTTTCTGGAGAGCCTAGGCAATACTGATGATTTACAAAGGGGAAGTGGGCTGAAGATGTGAACCGAAGTTTGTGTTAAGGAGGGAAGTGAAATAGAATAGTACATGCAGCTTTGTCAGCCACAATGTTGTGATGAGATAGTGGTTAGCACATCTTCCTTAAGCATGAATCCTGGGTTCACGTCCTGATCATAGAACACATTTTATTTCATTTCTTTGGCTTTTAACCTTATCGAAGATAAAGTTGTGACTCACATGTATCCAGGAGAATGTAATTTCATCAGATCAACTGAATGTTACGAGCTATGAAATGTGAAGAAAATGCTTGAAGTGAAATGGAAAGCTAGAATGATGAACAAGGGACTACTTAAAAAAATAAATAAATAAAAAATAAAAAAATGGCATTTTGTCGAAATAGATTAATGAAGAAATGACTATTACCAAAGACATATTTATCAGTAATATGGTTTATGTGACAGCAGTGTTCTTGGTTTGCACAGCTGCCACCTACATAGCTTGATGATTTTCAACAATGGAGTTCTTGCTGCAACTTTGCTATGATATTGTAGGATCTCACATGCAAGTGAGCAGATACTGAAGCAAGTGTTTTATTTAGCTGACAGCATCTGATTTATGCTGACTTAGGGCTGAAGTGAGACTGTTTGCATTAGAGTGCTTTAAAATATTTAACAGAGTAATAAGTTTGAGAGAACGTCCTCTGATGTACATCACTTATGTACAATAAGTCAAATATCTGCGATCTGACCAGAGACTTTAGCGCGTTCCACAGAACATCAAAATATAAGAAGCCCATGTTAAGATCTTCATACATGATCAAGCAATTTTTCAAACTGTACTATGTTTGCCAAACATCTGAATGTTTATGATGCTACTTGATGTGTTTGTCAAGCATAGACCATTTTTGACATATTTGCAAGAAATTTGGATTGATGGAAGGTTTGACAAGATGTTATGGTGCAAACGTTTATCAAAAAATTGTTTTATTACTATTTATCTCACTGTATCACGAGTTTAATAAATATGGAAGCTACAATCAATGATAAAATCAAAATAGCAGTGGCAGTTACCAAAATGGTAGAGGTGTCACATCTTTTCCAGGCATATACAATTCTGGGAAAAAAATTAGTACATCTCAAAAAACGACATTGATTTTGATCTGATGATAGCATGATTCACCTAGGGGATAGTAGTTGTACTGATAATGGTTTCACTGCCATCTGCAGACAGATAGTGCAGGGGCTTAGCTACCTGAGTACCACCTGTGTCTATCCTCTAATTGGGAATGCTCACAGCCAGAAGGCTTGGTGTGACGCAAATGTGTGAAATGAAACAAGCAGGCAACTATGCCATAGAGACTCACTCACACTTCCTATAGCCAACTGAGTGAAGTTGAAAGGGTCAAATGCCTGCCAAGTGGATGGCATGGTCCTTCTGGAGAATTGACACACAAGTTGGATGTGCTATAGTGAACTGAGGTAACACACAAGAAGAGCTTGCAGCAGTTGGTACCAATAGTACTGTGGACATCCATCCACAGCAGGAACATCGCTGCATGCAAACCAATTACACCGCTGACAAGAATCATGCCCCCTAGAGTGGCAGCACGACCAGGGAGAGAGACACTTGCTTAAGTAACCGTGCACAAGCAGAAATTGTCAGTTGCAAGCTGTAAGTCAGCCCGAGTCTTGCTAGGGTGTTCCTACAGAACGTTCACTGTGTCTTCAAGTTGTCGAGTGAGACACTGCTGACAAGAATCACGCTCCCTGGAATGGCAGCACCACCAGGAAGAGAGACACTTGCTTAAGTAACTGTGCACAAGCAGAAATTGTCAATTGCAAGTTGTAAGTCAGCCCGAGTCTTGCTAGGGATTTCCTGCAGAATGTTCATTGTGTCTTCAAGTTGTCGAGTGAGACAGAAACAGTGGCCAATAGACAGACAGTTGTTGGTCATCAGTAGAAACTAAACAGTGACTAGAATTATCGTGTATGGAAGGAGACCACATGTCTAGAGATTTAACTGAGTAGTGTTAGTTTGGAACTATTCTTTGAATAGTACATCAAGACGGAAGATTAGTTTTCCTTTCATTTTAGTTCATAGAACATTATTTAGTTTGTGTTCATTGAACCGTAGTCAACACAGGACAGATAGGCTAAACCTGCATTCCACAATTGCTGTAATCAGCATTACCAAAGTTTAATATATTCTACTATTCGTATTCTGTGTGTGTGTGTGTGTGTGTGTGTGTGTGTGTGTGTGTGTGTGTGTGTGTGTGTGTGCTGCCCTAGGACATATGCATATGTTCTGCCAGGACACCTTTATTAGTCTTTTCCAGCAGCAGTGAGGTTTTCATTACAGTGAACGTCCCCAGCCCACAACATGTGCTGCATCAATTGTGCAAAAATGCTTATATCAGTGGTCACGTGAACCTTCTCATACCTGTAGATGAGGTTCTGGATATCCACACAGCACAGACACCCACCAGGATGGTCATATTGTAAGGGCAGCAGTGGCACATCATATTGCTACCATAGCACAGACAAGAGAGCTTGTGGGCCTACATGTGTCAACATCTTACAAAAATGTGATGATTTCCGTTTTTCTAGCATCACTAATGGCAACACGGATTTTTTAATCGTTGTGAAGTGTAGATAACAACAAAACTACTTTATTTCGCTTTGGCACATAACTGACTAGTGTGCAATACAGTTGAAACCTGAAAATGAATTTGTTTTTTCCTCAGTGTTGTGTTGTTTTGAACTATTCAGGTAATTTTAATTAATTCTTTTTTTTAGTATTCCTATGGCTGTAATGTTGTGAGTAAACAGTTTTTGCATATAGGCACACTATAGTTCGATCCACGAACAATGATGGTTTGCACTACTTGAGACACCGATAATCAGATTAGATCCATCATTTTTAGGCTCAGTTATGAGTAGCCTTTTCAGCACTGGTCGTGTTGCAAGTTATTGTACATTCAGTTTAATGTACGGTGTAGCCATCCCTCAAAGGCGACTTATTGTTCATCAGTTGTAAGATTTTCGCTTGGAGTGTACTATTTCTTAGCATAATGTTAGTAATTTGCATATTGCAGTCGTTTTCTTACATCACCAAAGCGGAGAGCTCCCAATACCAGAATCCACTCTTTGGCATAGCTGTATACAAGGTCTGTTCAAAAAATTCCAGAACATTTGTAATTTCGCATGACTGCTGTTCAAATGGTTCAAATGGCTCTGAGCACTATGGGACTTCACATCTGATGTCATCAGTCCCCTAGAACTTAGAACTACATCTACATCTACATCTACACCCATATTCCGCAAGCCACCTGACAGTGTGTGGCGGAGGGTACCTTGAGTACCTCTATCGGTTCTCCCTTCTATTCCAGCCTCATATTGTTCATGGAAAGAAGGATTGTCGGTATGCCTCTGTGTGGGCTCTAATCTCTATGATTTTATCCTCATGGTCTCTTCGCGAGATATACGTAGGAAGGAGCAATATACTGCTTGACTCCTCGGTGAAGGTATGTTGTCGAAACTTCAACAAAAGCTTGTACCAAGCTACTGAGCATCTCTCCTGCAGAGTCTTCCACTGGAGTTCATCTATCATCTCCGTAATGCTTTCGTGATTACTAAATGATCCTGTAATGAAGTGCGCTGCTCTCCGTTGGATATTCCCTATCCCTTTTATCAACCCTATCTGGTACGGGTCCCACACTGGTGAGCAGTATTCAAGCAGTGGGCGAATAAGTGTACTGTAACCTACTTCCTTTGTTTTCGGATTGCATTTCCTCAGGATTCTTCCAATGAATCTCAGTCTGGCACCTGCTTTACCGACGATCAACTTTATATGATCATTCCATCTTAAATCACTCCTAATGCCTACTCCCAGATAATTTATGGAATTGACTGCTTCCAGTTGCTGACCTGCTATATTGTAGCTAAATGATAAGAGATCTTTCTTTCTATGTATTCGCAGCACATTACACTTGTCTACATTGAAATTCAATTGCCATTCCCTGCACCGTGCGTCAATTCGCTGCAGATCCTCCTGCATTTCAGTAAAATTTTCCATTGTTACAACCTCTCGATATACCACAGCATCATCCGCTAAAAGCCTCAGTGAACTTCTGATGTTATCTACAAGGTCATTTATGTATATTGTGAATCACAACGTTCCTACAACACTCCCATGCAGCACACCTGAAATCACTCTTACTTTGGAAGACTTCTCTCCATTGAGAATAACATGCTGCGTTCTACTACTTAAACCTAACTAACTTAAGGACATCACACACATCCATGCCCGAGCAAGGGTTCGAACCTGCGACTGCAGTAGTCGCGCGGTTCCAGACTGAAGCGCCTAGAACCGCTCGGCCACCGTGGCCGGCGTGACTGCTGTGTTGGAGCGAAATGTGGTTGACATCCCTGTACACCCCTGTGTTTAATGTGTAACTGCCTCAAGTTTCTTTGCTGTATATCTGTTAGTTATTGTTCAGCGCTGTATTGAGTAGAACGTTGTATTGCACAGTTTGCGAATTTCGAGAGGGCAGAGTTAAGAGGAGCAACATGCCTCCATTACATTTTGCGTGAAATTCAAGAAAACCTTTACAGGAACACACAAAATGATGCAGGAAGCCTACAGTGATGAGTGCTCAAGCCATACTCGGTTTAAAGTTAAAGATGACCCTCGTTCAGGACGCTCTTCGACATCTACTGATGAAGCTCATGTCAGGAACGTTAACGAAATTGTGCATGCCAATCAAAGACTGACTATCCGGGAGATTGCAGAGGAATGTAACATTTTAGTTGGATCATGTCATGAAATCCTCAAACAGCATCTTAAAATGCATCTTGTTGCTGCTAAGTTCATCTCATGCCTCATGAGTCAAGACCAGAAAGACTATCGTCTCGCAGTCAGTGAAGAGCCATTGGTTAACGCAAACGAGAATGAGATGTTCCTTAAGAGATTCATAACAGATGATGAGACATGGTTCTATGGTTATGGTGTTGACACCAAGGTTCAATCTACACAAAGGGTTAGGAAAGGTTCTCCAAGAGCAAAAAAGCTCGTCAGGTCAAGTCAGGCCAAATGTCAAAGCCGTACCAACAGTTTTCTTTGACTTTGAAAGATTAGTGTTGAGACAGGGATTAATGATCATGATGTTGTCATTACGACTATGGTTACGAAAGTTAAAAAGTCTGTCAAGAAGGCTAGGGGAGTATTCTTACTAGAAAAAGTGGGTTACGGACGGAAAAGACCCACCGTGGTTTAACAGCGCAATTCGTAGAATGCTCACGAAGCAAAGGCAGTTGCGCTCACGGTACAAGAAAGATCGGGAGAATGAGGACACGCAAAAGTTAGTGGAGATCCGTGCTGCTGTAAAAAGAGCGATGCGCGAAGCATTCAACCACTACCACCGTCATACATTAGCAAAAGATCTTGCTGAAAACTCAAGGAAATTCTGGTCTTACGTAAAATCGGTAAGCGGATCGAAGGCTTCCATCCAGTCACTCACTGATCAGTCTGGCCTGGCAACAGAAGACAGCAAAACGAAAGCTGAAATTTTAAATTTAGCATTTGAGAAATCTTTCACGCAGGAGGATCGTACAAACATACCGCCGTTCGAGTCTCGTACAGATTCCCTTATGGAGGACATAGTGACAGACATCCCTGGGGTTGTGAAGCAGCTGAATGGGTTGAAAATAAATAAATTGCCAGGTCCTGATGAGATTCCAATGCGGTTTTACAGGGAGTACTCTACTGCATTGCCTCCTTACTTAGCTTGCATTTATCGCGAATCTCTTGCCCAACGTAAAGTCCCGAGCGACTGGAAAAAAGTGCAGATGACGCCTGTATATAAGAAGGGTAGAAGCACAGATCTTCAAAATTACAGACCAATATCCTTAACACTGGTTTGTTACAGGATTCTCGAACATATTCTCAGTTCGAATATAATGAATTTCCTTGAGACAGAGAAGTTGCTGTCCATGCATCAGCACGGCTTTAGAAAGCATCGCTCCTGCGAAACGCAACTCGCCCTTTTTTCACATGATATCTTGCGAACCATGGATGAAGGGTATAGATGGGTGCCATATTCCTTGGCTTCCGGAAAGCGTTTGACTCGGTGCCCCACTGCAGACTCCTAACTAAGGTACGAGCATATAGGATTGGTTCCCAAGTATGTGAGTGGCTCGAAGACTTCTTAAGTAATAGAACCCAGTACGTTGTCCTCGATGGTGAGTGTTCATTGGAGGTGAGGGTATCATCTGGAGTGCCACAGGAAAGTGTGGTAGGTCCGTTGTTGTTTTCTATCTACATAAATGATCTTTTGGATAGGGTAGATAGCAATGTGCGGCTGTTTGCTGATGATGCTGTGGTGTACGGGAAGGTGTAGTCCTTGTGTGACTGTAAGAGGATACAAGATGCCTTGGACAGGATTTGTGATTGGTGTAAAGAATGGCAGCTAACTCTAAATATAGATAAATGTAAATTAATTCAGATGAATACGAAAAAGAATCCTGTAATGTTTGAATATTCCATTAGTAGTGTAGCGCTTGACACAGTCACGTCGATTAAATATTTGGGCGTAACATTGCAGAGCGATATGAAGTGGGACAAGCATGTAATGGCAGTTGTGCGGAAGGCGGATAGTCGTCTTCGGTTCATTGGTAGAATTTTGGGAAGATGTGGTTCATCTGTAAAGGAGACCGCTTATAAAACACTAATACGACCTATTCTTGAGTACTGCTCGAGCGTTTGGGATCCGTATCAGGTCGGATTGAGGGAGGACATAGAAGCAATTCAGAGGCGGGCTGCTAGATTTGCTACTGGTAGGTTCGATCATCACGCGAGTGTTACGGAAATGCTTCAGGAACTCGGTTGGGAGTCTCTAGAGGAAAGGAGACTTTCTTTTCGTAAATCGCTACTGAGGAAATTTAGAGAACCAGCATTTGAGGCTGACTGCAGTACAATTTTACTGCCGCCAACTTACATTTCGCGGAAAGACCACAAAGATGAGATAAGAGAGATTACGGCTCGTACAGAGGCATATAGGCAGTCATTTTTCCCTTGTTCTGTTTGGGAATGGAACAGGGAGAGAAGATGCTAGTTGTGGTACGAGGTACCCTCCGCCACGCACCGTATGGTGGATTGCGGAGTAGATGTAGATGTAATTGTAATTAATAATGAATTCGTGCCACAGGGGCAAACTGTTAATCGATGGTACTATAGGGATGTAATGCGACGCCTATGAGAAAATGTGAGAAGGAAATGGACTGAAATGTGGCGAAGAAATTCATGGCTCTGGCACCACAATAATGCACCCACACATTCATCCCTGTTGGTGCGTGACGATTGCACAAAAACCGAAATCACTGGGATGCCTCATCCTCCGTACTCTCCAGGCCTGGCCCCTGTGGACTTTTCTTTGATTTCCAAAAAAAAATTTTTTTTTTGAAAGCCCCATTGATACGACGAAGATTTTCAATGATAGACGACATAAAGGAAATTCGCAGACGGCGCTTTGCGCAATCCAGCAAGAGTCATAGCAAGACTGCTTCCGGCAGTGGAAACGGCGTTGGGAGAGATGTATCAGTTGTGAACGGCCGGCCGCGGTGGTCTCGCGGTTAAGGCGCTCAGTCCGGAACCCCGCGACTGCTACGGTCGCAGGTTCGAATCCTGCCTCAGGCATGGATGTGTGTGATGTCCTTAGGTTAGTTAGGTTTAAGTAGTTCTAAGTTCTAGGGGACTGACGACCACAGATGATAATTACCATAGTGCTCAGAGCCATTTGAGAGCCAGTTGTGAACGAGAGTATCTGGAAGGAGATCATGCACAATAAGTAAAAGGTAAAGGGTAGAAAAATTTTGTGGAATAAGTTCCAGAAGTTTCTGAACATATCTCGTACAGTACTTCAACGCCAGTACATTTCGAATTATTCCAAACGTCCTTTAGATTTCTTCGCCTCATGTGGCAAGTTCCAGTTACTAATAAAATGCCTATAAGCGCATTGATTTCTATCAGGTCAGTACGAGATGCATCTATGTCGCTTTGATACTTACTTTTTATAGTACCAGTATCATTGTGAATGTTCAAACATTATCAATTTCCTCGAATAAAACGGTTTATTGACACACAGTCAACATGGGTTTAGAAAACATCGTTCCTATGAAACACAACTAGCTCTTTATTCACATGAGGTGTTGAGAGCTATTGACAAGGGATTTCAGATCGATTCCGTATTTCTGGATTTCCGGAAGGCTTTTGACACTGTACCACACAAGCGGCTCTTAGACGATATTCCATAAGCACGCAATTTCACTCAGTTATTTGACTGGATTTGTGATTTCCTGTCAGAGAGGTCACAGTTCGTAGTAACTGACGGAAGTCATCGAGTAAAACAGAAGTGATTTCTGGCGATCCCTAAGGTAGTGTTATAGTCCCTTTGCTATTCCTTATCTATATAAAAGATTTTGGAGACAATCTGAGGAGCCATCTTCGGTTGTTTGCAGATGAAGCTGTCGTTTATCGACTAATAAAGTCATCAGAAGATCAAAACAAACTGCAAAACGATTTAGAAAAGATATCTGAATGGTGCGAAAAGCGGCAGTTGACCCTAAATAACGAAAAGTGTGAGGTCATCCACATGAGTGCTAAAAGGAACTCGATAAACTTCGGTTACAAGATAAATCAGTCTAATCTAAAAGCCGTAAATTCAACTAAATACCTAGGTATTACATTTACAAACAACTTAAATTGGAAGAAACACACAGAAAATGTTTTGGGGTAGGCTAACCAAAGGCCGCGTTTTATTGGCAGGACACTTAGAAAATGTAACAGACCTACTAAGGAGACTGCCTACACTACGCTTGTCCGTCCTCTTTTAGAATACCGCTGCGCGGTGAAAGATCCTTACCAGATAGGACTGACGGAGTACATCGAAAAAGTTCAAAGAAAGACAACACGTTTTGTATCATCGCGAAATATGGGAGAGAGTGTCACAGAAATGATACAGGATTTGGGCTGGAAATAATTAAAAGAAAGGCGTTTTTCGTTGCGACGGAATCTTCTCATGAAATTTCCAATCACCAATTTTCTCCTCGGAATGCGAAAATATGTTTTGACACCGACCTACATAAGGAGGAACGATCATCACGATAAAATAAGGCAAGTCAGAGCTCGTACGGAAAGATATAGGTGTTCATTCTTTTCGCGAACTATGCGAGATTGGAATAATAGAGAATTGTGAAGGTGGTTCGATGATCCCTCTGTCAGGCACTTGAATGTGATTTGCAGAGTATCCATGTAGATGTAGATGTTGAATGAACAAGAATGTTCCAAACATCAGCATCGAAAAACAGCAGAAATGTTTTCGTATATTTAGCCACACCATTCTGCCTGGTGTATGGGCCAAATTGTTATGATATCATGTTCTTGAAACGACTGGTGGAAACTTACACCATTTAGTGCCACTATGAGACAGAAGCATCTCTTCATGATCGTCCTCTTTCTCGCCTTCCTGTTATGTATCAGACTGGTAAGGAGATGCGCAGGGGATATTTTGTTCCACAAACCCTTCTTCCTACTCACTTTCACAACTTGTGGAACTACAGGACAACCACCTGTGCTTCATTTCCTTCAGCTGTATGAGTGTGTGTGTATGGGGGGGGGGGGGGGGGGGCATGATATTTGTAAACCCATTACGTATCCCACAATCTTAAAATCTTTTCGGATGAATAAATAAATAAACTTCATATATGTAACCGAAAAATCAAGTCATATGAAATTGGTGATTTGTGAGACCATACAGGGTGGAGAAAAATGATGTCACGAAATTTTAACCCTGGATAACTGATGCCAGTAAGAACCAAAATTACTAATGTTGTGTAGGTCCATAACGTACCATTTTTAAATTGTGGTTATTAGTCCTCGCGAGGGAGGTTTGTATGTGTGAATCGACAAGAGCGCTGCCCGTCAACCGACGAGCTGAAACAGGGCAATCCCACGGCCAATCGGAGCGCGTGGCGCCAAGTTTCCGTAGTTTTAAAATGGTGCGTTGTCGAACTACACAACATTAGTAATTTTGGTTCTTACTGGCATTAGCTACCCAGGGTTAAAATTTCGTGACACAATTTTTCTCCACCCTGTATAATTGTGGATTATATGTAGAAAATAACTTCCTAGTGTTATATGGCAGTTGTTAAAATAAAAATTAGTTATTCGAAATGCTTATATCAACGAATACAATAAGAGTGTAAAATCTTGGAAGAATGAAGTGTCTGCAGATGATACTTACATGCCATCTGTTGATTATTTTGCCATTGCAGATAGCATTTTCATCTCCGAGTGTATAAATGTGTTTGTGGCCCCTGATTTATCCTTGTGCGAGTTCTATTTTCGGGTACAATATTTGTGTTTTTTCTTCCTTGTATTTAACTCTTGTCATACCTCTAAAGCCATAATCTGCGCTATATCATTCATACCCGCCCATATGATTTCACTTGACGCCATATTGAAAGGTGTGCAAGTACTAGAATTTGTGGTGTCCTGTGTGAATGGCAGCTCACGATGTCACTTCAGAAAGCCATAAGTTGCGACGCCACATTAGTTGCATGTATGAACACAGGTTAATGTGCGCTTACCGGAGATTCACAAAAATACACGTTATTCTTGGAATAATTTATCATAGTTATTGCCACAATAAAATGTTACAAAAATGATTTATCGATGGTTAATGCATTCATATAAGATAAGAGTACTCTCTCAGGAGTGAGGTAACATCGTCAATAATTCACAAATTAAGCATGAAACAAACTTGTTTTATAATTTGCAGTATGCCGTTTCAAGGTAACGGAGCACTGAATAGCCGGCTGTTGTGGTCGAGCGGTTCTAGGCGCTTCAGTCCGGAACCACGCTGTTGCTACGGTCGGAGGTTCGAATCCTGCCTCGGGCATGGATGTGTATGATGTCATTAGGTTAGTTAAGCTTAAGTAGTTCTAAGTCTAGGGAACTAATGCCAGATGTCAAGTCTCATAGTGCTTAAAGCCATTTGAACATTTTGAAGCACTGAAAATTTATCACAAACACGTTCTAAAGGGTTCTGATATTGAGAAGGCTATCTACACTTACAGTGAAAATGTGCTTAACTCATTAGACAAAAAATTGCAGGCAACTGGTAAATTTTGTCATCTGTCAAAGGCATTTGACTGTGTAAATCACAATATCCTTTTAAGTAAATTAGAGTATTATAGTGTAACAGGAAATGCTGTAAAATGGTTCAAATCTTATATCTCTGGCAGGAAACAAAGGGTGCTGTTAGGAAAGAGACATGTATCAAGCTATCAGGCATCATCCAACTGGGAACTAATTACATGTGGGGTCCCACAAGGTTCCATTTTGGGGCCCTTACTTTTTCTTGTGTATATCAATGACCTTTCATCAGTAGTATTACAAAATGCCAATTTCGTTTTGTTTGCCGATGATACAAACATTGCAATAAATAGGAAATCAAGTGTAGCCTTAGAAAGATCAGCTAATAAAATATTTGTGGACATTAATCACTGGTTCCTAGCCAATTCTTTGTCACTAAACTTTGAAAAAAACGCACTACATGCAGTTCAGAACTTGTAAGGGGTGTCCCATGAGTATATGCCTAACATACGATGACAAGCAGATAGAAGAAGTGGACAGTGTTAAAGTCTTGGGATTACAGCTTGATAATAAATTCAACTGGGAGGAGCACACCACAGAACTGCTGAAACGTCTTAACAAATCTCTATTTGCAATGCGAATTCTGTCAGACATAGGGGATATAAAAATGAAAAATCTGGCATACTGTGCTTACTTTCATTCCATAGTGTCATATGGGATTATTTTTTGGGGTAATTCATCAAGACAAGCTAAAGTTTTCTGGGCACAAAAACGTGCAGTAAGAGTTATATGTGGTGTGAACTCAAGAACATCCTGCAGAAGCCTGTTTAGGGAACTAGGGATACTAACTACTGCTTCCCAATATATTTATTCCTTAATGAAATTTGTCATTAAAAATATATCACTTTTTCAAACCAACAGCTCAATTCATGGAATCGATAGTAGAAATAAGAATAATCTTCACAAGGATTTAAAGTCACTTAGTCTTGTACAAAAAGGTGTGCATTATTCAGGAACACACATTTTCAATAACTTGCCAACAGCCATAAAAAGCTTAACAACCAATGAAATTCACTTTAAGAAAAGCCTAAAGGATTTGTTGGTGGCCAGCTCCTTCTACTCCATTGATGAATTTCTCAGTAAAACCAACTGATTTGTGTACAATTTCAGTGCAGTAATGTGTGTGTGTGTGTGTGTGTGTGTGTGTGTGTGTAAGTACAATCAAACTTCTGCACCATTTCAGTGCAGTAATGTGTTTATTGTAAATAAGTATTATAGTAGTTGTATTACACTTTTATTACCTTATAAAGGAATAAAACACTTTTTTATTTTAAATTCAGTGCATTAGTATTTGTAAAATGACTCTTTCGTATAGTGTTCATTAAAAAATGACGATCATTCCATCTGGGACCTCTGGAATGGTACATTAGTTTATTTGTTTTAGTTGTAAATATTTGTCATGTATTGTTGTTGTTTTTCTGACATGTTCCACATCCTGGAGGACCTATTCACTATGGATCAAATGGAATGAAAGTAAATCTAATCTAATCTAATCTATCATTAAATGCCAATTAATACTGCATCAACGATAAAGCCTTCACGAGAGAATATGATAACCAAGCCAAGAGAGAAATGCGTAGGTTCGCACCCCACCACATGCAAATTTTTTTTTTTTTTTTGCTATTTTGTCGAAAACTGAAATTCTAAGCCCGTCTGTAAAAAGTGGCTGGTTGCTGTTGTTTTCTCTGTAAGAGTCTATCTATATTTTTCCATGTTATCATTGTTAACACTTTCTGGTACTTTCTTAATACAAGTGTGTTCTGCACTATTCAATGTTGTTTACATTCCGTCTAATTTGAGACCAAGGATGAAATACACATTTAGCGATTTCCGAATGTGTGATTAGTCAGACCCTAAGAGGACAGCTTAAATTACTGCGAGTGAAACGAGCAGCAATAGCATTCATATTCTTTCTTCTCACAAATATTTCGCTGTTTATTTCAGAATATGTAGCGATTTCCGAATGTGTAGTTCGGCAGGAAGAGAGGGTAAATTGTAGTGAGTGAATCGAGGAGCAATAACACTTCACATTTTTCTTTGTCATATAATCGATTGCCGATATTGTATGACGTCAGAATGGCGTCAAGTTTGCGTTAATTGTTGTAAAAGACTATTATACCTTCCAACAATTACTTCTGCTTCAGTTTTGAATTCTCGACAGTGCCGTTATGTTTTAAGCGCACTAAGTTTTCCCTTTGCTTTTTGTTATCGAGCAATAATTTTTGAAGAAAGCATAAAACAATGATACCGCCGAATTTATCTTGTGGTTGTGCGAGATTTTGCGTCATGATGAATTATGAGATGTACAGTCCGCCCCAGTAGCTGAGTGGTCAGCGTGACGGATTGCCGTCCTCTGGGCCCGGGTTCGATTCCCGGCTGGGTCGGAGATTTTCTCCGCTCAGGGACTGGGTGTTGTGTTGTGTTCATCATCATTTCATCCCCATCCGGCGTGCAGGTCGCCCAATGTGGCGCCGAATGTAATAAGACCTGCGATATGGCGGCCGGACCTGCCCCGCGAGGGGCCTCCCGGCCAATGACGCCAAACGCTCATCATCATCATCATGAGATGTACAATCTCCATCTCTAATGAATAGAAAACTGGAGGGCGTAGTGGTAGGTACCAACATTCTGCTTTGGTAGTGGCTGAATGAGATTGTGGATTATCGTAATGAATCATGAGAAATAGTGGTAAGGTTTTCTAACTGTACTCAGATAATACAGTTAACCACTGAAAAGCCAGGTGCGGCTCTCGTTTTTCCTATGCGCTGTTCTCATTGAAAATTTCTTATAAATACTCATATTGCCACGCAGTACTTTCATTAAACACATACTGATTTTCAATGAGATTTTCACTGATAGATCAAATACAATAGTAACGCCAGAAAGAAATACAGCCGTTAAAAACTACCGCCACTGCAATTTTATGGATGTGTGCGTTGCAGGAGAAGCAGAATGTTGGAGAGTTGGTCGACGCCGGCCGGTGTGGCCGAGCGGTTCTAGGCGCTTCAGTCTGGACCCGCGCGACCGCTACGGTCGCAGGTTCGAATCCTGCCTCGGGCATGGAGTGTGTGATGTCCTTAGGTTAGTTAGGTTTAAATAGTTCTAAGTTCTAGGGGACTGATGATCTCCGCTGTTAAGTCCCATCGTGCTCAGAGCCATTTGAACCATTTTTTCATCAGTCCCCTAGACTTAGAACTACTTAAACCTAACTAACCTAAGGACATCACACATATCCATGCCCGAGGCAGGATTCGAATCTGCGACCGTAGCAGCAGCGCGGTTCCGGACTGAAGTGCCTAGAACCGCTTGGCCACACAGGCCGGAGCTAGCGTTCTCATCTGGTGGTATTTGACATTTGTTGTGGTAGTACTCAATGCTTTTGCGTTCTTTCGCATGAAATTATACTTTCTGTTCTTATCACGATGGCCACTGAAATATTAACGAAACCAATATTACTTAAAACGAAAGGAAGCTAACCAGACCTAGTTGAACTTCAATTGGTGCCTTCACGCAAAAGTCAGATCGATTTACAGTATTTCTACAAAGGTAAATCCGTCCTTGGATGGTTTTGACGACGATGAAGTAGTGAAATTCCAGCTGAGAGTGTTACAAACCGTTTCTGAAATAAAAGAAAAGCCAGTATATGCAAGTGCGGCTCTTATCTTAGCACATACCATGACGGACACATCCAGCATAAGGTGGCCACCGCCGTACTCTACAGTCCATTAAGCAAAATTGCTCAGCGACATTTTACACATGTCCCGCTGTTTCAGGCCATTCCGAAAACTCATCACTTAATTCGTCTTTTTATAAATTGAATCATTAAATTTTTCTTAAACTTATTTTTCATTCAAGATTTTTGTCTACTGCAATTGAAACGTCCCCTTTCAGCAATTATACTTGACTGTGCTTAAACTGACACACAATATTTTTAGCGCAACGCAATCTGACTTTCAAAAATCCCAACAAAAGAATGGCCCTGACTAACATTAACCTATACCTTTCACAAATCACTTACCTCACAAAAATCTTCGTTACTCTAACTACTGCGATACAGCGAGCGCCACTACTGCCAGCTAAATAAAAGATCCAAACTACGGAAGGCACTAAGTACTGATAGGGATAGTTAGCAAATGAAAGATTTTAATAGAGAACAAACAATGTATTTACCTTAATATCATCAAAAGTCATAATACACTCCTGGAAATTGAAATAAGAACACCGTGAATTCATTGTCCCAGGAAGGGGAAACTTTATTGACACATTCCTGGGGTCAGATACATCACATGATCACACTGACAGAACCACAGGCACATAGACACAGGCAACAGAGCATGCACAATGTCGGCACTAGTACAGTGTATATCCACCTTTCGCAGCAATGCAGGCTGCTATTCTCCCATGGAGACGATCGTAGAGATGCTGGATGTAGTCCTGTGGAACGGCTTGCCATGCCATTTCCACCTGGCGCCTCAGTTGGACCAGCGTTCGTGCTGGACGTGCAGACCGCGTGAGACGACGCTTCATCCAGTCCCAAACATGCTCAATGGGGGACAGATCCGGAGATCTTGCTGGCCAGGGTAGTTGACTTACACCTTCTAGAGCACGTTGGGTGGCACGCGATACATGCGGACGTGCATTGTCCTGTTGGAACAGCAAGTTCCCTTGCCGGTCTAGGAATGGTAGAACGATGGGTTCGATGACGGTTTGGATGTACCGTGCACTATTCAGTGTCCCCTCGACGATCACCAGTGGTGTACGGCCAGTGTAGGAGATCGCTCCCCACACCATGATGCCGGGTGTTGGCCCTGTGTGCCTCGGTCGTATGCAGTCCTGATTGTGGCGCTCACCTGCGCGGCGCCAAACACGCATACGACCATCATTGGCACCAAGGCAGAAGCGACTCTTATCGCTGAAGACGACACGTCTCCATTCGTCCCTCCATTCACGCCTGTCGCGACACCACTGGAGGCGGGCTGCACGATGTTGGGGCGTGAGCGGAAGACGGCCTAACGGTGTGCGGGACCGTAGCCCAACTTCATGGAGACGGTTGCGAATGGTCCTCGCCGATACCCCAGGAGCAACAGTGTCCCTAACTTTCTGGGAAGTGGCGGTGCGGTCCCCTACGGCACTGCGTAGGATCCTACGGTCTTGGCGTGCATCCGTGCGTCGCTGCGGTCCGGTCCCAGGTCGACGGGCACGTGCACCTTCCGCCGACCACTGGCGACAACATCGATGTACTGTGGAGACCTCACGCCCCACGTGTTGAGCAATTCGGCGGTACGTCCACCCGGCCTCCCGCATGCCCACTATACGCCCTCGCTCAAAGTCCGTCAACTGCACATACGGTTCACGTCCACGCTGTCGCGGCATGCTACCAGTGTTAAAGACTGCGATGGAGCTCCGTATGCCACGACAAACTGGCTGACACTGACGGCGGCGGTGCACAAATGCTGCGCAGCTAGCGCCATTCGACGGCCAACACCGCGGTTCCTGGTGTGTCCGCTGTGCCGTGCGTGTGATCATTGCTTGTACAGCCCTCTCGCAGTGTCCGGAGCAAGTATGGTGGGTCTGACACACCGGTGTCAATGTGTTCTTTTTTCCATTTCCAGGAGTGTATATATAGCAGTTCATGACATCCAGTCTTACAAATTTCAAAACTCCGCCATTTCTTTCCCCACATCCACCACTGCTCGCGGCTCACCTCCAACTGCTCAACGCTACGCGCTGTTCACATGCATCTGCCCAACACTACAATGGCAGACAACAATGCAAACTAGCCACAGACTGCACACAGCACAGTCAGTGATTTTCATACAGAGCGCTACGTGGCGTTGCCAATAAGAAAACCTAAACAGCCTACTTACACAATATTGTATTAATACTTTTCAAAGTGGAGGAACAGGAAATAAAAGTTAGAAAAGATTATTCACCTTTCATGTCACCCACGACACTCTAATCCCACTCACGCATAATCTTCCAGTAAATTTCAGATCGACGAACTGCCTACTGGCTTCTGTCTCGGGTTCTTCGGCCGACTTTCATCTAATGATTTTTCTGACGTTTCGCCAGCACGAGTGGCTGGCATTGTCAAAGCTTCATCCTCCATTGCCGGTGGTGAACTGGAGCCGAGCTCGCGGCCGCAGACTATATGTACTTGGCGCGCCAACGTCCGAGGGCTTCCCCGCGGTCGTTTCCGGTGCGGTTCTCCTCTTGCTACCTGCGACGGTCGTTCGCTGCAGTACGGAAAGCCAGGATCCGTTTAGCTTAAGGCTTTCCTCTTTCTTGTTGAAACTGTTCTCGGGGGGAGGGGGGAGGAGGGGGGTGCTTTCACATCGTATTTCAGAAGTTGGGAGAGGGTGATTAACCAAGTCACTTCTTGCAGTACAGAAAACTGAGAGATTCCGAAAATACATTCGTGAGTGAGCGTGGATATCGGGCTGAACTGTCCGATGTTCTAGTAAGTGTTGCCTTTAAGGGGAGCCGGAGGTGGTCAAATCCAAAAAATTACGATTTTTTTTGCTACCGAAAATTAATTGGAACATTCCTCTTTAATGTAAACTTTGAATTATTGTTCTACTCGCCCTACAAGTGGAGTTATTAGATTTTCCCCCACGCCTGCAGAGGAAATGGGCGGCCGCTGAATGCATCTAACACCCTCTCGTGACTTCCTGGCGAACTGCTTGGGACTTTCTCGGCCTGTTACGCATACAGCGAGTGTGCAAGGGTTGGTTACATTGTTTTCTGTGACAAATGAAGCGCTAAGAGCGCGGAACATAGTCTCTTTGCTGTTTACCGTTTCGAATTAGTTCAGTGTTGCGCCTGTTGTTAGTAGTATTATACTTCTTGCGTAAAGCGTTGTTCTGGTTACGATGCCACGTTTTAGTAACCGTGTATATAAGAAGAGGAAGAACGTAGGGAAAAGAAAATTAACACTAATGCCAAGTTGCGATACTACAATTACTGAAACAGTGCGTTCATCTGCTAAGCAACACATGGCCGGCCATAGCCCTGTGACATCTTCTAGCAAGAAGCTGACTGGTGGAAGTGACAGATTTCGTTAATATGTTAGTGACAGTGATGATATTAACGAAGTACTGAATATTGGATTATTATCTTCTGTGCTGAAAGAAAGTGTTCTGTGCAAAATGTGTTCAAGTGTAGGAGTGGGACTAGAGATAACAAAGCACTTTGGTTTAGCTTGTGAGATGAAGATAATCTGTGCATGTTGCATGTATCAAGTGACTTTCTACAATTCACATGCCAGTCTCCTTGGTGAAAATGGACGATCTAGAGTGTTTGATGTGAATGTTCGACTTGTGTATGGTCCTCGATCCATTGGAAAAGGGTCTGCTGCTGGTAAACTGTTTTGTGGTATTATGAACTTGCCATTGCCTCCAAGCAAATTTGGGTACTACTGTGAACTGGTAGGATCCTCTGTTGAAGATGTGGCTTTGAAAACCATGAAGGAAGCAGTGGAGGAATCTGTAGAAATGAACGGTGGTTCTAGGGATTTGGTAGTGGCATTAGATGGTTCCTGGCAAAAGAGGGGTCATAAATCGCTGAATGGGGTTGTAACTGCTACTTGTGGTGATAGTGAAAAAGTGATAGATGTTGCAATATTATCAAAACATTGTAGGTGCAAAAATAAAATCAAAGGAGAGCACAGTGGAACCTGTGAGGCAAATTTTAGTGGATCAAGTGGAGCAATGGAAGTGGATGGAGTGAAACAAATTTTTGAACATTCAGTTCCCAGATACAACGTTAGGTACAAATACTACCTTGGGGAT
Source organism: Schistocerca serialis cubense (assembly GCF_023864345.2). Classification (NCBI taxonomy): domain Eukaryota; kingdom Metazoa; phylum Arthropoda; class Insecta; order Orthoptera; family Acrididae; genus Schistocerca; species Schistocerca serialis. The sequence goes on from NC_064638.1 coordinate 389,562,910, forward strand.
GGTGACTCCAAAGGTTTCAAGACTATAGAGGAACTGAAACCATATGGAAATGAGTTTGTAGTTGAAAAGTTGGAATGCATTGGGCATGTGCAAAAGCGTATGGGTGCACGGCTTCGAAGGCTCAAACAAACTTTGGGTTCAAGTAACATCAGTGATGGAAAGACAATAGGAGAGAGAGGCAGGCTTACTGATGAGGTGATTGAACGTCTACAGAGATACTATGGGTATGCTATAAGGCAAAATACTAGTAATGTTAGTGACATGCGAAAAGCAGTGTGGGCATTGTTCCTTCATACTGCCTCTTCCAATGAATACCCTCAACACAGCCTGTGCCCAAAAGATTCCTGGTGCAAATATAATGAAAAAGGACTATGATCACAAACATGGTTTGCCAGCAGCTGTGATAAATGCAATAAAACCAATTTTTCATGACTTAGCACAGCCAGAATTGTTACACAAATGTCTACACGGAAAGACGCAGAATCCTAATGAGAGCGTAAACAATTTGATTTGGAAAGTGATTCCTAAAAGGGTGTTTGTAAGTATAAAAACACTGCACTTATGATGCAATAGCAAACTACAACCAAGGGAACAGTGTGAAGTGTGAAGTTCTGAAGGCATTAGGATTTACAGCTGTGGTGAACACTGTACGAGCACTAAGAAATATTGACAGAGAAAGAATAAGAGGAGCAGAAAGAAGAGAAAGGCATATGAAGTATTATAGAACAACAGGCCACAAAAGAAGACAGAAGAGGAAGCTTTTGGAGGATGAAGAAGAAGACCCTGATAATCCATCCTATAGTGCAGGAATGTATTGAGAAACTTTGATAGCCATTTCCCGTAAATTAGAATTTTTCGAATATAAGGAACATTTTCTCAAAATCCACTCAAGCTAGAGAGATGAAATTTTTATACAGCACTCCTAGTGGTCAAACTTACATTGTAACACAGCCATTTGGCAATATGCTCAGTAGTTTCATTTCAGTTTAATTATAAAGCAATTATTTGTAAAAAAAATTGGGTCATTAATAAAAAAATAATTGGAAGGAAACTAGAAAAGATACTCCAAAATCCCTCTGTCATAACTGCAATACTAAACCACTCTATATGTAAAAAAAAAAATTCAAATTTTTCTATTTTGTAGTTTATTCATAAATGTTCCTCAAACTTAGTGATTTTAACATGGGCACCTCTAGCTCCCCTTAAGCGGGCGTGCCTAGGCTCGGCAGGTGCGGCGCTGACATCTGTGAAATAACGCCTCCCGTGACTCGGTAGAAATAATTAATTATTTATGTCAAAGGAAAGATATATTTTGCATTAACTGCGGCGGTCATGTAACGCTGATTGTCTGAGTGTTAATGCCAAACTTACTGTGATTGGCGTGGCATTAACATCTCTGGTGCTACTATAAATTACGATGCGTGACCGATATTGCGCTCTCTATTGTTCTAGCGCTTTTCCGTTAGCCTCTCAACTATCAGGTTCTGTCTTGTCAGACATTTTAGCTCTAGTGAGCTCTGTTTCTTAATGTCGCAATTATTATTTTTATCTTACGACGTATTATTCATCGCAATTACCGCGATGTTGCTATTTCCCACAATGATTTGCTCTGCTGATGAGCATTCTGATTTCTAAACAGGAAATATTAGACTTCACTTACTTACTTACTCACTGGTTCATTACCGCAGCAACATATTTTCGCCATCTGTCCCTGTCTTGGGCTATTTCCTTCCATTCACCTTCAATACCTAGGCTCCTCAAATCAGCCTCCACATTGTCCTCCCATCTACGCCTCGGTCTCCCCACAGGACGATTTCCTTCTAGGTGCCCTACCATTACTCTGCGCGCTGCCCTGCCCTCATCCATTCGAGCTACGTGACCCGCCCATCGCAGCCTACGCAATTTAATAATACTGATTATGTCAGGGCTTGAAAAGAGTTCGTGAACCTCTTCGTTATGCAGTTTTCGTCACTCTCCGCTAATGTCATCCCTTTTTGCTCTGAAAATTTTCCTCAAAATTTTGTTTTCAAATACTCGAAATGGCTTTTCATTTTGCACAGTGAGAGATCAAGTCTCACACCCATACAGCATAACTGGTAGAATGATAGTTTTGTATATTCTAATCTTTAAATTCCTAGACAATATGCGTGATGAAAGTAATGTATTCAGTGAGAAGTAGCACGCATTTCCCGCCCGTAATCTCTTCTTCAGTTCGGATTCAATCTCAGTTCTCGAAGTGATGTCCACGCCTAGATACTTAAATGTGTTCACTTTTTCAAACTGCATGTCTCCAACTCTTAACATTTCCTGATCTACTGCTGTTGGCACTCTAGTAGTAACCAGGTATTTAGTTTTCTCTTCACTTATTCTTAGACCTACATCTTCACTAGCCTTGATTAACGCATTCGCATTTGCTGAAATATTAGACTTTATTAACGATAACTGATTTTCGTCGTAAGTTGGCAGATTCCATTGTGTTTTCTTTGCAGAAGATGTCTATTTGTAAATGTAGGAAATAATTTTTCTAAATAATAACCTGAATTGTTGTAAAAAAGGGGGGTTTTCACAAAATTATTTAGTAGCTAGATTTCCAGAGTCTCAGATATTCTATACTTCAACATTAGTCGACCCAACTTCTGGACGCTAATAATAAAAAATACTTTTATTTGCAAAGTTTCACGCTGCTCTTTAAAAGCTAGCCATCATACAAACCAAAAACGATATATTTACTGCTGAATGACTTCTTCGAGATTTTGCTACAGAAACTACATAAGGCAAATCTCATGTTGCTAACTTAACTTACAAAAGTTACTATTTACTGTCAATAGAAGTCATCTCAATTATAAAATGTTCTCTCTATTTAACAAGATTTAACATTCTTTCAAGTAATATAAATAGAAAGTGATATTTTAATGGCGCCAAACGTGGGGCCATGATTTATCAAATTTCTCTATATCTAATATGAAAGTTTTATTCTTTTTCATACTACAATCTGATGTACTCCATTACGAGCTGTTGTAATCATCAATTCCATGTATTCGAAGCCAAAAAGCAACGAATGAGGTAAAATCACACAAATGAATTTTTACATTTGCTCTTTCAAGTTCGTAGTTTTTTCTTCAAAAAAAAAATTCTTTTGATGCTCAGTAAAAGTCAAACCGTAGTTAGAAGTAGTATTAATCAGTGAATTTTAGAAGGTAGTGCTACGGAAAATCAAAATTTTCACAAGGGACGCAAGATTGCTTTTCGTGTGCAAAAGGGAACATGAAATGGCGGACTTGGCCAAGCACTGATAAATAAACGTCGCATCGAGGAAAATTAATTTATTCATTCTTGTGAATTATTATTGCTGCGAATATTTTGTGTTAATTTTAAGAGCAAATATCCATGTGAAGATTTTTCTGCCTTTGAATAATTTTTGCTTATGATAAAAGAAGGAAAGAAAGATAATTTTCCCACTGAAGTAATGGCTTCACCGGCTAATATTGATAGCGAAGCAGAAAAAAATAATGATTCTTTAATGGATCTGAACTTTCACCCATTAGAAAACCCACTACTTAATCCGACCATGGCAGCGAATTTAGAAAACGCGCAGCCAAATGCCAACGCTAATACAGGCGCAGAGCGAACGAGAGACAGAGAAATATGCAATCTCAGCAGTAACGGATGCAAGTGTTTTGCTCGAACCGCTTACCGCTTTCTTACAAAAACTTGAAATGCGTGATCGCGAGCGCGATCGCAAGCAGGAAAAACGCGATCGCGGAATTAAAGCTGAACTAGGCACAATTAAATCAGAGCTAATTACAATAAAGGCAGCTTACGCTCCAATTTTAAATCAAGTCAGCAAAGCTTGAAACTGTGAGCGAGTTGAAAACCTATCACGATGACGAAAAGACGAATGTGGAAACTTTAACTTCTTCAGTCGCCAATATTAACCTCAACAACCAGAAAATCCTGGACGAACAATTAGAGAAAATCCTGGATGAACAATTAGAAAGTCACAGAAAGCAATTAAATAAAGACATATGCATTTGGATAGCGGACAAGGAATCTTAAATTGATTCAAAAATAAATGTAGCAGTCAACAATGCAGCGCAGAGATGTGTTCGTGTGCGGAAGCAAATTACGAAGAAGTGCGTAATATGTACATTTCGATAAAGAAGACAGCGACGAAGAAAATCCTATGTGGAAGCGAGAGATAAACACCCGCGTAAGGAACCTGGAAAGTGATACCAGATCGGAAAATAATTTTCCATCACATCGTGAAAATCCTATAATTGGCATTAAACCCACTTACGGAAATGAAATATTTCAACCACCCAATATAACGCCTGTCCAAGCTAAACACGAAAATGAACCGTGAGCTAGCACAACTAAGATAGAAGTTTGTTGAAACATCATCGTTTCCAAACTTTTTCCGAAGTCCACCCCACTGTCTTCATACGAACCTTCTTACCATAATGTTCGACGGAGTATCAGAAGACACAGTTCGTTATGTCACACATTATAGGTGATGCAGCTTTGTGGGCGAGCGAAAGATCAGAAGTATGTGACACATTAGCAGATTTTGAAAGAGCGTTTCTTTCTACATACTGGTCCGCGGGTATTCAGGAGCGATTGCGCAAAGAAGTGTATTCGCCCGAATTGTACAACCCGCATAAGGGAAGTTTGCGGAAATACTTCGAAAGATATATTGCGAAGACGACGTATTGGTCGGAGCCAACCTCTCACAAAGAAATGCTCCGCATACTGCAGGCAAAACTTCCTATCCACCTAAGAGAAAAGTTGATTAATTTGCCGGATGAGGACTTGGAACAGTTTCTGTCCGTGATCGACTCACTGGATCTCATCCAAGAAGCCACTATGTCGTATCAGGGCTTATTCCAACAACTGCAATATCTATCACAATAGTGATAACACTAACGTCAGTGACGGTAACAAAACAAACAACACCAGAGTGGAAAGAACCAGTACCCAAAAGTGAACGCGGTTGCCTATAGCCAAAATAACCACTCAGCAAATGAACCAAACACGAATTACGGAAATAATAAGTGGAATCATAACAGCGGTAATCTGACAAATGGTTCCAATAGGAAACGGAAGGATGGTAACGGAAATGGTTACAATGATTCCAACCACGTAGGAAAACACCATGGAAAAAACCATCGGGAAATTCCTTGAATAATAGCAGTAATGTATCGATCCAGCAAGGTGAAAATGACAGAAACAAATGTAGTCAGCGAAATCCTAATCATGGAAATGGTTGGCCTAACCAGCAGCCAATTTTATGGTTTGGGAATCCAACGCAAAACATGATGCAAGCCATGCCTGTTATTCCGAACCCGAACCAAGCGTTCTAAACAGCCTTCCTAGTGCTGTCGTATTCCAAAGTGGGGGCAACTTCAAATCTGACCGGCAACACATTGAGGTACAACGACGGTGTGGATATCAGGGAAGAACTTGTACAAGGGCCGAACACATGCAAACAAACGAAAGATTATGTTGTGCAAGCTGCAACGAAAGTTTCGATAAACGGTATCAGTGTGGAAGCTATAAGAGACACAGTAGCAACAACCAGTGTCATGAATTACGCATTATACAACGAAGTAAATCGCATAAGGAGACTTTCTATTCTGCCTGTGCAAAACTGTCGCGATTCTGGTGCATTACGCGCATCTAACAGTGTGTGAAGCAACAGGTGCAGGCCGATTTAATAGTAGACAGGCGGGAAAATGTGTAGTTACAAATGCTGGTAAAAGAAATGCACTGCAGCTCCGAGCGTGCACAACACATCCTGTCGTAACGTTGTTGTAAAATTAGTAGGTCCACGCATACTACATATTGCGGAACAATTTGAGAAGACAGAATTCTTGCACTCAAATGATTCAGAAGCACCCATGCACAGCAATCTTGCCACTATCAAAGCTAAAGTATCAGAATCATCCTATCAGATAAACCCGGCGTAATAAAAAACTGAGTATAACATGAAAGTTGCTCCACATGAGAAATTTGCAGAACATCGTACCCCCTAACATGGACTAAAGAGGAGGCTGTAAAGGAGGAAATTCGTCAAATGTTAAGAGTGGGGAATCATAGAACCCTCATACTCACCATACAGCAGTACCATTTTAGCGGTTCCTAAATCAGGGGGCAAAATAAGGTCAGTACTAGACACACGCAACATCAACAAAACAATAATACCTGTACAAACTAGGCCTAAAAACTTGGAAGAATTGCATCAACGTTTTCATGGAGCTAAATATTTGTCTACTATTGACCTCCGATTGTCCTATTGGCAAATTTTACTCAGTGAAAGGTCAAGGAAGTATACTGCCTTTATATTTGCTGGACACAGTTATCAATTTCGAGTGCTTCCGTTCGGTTTGAATGTCAGTGCAGGAGTATTTATTTCCGCTCTGGACAAGGTTTGAGGACCAGCGATGTTAGATAAACTCACAGTGTATGTGGGTGATTTGTTAATAGCCACAACTACGTGGGAAGAACATGTTGATCTACTGTGTAGAATTTTCATAAAGTTTTCCGACGTGGGAGTAACAGTGAACCTCGCCAAGTCTAAATTTGGATGTTCAGAGTTGAAATTTCTCAGGCATGCTATCTCACCCGACGGAATTGTTCCTGAGCCGGGGAAGCTCGATGCAATTGAACAATTTGCAATACCCACGACCAAGAAACAGTCTTTTCTCGGCCTTGCCTCATTTTTCAGACGTTTTGTGCCAAACCAGTTACTCAATGATGAAAATCTTTTGTCTCTACTACAAAAGAATAACACTTGGGTGTGGAGTGAATCACGTCAGGAAGCATTCAATAAAATCAAGTCCGCCCTGGTAAATGCAAACTTGTTGTACCACCCAGATATGATGCAAGACTTTTGTATTGCAACTGACGCCTCATTTTTTGGATTGGGCTCTTGTTTGTTCCAAACCATTAGTTCTGGAAATAAATCGGAAATCAAGATAACTGGTTTCGCAAGCAGGACACTGTCAGCTTGTGAAAGGTCATATACTGTGACAGAACTGGAAGCTCTGGCAGTCGTATGGGCCCTTAAAAAGTTCGATTACTATGTATAATGGAAAGCGTGTGAGGATCTAGTGTGACCCTCAGGCGCTCAGCTTTTTATTGTCATGCAAATTGCTACACGCAAGACTTGCGCGCTGGGCGTTAGTATTGAAAGAATACTGCCTGGAAATAATGCATGTTCAAGGACAGGCCAATGTCATAGCGGATGCGCTATCGCGTTTACCACAAGGCGTAACTGACTTTTCAAACTGGATAGAAAAGGCACAGGAATAAATTTTTGCATCTCTGTAAAAATTCCGTCTGTTACAGGATTCCGACCCACAGTGGGAGAAATTTTAAAAGTTTTTAAACAAAATACACATTGTGGTTTTACTAAGCATTAGTCAGTAAAGGATGGAATACTATATCACCGCACAGTGGAAAACAGTGATAAATAGTGTATCTGCGTACCTAGAAGCCACCTAACAGACTTAACTTGGTATGCTCACAGTGTTTGGGGACACTATGGTTCTGAAAAGTGCACAAGAAGGTTACAAGATTACTGTTATTTTCCTAATATAAATCGTATTGTTATCGACACGTTGAAAATGTGTACAATATGCCAAAAGTGTAAACCAAACAACTACAGCAACCACATGTTTTTGCAATCCATTCTGCCTAACAAACCATTGCAAACCATCTCACTGGATGTAAATGGTACATTACCAACCAGCAGGATGTGTAAAGTACTTAGTAGCATTGTACGATATTTTTACGAAATATCTGAGAATGGATCCTTTGAGAGCAGCAACTTCAAAAACCATCATTTTAAAATTAGCCACTGACTACATTCCGAACGTCGGTAAACCTGAATCCAACATTTCTGACAACGCATCTTATATCACTTCATTTAATTTGAGAAATTTCCTGCAAGAAAATGGAATCAATCACACACTAGTATCTTTCTGCTACCCCCAGTCGAACCTGGCTAAAAGAATTTTCCGTGAATTTAATAGATACATAAAGACATACATTCCTCAACAGCAAACCAAGTGGATACATCACGTGAAACCATTTCAGAAAATTTATTATCACATCCCACATTCTTCCACACATTTCACGCCACACGAACTGATGTTTGACAAGCCACAGGAAGAAGATTGGATGAAACCTTTACCAAGAATAGCTCAGGCTAAATTGTCTCATGAAAATGTTAAGGATGCCTTGCAAAACGTATTGAAACATGCTGCGCAATGCAAGAAACACCGCGACGTGTGTGTGCTAAATATTGTTACTTTTCAAATTGATGAGAAGGTATTAGTAAAAAACCACCGTAAGTCATCACGTCTTAAAAGACTGAATAAAAAGTGGCAAAGACTTTTTATTGGACCCTATATAATAAGTGAGATGCCTATTTGTTAAAACTGCCATTTACAAATAAAGTTAAAGGGTTATATAACCACATGGACTTGAGAAAGTACTATGAATGATAAGGTGTACATAGGAAAACAAACACTTCCTACACTTCGTGAAGTGAACTTTATTACTGAAATGTGATTCATTTTTATGAAGTGTTGTAGTGTATATAGCTAACGACCTGTATGTTACTAATGCATTCTATTTTTCAGTACTTAGATTTTAAGTTTGTATTTTTGGAATAGAGTGAAATATTTACTACTTAGAGAAGTGATTAATCATTTAACAAGCCAAGTCATTTTATTCAGTTTCTTGACGAGATTTGCATAGGCATTACTTGTTTGTTTTTCATAAAGATAAACTTGAAAGTTAAAGAAAGAAATAATAGATCTTTTGCTTTTCTTTTAAAATCAATTATTAGTACTCAAAGAGTTTAATGGTTCTGATGAACGTTATCATTTTCTATAGTCATTTAAAAGTAGATTCTCAATTTATGGTGATGTATAGTACTAAGCAAGTTTTATATTTGCCTTAGCACGGAGAATCAAAGGAAATGACTTCCTTTTTACTTATCAGAATACACATGCTTCACATGTGTACTTGATAACCAGCTGGCTTTTCCTTTCTTTCTTTTTGCTTTTCGCCAGTAGGTATAAAGACGCGAGATTTTTTCCTCTCTTGGCTAAGCAAAAGAAACTTCATTTGTGCGAGTAAAGTTATGCTTTCTCGCGTAAATATGTAAATGAGTGTAATCTTCAAATGACTGAATTTTGTAAACCTCTTGTGTGAAATTCATGTTAGTTCTGGACAGTAATGATAGTCTAATGATTAGCATTTGTTACTGTGAAACTTAACAATGAGACCTCCATCGTGTGTGTAAATTTTGTGCACAGCAGGGAACTTTCACGTGGACTGTGTTAACTAAACTTTCAGTGGAACTTATAGGGGACAATTCACGGTGAATGCGTCAATAAAGACTTCCACCATAAAGCATGTTGGCGTATTTTCCTATGGACAAAGGTTGTGATTGTCTGAGAACTTTACAACAAGGTAAAGTTTATCACAAATAACTGTGTATTGTGTTATAAAAGTTTTAGACTGTGAACAGTGTAATCACGCTTGGTTTTGTGTGGTGACATTTCTCCATACATTGCTACGTGTAAATTGTGTGAAGGGCTTATTTCAGTGAGCAAAGACTGTGTGAAAAGCAGATATTGATCCCCGAACCATGTACGTTAGTGTGACGAACCGAAGAGAAGTATGATCATAGGACAGAATCCGTACCGGAACTGCAATTTCGATCTACTTGTGAAAGACTGAGTTCCGTAAGTGCATCGGAACAGTGAGTCGACTTTTTTGTTTCGGCATTAACATTCACATATCAGCCGCAGTCTGCGTCGAGAGAACCATTATTGACAAATTACCGCAGCGGCGCGCGGAGCAAACCAATATTCGCCGAAACGTTTGTAGTGCAGCTCCGTGCGTAACTTCTGTTGCGCCCCGCTATCTTAAAATGCACCGCGAGGATGACGAAGTTCATGACTCTGGATTAGTTTAACCACCTGACTTACCTTACAGCAAACTAACATCTGAAAATACAGTTTTTATAATATGTACCCGACCTATTTCATGTATATCGCCACCGAGCTGCCATCCCTCCTTCCTGGGCCGCGATGCAGAGAAGTACAAGAGATCCGGTCCATTCCGAGGGAAGGAAGGAAGGAAGGAGGGAAGGAAGGTTGCAGCCGGGAGCCGAGGGTGAATTGCAGCCGATTCATCACCACCTATCCAGCATCCGGCGGGCAAATCCATCTTTAGTACCTTTATATGTAGGCCCCCGCAAGACGATTCTACGCTTCATAAACTTTGTATCAGCACTGCAATCAACATCCTACAATCAACCAACGCCATGAAGACATCGAGTATGCTTTGCATTATATAGAGTCATTCTAAAAATCAAACCACATCTAACTAAAAAGCTGTCTATAAAGTAAACTAACACCTAACACAAACTATGCAGTACACACGCAGTAAAATTCACGAATGCATTTATTTGACGAAAAATATTTTCTGTAACAAGTATCTTGTATAACAGTAACACCGATTCCAATAATGTTTTTGCATTGTGTAAAATACCTGAAATGTTTAAATTTTCTTTTTTAAGCCGTAATAAACTGTCACATGTATTACTATTTAACAGTACTAAACTGAAATACTTAAGAAATTTACCTAAGTTATCTTCAAATTTAACTGAGATATTAGCGAGCACAAAAATGTAGTTAACATCTTATACAGTTTTATCGTAATGAAATATTTACTATAAAGATTTTCTTTTTTGCAATAACAATTCGCTATCCTAATGTGAAGTGTATATGATTCGTCTATAAGATATAAAATACTTGAATTATAGAACTCACTCGCATTTGCAGCTTTAACCAAACTAGGAATGTTGTATCCTACAGCAATAGGAAAATATTTAGATTTGTTGGAAAGTATAATGTTGTATATGGCACCAGTTTTCCGAAATATTATGTAACTATTATAACTATCGTACTAGAGAAACTTGATTTTTTAAAATAACTTAGTAAATTATTAGATTATATAATTTTTTAATCAAAATGGAATCCATAATGAAAATCGTAAACGATCTTTGTGAGATGTGTGTTCCTCGGCTCACGGAAATGTTTTTTTTACCCTCACATATCCGGTTTTGCTTTTCCCGGTTCCCCCTCTGCCAAATGGGTGAGCCAATCATGATAACAAAACTGGCAAGTTAATATGAGGACACACATAGTAGGAATGAGCAGCCAATATGTAAGTACGAGGTGGGTTTTTGCTTTTATTTATTCCTCAATGTGAACATTTTTGTTAAGTGATAATAAAATTATGTGCATTTTTAGTTTACAAAAAGAAACGATCTGTTGTTTGAACTAAAATGCACATAATTTTATTATCATTTAACAAAAATGCTCACATTGCAGAATAAATAAAAACGAATGATTGCACAGTGGTGCCGAAACATGTTTGGGTACTGAGAAAAACGGTGTTTTGCATAACTGGAAGACCTCACATCCAACACTCCAGTGGACTATATTTGTGTCCGCGTAAACTTGAGAATTATGTTCTTGAGTGACTCATTCCCTATTGACTTGGAACTGTATTTCTGTTTTGTTGTGGTGATTATTGGTGGGAGATACTAGAAGCTAGTTGAAGGCGGTGAATTGAACTGCTAGCGAAAAACATATTCCAATCCAGTGATTCGATCTCGGAATCTTTTCTGAAAGTAGTTACATAGTCTTATGCGACCATTTCTGTTTAAACATATCGTAATCGACCTCCATTAATTTGATAAATCCATCTAATGTAAATTAATTCCCAGTTATAAGAAAGAAAACGAGTATGGAAAGTTAACATCAATGAGTGCCAAAAATAACTACTAGAATTCTACATTAATTTCTTATTCTGGAGAATTGCTTAAATGAGTAGTTGGAAATCCTGTTGAATGCAAGTTAAGTGGAGGCTTGCAAAATAAGGGAGAGTGTGCCAGCGTCACGTCATTAGGGGGTTACAGTGCTTTTCAAAACACATGCGCCACTACTGCCATGGGGGAAAGAGAAGCCAGGTAAACAACTGGGCATGGTATACTGTATGTGGGCCGAGATCTCCAAACGGGGGTCCTCTCTGTTTGCATCCTAAACAACGGAAAGCTGTCAAGTAATGAAAGACTGTTTTGAATGTGGAGAGTCCACCAGACCCGATGAATGGGTCGCGAGCTAACAGCGATAAGGTCTGATTTATCGTTATGCACTGTGCTCTGAAGGAAGCTCGTATTCTGGGGACTGCTGGGCACAGGATGGTGAAGAGATAAGAACTGTAGGCTGGAGTGAGAAGAGACCATCCAGCTCTTTTGTGTTCGGGAGAGCAGCCACCAGCCTTGGGTCAAGCTAACTGAATTGTTATTGAATCTGCTAAGAAACAGTAACAGCAGATAACAGTTCTAGAGTGGAAGAACAGAATCGCTCGACTGTACTTGAAGGAGGCATTATTGGCTGAAAAGTGAAGTAGGAACGATAGTAGGAGACAGAGGTTGTCTATTTCTGATCTCCGGCACTAAAAATCCTCACTGTTGGTTAATTATCTTAAAACTGGATATGAGAGGGAGACTGCTGCCTTATTAGAACATTGCTGATTGGTCTACACAAAATCATGCACAAGCCTCACACTCACAGAGAAAGAGTAAAATTCGCTTCTTGCTGGGAACGCTCTGCAGAACGTCTTCAATCCGTGACTCGATAGGGGGCACTTCAGCTGAGAGAGGGACTTCCACTCCGGGCTCTAAGGGGGAGCAGCCTTCAGTGAAAAACAGGTGATTTAAAGAGCTTTCCAGGCACCACCATAGCTACTTGCGTCCACTGGTAATACTAAGCAGGGTGAGCAACTGCAGCGTTCATAAACCGAGTTGTAGAAAGCACACGAAGGCTTCAGATTGATGTTAAGACTTTCATATATTTACTTCTAATCGGCTTGTCATTATCAGGAATCGCAGTCTCAACTTGCCTCAGCATGCCTGATTCTTTCTGTAGTTCCTCCTATCCTCCTTGATTAACATTCCGAAACCATTGTGCGACTTCCGCGAACTTAGTTGTCTCCCCAAATGTTTTGTTGACTCTAACGTATTCAGCTCAGACTCATTATCCGATCTTTGCCAAGGTGTTAATATTTTTAATCCATAGTAACCTGTGTTAATACACTCCTGGAAATTGAAATAAGAACACCGTGAATTCATTGTCCCAGAAAGGGGAAACTTTATTGACACGTTCCTGGGGTCAGATACATCACATGATCACACTGACAGAACCACAGGCACATAGACACAGGCAACAGAGCATGCACAATGTCGGCACTAGTACAGTGTATATCCACCTTTCGCAGCAATGCAGGCTGCTATTCTACCATGGAGACAATCGTAGAGATGCTGGATGTAGTCCTGTGGAATGGCTTGCCATGCCATTTCCACCTGGCGCCTCAGTTGGACCAGCGTTCGTGCTGGACGTGCAGACCGCGTGAGACGACGCTTCATCCAGTCCCAAACATGCTCAATGGGGGACAGATCCGGAGATCTTGCTGGCCAGGGTAGTTGACTTACACCTTCTAGAGCACGTTGGGTGGCATGGGATACATGCAGACGTGCATTGTCCTGTTGGAACAGCAAGTTCCCTTGCCGGTCTAGGAATGGTAGAACGATGGGTTCGATGACGGTTTGGATGTACCGTGCACTATTCAGTGTCCCCTCGACGATCACCAGTGGTGTACGGCCAGTGTAGGAGATCGCTCCCCACACCATGATGCCGGGAGTTGGCCCTGTGTGCCTCGGTCGTATGCAGTCCTGATTGTGGCACTCACCTGCGCGGCGCCAAACACGCATACGACCATCATTGGCACCAAGGTAGAAGCGACTCTCATCGCTGAAGACGACACGTCTCCATTCGTCCCTCCATTCACGCCTGTCGCGACACCACTGGAGGCGGGCTGCACGATGTTGGGGCGTGAGCGGAAGACGGCCTAACGGTGTGCGGGACCGTAGCCCAGCTTCATGGAGATGGTTGTGAATGGTCCTCGCCGATACCCCAGGAGCAACAGTGTCCCTAATTTGCTGGGAAGTGGCGGTGCGGTCCCCTACGGCACTGCGTAGGATCCTACGGTCTTGGCGTGCATCCGTTCGTCGCTGCGGTCCGGTCCCAGGTCGACGGGCACGTGCACCTTCCGCCGACCACTGGCGACAACATCTATGTACTGTGGAGACCTCACGCCCCACGTGTTGAGCAATTCGGCGGTACGTCCACCCGGCCTCCCGCATGCCCACTATACGCCCTCGCTCAAAGTCTGTCAATTGCACATACGGTTCACGTCCACGCTGTCACGGCATGCTACCAGTGTTAAAGACTGCGATGGAGCTCCGTATGCCACGGCAAACTGGCTGACACTGACGGCGGCGGTGCACAAATGCTGCGCAGCTAGCGCCATTCGACGGCCAACACCGCGGTTCCTGGTGTGTCCGCTGTGCCGTGCGTGTGATCATTGCTTGTACAGCCCTCTCGCAGTGTCCGGAGCAAGTATGGTGGGTCTGACACACCGGTGTCAATGTGTTCTTTTTTCCATTTCCAGGAGTGTATTTAATGAAGATAAAGGCTCCCTGACTTTGAGCACTGTTGTTTAATACGAAGTCTGCAGAGACTTGTCATATTTAGGGATTTACAGCGACTGTTGTTTCATCCAGTAGTTTGGTGACTTTCCTGTCTTCATCATCTATGTGAGTCACAGTACCAACATTTAATGTACGTTACGGCCACCGCTGTTTATTAATTCAATTCATTAAGTTATCCGTTGTACGTCACCTTAGGTTTATTCATGAGTTCTTATGAAGACTAATCCGTTAGTCGCTGAGGTTACTCAGTGCAGGTCATTCTGGCATCCAAAGGGGTATGTCGATTGCCCAGCAATAACTTCACAATAGCCATAGTGGTTTTAATAATTAAGTAGTGGAAATTTAATCCTGCCCCGTGGATTAAAGCGAGGCTGGCGACCTTTACCTAGATTGATGCAATGTTAATGTGTGGAAGTGCAGAGAATTAATCCAGATCTGTCAATAAACGTTTCTGATTAAATCAGTAGGTGTGATTTCACATGGGCCACGAACGAAGTTCCGACATCCGGACGACAGGAACATTTCAGTTTTATTGTGCAGCCATGCCAACTGGACTGCAGAATTCGTAACTCTGCACCAGCATTTCGCGATTGCTAAAGCTGCAATTTTTCCCACCACGGTCAAAAATGTCACCTGCAGTTTAGTATAAATAACAGGCGATCATTTCTAGGGGGAAAATGGCCCATCCTACCTGGCGGACGCCGATGGAGGAGACGCAGTCCACAGCGTGGTCATAAAACTCCTCTTTTTCATCGTCCAAGGATATCAATTGCAATGCAAAGTTAGCATCACTGATCTTATATCACAACCGGATATCGCTGCCAAGCGGAAACAAATGCCAGAACGATTTTTTTACTGTGCAGTGGAATGTCCACTGATACGTAACTTCCCAGCAAATTAAAACTGTGTGCCAGACTGAGTCTCGAAATGGGGACCTTTGCCTTTCGCGAGCAAGTGCTCCACCAACTGAGCTACGCAAAAACGACTCAAGACCCGCCCTAATAGTTTTACTTCCGCCAGTACCTCATCTCCTAAATTCCAAACTTCACGGAAGTTCTCCCGCAAAAATTTCGGGACTAGCACTCCTGGAAGAAAGGATATTATGAAGATGTGCTTCCTTCAGGGAAGTTCCCAGACGAATTTTTCTCTCTGCATCAGTGTGTTGATGATGATGTTTGGTTTGTAGGGCACTCATCTGCACGGTCATCAGCGCCAGTACAAAACCCCAAATTTTACACAGTCCAAGTTTTTCACAATCTAATCTAGCCACTGTCACGAATGATGATGATGACGATAATGATGATGATGATGATGATGACGACGATGACTGATGAGGACAACACAAACACCCAGTCCCCGGGCAGAGAAAAATCCCCAACAAGGCCGGGAATTGAACCTGGGACTCTTTGATCCAGAGGCAGCAACACTAGCCACTAGACCACGAGCTGCGGACGCAACAGTGTATGCACTGATATGAAATTTCCTAGCGGATTAAAACAGTGTGCTGGACCAAGACTCGAACTCGAACCTTTTCTTTTGCAGGCACGTCAGCTTCCAGCTTAGCTACTCAAGCACAACTGATGACCAATAATTTCCTTTCTTCCAGGAGTGCTATTCCCACAAGTTTCATGGGAGAACGTATGTGAAGTTTGGAACGTAGGACATGTTGTGCCAGCAGAAGTAAAGCTATAAGGATGTGTCATGAGTTGTGCTTGGGTAACGCAGTTGGTAGAGCACTTACCCACAAAAGGCAAAGGTCCTGGGCTCGGGTCTTGGTCCAACACACAGTTTTAATCTGCCAGTAAGTTTCATATCAGCGCGCACTCTGTTGCAGATTGAAAAATTCATCCTGGAAACATCTCCCAGACTGTGACTAAGCCATGTCTCCGCAATATCTTTCCCTCCACGAATGCTAGTCCTGCAAGTTTCGTGGAAGAACTTCTGTGAAGTGTGGAAGGTAGGAGATGAGGTACTTGCGGAAATAAGGCTGTGAGGACGGATCGTTGGTCGTTCTTGGTAGCTCAGTTGGTACAACACTAGCCCATAAAAGGCAAAGGTTCCGGATTCGAATCTCAGTGTGGCAAACAGTTTTAATCTGTCACGAATTTTCGGAAATAAACACCTTCACAGGCAACATTAATATATCCCCAAATATATAAAATAAATATTTTCAACATATTTTGATAAGAGTAAATTACAGTGCCAATTGTAGTACAGGAACATTATCTAACAGGGGTCGGGACAGTGCATAAAGGTCAGTCAAGAATAGTCAGTACACGCTATAATGATTCACACTTGATTTTGTGAAATGGAGAAAACAGAATAGGTTCTCAAATGTGTGAGTGGCTTGAAACCTATTTAACTAATTTAACCCCGTACGTCGCTCTGCACGGCGAGTGTTAATCTGCGACAAAGGTATCTTTATGAGTGCCCCGGCTATGTGTGACAGGACTGCTCTTGTCCCCTACAAACATAAATGACGAGTCGGATAGGTTGAACAGCAATCTGTGACTGTTTTGCTAATGATGCTGTTGATGTACGGAAGAGTGTCGTCGTTGAGTGACTTTAGGAAGATACAGGATGATTTGGAAGGATGATATGGCATGATAAATGACAGCTTGATTCAAAGGTAGAAAAACATAAGTTAACGTGGATGAGTAGGAAAATTGAAAATTCTGTAATATTCTAATACATTACTAGTGGTGTTCTGTCTGACACAGTTACCTGGATTACATATCTAGGTGTTATGTTGCAAAGTGACATGAAATGGAATGATCATCTGAGGTCGGTTGTAAGGTAGGAGAGTGCTCGAGTTATGTTTATTGGGAGAATTCTAGGAAAATTTAACCCACTTATAAATGAGACCTCGTACAGCACACTTGTGCGACCCATTCTTGAGTATTGCTCGAGTGTTTGGGATCCCCATCAGGCCGGTTTAAAGGATTATATCTGAGCATTTCAGAGTCGTGCTGATCGAAGTACGGAATATTACTGAAATGCTCCATAAACACAAATGGGAACCTCTGGAGGTAAGATATTTGTTTCTCTCTCTCTCTCGCAAAACACTGTTGATTGAGAAGCTTAATGGCAGATTAAAACTGTGTGCCGTACTGGGACTCAAAACATTTAGCATTGTAGGAAAGTGCTCTATCAACTAAGCCGTCCAAGCACGACTCATAATCCACCTTCACACCTTTACTTACGCCATTACTTCCTTTCCCACGTTCCAAATTTCTTAGAAGGTGTCCTGTATATTGAGAAAGCGAAAAATTTGCGAAAACTGCAGGGCGATTCTACCGGTACTACCTCCAACCTACATCTTGCGTACAGACCGCGAAGACAAGTTACGAGAAATCAGGGCTCGTACGGTAGCATATAGACAGTAGTTTTTCCTTCGTTCCATTTGCTAGCGGAAAAGGAAATGGAACGTTGTATCCTCCATCATGCACTTCATGGTAGCTTATGAAGTATGTGTGTGCAATGGTGCACAAAACTTATTGCCAAGTAATATAGCTCGATGAAACCCGGACGATACAGAGAAAGAACTGCTACAATATACTACAGAAGGTTATCGAAAGAAATGCGCAACGAAATGCTAGCACATTACGGCTTCTTGCCACATCAACACACATCTGCTGCTAATCTGCAAGCTCAGACGGGTCTCATCTGTGAATAGTAATGTCTTTCATTGATGTGAAATCAAGTGTAGGCCTATAATTTTATCGTTCTCGCTGCAGAGGCTTCACTATGACGAAGAGTGTGTTGTACAAAACAGATTGCTCGACTTATATGCACACTGTCTTCCTCAGGCCTTCATCCTCCAACTGATAGCAACAATGCTTACTACGAGGGGCGTTCAGTAAATAATGCGACAATTTTTCCCCCGGCCAGTTTCACTTGAAAAAAATGTGGAATTTGTTGTGGAACGTCGTGAAATAGTCCCACTTCAGCCCCTATAGCTTCACGAAGTTCCGATAGACGGCGGCGCTATATGCAGCTTTCAAAATGGCGTCTGTAACGGAGGTGCGTCCCAAGCAGAGAGCTGTCATTGACTTTCTTTTAGCGGAAAACCAGAGTATCACAGATATTCACAGCAGCGTGCAGAATGTTTATGGAGATCTGGCAGTGAACAAAAGCAGGCGAGTCGTCTGTCATCACGGCAACAAGGTCGCGCGTGACTATCCGATCTCCTGCATGCCGGTCGGCCGCACACAGCTGTGACTTCTACAATGAGGAACGTGCGGACACTCTCATACGTGGTAGTCGCTGCACAACTGGACGTCTCTGTTCGTAGCGCTGCTTTACTTGCCCACCAGCTGCGGTTTACGGTACTCAAAGGTGTGTGCCCGCTTGGTTCCTCACCGCCTTGCAGAAGACCGTAACTCATCATTGTTTGGAGATGATTACTTTCATACCTTAAGTGCAACCATACTTCATTAATGTATATGGACAATACATCTTTTTGTATTACTAGTGGAAAAAAGGAACTACCTTTTTGATTTGCTGATCTGAAATTACATCCCCATACGATTAAACCCAATGTATCCAACGAGTTAGGAAGTAAATCTAAAAAAATATTCACAAAAATTCTTTGTTTGTGTTCTAATAATGTTAGTCTGACTCTGAAAATTAGAATTCTGAAACAGGAAAAAATGATCAGAACATACGAGAAAATCCTGTGGGTTACTTACAAAAATAATCAATAAAACTGTCACTTATTCAACTTGGATCCCATAATATATGCTTCGGTCCGCAGCCCGTGGTCGTGCGGTAGCGTTCTCGCTTCCCACGCCCGGGTTCCCGGGTTCGATTCCCGGCGCAGTCAGGGATTTTCTTTGCCTCGTGATGACTGGGTGTTGTGTGATGTCCATAGGTTAGTTAGGTTTAAGTAGTTCTAAGTTCTAGGGGCTGATGACCATAGATGTTAAGTCCCATAGTGCTCAGAGCCATTTGAACCAATATATACTTCGTTTACAAAACTTCACAGCTGATCATGTTACAGAGTTATTTCTATGCCTTTTATGTTTGAAGTTGACTGGAATAATTAAAGTTTACAAAAATGTGTTTCGAAGACTACATTTTTTGTTTGTTTGGTTTAAGTGTAACCAGGGCCAACATGTGACAAGAGAAAAGTGGAAAACCATCCAAAACAAGCTCAAGTTGCCCGGTACAGCCGACTCTTAACAGCCTAGGACTGAACCAATATGGTCTTTAGCTCCCCAAGTTGACATATCACTCTGCAGCCCTGTTAACTGGACTGTTGAATTCGTAATTCTGTTACTACATGTTACACTGTGTTGCATCCTATGGATATGAGAAGGTCCTAATTTATGGAATAAAGATAATTTTCCACTTGAATTTAGTCCTCACGTTTAGAAAGGAAAATACTCTCTCCTTTTCAATGAATAAAAACTGTGTATTCCAAATTTAATTAGGTGTTAAGCGTCCCCTCTTATCACCTCTCACCCCCACCTCACCCTCCTCTACAGATGTCTATGACTGCAACTGTCAATTATTTAATGAAGAACTGATATACGTCGTCTTACGCCGTCGTAGAGTAATAACTGAATACCGCAACCACTCCTAAAAACGGCATTCTCCTTTCAAAAATTTTACTGATGCAGGAGATATATAAAACAATGAGATACAGGGTGACTACAATAATTCGATAATAACTTTTGCATATCAAGGTGTATTAATTCAATTTCTGAACTTCCAATTATGTTCTCCAATGCATAAAACATATGTAGAGATATATTTTGATTTTTAAGTTCCTGTACAGATGCTGAAGTTCATCTTTCTTATATAACAGGCACCTTAAGGTTTTCGATAAAATACAAATGCTTTTGATTTTCACACTTTCTGCTGTTTAAGCTGACAGTTAATTGCTTTTCTGCCAACCGTTACTATAGCATTTGTAGTTATTTTGCAGCTTTGTCTTTGAGAAACATATGCCCTAGGAAAACTGAAAAACAGTCCTTTCAGTACACTTCATTACTCCGAATGTTTCTGGAATTTAGTAGCTGTTATCGGAAACTTCCAGATATAGACAGTTGCACGTGTGGTGTGACCATGCAGGGTAGACACATGAATCACGCCTTCTCTCACTAACCACTTGCAATTTTTTTATGAGACAATATATGACAAATCACTATGTCTCTGGCGTTCGTGGCATCTGAGATATTGTATAGCATTCCATTTGGTCTGGCAGAGTTAACTGGGAGGTGAAAATAGCTGCCGAGGCAATTATGTTCAGTTGTGCTTCGAAATCACACAACAGTTTACCTTCTGGTCCACTCTGCGAATAGTGATTATAGGGCACTTTTTTCTAGATTCGTCCTTCATTTACAGTTCCAGATCGGCGGTAATATTCCTTCCCTCGACAGTGAATGTTGACACTTGCTCTGGTGTACGAAAATCAATCAGCTTTAGAGAGGAGGATTTATGTTCCTTCGTTGGCCATTTCATTTACCACTTAGTCTCTGCAGCTCTGTGATGCTATGGTATTCATAGCAAGCACATAATCTTGCCTAAGTCACTTAATTTTCTGATGTTTATCTTGCACTGGCATTCGCCATTGACTTGTATCATACGACTCGGCACCACTCATGTGGTTGCTTTTGTGTCAAACAAAATTACTGCTTTAGCAAATTACTATAACCTGCAGGTAAGTTGAGTAACAGTAGCTGTTACACCCCCAACTTCTTCATCAAGTTGCGTGTATGTTTTCCTACAGGATCCCTGTACAAGTCACTCGTGATCGTCATCAGTGGAAAAGAACCACATCTATAATTATAATAAAGAGCGAAAACGTAAAAAAAATATTTTGTTGTCACCAGTTAAATGCTGCCGCCCGCAACAGAAAGTCCCAGGTACACTTTCATAAGCCGGAATTCTTGACATCAAATGACGTGCTCCGCTGTTTTACTCAGCCTACGGCTAGCACCGTATCACAAACTTAACATTGTAGTATGTCTTCTATTGCTACGAAGATAAAATATAAACTATGTCTTGTCGTGGAGATAAACGTAATATGCCTGTAACTGACTCTTAGTTCGTTAATATTTTTTTTGCGGCTATCGGACTCGAGTTTGGTGGCTTCACTGAGAGAACACGCTTCGTCACGAAATAAAATAAAAAAAATAAAAAATAAATGGTTCATATGGCTCGAAGCACTATGGTACTTAACATCTGAGGTCATCAGTCCCCTAGGCTTAGAACTACATAAACCTAACTAACCTAAGGACAGCACACCATCCATGCCCGAGGCAGGATTCGAACCTGGGACTGTAGCAGCAGCGCGGTTCCAGACTGAAGCGCCTAGAACCGTTTGGCCACAGCAGCCGGCTACGAAATAAACCTAACGTTGTGCCTGCCTTATACTTTTAAAATATTGAAGCTGTTCAGCTGAAAAATGGGAAATGTTAGTTTGAGATAATAAGAGCGCAAGTGTAATTAATTTGTTTTATTCTTCCTTTAGAATGTAACATAGTGCGCTTGCAATTCCTAAGCTCATCCAGTCTTGTGTTAACAGTTAAACTCGTCTCACATTCATACTGAAGTAACAACTGCTACGCTGCGTTTGCTCATCAACAGGCAATCACTGATCACGGAAGCCTTTTCATTTATGTTCTACTTTCAATACGTTCCTCCACGGAAGTTACCGATTCACAAACACGATATTGTTTCAATTAAAAATCTCAAAACCAATCGTATGCGCATTTTCACGAAATAAGTGAAGTACTCAGACACTTCTATGAACCGACAAAACACTTTCATCTCTTAATTACACTATCTAGCAAATTCGTTTTACTATTTATCCGCGACGCGGCTGCGCGCGACAGCTCCTTGCGGAAGACCCACAGTGACTCTGGGATATACACTCCTGGAAATGGAAAAAAGAACACATTGACACCGGTGTGTCAGATCCACCATACTTGCTCCGGACACTGCGAGAGGGCTGTACAAGCAATGATCACACGCACGGCACAGCGGACACACCAGGAACCGCGGTGTTGGCCGTCGAATGGCGCTAGCTGCGCAGCATTTGTGCACCGCCGCCGTCAGTGTCAGCCAGTTTGCCGTGGCATACGGAGCTCCATCGCAGTCTTTAACACTGGTAGCATGCCGCGACAGCGTGGACGTGAACCGTATGTGCAGTTGACGGACTTTGAGCGAGGGCGTATAGTGGGCATGCGGGAGGCCGGGTGGACGTACCGCCGAATTGCTCAACACGTGGGGCGTGTGGTCTCCACAGTACATCGATGTTGTCGCCAGTGGTCGGCGGAAGGTGCACGTGCCCGTCGACCTGGGACCGGACCGCAGCGACGCACGGATGCACGCCAAGACCGTAGGATCCTACGCAGTGCCGTAGGGGACCGCACCGCCACTTCCCAGCAAATTAGGGACACTGTTGCTCCTGGGGTATCGGCGAGGACCATTCGCAACCATCTCCATGAAGCTGGGCTACGGTCCCGCACACCGTTAGGCCGTCTTCCGCTCACGCCCCAACATCGTGCAGCCCGCCGCCAGTGGTGTCGCGACAGGCGTGAATGGAGGGACGAATGGAGACGTGTCGTCTTCAGCGATGAGAGTCGCTTCTGCCTTGGTGCCAGTGATGGTCGTATGCGTGTTTGGCACCGTGCAGGTGAGCGCCACAATCAGGACTGCATACGACCGAGGCACACAGGGCCAACACCCGGCATCATGGTGTGGGTAGCGATCTCCTACACTGGCCGTACACCACTGGTGATCGTCGAGGGGACACTGAATAGTGCACGGTACATCCAAACCGTCATCGAACCCATCGTTCTACCATTCCTAGACCGGCAAGGGAACTTGCTGTTCCAACAGGACAATGCACGTCCGCATGTATCCCGTGCCACCCAACGTGCTCTAGAAGGTGTAAGTCAACTACCCTGGCCAGCAAGATCTCCGGATCTGTCCCCCATTGAGCATGTTTGGGACTGGATGAAGCGTCGTCTCACGCGGTCTGCACGTCCAGCACGAACGCTGGTCCAACTGAGGCGCCAGGTGGAAATGGCATGGCAAGCCGTTCCACAGGACTACATCCAGCATCTCTACGATCGTCTCCATGGGAGAATAGCAGCCTGCATTGCTGCGAAAGGTGGATATACACTGTACTAGTGCCGACATTGTGCATGCTCTGTTGCCTGTGTCTATGTGCCTGTGGTTCTGTCAGTGTGATCATGTGATGTATCTGACCCCAGGAATGTGTCAATAAAGTTTCCCCTTCCTGGGACAATGAATTCACGGTGTTCTTATTTCAATTTCCAGGAGTGTAGTTGACGTTATGCAGGACGACAGTGTTCCCTCCAAAGAAAAGGCGCGATCAGCTTTGAAAATTGCAGAAGCCAGCAATAAGTAAGAAGTGCAATAGAGCTAGGTCATAAGATCAAAGGTAGCAGTACTCCTTACAACATCCACGTCTATAGCTATACTCCGCAAGCGGGGGTACTTTGAGTACTACTGCACGTAAGAGTATTTGCACCCTGGGACCGACCAAAGATCAAAATCCCCAAGTTACTTTAAAATCCTGTCAAGTGTGTTAATCTTCAAGGTAGATAATCTGCCCGTCTTTCGGCAGCCAGAACCTGCATCTACAGCCACGAAGCCCGTTGCCGTCCGTTGCAAACCAGACATGGTCGGACATAACACGTGTTCGTCCGCATGCTCTTGTTGGTGATATTTGTTTCTCTCGTTTTTGTGGTTAACTTTAGATAAAAACACCGACAGAATATGGAAAAGAAGGGTATGTAATTTCTCTTACATCTAATATTTATTGTCTAAATTGTATGTTTCCAGACAGTATTTCTATGGGTATTTTTGTTACCTTAAAATATTGAGGTTGCTATGCTTTTAGTTACCTGTCGGGTCGTGTAGAGCTGTATTTCTTTAAGAGGCGTGAAATGTAGACCGATGACAATTTAACACAAGAACACTGTCCGCCTTCACCCGCCATTTTGTTTTATATTCATTCGACGTGAAATGTTAAGTTTGTTAACCTATTGCAACGTAGCAATTTTTCGTTTCTTCCGATGTTGATTCTTTGGAAACAGTCAAGGTATTTACCGGAAGAGCTTTGTACGATATTTTAAACAAATTTGTAGGGAAAAATGGATGGGATGGTTTCGTTCATGGAAGGAAAACTGGCAGAAACTTTAAAATGTTCGACTGATCAAACAGCTGTTTTAAATCGTGCTTCGAGATATTTCGAAACTGACTTTGTGGATGTGGAAATACAAATGATGGCAACACATCCAGAAGATGTTTTGTCGACTCAGAATGCTCTTCTCGTATCACTGACCTCAGTTTGGATTTAATTAAACGATTAAAAAGTAATCCTGGAAGTGATTTCGAGTGGCAACAGCATTGATACTGAGAAATTTAAAGCCTTTGCTTGTGAAACTGGAAAATTGTACCCAAATTTGTATGACTGGTATCCTACGTCACCAACTTTTTACAAAGTTTTGATGCATGGTGGCGAAGTTGTATCAAATGCAGTTCTATCAACTGTAAAGGCCAATTTCGAAGGAAGCAGCTGGGGCCCACAACAAGCGCAAACAGTAGTACAAAATAAATTTTCCTCGTAAATTTTGATTGTTGATTGTAACAGAGGTGCACTACACAGATTGTTACTAAGTTCAGACCCATATTTAAGTTGTAGCAGACCAAGGCATCATAAAAAAAGTGTCTCATCTTTGCAAGAGGTAGTCAGTCTAACGATCGCAAGCACAACCTGTTTACCTCCAGATGAAAATAATAGCGACGAAACTGTAGAGAAAAGAAAGATGACGAAGAGGTTGATGACCTAGAGTTTGTCACTGAATAAAGAGATATTGTAATAGTTCACACGTCAAATTCGTATTTTTTATAGACAAACATATAATTAAGGTCAAATTATATATTTAATTTGATTCTATTGCGAAAAAAAGCATAAAATAATTTTGACCGGTTTTCGAGTGAAAATACTCCTATTTGCGCTGTAACTCCCCACGCCCTCCCCTTTCCTGTTCAAGTCGCGAATAATTCGCGGGAAGAACGATTGTTGGTAAGCTTCCGTGGACTCGAATCTTTCAAAACCATTCCGTAATTCAAAAGGACTCACAGCGCACATCCCCATGAAACTTTCGCGCTTACTAAGTGAACCTGTAACGAAACATGCTGCTCTTCTTTGTATATTTTATATTTCCTCTGTCAGTCCTATCTGGTACGGATCCTAAGCTGACGACCAATTTCCAAGTATTGGTCGAAGGAGGGTTTTGTAAGTCACTCCTCTGCGGGTGGGCTACGCTTCCTAATGATTCTTGCAATGAATCTCAGTCTGGAATCTGCCTTACCTGCGATTAGTTTTATGTGGTGATTCCAAAACATCGATCCGTATGCATACTCCTTGATATTTTATAGATGTGACTGCGTCCAGTGAATGTTCTGAAATCGTGTATCCATATAATAATGGGTTTTCTGCCTATTTATGCACCATACGCTACATATGTTAATGCTGAGAGCTAACTGGCAATCTCTGCACAAAGCTTTGGTCCTCAGCAGGTCTTCCTACATTTCGCTACAATTTTCTAACGTTGCGGTTTGTCTGTATACAACAGCATCATCCGTGGAAAGCCTCATAGATCTTCCGACGTTACCCACTAGGTCAGAGGTCGGTTATCCGCAGATCACGAACCACATACGGCTCCTTCGTTCCTTGGCCCTTTTACAAATTATTACGTGCGGGCGCTCACGTACATTTCCAGAAAAATAAAATGTCAACGCATATCTTCAAGTAATATCTTTGCAACGTGTATTACTATATAACTGAAATCCGCACACCTATCGTTAGTTACACTTGCCTCTGGCCGAAGTGTTTTGCCTACCCTTCAGTGTTCCACCGTCCAACGGCATTTGCTGCCGTTCTGTGCAATTATGGTCCACGAAGTTACGCCATGGGGAGGCGCACGCGAGTGAAGAACGAGTTGACTAATTCAGTCAGTCAACAGTCTCACTGTGCCAGTCGCGGCCGCAAATCAGGCAAAGCCGACAAAATAACTCCAAATCCTACGATTATTGTTGTCATTAAGTGTTGCTGCCTTTGTTAAGACGAAATGATACATTTTAGTCGCCCTCTTTGACATGGCTACAAAGAAGAAACAGAAAAGTGGAAGATGGAAAACTGACAATTTAAAGTTGAGTGAACCGAGACTTTCGCGTATATTTGGAACTTAAATAACCTTCCGAATTGTGCTATTTGTTGGACAAATTGGCTATTAACAAGTAGCCATTTTCGAGAGACACTTTTTAGTTAAAATCGTGTGACTTAGTAATTAGTATCGCCGGTAAGGCAAGGCAAAAAGCAGTTGGAGACTTTCAGGACAATCAAGAGAAACCAATTTCAGAATTTAACTGGACACACTCTTCTGATTATGTTGATATTGCAAGTTTTGTGGTTAGTCAAGAGCGTACTTAATGAGAAAACCATATACAGATGGCGAATATACAGGGCATCTCTCCTGAAAGTCGTCGGGCACATTTTCTCTGGTGTTTAAAGGTTGGCCTGTTCGTGATGAGTGTCGAACTACTTACTTCTAAGGTTTGTTTACAATATTCTTCAAAAACATACATATACCAGTTCTCTTTTACATTTATATACAATAACAGACGTGACAACGCGTCTGCAATTACGTTGTCTTTACCTTTAATGTATACTATTTCGAAAGAGTAGTTCTGCAAGTTCATTGCCTGTCGCGTTAATCCTGGATATACTAGTTTGCATGTCATTAAAAAGGTTAACGCCTGGTGGTGTATACCTTCAAATGTCTTTCAAAAATGTAATAAATTTCTTAAAAGCCCATATAATTCCCAAGATTTCCAACTCTGTGGTTGAATAAGTGTGTTCGCCTTCACTTACCTAAAATATTTGAGATTACCAATGCGTCCTTTATTTTATTAAAATCTCGTGTACACTGTTCCGTATAAATCCAAGCATGAGTATTCTTTAAAAGTGCCAGTAAGTGTCTTCTGTTGAGTAATCGATTTGGCACGAAGCGCCTAAAAAATAAGGCTAGACCCACGAAAGATTTTTTTTATGGTACGCGGTTAAGAAATATAACAGCATCCAATTTACTAGGATCTGGTCTAATGCCTTCACAACTGATTATGTGTCCCAAATACTCAATCTCATTTCGCGCAAACTTTGATTTCTGCAGAACTGCTGTAACACCACCTTGTGCGAATTTACATAATGTCTTTTCTAAAACGTACATGTGATCTTCCCGTGTCTGCGTGACTGTAAGGATGTCATCAACGTACAACGTTACCTTTTCCAGTAATTCTGTGCCTAGAACTATGTCTAGAACAGTAATGAAAACTTCTGAACTTACATAGAGTCCGAATAGCAGTACACAAAATTGGTAACTCCAGCCAACAAAAATAAACGCAGTACTTTGACT
Source organism: Schistocerca serialis cubense (assembly GCF_023864345.2). Lineage (NCBI taxonomy): Eukaryota > Metazoa > Arthropoda > Insecta > Orthoptera > Acrididae > Schistocerca > Schistocerca serialis. The sequence continues at coordinate 389,591,011 of NC_064638.1, forward strand.
CTTTCCTTAACGGTATTTGCCAAAACGAGTTTTTTAAATTCGCAGTTGATAAGTACTTTACCCTTAAAAATTTCTGCAATTGTTCTTCGAGATTTTCTGGTTTTGTGTGAATTAGCACGATGACTTTGTTGATCGCACGCGCATCCAGAACAAAGCGTATATTTTCGTTTGATTTGATTACAGTTAATAATGGACTGCAATAAGGATATATTGATGGTTCTATGATATTCCACTTAAGCATTGGCTTGATTTTTTCATACACAGCAGGCTGCTGGGATAGAGAAATCTTATGTGTGTTATAGTAAAAGATTTCGTAAGGTTTAACTTCCATGTTATATACATATGCATTGATCACACCTGGTTTCTTTATAAATACGTAGATGTAGTTTAGCAATAGTGTGTGTAGCGTTTCTTGTTGTTGCTTGTTAATAGCCGTAGTTTCATTTACTTTGTCATTAATTAGGGATTGTAGGTCTTCCATCTCATGATCAAATACAGGTTCATTGCTAGTAGTGTCTCTTGTTCACATACTAACTGGATCTTGTATCTCAATGTTTATTGTGGTTCAGTGTCTGCTTATACAGACTAATGTCGTTCTGAGAGCCATTGTGCTTCACAAAACATTCACCTTGTGAGAAGTCAGTTATACTGTCCTTCTCTCTTAATGTACGCCAATCAGGCAATTTATGACCAGGTTTTCTACAACATGGAACGGCCATTCTATTGTACCATTTCCTACTTCCATAGTCACAAATATTTGCTTACTTACCCTATTTGATTTGCATTCAACCGCACTCAAGATTCGGCAGTTTTTAACAGGAAATACGGGTATCGATCCTAATTCAATCATCTGTTTAAAAAGTTGTGAGATAATCGCCGCTCCCATATCAATCATAATAGGCTATTTTCCTACGTAAAAATATGGTTCGGATTGTTGTTATTCAAATTGATTACAACATTTAAATAGCATTTACAGTCAATATTCTCACAAAATATCTGTTATTTTTATGTAATTAAAGCGTAATAATCATTAAACATCAATATTTGGTCACGTGATCAAAAGCGCTCAGTTACTGGCTGACGTGATCGAAAGCGCTCTAATATTGGCTGATGCTCTGGTGATGTCACAGGGTAGGAATAAGACGAAGCTGTACTTGGATTATAGTTGCGAGGTTTCTACACACTTGTACTGCCAACAGTTGAGCTATTTAGTGACGAAAAACGCAATTACAACTTTAGTAACAATAGACACGAATTTTGTGAACACTGATAGTAGAAGCCCCGCGAACGTTGATGCGTTTATGCTCCACTCATTTAGAGCGGCGATATATGCAACGAAGGACATTCTTTTCCCAGATCCCTGCAACATCATTAAACTTGCTCGAAACGGAGGAATTGTAGAACGTTTGCAAATTGGTCCGTATATTATAACTACATTTTCGACTATGTCGTGAGCCACAACCCAAAGCACAACAGAATTATTCTTGGCCAAATTTAGTGATGATTTCATGCGTAGATAACACTCACCGTGACGAAATGGAGAGCCTATACGACTACAGTGAAAGAAGTCACATGACCGGTTCCTGCAAGAGTCACATATTTTTTAAAGTTTTACACGAAATACGAAAGTAGCGCTAACAAGAACTGATTGTAGCAGTTGTTACGATTGTGGGATGTATTATATACATCTTCACTTTTGGTCTGAGAAAGGGGACAACAGAGAATAAATTCATTTACTTTGCGAGCGAACAATTAACTTTTTTGGAAAGCATTGCTAATACTGAAGGTGTCAGAATACGTCCACAGTATAACGAGGTGTAGGATCATGAAATTATACGGAGAGATATAAGCGTGCACACCATTCACGTGACACAAACGGATGAACTGTTATGTTTGTGAGTGTCAACTAACATTAGCTTGCAGTACGAAGATAAAAAGACCATTGTTTCTAATAAAGTAAAATGTGTGTGGTCACATTAACTAGAAAATATCTTTTTGAACGTGATGTGTGTGTACAGCTGTTGCAAATGCAAGTGCATGCAAACAGCAAGGAAAACACAATAATATTCTGTTTCTGATCGGTATGGTGAAGTTCTGTAATTGTGATTTGTTTTTCATAAGAGAGGACGAGAGAGGCAATTCTGACGTTACGGCTAGTAATGGAAGCAAGGCTAAAGAAAAATCAAGACACTTTCATAGGATTTGTCGACCTGGAAAAAGCGTTCGACAATATAACATGGTGCAAGCTGTTCGAGATTCTGAAAAAAGTAGGGGGTAAGCTATAGGGAGAGACGGGTCATATACAATATGTACAACAACCAAGAGGGAATAATAAGAGTGGACGATCAAGAACGCAGTACTCTTATTAAGAATGGTGTAAGACAAGGCTGTAGCCTTTCGCCCCTACTCTTCAATCTGTACTCGAGGAAGCAATGATGGAAATAAAAGAAAGGTTCAGGAGTGGAATTAAAATACAAGGTGAAAGTTACATCAATGATACGATTCGCTGATGACATTGCTATCCTGAGTGAAAGTGAAGAAGAATTAAATGATCTGCTGAACGGAATGAACAGTCTAATGAGTACACAGTATGGTTTGAAAGTAAATCGGAGAAAGACTAAAGTAATGAGAAGTAGTAGAAATGAGAACAGCTAGAAACTTAACATCAGGATTGATGGTCACAAAGTCAATGAAGTTAAGGAATTCTGCTACCTAGGCAGTAAAATAACCAATGACGGACGGAGCAAGGAGGACATCAAAAGCAGACTCGCTATGGCAAAAAAGGCATTTCTGGCCAAGAGAAGTCTACTAATATCAAATACCGGCCTTAATTTGAGGAAGAAATTTCTGAGGATGTACGTCTGGAGTACAGCATTGTATGGTAGTGAAACATGGACTGTGGGAAAACCGGAACAGAAGAGAATCGAAGCATTTGAGATGTGGTGCTATAGACGAATGATGAAAATTAGGTGGACTGATAAGGTAAGGAATGAGGAGGTTCTACGCAGAATCGGAGAGGAAAGGAATATGTGGAAAACACTGATAAGGAGAAGGGACAGGATGATAGGACATCTGCTAAGACATGAGGGAATGACTTTCATGGTACTAGAGGGAGCAGTAGAGTGCAAAAACTGTAGAGGAAGACAGAGATTGGAATACGTCAAGCAAATAATTGAGGACGTAGGTTGCAAGTGCTACTCTGAGATGAAGAGGTTAGCACAGGAAAGGAATTTGTAGCGGGCCGCATCAAACCAGTCAGTAACTGATGACAAAAAAAAAAACAAAAAAAAAATGAGAGGACTGTCGAGTCGTTTATTCGAACCAGCGATCTATGGTCAACGTTTTATAAAATTCGACGGTTCACCGTTCTAACAACTGAGCTGCCGAGTGGTTGAGGTGTAGTTAGGTAAAACGACAATTTTCACTAGGAGTTTAATTTCGTTGAATGACGCTATCCTTTATTGCAACTGTGGGAGAGCATATCTCGGAGATAAGTTAATGTCTGCTTCACAGAGCAAAACATTTTTAGTGAAGTTAGTGAACTTGGGTGTCGACGTGGCGGCAATTTGCCGGTACAGTACAACCACATTTCATGCATCTTCTAATTCTCAGGAATCCTCAAAAACTACTAATAACGAGCTTTTGCAGATGTATTTGCACGGTATGGTACTACACACCATTTGTAACCCATTTCCACGAACCGTAAATTCCAAAACAAGACATCACTGTGAATGAGCATTATGACAGTAGGAGCAGCGAGCTAGCCAGTGACGTCACAGGCGTCCCCTGACTCGAATGGAGTGTTTTAGCGGGCGTTCAAATTATTTGAATTTCATTTCCGTTTTTATAAAACAATCCCGAAATTCAAGAGGAAAGAACGGATGCTGCCAGCATAAAATGACATAATTAATCATTGTAGAAAATTTCCAGAAAGCAATCAAATACCCTGTACTCGTCGGTATACTATCTACAATATCTTTTGTCATTGCTAGAACGATCTCTGTAGCTGGTGATCGGTGCTGAGTAGCTCGTCTGTTAAACTTGCATCATGATTGCGCCTTAATAAAAGTATGTGTGGTTTGTTTACATCCCTAGTTATACTTGTGTTTGTGAACTGTTTTTCATTCGGTGCGTCGAACATGTGTGTTGTATCATCGTCCCTCAGCACTCTTCGGTAACGTGACCTCATTTAGTTTATCGAATGTGTGTTTGCTGGAGTGACTTCACTCGCCACCTCCACAATATTTACAGTGGGATATTGTCTGGAGTATTGTTGGTTTAAGCGAAGTACGCCGAAAAGGGGAAGACTGTCTCCGTTTGCACTCTGGCAACTTGTTCTACTTTTGTGGAGACCCGGAAGGAAAACTCAATGGAGTTGGGTTCTTATTAACAAGAATATCGCTGATACAGTATCTGTCTTAGAAGAAAATTCCAGCAGGTTAGCTCGAATGGTCCTTAAGGTGTCGAATAAGTAAAATACAGATTGTTCAGGCGTACGCTCCCACCTCAAGCCACCCTGACGAAGAGCTTGAATCTTTTTATGAAAGCCCGGATAGCACCTGTAAGAAAGGCAGCGATTGTCACTTCCAGTTGGCTTTTGGCGAGTTTAATGCAAAAGTTGGCACCAAGAAACAAGATGACACAGTGGTGGGCAACTATGGGATTGCCGACCGAAACAACAGAGGCGAGAGATTAGTCCAGCTCGCTGAGTACACCAATATGTCAATCATGAATACGTTCTTGAAGAAGCACCCTGACCGAAAATGGACTTGGAGGAGCCCAAATTTCAGTGTTACAAATGAGATACACTTTATTCTGTCAAACACTCCGCAGATTATAAAAGACGTATCGGTGCTAAATCAGTTCAACACTGGCAGTGATCACCGTCTGCGAAGAGAAATAAAAACTGACATACAGAAATTCAGTGAAGACACCTTACGAGCAAGCTTAGAGAACAAGGCAAGTTTAAAGTTAGCCAAATCAAAACTCACAATCGGTAAAAAGCAGATTATCGCACTTGATCGAAATGACAGTCGAATCACTGAGAAGGAGAAGGTTTTGAAGTTCATCAGAGACTTTTATAGCAATCTGTATAGCAATCCAAGGGAAAATTTGAGTGTATCTAAATTAAATGATGTACGTAGTGTTCCACATACACTCCGATCGGAAGTTAAGTGTGCTCTAGATAGCATGACGAAGGGAACAGTGCCGGTTGATGATGATCTCAGTGTTGACATCCTGAAACTGGCAGGAAAGGTAACAACAAATCACTTGACAAAAGTATTTACTTCCTGCCTGCACTATGCTTCAAGGCAAAGATTATATTGATACACAAGAAAGGAAGTATTCACAATATCAAAAACTATCGTCCTGTCAGCTTGCTCTCAATTTTGTACAAAATTTTCACAAAGATCGTGTTAAATCGAATTAGTTCCACCCTACACTCAGCCCAACCTATAGACCAGGCAGGATTCGAAGCAATTTTAGCGCTATTGACCACATTCTGACCGTTAGTGAAGTGATAAGCAGAGCAAATTAATACAACTGCCTCTCTGCATTGCCTTTGTTGATTTTGAAAAGGCATTTAATTCCGTTAGCCATATAGTTGTTCTCCAAGCTTTCAGTGAGCAAGGAGTGGGAGCAGCGTATATTTGTGCTCAGCAATATCTACGAAACTTCTTCAGCTTATGTTAATATCGGCGAATCAACTCAAGAATTCCGCATCACGAGGGGTGTCAAGCAAGGCGACTACATCTCCTCAAAACTGTTCTCGGCTGTACTGGAAATGGCTATGCCAAAGCTGAGCTGGGAAGATGAGGGAATTAGAATTAATGGAAGAAGGCTTACCAACTTGAGATTTGCTGATGATATTGTCTTACTGGCCAACGCCTTCGCAGATCTCCAATACTTAGTTACAGATCTTGCATCGGAACGTCAGCTGGTTGGCTTGAACATGAACTTTACAAAACAAAAGTAATGTCCAACAAATGGGTCTTAGCTGGAGATGTGAAAGTCAAGGACAGTCCATTAGAAGAGGTCAATGATTATATCTACATTGGCCAGATTATAATATGAAGGGAGGTGCAAGGCCAGAAATCTATCGGCGCATCACGCTTGGCTGGGAAGCATTTGGAAGGAATTCAACTGTATTCAGATCAAAAATGCCAGTAAATCTGAAGAAATCAGTATTTGATCAGTGCATTCTTCCTGTGCTGACGTGTGGTTGCGAGACATGGACACTGAACTCATTTACAAAAGGGAAACTTAGGACAGCACAGAGAGCAATGGAAGGATCAATGGTGGGCTATGCAAAGGATAGGAAAAGGGCAGATGACATGCGGTCTGTGACGAAGGTTAAGGACGTCTTAGAGACAGTAGGCTCCTTGAAATGGCAGTGGGCTGGCCACGTCAAGAGAAGAATAGACGGCAGATGGACGAAGGTAGTACTGGAGTGCAGTCCGAGAGAGCATCGGAGGCTTAGAGGAAGACCACCGGACAGATGGGACAAAGATATCAAGAAGATCGCTGGTAGCCCCTGGCAGAGAACTCCCCAAGATCGTTCCACTTGGAGAGGACTGCTGAAAGCCTTCCTGAATCCACGACTCGAAGAAGCCACATCATTTAATGATTGAATTGGCTGATGATGATGATTGTCTGTTCCAGTCACCTTTTTGTTGTCTTTTTGTGTCTGGTGTCGTGTTTTGAGTTGTCATATTATTGTTGCTTGATTAACCATGATTCATTAAGTTACTGTTTTACTGCGTAACACTTGGTGGTGGTTGCTGGTTATGAAAACCTACCATGTCCGTAATTGTTTCCGTAATACTGTTGTGGATAGTTTTGATACGGTGAATTTTGAGTGTTATGTTGAGTGTAATTGTGATTATTTCCACATCGATAGTTGTTGTTATTGTTACCGGCTTTTCGTTTTTTGTTGCCTCCATTTGATGCGTGCCATTGTTATTGTTGTAGGCATTCAGATATGGTTGCATGTTTTGCTCTGATATACAGTTGACATTATTCTGCACGTGTGAATTAGCTTGGCTAACCTGCGCTGCTTGCCTTTCTAACTGACGCGTGCCGTAACTCGTATTCAGCACACTCCGCATGTCTTCATTAATGATATCAACTGAATCTGTGACCTAAAGAAACTGTTCTACGTCATCAGCTGGTACCTGTAATAGCTTTTCCCTTATGTGGAATGGTAATCCTGTTGTTAATACACGGATTACACCTCGCGAAGATCATCGCAGTGATTTCTCATGCTCAAATATTTTTCAAAGTAACGACGAAGATTTCCGTGTCGTGAACTGAACGATTCTGATTCGAACACCATTTTTCGAAGCCTCTGCCGAACCGAACCTGACCAGAATTTGTTCTGAAAAGCTCACTCGAATTGTTCATAATGTGTAACACGACCGCCAACGTTGCATGCCCAAAGGCTGCTTCACCTTGTTTGGGTCAGATGACATAATGTATCTTTTGCCTATCTTCCATGTACGGAAAAAGCGTTTCTAAAAGCTTTGAAAAAAACTATTAGATGGGCTGTTCTCTTTTCATGGTTGAAAACTTGGAATTGCCTGTATTTTAATAAACCTTCATGCTGTAACATATCTGCTAATGCATTTTCTGCCCCTGATTTAAAATATGCCTGTTCCCCATGTACATTGTTACGGTATTTTATTTGTGTTACTGCTGTATAACGGCGGTACATGTTCATACACTTGTTGCTGGAGGAGCTCACAAGAATATCTACGATTAGCATTAAAAACATAACATCTCGTTCATCTACATATGAGTTACTACTTGTATGTTCGTAAGGTAATATGCTCATAAGGTATGTAATCACTTGACTGTGTACGTGTCTGTCGGTTTGTAGAGGAAAGTGTACTACAGTTTGTGATTCGCTCTTCAAAATTTCTTTAACTGCATCATTAACAATCGTAGGAAAATTTGGTTTTAACATCTTTCAAAATGCTATTCTTCTCCTCCAGCCAAGTGTGAAAATCTTTGTTAACTTGACTAAAGCGAATGTCGGTTTCTGATTGTAAGCTGTCTTTCAAAGTATTTGCTAAGGTGCCTACCTTGGTATTTAGCTCTGTGACACGTGCGTTAACAGAAGCGCCTCAGCAACACTTACTACTTGTGTACTTTGCTTTAATCTGTGCATGTAAACCTGTAACGTGACCAGTGAGTCGAGTGCAGTATTACTGTTTTGCAGTGTGACTAATTCTGCTTTTATCACATCATATCCAGTTTTTAAGGTGGTGAGAACAGCTTGTATGTCATTGAATTTAGTTTCGATTCTGTCCAATTTGCCCAGTTTGCTTAATACGATTTGCAAAGGGTCAACGACTTTTGACGACGGCGCGGGCTGTACCATAGCAGTCGCGTCTAACAATGATACGTCCACCCCCTCAAAGGCCCTGACATAGCTTCATTCACTAACTAAACGTGTTTCCTAACAGATCTTCATTATTGCCTACGTTTTGTGTAGTTACTGTGATATTTGGTAAAACAAATTGCTCATTTCCATTATCTAAAACACTCTCCGAATCTGCTTTCTCAATGTTATGCTCCAATTTTGCTAATTGTCTACGTGTTTTAACTATCCCTGTACAAAAATTCTTTTGATAAAATTTTATTCTGAAAGCAAATGGCTGATTTTTAAACATCCTCTGCTACGAAAATTCATAAATTCGAATTTAAAAAATTTTCTGTCCCAACATTATTTTCTTAATGGCGGTTCGCCATTTTATGAATGATGTAGCCAAGCAAAGCCATTTGGTTAGAACAGCGTTCTACGTTTTTGTGTTATACTCGATTGTAGTGTGAGTGTGTGTCACATGAATTTTGAAATGAAAAGTGCTGGGTCAACTTCAAACTAAACAAAAAAAAAAAAAAAAAAAAAAATGGCTCTGAGCACTATGGGACTCAACTGCTGAGGTCATTAGTCCCCTAGAACTTAGAACTAGTTAAACCTAACTAACCTAAGGACATCACAAACATCCATGCCCGAGGCAGGATTCGAACCTGCGACCGTAGCGGTCTTGCGGTTCCAGACTGCAGCGCCTTTAACCGCACGGCCAAACTAAACAACATTTCACATAATAAAATACAACACACATGCGCTCCTGCCAATGTGCTGCCGCAAAGCATCGCTGCACCTATTTCTGGTTCTTCTCTCGTAAATTCTCTTTTTAATTTTTTCGTCAGCTAAATTTTACTTTTCCGTTCCAGTGGTTCTCCGAACATCAACAGTTTTGTACAACAAATAACAAATGTCAGTACAGGATTACAATAACCCTTTTACGCACGTCGCCAATAAAGGTTGGCTTATTCTTGAATTGAAATACATATTCGCATTACAGGTTTGAGTTGCGGTCTGTGAAATAGAATTTCAGTTTTCATATTGAAGTAACTTTGCTTGACTTTTATGGTGACTTTCTTTTTCGTGATTTCTGCAAAGCCTCGAAGGAATAATGGCTCTCGTAATGAAAACAAATAAAATGTTATTTTGTAACTTACGGTCGCCGAACAAGGAAACATCGATCTAGATATTTAAAAGATATAAGTTGTTGATCTGAAAGGACACATATTATAATACGAGACTGCTAATAAAATGTTAGCTTACGGCCATTGCCCTCCGTCAATTATCACCGCGCCAGTTGCTGTGAAATCGTTTACGACAGAAGCAATCATTTTAAATAAAACACCGATAATTTTGATGACATACTTTATCAACTAAGTAACTGTACAACGTCTGGTAGATTTCGCTAAGACGTTCCTCTCAAAACTCTTAATAGGCCGAAGAAAAGAAGAATAATTGAATGTTTTTGTGTTTTGTTTTTGAAATAAAAATTATCTGAGATATTATCTCTTTCGCCTATCATATGTATGTTAATGAAGCCTTTGCCGCTAGTCGGCATATTTAGTCCATACAGAACTTTTCTTTTCCCTTAAAAGATCTATTACATGATGCAACAATTTCGTTTTTGCATTGTGTACCTGGAGTCAGCCTAGACAAAAAGTGCTCATCACGTCATTTTTGCGGCGCCCATTGTCGGCGGAAAGCGTCGATTTGTTTCTCGTTACAAACAAATTGTTTGTCGGAGCGGAATTGTACGTGCTCAATCGACAGAGCGGTCAGAGATTAGTCTAGTGTGACATTTGTTTTATCGATATATATAAACAGGGATAGTAAAACTCGAAGAATAACTAGTATTCCAGCAGCGACAGCACTGCCTTCGCCCGCGCTGACCCCTACCGTCAAGCATACAACACTATAAGAATGTTTGATATTGATATTGTACAGGGTGTTACAAAAAGGTACGGCCAAACTTTCAGGAAACATTCCTCACACACAAAGAAAGAAAATATGTTACGAGGACATGTGTCCGGAAACGCTTACTTTCCATGTTAGAGCTCATTTTATTACTTCTCTTCAAATCACATTAATCATGGAATGGAAGCACACAGCAACAGAACGTACCAGCGCGACTTCAAACACTTTGTTATAGGAAATGTTCAAAATGTCCTCCGTTAGCGAGGATACATGCATCCTCCCTCCGTCGCATAGAATCCCTGATGCGCTGATGCAGCCCTGGAGAATGGCGTATTGTATCACAGCCGTCCACAATACGAGCACGAAGAGTCTCTACATTTGGTACCAGGGTTGCGTAGACAAGAGCTTTCAAATACCCCCATAAATGAAAGTCAAGAGGGTTGACCATGGAATTGGTCCGCCTCTACCAATCCATCGGTCACCGAATCTGTTGTTGAGAAGCGTACAAACACTTCGACTGAAATGTGCAGGAGCTTCATCGTGCATGAACCACATGTTGTGTCGTACTTGTAAAGGCACATGTTCTAGCAGCACAGGTAGAGTATCCCGTATGAAATCATGATAACGTGCTCCATTGAGCGTAGGTGGAAGATCAGGGGGCCAATCAAGACATCACCAACAATGCCTGCCCAAACGTTCACGGAAAATCTGTGTTGATGACGTGATTGCACAATTGCGTGCGGATTCTCGTCAGCCCACACTTGTTGATTGTGAAAATTTACAATCTGATCACGTTGGAATGAAGCCTCATCCGTAAAGAGAACATTTGCACTGAAATGAGGATTGACACATTGTTGGATGAACCATTCGCAGAAGTGTACCCGTGGAGGCCAATCAGCTGCTGATAGTTACTGCACACGCTGTACATGGTACGGAAACAACTGGTTCTCCCGTAGCACTCTCCATACAGTGACGTGGTCAACGTTACCTTGTACAACAGCAACTTCTCTGACGCTGACATTAGGGTTATCGTCAACTGCACGAAGAATTGCCTCGTCCATTGCAGGTGTCCTCGTCGTTCTAGGTCGTCCCCAGTCGCGAGTCATAGGCCGAAGTGTTCCGTGCTCCCTAAGACGCCGATCAATTGCTTCGAACGTCTTCCTGTCGGGACACCTTCGTTCTGGAAATCTGTCTCGATAAAAACGTACCGCGCCACGGCTATTGCCCCGTGCTAATCCATACATCAAATGGGCATCTGCCAACTCCGCATTTGTAAACATTGCACTGACTGCAAAACCACGTTCGTGATGAACACTAACCTGTTGATGCTACGTACTGATGTGATTGATGCTAGTACTGTAGAGCAATGAGTCGCATGTCAACACAAGCACCGAAGTCAACATTACCTTCCTACAATTGGGCCAACTGGCGGTGAATCGAGGAAGTACAGTACATTCCGATGAAACTAAAATGAACTCGAACATGGAAATTAAGCGTTTCCGGACACATGTCCACATAACATCTTTTCTTTATTTATGTGTGAGGAATGTTTCCTGAAAGTTTGTCCGTACCTTTTTGCAACAACCTGTATATACCTGAATATTTCTAGTATCTCAATTGCAGATTTTTCAACGCTCATTTAACTTTAGGACTCTATATCTCAGAATGAACAAAATTGGACTTGTACCACTATTGAAATAAACCCTTCATATGTGAAAACAGGTTCGAGTAAGGAAACTCTCGAAATTCTCGAAGTCAGGTACCCGTATAGAGGACTATCTGCAAAGGGAGCAGCTGCGGTGTCTAGGGGGCCTTGTCACGGTTCGCACGGCTCCCACCGTCGGAGGTTCGAGTCCTCCATAGGGCATGGTCCCAAGGACCTTACCAGAAATTTCCAAAGGCAGCAACGCAGAGTCTGTAAAAAATGGATACACCTCCCGACCACCATAAGTTATTGCAGACATTCGCTGAAGAATTATTCAGAGCCCAAAGAAGTCTACACGTAAATTTGCCCAACAGGCGCATTAACTAGGAGGAGATAATAGAGGTCTGGAAGAAATGGCGTGGCAGTGATGGTGAATAAGAGCGTACAAAGCTGTTTTGAAAATGTGAGATATATATCAAACAGGATCATAATCTTAAACCTGAGATTCCAAAAAGAAACACTAAAAGTAATCCAGATTTATGCACGTCAAGTGGGATGTAGCGAAGAAGAGAAGATGGACTTCGAAAATGCGTTAGAAAACCATATAGAGAGTGCTAATATAGTGATGGGAGATTTTAATGCACAGGTAGGCAAACACAGAAAGGGATTTGAGCAAGTACTGGGATGTTTTGGATATGGAGGCAGAAATGAAGAAGGGGAAAGACTCCTGGATTTGTGCCAGAGGAATGGAATGAAAATAGCAAACAGCTGGTTTATGAAGAGAGAATGTCATGTTATCACCAGATACAGTTGGGACGGAAGAACCAAGAGTGTAATTGATTATATTCTAGTAGATAGGGAATGGGGAGAGAAAGTAACAAATGTGAAGGTAATTCCAAGTGTGAGTGCAGATGGAGACCATAGATTACTGGTGGGACAACGGAAAATGAATCAGTGTGTGAAAAATAGAAAACAGAAGAAAGTTATGAGGATACGGGATTGGAAACTGAAGGAGAGTGAAAGTGCTGAGAAATATGGAGAATTAATTGCACAAATATTCCCAAAAGAAGTTTCCTGCGATGAAGAAGAAGAATGGAGTTTATTCAAAGACACTTTAGTCGAAGCAGTACAAAAAGTATGTGGCAGAACATCTGGATAGGAAAAAAATAAGAGAGACTAGTTGGTGGGATGCTACCACAATCCAAGCAGTTAGAAGAAAAAATGGAGCATGGAGAAAGTGGTGGAAAACTAAAAATGACGAAGACCATAAAAATATATAGAGGAAAAGAAGTGCAAAGAAATAGTGGAAACAGCAAAGAAAAAGGCATGGGAAGAGTTTACAAAAAAACTTGAAGAAGATGTGAAGAGCAATAAGAAAATGTTCTATAAAAAGATGAAAAATAAATGGAAGGCTTCTGAAGTACCAGTAAAGATGGAAACAGAGGACGGTACCATTATTGAAGATCCAGGGAATATAAAAGATCTCTGGAAAGAACATTTTAAGAAGCTGTTGAACGTTGAGGAGCAGGTACATGAGGTAACAACAAATAATGGAGAAATTGAGAGAAGTTGGGAAGCAGAATTAGTATAAATTACACGGGAAGAAATGGAAGAAGATGAATGGGGGGGGGGGGGGGGGGGAAGCCCCACGACCTGATGAAGTATCAGTGGACATGATAAGAGCAGCAGGTCCAGTCGGAATGCAGTGGCTGTATAGAGCACCATCAAGCATATGGAGAAATAGTAGAATACCTGACGACTGGAGAACAGGAGACATTGTTCCCATCTTCAAGAAAGGCAATAAAGGACTTTGTAAAAACTACACAGGAATAACCCTTATGAGTCATACAGCCAAGATTTTTGAAAGAATTTTACTAAATCGTATAAGTGAAAAGATAGAAAAGGAGCTGAGTGAAGAACAGCTAGGGTTTAGGAAAGGAAGAAGCACGATCGACCTGATATTTTCTATCCGTCAACTGATGGAAAAAAGTTGGGAGTATAACAAAAGGGTGATAATGGTTTTTATAGACTTAGAAAAGGCATATGACTCAGTTGACAGGGAAAGACTCTGGGAAGAAATGAAGAAGATAGATATAGAAGATGGATACATTAATGTTATAAAGACAATGTACAGAGGACACAATTGTAGAATTAGAACACCATTGGGGAACTCTGAATACTTCGGAATAAGACAAGGATTTAAGCAAGGAAGTATTCTATCTCCTGCACTTTTTAATGTTGTGATGGAGGGAATGAATAGGGCAGTTAAAGATATAGTAAAAGAAAAAGACAAAAAGATGATTTTTGCAGATGATATGGTAATATGGGGTGATAAAGAGGTAGATGTACAGTTACAGCTTGATGCGTGGAAGGAAATAATGAAAAGTTATGGATTAAAAATAAATAAAGATAAGAGTGAAGTAATGGTATTTGGAAGAGAGAAAGGAATCAACGGAAATATTACCTTGAATGGAGAACCCTTAAAGTGGTAGAAAGTTTCACTTATTTAAGAAGTGAAATATCTAGGGATGGAAGAATAACTAACGAAATTAATAGGAGGTTACAGAAGGGAGGCAATTTCTACCAAACAATAAAACACCTGATTTGGAATAATGAAGTTTCAGAAAGAGCAAAACTCCTTATGTATAAGAATTATTACCTCCCTATTGTCACCTATGGTGGAGAAACATGGACAATGACAGAAAGGGACAGGAGCAGACTGCAAGCAGGGGAAATGAAATTTCTCAGAGCAGTTAAGGAAAAAACAAGAATGGACAGAGTAAGGAATTTAGAGATTAGAAAGGACCTCAAACAAGGAAGTATGAGAGAAGAAACTGAAAGAAAGAGATTAAGATGGTATGGGCATGTTAAGAGGATGCATGGGCAGAGACTCCCCAAAATTATGGAAGAACTAAAGATGGATGGGAAAAGACCTAGAGGGCGCCCAAGAACACAGTGGAAAATGGAAGTGAGAATATCTGTAGAAAGGAGAGGTGTGACCTGGCAGCAAGTGGAGGAAGAAAAATGGTGGGAGGACCGAGCCAAATGGAGAGGACTTATCAGCACCCAGACCCGACAGTAGCTGGAGCGGGATTCGGATACAGATAGATAATAGAGGATATTGAAAAGTTTTAACTTTAAGCCATATCGTGTGATGGTTGTGCGTCAGTTACAGGAGGTGCGCGTGGCTTTTGAATAACATCAACGATGGTTTATCAGACCCTTTCCATTACATCGTGAGTGATGAAGCATTGTATCATCTTTCCGGTCATGTGGATTCACGGAACACGAAGTCGTAACATTGCGTGGCAATAACCACTCCTTCATGAAAAAAATCGCCATTTGGTGCGGTGTAATACGAACGCGCATCACTGGACCGATATTTTTTTGATACTACCCTTAACACGGTTGCATACATGGAAATTTTTGATACAGTTTGTGCTCCACTCACTAAATATGAAAGACAATACTGCTTCTTCCGGCAAGATGGGACCACATGCTACATGTCTAAGGATGAGTCCATGATGTCTTAACTGAGGAACGAATTCTCAGCAAACATTTATGGCTGCTACATTCGCCGGATCTAACAACATGTGATTTTTCCTGTGGGGACATTTGAAGAGCACGGCTTATGAAACAAATCTACATACAATACAGGAACTGAAAGACAATATCAGCCGTGAAGTTGCCGCCATCGATATCCGAACTTTACGCCGGTTGTATCCGAATATTCTTAGACGCGCACAGCTAAGTTCTGATACTGTACAGGGTCATGTCAGCATCTTCTATAAATGTATTTTTCACTGTATTTTTCACCTGTAATTTCACTGCGTTTCCTTTGTACTTATACAGGCTACTTTTATCTGCGCCACCGTGTATAATTGTGCATTATCAGAAGAGTGTACATGTCCCCAGTTTCCTGCAGACACATTTCTGCTGCGTTAAAATGCTTCACAGTGTGGAAACACAATGGCGCGGTAACTGGAAACGTACTCTAAAATTGAAATACGTTGGAAAGTACGATTCCTGTGAGAAAAACGCCTAAATTGCACAAAGATGCATCGACAAAATCTGGCACTACGTGAACCGTCCAGCTGTAGTGACAGTGTTCGAACAATTCGACGAAGGCCGCAGAGACGTGGGTGATGCTGTTCGTGAACAAAGGCCATCGACATTGACCACAGACGACGTTGTCTAGACAACTGGGGAACTGATTCGCAGCAACCGCAGGTTTTACGACGATGAGGACTCTAACACAGCGGTTCTCGAATGGCTCCATGACCAAGGAGCATATTTGTATCGTCGAGAAACTGAATGACTGGTAGAAAGTTCCAACCGTTGTTTACAGACACTTAGTGACCATGTTGAAAAATAGCGTCACGTATCTGTGTGACTGAAATGCAGTGCAGCATTCAGTAAAAGTTACTTGGCTTGCCATAACAATGTGTAATTTACTTCCTGAAGTAAGTTGTTCCAAAACTGCACCCGAAGGGCTATTTCGGGATTTTGAGAATGAAGCAGATATTCTAAAAGAAATTAAAAAGATGCAGGCGTCTGCTAAAACAGTGAAAATGGAACAGTCAAAATATCTCTGAATATAGCCAATCAGCAAATCGTAGATCTTAAATTAGTTTCAGCTTTTAATCGACGACTGTTGATGAGCCTTGTGACAAAGCATACAGCACGGGTTTCGCTTTTTGTAGGACTTTTTCCACCTATATATCCCAAAGAAAATTCGGGAGGACGACGGTTCAATCCCGTCTCCAGCCATCCTGATTTAGGTTTTCCGTGATTTCCCTACATCGTTTCAGGCAAATGCCGGGATGGTTCCTTTGAAAGGGCACGGCCGATTTCCTTCCCAATCCTTCAGTAACCCGAGCTTGCGCTCCATCTCTAATGACCTCGTTGTCGACGAGACTTTAAACACTAACCACCACCACCCAAAGAAAAACTTTCGGATTATTGCCATTCAATGTTTAACTTAGGGAGAGTATACAGCAAAAGCTGTAACTGAGTGTACATCAGTTACTATGATAAAATTGTCTTCATTTCAACAGTGGAGTCGGAAACGTAGACCAGCGTAAGAAACACGTTTGTTGTTATTTTAAAAGAGTAAACAATGGCGAGATAGTTACATACCATCGCATCACTTGTCTAATACATAGAGCGTTGTCCGCAGATATTTCCAGAAGAAATTTCCAAAGGTATGGAATTCATGATTAAGGTTATCAACCCTTGACAACTAAAGCTCTTAATCATTGTACGTTACAGAATTTTCAGTTGAAATGGAGAGTGAGTACGTAGTTCTTCTGCTGCACAACAAGATACCTTGGACCCATCCTTATTATTCTGCCTTTTTCCTGAGTTATTTCTCTTAATGTACGAAGAGAAGCACGTCGGAAATGAAGCTTGTTTTTCTTGTTGATGCAGACGTCATTATGAATTTCCGTCGTACTCTCGTCACAGAGTGGAGGTGCTATGTGGCCGAGGATGAGTATATCTGAGCGTTCCTGTCATAATGTAGCTTCGAATCGACATGTTTGGCACAATCACTGTTACATCGAACTGGGGATAATGTTACAAACGTCTACAGCATACCAGTATAAGCTGTACGTGTCCCTTGGATGCCGCCGGCCGGTGTGGCCGAGCGGTTCTAGGCGCTTCAGTCTGGAACCGCGCGACCGCTACGGTCGCAGATTCGAATCCTGCCTCGGGCGTGGATGTGTGTGATGTCCTTAGGTTCGTTAGATTTAAGTAGTTCTAAGTTCTAGGGGACTGATGACCTCAGATGTTAAGTCCCATAGTGCTCCGAGCCATTTTGAACCATTTACCTTGGATGCTACTAAACAAGTAACAATACTACCTGCGCCAGACAATCCTTGAATATCCAGGCAATTAAAAACTCACGATTAGTCCCGCTACTAAAATTAGTTTTACAGATAAACGTAATTTGCAACGACTGATTGCTGTAGGTTCACTATTCACTAGTCACATTACATACTGTCGGAGAAGAAGAAAGGGAAAAAACAGAAAATAATACCCCAAACAGAAAAGATTCATCTTCTATTAAATAAAAAGGTCGCTACAATAATGAACAGGGCAAGAAGCCTTACGTCACCCTATGGTAATCTGAGAATTAGCGAGAACTCGATGGTCATAAACACTAATATTTACGTTTATTTAATTCTGGCAAATAAGCTACGGGAAAAACCTCAGAAGTCGTACAGCAGAGTCTGATCATCTGTATATTATATACTCGTATACACACATACAAAACATATACCGTAATCATATTATTATACGATTATTAGGAATAACCGCCTTTGGCACACTCTAAAAAGAGCAGTTCCCATGAAGTCTAGACGTCTCATTTGGAAATTCTCAATTGTCTATCGATTTCCCACGTTCCATATCTAATCTGTGCGACTCCTTTACTTCAGAACTCGCAAACACCCTTTTCCAAGGAGATAATTAGCAGCACACCGGTTCAGTTTAAGTTGTGATACCCAATGACGATGTAACTGCACAGCTTTACAATTGTTAAAGAACAGTCAAGTACTGTCTTTTAGTTTTCGTTAGCGTGAGTTCTAGGACATTAAAATACTATAAGGATGCACGTAGAATGTGCGGATTTTAATTACATAACACAGCAGACATCTCTTACCAGCAGACATCTCTTACAACGCCCGCATCTCGTGGTCGTGCGGTAGCGTTCTCGCTTCCCACGCCCGGGTTCGATTCCCGGTGGGGTCAGGGATTTTCTCTGCCTCGTGATGGCTGGGTGTTGTGTGATGTCCTTAGGTTAGTTAGGTTTAAGTAGTTCTAAGTTCTAGGGGACTGATGACCATAGATGTTAAGTCCCATAGTGCTCAGAGCCATTTGAACCATCTCTTACAACAAGCGAAACAGAGGAGAAACAAAGCTACACTCTGAGCAGTATCGTATTATGAAAAGAAACTTTCATTATTGCATGCAAGGAAACAAATCAGTAAGGTGTATGCCCGTTGTATACGCTGCACGACCTCCATCGTCCAGGAGATTGTTAGGTTGATCCATTCTGGTCTCCGTCTAGCCCTACCTAATATCAGTAACCCTCTTCTCCCCCATCCTCGATTCTGTAAAGAATCGAACTCTTATCTAAATGTGTGAAATCTTATGGGACTTAACTGCTGAGGTCAGCAGTCCCTAAGCTTACACACTACTTAACCTAAATTATCCTAAGGACAAACACACACATCCATGCCCGAGGGAGGACTCGAACCTCCGCCGGAACCAGCTGCACAGTCCAAGATTGCAGCGCCCTGAC
This sequence comes from Schistocerca serialis cubense, assembly GCF_023864345.2. Classification (NCBI taxonomy): domain Eukaryota; kingdom Metazoa; phylum Arthropoda; class Insecta; order Orthoptera; family Acrididae; genus Schistocerca; species Schistocerca serialis. The sequence continues at coordinate 389,610,247 of NC_064638.1, forward strand.
CGCTCGGCTAATCCCGCGCGGCTAACTCTTATCTACTCAATCCGTCCGCCTCTGGTAGCTGAGTGGTCAGCGCAATGGAATGTCATACCTAATGGCCCGGGTTCGATTCCCGGCTGGGTTGGAGATTTTCCCACTCAGGGACTGGGTGTTGTGTTGTCCTTATCATCATCATTTCATCCCCATCGACATGCAAGTCGCCGAAATGGCGTCAACTCGAAAGACTTGCACAAGGCGGACGGTCTACCCGACGGGAGGCCTTAGCCACACGGCATTTCCGTTTCTGTTCAGCCCAGGCGTGGCTTAGAAATAATTACATTTGGATGTTGCAGCCTTTCTAATAAGGCGGAATTCCTCTCCATCGAAAGAGCACCGTTTTAAGAAAAGCTAGTTTTTCACGCATCTCAATGTTTACGACCCTGTCCCCCTGCAAGTGGACCAAACTTCGAACATAGAGCACGTGTTCGGACGTAACGCGTTACTGGTCCACCTGCGAGCCCTATCCCAGATGTAACGCGTGTTGGATCCGCCTCCAATCATCGGTCCGGATATATACAGTACACGGCATATCCACACTCGAACACTAAATCGAATGTGATATATTGTGGGTCTGAATCCCAACACCGCTGCGTACATTGTGCGTGGCGGATCCACCTTCAAACCCTTTCCCGTGCTCAGCATATTGTGGATTCACATCCCAACATCGCTCCGGATATAACGCACGGCGGATCCACATTCGAATGCTAACTCAGGTCTACTGCGCGTCCTGGGAGCCATCCGCGACACATGGATGTACACAGACATACAGTAAACAGAGCAAACGCTCTCCAAATGTGGAGGTGACTGGATACAATCAAGTACAGCTCTATACTACGCCTCCCGATCTGTGCATTTGGGTTAGCTGTTGGCAGATGTGCTACATTTACAGGCAATTTTAGAACACAGAACTAGCGGCTATGTTATGATCGCCTGGATGGAACTGACATAAAATCGATAGAATTGCGAAAAATGATGGGGGGATAGATATAAATTGACCGAATATACACCAAAATGTGGGGAAATTGAAGCAGTACTTGTGTATCTTCTGGTTGGCACAGAGCAATTTGTACATAGGAACAAATATGCGACACAAAGAGGAATCCGAAAATGTCGACATGGAAGCGAAGGGTATCAGGGAAGCAGTAATTTTTTTTTCCGTCGAGGCAGCATTATACTCTATGTCTATTGAGGTACCAGTGATACACGCAAGTTGACTACTGAATTTGAAGCTTTTCAGGAAGACAGAGGACCATCCAGCTCTAAACTTACTTGCATCTGTGTTAAAGAATGACGCAGAGTGGACAGGGTGATCGATTGAGATGGAGCTGTAACGTTGTACGATTTAATGGTAGACTGATGATGCATTCTACAGAGGGAGAAGTTGTTGTAGGTCAATTTTTCCACTGTTTTGTCAGGATGCATCAGTTGCATGACATAGCCAATGTTCGACTCGTGTACAGCTACATGTTCTGTATGTGATTTAAAGCACTGTCTACTTGCGGTCGTTAATGGTAAACTTGTCGGTCATCAGAGGACTTCCATTTCATGTGCGATAAAACGTGACACATTCCTCTAATGAAACTATGATTTATGTATTGTACTCCATCCCCCTGTCGCATCTTGGGCGCAAAATCGAGACTTCAACTTCATAACCAAGTTAGCGATGGGTGATTGTGAGGCACTGCAATCCCCGTGTCTACATTTGCATGACAGATGTGCTGTTTACAGAGTTAGTGGCGGAATGAATTGTAATTTTCACATGTCGGATGCTGCTGCTATGTGTTTATCTGTTTCCTTGTAAGAAGTATTCCCCGTTACTAACCATAATTTTATATAGGGCTGATGCAGGTATAGTATAATTTCTGAAGCGTGATTGGATGTGAACAATGGACGCTACACATCTCTGGAAAGCTATATTGTGTTCATATCACACAGAGCCAATGTTTTAAGGAAGTAGTTTTCTCGTTTTAGGGTTCGACAACATAGTTTATCGTAGAGAAACTGGGAAGAAGGATATATGTCACGCGCTTGAAATATATTTCTTACATTGGAATATTAACATTTCATAATGACTGATAGGTCGGAAATGCAAGCGATCTAACATTATAGACCGTTTTAAGTGCGGAACGTTGTAGCCTTAGGAATGCATGTCTTTATGTTCTCTCTTACCAATACCTTGCAGGTACTGCTCCTAGACTCTGGAATAATACTTTAAAATTGATAGCTTGGTTGATTTACGTAAAAATGCTTTGAACTCCATTGTCTGGAGCTCCATCGCGCATAAAAATCGCCTGTTTCTTGTTCTTTTTCACCGTCTCCTATTACATCACAACACTTTCAAATCTGTTACTACGCATCCATAAGGAGTGCTAACCTCCTCGACATAGGCGCATCTCTTGTGCACTTGGATGGGCGAGGACTCTGCAAGCTCCATTCATTCATGAGACATAGAATGTAGCTGTCTGCCTCTGGTCGATTGCAGATTAAATCGGTAACGGTGCTGCAGGGCGGTTTGGTTAATGGCAGTGTGAGGCGGTCTTTCAGTCTCTAATTTTACCCTAAGACTGCGAGAATGCTCTGTGACTCCCATCAGCATAGAGACAGATCGTAAATTAAGCACTATGCTCGAAGTGTTAGAAATATGTGGTGCGCTGTCTGATATACTTTGATGATGGATGTGTTCAAGAATTAATATTGCATTGACATACTGCACAGTCATCTATCCACATTCGCAATGATACTTGCAAGGTGGGGAGGGGGTGGTTTAGCTACGATACTGAAACTGAGGAACATGCTGTCACATTATTGGTCGGCGTTGAAATTACTGTAAAATTGGTAAAACTGCTCACACAATCAACTGTAATGTTTATTATTTCAGTACATCGGGGGTGTCTTTTCCATCCCATCCGTCCACTGGTACGCAGTTGGTTACCACATAATGACTGACTGACAACACTTGTTTGAGTTGGGGAAAGAGTTTTGATGGAGGGCCAACACCTTCTGGGGACAGATAGTACCGAAACATTGATCGCGTACATGACTGCAATATGAGATATCAGTCGAAATGGAATGCGGAGCCATCAGCTATTCCGTCACTGTGACAGATGGGTTTAAATGTAGAGGTTGCAATCACTTTCGGACGCAGTTTGGAAACTCTCCACGACGCCACCAATCTCTTCCAGTTTCCTTATGTTGTAACTGTCTTTTATTTAAAATCATCCAGTGTGTGTGGCATGTTATGGTAGCTGGGGTAACAAGATGATTAACGCAACGTGACATCTAGTTTTCTGCAAGAGGTAATGGATCAGAATGTGTTAATGTCAGTTTAGAACCTGACACAGACCTCGAAGTCGTGGCGGAAAAACAAAATGTATGGCAATGTACAAAGCATGTTACAGCCGAAAAAAACAATGCTTCAAACAACGACGCAGTGTCACAGGGAGCATCTCTTGCGACTTACTGTACGGTCATCCTCCTACAGTACAGCTGATGAAACTTTAAACTGGTCTGTACCTGTATATTTAATAGGATCGCCACATGTGCTCAATGCCGGCACACATGCGGTATTTCTTTTCGATATACGGGAGGAGAGAGATGGGGTAAAAATCTTATCAACTTCTCTATCAGATGAAGTTAATGGAGCTTTTATAGTTCGCAATTTTCTCTGGTGTATGGAACAGAATAACGATGATAGAATGTTGGGGTGATAGAGGGACGTGGATCTATAGTACCTGCTTGTAGTTTGGAGAAGCACCATAACGCATCAGCAAAATTCACGTCCTTCCCCCAGGTCCCATACTGTCTTTTATACTACCTCGTGTTGCAGGAGCAGGCTTCATTTCTGCTGAATGGTCAAAACACAGTTCCATCGCAGTAACTCAGCTTCGCTGTTTCTACACGGATTGCGGAAGGAGGTAGATAAAGTTTTCGTCCAACCACTGCTCAGTTCCGAATTATATTGGAACGATCACGTGCGCAAAGCTGCAGGGATGGCAGGGCAAGGTCTTAGGGGGAAGTTGCAGGATGCATAGGGGCAAACTAAAACGAGGTGGCAATTTCACTGTAGCAGATAAATTCGAGAAAGGTGACTCGTTTTGAGATAGGAGAGTACCTGAAATATGATTCAGTTGTGGCTGTAATCACTAAAAGACTTCGCCATAGGAACCAACGCATGTATGTGGTTAAATGGAAAGACTTGATTCCAAATCATAGACATCATTTCTAGTTGACAGCATAGCTCTAGAGAGCTGAAAAGCTAGTCTACATTTCTTACACCTCAATCAGCACACCATCTACTACTGCTTGTTATCCTTCTCAATCAGTCATCGCCTATAACTCAGTGGATATATTGAAGAACCTCTGACATGGTATCGAGACAGAATACGTTACAAATACTGGAGAAATATATGGTGGCGGCGGCGTGGGGCTGTTGCAAATAGCGGTTTCATACCACGCTCCTTAGATGAATCACTTTCAAAAAGTTATGCGACGTCTTCACCCATCGTTCATTTTCAGTCAGTATTATTTCGTATGGCCAGTGATCAGTTAATGAAGAGTATTATACTTAGTAGTAGGGGGTGCGTGATAGGTTCGCCTTGAGCATCAAGCTTATAAAGTATGTGTTTGTGTTCCGACATGTGCAAAGGAAATGACTATGTCCATTCATAAGGAAGGTATGGATTTGACGTCGAGTACTGTGATAGCAAAGGGAAAAGTATCTCAAGTCATAAGCATGGTACTGATATTTCTATTTCCAGAGCCACAGCCATGAACAGGGTGTATTTCCGATACTTCGCTCATTGTCGAATGTCATTCAAATGAGACCGCGATTGTAACAGTTAGTTGTAAGTACAGGGCTAAAATATATATGTGACCGATTTCTTAGGATAATGATTCTACCTGTGCGTGCTTGGTGTGCAGCGCCAGTGACCTGCGTGGGGATGATCCACGTTTCTCGTTAACGGCAGGAGTTATCCAAATGGAGAGGCCTGTTGGAGTGTAGGAATGTAGACGACTTAACCATGTTGTCCTCTAGACAACCAAATAGCGAGATAATACTTAGTAGGTGTTGAATAGATTTCGTGATCGTGTGGAAATTTGAGAAGACTGAATACGGAGATGTGTTGGCACTGGACCATTATTCCCTCCCATGTAAATTGTTCGGGTGACTACTTCTGCACATTTCGCTCCTTTATTTAGTTGAGAGAAGATCGACTGTGGTGTATGTACCTAGCATGTGGAAGACATGTTTGCTGGTTCCCTAGACATGTGAAACACATTAGTTGACCTTGTAAATTATAGGGATGATTTGGAAACTGCTACATCACCGACACTGGTATTCGCGAGTGGAAACATCAGTTTTCTCTATTTTTTTCGAGTTTCTGAGTACATGTCTTCACAGACGTGAAAAGTTTCTAGTTAGTCAGTGGTTTACAGCATGCCCCACATAGGTAAAGTTTTGGGTTTGTAGAGAAATAATTTCCAGTTTATATCTTCAGAATTATGTTGCGTGAGGGATCGGTAGGGTACTGCTGCGTGCTTGATATCGAGAAGTACCACCAAAATAGTATAATATTATGGCAAATCATGCAAAAATACATGTATACTTGTAATACCAGAGTCTGGAGATGAGTGTAGAAAAAGCAAGCAAGCAATCAAGCAGGTCTGAACCAGAAGCAGTAACACGTTTGTGCCAAGGGGGAGCGAGCCCGAATTTGTATAACAATTCTGAGAGTGACTTCAGTCTGCTGAGGGTGCTCTGGTCACCCATCGGGGGCGTATGACTGCCGACCTCGCAGGGAAATATCCAGTGCTGCGAGGAGTGTATACGGTGCTGTCTGTCTTCGCAATATATGTACGAATGATGTAAAAGGGCTGATTTTGTATGGCATGGGATACAAATTGTATGTTTACTATACTGACATGGTACGCGGTAATATATTGCTGGGTTGGAGATCTATTTCACACTCTAATATTCAAGCTCCTGTCCTCAGTGGGAGAGCAGTGTAATTGAGTAAGAGTCTTTCCATATTTGACGATCTGTAGGCCACTTTGCAGGGTTTAATTGTCAGTGCAATATGGTGATCTGTACAAAATACAATCATAATGCTCTATTCATTACAAAGACATCCTTTGTGCTGGGACGTAGGAGCATCTACAAACTGATTAGAACAAGATGGAGCAAGGTATGCATGGAAAGTTCTGAGAAAGGAAGTGTTCAATGACAAGTTGAAGCAGACCCTCCATCTCTGGCAGGGATGCGGATACTCATCTGCCACTGTGGCATTAGGACATCTCCAGATCTGTAGCTGTAGGATACCGAAAATTCCGGCTATTTTTTTCTCTTTTGCAAGGCAGTGCTTCAAATTTTTTTGTGTAATTGTTCTGATCTCTCTCCCCCCCCCCCCCTCCCCCGTCTGTGCTTAAAAGAGAATGCTCTCTTTCCAAACAACAAGAATGCTTTTAAACTGTGTTTTTGTGAGCATACACAGGCTTTTAGCGGTGAGAACATCTAATGTTTCTGAGATGTATTTTGATAGCAGGACGAACATTTTGCGCAATGCATCCACGCTGGGTACATGTGCATGGCTAGATGAAGCTCGTGTTTCCCGTTAGGACTGCAAGGAACAATGCACCTTGTGCTATTCTGTGATGTCAGTTTCTGCAGGTATCACACCAGCAACAGTAAACATACGTGCTGTGCAGAGGAATCTCGCAATGGGACCGGCGTGAATGCAGCTTGGAGTTCTGTGATGTCAGTATAACACTCGAAGAACTCTAACTGTATACCCGAAGATAGACCCAACTTTCAGCTGCTCGCTGTAGGCAGCAGCAGTGTGAGAGCAATGGCTCGCACTTTCCTGAGTATGGCGGTGGCTCTCCGTGGCATCAACATGCGCATGCCCTTGGAGCACTCTGCAAATAGGTCATCCCTCCCATCCGGTTGTGTCAGCAACTGCGCCTAGATGATCGCATTTTTCAAGAGGAATTTCTCAGGTGTCAAGTATGAAAGGGATGCTGCTGCATCATGCTTGAGGGACCAGAACGGGCACCTGTGCATGACTTGGCAGATACTGGGGCGTCCTGAGTTCTGGGAGCATGTACAGTAGCCTCCTGTGTGGTCCAGTGGGCAGGGGGCGCCAGGCAGTGTCTGCACACGTTGGAGCCTTTTTTTTACTAGCGATGTTTTGTTTAAACTACATTCCATTGATCTGACTGACCAATAGGATGCTGTGAATTTAAAAAAAAACTACTCCATACATGTGAAGAATCTCGATTTAATTAATATGCATCAATTTATTATTATCAATGTGGTGTTAGCGGTACAGTAGTTAATGGGAGTGTGTGCATGAGTGGGTAACATGGAGCAGAACAGCAGGTTACATGCAGAACACTACGTTAATTTGCATAATTTTTATGTGAAACGCAGTACAATAGTTTAAGGGGGTGGGTGATAAAGAAGAATGCGCCAGAAACGGCATTCAAAAGCATGTGAAATTCGAAAAGTGTGCCAGAAAATGGTGGGAGGACATAACTGATTACTTAATTTGGTATCAAAGGTGGTACAATAGTTTAAGGAAATGGGGGTGACATGGAAAACCACTTAACAGATCAATAGGTTAAGTGCCGAAAAAGGTCCAAACATTAGGTTAAGACACCCAGAGCAGAGTGCCGAACATTAGGTTGTGCAACATAATCGCCCCATGTAATTGCTTTTTGAAAGACCTACATGTTTCCAAACAGCAGAGAGTGATGGGCAAGGGAAATCGAACGCCCAACTGAATTTTTTATAAATAAACAATATACCCTTGAATTTTCTGTTATGAGATACTTCCTCTCCACCAATTTCCATATATTCCATACACTGCCTTGAATCCCCTAAAGTGTTTAAATAAACAATATCCCACACAATGTCTAAATAGTTTAAACAATAATCCATACACTACAATCGGATTACCTCCAAATGATTGGTCAACTGAGTCTTTTTCTCGCCAATTTCTTGGAGGGAGGGTGGGAGGGGATGGGGGTTTAACAGAGGGGGAGAGGTTAATTAATTTATCAATTTAATTAAGTAGCCAATCAAATTGATTAGAGTTAGAGGAGCTATTCCAATAATTCCGACCTGAATGTGTGCTTGTAGCAGCGTGGGGGTGGTTTCCTTAGGGAAGAGGGGCGTGGGAGAGGCAGGGGGAACAATAGGCTACGTGCCTGTTAATCAAAAGGAGGGATCCTTTTAGCAGAACAATAGGTTAAGTACCTGTCAATCAAAGGAGAACAATAGGTTTGCCCCTGAGTGCATACCTGCCCCTGATGTAGGCAACCTGCACCATCAAAATGGACTGACGCTCTCCTAGCTCCACTACTAGCGTATACTGTCGACATTTGCACTATTGTGCTCTATTTTCAGTGCGATACAGATCCAAGTAATTGGGGTAAGAAAGGGCAAAAAACGAAACGAAGTGCGGTAACTCTGTAACGAGCACCCGAGGACCGTGGGTCTTTTATACCAAAATACTCTGATGGTATCTCTGAGCAACCTTTATAGGTTTTCTCGTTGGAGTTTTAGATCACTCTATAGATGGGTGTGAGAATTCATATTCCGAAAGGATTATAAACACACCGCACAAGAATTTAGTCACTTCCAGGAGACAAGATGGTCGTGTAAGCTGTAAGGCCCAGTTCACACAGAAATGGCGTGGCGCTGACGCCTGGTGGCGGCGAGCCTGGTACAGGGTGCGGGCGGGATCTGAGCAATTCACATTGAAGTGGCGCTGTTAGAGAGACGTGGGACAGTCCTGCTACGAATGGATCAGAATATGCTGTCTTCATCCGACGAGAATATTCATGCTCGGAATCTTTTGTAACTCGTAAATGTTGAGCAGCGATGAAAATATTTAGTACAATATGGCTGCAAAAAGGGGATAAACGTGACACATTCGACATAATGAAACCACTGACATGCATGCCGAACTTTTTCAGGATTTTTACAGACTGTCTCAAAAAAGTTTCTAACATTTCAACGTAAGCATAAATACTGCAGACTTTGTGAGAGATGTTCACAATATTAGGATCCGTTTCCAAAATCTGATCAAACGTAAATATTTCACTGTTGTAGACTAGAAATCCTCGTTACTGGTCATCGTTTCGTACCATGAGATTAGAGATTTTGCTCTTATAGAGAGGAACAAAATATTCTTTCGTTCAGACAACCGGTTCCAGTCATTGCGAACGCCGACAGCGGATTCCTTTTTTGCTAGGCGGAAACAGAGGATTTCAGGGATCTTAGCGCACTTGACCGAGGGTTGCACAGAGGCTCTTTCAAAATAACGGATCACATTTCACCTGTCAGCCTTACTACAATAAGGGGAAGGAAAAGTAATAACATCCAGCAACAGTGGATTCATCGAAGCATTGCAAAGAAACTGAGGCGTACTGAGAAAACTGCCGCTAGATAATATTACAGTTTTCCCTAAATTTTGTGATAAAATTCTGCAAGTAAAAAGTGCCAAGAAGAAAACCTTATCTGACATGTGATAATATCTCCCAGATGAAACACAGAATTTCAGTGAGCAAGTATCAAGTGCAGAGTGAGTTTGCACATCTGTTTGGCAAAAGCCGCTGATTGAAGACAGATAATGTACGGCTCACTGTACACGTTTAGTGCAACTGCAAAAGGAATAGTGCTACATTTTTCCTTAGCTTCTGCTGTTGCTTGAGCAGATTTGTTTTGTAGTAAACATTATGTGCTTTGACCTGTATTGCTGTATTTCCTCAAAACAAGCTTCATATTTCTGCAGTAAATAAAAAAAAATGGTTCAAATGGCTCTGAGCACTATGGGACTGAACTTCTGAGGTCATCAGTCTCCTAGAACTTAGAACTACTTGAACCTAACGAACCTAAGGACATCACACACATCCATGGCCACGGCACGATTCGAACCTGCGACCGTAGCGGTCGCGTGGTTGCAGACTGTAGCGCCTGGAACCGCTCGGCCACTCCGGCCGGCTGCAGTAAATAACACTGATAACAAGCACAACGTTGTAACTGCACTTGTTCAATGTTGTTCGTCCACGAAAGAAAAAAAAATAGTCTTTTTTCAAAGATAACATAAGTAATTACGTAATAACTGTTTCGAAAATATACAAAATGGCGTTTTACCATATATGTACTGCCTGCATTTCGAAAGCCCAAATCGATAACCATAAAGTATAAAACACCCAGTACATGGTACAGTTTAGGTGCATCGAATGCAAAACTCCGTTTCACAATCATTGCTGCTCACATGGTTCGACTCGTGGAATCGATGGGTTCGAGAGAACCAAACTCAGCACCATGCTCCACCTCAACAACTCCACCCAACTAGCGTCCGAGAGGGCACACACAATGTTCGATAGGCCATGGAGGGTCGTAGTACCACATCACGTACCTTTAGTCAGGCAATGGGGTTGGTCGTAGCAAGAGAAAAATCTACACAGACAGGGCGAGAACGTCTGGAGCAGTAGGGGGAGCGTTGTTTTGGCTCCCCTTGATACAGGAAGAGAGAAAGACGTGCCCAACAACACTGGACACAGGAGTGGTGCGACGTCGTATTTTCAGATGAGTTCAAGACCAATGTACAGCACGACGATGACGTACCCTTGTGTGGAACTTCGAGGAGAACGAAGAGTATCAGATGCCATTCATCATCGTCATCAGCAGCTGGGTACGCAACACGATCACTTCTAGAAGGCATTTGCGGTAATTTGGACAGCAGCAGTAACATTTCTGGCGTGTAATACTGGTGACAGCGCTCTATCTTCGGTGTCTCCGTGACTTTATGTTTGTTTCCCGTGCTGTCCTCGCCTGTCCTGATACAGAGGGAGCTCGTCAGTGTCTGGCCGGCATGTTCTCCACATCTCTCACAAACTTAAATTATCTTATAATGGGTTGTGGATTGAGTAATTGGCACGCCACCACACACCAGCCACATCGATAGATGTTCTCTGGTACAGAGTTTGGACAAAATGGGACGATGTATCTGTCATTCAAGCTTATTTTGACTCGATACCGAGCCAGGTTACAGCCATTGTTGCTGCCATTGGTAGCCCTGCGTGTAGTAAATATCGCACTCTGTGTACATTTGAGCCTCATTTCTTCAGAACACCATACCATGAAACACAGAAGAAAAATGTTTTGGATCTTAGCTGCATTTCATCAGAAGACTGTATCATGAAACAGTATTGAGTGAGAACATGCAAAATATGCTAGCAGTTCAAAATTGTTCAAATGGCTCTGAGCACTATGGGACTGAACTTCTGAGGTCATCAGTCCCCTAGAACTTAGAACTACTTAAACCTAACTAACCTAAGGACATCACACACATCCATGCCCGAGGCAGGATTCGAACTTGCGCCCGTAGCGGTCGCGCGGTTCCAGACTGTAGCGCCTAGAACCGCTCGGCCACACCGGCCGGCTATGCTAGCGGTCCCTCTGAAGGTCAACACAATGAGAGAGCTTACAGATAATCAATATGACTTTTCGACGTCGTCGTGAAATCGTTGTGCAAGATTAGTGGAATTAGAATGAGATTTTCACTCTGCAGCGGAGTGTGCGCTGATATGAAACTTCCTGGCAGATTAAAACTGTGTGCCGGACCGAGACTCGAACTCGGGACTTTTGCTTTCGCGGGAAAGTGCTCTACCACTTGCCCGCGAAAGGCAAAGGTCCCGAGTTCGAGTGTCGGCCCGGCACAGTTTTAATCTGCCAGGTAGTTTCAGTAGTGGAATTGTTCCTTATCGCCAGTTGACTTGTGCGCGTCTCTTGTCTGCCTATTTATTATTCTTTTTATTTACGAGGTCTGTTCAAAAAATTCCAGATCATTCGTAATTTCCCACCAATTGTGTATTGGAGCAAAAAGCGGCTGGCATCCCTGCACACCCCTGTGTTTAATGTTTAACTACCGGTAGTTTCATTGTTGAATATCTGTTATTGTTCAGTGCTGTATTGAGTAGAACGTTGTGTCGCACAGTTGGTGAATTGCGAGATGGCAGAGTTAATGGAGCAATGTGCCTGTGCATCTGCTTTAAATTTTGCGTGCAACTCAGGGAAACCTTTACAGAGTCACACCAAGTGATGCATGAAGCCTACGTGATGACTACTTAAGCCGTACTCGGTGTTACAAATGGTTCACATAGTTTAAAAATGGTCGCAAATTGACTGTCCAGGGAACGTAACATTTCAGTTGGATCATGTAATGAAATCCTGACACAACATCATGGAATGCAAGGCGTCGTAGCCAAGTTCGTCCCACTGCTAATGATTCAACATCAGAAAGATCTTCGCCTCGAAATCTGTGAGAAGATTTGGATCGCGCAAATAAGAACGAGATGTTGGTTCCTTAAGAGAATCAAAACTGATGGTAAGACGTGGGTCTACAGTTATGATGTATGGTCTTCACAATGGGTCAGGATTCTTCAACGCCAAGAAACCTCGTCACTTGACAAGCCATGGGGATAGTTTTCTTTGACTTTGATTAGTTCATAATGAATTCGTGCCACAGGGATAAACTGTTAATCGAAGGTACTATCGGGGCGTCTCGTCACGGCTGCGAGAAAATGTGAGAAGTAAATGAAATTAAAATGAAATGAATACCCCTAGCTGCATACAGGCTTTGATATAAGTCAATGGGGACAGCTGAAAACCTGTGCCCCGACCGGAACTCGAACCCGGGATCTCCTGCTTACAAGGCAGACACTCTATCCATCTGAGCCACCAAGGACACAGAGGATAGTGCGATTGCAGGGATTTATCTCTGGCACGCCTCCCGTGATACCAACATTCCCAACTTATTGTCCCGCACTACAGGGCTATTACAAATGAATGAAGCGATTTCATAAATTCACTGTAGCTCCATTCATTGACATATGGTCACGACACACTACAGATACGTAGAAAAACTCATAAAGTTTTGTTCGGCTGAAGCCGCACTTCAGGTTTCTGCCGCCAGAGCGCTCGAGAGCGCAGTGAGGCAAAATGGCGACAGGAGCCGAGAAAGCGTATGTCGTGCTTGAAATGCACTCACATCAGTCAGTCATAACAGTGCAACGACACTTCAGGACGAAGTTCAACAAAGATCCACCAACTGCTAACTCCATTCGGCGATGGTATGCGCAGTTTAAAGCTTCTGGATGCCTCTGTAAGGGGAAATCAACGGGTCGGCCTGCAGTGAGCGAAGAAACGGTTGAACGCGTGCGGGCAAGTTTCACGCGTAGCCCGCGGAAGTCGACGAATAAAGCAAGCAGGGAGCTAAACGTACCACAGCCGACGGTTTGGAAAATCTTACGGAAAAGGCTAAAGCAGAAGCCTTACCGTTTACAATTGCTACAAGCCCTGACACCCGATGACAAAGTCAAACTCTTTGAATTTTCGGCGCGGTTGCAACAGCTCATGGAAGAGGATGCGTTCAGTGCGAAACTTGTTTTCAGTGATGCAGCAACATCTTTTCTTAGTAGTGAAGTGAACAATGTGCGAATCTGGGCGGTAGAGAATCCTCACGCATACGTGCAGCAAATTCGCAATTCACCAAAAGTTAATGTGTTTTGTGCAATCTCACGGTTTAAAATTCACGGCCCCTTTTTCTTCTGCGAAAAAAACGTTACAGGACACGTGTATCTGGACATGCTGGAAAATTGGCTCATGCCACAACTGGAGACCGACAGCGCTGACTTCATCTTTCAACAGGATGGTGCTCCACCGCACTTCCATCATGATGTTCGGCATTTCTTAAACAGGAGATTGGAAAACCGATGGATCGGTCGTGGTGGAGATCATGATCAGCAATTCATGTCATGGCCTCCACGCTCTCCTGACTTAACCCCATGTGATTTCTTTCTGTGGGGTTATGTGAAAGATTCAGTGTTTAAACCACCTCTACCAAGAAACGTGCCAGAACTGCGAGCTCGCATCAATGATGCTTTCGAACTCATTGATGGGGACATGCTGCGCCGAGTGTGGGAGGAACTTGATTATCGGCTTGATGTCTGCCGAATCACTAAAGGGGCACATATCGAACATTTGTGAATGCCTAAAAACACTTTTTGAGTTTTTGTATGTGTGTGCAAAGCATTGTGAAAATATCTCAAATAATGAAGTTATTGTAGAGCTGTGAAATCGCTTCAATCATTTGTAATAACCCTGTATATTCAAAGTGCCCCTGCCCATTATACTCATTACTCGCGGCTTTTTGCCAATTCCCATAAGAGTTCGTGCACTGTTTGTGCATCTGCACAGAAGAAGATGGTCAAATGGCCGGTGAGCCTTAACTATATGAAGATGGTATCTGTTTTTTCGGACATGTCCGAAAGAACAGATACCATCTACATATATATAGAAGTAAATGGCCTGAAATGTGGCGAGACAATTCATGGCTCTTGTATCACGATAACGCAGCCACATATTTATCCCTGTTGGAGTGTGACTATTGCATAGAAAACGAAACCACTGTGCTGCCTCATCCTCTGAACCCTCCAGATCTGGCCCCTGGGGACGTTTTTTTATTTCCATAGCGGAAAACCCTGTTGAAAGGGCGAAGATTTGCCACAATAGAAGAGATAAAAGAAAATTCGCAGACGGCGCATCGCGCAATCCAGCAAGAGGCGTACCAAGATAGCTTCCGGGAGTGGAAACGCCGTTGGGAGAAGTGTATCAATTGTGACGGAGAGTATTTCGAAGGAGATCATGCGCAATAAGTAAAAGGTAAGCGTAGATGAATTTTTTGAACAAAGTTACAGAATTTTTTGAACAGATCTGGTACTTAAACATGGTCCATTAAATTATCTGTAATAGCACATGTATATATTGTGCGTGTGTGGAGTGGAGTGTTACGTTTGTGTTGTATGATGATGAGAGAAGGGAGCGGGTGAAACCCTGTGCCAGCACACAGCCCACTCCTCGTGAATAGCACCAAGAGGGCCGCCAAACTTAACGTCCCCATCCGATGGACTGATCACCATCAAGTGTCACATGCCCACACTTCCTGAGACACTGCGGAGAGGGTTGGTATTTAAACCAGGGCACTGGCACTAAGTCTGGTGATCAAGAACTTTACACCACCGCCTCTCCGCCCCACGCCGGCCAAATACTGGCAGTGAAAACTTTTTCCATCTCCAGGATGCGAACCGGATTACCCCCTGATTGAGCACCACCGCACAAGCGTGTGTTAGTGATCTCGTCCACGGAAGCGGGTTTTCTGCCTATTGTGCTCCTTCTGGAAGTTTCCAGAATATACATCCGCAGTTGTTTCCGTAGCAGCAATAGATTTCTTCAGTCGTGAGGTTATGGTTTTTGTCTGTATTATCACGGTACCGTCAATGGTTAAATCTTGACCCGTCTGAAACTAATCAACTGCCTTTCACTATCAGGTCATTCCAAGATGCCTTAGAGGCTTGATCGTTGCAAACAGTATATCAAACTAAATCGAGAGAGAGATAATAAAATTAACATTAAGCGCAAAATGAAATCATCTGCTTGACAACTCCTTTCACTCCACAGTTGCTTGTTGACGTTGGCATCAAGTCCAAAGACTGGTTTGATGCAGCTCCTCAACTTACAATTAGTTTAGCTTGTGGTGGTCACTTAATCTCTGCCAGATCTTTGTCTCTGTACACAGTTTTTACGAACCACACTTTCTCTCCTAAACTGACAATTCCTTGATGCCTCCTGATCTGTCATACCAATTTATCACGTCTTTTTGTCAAGTTGTGCCACAAATTTTTTCCCAATTCTATGCAGTACCTCCACCCTAATTATTTTCAATATTCTTCTTTAAAACCACATTTCAAACGCTTGCTATCCTCTTCTTGTCTGAACTGCTTATTGTCCACGTTTCATTTCCCTACAACGCTAAGCTACGGGCAAACACCTCCGCAAAAGGGTGCCTAACCCGTAAATTTATATTCGGTGTTAACAACATTCTCTTCCTCGGAAACGCTTCTCTTGTGGTTGCCATTCTGCGCTTTGTATATTCTCCACTTCGGCCATATTCAGTTATTTTGCGGTCTAAATAGTAAAACTCGTCGACTACTTGTAGCGTACCGTTTCCTAACCAAATTTATTTTAGGTACATTGCTTTAATCATGTTTTACTATTGTTAATATTAATCCTATTTCCTCTTTGCAGGATCCTGTCCACCCCGTTCAGCTGGTCTTCTAAGTTCTTCGCCTCTCTGACAGAATTGCAATGTCATCGGCAAACTTCTAAGTCCTTCGCCGTCTCTGACAGAATTGCAGTGTCACTGGAAAATTTTAGACTTTTTATTTATTATCCCTGAACTTTAATTCCCTTTCCAAATTACGCTGCTTGTTCAGTGTACAGATTAAATAACATCGGGAATTAGCTACAAGCCTGACTCATTCCCTTTTCGCCTGCTGCTTCCCTTTCATGCACTTCGAGTCTTATAAATGTAGTCTGTCTCCTGTGCAAGTTGTAGATAACTTTTCGCTCCCTATATTTTATCCCTGGTTCTTTCAGAATTTTAAAGAGTGTACTCTGGTCAACATTGTGAAAAGCTTCCTTTAAGGCTTCATTTCAGACGATGGAAGTCTGACGCACGTTTTTCAGATCACACTTGTAGATATCTAACATTCATATAATAAGTATTCATATAATCTCTAACATTCAACTTACAACCGATCATACAGGGTAACAATTATTGAACTATTTGAAATAAAATGGACATAACTTCTGAACGGTTTGCGTTAGAACGTTCAAACTGCACGGTTGGCCGCGGGGCATGATGGGAATTAGTATGGTTTTGTTTAGCGCGAAGCCCACTTTCATTTGGATGGGTTCGTCAATAAACACAATTGGCGCATTTGGGGGTCTGAGAATCCGCATTGCGCGATCGAGAAGTCTATTCATTCACCCTCAACAGGTGATTGTGTGGTGTGCAATGTCTAGGCAAGGAATAATCGTTGCGATATTCCTTGATGGCACGGTGACTACCAAACGATACTTCAAGGTTTTGGAAGATGATTTCATCCCTATTATTCAAAATGACCCTGATTTCGACAAGATGTGGTTCATGCAAGACGGAACTCGACAGCGTCGAAGCAGGAGAATGTTCGATGTCCTGGAGGAGCACTTATATGGGGATCGCATTCTAGCTCTGGGGTATGCAGAGGCCACTGGGATGGACCTCGATTGGCCGTCATATTCTCCGGATCTAAACACATGCGACTCCTTTTCCTGGGGCTACATTAAAGACAAGGTGCACAGCAATAACCGTAAAACCATCCAGGAGGTCATCGACACCATCGATGTTCCGACACTTTAGCATGACATGCAAAATTTCGCTATTCCTCTGCGCATCATCGACAATGATGGCAGCATATCGAACGTGTCATAACCTAAATCCGAATATCTGTAGCGACGTTTACATGGTGAATAAAGTGTATGCACGCCCTAGTTTGTAACTAATTTACGTTTTTTTTTTTTTGATATAGTGAAGTAACTGCGACCCTGTATGAGCGGTGCTGTTCAGATGACCACGCGTTTCCATCTTGACCAGAGTGAATGAACGAGTAAAACCAAAGCCGACAATATTCACATCGAGCTATTAATTGACGGACTAGAAAACAATCATTTTGGAATATAGCGTCGAAACTGAATAAAATGTTGAGACGTCGAGCTTTGGAAAGAATTCGTTTTGATCTTTTGTACCGGAAATGAATCTCATGAAATACAGAAAAATATAGGTAAGAAAAACTTCGTTGCTAATAAGTACACTTTCGTTCATATCATACGATCTGCTTGTTCAAACCTACGTCCATTAACAAAACAATTGGCAAATTTAGCCCGAACGTTATCCATTGATAAAGTGGGTCGTCCATTCTGGGTAGCATTTATACTCGTGAGAGTTACTTCTAAGTTCTCCTCGTGTTTAAATCCATCTCTCATCCTTAACAATGTGTTCGGGTAATCCACACCTACATCTAATGGGCGATGTAGCAGTCTCTACTTATTACAAGCTTTACCAGAAGTATGTCTAATATTCCTACTTACTAAAGTTAATTGATAGTCAAATATCTTTGTTTTCGTAAGTCAGCTAATTTCCATCGTAAGGTATCATTAAATCTTTCACCAGCCCAAATGCTTCACCTACAATCACGTAAGGAAGTTCCATGTCGTGGTTTACTGTTAAAGGTCTTTCAGTGCGTTTCTCATACAGAACTGAATCTCTTGAAAATTCCTGGTTCTCTGTCTTTCCCGTAAGCGCGAATGTCTAACCAGATAAAGGGATGGTCAAAGTCGCATAGCGCCGCCAACAGCAATAGAGAAAACCATGTTTATAAGTGTAAGGAACTTGAAAGTTCTGAATTTTGAATTTTGTATTGTGATATGTTTACCAGTGAGGGCTCCGATGCAACGAGTAAACATTGCACACTGTCCAATCCTTTACATATTTCATCCCATTTTCTTCATCTGGTGTTTTAATTTCATCCAGATAACTTCGCATACTTGACGAATTATACCATATATATTAGATCTTCCAATATCATACGAATAGTGTAGCTACGCCACTGAACATCCTCTTGCAAAATATCTGAAACCGAAACAACTGCGAGGGAGTAACTGCATCGACCAACGAGCGCTAGCTGCTTGTCATCCGGACTCATCTGAAATTCGATCGCATGCATCAGTCAACGCGCATTAGTTCTGAACTTGGACAGAGACTACAAGTGATATAAAAAAAGATTTGCTTTTCTTCGGTCTGTCTTGTAAGATTAGTCGGAGGTCAGGTTCCACAAAAGATTTTCTAAATACGGTGAGTGTGTTTTAGAGAGGAGAGAGAGGGGGAGGGGAAAGGGAAAGGGGGAGAGAGAGAGAGAGAGAGAGAGAGAGAGAGAGAGAGAGAGAGAGAGAGAGAGACAGAGCGATAGATTGGGTGGGTGACAATGAGAAAGAGTGAACATAGGCAACTAAAAAGATAGCTTAAGAAAATCATGTCGGCATGATACACGGCTGTCACTGAGAAAGTGTTCTGCCGTGTAAGTGTAAAATATACTGGTTCCACATCATAGAGAGATCGCAGTCATGATCCATTGCAGATGCAAACAACTAAAACAGCCATGACTTCAACTTAACTAATACTGTATGTCCACAGCTTTCCTGACAACCACAGCTCGCTGTCGCAAAGGCGTCAGTCATGAGTCATGTAACAAATAACGTGTGGAACCTCTTTTTGCTACCATTACGGCGATTCATTTTTACCAAAATATTTCTACTAATTTTTAGCGTACTGAAGAGGAATTTGTTTCCATTCATCCTGAAGCATAGTCAACACTTGTCACTGTGGTTTTGGAGGAAATGAGCACTCATGAATCGACATTCCAGTCGAGGTAATACTAGGAAATGTGAGTCACTGCACGCTTCCTAGCCCTACCCTTCTCTAGCTGCACCTTCTGCATGCCGAATTTACATCGACGCCGTCGCACCACGTTACCTATTCCACTCTTACACGCGCAACAGCAGCTGTGGTTCTGCCACAGATGTCTGCTGAGTACAATTAAAGCGTCACTGTTATGGAAGTCACAGTAGTCCTGTACCCACGTAATGAAAAGTAGAGCACCAGATGCTGGAATCCTGCACCGCTGTTCTAGGCTAGGTCCCAGTGAAGGTGGGTTTGCCATTGCTTATCTCCGACCTGTTATGAAGTGCCGTATGGAAAAATGTGATGAGTACTCGCACAGCGTAGTGCTAGATTTGTGCCGTTTCGGATAAAGGGAGGAGAGAGAATGAAACCTGGTGCCGGCGCTTGGCCTACGCCTCCCGAGCAGCACCGAGGGGAAGGCCGAGCTTAGCGTCTCCCTCTGACGGATATATCACCGTCAACGTTGTCACATGCCCTCACATCATGAGACACAGTGGAGGGCTTTGGAATTTATTCCAGGACATTGGGGCAAAGACTGGCAATTAGGAACTTTACGCCTTTATCTCTCCTCTCCTTACGGGTCAATTATTGGCAGTGAAAATTCGATCCACCACTAGGATTCGAACCGGCGTATCTCCGAGTCGAGCACCACCGCGCAAGGGTGTGTTTGCGGTCTCACTTACGGAAGCAGGTGTCGCTAGTATGTGTACGGGAATTTTCCGTAGAACTCCCGTGATGATAACGTTCTCAAGTGTCAATTGATACACGTCTTCACTGGTCACTGATGTTTCTGTGACTTACGCTAATTTTTGAGAAGTAGTATCTTCACATTATGTCAAAATAAATGAAGGGTACTCTCAGACTAATGGCCACTTTTATCATTCTTTATGTAAAGACTAACTGAGTACCTGGCGTTGCCCACACATGTATTTACTCAAGTCTTCTATTGGTCCATCTCCTCCTTCCTCCTCTCTCTGTCCATTTAATCCTTCACGCCCTCTCTGTCCATCTCCCTCTCTCCCCTCTCCCTGTTCATATCCTCCCCTTTCCTTCCTTTCTCTATCGATCTCCTTCTCTCCCCTCACTCTGTCTATCTCCTCCTCTTCCCTTTCTCTGTCGCATTTCCTCCTCCCTCTGTTCATCCCATCCTCCCCCTCTCTCTCCCTATCTCTTCCTCCCCCTGTCTCTATTCATCTCTTCCTCTTTCCACTTTCTCTTTTTACCCGTGACCGTACCTGTGTACTCACATGTCAAATACATTTCATAGGCCCTATATATTTAACAAATTTCACACGTTTTTGTGTACACACCTGTAGAGAATTTCGCCGTGCAGTTTCATTTCTACTCAGCTTAATGTTTATGACTTCGTATCTCCTGAAGCATGTGCCGTACAACGGGGTGTTTTTGTAGGTACGTACAGCGGTATATGTGGATACTGTCAGCGGAAAGTGTTCTAGTAGAGTTAGTAGCAAAGAAGTGATAAATTAAAACGTCATATATCACGCGGTAGTGTTTCACGTATCTCAGTATTTATGACGTCATATCTCTTGAAGAAAGTGTCCTACAATGATATATTTTTGTAGGTACATTTGCTGGCCTACGAAGATACTGCCTGCGAAATGTGTCGCGAATAGAATTAGTAGCAGTGAAGTAGTTAATTAAAACGTCTTGCGTGACGCCGCAGTTTTTCACGCATGTTAGTATTTATGGCGTCATGTCTCCGGAACTATATATCATACAATGACAATTTTGCTGGTACTTTCAGTGGCATATGTGAATACTGTCTGAAAAATATCACGAATGCAGTTAGTAGTAAAGAAGAATAAATGCAAACGTCGTGCTTCATGCGGCAGTTTTACTGCATGAAATGCAGTAAGAGAAAACCTTTTTTCCCTTCGCCATTATGAGGCGGTTGTCAGCGAGAAAAGATTCCCTAAAGGTTTGAAATTATGTGTAAAGTTTGTTGCAAGTCAGGAAGTGTTTTCATTCTCAAATATTAGATGACTAAAGCATGGGTATTCGCGCGTCCTGGGCCACACTGCTTTTTCATCATCACTCTCACCTCTTTGGCACGTAGGTGGTTCTCACCACCTCAGTAATGGTTTCCAGACAGCAAGTGATGTGTGTATCAAGTTTGGTTGAAACTGGTCCAGTGGTCTAAGAGGAGATTTAGAACATACATACCGACATACATACACGTTTATATCAGTTTCTATATCGTTTATGGATAGGTACTGATTCGGGTTATTAACTACGATACTGAATGGTCGCTAACAGTTGTAGGCAACCAGCAGCCCACCCGTCTTATGTAGCCCACGTTACCATTTACTGTTTTGGTCATGGTATACGGAACAAAATTACCTGACTTCCAAGGGCATATGCAGAAATTTTTCCAGGGAAGGGAAATGGAGAGGGTGGGAGGAGAGAAGCACGACTCTAAAATTGCCATTTTTATATTAAATGAGTTGGTGAGTTTGGAGACCTGTTAACAACTGACAATTGCTAAAGAACAACTGCAAATTGCTACGGATAACTGACAATTGTTACGGAGCACCCGACCAGTGCCAGTAAAAGGAAATGTGTATGAACGCTCTGTACGCAATCGACAGTTCATGCAGTTCTGTGTTTTGACGAAATTTATTGTGGAACTGATTAGTGCGACATTTCTTGTGGTACGGCAACATGTCTGCAAGACATCATTTGATTGCTTACGATCGTGGACGAACAGTTGAACGACTCGAAGCCAGTCGAGGTGTGACTACAGTGGCCACGGTAATGGATGTGTCCGAAAGCGTCGTCTCGCGATTAAAAAGGGCCGCTGAAGGTGGAAATGCTTTGCGAAAGCATTCTCATGGTCGCAGACGGACCACCACACTGCAAGAGGATCGATGCAGACCTTCCAAGCACTACGACTACCCGTCTTTGCCAGAACCATTTCGCTGCCACTAAATCAGGCTGATTTGTATGCCCAGAACCCTGTGAAATGCATCCCACTTCAACGACGACATCGCTGAGAAAGAGTTCATTGGTTCAAATGGTTCAAATGGCTCTGAGCACTATGCGACTTAACTTCTGAGATTATCAGTCGCCTAGAACGTAGAACTAATTAAACCTAATTAACCTAAGGACATCACACACATCCATGCCCGAGGCAGGATTCGAAGCTGCGACCGTAGCGGTCGCTCGGCTCCAGACTGCAGCGCCTAGAACCGCACGGCCACTCCGACCGGCAGTTCATTGGCGCAGGGAGTCAGCAACAGTGGCCCAAAGTGGTGTTTTCTGACGAATCCTGCTTAAATGTGGTTAGTGATTCTCGCGAACAATTAGAGTGGAGAGAGAGGAATTTATTTTACACCACAGAGTGTTCGTGAGAGTCATCGATATGACCTAGGCAGTATGGTGTGAGCAGGCATTATGCACTACGGCCGAACTCCGTTGCACATCTTTGCGCGAGGTACTGTTACAGCGCAGCGGTATTGCAGAAAGATCAATCTGCATCATGTCCGTAGGTCACGACCTTCCGCTTATGGACGAGAATGCTCGCCCACCAACGACCACAGTGGTGTTGGACATACCAGAAAGTGAAGATGCTTAATGTATGGAATGGCCTACATACTCACCGCACCTAACCCCTACAGAGCATGCCTGGTATGCTCTTGGCAGACGTGTTTCTCCACTAACACCCCCTCCCGAAACCGTGCAAGAGCTGAAAGCCTCAATGAGAGACGAGTAGGACAATACCCCCCAAGGAATCCTCAACAGTTTGGTAGTTATGTTGGATGTATGATCTCTATCAAACCTGAACATTATTTAATCTGTTATCATGCTTTACCATATGGTGAAATCTCTACCATTTTTCGTTATAAACATACGAGTCCACCTCTGTTTCATGTCATCCATCAGTTACCTATGATTATTCCTGTACAATAATGCCTCTGTTCCTTAGCAACTGTCAAGCATTAGATAACCCAGAGGACTGATGATTGTCCACTCAATATGTGATCAAAAACTCTGCACTCCAGATCCCAGGCGCAGTGGGTGGCAAGTGCCCCCCCCCCCCCCCCCCTTCCTCCTTTGCGGACGTTTATGCTGACTTCCACATGCTTTTCGTACAAGCATATACACTGACGAGACAAAATGTTATGAACTCTTCACAGCGCGAAACTGAACGCCGCCTGGTGGCGTCGTGGTCACGTGACGCTTTGAGGAAAATCTGTACACGGAATAGAGACGAATGGGGAATAATTCTAGTAACGATACAGACCGCAAATGGAGAAATCCACTGACATAAATCACTTTGAGAAAGGGCAGGTTGTTACAGCTCGACGCCTGGGAAACATTATTTCGGAAAAGGCGATGCTGGTCGGCTGTTCGCCTGTCTACTGTCGTCAGCATCTATGGAAGTGGTTGAAGGATGGTGAAACCACGAGTAGACGACAAGGTGCTGGACGTCCGTACCACATTACAGACCTTGGAGGTCGGAGGCCTGCCTGATCCGTAAAGCACGATAGGTGGGGATCTGCAGTAGATACAATACTGGTGCAGGCGCAAGTGTTTCGGAAGACACCGTTCAGCGAACATTTTTGAACAAGCGGTCCCGCAACTTGCTGGCCCAAAGACGTCGTCAGTTGGGATTTCAGTGGGCACGGGAAATGACTGGGCCGTGGATCAATGGAAACATATCGCTTGGATAGTTTATTGCGCTTCTCGGTACACCAGGTGAAGGTCGTGTGCAGATATGGCATCATGCAAGCGAGCAGCTGCTCGATATGTAAAACGAGTCATGGACGCAGGCTCGTGGGGCAGTATCATGCTGTAGAGGACGTTCACCTGCTCTTTCTTGGGGCCTATGGTAGTAACTGACACCGTAACAGCTGTGAAGTACGTGAATATTACACTACTGGCCATAAAAATTGCTACACCACGAAGATGGGGCATTACAGACTCGAAATTTAACCGACAGGAAGAAGATGCTGTGATATGCAAATGATTAGCTTTTCAGAGCATTCCCACAAGGTTGGCGCCGGAGGCGACACCTACAACGTGCTGACATGAGGAAAGTTTCCAACCGATTTCTCATACACAAACAGCAGTTGACCGGCGTTGTGCCCGCATCTCGTGCTCGTGCGGTAGCGTTCTCGCTTCCCACGCCCGGGTTCCCGGGTTCGATTCCCGGCGGGGTCAGGGATTTTCTCTGCCTCGTGATGGCTAGGTGTTATGTGATGTCCTTAGGTTAGTTAGGTTTAAGTAGTTCTAAGTTCTAGGGGACTGATGACCATAGATGTTAAGTCCCATAGTGCTCAGAGCCAACCGGCGTTGCCTGGTGAAACGTTGTTGTGATGCCTCGTGGAGGGAGAAGAAATGCGTACCGTCACGTTTCCGACTTTGATAAAGGACAGATTGTAGCTTATTGCGATTGCGGATTATCGCATCGCGACATTGCTGCTCGCGTTGGTCGAGATCCAATGACTGTTAGCAGAATATGGAATCGATGGGTTCAGGAGGGTATTACGGAACGCCGTGCTGGATCCCAACGGCTTCTTATCACTAGCAGTCGAGATAACAGGCATCTTATACGCATGGCTGTAAAGGATCGTCCAGCCACGTATCGATCCCTGAGTCAACAGATGGGGACGTTTGCAAGACAACAACCATCTGAACGAACAGTTCGACGACGTTTGCAGCAGCATGGACTATCAGCTCGAAGACCATGGCTGCGGTTACCCTTGACGCTGCATCACAGACAGGAGCGCCTGCGATGGTGTACTCAATGACGAACCTGGGTGCACGAATGGCAAAACGTCATTTTTTTCGGATGAATCCAGGTTCTGTTTACAGCATCATGATGGTCAAATCCGTGTTTGGCGACATCGCGGTGAACGCACATTGGAACCGTATATTCGTCATCGCCATACTGGCGTATCACCCGGCGTGGTGGTATGGTGTGCCATTGGTTACACGTCTCGATCACCTCTTGTTCGCATTGACGGCACTTTGAACAGTGGACGTTACATTTCAGAGCTGCATCAAACCAGTCTCAGGACTGAAGACAACAGCAACAACAACAACATACGACCCGTGGCTCTACCCTTCATTCGATCCCTGTGAAACCCTACATTTCAGCAGGATAATGCATGACCGCATGTTGCAGGTCCTGTACGGGCCTTTCTGGATACAGAAAATGTTCGACTGCTGCCCTGGCCAGCACGTTCTCCAGATCTCTCACCAACTGAAAACGTCTGGTCAATGGTGACCGAGCAACTGGCTCGTCACAATACGCCAGGCGCTACTCTTGATGAACTGTGGTATCGTGTTGAAGCTGCATGGGCAGCTGCACCTGTACACGCCATCCAAGCTCTGTTTGACTCAATGCCAGGTGGTTTTTCTGGGTACTGATTTCTCAGGATCTATGCACCCAAATTGCGTGAAAATGTAATCACATGTCAGTTCTAGTATAATATATTTGTCCAATGAATACCCGTTTATCATCTGCGTTTCTTCTTGGTGTGGCAATTTTAATGGCCAGTAGTGTATTGCAGACCCTGCATCCCTTCGTGCTTCGTGTCTTTATCGATGGTGATGGCCTCGTCCAGCATGATAACTGTCCGTGTCACAAGTTCAGAATCGGGCTATAATACTTTTAAGAGTTTGATAGTGATCTCATATGATATTAATCTGAATGAGCACATCTAAGATGCTATTAGACACCAGCTTCGCGCCCATAAGGCATCGGTCCGTAACCGTCTCCAACCTCAGTTGCGTATAATCTTACGGTATGTTGATAATTCCTACTTTGGAACTCTCTAATCATAACTTAGTAAAACACCATTTTTGTGGCGTAAGCGTTTCACCTTTATTCTTTGCAAGGCATCTTCAATGACCTGGAACATATACATATTTTAGTTTTTACTTTTTGGTTTACATTTAGGACGTTGCAGACGTTGTGTGACAGGTTACAAGCAGTTCTGGCACTTTTTGTTTTTCTGTGATGTAGTAATAATTTAAAGTTCTACTCACTGATTTCGTGGATGTTGATTTACAAAGTACATGCTGTGTTCTTGTTCCTTTGTTACAGCTGTCCTTCTTCTGATAATTGCCATTTGAAATTTCTTGTTTACGCTTCAGGGCTTAGGGAATAGATCACACGTTTTGATGGATTTTTTTTGATGATGTTGCCAACTGTTGAATGTTATTGTCAGCTACTGGATGGGTTTTTGTGGTATCTGATCTGTTTGTGTGTGTGTGTGTGTGTGTGTGTGTGTGTGTGTGTGTGTGTGTGTGTATTTAATAAAACACAATTTATGCGCCATGCACATTTCACCTTTATTCTTTGTGAGGCGACTTAAGTAACCTGGAATACGCATATGTATGTGTATATTTTTATATATGTATGTGTGAGTGACAGGCATATACATACACACACAAAGCAGTTCACAGACACCACAAAAACACATTCAGTAGTTCGCAATAATAGTCAATATTTGGCAATATCATCCAAGACATAATATCAAAACGTCTGTTCAATTCCTAATGCTGTGAAGTGCAGAAAACGAAATTTCAAATGGTAAATGTCGGAAGAAGAAAGGCTATTACAAGGAACAAGAACACAGCACATAGATCAATATCCACAAGTCTGTGAATAGAACTTCAAATTATCATTACGTTAAAGAAATAGTACGTGCCAGAGCTTTTTACAACTAAAATACAACGTCCTAAATGTAAACTAAAAAGTATAAACAAAAATATTTATATATTCCAGGCCACTGAAGAAGCCTTACAAAGAATAAACGCGAAAGGTGTGCCACAAAAAATGTTTTTTATTCAGCTGTAACTAGATTGTCCCAGAGTAGTAAGTATCAACATATCATAATTGACGAAATAAATCTCGGTTGAACAGCCTCGTATGAGTGTGCATAGGACACAATATTTCGGCAACTGACCACGTTGCCATCATCAGGTGTGCACCTGATGATGGCAACGTGGTCGACTGCCAAAATATTGTGTCCTATGCACACTCATACGAGGCTGTTCAACCGAGATTTATTTCCGCATAAATTAGGCCTGGAGAAATTGAAGAATCACGTATCATAATTGGTCTGTAATAGACGCTAATTGCGAATTGGACCACAATGCAGAGCCTCCCTCAATCTTATGCAAGAACGCAAACCTTATGTGGAAGTTGTTGTTATATCTCATGACGTTAATTATAAATATCACAATTCTTCTGCTACTGGCATGTCATTATAATGCATAATTGTCACGTAAGAACAATAGTGCTCTTATCAGAACTCTAAGGTTCTTCAAGAAGACCCAAAAAACTTTCTGTTATGGACTTTATTCAAAATTTTTACAGTTCATTTTTGCAGACTAAATACTTTATGTTCTTTGTTTTATTGCTTTGGTTATCCTATAAGGTAACATTGAGTAAAAACATATATAATAATGTAATACATTTGTTTGGGGATGTCTTAAGTGGGAGAAGCAAATGTTTCTATTGGCTTATGAACTTTCCCTAAGATGCAAAGAAATGGATGCAAAGAAATTTTAAACTTATAGTTTCATTTCATGTGAAACTGTTGACAATGTTCCTGGGGCACGTTAATATTACTTATATAAATGGTTATTGACACTTATTTGCATAATAAACCAGTTATTACAAGATTTCCAGCCATCTGCATTTATGCCAATGTTCACACATTACTTTCAACATGGTCTAGTGTTTGCATCCCTCATACACTCTTATTCCTCTGTGCGCAGTTACTTTTACACGCTTCCAAGCACCAAATGTGGCCGTGGTGGTCTAGCGGGTAGTGAAAAACATCAAGATCAAAGAAGGATAACAGGAAAAAGGAGGGTAAAAATAGAGGTATTACATGAATATCCTATAGTGCAGTTTCATCAAGGAGATTCAAGGAAAATTACTCAGTTGTAGATGATAAGGACAGCCCAAGCAATTACAACCTTTTGAATGGCCGTTACAACAAACATTAAGCTCCTCTGGATAAATATGCCATAGCAGTTAGCAGAAACCGGCAGTTGCAGCAGAATAAGTGCTTCCGCATTCACACAGTAGGAACAACATAATTCAGTGAGGAAACTGGAGTAGCTTAAGACTGGAGGAATAAGGTAAAAAAAAAAGGATAAAGCACTAGGCTCTGGCTCTGGAGGCCCGAGTTCAATCCTGGGTAAGGGTGGGAATTTTTCTTGTTTCAGTCCCTCGAAGGCGGCTCCAGGTCCACTTAGCCTGCTGTCCAATGAGTAGCGGGGATCTTTTCGCGGGGTAAAAGCGAGAGGGCGATGGAGCATTGTGCTTGTAGTCTGGCTAATATCCCGTCCACGGACTTGCGCCACAGTATTTGACTAAACCAAGTGTCAAATGCTATGGTGCGATTCCAGCTCGCAACAGTATCATGTAACAAGGTAAAGGATCGAATTGTGACAGTATTCTTGATTTTTAAGTTTTCTTCCAAGATTTCAACCCGAATGTTGGAATTCTACCACTAATAGAAATCCCTGCACTCCTTATTTGCTTCAGCCAGGGAATAGCGACTATTGTTACGTGCTTAAACGACAGGATATGCCACCATACCCTACGCTGGCCTATTGCTCTTTTTTTCCTTTTCTTTACGTTTGCCATATTCGTTCCGCTTTTCCCAGTAAAAGTAGCTTTTGATTCAAAATGACAAAAAATGGCATATCGTTTTATCCGTGAGATTTCTCGTTTTATCTTTTCTTCATGTTTTGGGTGCTTTAAATATTTCACGCGTTATTTTTATAGTGGATTTCTCTCTACGAACATTACGCCTTTCAACACCCGATAGCAATGCAGCGCTCACTGGCAATTTAGAATAATTAAAAAAAATGAAGAATGGTTTCAAAAGAAGACAAGTATCAAACTCAGACATGAGGAAACGAAGCCCAGTTATTCTTCAAAACTAGTATCATTGGGGGTATGTATACTATCTACGTGTGCTTCAAAATCGCAGAACGACGAGTCATTTAATCTTAATAACCATATTTTTCGACTCTGGGGATGGAGTATGACAATGGCTGAATTTATATCTCCTGCTGAATATAAATGTTTGTTTTGTTTCAGTAACAACTCTTCATAGCACTAAGAGTTTTTCGAGCAGTCTCCCAGATTCAATTGCCCCTACATTAATTTCACAAAATGCTCTGATTACTATGGGACTTAACATCTGAGGTCATCAGTTCCCCAGAACTTAGAACTATTAAACCTAACTAACCTAAAGACATCACACACATCCATGCCCGAGGCAGGATTCGAACCTGCGAACGTAGCAGTCTAGAACCGCTCGGTCACCGCGGCCGGCATTAATTTCACATTTGTGAGATGGTACTACACTTACTTTTTTTAACGTAATTTTCGCTTATCGAAGACGTGGCTCGGAAAAGAAGGGTCAACTGAAGAATGAGAGACAACTCGTCGGTTTTAATCAACAACTTCATATTTTAGTCGTACACATTAATTGTTTATTTTCAAGCCGTAGATAATAAATCAGTTATCTTCTGTGGCAAGGCGTCATAATCATAAATAAAAATAAATGACTGTGTTATTAAGAGATATTGTGTCTGTTTTTTGTCGCTTGTGGTAATTTCCAGATCATTTGTGAGTACACATGTTTAATTATACCTTTGTCTGATAGTGGGTCACTCCACTTGCTGTTTAATTTGCAATTGATTCGTATCCTGTGCTATGTAGGTCAACTGAGAATAAGATACAGATTTTAAGTTTGTCGCATTTTTCGCCTTCGCTACTACTAGTATGTTATATAGGTCAACTTAAGTACGGGATAGAAATTTTACGTTTGTTGCCATTATTACCTTCGCAAGTACTAGTACCATATTCTTCAGTTGACATATAAAAGTCAACTGAAGTACGGGGAACGAATTTTACGTCTATCGCTCTTCTCGCCTTCGCTAGTATTAGTGTCCCATTCTTAAGCTGATAGTAGTACTCCCGAAGAGAAAACCGACAGACATAAAATTTATATCTTGTAATTCAGTTGATCTGACCTATATACGGCAACTGAATAATAGGATAAAACCTTCGTAGTTCAACTGGGATACAAGATAACAGTGTTGTGTAAGCCGCTTTTTTTTTTTTTAACTAGTACTAGTATCCTGCCCTTCAGTTGACCTATATGGGACAACTGAAGTACAGGATACAAATGTTGCTTTTTTCGCCTTCGCTAATATTAGCAATTAGCATCCTATTCTTCAGTTGGTACTAGTACTAGCGAAGATGGAAAAACCGACATACGTAAAATTTGCATCCTATACTTCAGTTGGTAGTAGGTCAACTTTAAGTACAGGATATAACGTATATATGTCGAATGACGTATTTCATTCCAATGTTACGTATGTCGGTTTTTTTTTTCAGTTGGCCAATGTAAATCAACTGAAGAATATGGCACTAGGACTTTCTACTGTGAAAAAGCGATATGTGTAAAATTACCTTCGAAATATGGATATAAGTGATATATGTCTACGATCTGTTTTTTCTGTGCTACATTTCATAGTTTCTCAATATCTTTGCAATGTATCATCTGTGGTAACTTGTGACGTCATTTTTCAAACTCGACGGGTTGTACCCCATTCTTCAGTTTTTAGTACAGTGTACCAGTCTCAATTGTCCCTCCATTAATTTCACATTTGTGAGATGGTACTACACTTACATTTCTTTTTACATAATGTCAGCTGTGAGATATTTTCGATTCTCGAAGACATGGCTCAGAAAGAAACACATAACGATAAGAGCAATACACATCAGTTGTTTTCCAACAACAAAATGAGCTTATTGTTTTTTTACTTACACGTTGTGCAGGGATTGTCTTCTGCTGTGGCATATGAGCACAAACACATCAACACGACGCGCAAGTGCAACCTAAATGTATATGCACGATATTTCAACACGAACACAGATATTTAGTGGGTAAGTCAGTGGAACAAGTACACCAGATCAAAGATTATTTATATCTCGGAATGCATGCAGAGTATGCCGACAGATATAAGTTTATTGTACTTAAAAAAAAGGTCGTCCTGAAGCAAGGCTCAACATACCTCCGACGAAAGTGTTTTCATCACTAGATGAGTGCAGCGTCGTGCATAAAGGACCCTTAAAGATTAAGAAATATAAGAACGAGCTGGTGCCTGTAGGACTCAACACTTAAGAAAACAGATGAAAAAAGAAAGGAAGAGTAGAGATTAACGCCCCGTCAATGGCTAGTTCATTAGGGACAGAGCTCAAGTTTGGAGTGGGAAGGAAATCTGCCGCATTCTTTCTGAACAACTATTCCGGCATTCGACAAAAGATTTAGAGATCCATCTTGTTAGATGCATATATACTATCTCATCAAAATAATCTGGACATCTGTTAGTGGATATTAATATGGGCTGAGTCCATGGCTTGAGATCGGTTGGGAACACTTTCAACGAGATGTCTGAATGTATGCGGAAGAATGTTGGTTCATTCGTCCTCAAGAGCCGAAATCACAGAAGGCAGAAATGGTGGACGCTGGGGTTTGGAGCGAAGCTGACGTTCTATCTCATTCACAGGTGTTCTATTGGATTCAGTTCGGAACTCTGGGCAGCCCAACCCCTTTCAGAAATGTTATGGTCCAGCCTCTCTGATGCTGCTTTATGACATGGTGCACTGTCATGCTGTTAGAGTCATTATCTCCGAACTGTTCCTCTACTGTACACTGTGCACAATACTGTAAAGTGTGTTCATATCCTTCGCATTTAGCGTTTTGTTAAGAGCAGTAATGGGTCCACACCCAACCATGAAAAACAATCCAGTACGGTAGCACAACCTCCTCCTTACTGCACTGTTGGCACTCACACGATGGCAGATGACATTCTCCAAGCATTCGTCAAACCCAAACCCTTCCATCCGATTGTCACAGGGTATAGCGAGATTCATCATTCCAAATCACTCGCTTCCAGTCATGCATTGTTCTCTGGCGCCGCTCTTTGCACCACCTCAAGTGCCGTTTAGCGTATCTTTTGAGGAGCTGCTCGACCATACCTTTTAACTTCCTACGCACCGTCATTGTACTAGCTGGACTGCTGGTAGCTCTTTGGAACTTACGAGTGATCCCTTCCGCTGATTTCATTCGATGTTTTACAACCACGCTCTGCAATGCTCGACAATCCCTGTTACCACGTGAGGTTTACGAGGTCTTGGCTTGTCTGTGGTTGTTTCTTCGCATTTCCACGTCAGAATCACGTCACCAACTTGACTTGAGCAGTCTTAGGAGGGTTGAAATGTCCCAGATGGATGCATTACTCAGATGACATCCAATGGCTAGTCCACGTTCAAAATCACTGAGCCCTCCTGACGAGCCCATTTAGCTGTCACTGCTCCTCCACTGACAACATATAGTCGCTACCTTCTTAATAATCGTCTGTGGTGTAGTTTTTACCCAGAGAACATTTACTACTATATTCTCTTGCTGCGAATTCTTCTTCCTTTTTTTCTATGTCCACTCTTTTGCCTGCAGGGGTGCAATGTTATTGCTAGCGAAATGTATTCTTCTGACAGCTTTACTATGGTAGCGCCGTTTATAAAGGTTTGGTCATCAAGGAGAGCTCCTAGGCTTCGAATGAGTGGGTTCTCGGGCGTTGCAGCAGTCTGATATAATGTTGTGGCCATCTTTTGAAAGCGTTCCAGCACTTCCGGTTCTTCTGCTGTTTATATAGATATTTGGCCGAAAGTGCGCCGAGACGTGGTAAGTTATTCTTAAAGTTTTGTTCTGTAGAGTCAGTAGTCTCTACTGGTACGTCTTCACTGTGGTTCCCCACACTGGAGTTCCGTACTCCATAATTGGTCGGATGAAAGTCCGATATATTACGAGTCCATTTCGAATGCACAGGTCAGAGAATTCCTTTATAACGTGTTAGAAGGCATCCAGTCGTTGATTTGTCTTCTGACGGAACTCAGCTAATTACCTCTGCCACATTAGGTTACTATTCATCCCGACTCGCGAATACTTGACGAATGTTGTCCATGCAATAGGTTAATCAAAGAGTTCGAGCTAAGGAACCTGTGGTGTCTTTTTTTTGGAAAATGTACAGCTTGACTTTTCGGTACTGACAAAATAACACAATACTCCCCCCCCCCCCCCCCCGCCCAATCCCCGTCTCCTCGTTTTATACTGGTGGGTTCGCCTCTCTCGTGGCATCTAGTGGTGAATTCCGCATTACATATGAGTGTATGGACACGTTTGATCAGACAGTGTATCTTTAGTCTGATATAATGAGACCGAGAGCAGCAGCAAAGTGGTTACCACAGTGCACTCGCATTCGGGAATTCGTAAGAAAAGAAATTCAAAATCCATATCAGTCATACGGATTCTGGTTCTAAGATGCTTCCCCAGTTCGTTTAAGGTAAATGCCGAGACCGAGATGATTCCTTTAGGAAGGACATAGCCGATTTCCGTCCCTGAACTTTCCCAGCCCGTCTCTAGAGGCCATGTCGACGACGGGACGTTAAACCGTACTCATCCCTACTACAGTGAAGGGGTTATGTTCCAGTACGTGGTAAAGTTTAATAATAAGAACAGTTCTTAGAGTAGAGCTGACAGTTCGCAAATCCTTCTTTGGAACAGAGGCGACTCCATATTTTTTGGAGTACACAAGCATCTTCGGATTTCCTAGTGGACCCACAGAGATCATCACCCCTGGAAGAATGATGGTTGCTATTCTAGCCATACATACTAATGACGGCTTTTATAAGTGAGTCAATGTCATCATAGCTTGCAATCCGGTCGTTTTCATGTAGTGTGTAACTTGGCGACGTATCTCGTTCTATGTTGACAACAGTGATCGATATGCGAGAGTGCGAGGATCTACTCCTTAGTTAAGCAAAGTTTATATCACAACGTTAAATGACTCCATGTAGTTTTAGTAGAAAGCTTGTTGCTGAAAGAGGCGAATGCAAATTCTGGTCTGTAACAAAGATAATAGTGGAAACGGCACGACATAAATTTAATTTTACGTGACAAAGTATTAGGTTGGTGCATAAGTTCGTAGAACTTTTGTTTTACATGTTGGAATTTCGGTTGATCGATTGTCAATTTTATTTGTAGTTCTCTCTTGCTATTTGAGTTTACATTTTGTCATTTGGAGATAATGAGTGGAGCTGTGAAGGCTATAAAATGGAATGCCAAGTGGAGATATCAAAACATTTCCGACATATTCTTCTGTTTGAGTTCGATAGACGGATGACAGCAGAGGAGGCAGCCAGAAACATTTTCGCTGTGTATGGGGATAATGCTATTGGACAGAACATGGTAATAAAATTGTTTTCTCGTTTCAAGGAAAATCGTTTTGACATTAGTGATTCTCCACGTTCACGAAGATCTTTGTGGTTTGAAGAAGATCGTTTAAACCATTAATCAACAATGATCCACGTCAGCGTACTCGAGGAATGGCAAATGTGATGCACTGTGATCATTCAAACACCGTGCGACAGTGGCATGTAATGGGTAAGTTTCAGAAATCAAATGTGTGGGCACTGCATGCTCTAAGCCAAAATCACAAAAATTAGTGGGTAGCCGGCTATATGTGTATACCTGCTTGCTCGTCATCAATTTGCTCGTGAATAACACCGACCATTCCTATCGTGTACCGTTAATGGTGACGAGAAATGGTATCTTTATGCTAATATAAGGAAAAGACAGGAACGGTTGAGACCAAACAAAGCAGCAACTCCCCATATGAAGACCTGCATGCATCCACAAAGGATAATGTTATACATCTGGTGGAACAACGACGGTTTGGTGTACTACAAATTTCTTCCACGGGGTGTAAACATCACTGCTGACATTTATTGTCAACATCTGAGATGCCTTGCAGACTCAGTCCGAGAACAACGACCAGGAAGAGTGCGTGAAGTGATGCTACTCCACGATAATGCCCGCCCGCATTCTGCTAGACTGACCAAAAACAATAGACAGGAAATGGGTTGGGAAGGCATTCCGCACCAGCCTTATTCACCTGATCTTGTGCCCTAAATTTAATGAAATTTTACGTAGCCACCCAGATTTTATTACCGTCTATACGGATGGTTCTAAGCAGGGAGATGTTTTCGATTATTCTGTCGTGTTCCCCGACACTATCCTCAGAATAGGGCTCCCAGAGCAGTTTTCAGTTTATTACGCGGAATTGTTTGCTATCCTGAGGGCAATGGAGCAGATGAGACGGCGCCGTGACAAAAAATTTATCAAGTGTTCTGATTCTCAAAGTGCCCTTCTCGCTGTTGGACAGATGTACCCAGCAGATCGGATGGTGCAACAAGATCAGGACGCTCTCCCTCTCTTGCACAGGTAAAACAAGGAAATCATTTTTTGCTTGGTTCCAGGGCACATAGGTATCCAGGGAAACGAACTTGCTCCTGCTGTTGCTAAGGAGGCTTGCTCCCTTCCTCCTCCTTCCAGCTGTTCAGTCCCTCTGCGGGCTGTCACATCATTTGTGACCAGGAAGGTCATATGTTGTGGGAGTCACTGTGACTGGATGTGAGGAACAATGAACTACGTTCCATCAAGACTTCAGTGCGACCATGGATCACCTCCTTCCGCACGCGACGGTATGAAGAAGTAGCCCTTACTCGGCTTAGAGTGGGACATTGTCCATTGACACACGGCTTCCTCTTACGTTGGGAGGAGCCTTCAGTATGTCAGAAGTGCTGTACACAGCTGTCAGTACGACATATTTTAAGTGAGTGCATTTTATATGACGACCTGAGGATTGAACTGGGTCTCCCACAGGATCTTCCCTCTATTGTAACTGATCTACATCTACATCTATACTCCACAAGCCACCTGACGGTGTGTGGCGGAGGGTACCCTGAATCTCTCGATCGGTTCTCCCTTCTATTCCAGTCTCGTATTGTTCGTGGGAAGAAGGATTGTCGGTATGCTTCTCTGTGGGATCCAATCTCTCTGATTTTATCCTCATGGTCTCTTCGCGAGATATATGTAGGAGGGAGCAATATACTGCTTGACTCCTCGGTGAAGGTATGTTCTCGAAACTTTAATAAAAGCCCGTACCGAGCTACTGAGCGCCTCTCCTGCAGAGTCTTCCACTGGAGTTTATCTATCATCTCCGTAACGCTTTCGCGATTACTAAATGATCCTGTAACGAAGCGCGTTGCTCTCCGTTGGATCTTCTCTATCTCCTCTATCAACCCTATCTGGTACGGATCCCACACTGCTGAGCAGTATTCAAGCAGTGGGCGAACAAGCGTACTGTAACCTACTTCCCTTGTTTTCGGATTGCATTTCCTTAGGATTCTTCCAATGAATCTCAGTCTGGCATCTGCTTTACCGACGATCAACTTTATATGATCATTCCATTTTAAATACTTCTAATGCGTACTCCCAGATAATTTATGGAATTAACTGCTTCCAGTTGCTGACCTGCTATTTTGTAGCTAAATGATAAGGGATCTATCTTTCTATGTATTCGCAGCACATTACACTTGTCTACATTGAGATTCAATTGCCATTCCCTGCACCATGCGTCAATTCGCTGCAGATCCTCCCGCATTTCAGTACAATTTTCCATTGTTACAACTTCTCGATACACCACAGCATCATCTGCAAAAAGCCTCAGTGAACTTCCGATGTCATCCACAAGGTCATTTATGTATATTGTGAATAGCAACGGTCCTATTACACTCCCCTGCGGCACACCTGAAATCACTCTTACTTCGGAGGACTTCTCTCCATTGAGAATGACATGCTGCGTTCTGTTATCTAGGAACTCCTCAATCCAATCACACAATTGGTCTGATAGTCCATACGCTCTTACTTTGATCATTAAACGACTGTGGGGAACTGTATCGAACGCCTTGCGGAAGTCAAGAAACACGGCATCTACCTGTGAACCCGTGTCTATGGCCCTCTGAGTCTCGTGGACGAATAGCGCGAGCTGGGTTTCACACGACCGTCTTTTTCGAAACCCATGCTGATTCCTACAGAGTAGATTTCTAGTCTCCAGAAAAGTCATTATATTCGAACATAATACGTGTTCCAAAATTCTACAACTGATCGACGTTAGAGATATAGGTCTATAGTTCTGCACATCTGTTCGACGTCCCTTCTTGAAAACGGGGATGACCTGTGCCCTTTTCCAATCCTTTGGAACGCTACGCTCTTCTAGAGACCTACGGTACACCGCTGCAAGAAGGGGGGCAAGTTCCTTCGCGTACTCTGTGTAAAATCGAACTGGTATCCCATCAGGTCCAGCGGCCTTTCCTCTTTTGAGCGATTTTAATTGTTTCTCTATCCCTCTGTCGTCTATTTCGATATCTACCATTTTGTCATCTGTGCGACAATCTAGAGAAGGAACTACAGTGCAGTCTTCCTCTGTGAAACAGCTTCGGAAAAAGACATTTGGTATTTCGGCCTTCAGTCTGTCATCCTCTGTTTCAGTACCATTTTGGTCACAGAGTGTCTGGACATTTTGTTTTGATCCACCTACCGCTTTGACATAGGACCAAAATTTCTTAGGATTTTCTGCCAAGTCAGTACATAGGACTTTACTTTCGAATTCATTGAACGCCTCTCGCATAGCCCTCCTCACACTACATTTCGCTTCGCGTAATTTTTGTTTGTCTGCAAGGCTTTGGCTATGTTTATGTTTGCTGTGAAGTTCCCTTTGCTACCGCAGCAGTTTTCTAACTCGGTTGTTGTACCACGGTGGCTCTTTTCCATCTCTTACGATCTTGCTTGGCACATACTCATGTAACGCATATTGTACGATGGTTTTGAACTTTGTCCTCTGATCCTCAACACTATCTGTACTTGAGACAAAACTTTTGTGTTGAGCCGTCAGGTACTCTGTAATCTGCTTTTTGTCACTTTTGCTAAACAGAAAAATCTTCCTACCTTTTTTAATATTTCTATTTACGGCTGAAATCATCGATGCCGTAACCGCTTTATGATCGCTGATTCCCTGTTCTGCGTTAACTGTTTCAAATAGTTCGGGTCTGTTTGTCACCAGAAGGTCTAATATGTTATCGCCACGAGTCGGTTCTCTGTTTAACTGCTCAAGGTAGTTTTCAGATAAAGCACTCAAAAAAATTTCACTAGATTCTTTGTCCCTGCCACCCGTTATGAACGTTTGAGTCTCCCAGTCTATATCCGGCAAATTAAAATCTCCACCCAGAACTATAACATGGTGGGGAAATCTACTCGAAATATTTTCCAAATTATCCTTCAGGTGCTCAGCCACAACAGCTGCTGAGCCAGGGGGCCTATACAGACATCCAATTACCATGTCTGAGCTTGCTTTAACCGTGACCTTCACCCAAATCATTTCACATTTCGGATCTCCGTCAATTTCCTTCGATACTATTGCACTTCTTATCGCTATAAACACGCCTCCCCCTTCACTGTCCAGCCTGTCTCTGCGGTATACATTCCAATCTGAGTTTAGGATTTCATTACTGTTTACGTCTGGTTTCAGCCAACTTTCCGTCCCTAGTACTATATGGGCGTTGTGACCGTTTATTAATGAGAGCAGTTCTGGGACCTTTCTATAGACGCTCCTGCAGTTTACTATTAGCACATTAATACTGTTATTCCCTGTTGCATTTTGCCTACTCCTACCTTGCCGCGTCTCAGGAGGCGTCTTGTCGGGCCTAGGGAGGGAATTCTCTAACCTAAAAAACCCACATGTGCACTCCACACGTACTCCGCTACCCTTGTAGCCGCTTCCGGCGTGTAGTGCACGCCTGACCTATTCAGGGGGACCCTACATTTCTCCACCCGATAGCGGAGGTCGAGAAATTTGTACCCCAGATCTCCGCAGAATCGTCTGAGCCTCTGGCGAGTGTTGTTTGTGTCTTAAAATTTTGTGTGGTGTCCGGAATTCTTCCCAAAATACTGGGTGTGTGATGTTAATGTGTCACAGAGTGGCTGGGTCACGTATTATTTCTAAGTGGTCATCCAGCCACGGTTATTTATCTCTTTTTTAACAGCATCCTTACAAGTTATTTCTCCATGATTTCGTTTAGTTATCCCGCTGTGTCTCGCTGGGGTTTTATTACAGGCTTTTCTGAACCTCGCCTTCCTGGTGTTGCTTTACGTTTCCTGTGGTGGGATCAAACGTCGTTTTCCAGTTTAGTGATCTCCTTCCACAGATTATGAAAACCTTCTTCAGTATAACATTAACGCAAGGGCGCTGATGACCTAGCTGTTTAGCGCCCTCCACCATAAATCATCATC
This sequence comes from Schistocerca serialis cubense, assembly GCF_023864345.2. Classification (NCBI taxonomy): domain Eukaryota; kingdom Metazoa; phylum Arthropoda; class Insecta; order Orthoptera; family Acrididae; genus Schistocerca; species Schistocerca serialis. Next base: position 389,649,950 of record NC_064638.1, read on the forward strand.
ATCATCGTCATCAGATCTACACCTTTTCGCTCTCTATGGAACAACCTCCAACGTTCCTTTTCGCATGAAAATGCGCTCCGAACATGACTCGATGAAATCTCGCCCCAAAACCCCGTGATTCCTACGGTTGCGAAGTCGAAAAGTTACCCCAACCTTGGCAGACTAATGTAAATAGTAAAGCAGAATCCATTAACAATGTCTAAAGTGTCTGTTATGTGTATCTGTTGTGTTTATTAAACTTACGGAAAAACTCTAGGAACTTATGAACCAACCCAATAACATGATCTTTCATATTGTTGTTGTTGTGGTCTTCAGTCCTGAGACTGGTTTGATGCAGCTCTCCATGCTACTCTATCCTGTGCAAGCTTTTTCATCTCCCAGTACCTATTGCAACCTACATCCTTCTGAATCTGCTTAGTGTATTCATCTCTTGGTCTCCCTCTACGATTTTTACCCTCCACACTGCCCTCCAATACTAAATTGGTGATCCCTTGATGCCTCAGAACATGTCCTACCAACCGATCCCTTCTTCTGGTCAAGTTGTGCCACAAATTTCTCTTCTCCCCAATCCTATTCAATACTTCCTCATTAGTTATGTGATCTACCCATCTAATCTTTAGCATTCTTCTGTAGCACCACATTTCGAAAGCTTCTATTCTCTTCTTGTCCAAACTATTTATCGTCCATGTTTCACTTCCATACATGGCTACACTCCATACGAATACTTTCAGAAATGACTTCCTGACAATTAAATCAATACTGGATGTTAACAAATTTCTCTTCTTCAGAAACGCTTTCCTTGCCATTGCCAGCCTACATTTTATATCCTCTCTACTTCGACCATCATCAGTTATTTTGCTCCCCAAATAGCAAAACTCCTTTACTACTTTAAGTGCCTCATTTCCTAATCTAATTCCCTCAGCATCACCCGACTTAATTAGACTACATTCCATTATCCTTGTTTTGCTTTTGTTGATGTTCATCTTATATCCTCCTTTCAAGACACTGTCCATTCCATTCAACTGCTCTTCCAAGTCATTTGCTGTCTCTGACAGAATTACAATGTCATCAGCGAACCTCAAAGTTTTTATTTCTTCTCCATGAATTTTAATACCTACTCCGAATTTTTCTTTTGTTTCCTTTACTGCTTGCTCAATATACAGATTGAACAACATCGGGGAGAGGCTACAACCCTGTCTTACTCCCTTCCCAACCACTGCTTCCCTTTCATGCCCCTCGACTCTTATAACTGCCATCTGGTTTCTGTACAAATTGTAAATAGCCTTTCGCTCCCTGTATTTTACCCCTGCCACCTTTAGAATTTGAAAGAGAGTATTCCAGTCAACATTGTCAAAAGCTTTCTCTAAGTCTACAAATGCTAGAAACGTAGGTTTGCCTTTCCTTAATCTTTCTTCTAAGATAAGTCGTAAGGTCAGTATTGCCTCACGTGTTCCAGTGTTTCTACGGAATCCAAACTGATCTTCCCCGAGGTTGGCTTCTACTAGTTTTTCCATTCGTCTGTAAAGAATTCGTGTTAGTATTTTGCAGCTGTGACTTATTAAGCTGATAGTTCGGTAATTTTCACATCTGTCAACACCTGCTTTCTTTGGGATTGGAATTATTATATTCTTCTTGAAGTCTGAGGGTATTTCGCCTGTTTCATACATCTTGCTCACCAGATGGTAGAGCTTTGTCAGGACTGGCTCTCCCACGGCCGTCAGTAGTTCCAATGGAATATTGTCTACTCCGGGGGCCTTGTTTCGACTCAGGTCTTTCAGTGCTCTGTCAAACTCTTCACGCAGTATCGTATCTCCCATTTCATCTTCATCTACATCCTCTTCCATTTCCATAATATTGTCCTCAAGTACATCGCCCTTGTATAGACCCTCTATATACTCCTTCCACCTTTCTGCTTTCCCTTCTTTGCTTAGAACTGGGTTTCCATCTGAGCTCTTGATATTCATACAAGTCGTTCTCTTATCTCCAAAGGTCTCTTTAATTTTCCTGTAGGCGGTATCTATCTTACCCCTAGTGAGATAGGCCTCTACATCCTTACATTTGTCTTCTAGCCATCCCTGCTTAGCCATTTTGCACTTCCTGTCGATCTCATTTTTGAGACGTTTGTATTCCTTTTTGCCTGTTTCATTTACTGCATTTTTATATTTTCTCCTTTCATCAATTAAATTCAATATTTCTTCTGTACCCAAGGATTTCTACTAGCCCTCGTCTTTTTACCTACTTGATCCTCTGCTGCTTTCACTACTTCATCCCTCAAAGCTATCCATTCTTCTTCTACTGTATTTATTTCCCCCATTCCTGTCAATTGCTCCCTTATGCTCTCCCTGAATCTCTGTACAACCTCTGGTTCTTTTAGTTTATCCAGGTCCCATCTCCTTAAATTCCCACCTTTTTGCAGTTTCTTCAGTTTTAATCTACAGGTCATAACCAATAGATTGTGGTCAGAGTCCACATCTGCCCCTGGAAATGTCTTACAATTTAAAACCTGGTTCCTAAATCTCTGTCTTACCATTATATAATCTATCTGATACCTTTTAGTATCTCCAGGGTTCTTCCATGTATACAACCTTCTTTCATGATTCTTAAACCAAGTGTTAGCTATGATTATGTTGTGCTCTGTGCAAAATTCTACCAGGCGGCTTCCTCTTTCATTTCTGTCCCCCAATCCATATTCACCTACTATGTTTCCTTCTCTCCCTTTTCCTACACTCGAATTCCAGTCACCCATGACTATTAAATTTTCGTCTCCCTTCACAATCTGAATAATTTCTTTTATTTCATCAATTTCTTCGTCATCTGCAGAGCTAGTTGGCATATAAACTTGTACTACTGTAGTAGGTGTGGGCTTCGTATCTATCTTGGCCACAATAATGCGTTCACTATGCTGTTTGTAGTAGCTTACCCGCATTCCTATTTTCCTATTCATTATTAAACCTACTCCTGCATTACCCCTATTTGATTTTGTGTTTATAACCCTGTAGTCACCTGACCAGAAGTCTTGTTCCTCCTGCCACCGAACTTCACTAATTCCCACTATATCTAACTTCAACCTATCCATTTCCCTCTTTAAATTTTCTAACCTACCTGCCCGATTAAGGGATCTGACATTCCACGCTCCGATCCGTAGAACGCCAGTTTTCTTTCTCCTGATAACGACATCCTCTTGAGTAGTCCCCGCCCGGAGATCCGAATGGGGGACTATTTTACCTCCGGAATATTTTACCCAAGAGGACGCCATCATCATGTAATCATACAGTAAAGCTGCATGTCCTCGGGAAAAATTACGGCTGTAGTTTCCCCTTGCTTTCAGCCGTTCGCAGTACCAGCACAGCAAGGCCGTTTTGGTTATTGTTACAAGGCCAGATCAGTCAATCATCCAGACTGTTGCCCTTGCAACTACTGAAAAGGCTGCTGCCCCTCTTCAGGAACCACACGTTTGTCTGGCCTCTCAACAGATACCCCTCCGTTGTGGTTGCACCTACGGTACGGCTATCTGTATCGCTGAGGCACACAAGCCTCCCCACCAACGGCAAGGTCCATGGTTCATGGGGGGCATCTTTCATATGCGGAAAAAAAATCGTATACGGCAGGACGTGAACAACCTTCATAGTTACAATATTTTGAACTTGGCTGCACTTCATCTACGGTACACAATACGAGATGAATAAGGACGGCAGATCAGCTGCAATAAGTGGTGGGATTCAGTTAACCTTAACCATGGTTTCAGCGGATTTAAACCCGTCTTCCTCAGAAGAAAATGAAATGATCGTACGGCATTACTGCCCGGGAGGCCCCATCCAGGGAAGTTCGGCCGCCGAGTGAGTCTTATTTCAGTCGACGCCACATTTGGGCGACTCGCGTGATGGTTTCTTCAGAAGGACAACAAACAAACTTCGCATTAGCAAACAGTCAGTTAGTAGCACGCTCTAACATCTTCACATAAAATGTATCTGCAACGATCTGTACATCCATTTGTAAAAGTTAAGTCCCCTAAAACCGAAACATCAGCAAAATCACCCACATAAAATGCCGAACCATGTTGAGAGCTACATTGGAGAGAAAAGACGATTCTGTAACACTATCTGCTTTTCATTACACGTCGCGCTATGTCTCAAAAAGTGCAGAATGTACGCACATGTTGAAAAATTGATACTTCTGTGTGGGATTTGTTAGTCTATCATTAAAATTCGGGCCTACTACAGTTCTCTGAGAGTGCCTGGAAAGTGGTTTGTACCTTATGGATACGGAATATCAGCAACGTGTATCACACTATCTTCCGGGCGTCGGCAAAAATTTTTCCAAGAGGGGACCAGATGAAAACTTGTCATTTTTGATATAATTGATTCGGCGAGTTTGAAACTGTGTCGTGTTCCAAGAACACAGTATGGTGAGAAGTACACAAAAACTTGTTTCGCAGACGATTGATAGTTATCTTCTTAGTTCTTTTAAGGTAGATTATCTTTTTGCCAAAACTGTAAGCAAATTTCAATAGTACGTGCAATGTACATAATTTTATGTTATTAATATGAATATTGGTACAGCTTTCGATTCAATCATTTGAAATTATATTCACATATGGTTAAGTCCAGGGAATACAATGCATTATGAAATAAAGCTAGAAAATATCCATAAAATATTTTATTCGTACCCCATAATGTTAGGCTGAACCAAAAAATTAAAATTGTGAAATAGGATAAAAAAGTATGATTGAGAAAATCGTTGCGCAGAGAATAACATTTTCTTTTTTCCACTGATGTGTTTGAGATTAAGTATAGATGTAAAACATGTACAATGAAGCATGACTATACTTCCGAGTGTACTACAACAGGCCTGTCGTGTAAAACTGAATGCAGAATCAGCAAATGACGCATTAATACCCTTCGAAGTGGAGAAACTTTTAAAAAATCTGATCCAACTTTGAAGCGATCTGTAACACTTTGTTTACTTATAAAACTTCACATCTGTATTTTAGTGTCGTCTGGAATAACTGAAGTGAATAAAGTGTGTTTTGAAAGCTATATTTTTTGGGCTGGTTAAGTAAGTGTAGCCTATGGCCAATACACAACCTGATAGATGTGGGAAACCTCCGGAAACAGCCTTAAATTTTCCAGTACTGAGAACTTTCAGCAGCCTAGGACAGCACTAAGGTAATCCTTGTCTGTCCATTTTGTTACGTTGTTGCGCAGTGTACCAGCTGGAATGCAGAACACGTAGCTCTGTGACTGCATGTGACGCAGTGTTGCAAAAAATTTGTGGCAAGATCTTATGGCACCAAACTGTTGAGGTTATCGGTCCCCAAGCTTAACCACTACGTTACCGAAATTAAACTAACTTACGCTAAGGACAACACGCATACCCATGACCGAGGAAGGACTCGAACCTCCGGCGGGGGAGCCGCGCGAACCGTGACAAGAGGCCTAAGACCACGCGGTGCTAAATTGCACCCATATGCTTTGAGTAGGTCACTGACCTTCGTTGGTTTTGTTATAATACTTCAATACAGGAAGAGTGTAGCGCCTATATAAAGATGCCTACTCATTCGAATCCAAGGAAGTTGTATGCGATGTGTCCAGAAGAGTGTGGTTAAAAATTGTAATAAAGCGGGACGTCGCTCTGTAAATGTTACTGAAGGGAAAGGAAAATCATGATCTATGAAGAAAGTCGTGTTACTTCAACCAGTTATATTAGAAGTTATATTTGTATATTTCTGAATGTTTTGAAAGTTATACAGTCTTTACCATAACGCTCTATATTGATGGAGGCATTTCCGGTTGAATTACTAGAGGTAAACTTGGTGCGTTTTCCCCCTAATACTGGCAGATGGAAGGTGATGAGAATATCGAACAGTAAATAACCATAATTGTTACCAGACTTATTTACTTTTTATGTGAACATTTATCCAACATAGTTATTGGACTAGTGCTGTTAAATTCTACAGTGCCGGTACATCCTCTCTGCGTCTTGTTAACTATATGATAGAAGATCTTTTGAAATGTACCCTGAGTCAATAATTTGTGTACGAGTTTGTCTAACGAAATCTACAAATTTTTTTTGTAATGGTTGTTTGTGTCTACACGTAGCGTGATCGTTACACTACGCAAATTTCTACAGTAACCTTGACAAATTACTATAAAGCACAGCTAAGCTACATAAATGAGAAATATAAGAGCCAGATAAATTAACTGTTAATGATTTTTTCTAAATATTTACAGTCTTTGTAGCGCTCCATTCCTCTGAGATCATCCACAGAAAGGGACCTACGATGTTTATGGCACAACACCGTGTTGCTCACTTGTCGGATACTGACAAGAACGGCGTCGTTTCCATCTCAGTGGTGCGGCAGGCGTGAGAATAGCTTATCAGCGCTGCTTATTTTTATCATGTGTTTTCACTGATTGCATAATGTACGTGACAGAAACAAGGGTGTTAAGGAATACAAGCTATAGTGAAACAAGCTGAGACGTTTCACTAAAACTATTTTTCAGCTACCCATTGGCAGTAGCTACATTTAAAAAACAAAAATTAGTGTCGCGATTCGAGTATTTAATTCGACAATGACCCCGGCTTTTCGGAGTGCAGCCTTGTAACAGCCAAGCCTCCTATTCATTACGTCAAGGTCAAGTTCATTGCGATAAGTGTTGCCACTGCGGTGCATTTCAGAACTAGCAATCACCGCAAACTACACACACAGCCTTCCTATACGATTCAGCACTATTGAAACACACACAGATTATTCATTTGAACAATGCGAGTCTTGCTATAGTACTATGACAATAAATAAAAAGAGCTTACCGGTTTTCTTTGGTTGTGTGCGTGTCTGTTGTGATTCGCAGCTCCTATAGGTTACCCGGCAGCACTGAACTGTTGTCAAGTGTTAACTCACACTGTGGTAATGTTCCTATCAGCGTGCTTCCCGACTGGCGAAGCTCATGTTGTGCCTGTTAAAGTCCATTCCTACATGGTCACATGGGAGCCGTTGCTGCCAACATTCTCACACACGGAGAAGACAAGCGAGAATTTCTCTATTTAATTGAAAGAAGACGTTAACTGAAATGGGCTTACGAAAAGGTTATGTTAAATTGCTATGTTTTCGTAGTCCTATTGGACGTTGAACAGAATTTATAACATCTTCTGTTTAAAATTATATATCCAGCGTGTTCATACTCATGTAATACAGTGGTAATAAGGTGTAATCAAACAGAACAGAAAGCAAAATAAGCCAGAGCAATGTAAAAGGGACTATTGTTTTCGCCACCGCGTATGCTTCCGGTTGAGAAATATCTTACTAAATACTAATTTGCGCTCTTTATTTTTTATCTTCCTCGGAAAGCGAATTCTCGTACTCAGCGGCTAAGTGTAATAATCACGCCGAATTGAAGGCAGGCTGTAAATGGACGTAAAATTGTCCCAGCTTTCAATTTCGATTCTTTGTAATTTATTGTTTTTTGGAAAACGTGAGATTTACTTTACAATGTATAAGCAGCTTATTATTCAGCCATTTACGTGCCATAGCGCGTCAAGAACAACAAACAGATCTTTGAGTTCTGATATCAGGCAAACCCACTGCGATCTGTTGTTTTCTCAGCGTATATCTAATTTGTAGAATTACAGAGTATCTGGCCGGATCACTTCGTAATCACTCCATGATATTTCGGCAAACATGCTCATGCCGCCTTGAGGTAGTTCCTGATGACTGCTGGAACAATTGAAAAATCGCGAAAAAAGGTGAGACGTTGTACAGAACGACTGCGAATAATGCAAAGCAAAGAAGTTTGAGGGTGGGCTTCCAATTACAAGTCACAAACTGTAACAAACCATTTGCTTATATATCACCAGTTGGCAGTTCAAAGAAATTAGGGGAATTATAAATTCACAAACAGGGCGATCTTGCTAAACTAGGGGTCGCTGTTGATGCTGTGCTCCTTGGCTTGTGAAAGGCGCGTCTCCTATCGAACAAAATTCAAGCTTACGGAATATCTTACTTTTCGTTTTGACTGAGGACTTCCAACCAAAGAAAACTGAGCTGTGAATGTAATTTCGGACATACTCTAATGGAATCTAATGTAGATATGGTTGTTAAGTGTGTAGATACTTGGCAGGATGTAAATGGAAGTTGCTGCTTCCCATCACTTTCCCTACAGCTGGTAAAAACGATCTCAATTGCTAATCTTCTGCTCCCTGTACCGTGGAGACATCAGACTGCATTACCTACAGCGGAGGATTCTTTTGCTGAGATAAATGACTTGGTTAATGAAGGGAACAGGGAGAAACAACGGACTGTAATGAAAGATGCGAAAGAAGCGGCGACACTTTCTGTGCAACCACCCATCATTTTGCACGACACACAAGGTGTGGCTGCTCTGTTCGGTCGATGGGACTGGGAAGTACTGTACCATCCACCATACTCCCCGGACTTAGTCCTTGTGACTTTGATTTGATTCCACTTTGTGGCATTCGCTTCAGAACTGTTCCAGAGATTCGACAGGCAGTAATCCGCTCCATTCGCGCCATCAACAGAACAGGCTCTGCTAACAGTATACTACGCGTTCCACACGCTGGCAATGGGTTCTGCACAACATTGGTGACTACTTTTAAGGACATTAATAGGTGGAAACATATAACTCTCTTGTATCGGTTGTGAATAAATACTTGTCACTATTTAAGTTCCAACCCTTGTACATTGTCCCGCTACAAAAGCACAGCTTTCAAATGGTTCAAATGGCTCTGAGCACCATGGGACTTAACATCTGAGGTCATCAGTCCCCTAGAACTTAGAACTACTTAAATCAAACTGACCTAAGGACATCACACACATCCATACCCGAAGCAGGATTCGAACCTGCGACCGTAGCGGTCGCATGGTTCCAGACTGAAGCGCCTAGAACCGCTCGGCCACAACGGCCGGCACATCAGCTATCCGTCGAAGAAATGGGATAAAAGATTGTGTAAGACTTCACCTTGCAGAAACGCCCAACGTGACCGCGACTTGTAACTGTGACCTCCCACTTCACGAAACATGGTACGGAACATGTTCCTATAGGCCAGCGGTTCCCAGCCTGGGGGTAATTATCACCGGAGGTGTAAAAAGGAATTTTCTAAGGGGTGAAAACAAAAGGATTCAGTTGTGTTTCGGTCACGAAGCTAAATTATTTTCAGAAGATCATTACTATTATCACTATTTCGTTAAGTCTGTAATGCTGATAAGTTGCAGTAATTGCATTTTTGTCAAATGTTAGCATTAACGCACGATACAATATTTTCGCGGTTATGGCTCCTGAAACGAGTATATGAACATCTTCTTCACACAGTCCACTCGCTACATACATGCTTTGTACTTTTTACCATGCATCTATTACAGTAAAATTAAAACATGCTTAAATATTTCATGAAAATGGCTTCTTCGATATGTAGGTAGTTCCCACAATAGGTGACACATTGTTTCATTATTCATTTCGTAACAGTAAACGAACAGATAGTACAACAGCAAATGTGTAGTGGATACTTCGCTGACATAGGTTCTACGTCGCAGTGTTATTACTATTATTATTTTCCTGTTCTTCTTCTTCTTATTATTATTATTATTATTATTGATAGTAGCAGTGTTCAGACGCAAAGTGTTGGCAGCCTGAAGTCATCTAATTTCTGGCAGCTCAGAAGAAAGGAGTCCAGCAATAAAGTAATTCACAAAAATGCGCCTATGTACAGTTCTACTATTACTACTACTACTACTACGTGATCAGGCCCAGTGAACCGCACGCTTCAAGTTTCCTCCTCCACTGTATTCTGTCCATTGCTGCTATCTGCCGCCGGCCGATGTGGCCGAGCGGTTCTAGGCACTTCAGTCTGGAACCGCGCGACCGCTACGGTCGCAGGTTCGAATCCTGCCTCGGGCATGGATGTGTGTGATGCCCTTACGTTAGTTAGGTTTAGGTAGATCTAAGTTTTAGGGGACTCATGACCTCAGATGTTAAGTCCCATAGTGCTCAGAGCCATTTGAACCAATTTTGCTATCTGCCATCCGTCCACATCGATTGACACTTGGCTTAAATCTTTATGGAGGCCATCTCTCCAACGCTTCTTGGGTCTCCCCGGCTGTCTCTTTCCTGTAGGTGTGAAATCCAGGAGCTTCCGAGGCCTTCTGTGATCCTCCATCCGAGCCACATGGCCGGCCCACTGCATTCATTTGGCTTTGACAGTTCCTGCTATGTTGGGCTGCTGGTATAGTTCCTCGAGCTCTTGGTTGTATATGATCTATCCTAAGTACAGTTCACCTATCTTAATTTGCTTGATTTAAATGGGATGCAGGGTGTGACTGGAGGTAGTGTAGCTAGGGAGAAGAGTGATGCAGACTAAGCACGTTCTGTAACAATTGTCTACCCTTAATGGAGCTTGTTGGCTTCATTATTCGAAAAGTGGTTTTAATTAACACTCTCAGTGCACTGAAAACTGCTTCAGCATTCTATAAAAAGTTTGTTACAAGTAAGCCGTGTCAACTGTCTCATTGACTCATTACTTCGCAGTTTGACAAAACACTTACAAGAACTAAATATAATTCACCTTTCGTCATTTTAAAAATTAAAATCTTCAAAGAAAATTCTTCTTCATTCTAAAGATTAGTTAGTTGCTCATGTAGGGAAGGTGTGTGTGGGGGGGAGGGGGGGGGGAGTTACTGGCTGACCAGTTCTACGCCACACAGGTGTACGTTCATCAGTCGCGTACAGACAAAGCTACTCTCGTTATTGGAGATAACAAAGTGCTATTCCACACTCTAGTCAACTCTTTCACCTCACCAGAATAGTCGTGCTCGACGTTGTCATGGTGTCAGAGGTAACCTGGCCAGAGGCATGCATTACCTTAATCTTGCTGGAAGCAGACAGCTCCCGTTGGCCACTAATGAAACGGCAGGTGCGGCATATACCCGGATTTTGTCCCTGGATGATGTCTGGTGGGCTACCGCAGCTCACACAAAGCGTCAATGACATGAGACTATACTGAACGAACGTCCAGAACCTGGTCTACAGCTGTGCACATGGTCCACAGACCACTGTTGAAAGCATTGGCACACCGTCGATACACTGCACCCAGCATGTGCAGCAATCCGTCAATACATCCATCTATCTACATGTAGGCACGCAAAACGATCTCGTTCAAATGGCTGAAGCTATTCAACAGAAGTACGTGCTCGTCAGCAGGGCATGGTTGCTTGCGCGCAGACAGCCATCCTGAGTAGCATATGATCGCCGATGACAGTGAAAATGAATCATTAACACTACAGTCCTTTAGTATTACATATTATGCAGAGTCCTCGACGGTCTTGCATTTTTTTTTTCTAGCAGTGTAGAATCAAACAAGAAATAACGATAAGTCGTCGTCCCTAGAGAGAGCGATATTGGAAAAACAGAAGTGAATTTTGTGAACTGAAAATAACATACGAAAGCTATTAGCCATGAAGAGTCGGCTAACACAAGCACACAGACGGTGGCAGCGCCACAACGCTTAACGCTCTAACTGCGGTGGAAGCGTAATGCTGGATGCTTATGGTGCAAAACGCATATTAATCACGGACGAAGTTGCCACAAACATTCTACCGAAAAATCTTCACTAAACATAACTGAATCCACAGATGACGGAAGCCAAAAGATGTATTGCGAAATGGCAGAAACTGCCGTACCACTGGTCGTTGCCGTAGCGAGGGGGAAGGAGTCAAGGGGGTCCTATCATGCCCCGGGCGCCTCTTGAAGAGGGGAGCTAATTTGTCTCAACGACATATATTATTTTCTGAGTATGTTTTGTATATTATATGTGTTTCAGGAGGGGAGGGCACGGGGGGGGGGGGGGGGGAGGAATGAAGTGTAGTGGGGTGGGGGGCGGCAATAAACTGTTTTGCCCCGTGCATCAGTTATGTTCGCTACGCCACTGCTTCACGAAGCGAAGCCGACAAAGAACGGCAATGAAATGGAGCTGAGACGGCGTCTCATTATTTTGTAACCTCTGACTCAGCACAGAAGTGCCCCTCCTCCGACAGAAAAAGGTACCTGTAGCCACCCTGAGTGGGGAGGCAGTGCAAGCCATTCCCGCTGATACCGGCCGTGGGGGCCACACGGCCTCCTGCTGCTGAGGTTGGTGATCCCGTGCTGGAGACAGTTCTCCGAACGTGCGAAGGCGTAGGATCAGTGTCGCTATGCGCTGGTGTTGGTGTGGCTTGAATTTGAAAGCAGTGGTCCAATAACTTCAGCTGATTTTCGCCGTCTTGTGTGTTTTATGAATTAAACTAGCTGACAAAGTTGGCATTGTCCGTCTACTGATTCTGCCGATTTTCTGTTACGAGTGAAAACAAAAAATGACTATGTTTACATTGTAATAGAGAAAAAAATTTATATCCACGTATTCATGAAATCACCTTTGAAATTATGAAGCAATTTCTGAATGCTGGGCGCAGCTGCTTCGCGTGTTTACAACTTCTCTAAGACAACGCCTCTTCTTCGCTCTATAGACAGCCATTGTATGGCCTTCAGTGGCAATTTGCCCTCGCAATTGAAAAATGTCAAAGGCGCTGCCAGGTGTGAGGGATTTCCTTAAGCTGACTCGACTATACGAGTGCCTCAGTATTAAAGAATAAATAAATGTATTAAGATTTCGTGCATAATGCAGCAATTTTTCACGCATCGTAGTGTTTATGAGTCCATATCTCTTGAGCTATCTGTAGGACAATGATATATTTGTGTATGTTCATTTACCGGCATATGTGGATACTGTCAGCGGATTATAATGCAAATAGAGTTGGCATCAAAGAAATAATAACTTCAAACGTCATGCAAAATGTGGCAGTTTTTCACGCATGTTATTGTTTATGAAGTCATGTCTTCTGAACTATGTTTGGCAGGTGGTTCTTACCCCAATAGCGATTGTTGCGTGACAGTAAGGGACATGTGTACCAAGTCTGGTTGAAATCGGTCTAATGGTTTAGTAGAAGATGTGGAACACACACACACACACACACACACACACACACACACACATACATACATGTTTATACTAAGTATAATTATAATTATTGGTGGTAATGAAAATTGCTTCACCCCCACCATTCGATAGTCCTGTAGTCACGTAAGACGTCAGCGGTTCCGGCTGACCCAGGAAAATTGATTTTAATGCACAAATTGGCAGATTAATTTCATTGACTTTTTGATTAATTCATTTACAGATTCATGTCTACTGTCAGTGTACTTAAGTAATACCAGTCTGTGACTGGAAACTCGATTATAATTTTATTCAACATTTCAACACTCTTTCTTTGTAAGGAGACGGGACTGGACTGAAAAGCTGCTGAGACTTCTCCACGTAGTCTATACGCCCCTGAAAAGTCTCCTGGTTACACTAATAAATTTGATATTTCTTGTAACGTCGGGAACAAAATTGAGGCTCTTCACAGATGATTGTGTTGTATAGTAGTGAAGTCGCAATGCCACAAGTTGTAACGAACTGCATGAAGACCAACGCTTGATGGAGGAACTGTATTGCACATAAATATGCGAAAAGTCACAGCATTGTTCCACTATATAGCTGGTGATTAGTCACGGAAAACATCCGTAGTTGTAAAAAATGTACGAGTACGTCTGGAGCGACTTAAAGTGAAACAACTACATAAAACAAGTCGTACGAAAAAGGCATGTCAGATTAAGAACAACTGGAAGAATCCCGGAAATTTAATACGCCTACAGAGGTGGAATCTTAAATACAATCAGATTGATTCTTGAGTATTGATCGTCAGTCTGGGACCCTTCAGAGATAGGATTAAAATACAATATAACTAAAATCCAAAGAAAAGCAGCACGTTTCGTAATGGGATCGTTTTCTGCGTGCGAGATTAGGCCTACTATGCAGCTGCTCATCAAACCATGGTGGGTAGACACCACAGTAGAAGCTTCGTGCATCATAGCGAGGTTTACTGTTCAAATTCGCAAAAGTTAGGCAACATTTTAAGTCCTTGTACTTACATCTCGTGAGGTGACCATAACGGGAAAATCAGATGAATTCGAGCTCTATTGGAGGCACTAGCACCGACCGCGATTTTTTCCTCCAAACCATTCACGAATAGATGGTGTGAAAATGTTAGTGGTACACCATAACGTGGGTTATGGAGTACAGATGTAGGCGCAGAGAAACATACGACCCACATTTTTGTTCCGAAAATGTCGAAACTGTAAACTCTGTCCGAAAGAACAAGAAGATATCTCAACTGACTTCTAAAGGCAGATGCAGTGAGAACCCACAAACAACCCTTGCAACTCTAACCGTCTAACAAATTTGCTTAAAAATAATATATCGTCTTGCGAGGTAATTAAAGAGTACACCTATATCTTTGTTATCATTTGTTGGGCTGCTAAAAAAATGTGTGTTCATGAGTGTGTGTCATAATGTGTGCGTTTGCATGCATCTTACTCTTGCGTATTGATTCACGTAATGTAATTCACACCAAATTTACAGTTGCAACCTAAATTTTTGATTCTGTAAGTTCTGATAATAATTTATCATTTACAGAAATTGTTTTCCTTAATTTCAATGTAAATTTTTACGATTAACGATACATTTTGCGAATATTCCGAAGTTTGGAACTGCAGGAAACTAGTGTAGTTTAATTCTTTATGCTCGTAGGTTACTAATGTATTCAAATGACTATAGCACAACATTTTTTTACTGTGATGTCTTACTAATAAAAATAAACAATAAAGATAATTATGTAATTGTTTATGCAGGGCTAACCTTTGAGTGTAAGTGTGGCGGAGTCTTTGCCTTTGCCATCTCGCTCAGCAGCCACGGTAGCACGTCACTCAACCTAGCCTTCACATTTCATGGCTGATGTACGCATATAAACCCACAGCCTGTAGCGTTACAAGCTGTAGGCACGGCAACATCGTTGTAGGAAACAGATGCAGTGAGTTAGTCCATGACAAGAGGGAGACTTTTACCGCTGAGCATATGTTACCATATTGGGCAATCGGTCACACATGGCGGGATTGACGTAAATCATTGTATGAGAAGTGTGGAAACCTAGGGCATCAATAATAGGACTGTTGGCAGAAGAGAGGACAATATAGGAAAGTACAGAATGGGAATAACCTATCGTTGCGACCCTACGATATTTTGGAATCGGGACAAAAAGTTGATAGTGGCGCTCCCCAACCCTAGAGCGTTTGAAAATAGGACGTAAAAATTTTAAAAAATCGATTTTCAAAAATATGTTCATTTTGTAGCGTACATCTTTCTGAAGAGTATGATACATACAACATACATGTTCGAGAAACGTAAGACATATTATTTGATCTTAAGTATGCTTAAGTGTAGTGCCACATCTCTTCACACAGCATTCTTCCATCGCACTTCGCTGTGTACATAGGACATTGGAAATTAAGATGTCCCATGGTGCCTCTCCTGCTCCCCAGTCGGCCGGGTTGACATCCTACCTCCCTTAAAAAAATCTAGCAATTAATATTGGTTGGGGTTATTTGTGATCGAGAGAATAAGAAATTTTCATAAAATTTGTACTCTTTATTTCCCATTAGCTAATAAATTTCTCTTTGTATGACATAAAGTGAAATATAGGAAACATAAGACCAATAAAGACAAGAGAAAAGCAAAACAGTACACGTTTCTTCAGTCCTTAGGTCCCAGAACTTTTTTTCTCAATAATCTTGCTATAGCTCCACACGGCGTGTTTTCCTCTTTGCAAAAGAATCTGTTACCTCGTGAAAGTTCGTCAAACGTTCTGCCACATGAAAAATCGAAATATGTCTGATATTGAAGAAGCTGTTAATACGGATAGTATCCAAGACTGGTGTGGTTTGATTTCGTCTGTTTTGTCACTATTAGCTAGATAAAACGAAACAGGCCTTTCTAATATTGCAGCAGTTGTAACGCACGCCAAATAAACGAGGCTGTTTAGGCAAAAATAGTCATTTTTATCTACCTCATTTACATAAATAACGCGAAGTACCAACATCAGATGCCTATAGGCCTACTACAAGCAAAAACTTTATGTTAGGAAAAGGTTTCATATTTCATTCGTATGCTCCAGTTTCTCAAGCATGAGACCGAAAAGTAGTAGTGGTGGTGGTGGTGGTTAGTGTTTAACGTCCCGTCGACAACGAGGTCATTAGAGACGGAGCGCAAGCTCGGGTTTGGGAAGGATTGGGAAGGAAATCGGCCGTGCCCTTTCAAAGGAACCATCCCGGCATTTGCCTGAAACGATTTAGGGAAATCACGGAAAACCTAAATCAGGATGGCCGGAGACGGGATTGAAAAGTAGTAGTAACATGAAATTTTTATATAAATATCTGATTGTCATATTCTTCTATATATTTTGTGTGATTAACCCCTTTCTTCTCCTTCCTTGTTCTAACAATCTTGTCACCACTAATTCTGTAACTATTCCTTCTATTGTCAAACCTTATTCTCCAGTTAACCTCACTGACCCTGCCAGAATCACCGTTTAGTTATCTGTGTTTATTCTAGGGTTTAGCGTTATAACGTGTTCGTACAACGCGTTTTCCGCCCTATTCCGACAATTGAACTAAGGAGCTACTAATCAGGGATTTTACAAGTAGTGTAGCGATCTGGCAAAATTTCATTTTCTTAGATACACTGAGAAGGTAATATCTAATCTTTCTTATCTGTTATTCCTGTTAGTCGTTTATTTCCACTCTGGCAGTCTGAATCTATGGATTTCGCTAATAATTATAACGACGCTGATCATTCGCACACCAATCAACCACATAAACAAACAGTAGTAGACATTCACCTATTAGGTGCATTTCGCTGCCACGTACTCCATATCAGCGACCTCAAGAGTCATTAGACACCGTGAGACAACAGCATGGGGCGCTCCGCGGAACCCACGCACTTCGGACATGGTCAAGTGATTGTGTGTCACTTGTGTCATGAATTTGACGCCCCCTGAAGTTGCCACTCCGTAGATCCGGGCCTGGAACAGCAATGGGGGCTCCATGGCAAGAAATGGAACTCCCACTAAATTTTAGCACAACTGAAACATGTGCAGGAGCGGTATTCTGTTCAGTTGTCTTTGTGGATGGAAGGAAACACAAGTTTTTGTGGATGGAAGATCACAAATTTTTGGTGGACTCTTGTGTGCACATGTCTGTGACAAGTTTTGACCTCACGGGAAAGAGGCAGTTGGGCTTACCATGATATGTTATATGCTGTGGGTGATAGTGACACGTGTTCACTGGGATCAGTGATATTATTGAGCTAGGTGGGGACAAAACATTTTCATGAATGTATGAAAGTTTGGCCACATGTATGTGATGGTTACTGTGCAATCTTTGGGTTAGATTTCCTGTATAAGGACCACACTAAAATTGGCTTTGTACAGTGCATTGTGGAAGTTGATAACACATCTTTTCATACAGTGTGGTATAACATGCAATGTATAGTTTTCATGAGCAATAAAAGGAGCGGAAATGATGTTTATGTTGATCTCTATTCCAATTTTCTGTACAGGTTCCGGAACTCTTGGAACCGAGGTGATGCAGAACTTTTTTTGATGTGTGTATGTCTCTATTTCCAACCAACAGCTCATACATGGTTTCAATACTAGGAACAAGAACAATCTACATTAAGATCTAAAATCACTTTCTTGGTCCAGAAAGGCGTCCAGTATTCAGGATCACACATTTTCAATAAATTTCGAACAACCACTAAAAACTTGGTTTCAGATAAAGCACAGTATAGGCCGAGTTTGAAAGACTTCTTTCTAGGCAACTCTGTGTGCTCTATGGATGAATATCTTAATAGGAACTGTTTGACCAGCTTAAGTAAAAATGTATTTTAGATTTCAGTTGTGACAGCACTTGGTCACAACAGCTAAGATTAGGTATTTTGTGTATGATAAATTTATTAAAAGTGCATATCTATGTTTAATTCTGACAGTGTATTGATTCTGTAAATATTAGCACTTCTAGTTTACTGTTATGTATTCACCTGTTTTGATTATCTGCTGCTGATGACGTTTGGTATGTGGGGCACTCAACTGCACAGTCATCAGCGCCCGTACCAAGTCCCAATCTTTACACACTCCAATTTTTTACACAGTCCAATCTAGCCACAGTCACGATTGATGATGGAACGATGAGGCCAACACAAACACCCAGTCCCCGGGCAGAGAAAATCTCCAACCTGACTGGGTGTTGAACCCGAAACTCCTTGATCCAGAGGCAGCAACACTGGTCGCTAGACCACGAGCAGTGGACAGATTTCCTTATAAATGGTAAGAGTAGTGAGTATTATATTCAATTGTTTTATGTTTTTTATGTTATACTTCCTGACATGTTCCACGCCCACGAGAATCATCTCAGTTTTGGGTCTATGGAACAAAAACTGAATCTAATCTAATCTAAACAAAACCCATTGGATACCTCCTAATATCATGTTGGTGCAGTACAGCAACTCGACACTTGGCCTCAATAAGTCGCTGGAAGTCCCTGCAGAAATACTGAGCCATGTTTCCTCTATAGTCATCAATAACTGTGAAAGTAATGCCAGTGCAGAATTTTGTGCATGAACTAACCTTTTGATTATGTCCCACAAATATTTGATGGGATTTATGTTGAGTGATCTGGGGGGTCAAATCATTTGCTCGAATTGTCCAGAATGTTCTTCAAACCAAATATGGACATTTATGGCCCAGTGACATGGCGCATTGTCATCCATAAAATTTCCATCTTTGTTTGGAAACTTGAAGTCCATGAATGGCTGCAAATAGCTGAACGTAACCATTTCTAATCAGTGATCAATTCACTGGAACCGGAGGAACCAGTCCACTCCATGTAAACGCAGATCACACCATTACAGAGCCACCACCAGTTGCACAGCTCCTTGTTGACAACTTGGATTCATGGCTTTGTGTGGTCTGTGTCACACTTGAATCCTACCATCAATTTTTACCAACCGAAATTTGGACTCATCTGAGCAGGCCACGTGTGTTCAGTCACCTAGGGCACAAACAATTTTGAGACCAAAGTCATGAACATGTCTTTGGTGTTTGGCCACCAATTTGAAGATTTTGTAAGGTGATCTGGATATGATGAATTCAGATCCTAAGAATAAGCAAGCCACCAGTGTAACTGCATTATGGGAAAAAGAGAAACATTTGGAAGAAATGGAAGAAAAATTGGCAATCAAGGAGCTGTTCTTAGATTTTAAGGATGTGTTTGATTCTTTGGATCTTTACCAAGTGACCAGAGTGATCCAACACAGAATTCTAGCTAAGAATAAGCCATCTGTGTTGGTAAACCATACTGTGAATCTCATCACCTATAAATGATGATGGAGGAGTTCGTTAACCAACAGTTACGATATGGCACTATTGAGGAAATTATAATTGCTTTGGGAACGCAACTAGTAATTCTATTGAAGAAGAATAGGACTAGAACCAAAGTGTACCAGTTTTTCTGTGACTATAGACACTTTAATAATTGTACAATTATGGACGTATATCTGATACCAAATATAATAAAGACTTAGGACAATTTGGGAGTGTAAAAGTATTTTTCCACCCTGGATCTGTGGAGCAGCTATCATCAATTAGAAGTGGCACAGGAGGACCAGCCAAAAACATTATGTACAGTTCTCTCAGGATGCTACCATTATCATCGTATGCCACTTTGGGTTTAAGAATATACCAGACACATTTCAGCATTTTTCTTGTCAGGGTTGAAATTAAGGCAAAGTTTGGTGTACCTCAGTGACATAACTGTCTTTACAAATGACATAAAGGAGCAAGTGCTGTGATAAGCAAGGTATTTAAGAGATTGGTGTAGCTTGCCTGACTCTGAGTAGAGAGAAGTGCCATTTGGTGCTTCAAGAAGTACTGTAGTTATGGTAGATCATATGACTAGTTGTGATGGAATTCAGACAGATCTCAGATTAGTAAGAGCCATACAGAATTTTCCAATGTCTCATGCATAGAATAAATTACAGTCATTCTTAGGGTTAACTAATTAGTACAGGAAGTTTGTCCGCAAAGTTGCAGAGACAGCACAACCTCCCTCTCCATGAACCATGGACCTAGCTGTTGGTGGGGAGGCTTGCATGCCTCAGTGATACAGATAACCGTACCATAGGTGCAACCACAATGGAGGGGTATCTCTTAAGAGACCAGATAAACATATGGTTCCTGAAGAGAGGCAGCAACCTTTTCAGTAGTTGCAGGGGCAACAGTCTGAATGATTGACTGATCTGGCCTTGTAACATTAACCAAAACAGCTTTGCTGTGCTGGTACTACAAATGGCTGAAAGCAAGGGGAAACTACAGCTGTAATTTTTACCAAGGGCATGAAGCTTTACCATATGGTTAAATGATAATGGCGTCCTCTTGGGAAAAATATTCCGGAGGTAAAATAGTCCCCCATTCGGATCACCGGGTGGGGACTACTCAGGAGGATGTCATTATTAGGAGAAAGAAAACTGGCCTTTATGGACCGGAGTGTGGAATGTCACATCCCTTAATCGGACAGGTAGATTAGAAAATTTAAAAAGGGGAAATGGATAGATTAAAGTTAGATATAGTGGGAATTAATGAAGTTCAGTGGCAGGAGGAACAAGATTTCCAGTCAGGTGAACACAGGATTATAAATACAAAATCAAATAGGGGTAATGCAGGATTAGGTTTAGTAATGAATAAAAGAATAGAAGCATGGATAACCTACTATGAACAGCATAGTGAACGCATTATTGTGGCCAAGATAGACATGAAGCTCACGCCTACCATAGTAATACAAGTTTATAAGCCAACTAGCCCCACAGATGATGAAGAGATTGAAGAAATGTATAATGCAATAAAACAAATTATTCAGATAGTTAAGGGAGACAAAAATTTAATAGACATGGGGGGGCTGGAATTTGATAGTAGGGAAAGGAAGAGAAGGAAAAGTAGTAGCTGAATATGGACTGGGGTAAGGAATGAAAGAGGAAGCTGCCTGGTAGAATTTTGCACAGAGCATAGCTTAATCATAGCTAACACTTGGTTTAAAAATCATGAAAGAAGGCTATAGAGGTGAAAGATGCCTGGAGACACTGTAAGATTTCAGATGGATTCTATGATGGTAAGTCAGAGATTTAGGAACCAGGTTTTAAATTGTAAGACATTTCCAGGGGCAGATGTGGACTCTGACCACAATTTATTGGTTATGAACTGTAGGTTAAAACTGAAGAAACTGCAAAAAGGTAGGAATTTAGGAGAAGGGACCTGGATAAGCTGAAAGAACCAGAGGTTGTAGAGAGATTCGGAAATAGCATTAGGGAATGACTGACACATACAGGGGTAAAAATACAGTAGCTTTGAGAGATGAAATAGTGAAGGCAGCAGAGGATCAAGTAGGTAAAAAGATTAGGACTACTAGAAATACTTAGTTAACAGAAGAAATATTCATGAAAGCAGAAAATATAAAAATGCAGTATACGAAGGAGATGAACAGGAATACAAATGTCACAAAAATGAGGTCGACAGGAAGTGCAAAATGGCTAAGCAAGGATGGTTAGAGGACAAATGTAAGGATGTAGAGGCATATATCACTAGAGGTAAGATAAATACTGCCTACAGGAAAATTAAAAAGACCTTTGCAGATAAGAGAACCACCTGTATGAATATCAAGAGCACAGATGGAAAACCAGTCCTAAGAAAAGAAGGGAAAGCAGGAAAGTGGGAGTTTATAGAGCGTCTATACAAGGGCAATGTACTTGAGGGCAAGATTACGGAAACAGAAAAATGTAGATGAAGATGAAATGGGAGATATTATACTGCATGAAGAATTTGACAGAGCACTGAAAGACCTATGTAAAAAAAGGCCCTTGGAGTAGACAGTATTCCATTAGAACTACTGATAGCCTTGGGAGAGGCAGCCATCTCAAAACTCTACCATCTGGTTAGCAACATGTATGAGACAGGCGAAATACCCTCAGACTTCAAGAAGAATATAATAATTCCAATACAAAAGAAAACAGGTGTCGACAGGTGAGAAAACTATTGAACTATCAGTTTAATAAGTGATGGCTGCAAAATACTAACATGAATTCTTTACAGACAAATGGAAAAAATGATAGAAGCTGACTTCTGGGAAGATCAGTTTGGATTCCGTAGAAATGTTGGAACATACGTGGCAATAGTGATCCTATGATCTATGTTAGAAGATAGATTAAGGAAAGGCACACCTACATTCCTAGTCTTTGTAGACTTAGAGAAAGCTTTTGTCAATGTTGACTGGAATACTCTCCTTCAAATTATGAAGGTGGCAGGGAGCAAAAGGCTACTTACAACTTGCACAGAAACCAGACTGCAGTTATAAGAGTTGTGGGGCATGAAAGGGAAGCAGTGGGTGAGAAGGGAGTAAGAGAGGGCTGTAGCCTATCTTCAATGTTATTCAATCTGTATATTGATCAAGCAGTAAAGGAAACAAAAGAAATATTTGGAATAGGAATTAAAATCCACACAGAAGAAATAAAAACTTTAAGGTTTGCCTATGACATTGCAATTCTGTCAGAGACAGTAAAGGACTTGGAAGCGCAGTTGAATGGAATGGACAGTGTCTTGAAAGGAGGATATAAGATGAACATCAACACAAGCAAAACAAGAATAATAGAATGTAGCCAAATTAAACCAGGTGATGCTGAGAGAATTAGATTAGGAAATGAGACACTTAAAGCAGTAGATGAGTTTTGCTATTCAGGGAGTAAAATAATTGATGATGGTCGAAGTAGGGAGGATATAAAATGTAGGCTTGCGATGGCAAGGAAAGCGTTTCTGAAGAAGAGAAATTTCTTAACATTGAGTATAGAATTAAGTGTTAGGAAGTCTTTTCTGAAGGTATTTGTTTAAGTACAGCCATGTCTGGAAGTGCAACATGGATGATGAACAGTTTAAACAAGAAGAGAATAGAAGCTTTTGAAATGTGGTACTACAGAACAATGCTGAAGATTAGATGGGTGAATCATGTAACAAATGAGGAGCTACTGAATAGAACTGGGGAGAAGAGGACTTTGTGACACAACCTGACTAAAAGAAGGGATCGGTTGATTGATTGGTAGGACATGTTCTGAGGCATGAAGGGATCAGCAATTTAGTATTGGAGGGAGGCATGGAGGGTAAAAATCATAGAGGGGGCCCAAGAGATGAATACACTTAGCAGATTCAGGAGGATGCAGGTTGCAGTAGTTACTCGGAGGTGAAAGGCCTTGCACAGGATAGAGTAGCATGGAGAGCTGCATCAAACTAGTCTCTGGGCTGAAGACCACAACAACAACAACAACAACAACAACAACACAACCTCTCACTCATTTATTGAAGACAGCTGTGAAATTTCAGAGGACATTAGAGCATGAAGAGGTGTTAAGAAAAACAGATCCAGTCTTTTTTTAATTATGAGAAGGAATTAATACTGTCCAATGATGATAGTAATCATTGGCTTGGCTAGTCAAGAAGTATATGGGGTGGTGCATCTGGCAGCCTATGCCTCAAGTCAATTAAATAAAGTGGAGAGACACTAATCTGCCATAGAGAAGGAAATGCTGCATCTCATATGAGGCATGACTTACCTCCTATGTTATCTGTATGGTACGAAGTTTAAAGTGGTAATGGATCACGTGATGTTACAATGATCTCTATGGTTTTAAGATCCATCAAGTAGATTAAAGCATTGGGTACTGGAGCTTAGGGAATTTTGATTTTGATGTAGTCCATTGAGTGCACAAGAATCACAGGAATGCAGATGGCCTTAGTAGGATGGTCTGTCTGTTATGAAGAAAGAGTCATACTATTGTGGAGTGGGAGGAAGTGTGGCCAGCTGACGAGAACTGTAAACTATTTGCAATGAAGCCACACTTCACTGTGCATGACTGGGTGTTATGCAAGAAGACAAAACTCAGACTGCATATTGTGGTATGAGCCATGATGTGTGCGGAAGTGTTTAGACTGGCATATGATAAGTTGCCAAGCCACAGGGGTCAAAGAGCAGTGAAACAGCATGTAGACAAGCAGTACTGGTGGTACACATGTAAACAGGATGTGAAGAACTGTGTACTGTGTGCCCAGCAGGCTGAGTGGAGCCACCAGCATATTCTCCTGCAATGATTATTGGATGCTAATTTTACATACACATCATTAAATACACTGCGTGGCTAAGCATTAGTGGACAGCATGTTAACATGGCAAGATTCTGAGTGAGTCTACAGCTAAATTATATATTCATCAAAAAACAGAAGTAACTACAGAAAGTAAATAAAAAGTCCAATAAAGTCTCCATCAAGTATGTAATACAGACATTAGTTACGTTATTAAAGTTTAGATATGTTGTTTATGACAAAATTACTTGTGAATATATTCTTTTCACCAATCAAAGGTTAGCCTCCACATAAACAGTTACACATTTATCTTTACTGTTTATATGTATTAGTACGACATTTTTGTAAAATATGTTGTGCAGTTATCATTTGACTACAGTAGTAACCTAAGAGCATGAAGAACTACATTGTGAATTTCACTAGGTTCTTGCAGTTCTGTTTCATAGTGTAAAAAGTAGTATATAATAGACAGTGTCAGCTGGGTGTAGAATTAATCTGTTAATCTACATAATGATGAATTGCAAAAGTAGTGTAGAGATCTGTCCTATGTGTTTCATGTAAAATACGTTTAAAAACCGTAAGCAGTTTTAATTGGTGGTCTAGAAATTAAACAATGATAAGACACAAGTAGTGGTCGCATGACCAAGTTGAGAAGGGAGAATGTAGTGCACGATCGCGATCTTTTGTTGGTGTTTGCCATGAGGATAAGAATGGTGCAGCCTGTGAGACGTGTTAATTCTCTTTCAGTTAATATTAAAAAAACTAATTTTATACAGTTCCACACAAAAAATAAAACTCTAGAAAATATAGCAATTGCTCATGACAACCAGGAACTAAAACAGGTGCACTCCACAAAATTCCTGGGGGTTCACATTGACAGTAGGCTCAACTGGGAACAGCATGTGTCCCTTGCTCTAAAAAGGCGGCCATCAGCAACTTTTGCTTTAAGAATCATTGCTCATTTTGGGGAGATCAACATTTTAAAATCAGCTTACTTTGGGTACTTTCACTCATTGAGTTACGGAATAATATTCTGGGGTAATTCACCAGCCTCAAAAAAAAATCTTAACTGCTCAGAAGAGGGCAGTCAGAATCATGTGTGGGGTTCCTCCACGAAGCTCATGTAGAAAACTTTTCACACAGTTAGGTAATCTGACCACAACATGCCAGTACATATACTCTCTGATGAATGTAGTTAATAAAGACTATACTCAGTATGAAACAAATTGTTCATACCACAACTACAATACTAGAGATAAAGATGATCTACATGTTGAACTAAAAAATTTATCACTTGTACAGAAGGGAGTAAAGTATGCTGCTATAAAGACTTTTAACGCATTGCCTAATTATATTAAATGTACAAGAGAAAATGAAATGCTGTTCAAAGGTACATTAAAAAAATATCTGCTTGTCCATCTACTGTACTCCTTAGATGAATTCTTTTCAAGAAGTAATGCCCTCCGTTAATAATAGATGTATTTAGTCTCTTAGTTAAATGACAGCTTGTAAATGAGAAAAAGTGATACTTATTAATACCTATATCATTGTATTATATTACTATTCTGTACCATTAATTGTATTTGTACAATTGCATTGACACGTTCCACATCCAGCTGAATACGCATGCATATCAAATAAAAAAAAAAAAAGGTAATAATGTGGTCAGCAGTTTGGACTTATTAAATATTGGTGCAACAGTTCTCAATTATGATGTGTTTATTCATTGAGGCAGCTTGAACAGAAATTGCTGATTCTTATATTAGACTGTGTGAACCTGACAACTGTGATGAATTAACTGACATTGGCATGCCTTTGCAAAAGTGAAATACTGAATATGTAGGAATTGTTTGCTAGCACTGCTTTACAAAAACACCATTTATTAATTGTGAGCATTAGCTTATACACAGCCACAAACTGAGGGAACATGTTTTGACTAAAATAAAACTGATTTTGAATCTGACCTTGTATCAAGATATATCATTGTACAAGCAGACTATTCCCAGATTACTTGATGTTTTCATACTCAAATGTGCTTTAAATTATTTATTGACTGTCCAGAGGCTGGCATATTATTTCATGAATTAGTATAGAGCTCAAAGAAATGGTGTACAAGAGCACCTAACAGGTTGTGCACTCACCAGCAGGTGACACTGCAATCTCCTACTAAGTCTTTCAGAAACTCTGCCCACACTTTCTCAATACATCAGGTGGCAATCCCAGCAAATATGCATCAAATGCCCTTTGTTCTTCTTACAGCAGAAGGAGCTTATTCATGTCATCTTTACATCACCTTATACATACTGACATTAAGTTTCTTGTTCTACTTATAAAACTTTCAACGAATTCACACTGCCTTTATGGTACACTGTTTCATTGTTCCTGATAATACCTACAACTATTCATTCTACTTAAACATTGCAATAAGCCTTTCCCCAGAACTTCAAATGTCTGAGCATTCTTTCATTCTTCATGCTACATCTCATACATTTTCACATCTCCTACTAAATGTAATCTATCTGTAGGTAACAAATGACCCTCTGGCCAACAGCTCAGTTTCATGATCATGAACAGACTGATCACAATTGCTAACACATCCTCACATGCTTTACCAAAAAGGAGAAATTATAGTAGTGGTTCCAGCACCTATGATGGATACTAATAAACTGGATAAAGTCCTGTCCTTTTTTAATTCCTCTACCTATGCAAGTCTATGTTATCTGTCCTTATTTGCACCACTTGCCCTTGAGTGCATGGTGTACTATGCTCCAGCAAATTACACTGCCCAAACCTAACTGGGTGCAAACTAGCATATGTATTACCCATAAATCCACTCAAATCAATGCGCAACTCCACTTTCACAAACTGAACTTTCAAACCAACTCCCCAATCTAATAATTCTGCCACTGCCAATCACTCAAATGGAAGCAGTAAGATACTGTTTGTTCCACTCACCATGATGAGATGACGATGCTGAATGCTGACTCACAATGCTGCTTGCAGATGGTGTGCGCTATGTTGGGTATACACTATCAGTTACTCAGCAGTGGAATATGAGATTCTACATTAGCAAACACATTGAGATGTTGCTGCAATTGGTGTTAGAAGTGAGTCAAGGGATAATGTTGCCCCCAAACAGCAGTTGCTACCTCTACAAAGCACAAGGCAGCATAATTGGTCGCCATTGCATGTGGTTACCTGCAGGAGGACTGGCTGAGTGTACCATTAGCATACAAAACTGCAGACACAGTGATGATGTCAGTCATTGGCAGTTTACCGGTATCACTGTGGACAGCCAAGTGCATGGTGCATAAGCCTTGCAAACATCAGGTTGAGCAATGCCTGCAAACCAGCAGCTAGTAAATGAAATGAAATGAAATGTCGTGTGGCTAGGGCCTCCCGTCGGGTAGATCATTCGCCTGGTGCAGGTCTTTTGAGTTGACGCCACTTCGGCGACCTGCGCGTCGATGGGGATGAAATGATGATGATTAGGACAACACAACACCCAGTCCCTGAGCGGAGAAAATCTCCGACCCAGCCGGGAATCGAACCCGGGCCCTTAGGATTGACAGTCTGTCACGCTGACCACTCAGCCACCGGCGGCGGACAGCTAGTAAATAAGGTAGCTAGACATTATGAAGCTGACTGGTGCCCCAAGGGACCACTGACTGGCATGGAATACATCTTGCTGTTGGTAGCAGTGAAAGATAATAACATTGATAGGTCAGAGTGGTGCATATATATAGTTGATTTACCCAGCATTGTTATGACCGTGTCCCACCTTCGGTCAGGTAGGCACCAAGCCAGCATAGAGTCAAGCCACTGCATGGGGTGTTTCATCTTGTCATTGTGGCAGACTATGGCCTTGCAGCATCCGACCTAGTCAATATTCCAGCCCTCCCAGTAGGTTTTCACAGGCAGTTAGCTTGCCCTCCTGGTCACAGGTTGTAAAGTTTGCTCAGAGGAGAGCTGCTGTAATACTTACATAATTCTAACACTTGTTTCATGTCTGTTGAATTACTAGGTTTAAATTTCCCCTTTAAATTAACAATGATGGTCTATTAAACTATCAACAGACATATGCTTGTTAAGGAAACTTTGAGTATGTGGGAGTGAAATAACTGCATATCAAACTGCATATTGTTGTAGGAAAGTTCTAAGAGTCAAAAATTTGTCATGTGGCAGCAAAAGGCAGTAAATGTGTTGCAGGTGTCTTAAGAAGCATTGTAATCTGTGGCTACTCACTATTTATTATGACAATTCCCTCATTGATATAAGAATGTAGGCTTCTGCGGCCAGTGTCATAGTGATTAAAATTTTTCTGGGTATTATGCCGCGTCATTGCTAAAAACTAACAACAATAATAAACTAGAACCAACGTTTCAGCCGAATTGCAATGGCCTTCCTCAGGGCATGACTGGTTTTGCATGCTTCTATTTATTACAGACTATCAATGTCTGACGTCACTGTTATAAAACTTTTAATTGGCCCTCAAATATGATTGGCTAGTCATTCCCTCATTATTTGTGGCAATTCATATTCCCATGGCAAATCTTTGGGCAGGGATCACCAACACACAACTGAACGTAGAAATGAAGCACTTTATTATTATAAATAACATACACCAACACAAGTGAGTCCACAGAGTAAACATTCATACTAGACTGAGTCAAAGGCAGAGAATTATGAATCAAAATAGCTCTTCTCAAATTCAATAACCACATGTTTCATGTTGGTTGGCACCACAGAGCCTCCCCCCCTCCCCCCTCTCCCAACCAGCAATGTGGAGCAAGTGGGAGGAAGAGAGGTAGCGAAGCTGAGGTCAATGAGGAGACGTGGATGACAGCTGGTGTCTGGAATCGTGTGTGGCACGTTTTGTCTGACCAGCCATGTCTGGCAGGCCAAGAAGTGAGGAGGGGGAGGGGGAAGGGGGGGAGGGCACAGCTGGAACATTCTTTGTAGTGTAGATGGGTGTGGAACAGTGTAGGGTCAACATGACATAGTCCTCATGCCACACTAGAGGATGAAGGGGGCAACTGGTGCAGGAGTCAGGTACTGATTAGGCCCAAGTCATGGTGAATGTATGCATGGTAAGAGGTACCATCTTCTTCCTTTGGGAGGAAGGTTGAAGGGATGCAGGAGTGTGAGGTGATGTGTGGAGTCATGAACCATGCAAGGAAGTTAGGAAGCACAAAGGGAGTACTGTCATATAACTTCTGTGTGCTGCAGAGTCCTTGAACATATTCTCAATTTGAATATAACATACATTTTTGAGACTGAGAAGCTTATGTCTATGAACCAGCATGTTTTTAGAAAACATCACTCATGTGAAACTCAGCTTGCCCATTTTTCACATAATACACTGAGAACTATGGATGAAGGGCAACAGGCAGATTCCATATTTCTAAATTTCCAGAAAGCACTTTGCAGGCTGTTAATGAAGGTATGAGCATATGGAGAATAAGTTCACAGATATGTGAGTGGCTCAAAGACTTCTTAAATAATAGAACCCAGTATGTTGTCTTCAATGGCAATTGCTCATCAAAGACAAGGCTATCATCATTACTAGATGGGCATTCTGCAGTAAAAGGGTGAATGGTCTTTCAGACCATGATGCACAAATGTTAACATAAAAAGGCTTTAGTACTTTTACTGTATGCCTATTCTACACAACAGTATTTAAAAGGACTAAACTACTGTACTAAATGTACCTGTACATAAGAACACAGTACTGCAATTACTGTTCTGCTAAATTACATTCCCCATACATGAGTAGCATTTCTACCTTCTCTTCCTTGGTGTACATTCTGCTCACACAACTCTTCAACTGACGATGGTTGACAGAATGACGGGTGTGCATTCTACTAATGTTTACATGTGTCCTCTGTCAACGTCAACACGGGGATGTATTCCATTGCCCCAAATACCTGCACTAACCGCTGGGAGTGTCAACATTAGTGTTGTGTTATGTAATTAATAAAGCTGTGTTTTAGTGAAAGGTACACTGTGATACATTTTGAATAGGTCTTTAGGAAAGGTAATGAATTACCAAAGAGAAAATACAGGGTGCCATTTAAAAAAGTCATATCACTCATGAGCTGGAGGAGATACCGAGGAATTGATGGGAGGCAGGTCACCATAAAGTGTCCAAATTAACTGGAATCTGTTGTGGGAATTGGTTTGTGGTTTGCTATGTAAGAGGACATTGAAGGTGTGGGTGGAGCACTTTGTGGGGGCCTTATTTAGGCTGTTGGAGAGCAGACCACATGGCATCATTGCAGAGCATTACATAGTCACAGTGCTCTAAGATTTTATGAATAATGACACATGGGGCAGTGTAGGCACATGGAGGTGGGGTGTCAATGTGAGCAATTTGATTGCAGACATGCTCGACCAAAGCTGAGAGCTCAGAGGGGGGCAGAGGCTCAGAGTCTTCAATGAATTCGGCCAGCAAGATCACGGGTTCATTCTAAAGTACATCAGCCAGATAAACCTGGCTTAAATGCTGTTTGAATTCTGAGCAGAACCCAGGGAAGGACCTCAGACCAGGAAGTAGATGAGTGCTGTCTTAAGGGTATGGTGCAAGCACTTGACCAGCCTGTTTCTCTGGGGGAGGTAAGCCATAGTGTGAAATTAATTAGCACTGCACAAGTTGCACAGCTTGCTGAAAAAGACAGATTCGAACTGTTACCCCTGGTCCATTGTAATCCAAGAGGGGCAACCCTACGATGGGAGGAGGGGACCAAAGAGATTGAGATGAACATGTCAAAATCATTCTTTGGGGATATGAAGCTGATCCAGGGGAGGGCAGGTATAGCATGCGAATTTACTGCATTAGTATGGGAGGCATGTGAGTATATAGGCATGTCATTCTAACTTAATGCCTGTCCAAACAAAACGTTCAGTAACTTAGTGATTAGTAGCCTTAATACCCAGATGGGTGAGGTTTTGGATTGCTAAGAAGACTTTCTGGTGAAGTGGGACAAGCAAGAGGAGGCTGAGAGTACTGTGGAGGTATCACATAGCACAAGATGTGAAGAGCCAGGTAGGTGTCGTGGCTCAATTACCAATGAGACAGTGTCATCTTGTAATAAATGGGCTATGTAAGGATCATCCAGTTGGAGCTGTGACAGTTTGTCTAAGTCCAACACTCTATGGAATGGACATCAGTAGTTTACTGGCAAATAAGGTCCATGTGACAAAAGTGCTGAGGTGGCAAGTCATTATCAGAATTATGCAAGGCAGCCACAAGTGGTTTGTGATCTGTATATATAGCTACAGACCAGCCTTCTACATTCTCATGGAAGTGGTAGACCACCTTGTATATTTCTATCGAAGGTGGACCGCTTATGTTGTGAGGCAGAGTTTCTCGAAAAAGAAAACAAAGGGGTTGAGTCAAACCACCTATGTGCTGTTGTAGGAAGGCGCCGATCGAAAACTCACTCACACCAGTGTGGGCACCAGTGCACACCAGTGATGGGGTGAGAGAGTGTGAAAGCATTGGCCAGTGCGGTTTTAAGTGCATCTCAAGCTCACCGCACGTCATCATACCATAGTCCTTGGTGGGTGCTGGAAATGTTCTTGCCTGCCTATATGTCTATTGTCTATTGTAGAGATACAGCCTGAAAGATGTGCTGCTGGAAAAGTCAATCATTCCTAGGAAACAACAGAGATCACAAAACTTCTCAGGTAATGGCAAATCACAGACGAACATGATGCAGTTGGACATAAGGTGAGTAACATCTGCGGAGACATTATGGCCAAGGAAAGTGACACTGGTAGTACATAACTGAGAACTATTGTTGTTTATCTCAACAATACTGTTGGTGAGTGCTTTGAGAACTCAAGATAAATGGAGCTCATGCTCTTCAGCAGAAGGGGAGTATATGAGAATATCATCAACAAAACAATAGCAGAAAGAGAGGAGGAACAATGCTGAGTCAATAAAATGTTGACACATCTGCATAGCATTTCTAAGACTATAAGGCTTGTAGCAGTATACAAAAAAGGTGGTATAATTACTGCTTTAGGAATGTTGTCACAGTGCATAGGGATTTGACAATATGCCTTTTAGCTGGCAATAGCGCTGAAAATTTGTGCATCATGTAGCTGCTGTATGAAATCCTGGATGTGCAGAATTAGTTAAGTGTCAAGGATTATCTGAGCATTGAGTCTCCAAGCAGAAAGAACCATCTTTTTTACACCCAAGGTTTAGGTGAGACCAGTTAATATCTGACGGATACACAGTCCTGGAATCTAAGAGGTCCTGTATCATGGCCTTAGCATTCTGGAGTATGATGTCATTGAGGTGGCAAGCCTTATACCAGACAGGGTGTGATGGGGGAGGGAGGGGGGAGTGGAAGGCTTGGTAGTAACTAACTACTGGCAGGTGCCATTAGCAATACACATATTAAAGGGGGGTGCACACAAAAAACACTGCACAATGATGACAAGATACACGAAACACTGTAAATTTGTGGTCACTGACCTACAGAGATTGCAGCAAAGGTGTAGGCAGAGGCGGGTTAGTAGCAGGTGAAATGTCAGCGAAGTTGTGTGGCTGCAAAATCGTGAGATTGGTGACGATGCAGAGAGTGTGCACCAAGTGGCCTGACACATTGGCTGTCAGCTGATGCAGGTTGTCGTGGGTGTGGACATTGGTGTCCTCTTGTTGCTGAGTCATAAGCCGGGTTAGCAAGTTGATGAGATCTGCTGTTGGATTGATCACTTAGAGGTAGTGCAGCCCAGCACAATGCATTGAGAGGGAGTGGAAGGAGGCAATGAGGTGAAGATACCTGGAATTCAAGAGCCTGATGCTTGGTGAAGTAGAGTGGCTGACTTGAGGTCCAGCGAGAGGCCAAAACATTTGAGGAAGTTGATACCAGTGACAGGGCAGTCAATGTCAGTGATCTGAAAGGTCCAAGAGAATACCAGGTGCAGTGAACAAGAAACAGGAATTGTGAAGCAGAGAGGTACAAACACACAAATCAAGAACAAGGAAAATTTATAAAGTAACCCAAAACAATTAGCAAATTATGTGAATACCTACTTTAGCAGCATTGCAACGAAGTTAGAGAAAAATTTTCCAAAAAGTGCTAATCAACCAATACAGAAGCATATAGAAAACTCAATGGTATTGCTTCCAAATACTGAGGAGGATGTATGCAATGTTGTAAGGCAATTAAAGAACAAAAACTTGGCAGGTTTAGATGAAATCCCAATGTGTGTGATGAAAAAATGCATAAATGGTATCAAAGCTCCACTAACAGAAATCATAAATGCATCCTTCAGAACTGGTTGCTTCCTTGACTATCTGAAGCATGCCAAAATTTTACCAGTTCACAAGAAAGGTGATGTAGAAAACGTTGAGAACTACAGACCAATAGCCCTACTGTCATGCTTTTCCAAAGTGATAGAAACAATAATGAAAAACAGGTTTAGGAGCTATCTAAGTCAATTCAATCTCCTCTGCAATGACCAGCATGTTTTCAGGCCTGGTAGAGGTACAGAATCTGCAATAGCACAATTTACAAAAACAGTTTTAGAAGCACTATATGAGAACAGCTATGTAACTGGCCTTTTCATAGACCTGTCTAAGGCATTTGATACAGTTGACCACCAGAAGCTATCGCATAAGTTGGAGGCAGTAGGATTAAGGGCAATGGTTCTCAAATGATTTCATTCATATCTAGAAAACAGATTACAGTCAGTAGAGATCACACATGTCTACAGTGGATCAAAGTACATTGAGAAACATATATCTGATCCACAATATATCAATATTGGGGTCCTTCAAGGAAGTGTATTGGGCCCAGTATTGTTTCTGGTGTATATAAATGATTTCTCACAATATATCAGCCATGGAGAGAAGATATTGTTTGCTGATGACACCAACATAATAATCACTAGTAAGACAAATGCTGGAAAATTCTACTGAAGTGCTGAGAGATGTACACAAATGGTCTCAGTAAAACAAAGTAACTCTTAACAAAAAGAAAACAAATACAATATGCTTTATAATGAACAGAAAACAGAGTCCCTTAAATTTAAAACTAGATAACATCTCCATAGATGATGTACCTACAACAAAATTCTTAGGGCTGCACATTGACAGCCAAATGAAGTGGAATGAACATGCTATGAAACTCTCAAAAAAGATATCCACAACATGTTACGCACTTAACAAGTCCTTGTATCTGCATACAGTAATGAATGTTTGAGAACTGTGTACTTTAGTTATGTTCATTCAGTAATCAGTTATGGGATGATTTTCTGGAGAAACAGTGCTCATAATTTACAAACCGTATTTAAATTGCAAATGAGAGCAGTAAGAATTATAACAAAAAGCAGTAAGTGGGCCCAATGCAGAGAACTTTTCAAAATGTTAGAAATTCTAACTGTTCCTTGTGAATTTATATTGCAAACCATAGCATACATCAATAAAAATATAGAAAATTATAGCACAAATAGCAGTTTTCATAACTATAGTACAAGAACAAGTCACTGTCTTTACCTAGACAGGAAGAATAAAAATAAGACTCAAAATAGCTTCTTGTTTGAAGGTGTAAAACTGTATAATAAACTGCCACAGAAAATAAAAGAAATGGTTAACATGTACTGCTTTAGGAAAAATCTTAAATTGTTTTTGCAGGAACACTGCTTTTAAACTATAAGTGAATTCCTTAGTACAAAATGATTGTAAATAACTTTTGTTTCACAATATTTAACATTATATTTAACATTTTGATAAGGAGCAAAAAGATTGTAAATAACTTATATGTCACAATGTTTAACTACATGTAACAACATTAAAATGTCCACAGATGGATAGATAAATAAAAGTGGGAGTTGGAGATGAAGGTCCACTGGGCTGTGGACAGGTAAGTCAGAGTTGCTGGTTGCAAGGAGGAACAGTGATGCAGGAAGAAGAGTCGAAGGTGTGTACAATGGAGGTATGATGCTGGCATCAGCCCTGATGTACATGAGGAAGTGAAGAGTGCTGGCAAAATCAAAAATGTAGAGTCTGCCTGCAGGAGATTTTAGCATATCAGATTACTGATGAGAGGGGCAGCATGCTGTAGCATCACTGTGAGTCACAGTGTGTAGATGGAACAGCTGAAATTGGGGTATGCACATGGTGGACAACAAGACTGCTGAGTCACTGAAAGTTACATGGTACCAAAATAGTGGGTACGCAGGTTGTGGCATCTGCTGTGCATCACCTGAGCTGCTTGGTGTGCTGGGTGCTTGCTCAGCTACAGGAGATGAATGGCATGCAGGCTTTAAACGCACAGGTAATGCTGGAATTTAATCAGCAGATGGCACTGGAGTTAACAACCAGGTGTGTGCATTGCACACATGATCCCCACCTGCCAGGTGAGGAGGCATCTGAATGGAGGATGGAGGAGTGTTGCCAACCTTTGAACCCATGGGACAGCTGCCAGAGGGAAGAAGCTGGTGATTCCAGATAATACTGCAGGCTTGGTAAGCAAGATTTAGCTTCTCTTCTAAAACAGCAGACTTGTGAGACAGGAGATACAGTTGAAGATCAGATGGCAATTTCACCAGCCAAAGAGTCCACAGCACAATGTCAGGTAGCTCCTCAGATGCAACTTGGGAGAAGAGATGCTGCAAAAATCAAGTTGGGATCCTATCCTGCAGCTGTATGTCATGGAAGATGTAATGATATGCTTCAGCAGGAGGGAGGACAGCTGTTCAGTAATGTGCAGGCCAAACTGTAGGATATCTGTGTTGAGATACTGGTTCCAGCAGAATGTCACTGACGAGGTCTGGTTCATCATTTAAGTAGCTAACAAGGTTTATGAATTGTGCATCATCGGTGAGAATTCTGTGAATGTCCAACAGGCTATTGACCAAGGTGAATCATGTTTTAGGATTCTCCTTCTACAGGAAGGGTAGTTTAAGGAAACGTCTGTCAGGCACCTGTTGTGGCATCACAGGAAGGGATGAGTGGCAGAGTTGTGATGGTGATGGTAGTGTGGGCTGATGAAGGGGTATGTCGCCCAGGTTCTAAATGGAGGTGTAATGATGCTCTGTTCGCAGACGTTACACAGTGTGGTTGTTGTGGAGGAGCACATGATTGGCCCAGATGATGTGACCGTGGTGACTAATTGACAACTCAGAATGTTGTCGGTGTGAGGAATGCATGAAACTACAAGTCCACATTTAGTGGAAGGAAGGAGCAAGTCCTGTTATGTACATACAACTGCGGCAGTGGCAGTGGGAAAGGCAAAGACATCTCTTGCTTCATTTGGCATGAGATAAAAATGAGGCATTTTGGCATGTTGTGGAAGTGTACACTTTATTCTGCATGTGGTAACCACTGAGATGTCAGCAACCTGGAGAGGTTTGAGTTCATATTCATGGACAGATGTGAGCTGGTAGGCCCACATGAGCGTGTGATCAGTATAGGCTGAACAGAAGGTGTATCACTAACAAAAAACACTCTCCATGTGCCCATTGCAGAGACCAAGTCAAAAAACTGTAGCTGGTCCATTGTGTAAGTTTAAGTGTGAATGCATAAATGTCCCACACAAAAACATGATTGAATGAAAGTTTCAGGGGTCCCCAATATGGCAATTCCTATTATTACAGTGAATCGTTGGGCGGAGGAAACCATGATTGAACTTAGAAATGAAGCACTTTATTAATATAAATGACATACACCGCTACAAGCAAGCACACACCATTGATGTTCATACTAGACTGAGTCAAAGATCATAGAATTATGAAGCAAAGAAGTTCTCAAAGTTGATCACCATGTTGGTGGTCACCACAAGTTCATCAACATAATAAATATCACAAACAAATGATAGATCAGCCTACTACTAGACTTACACAACAGAAAATAATTTCACATATCTCAGGAACTTTTCAATACACTACCTTTACAATTACTCAATGTTTTATTAAATATTTTCGGGAATTCCATACAAAATTGTCATTTTATACAATTGATGAATTCTTAGATTGTACAAATGACCTAAAATTTCAATTTTTACTGTTTGTAATTGTACAATAATCTGCCTGATTCTTTTAATTTCAATTACTACATCTATCTAACACTGTTTTCCTTAATATTATTTACCATTCACTTTGTGCAAACTATGGAGACATTAGTAGCATGTACAATCAAGTTGGGCAAATAAAATTTAAAAATTAAATTTGAGATTATCTAAAATAGAAAAAAACTTTTATAAAAATAAGAACAATGAAGATACATCCTACAGGTCAAAAATACTTAGTGCAGGTTATGGTGTCCAACAGGGCTCTATTCTGTATCCTTTCCTCTTTACAATGTTCGTAAACGATCTTCCGGAAAACATAGCCAAAGCAAATTCATTCCTGTGTTCAGACAACAATAATATATTAATAACCAACAGTGAGGACAGTCTCGAAGAAACAGTCCAGGAAAACACTGCTCACCAGCAGTCCAAGGCAAACAGATAAATGCACAAAAAGCAATAAAAATGAGCTTCCACACAAGAAAAAAAGTCAGTCCATCTACTTGAGATGTACATATTGATGGAAACAAAGTATTCACAGTAAAAGACAGCTAATGTCTTGGATTGTACATGGATGACACAATAATGTGGAAACTGCATACCGTCATGCTGTCAAAGACGCTTAGAAAAGTCTGTTTCTTACTGCAATCAACAAGAAATGCAACTAATGTAGACGCTTTAAAGCTTGTGTACAATGCCATATTGGAGTCTTTTATTGGCTAAGGCATGATTTTCTGGGGAAATAGCTCTGAATCTTTTGATGTTACTAATTGCATAAGCAAGCAATGAGATAGGTCTCTTTTAATAAGAATGAATACTGTACATCACTTTTCAAACAATTTAAAAACCTGCTCTTTGCTTGCCTATACATAATTAACTGGACTTCACTGGAATTGTTTCTCACTGCAGAATTTAGAGCCCTAAACAAAAATTTCAATCACCACTCCTATGAATAAAAAAGTCACTTACAGATTCTACCAGACAATACAAAATTTTGCAGAAACATTGCAAGTTCATGAGAATCAAATATACAATTATCTTCCATCAGAACTCAGAAAAATTTGGGCAATAATGGAAATGAAAGCCAAACTGAAACAACTTTTATCATACCATTACTTATACTCAGTTCAAGAATCGTTAGAAATGTTGTTATAATGTGAAATTCACACCTTTTGTTTGCTACTAAATAACTTATGAAAAATTGCTAAGGATGTTGTTGCGAACAAGATGTCTCTACATTTTCATTTTCCAGTTATTGAAATATGTAATTTTGCTATGTTTTTACCTCTTGTAATTAGCAGTACAACTCGTCATTGATGTATTAAATCACTTTTAGTAGATTGAGATCACTTTTAGTAGATTATGTGGATATGAAATATGATGTTGGATTTGTAAAGGTGTGCATCTGTAGGAACCTACAAAATTGTACATATGCATCACATATTTACGTATTGAAGAAAGTGTGTGCAATTGATGAAACCCCTATCTTTTACATGATAAATGGTTGATTAATAAATAAATGAGAATGAAAAATGCTCCCATTATAGAAGTAAAAGGTGAGTATGTCTTGCACAGAGTTAGGGATATAAAAAAAAGGAAACTAGCTTTTTGTCATATGCAGCTTCAAAGACGTTTAATTAAAAAAAATTCAAAACATATTGACATATTCACATGTTTTTACATGTTAGTATTAGACCCATGTCAAGTAATATAATGCATCATGCCAAGTAAAGTAATATAATGCATGATGACATGTCATATATGCTGACACATGCCATCATGTCATCCAACATGGCATTTGTCATGTCGTGCAATATGACACAATATGTCATTAAAGTTTGGGATGCACTCATCACCACTCTTGGAAACTCCCTGTTATAAATTTACTCATGCTATTGAATACTTCCTATTGTAGATGCATCCAAGTATCTAGAAGCACATAAATTTCTCTCTATGTGTTCTTACGCCCCTCACCATATATGTAACAGTATGGGTGTGCAAATATATATAAAAATATATAATTAAACAAATTTATTACACTATTGTCATGTTTGATTTTTATAGATTTCGCAACTAATTAATTGTCTTTCACTTTTAATTCACAAATCTCATAAATTGTAAGTCAGTGGTAGAGTGAACTTACATCAATTTGTGTATTCTCTAGGCTGTTGAGATCTACGCAGTTTGCTTATATGCTTATTCTTCCGCCATAATTACTTTTAATTTTTGACTGTGAATAAATACTGATTTTTATCGGACTTCCTCTTCAGATGCAGGCAGCTACAGTGACATGACATTAGCATAATGCGCTTGCACTAAAAAGAAATCTCACACTTCATACTTTCATAAAAATTATTATTCAGCCAACACAATGTACACTACACACTTCTCACAAAAAGTACTTCTTTTCCCTATGAGAACTAAAGACAAAGACTTCTAAATAACTGACAAAAAAATTGAATGGAGTTTCCAGTATTTGTCATCGCCTTTTGGCGTAGCAAAAATACATCTTTTTCTATGCTTACAGTGGTTGTGCTAATGATTATTATCATTGGTTTTAAATTTTTGTCGTAGCTTGTTGGGGGTTTTCCTTATGTTCCTATACATGGGTTTGGTGGAGAAATGGTCATCTTGGGGAAAAAATCAACCTCACCCCATAAAGAAATTAAAAAATTGTTTCAGTACCCACCTCCAGAAACAAAACCACCCCCAGAAATTTTATACAC
Organism: Schistocerca serialis cubense; assembly: GCF_023864345.2. NCBI lineage: Eukaryota > Metazoa > Arthropoda > Insecta > Orthoptera > Acrididae > Schistocerca > Schistocerca serialis. Next base: position 389,689,848 of record NC_064638.1, read on the forward strand.
CCCCCAGAAATACTTTTTTAGCAACAAGGGTAGTTTGAAAAGTTCTCAGAACAGAATAGAAAAAAAGTACTTATATCACTGAAATTTTTTTATTTTTCAATGTAGTCTCCTTGTAGATTAATGCAATTGGTCCAACGATGTTCCAGGGCCTTGATCCCATCTCAAAAATGAATTTCCTCCAAGCCTAAAAAATAGTTGTCAACTCCGGCTATCAATTCTTTGTTTGAAATGAATCTGCATCCACCAAGAAAAATTTTCAGTTTTGGGAAGAGATGGAAGTTTGACATAGCTGTATCAGGTGAATAAGGCAGGTGTGGCAACAATTTTGCCATGGTGACAGCACATGTGTGTAGGCCAGCAGTGTCTTGATGGAAGATGACATTCTTCCTTTCTAATCCTGGCCTTTTTTCACATATCTTTTCTTGCTATTTGTCAAGGGGGTTAGCATAGTATTCTCCAGTAATTGTTTGCCCAGCGGGGAGATAATCTACAAACAGAAACCCCTTCGCATCCCATAACACACCCCATAACACTGACCTTTCCTGCCGAAGGAATTGTCTTTGCTTTCTTTGGTGATGGAGAATCAGCATGTTTCCACTGCTTTGACTGTTGTTTTGTCTCTGATGTATAGCAGTGCAGCCAAGTTTCATCTGTGGCCACAAAAACTGTTGTTTGTCTTTCCTAAAACGGGCCAAACACTGTTCCGATATGTCCATTCTCATGCATTTTTGATTCAGTATCAAGAGTCGCCGCATCCATCTTGCAGATAATTTTTTCATTTCTAATTCTTCAGTGAAAATATGATATACCCTTTCAGATGACATCTGGCAGGCATGAGCAATTTCATGCACTTTAAATCGGCAATTCTCCATAAGCATTATGTGTACTTTTGCTATGATTTTTGGAGTAGTGACGCATCTTGGTCAACCACAGGATGGATCATCATCTAAGCTCTCCTGACCAAATTTAAATTCAGTTGTCCACTTGGCAACCATTGAATGTGAAGGAGCAGGGTCCCCAGTGTATTCTGGAAATCAGCATGGATGTGCTTTGTTTACATACCTTTCTTTATGAAGTACTTAATCACTACTTGAATCTCAGCCGGCCGAAGTGGCCGTGCGGTTAAAGGCGCTGCAGTCTGGAACCGCAAGACCGCTACGGTCGCAGGTTCGAATCCTGCCTCGGGCATGGATGTTTGTGATGTCCTTAGGTTAGTTAGGTTTAACTAGTTCTAAGTTCTAGGGGACTAATGACCTCAGCAGTTGAGTCCCATAGTGCTCAGAGCCATTTGAACCATTTTTTGAATCTCAATTTTTTCCATGTTCGCAAATCACTATGCGTGAACAACAACAGAGCAATGTTACTGCCACAGCTCTCTTCCAAGAGCACTGATGTGGCACATGTTTACAGGCAACAGTCCAATGAATATCATGTGAACAACTCATTGCACTAACGCTGGTCTCTCTTGGTGATTCCGAGAACTTTTCATACCACTCTCATATTACATATATGCTCTTCAGCCATATGATATTAGATATTGTTTAGTGTACTAAGGCTGGGAAATCTTCTAGATTCTGGGTACAGGATCAGGGACTTTAGCTTATAAATTGCAAGATGCAGGCTTGCCAACATCTTGCAGCTGAGAGAGCTCAATGCACAGGGGAAGTAGGTTTAACTTCTAAAAAAGGATGAATACAACAAGATGTTTTGATTTAAATGACTTTGAAGCTGCGAGGTAAGTTGAAAAGCTCATTCCCAGCTTTTACATTCCAAACCATTCCCAGGACATATTTGCCTTTTTTTGTGCTATGACAGGAGCGTATTTCTTACTCCAGAATGAGATTTTCACTCTGCAGCAGAGTGTGCGCTGATATGAAACTTCCTGGCAGATTAAAACTGTGTGCCCGACCGATCCTCTAACTCGTGACCTTTGCCTTTTGCGGGCAAGTGCTCTACCATCTGAGCTACCGAAGCATGACTCGCGCCCGGTACTCACAGCTTTACTTCTGCCAGTATCTCGTCTCCTACCTTTCAAACTTTACAGAAGCTCTCCTGCAAACCTTGCAGAACTAAAGTTTCATATTTCAAACTGTCCACCTTCAGATAGCATGTCAGAATGCTATGTGAGGGGCCTGATTTTCTTCTTCTGGGGACTGGATGTTGTGTTATCTTCATCATCATTTCACCCTCATCAACATGCAAGTCACTGATGTGCCGCTGTCAACTAAGAAGAATTACACCAGACATTTTGACATTAGACAAGATGACCATTAATTACAAGTATTTGTCTACTTTCTTACAAAATTTGAGTGGATCCACACAAGTTTGAAACATAAAAGTGGCATGTATAAAAACCTCACAAAAAATGAATTTATTGCACACAAAATACAAATATTTGGAAGTGAGTTTTCATTTGTTGTAAGAATGCATTTTTTGTTTATTTGATTCACTTTAAACTGTTTCTATGCATTTAATTCACATAAGAATGAATTCTAAGTGCTACATTTAGCTCAACTTTAAACCAACATACCTTGACAATGGCTAAAGATTATTGGATTAATACAATTTAGTTTTGACTTTACCCGTTTATATCCCTTCATTCAAAGTTTGAACCGATTCATACAAGTTTAAAGTATAAAAGTGGCATGCCTCAAAAACCTCCCACTTCAAAAAATTCCTAGAAAAATGTGTTCTTTTTTTTGCATATAAAATCCTTTGCACTTGAAAATCTCACTAAACATGTTTTTGCACTTAAAATCCAAATAAGTTTAATTTTTGAAACCAAGTTTTCAATTTTATTCTAAGGTTGCATATTTTGTGTGTTTTATCCTGTTGCAATTGTGTTTAGTTAATGCAGTGACTACCATTCAAATTCAGAGCCATTCCCGGAACACTAGAAACCCTTGGCTTCTGAGTGCTCTGGGAATGGCACTGAATTAGAATGATGGTCACTGCATTAAGTAAATATGATCACAACACTTCCCCTCAGTGGGCATTATAAGAGAATAACTTATCACTTTCCCATTGCAAAAATACACTGTTAAACATAAGAACACAAATGAGACAAAATTTAACAGGCAGGTAGTACAATGTGAAATAATATTTATTTTAATCCTAACTTGTCTCTGAATTTCTCAGTTTTAATACCAGTAAGAATTTTAGTTACAATTTGTGCAGTGTTATCATCAGTTACACATATTTAAACTTAAGAAATCCATCAAAGACAGTCTGCCTGACTTTATAATAATGTACTTAGAAATGTCTTGTGTTTCTAATACATCCTTTTTCTTGGTAATCTCAATGGCACCTGTGTTGGCAGCATTGACTTGCAGGGGTAGCCTAACAAGTTCAGAACGGTTTATCTCATTTAAAAGATCTACAAACCATTCCATCTCCTTACATGACTTAAATATTGCAATGTGTTCAGCTTCCGCTGTGAAGGTGGTTACAATGGATTGCCTTTTACTTTCCCAGTTGATTGCTGCTGTAGATAACAAAATTGTGCGCTCTGTTACAGATTTACTATCAGTTGGGTCATCTGCCCAATCAGTATCACTGAATGCACTAGGATCAGAACAACTGGCATTGAAACATAAGCTCAAATCTTTACTTGCTGCAGGTAACAAAACAGCCATTTTACTCTGGCCCAATGAGAAGCACTTCATTTAGAGTTGAACTGCCTCAACCTTCCTACAATAAAGGCAATATCAGGTAGAGTACATGTGATATATATAACAAACAACCCACCACCTTTTGGTACATCTTTTCTTCAAATGGTTTGTCATGCTCATCTTCACCAAAATGGTTGTCATTACATGATGTAGATGTGCCCTTGCAATCATGCATTTTAAGCTCGTGTCTGATGAACGTAACTAGTTTGGTTTAATTTCACTTGCCCTTTAGACTGCTCAATCTGAAGTATTAAATTAAACAACATCTCATCCGTTTCTTTAACGCTAATGTGAGAGTTCAAAACATTCTTGATTTTTTCGGTCCTCTCTTCCTCATTTATTACAACAACAACATCAATGTGAACCCCAATGATCATATGATTAGAAAAGAATACAACTGAATAGTTTTCACAGTGTTACAGACCTAACTTTTTCATCAGAGAGCAGGAAAAATTATTCATATCCTTACCTGCTTAGATCCCATACAAACTCTTATGCAACAAACACATTTTATTTCCCACATTAAACATTTTTGGTTGCCCCATAAAAATGATGTTACTTGTGGGGCTATTGAGATAAGAAGTTTCAACATTAATGTGTTTGACTCTTTTGTGGACTTTAAGGGACATGCAGAGTGTGAGACAGTGGGAAAACTGCAAAGTTTCCAGTCGGAGAATGGGTTGAGTCAACAGCTGTTCGTAGAGATGGGAGCCAATCTGGGGTCAGAGAAGCAGGTATTGTAGTTACCAGCAGTGGAGACAGTGATATGTGTGAGGAGTGCAATACCATGTTGGAAAGTGAAATTTTTAGTGCAAATAGTGAAATAGGGTTACAACGGTCTTCACATCTGGCAAAATTGAAAAAGTATGGTTTCTGTTTCTTTGGATGCTTTTTTACTTCCATGCATCAAGTGAATCCATCTGATCCAACATCAGGAGAAGAGGCTTTAGCCTCAGTGGTGATGTAAGTGTTTAATTCAACTACCCATGCACGTCCATGTGTCAACACTCTCTGTACATGTAAAAATTACAACAGATTCACTTTAACCCATTTCTGCCCTTTTAATCTGTGCAAGAACGAATTCTAGATGTTATATTTATTTTGACTTTAAAAAATCATATCTTGACAACAAATAAATTTTATCAGAAAAAAACTCATTTTTATGTTACTCATTTATCTACCTTTGTGCAAAATTGAAACAATTCATACACATTTAAAGTGTAGATGTGGCATGCTTCAAAAACCTCCCTGATTTTTTTATGTGCTACATTTAGCTTTACTTTAAACCTTAACATCTCAACATGGATAAAGATTATTGGATAATGAATTTCGTTTTGACTCATTCCATTTATTTACCTACATATGAAGTTTGAACCGATTTGTACAAGTTTAAAGTATAGAAGTTGCGCACTTCAAAAACCTCCAAGAAAAATGGGTTTTGCATGTTTTGGCATGTAAAATGTGAACAGTGCACAAAGAAATGGTGCCATGTGCCATTTCCTGAGCATTTATCTCAGCCCAATTAAAATATTTTGCAAAAGGAATTAACTGATTCACACAATTTGCCTGGGTGCCAGCTCCAGTTCATCATTCAAACCATGCTTAATATAGTGTAACATAGCTACAGGAAGACAGATGTTCAAATGGCTGCACAAATGACTGCTGATTTGGGTTAAATCAAAAACTTTTTATCCACGTCCCCCCCCCCCCCCCCCCAAAACTCCAATTCTGCATGCAGTCTTTTCAGATTTCTTACAGCACTTCCATGCTGTAATGATCAATGCTACAGAAATGAACAGAACACTGAGTGAGCCTGCATATGTCTAAGTAGTGTAGAGCTTTAAGTACAACACTAGCTAATTTTACAGCATCTATTGCACAGGTATTAGGAGAAAAACACAAATATGATTTATTTCTGAAATTCCTAAGAAATTGGTATGTATCATGACAGACATACCATATTGGCAGAGAAACCTAGTTACATCGGGAACAGCATAAATTTAAAGTTATCTTTTGGCAGTGCATATTGATAATGCATTATTATATGGATAGTATGGAAACAAGTGTGTACTTTGATTTTAAACTAGTAACTTGTGTGACTTATTGGCTAAGTAAGTTAACTGTGTGGCTACTGTGGTGACATTGTGGGGTTCAATCCTCTATCTGTCGTAGAATTTTTCTGTTGCCTATTTATACCTTTACTATGGCAAAGCCTGTGTACATGTTAAATGTCAAACTACACTGTGCCTCATAGTCTATGTTAAACTGTATGTTGCCTAGACCTGGTTAGGGTCGTCAATTTAAAGGTTGGAGGAAGGCAATGGCCTACTATCACAATAGTATCATGTCTAGTTAACCAATGAAGTTCTAAACTCACATTCATATTTAGCTCATAGTGTATTAAAGATAATAGTTCTATGGTCACTCCTAACTGTATTGGATTGGATATAAAGTTAAAGGTAATGAAATAATACTACGAAAATTAAAAATATAGAGGTAGAATTAAGGAGAAGAAAGCTTGACAACTACTGAGCTTTCATTCCACCTGTAGTTTAGCAGGTGAGTTATTGCATGCAGTCAGTTTCTGTGTACTGCTGTACTCATGTATACTGATGACACACATCTCATACAAACACAGATCCAGGTAGAGAACACAACACAATAAATTTTTGTAGATATAAGTTTTGCAAACAGGTACTTCAATGAGAATACTAATTTTTTTATAATTATCAAATAAGATAAGGTCAGTTTCAAATACAGAAACATTTAACTTAAATCACACCTGTCTCAAGCTTAAAGAACCCATTCTGAATTAATTAGGCAGTTACAAATAATGTTAATACATGTATAGGGGTTTGTGTAAAATTGCAGAAGACAGCAATAGATTTTATTGTAAGTTTACAAAAGTTTTTTTAGGAAACTAAATATGTCAGCTATTCCCCACCACACACATTATAAATAAATATGCATTTTGATATTACTTGGGGCACTTTGCTAAACAGAGATATATACATTATTATAGTATAAGATGCATCAATGATTATCATATAGAAATAAAATGGCCTAACTTACTACTTCTTTCCTGAAAATACTGGATATATATAAGACAATAAACTTCCAAATTTATTAAAAGATAATCATCAATGACGAGAAAAAAGATTTCAATGATACTGACATTAAACTTGCATGAATAGTATCAAAGAATATCTCAAAATAGACCATAATATTCCAGGAAGTTGAATATATTTGTACACTAATAAATCAAAAGAAGTGTATCATAATCCATAAACATTATGGAACAGTGAAAAGAATATGATTTACATCAACATTAAACAAATAATCTGCCAAATGAAAAACTTTACAAATGTTTCAGACTGTACCAGTAGGATACTGTTCCTTTATTTAAATCTGCCAAAATTTGTTTTTGTTAGATTTGATATGGTTTGCTTTGTAAAGAAATATTTGCAGATGTTAAACTCAAATGTCAACTACCACAGCAGAATATTTTCAAATGATCTTTCAGGAAATTCAAAGCAATCCTTGCCATACATAAAGGCTGTTAGTGGCATCAAAGTTTGTGTCCAGGAATGACACAGGAACTGAAACTGAGAGTAGCAAAGCAAAAGCTGACATCCTTAACTCTGTTTTCAAACGTTTCTTGACATAGGAAAACTGAGGCGAATTGCCCCAATTTAATCATCGTACCATTGTAAACACGAGTGAAATAAGTGTTAGTGTCAAGAAACAGCTGAAACTGTTAAAATTGAACAAAGTTCCAGGGCTCGATGGAATTCCTATAAGACTGTAGACTGAATTTGGAGTTGTGTTAGCCCCTCTTCTTACTATAATCCATTGTAATTTTCTCAAACAAAAAATGTGCCCAGTAGTTGGAAGAAAGCACAGGTCACACCCATTTACAGAAGACTAGTAGGAGTGATGTACGAAACTATCATTCAGTATCCTTGACATCAGTTTGTTGCAGAGTCTTAGAATATATTCTAAGCTCAACTATAATGAGGTATCCCTAAAACCTGTTCCAAGCCAAACAACATTCATTCTGAAAACATCAATGATTCAAAACTCAACTCCAGACTGGTCTAAGCAGGCAGAAGTAGCAGTTGTGTGTGTGAGGTGTTTACTTGTGTGACTGTGTGTGTTTCTCATTTCTGATGAAAAACTGGCTGAAAGTGTAACGTGTAACAGTCATTTTGTCATGCCTGTCTGCAATTCAATGTATCATCTTTAAGGGTAATAGCAATCTATCCTTTCCATACTGCTCCAAGTGAGTATATGCACATTAAAAAAAAACTTGATGTTTAATACTGTCCCAGCTCTGTCCTTGACAAAGGAATAGGGTGTCTACTGTATATACTGAATTAACATTCGCAAATGTTGCAATTTACAGTGATGAATGGTGAATGTCAGCACCAATGTGGACAAGTGCATTCAGAAGCTGGAGAGAAAAGATTGGACATTAAATGGGATGTTTCACATTACACAGTGCTCTTCAGTATGCTTATGCATAGGGTATGGTGCAAACTGAAGAATTCTGGTGTCTGGACACTCAACAGATACTCTAGGGATGAAGTGTGTTTAGTCTTGATTGTGACAATGTCAATGCACGAACGCTTCTCCAGATACTGCATAAATTCTTCTTGATGCAGGATCTTGATGGCGAGTGAAATGATAAATATATAGGTGTTGACCTCTTAACCATGTGATTAAATTTTACTTTTCTAATAACTTTTTACAACACTTTAATGTACAGTTGAAATACACATTTTTAAGTAGGCAGTACTACGGATCGAAGCATATGTCTGTAAGTTACCACTTCTCGAAACAAAAGTGTGAAGATACAGGAATTAATAAATTGAAGAGCGTATTTCTTACTTTGTTTCATACAGATATTTACTCATGTATCAAAACATTATCCTTGCCACAAAACAACTCGTTAATTTACCTTTGGCGGTGTCTATAACTCATTAAGTTTACATATAGTTTATATATAAGAAAAGAAAACAACAAAAAATAATATGATTCAGTACAGAGTGCAGGTTTTCTGAAGAGTTCTTATTTCGCAGTCTCAATTAATTCTACTCAGTAGTAACTGTGAGTGTTTTTAAAAGGGGGTTAGGATGTAAAACCAGCCAACCGGAAGTAGGAGAGGCATCACAGGACATTTTAACTTCCAATGTTGTGAATGTAGGTTTGATAACTTTCATTACAAAATATACATATTTGAATTCCACAGAATGAAGTACAGTGATGTGCTATAGAAGAATGCTGTGTGAAGAGGCATGGCACTGCAGTTTGGCACACTTGAGACTAGATAAGATGTCTTACATTTCCTCGAAGATTATAGTTTTTATATCAAACTCCTCAGAAAAATGTGCACTGCAAAATGAATCTATTTTTGAAACATTGATATTTTTTTTAATTTTTGACATCCTATCTCATAGCTTGAGTGGGAAGGGGGGGGGGGGGTGAGGGGGAGGACCGGTCAAGTTTTTGCTTTGGTTTGAAAATATCATAGATCTGGAGCTGAAACACACCTAGTTCAGCTTCTACTTTATCAACTCTCTCAGCAGTACAATTACATTTTTTTAGCCTTTTTTAAGTCTTCCTTTATTTCTTTTAAACTATACCCACCTTCACAAAATTTTTATTTCTGCTCTTATTTTGTTTGGACGAATTGTCACCAAAGAATGTTGTTAACTATCATAAAGCTGTGCTGTTTGAGGCTTCCCCGGCACTGCATCTGCTTGATAGGTTCTTGGGAACTATGCTGGATAATATTGTAGAAACCGCACAATATTTCAGCAAGACAACTGCCCGCCATCTTCAGGTGCTAGTGTTGTGTCACTGAGAAGCTCGCCAATTTATATGTTGGCTTTCTAGAACAGCGCAGGTGCCAGCGGGGGGTTTCTACAATATTATCTGGCGTAATTCCCGAGAACCTATCAAGTGTATCATAAAGATTTTTAATGAATCTGGTTACTGAAATCCCTAAACAACGAACAAATACTGCTTGCATTATCTTCTCAATCCTCTTCCTCCCTGGTAATTAACTCTGAATTTGACAACTGTAGTTACTGTGCTTCATAGTTATTATGTTCTGCACTAACACCCACACCTATCTCACTTATATTGTTGATGCTCATTTTGGAAATAAAAAAAAAAAAAAAATCACAAATTGATCATATTACAACTTTTAAAAACACACTGCAATTCCAACACAAGTTTACATGTGGCCTAACAAGCCCTAACAAACCATTATTAATGAAAGTACTTTTTCTTTCTTGTTGCATTGTGATGTCAGGCAGCGGTCCACAGGTGCTTTCGGTAACTGTTCACAACTGTCCTCAGTCAAAATCGTTCAAAAATATGCAAACCTGAAACTTTCAGGCAACATCAGCCCTCAAACAGTCTCATACAGATCCCAACTTGTCCACCAGATACAGAACATGATGGGCTTGTACCAAAAATTTCAAGAGAAACTAATAAGAATGAAAATATCAATAAAGTTCTTAGGTGATGTCAACTCGGTGGAAGAATTTACTACTCAAATTTTAGATCCCAATCTATTCTTTGCTGCTGCTATCCTGTTATTCATAATATGTTGCTGTAAGAAGTTGTAGCAATCTTGTCACATCATGGAAATCATGAATGAAAGCTCAGGAGTTGCAATGAATTCTTTTATTAGTGTGTGGGAGCCATGCAACATTGAACAATTGGCATTACAAACTCACTACATCTTGACACTCTGAAAACTGGCTACAATTTGCATAATGACAGTGCTGTTGCACATCTATGTATACATTTACTAACAATTGATAGTACTGCTTAAGACACAAATTTACCAAATTATAGTAGAAAATTAATACCCAGAGATAAACTGCGGACAATGTAATTTAGGAACATTATTTCCTGATGAGTATGTATAGGTAGTTTGTCAAATAAACAATTTAGAATTGTGAAACTAGAGAATATACAGAAATTAACAATGTTAATTATATTTGATTAATTTATAAGCAAAATATAAATTACATCATTTTCATAACATAAATTGGAATCACAAATTAAATATGCTTACATTTAACAGTAGCCACATGGTTCAAAATCATTGTTAGGGCTGAAAATCAGTATGTATTTACATTTACAATAAAGGACTGCATAATTTCTCTTTAATTACAAACACTGTTGCATTTTACATTACTGACATATTATATTGCAGACTTTGAAGAAATTATGCACACAATATAAACACAATAAGAGTCAAATATGAATTCTAGTGAACATTGGTAGTCATTAAAGAATTTAGCTAATTACTAGCATCAGTATTAACAAAAAATATTCCTGTCAATTACAGAGTCTGTATATTAAATATACTTGAATCTGATGTAGGCATGAGCTTTGTATTTGGCTTCTAACCAGATCTTCCTTATTAATGGATGTGTAGTTCACACATTAATTAGTATCGAATTGCAATATTTGAATGTTTGACAAAATATATACATATCATATTCATAGATGGAACTTTGGAGGGAGTTTTGTAACAAAATCCAGTGATGTGTAAAATTTGTTTTGCATTATTTCAATTTCAGACAAGTAAACTATCAAAACTTTACAGATCCATAAAGATCTTTTCATATGAGTGAAATGCCTTGCTGCAACAGGGAAAAATGGAAACAGCAGACAAATGCTCATATCAGAGCACTAAAAAGGTGAGTATGCTGCAGTTTAAAAGACTCTGACTGAGAAACAGGTTAACAGCTGTCTCATTCCACCTTCCTCGTCCCTTTTAAAAATTATGGCTTACGAACATATTTGTGCTCTTTTTCTGTTGAGAGAGAATGAGACTGTCAGTAAGAAAGACATACAAAAGTAATCAATACTGGATGATATCCTAGCAGACAGTGGAAGTGTGAAAGAAAGAGATTGACACAGTGACCAAGGAACATAGTTGACACTGATGGAACAATGCTAGGAAAAGAGTGAAGGAGACAGTGCCAGTGAGAGAGGAATAAAGAGAAGGGGACAGTGGAAGTGGGCGAGAGCCAGTGATAATGAGAGACAAAGTCTATGACAATGATAACAAGGAAGAGAGACATAGTGACTGTGAGAAGAAACAGCAGCAGTGGGAAGGAATGAATGAGATAGTAGCTGTAAGAGAGAGCAAGAGACGACAATGACAGTGAGAGGAGACAGTAGGAGTAGGACAGAACAAAGGATACTGTCTGTGGCTATGAAACAGAGGACAATGACAGTGAGACACAAAGAGATAATGACAATGTGTTGGGCTGAATGACAGGGTGAGAATGAGCAGCTGGGAGTGGATGGGTATCAGTGATTAGTGAATGTGAATGAGTTACAGTTACAGTAGCTTATGGGAGTGACAGGTGAGTTGAGTGTTAAAAAGGGTATGAATATGTTCTCATGCCAAAATTTTCAGAAAATTTATAAAGGTCCTGAAGAAGGTAGAATGAAGTACCTGGTACCCAACTTTTCAGTCAGAGCTTTTTAGATAAACAGGAACATATTCACCTTCTTGTGCTCTGATAGGAGCATTTTTCCACTAGTTTTCAACTCTTCTGAAATCTTTACTGTTTCCCAAATGTTCTGAAAGAGCAAGTGGAGATGACATATAACATTTGGTTTTCACCATTTCAATAATTCTGCTGTAACGGAGTCTGAAGACCACTTTCTTTGTTGTTTTTGAGTTGATCGCTTCATGAATTTATAGCTCTGTTGGTGGGAAATCTTACTCAAGATATTCTAGTTTTGCTAGAAACTTATTTAAATGTTGGAACTGGACAGTTTAAGAGCCTGTCAAAAAGTGTTGCTAATATTTCACAATTTTCCTTGTATAAGTCTGTTTTTCCATTTAAACAAATTGCCAGGTTTGATAGCCTTTGCAAATAGGTTTAAAATGTTTGTTAAAAATTTCTAGTATTATTTTTAGCTAAATTTTTTTGTATTTCTCTAAGTTGAAATTTTTCAAAAGTTTTTCTAATTTTCTGGATCATTTTTTATGTTTCTTTCCATTTTTGTTTGAATTGTTCTAGGTTTTCTTTTCTTGAACATCTCTATTTTCTCCATTTTTTAGGTCTTTTTTTACTTTGATTCTTCACACACCATATTGCACCATGTCTTCTTTTTTATTCTTGGCTACTTCTTATGCTGTCCCCGCTGCTTTAATAATTTGTATATGGCATTATGAGTAGCTTCTTTGGATTATTATATAAATCTGGTTGCAAGCTTAGAGAGCCAGTTGACTGCTATGTACAGTTTGGTGAGAGAGTAAAAGTGTGTTGCAGCAAAGGTGTGATGGATATGAGGTGCCAAATGACTAGCCACTGAGTTCCCACAGTATTTTACAGGTACCTGCTTGGCTGAAAGGGTCTGCGTAAGTGGGGGATAGAAGCCATAATGGATTAATGATTGAAATATTAGGCTGAAAATACTATACATTCACATAAACTGTTAATGTTACTTGCAAGTGCGCTACAGAGAATCTAAAGACATTTCTAAAATCAGCAGAAGCTATTATTGTTTAAACATTTAATATTTATAAATATGTTACAACTTTTTAGAGACAAATTAAGGGCACATATGGTACACCAATAAAAAGGTGTTGATATCATTTGCAAGGTTAGACAGCTAATTCATGCAATTATTGTATGTATTATTATTATTATGTGCGATTGGACCCATACGGATCACGCAAAGCTTTTCCGATTCAATTTTTTAATTCTCCAAACTTCTCTCATTCTTTCCCCATGAATTCTCTTTCTTTCCTCTGTCCATTTTGTCCCCTGTCTCTTGCAAACTTCATTCTCGGGTTGTACTTTCCAACTATTGATTTTTTGCCTGTATACATTTCTGTTTATAACTTCTGAAGAATTTATTTGTGCATTTGCTAGATCTGTTTTGGTTTCTTGTATCCAGGGTATGGTTTTCAATTTTTCAATGTATATTAAAATTTTGTGGGAGAGTCTGGGTGTTGGGAGTCTGTGGATATGACCGTAAAATTTTAGTCTTCTTTTCCGGATGTCTGCGGTGAGGTTAGATAATTTTTCTGTAGTTTTCTGAGACTGTACCCTGTATCCATCTTCCATTCTTTTTGGGCCAAGAATCTTTCTGATAATTTTGCGTTCCTCTTTCAGGATGCCTTCCAGGTCGCCTTTTCTATGGAGTGTGAGTGTTTCGCTGGCATATAGTGCTTCGGGCTTGATTACTGTATTGTAGTGTCGTATTTTTGAGTGAATGGAGAGACACTTTTTATTGTAGATGTTGTAGGTTTTCCAGTATGCTCTTTTCAGTTTTTGCAGTCGAACTTTTTGTGCAGTTTTCTCTCCCCCTGTGGGTTCTAGGACCTCGCCTAAGTATTTAAAGAATGGAACTCTCTCAATTTGTCCATATTTTGTAGTCAGTTTTTGAGTTTCAAATTTTGAGCAGATGAATTTGGTTTTTTGGAAGGAAATTTGTAGCCCAACTTTTTTGGCGCATTCTTTGAGAATGTCTATCTGTTTAATTGCTGTGGTCTCGTTTTCTGCTAGAATGGCCACGTCATCTGCAAATGCCAAGCATGAAATTTTAATACCATCTTTAGATCTTCCTAGTTGTATAGGCTTCCAGTAATTTTGATTCTTCAGTTCTTTTTCCCATTCTCGGATGACTTTGTCTAAGACAAGGTTGAAGAGGAGTGGAGACAAGCCGTCACCTTGTCTGACGCCGGTTTTGATCAGGAAGGGCTCTGATATTTCACCCAGGAATTTTATCTTAGAAGTTGTGTTTGTGAGCGTCTCTTTGATAAGGTTTAGGGTTTTCGGATCGAGTCCTAGCTCCTCAAGGATAATAAAGAGAGATTGCCTATCGATTGAATCATAAGCCTTTGCGAAATCAACAAAGGAACAAATGATCGGACTGTTTCTGACTGCTTTGTATTTTAGTGTTGTCTTCAAATTGAAAATTTGTTCTGCACAGGATCGGTGAGGGCGAAAGCCAGCTTGGTATTCACCAATACTGTGTTCGAGTTGTTCTTGTGTTCGTTGAAGAAGACAAGCTGAGAGGATTTTATAAGTGACTTGGAGAAGGGAGATTCCTCGATAGTTGTTTATATCTGCCATGTCTCCCTTTTTATGCAGTGGATGAATTAGGGCGCATTTCCAATCTTCTGGTAGTTTTTCTGTCTGCCAAATGTCTGTGATGATTTGAGTGAGTTCTTTGAGGGAATTTGGTCCAAGATTTTTAAGTAGTTCTGCAGTGATATTATCTTCTCCGGATGCCTTGTTGTTTTTCAGTCTATGAATATGTCTTTGGATCTCCTGTAGTGTAGGTGGTGGGGATTCTGGATTTGTGTAGATAGCAGTTTCTTGAGGGAATCTTGAAGAAGGTTCAGGGCAATTGAGGAGTCCGGAAAAGTATCTTGTCAGCTCCTCACAATTTTCCCGATTTGTGAGCGCTAGTTTTCCATCTGGTTTTCTGAAACATAGATTTCGTGAGCCGTATCCATTGATTCTCCCAGCAAAGGTCTTATAGAAGTCTCGTACATTATAGTTACGGAAATTTTCTTCAATAGACTCACACTGTTCCTTGAGGTACTTCCTCTTGACTTGTCTGATTGTTTTTGCCACTTGTCTTCTGGTGTTGTGGAAGTGATCTAGATTTTCTGGGGATTTTTTACTGTTATACTTCAGAAAGGCTTTCTTTCTTTCTTCCAGCGCTTTTTCACATCCAGAGTCGCACCAGGGGTGTTTTGTGTTCTTTTTCAATGGGATCAGTTCTTTTGCCTTCTTTGTAATTTTTGTTCGAAATTTTTCCCAAGAGTCAGCTGGTTCCTTTTCCCACTCCTCCTTCAGATTGGTTTCTTTGATTGTTCGTGTGTCAAATTTCATCATGTGTGTTTTCTCCAGATAGAATTTTTTTGGGGTGAATTTCACTTTAATGCATGTTAAGTAGTGGTCTGAGTCAATGTTCGCCCCTCTGCGGACTTGGACATCATGGATCTCTTTCTGTACGAAATAGGAGATGGCAATGTGGTCAATCTGATATTCGCCGATCTCTTGTATGGGGGACCTCCAGGTCTTTTGTTTTCTAGGTTTTTTTCTCAAAGATGTAGACATTATTTTTAGATTATTTTGTTGGCATAGTTCAATAAATCTCAGTCCGTTTCTGTTGGTGAATCTGTGTGCTGGATATTTTCCTACAGTTTTTTGGTGTTCTTTCTCTCTGCCAATTTGTGCATTGAAATCTCCCATTAAGATTTTGATATCATCCCGGGGAATTTTGGCCATGACATCTTCAAGTTTAGTCCAGAATTTTTCAGTTTGTAGTTGGCGTTTTTTGTTGTCTATGTTTGTGGGTGCATGAACATTTATCAATGTGTATTTCTTGTTGGCGCACTGGATACGCATGGTCATGAGGCAATTATTTATGGAAGAGACCTCTCTAATTGAGCCTAATATATTTCTGTGCACCGCAAATGCCATGCCCAGGAGTGGCGTACCATTGGCAATTCGTTTGTCAGTCTTGCTCTTGAAGATGCGATAGTTTCCATAGTCTATTGTATTTTCATCCGTGAATCTAGTTTCTTGTAATGCTAAGATCTTAATTTTTTGTTGGTCTAGCTCTGTTACTAAGTTGTGTAATTTTCCAGGTTGAATTAGGGTCTGAATGTTAAAGGTACCAATGTACATGGGAACCTTGGGATGAAGTTTGCTTGAGAACTCTGATCGTGATGGCCCGGGTTCCCCAGAATCCGAAAACCCAGTTGTCGTCTGTCGACGAGTGGATTGGTTACCACCTGGGGTAATTCTGTCATTACTCTCACGAATCATGATAGCTTGTAAGTTTTGGTCCAGTGTTTCCACTGGGTGTTTAGAACCAGGGATTGTCAGTTCCTGGAGCATATAATACAGCCGCACCTACTAGATGGACAGACGCTGACCTCGCTGCCGCTCGACTCGAGTACAGACGCATTGAGGATTTGGAATGTGAGATTTTTTTTTCAAGGTTTTCTCCTATAGATCCACCGTGTTCTGCGTTAACAGGGTCACCTCGTGTAGGATGTGGCTCTTCACCATGCACGGACGGTCTTGGACGTAGCTTCCTCAGAGGCAAAGGTCTTGCATACCTCCTCAGCTCATCCCTGGGGTGGTGAGGACCAGTACTGAGTCAACCCCAAGCAAAGGTGCTACCTCTACCAACCACCTTGACCCCTTATTGTATGTAAACAACAACAAATAATAATTTGTTTAATAATTTATTGTATGTATAAATTATTAAACAAATTATTATTTGTTGTTGTTGAAACACTGGCCAAAACTGAATTATCCACATTTACACAAATTATCGGCAGCAGCTTGTTCCATTTTCAATAAGTATCATGCAGTAATTATTAGTACAAATAGATTTTGTTGTAATTATTAATGTTAACAGTGTTTGATTTGTCCAGTATGGTATTGCAACAGTATGCAGAAGTTAGTCATACTGAGATGGACATAGGTGCAGTGCAAATGAAATTTATATAATTTTTGTCAAAAACTTACAACTATTTGAATAATAAAAACAATGTAAGTATGTAAGAAATGGTGAGTATGTTTATTATATGTATATGTAAGTTAAATGGAGTACGGAAAAATTGCAAATGTTATGATACTGTGGCATAAGGAAGCTTGAGTGAAGTAAGTGGTATTACCAAGGCTTTAAATAAGCAGGCAGAGCAAGTCTTCAGGCTTTTTGGCTGATGTCGTTTCACTGAGGTGTTTCGCTGATGGTAAGATTGGTGAGATTTGCATATTTTGAATTCTGTGTAAATTTCAGTTATTGCACTGAACTTTTATAGGCTCCATATGTGAATGGTAGTACTTCTGTTAGTGACAGACTTCAGTAATGTTATATTTGTGAGTGTGAATATAATTTTTCTTATGTAGCTGGTGGTAACTACAGCGACTTATTTGTGGTACAAACTTCAACAATAAATAGCACACACAACTTTTCTTATCACTCTGCTTGTTACTAGTTGTTTTATTTATTTTCATCAGTCACTGAGAAACTCTTATTCATAATGGAATTGCATAGCCTCAGTTCATACATGATTTTCTTGGGGGTGTTTTTACTTGAAATGAACACTGCAAGGTAATATTTAATTCAGTACATTTTACCAACATTATTTATCCTTTATGATACATTTTTCTTTTATCATTATTTTATTGATTCTTTATCTGTGTACTGACCATCAAGTTTATAATTTGACTGATTAGTCTGCACACCACATGAGTTTTGTGTTATTCGGACCAAAAGGTGACAAGGTCCAACCGAACCCCTACTGAGGAATGAGTCACACAGTTTTCTAGGTTGAATGCTTGCCCAGCAGGAGGGTGACTATTATATCTGCTTTTGGTCACAGCACACTAGATCAAATTAATAGTCACATACCCTCCCAGGGTAAAGTCTACGTACCCGGAGTTCACACCATATGTCGTAATCTAGTCTCTAATTTTTTTTATGTTGACAGTCTAGTCCACTTGACTAAAATAATGGATCCGCTTGTTAGGGCACATTCAGAAATATCAAAGGACCACAAAAGCAGTACTGGAGGGAAGTGAGGTAAAAATTGTTGAGGGAGACCAAGAGGCGAGGCAAATATAGCAAGCAGATTCAAAGGGATGTAGGTTGCAGCAGTTAGTCAGAGATCAAGAGGCTTTCACAGGATAGAGTTGCATGGAGAGCTGTATCAAACCATTCTTTGGACTAAAGACCCAAAGAACAACAGTCTGCTGCTTACTGCTGAGGTGACTTTTTGTGTGGTGTTGTGGACATGGATCATGCATGTTTGCTGGTCAGTGATGACAGCCAGCTATGATCACATGAATTGATACATAATGTTGATTAGATGAGTATTTCAAGGTGCATCTGAAGATGAGCTGGCAGTCCTGAAGTCAATTATGCATTAAAGAAATTAAAAACCATCCTTGCAGCCAGAGGCTAGTTTATCTGTAACTGCATATTAGTTAGGAGTTTATAATGCAGGATACCTGGCTCATGTGCATTTCTTGTAAGTGATCAGACAGCCACAAATCCCTATGTGATAATTTTAGCCTTCTTCTTGTATTACCCATGTTTATTTAAAAAAAGTTTTAGAACATTCATCCTTAGTTACAGTACCTTATAGCTTCCCCCTTTACCATTACCCCCTCATCTCTGCTGCTCCTCACTCTATACAGTGCCTGGTTGTATAGCTCCTTCAAGCCTACAGCAATGGCAGAAGGGTCGCAAGGTAAAAATGTTATCTGCAGTCTCCATTTCCTGCCTACTTACATCCTGATCTCTTTAAGAAAATTTCTATCATATTATAACTTGAAGTCCCTGCTGCATTTTTCTATCTCTATACTATGTTGGTGCATATGTTCATAGCATTTTTGTTTTGTATGTTGATATTTTCAACTGCTACAGGTTTATTTATTGACTGTCATTTTTCATTTGTAGTTGACTATTGATAATAATTTTGAGTTTATATATTGTCATTTTGTCATTTCGACATAGCGAGTGGAGCTGTGACCACTAGAAAATGGAGTGTCAAGTGGAGAAATCAGAACGTTTTTGAAATATTCTTCTGTTTGAGTTCAATAGAGGGGTGACAGCTGTGGACACAACCAGAAAAATTTTTGCTGTCATTGAGAATAATGCCACTGGACAGAACACAACAAGAGAATGGTTTTAAGGAGAATTAGGCTGCGTTCACACTGCCGGCCGGGCCGAGCCGGGCTGACGCGTGCTGGCTCGGCTCGTGCCTAGCCAGCTTAGGCCGACGAGTAGTGCATTCACATTGCGCGCCGCGCCGAGCCGGGACGGCGAAATGGGGGAAAATCCACTTCTCCGATTTTCATGTTTTAAAAATTCTTAGCGGTATATAAGACTTCGCCATTTCGTTTTATGAACTTATTTTTTCCTTAAAAGCGTTACTTACGTCGTGAAAAAAGAAAAAGTCTACTTTTCGTTTCGCGTGATTTCTTAGTTTCGTAACGCTTCCCAACCGATTTTGAAGAAAGTATGCTGCTAAAGAATCTGATTTTTGTACACGTGGTAGTGCAACATCTTAGCTTCGTATTGAATCATTTATCTTTCCATATTTCTTAACAGTCATTGTGAAATGATGCTATTTGTCAACGTTGTGCACTTGATTTACAAATCTTGTAGTGAAAAAGTTATGTAGCGGGTAGCTTACTGTTAGATCAGTTTTAGACCATACATTGTTGGGAATGAAATGTAGCTAAAAGTACCAAAAAGTTTTTGAAATGATAGTGATACTGATATCTGTCTCTGGTCTCAAGTAATGCGAGCTATTCAGTGGCGTCAGTGCCGCGTCCGCAAGCCACGGAGTTCGCGCGGTTACAGCTTGGTTTAGTGTAGTCATATAATGCAGGACAGAAAAAAACTAATTACTAGTGATCGGCGCAGACCTAGTGCCGGTCCCTCTTATTATTTTAATGGTCTCATTCTCTAGATAAATCCAAATGTATAATAATTTTTCCCTCGGCTACTGGACAATTCATCTGCTATGCTTTTATAATTGGCCACATGTTGCATCACAAAAGACAAACAATTATTTGTCATCAACATCCTACAATTAGTATGATGTACATTTCGTATTTCGAACTAAAAGATAACTGAAGCGCAATTCTGTAGTCTCGTTGTCTACTTTGACAGAAAAAATAATGGAGACTTAATGAAACTACTGTAGATCGGCACAGATGTGCGTTTCATTGTTCTTCATTGTTTTTTTTTTTTCCTTCCTTGGCGGGCTGCGCTGCACTGTCAAGGTAATCCCCACTCTTTGGCTAAATGGCTGGCGGGAGGCCAAATAAATAAATTTAAAAAGATCTCCACCCTTCGACAGCTGACAAGCAAGTCAGTAGAAAACGCAGCTGCAGTGAACAGTTGCTCGCCTTTAGCTAGTCTGTGCTGTTGTGTAGAACAATGTCTTCACTCTTTTATTGGTATTGTTTTGACTCTGCAGTAACTCGTCGAGTTTTGAAGTACAGAAGAACTAGGAGGTTATGGATTCATCCTGTGAATAGCGACAGACATTTAGGAGAGTTTTTTTCTTTATATGAAGAACTTAAAAACTATCGTGAAAAATTTTATTCAAATTACAGAATGAATCATAATACATTTCAGTATGTGCTGCAGAACATTCAAGACAAAATTTCTAAACAGAACACAAATTTTCGCAGAAGTATAACAGCAGAAGAAAAATTGTGTATAACGATAAGGTAAGATTCGTTAGTACACACTTTTTGGTTTGCAGTAGAACTTTGTACAGCATTCGCTACCTCCAGTTAATTGTAGTCATGCTTTTGTATTTTAAATTTCACAAACGCTAACCTCTGAGGGGAAGAGTGTTTATGGGACTCCTGAGAATCATTAGGAAGTAATTAGCTTCGTCATTTTGGGTAATGTCTTGCTGTGCCTTCAACGAAGAATCGCAGAAATACTCCTTCAGAATTTTCCAACTTTTTTCTTCTTTTTTCTTCATGATGCAGCGCTTGGCAGTGGTGATGGTTCATCATGTGGAGCCACTGATGACCTCATAGAATTCTTTTCATTACCTTGTAAGATAGACAGATTGATAGGCGAAGAGTTTTGAGATAATGCCCTTTGACTCAGTGGTTCTATCTCCACTGATAAGGAACTGCCACAGCATGACTTTACAATGCATTATCATCTGGCAGGGACACATTTCCGTCCCTCAGTGACACTCATATCTGTCTCCGTTTACAAGTA
This sequence comes from Schistocerca serialis cubense, assembly GCF_023864345.2. Taxonomy (NCBI): domain Eukaryota; kingdom Metazoa; phylum Arthropoda; class Insecta; order Orthoptera; family Acrididae; genus Schistocerca; species Schistocerca serialis. The sequence goes on from NC_064638.1 coordinate 389,711,306, forward strand.
AATGCGAACTATTCAGTGGCGGCAATGCCGCGATTGCTGGCAAGCTATTGTTGTAAATGCATGTAAATACGGTAGATTAAATAAATGAAATAAAAGTAATTTCGCATGTATCATCATAATAAACGTAATTTTTCCTCACTGATTGTGAAATGTGAGGTAACATCTTAAAATAAAAGACGTGTGCAGTCACACTTGTGAAGAAAGCAGAAAGGAGACGTGTGATGCGTGTACTGCAGAAGCTGTAGTGCTGCTCCACAGGCTCGCGCCTGCGGTCGGCTCGCGCCGGCAATATTAAACACTCGGAATGTCGTCGGCTCGGCTCCGGGAGGCTCACGCCGTGTCGGCGCGGCCCGGCCGCCAGTGTGAACACCGCAATTCAAAACCATGTGTTTGATATCGAAGCGGGCGGCGGCCCGGCCAGGCTCGGCTCGGCCCGGCCGGCAGTGTGAACGCAGCCTTATGTTGACACTGATGACTCTCCATGTTCAAGAATACTTTTGGGTTTGATGAGGATCATTTAAACGTATTAATCTACAATTATCCACTTCAGTGTACTTGAGAACTGGAAAATGTGATTAACTGTGATCATTCCATCATCGCGCAACATTTGCATACAATGGAGAAGGTTCAGAAATTGGGTGTATGGATACCACATGCTCTAAGCCAAAATCACAAAAATCAGTGGGTGACAATATGTGCCTCTCTGTTTGCTTGTCATTTACTGGCTCATAATCAACACAGACCGTTCCTATCCTGTATCATTACTGGTGACAAGAAATGGTGTCTTTGTGCTAACAGAAGTAACAGAAAGGAATGCATCAACTCTCCGTACAAAGACCTGCTTACATCCACACAGCCCTGGATCCACAATATTTCTGAACCAGGGCAAAAAGTTGATAATGGTACCCAGCCCCTGATCAAGTATCTGAGATAGGATGTCAACAACAAAAAAATCGATTTTTCAAAAATATGTTCATTCTGTAGTGCACATCTATCTGAAGAGTTTGATATGTAGGACATATATGTTCAACGAAATGGAAGACATGTTATTTGGTCTTGCGTATGACAATGTGAAGTGCCACAACTCTTCACACAGCATTCTTCTATTGCACATCACTGTATTTTGCTCTGTGGAATTCAAACATCTATATTTTGTAATGGAAGCTATCAAACCTATAGTCAGGACAGTTGGCCAGTTTGACATCCTACACCTCTTAAAAAGTTCACACTTAATACTGGGTGGGATGGTTTGTAGCCAGAAAATTAAGAAATCTTCAGAAAATCTGCACTCATTATTGCCTATTAGCTAATAACTTTCTCTTTTGACATAAAATTAAATATAGGAAACATAAAACAAGTAAAGACAAGAGACAAGCAAGACAGTGCACATTTCTTCAATCCTTAGGTCCCAGTCGGTTTTCCTCTCCAATCTTGCTACAGCTTTACACAGCATGCTTTCCTCTTTGCAAAAGAATTTATTACCACATCAAA